>NC_089518.1:16048444-17318495 GCF_963924715.1 Thunnus thynnus
CTGGAAGCTGAATAGTATTGAAAATCTACCAAGACTAATGTTTTCTGCAGGTGGGATTGAACCTATGACCTCATATTTATAAAACAGTGAAGTTATGCACTGAACCAACATGTAACACAACAAACAGTGAGCAAGATAGATTTATATATTTAGACTATTAATTGCATGAGGAATTAAGGCTTGCACCTCTGACATTGTTATAATATGAAAGGGAGCTGGAGTAGACAAGGTGACAAGGAGGCGTGTTTGTGTTTGTGCCAGTACATGCCAGTATGTTATGTTGTTTTTGTGTGTGTTGTTTATTTGTGTTTGTAAGACAAAGGCAGTTTTGAATTGTGAATGAAACCTGAAGGCTTGAGGTGACGAACAGTTAAAAACAGAGAAAGAGAGAGGGAGAAGACTCTGTATTTTACAGTCTCAATCAGCCAAATGGGAGCACCTATGTGCATCTGCATGTTTATCATCCCTCAACTCTACTGAATGCTGTCCTTAGCAGGGTTCCAATTCACAACCTTTGGATCTAAAAGGGGCACAAAAGCAGCAAGATTGTAAACCACCGGACTATTCACATATACTGTTACCTGATAACATAAAATGACTTTTTTTAAACATGCTAAATATCAAATAATATTAAAGAGTGCTGACAGAGTGAGTCACATGGAATCACATTTTGTTGAGGAAAAATTGATTTGCCTAAAACGAAGCTTCTAGCTCAGAGATTTGAACATTATTAGGGACAGAAGGACCAGCTGAGCCTATGGAAGTACAACATGTGTACAAAGTGTATGAAGGAAGAGAGAATCTGTCAATTTTAGAGATGGGAGAGTGAGGAGACTGAGAGCTCGCTGATTATATTGCAGTCAATGAGATTGTGACAGCACTCTCCCTATCAAAAAAAAAAACCTCAAAGACTATAACTCCGTTGGGAAATATATTTATATTTCGAAAGAGAGGAGGCTTGTGGCAACATTTTAATGTATGATATGTGCTTGAGGAGTTAAAATTGTAGGAGTGAGAGTGTTTAGAATTTTTTTTTTCTGGTCTAAAAAAATCTTTGCTCTCTCTTCTGCCTGATCACATGACACACTGGTGAAAGCTAAAACTGCTGTAAAAGCCCTCACTTTAGACTTAAATTGCTGCAAAAGTACAAAAGTTATCACAACACAGAATACAACTTTGAAAATTCAAAGTTTTGTAAACGTTTTAAAGTTTGAATGAGGTCCGTAGGATAAGGGATGTCCAAGCAGTTGAGTCTCAAAGTGCCAAATGTTCCAACTCAGTTCGACAATTCCTCCCATAGACTACTATTATAAGATTTTGGTGTTTAAAAATTAATATAAAATCACTGGGATGTGCTAGAAAACAGAAAAGTAATAGCAAACATCTGTTGAATGAGCTGCACAGTTTGACATTTTAATGGTTTTTCTAGCACAAAGTATGCCGCAGTTTAAAAGGTCCAAAAAACATACAGAACGGGGAATAATAAGAGTGAGAAGAACAAAGTGTGACACTTCTCTGTGCCCCTGGGTACCAACATTCAAGTGCCCCCATTGTAGACATCATCATCATCAAGTGCATTTAAATGATAAATTATGATCAAATGTTCAACAAATCAGGCTTTGGTGATTCTATAGAATTCAGTACAGCGACATACTGCAAATATATTCAGTGCTTCAGTATCTAACAGTCATCAAGTGCATTTTAATAAAGAGAAATTATGATGTACAGATGAACAAATGTTCAATCTGGCTTTATACCACAGTGTCTTGCCAAGGCTACTCACTCACATATCACTTCATCAAAACACATCAGCATCAGCATAATCTGGCAAAATACACAATAAAGTACAGTAGCATACAGTAAATATATCCAATGCTTCAATATCTAATGTCATCAAGTGCATTTTAATAAAGAGAAATTATGATGTACAGATGCACAAATGTTCAATCTGGCTTTGTTGAATTTATAGAACTACAAATACTACTAAATACATCATTGTGTCTTGCCAAGGCTATACTCACTCACTTATCACGTTATAAAAACACATCAGCATCAGCATAATCTTGCAAAATACACATTTTTTACTCCTAAATAATGAGAAAGACGGGTTGTAAGAGGATGTTTAACTGACATATATTTTCTGGTAATGTACAACAATGTTATGGCTCGATTTCTTTGGCAAACAGATCTTACACTGGCCTCTTTCTTGACTTTGAATATGCATACTGGTGTATAACATCCTGAAACTCAAGACCTTTAATGAGTGGCCAGGAGGGAGAGTGCAGAAAGCCATCTCTGTGACATTGTGGTCCTCAACTCATTTTTAACTCATTTTAAAATGGAAAATGACCTCTCACTTTCACAATTTGAGACAGGCAAGGTTAAAAACATTCGTAGTGCAACATAAACATTCAGAAATGTTGTTTTAAATCCATTACTCTCAAGAACTTTCAGCAACTGTGCAGGCAAAGTCTCATTCTGTTCAAAATTCGTGAACTGAATAAGTTCATCTGCTAAGGACTTGTCCAGGTCTGTCGATAAGTGGAGCTCAGCTTAGCAGCTCTTTCATGCACATCACAATCACCACAGTCCCACTCAAATAAAAAGCCAAATACTTCTCACACATCTGTGTAGGCATTGATCCATTTGGATAGACATGAACTGAGCCTGTCAATAATGACATAATAGGTTCCAACTTTAAATCTCAGACTACCATCAGTAAAAGCTACTTTGCTGTCATCATCAGACTCGCCTGCAAATCTCTTTCTTTTTCTCACACGTCGAATGTCGAACTGGTAGGCTTTTGTAGCACTGAAAGAGCATGCTGATTCTTCGAGCCCTGCAAACTGGTCTCATAGAGTGCCAACATACGAGTGCAATGACCACAAAAGACCAAGAGCAGTTGATAAATCCATGTCACTTTTTTGTAGATGATCACTTGTTGCCTTAAACCTACCCAGTACCCGGTCCAACAAAATAGACATTACTGTTTCCAGTTTATCAAGTTTAGAAACTAGTGCAGCAGTGTTGCATTTGGTTTGGGTTTTCTCATCACAGTCCGAGGCTATCTTGGCCAATGTATCTCTAATTGCCCCTGTAATTCTCATGGAGAGCTTTTGTGGAGTCTGCTCTACAACTCGATCTAGTACTGTAGAGGGCTTTTAAAGTGTGGCTAATGTAATTGTCGCTGTTATGGAATACTATGTTCCAGCGATGGGTTGAGGTGCTGTAGGGACTTTAGCAGTTCAAAAAAAGAGTCAACCTCCTCACAGCAATTGTCGATGCTCTTGACACCTACAAGGTTCAACGAATAGGCAGCACACAATGTATAATGGATTAGTGGCTTTTCTTTTTTTAAGTGCACCTGGAGCCCATTGTATTTGCTGGACATGTTGCTTGCATTATCGTAACTTTTGCCCACAACAGTTTGACAAGTCCAAGCCCAAGTCTCGCACCATTTTAATCACAGATTCAGCCAGGCGTATACCTGTGTGGCTGTGGATGGGCTCAAATCCAATGAATCTCCACCACTCTGCCATCTGCACTGACAAAACAAAAAACAAACATGAGTTGGTATATGTGTGCTAAATGTGATAATGAATCAATGATTACAGATCTGATTTCCCCTGCTATCGCTTGCTTAGTGTTCTCACCCATTAATGAAATTAATTCTTCACATACAGTTGAGGACAAGTAGGAAGGCTTATCTCTACCCTTTCTTCTCAAAGGGTCAAATTTGCTATTAGTTCAAACAGACCCAAATAGGTTCCTTTGCATACTGACCCCAGCAGTTTGTTGTCACCTTGGAATGGTAGTCCTCTCACTTCCAAAAATTTAATTACAGTGACCACACGTCTAAGAACCTCTTTCCAATACTGTTGTTCTGCCTCATACTGTCAGGCAGGAGAAGCGTCCACTCTGCCAACATGTTTAGATCTGTGCAATAAAGAAAGCACGTTTTGTCTAAATTTTGCATTCTTTTCGTGATCACAAATTCTTTTTGGATGTTTCCAATCACAAAATCAGCTGATAAATGCATGCTTTTGCAATGGCAGGCATAACAGAAAATTGAGCCAGTCGACAGCGAATAAAATAGCCATTCCGCTGGCACAATTTGGTTGTTTTGGAGATGGAAATTAAGTAAATCATTGGTGAGAGAGTGTGTCCTACACCTAATTCCAGACTCCCTCACTGATGCAGGGTATTTGGCAGCCCAGTTCTGGAAGGCTGCAGGCCCTCGGTGGATCACCTCTTGCCGGAGATGCTCTGTAACGGGTCCCCACAGCTCAGGAGCGGCGAGCGTGGAGTCACAGAGACTGCTCACAGTCCCAACAGGTGATTCATTGCTGTCTAGGCTGCTTGCTGTCACAACGGCTGATCCATTGCTAGCTCCCTCCACGTTCACACTCACCACCAGTATGCTAGTATCCAGGCCGCTAACGTTAGCTGTTCCGATGGGCAAAGAAATTTCATCACTAGCCAAGCTGTCCTTGATGCTAGTAGCTGCCTTAGCAGAGCAGTTGTTAACAGAAGTGAAGAAACTACCTATTTTCAGTATATATTTTAAATTCTCTGGCTTTCTGATGTCTTCATCCTTTTTTAATTTTCATTTGGCATTCCCACTTAGCTGCCCTCTAAGCTTCTCCATTTTTGCATTGTTTGTTTGCAGGCTATGTGATTGTTGACGACGTCACCTGCGTCAAAGTTAACTTGATGTTGATTTGGTTTCACTTTTGACCTTTTTAACTTTGTGTCAATGTCACATGACACGGGCTGTCCAATGAGGGGAGGGTCCATAAGCTTGCAGTCACATGGTCGCACTGTGTGAGTAGGCTACAGCAGCACCAGCAGACAGGTTAATGTAAAATGAGATCTATCCAAATATTTTGCCTGTGCCCTGGGCAATTGTCCCATTGCCCTTATGGTTAATCCGGCCCAGCACACAACTAGTTTTAGTGAACTTAAGTGAAAGTTTTGAGGAGGAAACTGCTGTCAGGGAAATCACTTGTAACTTGACCTTTTTATGGATTTTACTCATGCTGAATATTTACACAGTTCAGTATAGAGCATTTTTCATGACTCTGGAGACCATGAAACCCACTCACATCCCAAGTTGAAATTGAAAAAAAAAAACATGGATTGGCAATGCTGCAGTGATCTATTACTAGTTGGAATACTGGTGGAGATAAGAAATATATAGCTATAGGTAATTTGGCTTTTTCTGTGCTTGTATTAGATGGGAGCTTGTCTGTTTACTGTTTGCATGCAGGAACACAGGCTGAAAACCACCGGTGGAAATTGCTATTAGATAATGAACTCAATTCACCTCCAGTAGGTGCCAAACAGCCTGAGGGTTCAGAGCAGTCAAGTAACAACAACTCCTGGGTATACAGTGCAGCTGACAACATGTACAGATCATCTTGGAAAAGGGCAACACATCTCATTAAAATGTATATCATGATTGTATAGAGTGATGATTTAGTCATGAAACCTCTCTGTAAATGGCACAAATCTGTATAAGGCTGTCACCATTTTCTAGTATTGATTCCATTTTTATGGGCAAAAACTTTATGGGCTGCAGTAAAATGTTGATTTCAGCCATTGGGTATTATGACTGACCATTTTGGTCATTTAATGGCTCACATATTCACTCTATGGGACCCTGTGAGGGTGCCCGTAGTTACTCACGCCTTGCTTGTGTCTGTTGTGCAGTGTAGCTTTACTGGGGATGTGAGCTTGGCAATAGGGAGCAGTGTGAGAGAGTTTGCCCAGAGCTCCTGTGCTGTGGGAGCGACACATCAAGACACAGAGAGTGCTCTGTTCCAGATATCTGAAGAAGAGGAGCAGGAAAACGATGGCACTGAGGTGGGAGTCATGAAAAAGTGTCTTTGTGTCAGAGGGTTGAAAAACAGCCCATTTAGAGTGGTCTGCCTATTAGCTGAACAAAGACAAGGGTCTGTCTCTGAAATCTGCTGCAAAGACTATTTAGTGTGTATACTGTATCAAGGGACAGCAAACAGGATCTTCTTTTTGCGCCCAGCTCTGGCCGTCCCCCATCTTCTTAGAAAGGACTCATCCTTTCTCTCTATTCCTCCTCTGGGCCCAAGATCCTCTCTGGCTCCTTTCTCTCCTCTCCATTCATCTTCTCATCTAAGCCTCTCTGAAAACACCAGCTTTCCTTGAGCAAAAACTGCAGGATAGTTGTATCTGAAAGTTGCACAAGCGGTGAGCCAAACACAGCTAACCTAAATGTACTGTGTGATCTCTGTTGTCTGACTAAACTCTTATGACAGGGCCGGTGGTTGTTATGTCCCCCACTGACCTCTGCTATCCTCTATCTCTTTTTACCTCTCTCCTCCACCCAGCTTTAAGTCACTTTAACAACGCTCATGATTCTCCTATCTCCTCACTCCAGCTTGTAGCCATATATGACACTGCTTTGTCATTTTTTGACACAGACATGTTGTCTTTGAGGCCCCTAGTCGACAAGATTGTGTGGGACACAGCTGTGGCTCTGTGCCTGCTTGTTAACCACAGGGCAGGTTGGTTGTGTCACACATTGTTTATTTGTGCCTATGTGTGAGGCAAAGCAATATAGTTATTCTATCAGTCATCATAGTTATTTTGTAGGCATGTTGGGTGTGTCAAAACTTATTAAGTCACATGTCTTTGTTTGTGGGGGTGTAACGATGGATCACTGTGGTAACATTAAGTATTTAACAAGATGTAAAGGCATTCAGAAGCATGCTAACTAAAATCACATGGCTCAAGGGAATGCCTTTCAGATGACTGTTTAGGTCAAAGCTACACCTCTGGTTTCGACATGGAACCAGTTAGACTACTGAAGACATACTGATACAAGATCACTTGCAACCACACACACACACACACACACACACACACGCACACACACATACATACATACTGTAAATACTAGATGATACAAACCCACGCACATTCAGTTAAGAAGCAACTCGTTGAGTTTCCTCAGGCTGATGACAGGGGAGCTTCCTGTGGTTGACAGGAATGTGACCTCACTGAAAAGCTGCTCCTGACGCCATTGACTCACGGACACCTGTGTTGTTGATGAACTCTGACCTGTCAGCCACTGAGCCTTGGCTTCCACCTCTCATGCATCCTAATCTCACCCTGTTCATCAAATGACCTCCTGCCTCTGGGTATTTTGGTGCAAGTCATTCTGTTCCCTTCTGTGATGAGACAGAATTGTACCTTTGGGGGTAAGGAAATGTAGAGCAAGCACAGGAATGTCAGGTGAGACAGTGTAACATTAGTGTTCATACCATATGTTGTTTTTGCCTTTAATTCCTGTGCCTGTGAGAGTGAAGTTCACTCTTTTGTTTGAATCTCTGACATCTCCACATGACCTTACGTCTCATTCCCCCATCTTTTCCTTATTAGGAGGGAGTTGAGGTAGTGATAGAGTTTATCTGGGCCTCATCATTTGTTCTTACTAAAAGAAATTAAGGGGAAAAAAATCTTCCTTAATTTGAAGTAATGCAATCCTTACACTGCAGCAAACCCAACCCATGCAGATAATATTTGTGTTTTCTCTATGGTTCCAAGAGCTTCACTATTGACCTCTCCGCTGTCATTTTAGGACAGTGGAGGTGGATTTGAGGGGATTTTGTTTCTGGTGCTCAAAGCGATGAAAAATAAATTTAAAAAACTCAACCACATATCATCTCTCCATAAACAATGTCCCTGTTGTTTGGGATTATCCACAGACCTTAAGGTTACCAACTAAGACTACATCCACATTCATACATTTCCTTTTAAAACAGTGTTTTAAAACGACAACAGTCTCGTCCACACAAGAGTTTTAGCATTGTTTCAGAAATAATCTCTATCCATACTAACTGAAAATGCATATCGTATGACTGGGCATGCGCATACCAGTGTAAACAGGAAGCTGATTGTCTACTCTGTGGTTGGTTGCTTAGTTGCAGAAAACGGAAAGAACAGCAATAGTGAAAAATCTAGACCAGATTTTTCTTTGCTTGGACCGACAAAGAGGTGGAACTGTCATGTGATAGGGGTGTGACACATCAGGGAAGGACATATCGTGACTAATAAGACCCAATTAGGAAGCAAATGTGGATGTCTGCGTCATTGTTTTCAAAAGTCTCCATTCTGCCCGTCCAGACTAAAACACAGTCAAAACACAGTGTTTTCAAAAGTCTGTGTTTTAGGGGTTTGAAAATGCCAGAATGGTGTGGATGCTAGGCATAAATGTAGCAAAAGTTATGCATTTTAAACGAAAATCTATGAGTGTAGATGTAGCCTAAATGTTAGCTACTTTTCTGTGATTTTTTTGGATGACTTGACCCTTTAGAGACCTTTCCAGGAAGTGAAAACAAATGGCGAGCTAACCAGCTGACCATAGCTGAGGCTGAGTCATAAATATTAAAGTGCTCTTTATATTTTCCCTATAACGCCTTAGAGGGAGCCTGCAGTCAGGAAATAATCATCATTAGGTGGCAATCAATAGCTGTGCGTTTGATTGACATGCCAATGTTTTTAAAGTCCCTTGAAACACTTTCTCAGCTTTGACAATTTTCCAAGAATTTTGAATGCACCCCCTCACTCTCGCCCCCTCTCTCCCTATCTCTGTGTTGAATATTTGCCTTGAGACCATGTTATCGAAAGGTTGTGTTATGCTCAGCTATAGCTCTAAACCATACAGTACAATGTGCATCTTTTCACAGTCTAATTTTAAGTCCTTGGCAAGCATTTGGAGTAGGAGGAACTGGGTAGCCTACTGCAGTCTAAGCACTGAGCTGCTTGGCACAGACTCCATCTGCTTGAATGTGTGTAGGACAGTATGGATCAGCCCAAGGAATGTTGTACCGATGCCATGATCACATTCTAAGGGCTTTGGTCTAGACATAGTGTTGCAACGGAAAAGAAACGCACATATATTTGCTTTAAGAGACCCCCATTGTGTTAAGTGTCATTTATTAGGAAATGTGTAGATGGAAAAGAAGACAATCAACTACAAGAGAATTATTTAAATTAACAATCAGCAAGTCTTGAAGCCAAAAATCTGATATAGTCCCTGGCAAGAGTTATTCCGCAGAAACAAGATGTGGACATGCGTTGCCTAGCTCCCTGTTGTATAATGCACTGTCAGGAGATGTCACAACCTGTGCAGAATAATCCATACAGTGCCTCTCCTCTGCTCCTCTCCCTCTTATTCACCTCCACCTCTCTCCCCACCTTCTGTCTGGATCTATCCTTCCCACCCCCCGCTGTTTGAGGACAGGGGTGAAAATAATGGGACGAAGAAGCAGGAAGAACACAGACCACGAGAGTAAGAGAAGGTGAAAGTGAGAGTTTCCTACAGTGACTGTATAGAACATGATGTGCACTTATGTGCTTTGTACTTGGCGGCGCTGCCCTTTATGCTCATAGATTTTCAGATGATGTTGGTAAGGAATCAATGGGACACAGCCAGTACCAGGAATGCAAGTCCATCGGAGGAAAGCTGCAGTTAGATAGTATTGGGAAATAGATTTTCCTCAGACCGCGCCCCCCCTCCCCTCTTCTCCACCACCACAGCCTCTACAAGCTTTCTCTTCAATACTCACTGCAATTACTTCACAGTCAACGGAGAGAGATGGAGTCTTGGCAGAGTAAATGTGTCTATGTCTGTGTGTGTGTGTATGTGTGTGTGTGTGTGTGAGAGAGAGAGAGAGAGAGAGAGAGAGAGTGAGAGAGACCAGGGAAGAGGGACTTGATTAAATGCAGGTGGTTGTGTAGGTGTATACATCCAGGTGTTCACCATTGGAAAGGTGTGGCCCACTCCTTCAACATTTACATGTTTAACAACAGAGGAAATCTCCTAGAAGCCTCTGTTGTCAAATTCCATACTTGTGCAGGCATGTGGAAATGGACACACACACACACACACACACACACACACATACACACATTGCTTGTGTTTTATCCCCTCAGGAATCTGGAGGAAGGTGTCAGGTCTGTCTCTGGTCTATCTCTGGCTCTGCACACAAGCTTCCCTCTCCTCCCTCTCCGTCTCTCTCTCATTCCCTCCATCTCTCCTCCTCCTCCCCTTCTTCTTCCTCCAGTATGCACTATTATCTCTCTCCTTCCTCATCCTCCCTGTCTTCCCCCTCTCTTTCTCTCTTCCCCCTACGCTCCTCTTGGCCTCCCTATCTCCTCTCTCCTACTCATTTCTCTCACTCTCTCCTCCCCCAGACCTCTCTATCTTCCCTCTCCTCCCTCATCTTTTTGTGTCTGCCTCTCTCATTCCCCCCTTCTCTCTTTTTTTCCCTCCTGTCCTCCTCCAGGTCTCTCTATCTTCCCTCTCTGCCTCTAATTCTCCCAGCCTCTCTTGCTCCCCGCTCGCTTCACTCTGCAACAATAAATTACACACAAACTCAATGTACATCTCTTTGTTCTCCCCGCCAGATAATTCAATTCATTTTAGCCAGGCTCTGCATTCTGAATGATGAATGCATTGACTATGCAATTAAACAGGGCTATGCATTAAAGCACTCCCAGTGAGCTGCCATACATGCACTCCACATATACTCTCTTAGACCAATATTCAAATGCAGCCATGTTTCTGCAGAGAAGCACATGTAGAAAAATTAATTCACATTCTTTCACATGTTCTCTCCTCATTATGGCATAACATAGCCTCCTGTTTTCACCTATTTTCACATATTCATTGATATTCTGAGTGTCAGAGTCGGAGCAGGAATAAATGCAGGGGGCTGAGGATCTCTAATTCCCATATTTGAAAAGACACTTCTGAACATGGGTGACAATGCTGTGGCCTCCATCCTACAGTGAGGCAGATGGAGGACTGTCTGAATACCATTTGGGGTTTAGTTTACGGAGAGGTGTCTTTGTAGAGGTGACCCTGCAGTCCTTGGAGCCATTGGCGGGCAGATTCTTCTATGTCCTCCATCTTCCTCTCTGCCTGTGGCTTCCTGTGGTGTGATTAATGTTTGCTCAACAACATCCTGTCTGCAGACACTCACACTTGGCTGTCAAGACATGAGGGCAGTGTCAGTCAGCCGTCGGGACTGTATTTAACGGTGAAGGGTGGAGGTGAAGGTATGTGGCATTTGATGGGCCAGACAGACTCGTGCCCAGGTGTGCAGCGTGTGAATGTTTGGTAATCAGAACTCTCTGGGGCCAGGTTGGAGTGATATGTCGAGATAGTGATCAAGGCCAAGGGCAGAGTAAAGAAGAGATAATAGAGAAACCTGAGAGGAGAAGGTGACCAGAGGTCTGGGAATCTTCATTTCCTTCCTTAAGAGGAGACGAAAGAGATTTACACTGGCACCTGTGCTGCACATTGTCCCCAGGACGAGCACCCACTTTAAATGCTGTGGGATTGTGGGAAGACAGAAGGTGATTAATGGGGCGTGTGTAAACAAAGCCCTTGAAACAAAAGCGAGAGTGTAAAGAATAGAGATAAGGCTCGACTCCAGTCAAGTTTGGCATCATCCCTCTTCCACTAACGACCTCTACTGTCGCCCAGTGATGGCGGGGGCAGTGAGGATGGGGGGAACTTAGAATAGAAAGAAAGAAAGTAAAAGAAGCCCTGACATGCACATTCATTCTTTAAATGAAAAGAGATAATTGTGAGAGGAACCGACCTGTCTTCATTCTTTGAATAAATAAAAACGCATGACCTGCCTGAAATATGGACAATGCCATTACTGATTTAATTTGAATAGACCACTTGTTATTGTGGCTTGCTGTGGCTTGCCATGAATGCTAAAATGGTTGACGTGACTTAAAAACAGTGAAGGAGAAGATAAACCCAGCCTGCTTTGTTGAAAAAAAAAAATCATATGCAAAACAGGTCAGGTAGGTAGATATATGAGTCAAACACAGTTGATAGTCCCCTTCTTAGCATTATACAATAGACTTCTTGAGATGTTTTTTTAAGCCTTTATATGCAGCTAATCTGGTGTTGCCACAGTCAGTTGATCTTGCATCGTTATGACTGCAATCATGAAATGAACCATTTTTAAGATGAGTAGCACTGGTCTGTACACCTTTTTTTTCCTTGCATTTCCTCCCTCTGTCAGCTTCAGTGTGGTCAAGTGAGGAAAAACATGTTTAGTAAGCACAATAAATCATAACAACAAGCTCAGTGAATCTTAACAGCATCAGCTGAAAGCATATTCATTTACACTCTTCAATATAATGGTCTCACACAGGTCTTAAGCTAATATATTTGACAAAAGCAGACCAATTAAACAGATTGATTTCTTACAATGATATAAGCACGCCTTAATCAAGACAGGCTTGTTCTCTGCCGATTTATGAAACACAGCCCAGTCAACCTGTGGCACAGTCTTGTGTTTACATAATGATATAATGGAAGAGAAGGCGTCTATGTCCTCCCCTCAAAATACTTTAGATAAGGTAAGTTAGCCTCCCCCCCTGCTCCATCCAAACCCCTATCTGTGGGGCAGCCTGGCTCATTCCACAGAGCATCTCTCACCACATAGTGAGGGAGCTAAATCATTGGAAACACATCACGTCATGCTTAATCCCCAAGATGCTCTCTTCGCAGGAACTAACGTGTCGGATTGAGGTGAAGGAATTCTGGGTTAGAGGGAGAGATTGAAATTAAGAGGTTGAATGAGTCAGGAGTTGTAGCTTTCTTGTTGACTGAACACAGTCAGGTATAGTTGCTTGGCTCTCACCATCTCCCATCCCTCTAGTGTAGTCGTGTCAACTATGGCAGGTTCAGCAGCAGGTCAAGGAGAGAGGCAAGCAGCTATCTTATTACCCACAACCATAAAACACCTTCCTACTGGAAAGGGGACTGACTGTATGTGTGCATCCATGCAGCTCCTGGGACAGTGATGATCAACACCTTGCATTCACCTTCAATATATTTGGGATGATTTCATATGCATATTACCGGGCTAACTTGATTGGGATTGTGGGATATAGTATGTTATCATACAGGAAATAAAATCCATTCGTCAACTCTGGGCAAAAAAACCCACTTTTTCCCATTTTTTAAAATTCCAAGCAGTCATGTCATATTCTGTATTTCTGTTATATGCCTCTTCTCTTCATGTCTCAGTGTGTTTACATTTAGCTGTATGTTGTCAGTGTGTCTGTACGTGTCAGTGAGCTCCATCTGAGCGAATACACCAGCCATCCGCTCATCCCATCGACCATGCAGTGCTTCCCTGTCTCCTAGCAACTCGCCTAGTGCCTGCGGCCGGCTGTTACCTTTCCGTCAGGGCCCATGATTTCTCCCGGTTGGAGTGAGGTGACTTTCATGTGTGATGTGTATTTGAGAGCCCTCCTCCTCCCCCTCTCTCTTCTGCCCCCCCCACCCCCCGTCCCGCTGGTGCTGTTGGGGTGTAACGTGCAGGAGCGGCCCTGCTGTCGAAAAGCATTGGTTCAGATTCCTGTTCACTCTCCCCCCAACGGCAATGGCTCTTTGAAACAGGGAAGACTTGAAAGAGTAGAATCACAGTGACTGATCACTGGATGTGCTGTAACAAGAGGAAATTCTGAGGATCCTGTTGGAAGAGAACGGGGGAAGAGAGGAAATGACAGAAAAGAGACGGAGAGAGAAGAAAAAGAAAGAAGAAGAAACAGTAACAGATGGAAGTGAAATGTTTTGACAGGAAGAAAGGGAAGTGCAGGTTAATAAAAGAAGGTAACAGTAGGCACCCAATTTTAGAGTTTTGTTAATGGCTCCAAAGAAGTAGGCGTGGAACAGTAGTCATCTGAACCAACACATGCATTTTAACACATGCTATTGAAAGCCTTGCGCAGGAACGTCAGAGTGCTCCGTGGCAATGGACATTTTCAACACTTCATTCACACCAAAGAGCCACTTCAATAATTCATCACTCATTCTCCGCACAGCGCCTCTCTGCAGCAGGCTAATAGTTTTCAACACCCTTTAAACTCTACTTTCACACACACACACACACACATGCTCACACATGCTCACACATACACATCATGTATTTCAATGAAACAGAGAGACCAAGAAAACTCATTTGCTTAGGCAAAAATTTAAAAAAAAAAGCATAAATGGTAAGGTTTATTTCAGAAAGGGAAGCTATTTTTATACTTTCCACACTACAATGAACACGTCAAAACTAGTTTGATGTAATGCTGTTACCACAAATGTGATGCACATTTTATATGCTTGAATTGCAGGGATTGCTGGAGTCTAATAGCAGCCAGTTTTGACCCTATAATGACCTCTGATATGGCTACTCAGCAGCACAGTGCTTACAGTCTGAAAGGGAGGCCTTAGAGGGATTTCTGGCCTGGCAGTGTTCACCACAGTTTGGGAGAGTGAGGTCATTGGTGTTTTTTTTGTGAGTCTGCATGTATGTGTGTTGATGTACGTGTTTGTATTTGTGAGTGTGTGGGCTTGTATGTACATGTGGGATTTTTCATTGTGCCAGGGGGATATGGGTTTGGAAAGGCTAATTTGGGTTTAAGGGCACTGGGCCCTTGCCAGGCACACCAACCAATCTCATATGCCATTCGTTATAGGACAGCTACAGCCTACATGCACACATGCACAAACATGAAACCAACCCCTCCCCACTCCCTTCCCCGAGTACAGTCATTCATTCATTAGTGACTTCAGCTATGAAACACACTGCACGTTCAAACATAGTTACAGCTTGTGTGTCTCGTGTCGTTCCCATAACCAAACTGCTTGTTTACTGTACATGTTCCCCTCTGAGTCATATCATCCACTATTACTCTGTAAAATGTCATTTTATATTAATTAGAATTAACAGGAGATTATTTTCTTTCTAAATAAGTAACATGAGAATGGATTGGTGAATGTTACTTTAAATACTAGACAGGAGGAAAAAAAAGGCAGATATTTTACACATTTAAACTGACCCAAACTGGTCTGTTTCAGGAGACAAAGGGGATATGTGTACTTTGTTTTCTCTGTTTTAACAGATCGGAGGGCCATATTTAACTCTCACTGCCCCTCAGTCTTTGTTGTTGTAACAGTTGCTCCTGATTAGGGTTCAGGCAGAAGCCTTGAAAAGGATGGAAGGTTGGTGGAGGGGCTATGGAGGCATCAATGACACAAATAGCTTTTCACTCTTCTTCCCCCCCTTTCTCTTTCTTTCCCTCTTACTTAGACTCTGCCGTTTCCACCCTTCTCCATCTGCAGTCTGACCTCTGCTATTCTTCACTATGATTCCTGTGTGTTCAAAGGCGGCAGGATGTCAGTAATTGGAAGGGATGTGATGGAGCGGGGGGCCCCTCCTTGGGGCTGGGAGGCCCCCAGCGCTAGAGAGGTCAGGGAGAGCCTGTCTCACACTGACATGTAGGCTTGGACGGCAGCATCCAGCCACAACAGGCCTGAGGCAGCGCGATCAGCAGCAGCTCTGTCAAGAGAGGAGCAGGCGAGCAGGGAAAGGATCTGCTGCTGCTGCTGCTGCTGTTCGGAGTCAACCTTCCACAGATTTCCCACTGGATGTCTGCTGTGCTCTATACTGCTAGACCCAAATTAGAGCTCTGCATGGCTCAGATTGCCACTTCATTGTATCTTTTACGATACTTTGTTGCCTTTAAGCTAACAAGTAATGCTCTATTCTTATATACTTTCAGCACTAATCTGCCCTCTACCTGTTCGCCCTGTGGGCAGTGGGTGCTTCTCTAATCAGCTGTGATCAAATTGCCAGGCTACACGGAACACTCGCGTTTGTCTTGCACGCAGACATGGCAGAGCGATTAGCACACCTCTTCACACTGGCTTAGACCACAGAGGCGTGGAGAGGGCGGCTTAAGAGGCTACTTTAACCACATCAGCTTTAAATAAAGATGTCTGGACTGCATCAACATCAATAAGACCCCCGCCACCATCGGTCTGGGTCCACACGCACACATAGGCTCAGTCATACATGTGCACTGTATACACTCAAACATGTACTCACAGGCAGGCAGGCAGATGCTTACACACAGACACACACCTTCATGAATACATGTGTATATTTATGAGAAAAAAGTCATGCAGGCGTGCATTGGGTGTGTGTGTGTCAAGTGACACAAATTGCACATTACACACACACACCAACATGCAGAATCAGTCTCTGCCTTCAGCATATGTCATCTTCAGCAGCCCATTGTGGTTGAGGGCTGTCCTGGTGTAGGACGAGGCTGATTTGGGGAAACACCCAGCTGACACATTAGCCCTGGCTAGCCATGACACAGAGCCACCACTGCTCTCCTAAAACAGTACCTGGGGCTTTGCCTGTGCCATGTGGGATTACCACTGGACCACGTTAGCACCACACTACCCACCCACTGTCTTCCAAAAAACCACTCCCACCCCACCCAAAGGTCTGGCATTTTTACAAGGACACGGCAATGTGAGGCGGCGACACTGATGCCGGCCACTGTTACCGTCATGTTAAGTCTATGTGGCTCTGTCTCTCTGTCTTGCCCCTTGGGTCTGCCATGCTCTGAGACCTGTCCCCAGGGGCACATGGCTTCCTGCTGAGCTCACAGCTCAGCCCCCACCGAATGCACCAACCCCCTCCCAATTTCTTCGTATGCCTCCGAAATTCACCCAAATCTGAATGACTCCTCCTTTCTTTCTGTCTCCTCAAATCATCTGATGTCATGAGTAACTCTGGGAAATTACATTTTCATGCACACAAATGAATTGTTTGTGTTATTTATAACTTTGGTTTGACACTGTTGTTGTTGTTATTGTACAGTATGTCTTTTTCATTGGCAAAATATTCAGCTATACTACAGAACAGTAGCTCTCAACCTTTTTGGCAATCTTTTTGTCAAATTTAACCTAAGGTTCTTCCTGACCCTCATGTTGGGAACCACTGTTGTAGAATACCATCTTCAGTAGTAACAGACCTGGTAGGGCAGCTGATCCTGCAGGAGTATGCACTATAAATTGGTTCAGTGCTAATCTAATCATCCCATAGAAATGGCATATAATGAAAATCTGAAGAACAAAGTTGAGAAACCATTGTGCTCCGTATTTCAGACTCATTTGTGACCAGGTAGGCTCCACATGTCTTTGCAAGGTAAGAGTGTGAAGTGCGAATGAGAGACAGTTTGATCTGGGTAGCGGTGGTTGACTCACAGTACATTTCCACCTGCCAGTCTCACTGGGGAGCGCACTTCCAGGCTATGTGCTCCTCCACTGTCAGTCCTCTTTTCTGGCCAACATACAGCAGAGGTTTTGAGAGACTTCAGCCAGAACATCACCTGACTGTGAAGCTCTCCCCTTACACTGTAATGAACAGGCTCTGGAGATCAATCTTCTGTCTCCTGTTCAAGCAATATAATCTATTTGATCTTGATTGTGCATCAGTGGACCAAAACATACAAGTGAATGAGTAGCACTGCATCTGTTAGCCATCCCTCTTTGTCATCCTGATGAAGACTCAAGGGGTGAATAGTATAGATGACCTGACCATGGCAAAAGGAAAGGAGGCATGTTACAGGAGGTGAAACAGGAGGAGAGACACCCAGGGAATCCAAGATACCTGAGCTGGCAACCTGAACCCAAGAGAAAGAGAAAACCTCATCCTAGGGGAGAGTAGGAGGGCTGGAATCGGCCCGGGTATGACTCGAAGCCCAGGTACAAGGACGAGCCAATGTGCTGCTCAGACAGTAGGATGAGGTTTCACTTCAATGGGATTAACAGATGAGCTGGGCTGGTGGCTCATTCTGTACAGTACACCCCATCTCATTAGCAGAACAGTCAGTGACATCTCTGTATGGGATGGCGAGATAAGGTGTGGTGTTCAGTGGTTTCAATAAGAAAAAAAAAGGTTTCTGAGTCCACACTGCAGGCTGGTATTCAATGCCTGCCCATTCCTTTGTTATCTCTTCTTGGCTGTAAAGCAGTCAGTGAAGTGGAAGGAATGTGAGGTATTTCCAGGGTCTGACAGGGGAGTATACGTGTATGTGTGTGTGTGTGTGTGTGTGTGTGTGTGTGTGTGTGTGTGTGTGTGTGTGTATGAGTGTGTGGTGGGGGGTTCAGGAGGGTGGTCAGTCAGTGCCCACCCAAAGCACTGCAACAGCATGATGCCTCCAAACACACATAAAGGAAGCCTTGTCTAACGCTCTACCTTCATTCACTTTCCTCTTAAAGACGTCGGGTTTGCACATGGTTTTCTCCAATTTCTCTCTAGTTTGTCTCTCTTTCAACCACCCCACCACCCCCTTCACCACACACACTCACACTCAGAATTCAAAAAGACACACAGAGACTGGCTAAACTAAACTGGCAAAAATGATAATTATATAAATCTTAATTAGTTTCCTGGGATTAACAGTGCGCAGATTTGGTGAGTGAAGAAAACACTAACAGCTTGAAACCATGATTATCTCACTGCGTAGGTATAAAATTGGGGTTAATACCTGAGATGAAACAAACGGCTTAAAAGTCCCAAACCTCCCTGTGCCTGCCAGGGGATTCTGGCAGCATCATAATGACAGGGATTGAAATACGGTTGTATCACAGAGAGAAAACACAGAATATTCACAATTTATTCAAGAGACATATTTCATCTTACTAGGCTTTATGGGTCTCCGTACATCTTCTAAATAAAAGATGATGAATCGTACGCGCAGCCGTGTCCCGTACAACAGGAAAAAAAATCTCAGTGTTCAATGATAGATAAGGTTTTCTTTTTTTCTTTCATCCTTGCCGCCCTTCTCCCTCTCCCTCATTCCCTCTCCCTCCAGCCGCCCTTTCTCCTCCTCTCTCTGTTAATGCTGTTAATGTACACAGCATTATTGAGAGTGTCTGTGCTTGCAGCGGGATTCAGATATTAGGTGGCTCATTTGGTTAGCTCATTGACTGCTATCAGATTTCAGGTCAATGACCTTAATGACCAGACAACAGCACAGAGCAGGGATGGAAAGTGGAGACATGAACACCAGCATGGTTGGTTTGTTGGCTGACTGGATGAATGCCTGGGCGTGGGGATGGATGGATGGATAGAGGTGGGTTTCACTGTAGCACCGTTTCATGTTGTACAAGTAAGGGGCAGAAGTTAAGAGAGAACGCATGGTGATAGCAATATTACAAGAAATCGCTGTGCATTAAACTGCACTAATGGCAAAGGTGCTGATTGGAAAATTGGATTGGGTGGCATGGTTTGTAGAGCCAAAAGAATAAACCACAATGTAAAGAATATCACTGAAATTTACAGACTTAATGACCTTCAAGTTTCAAATAACCCATACAAAGACTATTGTTCATTCCCTTGCTATTATAACTACTAATAACTACTATACTTACAATTAGATAAAGAGTGCAAATAAGAGGCCTATTATTGTTTGAAATCTGTATGTAAATGTGGCTGTCTAACACATTGCAAAGAGATTCAAAATACTAACCTTCCCTCTGATCAATCCCAGTTCATCTACCTTTTTTGGAAACTTGTGCCAGACATGAATGTTGGTGTACCTTGGTTGAAACTCTGACCTTATAGCAACACATTTTGCTGACATGATGGATAATTGTACAGTTAAGAGCAAATTAGTGCTCTCATGTCTTTCAAGCGCTGACTTAACTTGTGACGAATTCCCAATGTGATTGAAGTGGTTGTTCCAAGTGTCATCTACCACAACTTGAGGCTGAAGCCAATGCGGAAGTACCTTAAAGTGCAATACGGCTGCTAGATGCTGGCTTCAAAAAATCCCTGGCTCCAACTGACTCCCATTCAAAAAGCGTCAACTTCTCTCTAGAAATAGTCAATAATTTTTTTTCAATGAGTCATTATGTTCTCAATCATCAAATTGAGGTCCTCTAATAAGTGAGCTGGTGGTCAATTTGGAGATTATTGCTTGGTTAATAAGATTTGAAGGCTTACAGTTGCTTTGATTGACAGCTGTGATGGACAGTTGGCTGACCTGCTGCTCTCGCAGCTCTGGGACCTGTACTGAGTCGGACTATTGTCACAATATTTCAGTAAGTTTAGTGTTACTTGACTATCATACCTGCCCTATTAGCACAATTTAGCTAAAGTAGCTAATGTTAGCCCAAGTGTGGACGGATCTGTGTTTAGCTAGTTTTGCTTCAGTGCGAGGTAGCAGAACTTGTTACCAGAGAGTGAAAGGAAGCTCCCCGCACCCCTTATTTGGAAGGTCCTGGCTCCAAACGGAAAAGATGGCACTGACCATAAGCAGCAACTCTGGGCTTCAAACTGGCTCAAATGCAAACTAATGGGTGATGTCACACCTCACCACTTGCTTCTTTACATACAGTCTACGGGTTGTTCAACACCCCAACCTATCAGAGCAAATGCTCACTGAGTTTAGAGAAAAACAGTGTGAGTGTCTCACTATTAGATCACCCAACCAAGCCAGAAGTGATACAACAAGAAATGAGGGAGAGGAGCGTTTCGATGGGCGCTGTATTTGTGTCTAGTTAGCCATTATTCTGGTTGTCTGCTGGATAAATAATGTTACTTAAAGAAGGTGTTTTTTTCTGTGTGGCATATGTGTGACTAACAGTGTAGAAAAGTTATATGATCATATTTAAAAAAAACCGACTCACATTCTGGTATAAAACTTTCTGACAGCGAGCCAAGTCCATCCCCAGAGCGGCTGTTAAACACATAGTGACATTTAGACTGTCAGAGATGAAATTCAAATGTATATTGCATATATTAATTTTTCTTGAAAGCATATAATTGTGTGTAATAGGGAAAATGTTTAAAATTTTAAAAAGCATGGGCTGTGCTACCATTATGCTTAAGGCCCTAATGTCAATGTACAATGTCACAATAGGTACTCTGGGCTCTGCTATAATTACATCTACAGTAGGAGTGTGACAAGGTTCACCCACATGATGTTTTCTCTTTGTGCTATTTGTAGATGTGCTGATCAGAATGATTAAACATGGACGTAGAGAAGATGGTTTTCTAAAATGGTTCCTCATTTGATGCTAATGGCTGATACTGATATCCTGGCAACATCAAGAAAGACATTAATTAAAAAACAAAACATAAATACCTTTAAGCTTTTATGGCAGGGAGTATGGTTGTAATTTAAAGAAAAACAAATTTATGGTAATTAGGGGCTCTGATGAAGATTGGCAGCAAATTGACCTTGACTGCTTTACAGTGAAGCGTTGTGATAGGTACAGCTACCTTGGTGTTATCTTCACTACTGATGAAGTGCCCTGACCTCACTGAAATTATATGTGGAAAAGAAAGTGAAAAACTGAAATGAATGTATACACACACAAACACACACACACACACACACACACACACACACACACACACACACACACATAATTATATATTGCTACTAACTATGCCAAAATTCAGGGTGGAAAAACTTTTGAAGCATGTCTTCTCTACCACTTCCTACAGATGTTAGTCTTCATTCAAAGTGTCCCTAAAGTACATAGCTAGAGCGAATGTATTTCTTGGATTAAGGACACCTAAGTAAAACCAATTAGGAGCTCCCATCAGTACTGTACAAGAGAAAAACAGGCTAAATACCTAATGAGACACTGATTTGTGTGATGATCCCTTGGGTTTACTCAAACTGACATAGGCATTAATTAACAAATATCTGGTTTTAGTGATGCAGATAACAAATTTTATCAGTACTGACTAAGACAAAGTCTGTACTATTTGGTCTTTTTTTTGATATTGTCTCGTATGTTGCAAAATTTCAAAATGATGAATCATACATGTCAAAACAGTTTTTTTGCCTGCTAGCTGTGCCCCAAGAGCTGCAGTTGTGTGAAAAAGGGGAACCCATCTATCCTGTTGTTCACCCCACCCTTCATCTTTCTGTCTGTTTTTCTCTTTCTCCTTTTTCCTACATGCTTCCTCCACTCTCTCTTGCCTCCATCCCTCCCTACTCCCCCCTTCTCCCTCTCTTTGGGTCATTAGCATGTTGCTGATGGGGGCCGGTCATCCATTGAGCGTTGCGGTGTTGTGGAGGTTTGGCCGGGGCTGCAGCAGGCCTGTCAGGGCAGGTCATTAAGAAAACGACGGGTCGGGGAATACACAGACAAGGTTGATTGGTTTCCTGCAGCCGTCAGCAAAGCCCTGCAGCATCTCCTGACCCTGTGAGCCCCATCTAACCTGGACACATGCACACATACACCACACACACCTGCACAAGAATTCACTCACACACATACACATTTCTATACACATAAACACAGAGAACACATGTGTGTATGAAGTCACACAAAACTCAAATATACAGTATGTACACATAGACACTGCACAGTGCATGCTGCAAGCATCCATACATACTGTAAAACACACCAACTCTTACACACACCTAACCCCTGACCAAAGGCTAAAGACGGGGAAAGGACAGGGTGCCACAGAGAGGCGATTACCCTGATCCTGATCCACACAACCCAGCCTGTTGTCAGTTTTTGGATCTACTAGTAATAGTGTACTGCTTGGCACTAATCCAGACAGCATGTCTGCTGCTCCTACTCTCAAGACATGTCCAGGGTGGAGCCAAAGGAGAATAGACCCCCTGAAAAGAAAGCTGACTACGTGAATCAACAACGAGTTGTGATATTGTTGTCAGTGCTACAGAAAAAAAAAAAAAAAAGAAAAGTTGACCCCAGTTTTCTCGAAAGGTCATATGTGGGATTGAATGCGCCTGTGTGCAGGGAGGGGCTCTGTCATGCGTGCATAGATGGAATGCTACCCAGCATCCATCTCTGCTGTCTGTTGCGCTGTGAATGTCAAACCCAGAGGCTCTGACACCCACCGCCCTTCCACCCCCCCACTTTATGCCCCCTACCCTACCTGACCCTCCAGTCTCAAGCAGCCCTGGCCTACCTGATGAGCAGAGTCTCCTGCCTGGGGCTTCTGAGCTCCAAATGAGCCCTATAATAATGTTACTTCAAATGTCAACGCCAGGGTTATTAGCGCATGTGTGTGTGCGTTCAGGGGTGTGGTGTATGGTGTTGGGGGGTAGAGCGTCTTGCGTAGCTGCCACAGCCTTCCATCCATCCCTCAGTGTAATCAAATGCATTAATGTGTAAAAATGCCATTTAGCACAACACATCCGACTGCAGGCTGGTTAGCAGACGCTGATAGACAGATAGGGTTTGACTGACAGTCCCCGGCTGTGGCCTGTCTGTGGGTGTCAATGACAAACCAGCCATTCTTCATGATTAGGCTCAATGATAGAGGCAGCTTTCTACTTTGAATAGTATATATAATATGTAATATATTATATATAACATATATAATGATATATAATATAATTGTAATATGCAGTGATAACATGCTCACTTAATGGCACACAAGGACATACCAACACACATACATGAAAGACAATGCACAAACTCTAACATTAACTCACACACAGTGATTGTTAATGCACAATATAATTGCTAATGGGACCTGTCTTAGGGGTGAAGTGGTGTTAACCTCTGATCAACCCTAGGTCAACCACTTACAGGCTAGATAGAATTCATTACATTTTACCCACTTCATCATCAGCATCTGACTGACCAATTTCACACCCATGACAATGACAAACACTCTGGTGGAGGGATGAAAGAGGCAAGAGGCATTTTAGCAATCCTTTTTTCCTCTCCTAAGATACTATTTATTTTTCTCTGTCCCAAATATTAGACTCATTCCAGTAATTGACAGTCATTGCACCGTGCAGGCCTGCTGATTGCTAATTTTGTTGTTTGCGTTAATGATCCAGCCAGAAGCGTTCCCTCAGCCAGCTAGCCAGCCATCCAGCTAACTAGCCAGCCAGCCTCCAGAACTGGATGTCAGGGAGGCTGTGTTTAACTCACTGTGGCTGCCACAGCACAACACAGCCGACCAGGCGGCAATTAAGATGTTAATAGATAGCTTCATAAGGACGACAAACCAGAGGGAGGGAGGGGGAAAAGACCCAAACCGCAACAGATTTTCAAGACTTCTAATTAATAGCGATGGCAATTAAAGTGTAATTCAGCCCATTTCCCCTCTCTCTCTCCCTCGCCTCCAATTGCCTTTTCTTACACACCAAAATCACTGAAGGGATGTGACACAACCTCTTTCAGTGTTAAATTTCTTCATGTACCCTGTTGTTGGTAGTTTTGATAAAACACCCATGTCGAACAAGTGAGCAAATAGCTAAATTATTGAGTCATCTCCTCAGGGCTAATCCTCTGCTTAAGATAAACTATAATAGTAATTTTTTTTGTCGACAAACATATGTATTTTGCATTTATATGCCATGTGCATGTAGTTGTGTGTGTGGTTGTGTGCGTGACAGTAGGGCCAAGCAGCAAGACAGGGGCAGATGAATGATACCAACTCTAATTAGCAGGGTGGTGGCTCCTGTGCTGCACTACTCGAGAGACGAGTCGTCGGGGACTCCAAGGTGCCGGGCTCAGTGGGGAGGACTCAGAAAAACAGCTTTAATTGGTGGGAGTTATTTATAGACAAAGCACCTCTTTCAAGGTTAGTGGGTTAAGTCTGCTCAGTCCTCTGTGGGGACCGTCATGTTTGGTGGCAACAAACAGACCGCTGCCAAAAAACCTGCCCCACCTCCTCATCTCTCTGGAGTCACATAACCGTACGCACACATCGAAAATCCAATACCTCACACTCACATATAGCTACATACTGCAGAACTGTATTGTACCTTTCCCACGCACTTAGACATGCTGTTGACACCCTTGGCTTTGTGCAGAGTAAGAAAAAGTGAGAGACGAGAGAGAGAAAGAAAATAACAGAGAAAAGGAGCAGGGAAGTGAGAGAGAGTGAGATAGGGAGACGTGGATGGAAAAGACAAGGTGGGGAGGTTGCTCCTGGGTTGAATCCCTCATTGGAGGCGTCTTCATCTGCTGCCCAATCCTCCTGGGGGCCCCTACTTCTCCATTTCATTAGTTTGTCAGCCTGCACGAAGGATTGTGCATTAGGCCTTTAATTTAGTGGATAGCCAGAGGCTGGCTATGCTGCCTGGTGCGACTCTCAGCTCCAACAGACTGGAATCTAACTAGGATCAGCTTAGCTCAACTTAATGCAGCCACACACACACACACACACACATAGATACACTCACACACGCCACACACACATGCACTGAACTGCACCCACCCAGCGTGAGAGACAGATAAAGTGGGAGGTCCATTTATGTAGTGTGTGTGTATATGGATCCATCTATGTATCACAGTGGGTGTGATAGCTCAAAGCACCACCAAAAACGTGCAAATGAAGACAACAGCTTCACCATTTTGACAGCAGCTACGTCACATAAAAATACTGTAAACATCTAACACAATGGGAAACTGGGAAACACATTCACCAATTTTACAGTGCATAGGGAGACTACAAAACATATTGTAAGTACAGAACACACACAAATGCTGCAAGTTGTACATAAAACAACAGAAATTACTCACAACACAACAGAAGTTTCTGGGGGAAGACACAAAAAACCGATAAACAATTTACTGGAGTCGACCATCCTGATGTTAGAAAATGATCGAATGTTGTTTATTTTAGATTTAACATTCTGATTGTATGACTCAGATTATAATAGTAATATTGGTCATGTGTTCAGTCACCATCCCCCATAAAATTCAGTTGTGTTGTGTAGTGTAGGACTTGTAGTTGTTGTTTATCTATCAAAAGATTCATCTAACTAATCTATCCTCACAATATAATCAGAAGGTCTATCCCACAGTCCAAATTGATGGCAGTTTCCTTCAGTAAGTGTGTAGTGATGCTGGTAGTGATACTGGTGATGGCATCAAAGGCTTTTCTCTTTTATACTGGAGCAGCTGCACTTTGAGGGCCTGTCTTTCAGTGTCATTCAAGTTATCTATTCAGCACACTGACATGCAATGGGACTGCTGGGGACTGGGCAGGGTGTGGGTGGACTTCCAACAGAACAACAACTGTATGCCACAAAGCAACAAACAACAAGCACACATGTACACACTTTGAGCCACCCAATTATAAACACACTCATGTGCATTAGCGTGAAAGCCGTGCACCCACACAGTGGCAGGGACACAATTACATGGAACAAAGAGCAAAAGACAAAGCCCTGTGCAAGGGAGCGAAGTCGTCCATCTGACACCCCAGCTGAAAATGTCCCCTCACATCTCTCTGTGTTTTCTTCTTAAAGTACTGCTCCCTCTTCTCTGTAACCCCCCCCCCGACTTTTAACCCCCAAACACCCCTCACTCTCCCTCACCCTCCCTGGCCTAGCTCCTTGGCTTCCCCCCTGTTTCTGGGATGAGAGAGGAGGCTAAATGGGGTGCTGTGAGTGTTGGTGTGGGTGTTGGTGGGGATGGGGGCCCTCCCTTTGTTTCCTGTTACAACATGCATTTCATGGGGAGGCCTGGCTTCTGACCCTGCCGAGCACACACTGCGTTGAGGCTGGGAGCTCCAAGGGAAAGGCCCATCTGTGGCATCCATCAGGGCTGTGCTCTCCCGCTGAGGTACTGTCAGAAGCCGGAGGGGGTGGTGGTGGTGGAGGGGAGGCTTGCGGGGGCACGATAGGGAGGGGCCAGGGGGGCGAGGTTAGTTGAAGAATGGGGATGAGGGGGGTAAAATCAGGCCGAAAAAACAGAGATGAGGAACACAAGGTCCTCCTAAATTCAAAGTGGAGCTGAAGGGAGGAGGGGAAGGGGCACCTATGCATTTCTGCATGTGTGTATTTGTGTGTGTGTGTGTGTGTGTGTGTGTGTGTGTGTGCACGCACTGGAAGTAATTGGAGCAAAGAGCGTAGAATAAACACTGAAACATATGGAGCCCAAGAATCTCAATGGGAGTAGGAGTAAGGTGGACAATTCCAACAAATTGTAGTAGACAACAGAAACAGTTATGATGAATTAAATCTGTCACTGTTTTATGCTGCTAGTTGCATAATGTAAACATGATATTGCATAATACAGTGCTAAAAGCAAACCGCCCAAGCAATATCCCTGTAATTTCACGGTGTTCATGATTTTAGGAGTATGTAATGCTTAAAATTCAGCAGCAATGGATCGACATTGTATAACACAAAGAGCATCTGAACATATTTTGAGTGAACCCTAGTGCACACACAAGAGCTGACACTCATACAAATGGATACAGATAAAACAATTGTTTTATTTTCTGAGGGCATACCAGAGACAGAGGTTTTCAAATACCAGGAGCCCAGGTAAAAAATGGTGAGGGTGGAACTGAAAGACACCAGATGTTGCTCTCTGCCTTCCCTCTGCCATTCCTTTCTCTCTGAAGACTCTCTTATGTTGTTGCACATACCTGAGGCACTACAGAGGGAGAAAAGTGGATTGGTTTGAAGGTCAGTTTAAATAAAAATACTTCAGCAAGTATGACAGGCAGGGTGTGCTCTGGATAAATGCAGTGCTCTCATGCCAGCTCCCTGAAACTGATTGATTGACTTGTAAGATGTCATGGACAGGCTGGGGAGGCAGGGAGAGTGAGAGAGGCAGAGAGATGGCGAGAAGGATATGGCTACTGCTGGATGGAAGATGAGATGTATATATATGTGTGTAAGTGTCGGGGGTTGCAGGGTTGAAATGCACACACACTCACACATGCACGCACACACACAGCTGGCCAGCTCCGGCCTGGTTCTGGTCAGTTGCCCGTGGCCACGCGGGCACAGGAGTCAGCTGTCAGCTTGTGATGGATTGATACAGACACCCCCTCGCCTCCACCCCCGCCACTCCCAAACCTCCACCTCCATCCCTCCAGCCCTCCACCTCCCTCTCCCTCTTCTACAGCCGGGCCATGCCTGGTGGGCATGTTTGAGAGGAGACGTATTGAGCAGGGGGTGGAAGGGGGGAGCCATCTTCCATCTTGACTGTGGCCTGTATTAGAACATGCCCTCCTGTCACCCTTACTTCATATCTGTTAGCCATGTTAGCTGCTAGGCTGTGGTCCCTCTATCACTTCATCTGGCCTGCTGACAGCAGACTGCTGGAGGTCCGTCTGTGCCTGTTGTCCTCTCCAATGTGGACTAAATAACTTACTCACCTCCAGCCTTTTGACTCTCATGTGGGTGATGCTGTGGAAGTGTTACGCCCCTGAAACGGGGAGAAATAATCACAAGAGTGATACGAGTGATTTCTTCAGTGAGAGCGTTTACTCGAATGAATAATTGAACATATACACAATCTACAAATAAACAAATAAACAGGCTGGTTACAGTAGCATACATACCCTATTCAAGTTACACAAATATTCAGTATTTCTTTGAGACATAATTCCTATTCTCTCTACTGTTACTGGTAAATAATATACTGCTGTAACTCAGTAACCTCTCATAACCTTATAAAAGTTACTAAATAGACAATATAGAAAAACTGTGTAAAATACATCTACATATGTAGACAATTGGATTCACAAAATGGCGGAAGCAATTGGCGTAGTTACGGGTTGAACTCTGCTAACAAGCGGGAGCTAGCTCGCCAGACACTTTACCATACTCGGCAAACTTTACTTTAACTCACTTGAAATGTTACACATACATTCACTTGACACTCAAACATATTAGAAAATTTATTACAACCACCTTAATAGTGTCAAATGCCGACAACATACCTGAAACGGGGAGAAATAATCACAAGAGTGATACGAGTGATTTCTTCAGTGAGAGCGTTTACTCGAATGAAGAAAACACCGCGAGTTCCCCTGGATACGTGGGTGGAGACAAAAGCAATCGATCTCACGCTGGTAGATTAAGACTACTTTGCGGATCACTGATAATACCATTATAGCTGAACCTCTGACAATAAAGGATGAAATGAACAATGAATTAATTAAAGACCTTTTAAAATTTTAACCTCTTTTGACATAATGAATTCCTACTTCTTTTTAACCCATTTTAAACACATCTTATAAATTGTTTCTCATGACTATGATCTTTTTAACCTTATCACAGCATTTTAAGTGTACTGTCCTTTTTAAGCTTGTATGGCCCTTTTAGTGCATCATTCTTTTAACTTATCACATACTCCCCTACAAAATAAATGTCGTCCCGACATTAAACCAATTAATTAAACAATTTTCTCTCCTTTTCTTTTCAATCTCTCATGAGCTTGGCAATGAAGGGCTCCTGTGAGTTGGTACACAAACAAAGGTCACAGTCTGATGACTCAACAGTCCATAATCACAGGGCTACAGTCCATATTCGGTGACTGGCCAATGCATAAACTGTCTATCAGCAGTTTTTCAACAGTCCATTAGTTTTGCATGGCAATGATACACAGTCTGCAAATTGTCCATAACAATAGTTTTGAAACAGTCCTTGAATAGTCCATGGCAACGGTCTGTGTGAACAGTCTATGTATTGTCCATGGTGTTCGTCAAACTTAGTCAAGTCTGTAGGCTCATGGTTTGCTGGAGTCCATACATGAAGGGGGGCTGGAAGTAGTATGGCTGAAGGGGCGGTAGCCATGGGACCAGTCCTGATGCATGGTAGACAGGTAACATCTGAGTTGCTGGCTGGATACTGTAGCAAGAGGGGATGCCAAGCTGATCGTAGGTCATACGTCTCGGTGGGTGTCTCTCTCTTTGTGGCAGCTGGTAGGATGGCTCCTCAGGTTCAGCAGCACTTGACGAGGGAGAGGCATGTGGTGAGTGTTCATCAGGCAAATTTCCAACAGGTAAGTCTATTTCCTCACCAGGCAGGTTTTCAGCAGGTGTGCTAGACTCCTCCAGCTGATCTTCCCCAGGAGACTGTGCTTGTGGTGCAACAGGAGCTGGCATTTCAATTCTCTCTTCCACTGGTGGGCGCCTATGTTCAAGCGCCATCCTCGATTCACCCAAGGTTTCCTTTCTTTCTGCAGGCACTGTGGGGGCTCGGAGTGGCTCATAATGGAGTTCATACTCATCTCCACTGTCCTCATCAGATTCCTGAGTTTGAGATGCAGGGTGGTATTTCTTTTTCTGTGTCCCTTTTCCATTTTTTGTAAACTCTGGTGATGTCTCGAAAGGTAAGTGATCACAGGGCATTAGCAAGTTTCTGTGCAGAACTCTGGAGCATCCCTTACCCCTTTCTGGTCTCACTTCATAAATTGGCAGGTTAGACCCCATTCGTCTCACTACTGTGTGAACTGTGTCCTCCCAATAGTTCCGGAGTTTGCCTGGTCCTCCCCTGGGTGTCAAGTTTTTGATCAGGACGCGCTCACCGGGTTGTAGTGCTGAACTCCTTACTTTTGTGTCATAGTACCTTTTACTCCTTTCAGCAGCCTTTTGAGCATTTCTGTTAGCAATGGCGTAGGCTTCCTCCATACCTTGTTTCCATTTCTCCACATAGTCTCGCTGGTCACTGGAGCCTGATTCTGTGTGCAGTCCAAAGAGCATATCAACTGGAAGCCTGGGTGATCTCCCGTACAGAAGATAGTATGGCGAGTAGCCTGTCACTTCACAACGTGTACAGTTATAAGCATTCACCAGTTTGTTCAAGGACTCTTTCCAGTTTGATTTCTGTGCATCAGTCAGTGTCTTGAGCATCTGTAACAATGTCCTGTTCATGCGTTCCACTTGACCGTTCCCCATCGGGTGATAGGGCGTTGTCCTGGACCCAGCCACTCCGCTGAGTTTCTGTAACTGACTGAACAACTGATTCTCGAATTCTCCCCCTTGGTCGTGGTGGATGCGAGAGGGGAAGCCAAACTTCAGGGCGAAATCATTGAAGATTAGGTTGGCAGCAGTTTTCCCTGACTTTGATGTGGTGGCGTATGCTTGAGCAAAACGCGTGAAATGATCAACAAGGACAAGGATGTACTCATATCCGCCTTTGCATCGGTCAAGATGGAGGAAGTCAACGCATATCAACTCAAATGGCTGTGTTGTCACAATATTTGTCAAGGGAGCTCTTGTGTCATGGCAGGGTTTTTTCTGTTTTAGACAAGAGCAGGCCTTAGTCACATAGTGCTCGATGTCTGATTGCATGTATGGCCAGAAGAAACGGTCACGTACTAGGGATACTGTGCGATCAGCGCCTTGGTGACCCATGTTATTGTGCAACTCTTCCAACACCTTTCCTTTGTATCTTTCTGGCAAGACTAGTTGCTCACGGGCAGTGGTAGTTCTGTACAGAACGCCATCATCATCTATTGTCAATTTGTCCCATTCCCTGAACAAGCATTTCGTCTTTGGACTGAGCTCTCTCAGCTCCTTAACTGGTGGCTTGGAACCTGACAGTTTGCACTCTAGCACAGGACAGATAACTGGATCAGACTCTTGTGCTTCTCGTAGCTGTTCTTTTGGTATGGGGCTGATAGATGCAGTGGCTGGCTCACTTTCAGCTGAAACTGACATGGATACAGCCGTGAGTGACCAAGTTGCAGGGGACTCTTTCTGTACCTCAACAGCTTGGATGGCAGCAGTGATGGTGTTAGGTAGCAGTTCCTCACAATATTCTCTCATTAGTGACTCTACATCCAGCGGCATTCTCGACAAAGCATCAGCATCACTGTTCTCCTTCCCTGGTCTGTACTTGATTGTAAAGTGGAAATCAGCCAACTCTGCAACCCACCTGGAAGTGGTTGCGTTCAGCTTTGCAGTCGACAGGATGTAGGTGAGCGGGTTGTTATCACTGTACACAGTGAAAGTTGGAGCATAGTACAGATAGTCGCGGAACTTGTCAGTGATTGCCCATTTTAAAGCCAGGAATTCTAGCTTGCCTGCATGGAGGTGATAGTTCTTTTCAGCTGCCGTTAACGAACGAGAGCCATAAGCAATGACTCTAAGCTTGCCATCTTGGTGTTGATACAGTACTGCTCCCAAACCTTGGTGTGATGCATCAGTGTGTACAATGAATGGCTGAGTGAAATCAGGGAAACCCAACACTGGTGGATGGAGCAGGCAGTCAATCAAATGTTCAAGTACCTGTTGGTGCTGATCTGTCCACTTGATCAGTTTATTTGAGGGCACAACATGACTCACTCTCTTTAGTCTTGTTTTTATTTCTCTGCTGTTGACAGAGACTTCATCTGTGTCTGCTTTTAGGAGCTCATATAGACAGCTGGCTTTTCGTGAAAAGTCTTTGATGTACTGCCTGTAGTAGGTGAGTAAACCAAGCATTTTCCTGAGTTGGCCCACAGTCTGAGGTCTGATATCTTTTAGTGCTCTAACAGCTTCGAAGTCGGCTGGATCAACTTTACTGCCCTCTGCAGATACTATTCTGCCCAGGTAGCGGACCTCAGGCTTGAATAGATCACACTTGCTTGGCTTGAGTTTGATGCCGTGCTCTCTGAGGCGTTGCAGCACTTTTTGTACATCATTCACATGGTTGTCAAAGGTTTTACTGAAAACCAGTGTGTCGTCCAGATAAGGAATGCAGATGTTATCCCGAAGTCCTTCCAAACACTCCTCCATACAACGTTGGAAGGCCGCTGGGGCGTTCATGAGGCCGAAGGGGATGCGAATCCACTCATAAAGTCCCCATGGGGTAACAAAAGCTGTCAGTGGTCTGCTTTCTTCCGACATAAACCCCTGGTGGTAAGCTTTCCCCTGGTCTAAGAGAGAAAACCAGGATTTACCACCTAAACTGTTCATGATGTCTTGGACCCGAGGGATAGGCTGACGATCAGGATGGGTCTTCCTGTTCAGGTCTCTGTAATCTATGCACAGCCGAAGGGTGCCATCTTTTTTTCGCACACACACAACGGGTGAGGAGTATGAGGAGTTTGACTTCCTGACCCAGCCTTGTGCTATTAGGTCGTGGAGGTAACCCTTCATTTCCTGGTACAGGGGGCTAGGCACTGATATATATGTGCGTTTGACAGGTTCAGTGTCTTTGAGGGAAATGGTCATATGCAACTTTTCAATACAGCCGATATCACTGTCTGACTTTGAGAAGGAATGACACTCTTCTCTGAGCATCTGTTTCACTACCTGTCTCTGATCCTCACTAAGGTGACTAAGATCCACTGGTGGATCCCACTGTTCACTGGCACTACTTGTGGGCTTCATGCTGGTGTGACTCACTGTGGCTGGTGTTGCAACTTTCTCAAATACCTGGGCGGGCAGGACTGTCATAATGGTTTGTACTGTGCCAATTAATGTGCGCCCTGGTAAAACAATGTCATGGTCAGTTGGGTTAGAAACATCAATTGTGATGACTGGGAATACACCTTTCCTGACTCTGACTAGTGTGTCATAAAACTCAAGACCATCTGGCCATTGTGGGTTCAGGTCTGGCTGAAACAGCATGGTCATGTCCTCTTTGAAAGGCTGTGTAGCTACACGACAGTTGATTTGGATGCTGCTGTGTTTTGAAACTGCAACCTCCTCTTTCTTCGTTTTTACTGCATACTCATCTTCTTGCTCTGCGCTAACAGCCTGTATGAAAGCTCTCACTTTGTTTCTTTTGAGGCTTGGGAAAGCTTTCCTCACTGTGTGATACCGTTTAGTCTTTTCAGTCTTTGTCAGGATGTGCTCAATAACATTGAAACCTATGATGGGATGAGACAGGTGCCAGCCTTTCATTATAAGCACTGGAATGATCAGTTCTTCTGCTTGGTCAGTTTCAGAGGCTAGCCGGAAAACTGTTTCAATCCATCCCAAGTACGGCATTTCAGTTCCGTTTGCGGCAGTCAATGTCAAGTCATCATGTGAGTCAAGGATCTCTGAAACATCTCTCAGCCTTGTGGTTGGGAAGTATTCCTCTTTCCATCTTTCATCAATTACCGACACCTGAGAACCTGTGTCCCATAGAGCTTGCAGGTGGTGGCCATTTAGGTAACATTCAACGAGACACTGCCTGCCAACTAGCGAGGTGACTTTGCGGGGGTGGCCAACTCGAGGTAGGAGGGGCGGAGTATCAGCAATTTTCCCTTTGCAGGAAGCCTTTCCACTGGCGCTTGGCAGGTGAGTGCATTTTCCTTTATGCTCAGCCCAGTTTTGGTTTTGACATGTTTTGGAACAGTACAGTGTCTCTTTGCAGGATGAACATCGTTTCAATTTGTCAGGTGAGTCTGCACTGCCACAATTTGCACATTTCTGGGACTCTTTGCTAGTCACGGTTAGCACCCGTCCCGTGGTGGTAACCATTCCCTGTTTAAAGGAGCCTCCCTGGATGGTCTGATTCCTCTGATTTTGCATCCAGCCTGAAAATGTTCTCCACTTCCACATCGGTAGCAGTGCATGCAGCGTTCATTCGCTCCTGTCTGCTGGCAGACAAAACATCTCCGTGGAGCACAGACAGAGTGATTGGTGTACTGATTCGGTCCATACTGTGGCCGCATTGGAGCAGATGTTTGAGGCTGGTTGTAGTTGCTGTAATACTGCTGCGGTGAAACAGATGGCTGAGGGTCCCTATCTGGCCTAACTGCAGGTGGGGCATAGGACTGTGGCTGGAACCTAGTCTGATGTAAAGTTTCTTTGATCTGGGCTATCTCTGCACTGAGACCTTTCAGAGAAGCTACACCTGTCTTAAGCTCTTGTATCTCTGTTAACAGTTCTGGGGAAATCCCTGTTTTGGTTTCCTTCACAGAGCACTTAGCAGGTGACCTATCTTCTGACTGCACTACACTTACACTTGTGGCTGACTGTTGGTTGCTAAGCTTCCTTTTGTTTCTCCTTTCAGCCTCATTAGCACAGGCAACATTTAACCTCTCTAGCAGAAGCTCATCTGAGGTCTCAGTATCTAATAGGAGAGGCTGCATGTCTATCCTGATACTTTCATTCTGGAGACCAGTAAGTAGTGTGTGTAAACACATGCGCTGGACTAACGCTGGATCATACTTAAGCCCTGATTCTGACTCTTGGGAAGCAAACAGTACTTTCTGCCTCAAATCTAAAACTCGCATGAGGAAAGTCTGAGGAGTGTCTTTGCTGTTCTGTGCTTCAGAAGCTAGCTGCTTGTAGAGCTCTGTGGCGCTCTTTTCTTGGAAGTGGGAGCGCAGGATGCGTCGGAGTGTGGGGAGAGTCAGGTGGGGCTTTCCTTCCAAATAGCTGCGTAACTGTGAGCCGGGAGATATAGCTCTAATTACAGCATCTACTATTTCTATTTCAGGATAACCTCTGTTCAGTCCATTCTCAATCTGATGAGCGAGGCTAGAAAATGTCAATTTATCTTTCTGGCCTGCTTCGCCTATTTGACCTGAGATTTTGAAATCTTTGCGCCAGCATGGGCTCGGCTGCTGCAGCTGAGCACTGACCGGGGGCTGCATACTGACTGGTGGGCTGACAGTAGGTTGGGCCTGGCACTGAGACTCATACCCAGCAGCATTAACAGGGATGGACTGCTCAGTTTCCACTCCTTTACATTGCTTTACAGTTCTCTGCTCCTCTATTTCTCTCTGAGTCCCTGCCCTTTCCACATTCTCCTCAGTTTGTACTGCTCCGTTATCCGTGCCCATGGCCAAACCTGCAATTTTGTCTTTCAGCAGCAACAATTCTGACATGCCGACATCTTCTAACTCTGCCACTTCTTCTCTTTCAAGATACTTCATTACATGAGTCACTAGTGATATGCGGGACTTTCCTTCAACATTTTCTCTCCGCTCTCCTGAGATGTTAAGAAAATCACAGACTCCGAGCAAATTTTCTCTAGTCAGGGTATGTAGTTCTCCTACAACCTCTTCCTGTAGCTCTTCCAAGGCTGTCATCATGTCGACAGGGCAGGAGCAACTTTTACTGTGCAGGAGTTGACTCTGAACTGGATGGCCTTTAATGTCCCTGATGATCTCTGACTGGCCTCAGGTGACGTGTACTTAACCACCAGCTTCCAGCTCTCCTCGAACAGCAACACATTCCTCACTACCACCTGCCTGGGTTGTATTGTGGGGGATTTAGCTACCACAGGATTCGGCCGCCAGGTTGTGGACACCGGACATCCAAGGAGCAATCCCAGCGGTGCCTCCAAAATGTTACGCCCCTGAAACGGGGAGAAATAATCACAAGAGTGATACGAGTGATTTCTTCAGTGAGAGCGTTTACTCGAATGAATAATTGAACATATACACAATCTACAAATAAACAAATAAACAGGCTGGTTACAGTAGCATACATACCCTATTCAAGTTACACAAATATTCAGTATTTCTTTGAGACATAATTCCTATTCTCTCTACTGTTACTGGTAAATAATATACTGCTGTAACTCAGTAACCTCTCATAACCTTATAAAAGTTACTAAATAGACAATATAGAAAAACTGTGTAAAATACATCTACATATGTAGACAATTGGATTCACAAAATGGCGGAAGCAATTGGCGTAGTTACGGGTTGAACTCTGCTAACAAGCGGGAGCTAGCTCGCCAGACACTTTACCATACTCGGCAAACTTTACTTTAACTCACTTGAAATGTTACACATACATTCACTTGACACTCAAACATATTAGAAAATTTATTACAACCACCTTAATAGTGTCAAATGCCGACAACATACCTGAAACGGGGAGAAATAATCACAAGAGTGATACGAGTGATTTCTTCAGTGAGAGCGTTTACTCGAATGAAGAAAACACCGCGAGTTCCCCTGGATACGTGGGTGGAGACAAAAGCAATCGATCTCACGCTGGTAGATTAAGACTACTTTGCGGATCACTGATAATACCATTATAGCTGAACCTCTGACAATAAAGGATGAAATGAACAATGAATTAATTAAAGACCTTTTAAAATTTTAACCTCTTTTGACATAATGAATTCCTACTTCTTTTTAACCCATTTTAAACACATCTTATAAATTGTTTCTCATGACTATGATCTTTTTAACCTTATCACAGCATTTTAAGTGTACTGTCCTTTTTAAGCTTGTATGGCCCTTTTAGTGCATCATTCTTTTAACTTATCACAGAAGCATTTTGGACCATGGGTGGCCACGTTTTCATCAGTGCAATAAAGTAGAATATATTTGTGTAGAGAAGTCCAGATTTTGTTTCAAGTACAGGAATTACAGGACTGTAGATTGTGCCACTATTTGGCCGGTGGATTCATCTTGGTTGAGATGCTGGCTGGTTAAAGAATCTTTGTCAGACTACATAAGATGTTTAGAATTGCCTTCCAAGATGACAAATATGAGCATCCTCTGACCTGATGACCCCGTCAGTAGGACATCTTTTGTCAATGACTTCCAAAACCGTTACACACAATATGACTGTTTTATGATCTTTCACCACTACGGTTAAAGTTTTGGTTTGGTGTAGGCACAAAAAGTACATGGTTAAGGTTAAAAAATCATAATGGTCATGGTTACAAGAATAAATACCTTGGTAGGAAATGGGAAACAAAAAAGTCACATGCTTTTGAGCTATTCATCCACCCCAACCTCCTTCCCGAAATGTTTTGTGGCTGTATAAAAATGTCCAACAGTCTCCCAGAAATTACATTTATATATTACTAATACATTTTGAAAAATGTTTGGAGGGAAACGTAATCATTTGAATGGATAATGTTCTGTGGCAATGTTTTTTTTTCCAATGAACCACGTTTTTTTTTTTTATACCACTCAGAGCTTGTTGGGAGGAGGTGGATTTACAAAGCCCAGAGCCTGTGTGGTTATGGTTATGGTAATGTGGTTAGGTTTACGCAACAAAAGCACTTTGGTAAAGGTTAAAGAAATATGATGATTTCCATTAAATATTCATAAAATAAACACGTCATGTTCCATACCAGAAGTCACTTTTGACTTGTTTAATATTTAACTGAGATGATAATCTTTCCCGAACCTTAACCTCAACATTTTGCGACTTAGCAGATGCATTCATTTAAAAAATGCTTCCTAATTATATTGATGAAAAATGTAATTCTGGCAGCATTACATCTCTCCCAAAATGGATTTGTTGTTGTAAATGAGTGGTATGTAACTGCAATTTCTAGGAGACGGGATTGAAACATCACATCACTTCTGCCTGCACTCCCTCATCCTGTTCTCACAACTCGTCACATACCGAAGCTTGGTCAGGACTCCTTGGCGTCACTTTTTAACGCACTAGGTACCGCTTTAGTGTCATTTTTCAATGTGCAGCCTGGTCCGATAGACTTCTATAGAACTCCCACAATGTCTGAAATAGACGCCATGAGACCAACGACGTCTATATAAGGTGACAAAAAGGTGACAAACCGGACAGTTTTTAACCCAAATCATGATCTTTCCCTAACACTAACAAAGTGGTTTTTGTGCCTAAACTTAACCAGACCTTCACCGCAGCATTGTCACGCCATAAAACACAATTATTTTTTAACAATGACTGCTGTGATACTGCATGTTTAAAAATGACGCTAAAGGGGTAGCCAGTGCATTAAAAAGTGACGCCAAGGGGTCCTGACCAAGCTGAGAGTTGGCTCCCTTCCAGACAACAGTCATAATTCACATGAATCACTAGAAGTCTTTGTCAGGTTCACATGAACACATAGGTCATTATAGATGTTTTTAAATATGGCAGATGTTTTTCTTGTGAGTTCAATCTAGTTTAAGACTTAAAACAGTAATTGGTTTCTAGATATTTCTATATTTTGATCATCACTTCCAGCTTATTAACAAACATAGAACAGTGTATAAATACAGTCTGAACCCATGAACTTACTTTCTGATCAATTATTTTTTTCTTTTAGTGCTGTACCCCTGGCCTAGTGTCTACATCTTTGAGATCTCTGTGCCTCTATCTATCTGTCTCTGTCTCTCCCTCCATCTCTTACGTTCTCTGTCTGTCTGTCTCTCTCTGTCTATCTCTTTCTCCCTGGCCTGTGTGAAGTGTAATTGAAGGAGCAGTCTTCACATGGCCCACAGGCATGGAGGGGACATTGTGTGCGCTGTGGCGGCAAATTGCTCTCCTTGCTCCTCCGAGCCTATACCTCTCCTTCACTTCTTTCCTCCTCCTCGTTCTCCTCTCTTCATACTGCCCATCTTCTCACTACTTTATTAGTCAGCCCTCTCTATCACCACTCTCCACTCCCTTACCACCCCATTCGCACTGTCTTACTCAACTTCCATCTTCTGCTGCAATCCTTCAACAGGTTTAAAATACTTGATATATGATTTGTTGTTTATATGATTTTTAAATATGTTAGTGCATTTTTGCTTTATTAGAGAGAATACAATGAAAATGACAATGTAAGGAATAGATAGAGAAGGAATACATAAGATAAATTACCACCAATGATGCTGACAGAACCTTAATCTGCAGAAAAATCATAGACTAACAATCATCTATAATTATCTCCAAACTCCACTCTCATGCAGGGCATCATTGCAATGTGGCTTCGGAAGGACCAAACAATTATTTTATTCACAAAGATTGTTAGTCAGACTGTATCTTGGTGTGCCAATCAAACAGGAACCAACACACCAGCATGTCTTGTCCAAGCCCAGTGCTTGAGCACAGGTTGTGTAAAACTGCAGAAGTGTAAGCTGCGATTGAGGAGGAACTGAGGGTGCACAAAGAAAAAAGAGAGTTGAGGGGGGAGTGAACACACACCCACTTGGGTTAGTAGAAGTGACAGACCGTCTATGATAGGGGATGCGAGAAGTCTACAATATGAAGAGCGATTTGAGCAGCGTGCCTGGAGAGAAGCACACAGAAAGGAAAGAGCTACAGAGAATGAGTGAGAGAGATAGACGGAGGAGAAAACCTGAGGGAGGGAAAATAGGGAGAGGGAAGAGTGGTATTCGGGCCGAGACGAAGAAGCGCATGCTTCATTAAGTGAGGAAGTAATCCTGGCTAATTAAGGCTCTCCATGACAGCACTGTCAAGGATGACTGATCCTTCAAATGGCACCTCCCTCTCCTGACTGACAGCCAGCCTGCTCTCACCGCTTTGAAGGTGAGAACTTTCTTACTTATTCCCACAGCTTTTTTTTCTTCCCTTCGCTGCCTCTTATCCCCAATTCAAAGTGTTTTTCTTTGTTTTTGTATCTGATTATCATTTTGTAGCCAAGTTTATGCAAGTGTAAAGGAGGGAAACTGTGTGATGGTTTATGTGTGCATTTGTGTGTCTGCATGTATGCTTTCTTGAATAAAATATGCATTTGTGTATGTGTTTGTGCATGTCTAGTAATTGCTACAGTACCTGGGCAAAATACTAGAGGAAATCAGTGGATAGAAGGCGCAGCCCATTGATTGCTTGACTAATTAATCAGCTGCATTGGCTCCATGTGGATCCAAGCTTATTGAGTGGAGGCTTGGCGCAGGGCCCTTTATGAGCCCATAATGATTCCTTCGCCCACAGGGTCAGGGCCTCATCTGGCCTTTAGCACAGCTCTGGTAATACTACACAATATAGAAGCTTAGAAAGCAGCCCTGCCTTGGCTAAAAGTTCATCCTGTACTTAAATGTAAACCTTGATGTGATTGTAACATCAATGCATTGATCCAAGCAATATAACCGTGCTTGACTAGGATCCAATTTTTGTGGAGCAGCATGTTTAGCTCTTATTTATAGGGTTCATTTTCACAGTGGGGTGCTTTCTCTGCATGATCCATTGTGAGCACCAACTAGACCCCTACAACCACATGTGTGCACTGACCTATGCCATTCACAGAGGAGCTATGTTGACAGTTAGTGTCCCCCTCCAGGAGAGCCCACATGAAACAGCAACCTGAGCTGAAACCAGAGAGAGCAGAGGCCATGGTATATGACCCAGACGCCCAGACAGTGTTGTATTCTCCTGCCTGACATCAATCCTTGCCTGCCCCCCACCCACCCACCCAGCTCGGCTCAGCCTAGCTCAGCCCAGCCTGTCCCAAATCGGGGGACTACGACGACGTGCTTGTAAACATGCCTATAAAAGTCCTGTTTGTATTGCACCAGAAGGCAGCTCTGTCTGAACTCCCTGGAGCTCACGTGAGCGAGCGATGGCCGACTATCTTGGGGCTATGGTAATCTGAGTGTCACAACAGGTGTCTGTGTGGGTATGTGTTGCACAACTTGTGTGCATGTGTACTGTATCATTGTTCTGGATTTTGTTTACGCCCAACCATGAATGACTAGTATGCATCATGTGTTTATAAGGAAATATTTCAATTTTTTAACAATTTTGTGTATTGTTTTAAGTGTATATCAGGATGCAGTGGATGTCTGTGATATCATGTGCCTATACAGCAACATATATACTTTCTCTTTGTGTCTGTGATTGCATGTTTTTGTGTGCGGTTGCATATTTATCTGTGAGTGCAAGCCTGATGGTATGTGTTCAGATACTTAAAGTGTATGAGTCCACTTTCCTCAGCTCTGTGGGGATTTTTTAATGGGTGGCTGCATTAACACAGCCAGGCTTTAATAGCCTCCTTGACGTTTTTTTTTTTCTTCCCTCAGAGTGCCAACAACTCATGAAATAGATGATTTAACAGCAAGAAGCCTCTCCATCACATGCAGAGTTGGAGATAAAAGAGAACTGTGGAGAGACACTAAGCTATCATTCTAGGGAGCTGGGCATCGGTTTATCCATATCTTTCAAAAAAGTGGGTCTAATAGAAATGACAAATTATGGTTAGTGGTGATTTGAACATGTCTATAAGGTAGGTGGGGTTGATGTCTGTAGGACTGTTTAGATACAGTAGAACATGTGTGTTTGTTTAGACCATGCTGCACCACATGGCCATCCCATTGTTTGTCTCCAAATTAATCTTGCACTCAAATATGTGCAAAACAAATACCTTATCGCATGTAGACAGTTTTGGAATTACTGATTATGCCTGGCTGACAAAAAAAAATACTGTATCTTAATGACTGTATGGCAGTGGCACAACAGCTGGCTGTGGGCTGTCATGCTGCTGCTGCTGCTGCTGCTGCTGCTGCTGAGATGGACAACAGTGGCTTTCTCCCATTCAATCCCATAAGCTCTCTCCGTAAGCTCCCTGGTTCCCTCGGGTGGCTGGACTGGAGTTAAAGCACTAAGACCCAGGCAGTTAAAGTTTACAGTGTCGTAAAGAGGACTCACGCGGGCCAGCTCTCTAAAGATAACGCTAAATACACAGTGATTACAGTGTATGGTCAGCGGGTTGGAACTTGCAACAGCAGATGGATACAAAGATGATTTGAAGGTTTTTGCGCTTAACTGTACTACATGATGAACATGATTTTTTTTAAGGCTGTGATAGTGTACACGCTTGCACAAGTGTGGGTGTGTGCACATGTATCTAATGCATTACTATCTTAACTCCATTTAACATATGCTGACTGAGCTTGATTGTACAAGCATGTAATTTACATACAACTTTTTCCGCAAATGATCATTTTGCCTGGTACTCAGTGGATGTTTGATTAGCATGATGACTGTGACTAACACTGCAGAAATGTAAAATAAGCTTAACTCAGAGAACACAGGACCACATGAGCTTTATTCTGTGGTCTCACATCCCCTAGTTTCCACTTTACAACTCCCCAGCGAGGCCTTGTGTGTGTGTGCATGAGAGAGGGAGAGAGAGAGAGAGAGAGAGTGTGATTGTGTTTTAGAGTCAGTGAGCACATAAGGCCATTTTTAACCACAGTCACAAGACGCCAGTATAAGGTTAGAACAGAGATGAGCTCCTGCTCTCAGAATAGTCCCTAGGAGGCCATGAGGCCCCCGCCACTGACCCTGGCCTGCATTCCAGTTGGCAGACACACAGTTGTTGGGTCAGACATGGTTCCTGTGCAGGCGAGGGACAAGATGACATGGAGAAGGGGGCGGGGGGTGATGCAATGTGGCCCATTTTACCACTGACAACTGCACTCCATTTGGCACACCCCTATAAGGGGAAAGAGAAAAGGTGTTGTAGTGTGGCATTTTACCTTTCTACTTTTTCTGTTTTCTCTGTTTCTACTCTTGTTCTCTGTTTCCTACAGTCCCCCACTGTATCTGAGTTGCTTCACAGCCTGAAAACATCTCTGTCTCTGTCCTGTAGCGTCATGGGTTCTTAAATCATACATATTTGCCCTTTTCCATGCAGCAACACCCTACCTCCCTACACCCCACCCCCTGAAGTTTGACCATAACAATATCCCTCTATTGCTTGCATGATGCATGCCTGGAATAGCTTCCATTTGCAATAAAAAAAACCTAAATACAGCAGGACGATTCTGAGTGTAGGACAGAGGGGTCAGGGGACGGTGAAGGGGTACAATGGCAGGGTGCTTCAGCTCAACTTAACATAGCTGACTGTATTGTATACTGTATGTCAGGAAATAGGACAGATGTGAAAAAGAGCAGCAGTTGGTGCCCTTGACATTGTGTGTATATATGATCTCAAACAATCAGATCAAAAAGAGACAGAGTGAGAGAAATAGAAAAGAAACTGGATGTCACGTCAGTGTAACAGATGAGGTGGGTTGGGTCAGAGTGTGCAGGGAGATTATATCAGAGTGCTGCAACATCACTGAGTTTATTCAGCCAGCAATCAGTAGAAAATCAGGTTTTGTCTGTTATTATACATGTTGAATGTCTGATCTGTTCCATCAACACCATGCTTCATATTCATACAGTCACAAACATTCACACCAGTGAGCGGACAAGCACAGCCACAGTACTCTTCTGTTGGCCAGATGGAAGTCAGAGCCTTGCTCAGGGGTGTTGTGGCAGTGGCTGTTGCTTTCTCCACCCACAGTTTTCCAGCCAGTCTGGCAATTCCAACCATCGACACGTCAGTCACAAGCCAGCTTCTCTGACCTCTGGGCTACCGCTGCCCCTGAGCACAAGTGTTACAGACACTCAGTTTGGAGACTAGCTGTGTATATGGAGATTGAGCACTGATCTGTGTCTTCCCAGTGGGAATGAGTATATGGAGTGGTATGGAAGTGTTGTATGGACTCTGTCTTTTATTTTCAACACCCTACTCCCAGGTGGTGACAGCCCAGTGCTAAGTGCGGTAATAGCCAATTGATTTTGTTCTCTTTTTTTGTTGGTGGCTAGACATAAATCAAAGTGTCTGTCAGGACCTCAATGTAGTTGGGAGGGTGTGTGTGTATATGTGTGAGTGTGTGTGTGTGTGTGTGTGTGTGTGTGTGTGTGTGTGTGTGTTTAATGGGGGTAGTGAGGGTTCTGTTTGGACTGGGAAAGTGTCAACAATTAATCCAGCCTCTGATCTGCAGGTCACCGCTCTTCTGACCCTCAGTCACAATCCAATTGGGACAGCAGCTTCACGAATGAGCTAAAATCAACACAGAGAATACCAGTTCCACTGGATTTTTACAGCATCACCTTATACGTCATTTGGTTTAAAATTTCAAAATAGAGAGCACAGTTTTCGTATCATAGTTCAATAGGAATCAGTTTGAACACTCAGATTAAACAGAATACAATCCGATGACTTTTTATAGTATTTTGCTTTTTTTGCACATTGTAAAATGGACTTTAATTATGTAAAATCTTGCATTTATCTCACAGGAAAAAAAAAAATTCTAAAAAGCTCCAAATCCCCAGTCCCCCTCCCTCAAGAATCCAAGACACAGAGAAAGGGGTGGAATCATAGAGAATACAGATGTGAGCAACACTGGAACCATGTTAATCCTTTTAATTCAATTATGGTAAATAAGGACAGAGCTTCCTTCTAAACAAAACACAATATGCAAGAGTTCAGCAGGCAGTGGTGGGGGGGCCTCTGATGTAGGCAGGCTACCCAGTGGGAGGCTGGGTGGTCTCCTGGGATACCTCCTAGCTCCGGAGCCCCCTACCGGGGCTCTCCCCGAAAAGGCTCTCCCTGGCCCAGCACTGGCCTAGCTAGCTGGACAATATGGCTGAGACAATGGGCTTTGAACCACACACACAGTGTGCCTATGTGACCAGCTGTGGCCATTCCTATACAGACCTTGTGGGGAGGTGTGGAGAGAAGGAGAGGAGAGGGTTGGATGGCGTGTAATATGTCAGGATTGAGTATTAAACGGGGATCTGCCAAAGTGCTTTAGGGCCTGGCTAGCTCATTCGGTTCTGTGCAGCAGTAACCTGCTAACCCAGGCCAGACTGACACCGGCACCTCCTCCACTATGAAAGAGAGTGTCTGTTCCCCGGGATGAACACAGGACAGAGAGGGGGAGCAGAGGGGGCTGAGAAAGGGAGTATGTTTTTGAAACAGTTAGACAATCTGTTTGGATTAGGCCCACTGCCGAAGAGACATGGAAATGATGGGCAGCCGGGACGAGGGGAGGCGAGGAAGCGGAGGGGGAGGAGGAGAGGAGAGGAGAGAGGGAGGGAGACAGATGGAGAGGAAAGGTGGTGGTGGAGGGGTTGAGTAGAGGCAAGGGGGGAGGTGAGGAGAGGAGAGGGGTCGGAGACTGGAATCTCAGGATCTAAGGCTCTTTTGGCTTGATGGTTCCCAGATGTTGTAGGCCCCCCTCACCCCTCCTTCCCCTCAGTGTTTCTCTGCAGTGGTGAATACACAGGAGCCCAGTTAGCCATGCGGGACAGATGGGTCAGTGGCTGTGTGGAGATGGGCCTCCTGTGGACCAGGGGAAATGGGAGGCAAGAGGCATCCTCTCCTCCCAACAACCACAGGCCAGAGAGGGCAGACCCGGCTGTGTTTTTTTATCCTCTCTCCACCCTGGGCAGTCTCAGTGGGCGAGGGATTTCATGTGTGAGTGTGTGCAGATGTGTGTATTGTGTATCCATGATTGTTTTCGTGTACCTGTACGCATATGCAAGTATGCACATGCTCACACATGTATATTTTTGTGCAATGACTCCAAACTGCCGCTACAGCTCGGAGTGAATGAATAATAGTAAAATATGGTAGAAATGCGCGTAATTGTATGTAGCCTGTAGTGTGTATTTTTACAAAACACTGCAGTGTTGCGGTATACATTACACTGTGTAGAATACGTGCAGGTGCCTGGTCACACTGTAGCCAGTGCTGAAACTCTGGTGCTGCTAGATTTACAGCCTCTGGCTGCAGCCAGCCATGTTTCAGGATGACGGCGTGTTCTCGTCCACCTATCTGCTAAAACACTTACACTCTTCACTCTGCTCCACACTGCCTCTGCTGCCTCAGTCCTCCTCAGCAGCAGAACGTGTTGTAGCCGTATATTAGCAAGTTGTTGACTGGCCACTGAAGCATACATTTGTCAACATATTAGAAGGTGTCAACACTTGAACAACAGTCCATCAGCCCACCCACCTTAGTTTACTGCCAGTTGCATTATTCCACCTTTATGAACCCAATAATTACAGAGGGGAACCCATTAACATAGTTGGTAATGGTAGAATTACTTTTTGTGGTTTGTGGTTAAGTTTGAATGAATTAGTTCTCAGTGAGCTCATTTATAATCAGAGTTTTACAAAACCATTTACATTGAACCAGTCAGAGTTAGTGCTCTGGAGAGGAATATATTTGCTAGTACCCTGAATGCTACATGGATGCACCTACAGTAAGAGTTTTCCTGACATCTGCTCAGCTGTGCTGTATGGTGAGCTGGATTCATCCCAAGGTTCTTATCCCAACATTGTGAGTCAAAGCTGGGTGGCTCAGAGACCATAAGCCCTCTAGTTAGAGAGGGCTTGAGGAGGCTGTTGTATCATTTGATTGTGAATTGATGTTCAAGTGTTCACACATATGCTTGTTTCTTGTCTGAGAAGTTTCTGTATCCTTCTGAGCGCTTTTAAACCCAGAGCCACACAAAAGGAATATTTCACAGAAGCCCTCACTTAATTTGTGGTCATGGTTGCCAGATATGGAGAGAGACATTCTATCTCCCTAGAGAAGGCTGGATATCCTCCTCTGGATGGGGTGGGGGAGGGTATTTTTGGAGCATCTCATGGCTATTACAGGAGACCTGGGGATGGGAATATGCTTGTGTGTGTGTGTGTGTGTGTGTGTGTGTGTGTGTGTGTGTGTATGTGTGTGATGTGAAGGAGGGGAAGAATTGGGGGAGCCGTTATGATCAGGATTCCACAGCTGGCTCATGTCACTCCTTGACCCTTTCCCCCACAAAATAAAAAGTCTAGACTGCGCTCTGTGTCTCGCCACTTCAGAGAGAGAGACAAAAAGGCATATGGAGAGATAGACAAGATAAACAAAGCCGTAACTTTCTCTTTCCCTTAAGGACTCAGTTCAAGAGACTCTATAGACTTTTTAGACTTTGCTCTTCATGGCAAGACACGGTGTCTATTAAGCCCATTAATAAATAAAGAACGGCAATAGCGCCACCAAAGAAATAGATATCACACTATTACTTATTTAACCACCCTGCTGAATTATTTATTGTTTATTCCAAATGATCTTTTTTCGAGTATACACTTTCAGCTTGAATATCCCATGTGAGCGCTACCAGCGGCAGATGATTTGGATAGCCAAGTTCAACTTGGAAGAGTTTGTGAGGGGGAATGCACGGCTGCCGGTGCAAAACTACTGCAGGGGGTTGAGGAAAAGATCCTTGATGATCGTGTTACTGACATCAAAGAATAAGTACACCAAAGTCAACAGCCAAGCAGTATTAAACACCCACTGAAAGACAGACACAGACGCGTTCTCTCTCTCTTCCTCTCTCACACTCATTTACTCTCCATGTCTTCCTCGCTCTATTCCTGAAACACTCAGGGTCCGTGGAGAGAGATAAATTATGGGCCTAGTGGCTTTTTGAAGTCTTCTCGGCATCAACACCAATAAACGCCAAGAATGGCCCGCCTCCTTGCTCCTAAATTAAGTAATTATTACCTCTGGTGTGACTTGGCCATGTGGACCATAGCAACACTGCGCCTGGGCAGGGCTGAGGGCTTGAGGTCGGCAATGAAGAGAGGCAGTGGGAACAAGCGGAACATATGTCCTCTAAAGACATCGGCTATATCCAAGCTGAATGATTTACACTGATGCATAGTGACCTCAGAGAATTCATGAGCCAAAGCTTGTGCATGACTTTTTCACTGTTTGGCAAACACATCCTAATGGATACTAATTGTTGAACTGTTCAATTGCTTGATGTTTGTTGAGCCTTTATAATTTCCATATCTCTTAGCTGTGGCACACCCTTCAAATTAATCACCATCATTAGAATATTTCCGTCACTCTGATGATTAAAACTACACAAAACACCTTCAGTTTTAGTTGGACAATGTAAGATAATGCTTTGATTTGAGGTCCGTGTCAGTTACGCAAGACGTGTTTTTGCGGAACTATAAACTAATAACAGTAGCTGGCACTTTTATCAAATTAAATGCTACAGTACCAAGTACAAAAAAAAACTCTGAAGCTTAAAACAAAAGGATGGAGAAGTGCCAAAGCACACTGGAGAGTGAAGTTGAGGGAGTGCAAGCTCATTCTCTCGGAGCACCCTTTAAAGTAGTGCCAAGGCCCTTTCTGGTGCCATTGCACTGCATCTGCCTCTAGGGAGAGATGAGGTGCCGTGCCCACCTCCTCTCCTCTCCTCTCCTCTCCTCTCCTCTCCTCTCCACTCCTCTCCTCCTGTTGCCTGACACACGCTTGTCTGGCTGCTGCAGTAGGGAGATTGTATAACCCAAGTGTGTAAAACAGTCTTTTACGGCATTGTAAAGATTTACTATTGGAGTAAATAATGGTGGGAGAACAGGGCTTTTAAATGGAACCCAATCAATATGTCAGAGGAGGCTGCAGTAGAGGACAGGGCTGTGTCTGACGCCACACACAGGTGGACGGGGCAGATCAGTGAACACACTGAAGAACACTAGGAGGAACTCTCATCATCCTATCTCAGCAGACAACTGACAAACAAAACTCAACATAATCAATAATTTTGTATTTTGGACAAGTCCTCCAAATTAAATAACCACATAGGTTGTTTGACCATGCACTCCAGAACGACCCATAGGAGCGTTTTCTAATATGATGCCTCTATCAGCAGTAATCGGCAGGACATCATCATTTGTCAAATCACCGTTAAAAATAATGGTGTTTTATGATGTGACAACGGTGTGGTTAAGGGCTGGTTAGGTCAACACTTCCAAATATGGAAATTTGTCACCTTATATAGACGTCATCTGAACTGTGCCACTTCTTCGGGTCATAATTTCTACGGCCGCTAGATGGCGTCTGTCACTCAAACGTAACTATAGGCTGTTTTGGCGACTGACATTACGAACTATTGTGTTGTTTTTCTTGGGAGGACAGGCTCATTTTGGATGGTGAACAGCTATCTACTACACAAGATCAGACATAATGTAAGCTAAACAGGACACTTTGGGTCATGGTCTTGCCAAAGAAGATAAGATTTATCATATTGAAGATTTATTAAAAATCAGAAAACAACTTCAACTCGTGTGGCGTAATATGTGACATCGATATGAATAACATCTATATCGATGTACGTTTACACATGCATACACACTTACACATGCTGGTATAAATTCAACACTTTGTTCCCTCACATGGACGCGCACATGTACTTGTGTACAGAGAAATGCAGACATGCAATAAATTTCAAACCCTGTGAAAGCAGCGCTGGATCACACACATACACACACACATATACAGCCCCTATAGACACTCACACATTCACACAGAGACACCCCGGCCTCATGAGCAATAAATCGCACAGCCCATCTAACAAGTTCATTTCCGGAGGCCAGAGAGGATGGGTCCTCTGACTTTAGAGTCAGCAGCCTTGTGAGGATCAATGGCAAGAGACGGAGAGCGAGGGGCAAGGAATCGAGCTGAGATACAAAAATCAATCAGCAATTTAATCGCTTCGGGAGGGGAAGACAGAAAAAAAGAATACAGGGGAGAATTCCACCGCTTTTTTACTTAAAAAAGCAGCACTTTGATTTAACCCTTTGACATATAGTATACATCTCTCAGTTTTATTGAAGCTTCTCTCTATGACAGGAGAGGCTCCAATGGGAGCAGATCTATTTTCAGACTCAAGATCACACAAATACTGTTTCTCTCTGCAGTCTTAGATAAGACTTAGTTAATGTGTCAGGAATAGAGTAAGGCATGAATGAGAAATTCTGTTGTAGAGATTTAGCTTTTAACTATGTTCATGTTTTTTTCAAAGCTTGCACACAGTCATTGTTGCAATCTGAGAGTATCAACAACTTCACCAAAAGATGCAGATAAATAAATAAATACCCTATTCCTCCAGCTAGATCTGTTAGGTCAGAGATGTGCTGTTTCGGAAGAGTTCTTGGGCAGATTACTGTTGATGGTGAAAGTGCTTGATGGGGGGAAATTTCTGTGGAGGTAGTGGTTGATTTGGGGCTGGGTGTTGAGGAGGAACTCCTTTAGGTCAATGTCCGAGGCTTGGAATTGACACTATTGAACGAGCAAGCTTTAGACTAATAAAATGAGTGACAGCCTCTGGCTGCAGAATCGAAGATATGGATCCTCTGAGAAGAAAAAAGCAAGCTGGAAAAAGGAAAACATAGAACCACTCCTCAAATCAGCTTGGCTAGAGGAAGAGACTTAATAGAAAAGGAGTGAGTTAATTGAAAAATGTTGCTGTCTTTCTGTGAATGCCTGATCATTTGAGGGTGAACGTTTTTGCAAACGTGCATCTGTGCCTGTGCGTGTTTGTATTTTTATATATGTATATATACACATATATATAGGAGATATAGATATACATATATACGTTACTGTGAATAGTGTATAGGGTGTTTGTCCTAACTTTGCAAGTTTAACGCCAGTGTCTACAATGTTAAAGGCTGTTTTTGTGTATTTGCACAAGACAATGATAGCGCTCATGTGACTATTGGTACATGTGTAAGTGTGTATTTGTGTGTACATATACGTGCACGCATGCACATATGTGCTTGTGTGTGTACTAGATTGGTGGGGCGTAACAGGCTGATTCCTCTAGAACACAGGCATTGCTGAAACTTAGCAACAGGAGCCAGGGGCCTCCTTCCCCAGAGAGGCTGGCTGCCGAGACACATTCATTACCAGCCCAGAATCTTGGGCTGGATTAAAAATTCATGCTGTTTACAACAACAAAAGGCCCCCCGTTAAAGAATATGAGCCCTTCTGAACAATGGCTCCACCAAACCGTGAGCAGATTGCTGACATCTCAAAGGAGACCAGCGGTTGTGTATGAGTGTGTGTGTTTGAATTTGTGTGCTGCAAACAGTGAGTGTTGTGCATTCTCTGTGTATGCACACACCCTCATAGGCAATGGTGATATAAATAATGATACTGTTTACTGCAGCAGGGAGTGAAAACAGCCTAAGGCCACTTGAATAAGGACAAGATTCCCTCAAAGTCTTGTGCTTTGTCATGCTGTTTACATCCATAATAAAGAAGCATGTATTCTCAATGTGCTGCACATGTGTCTGTAGGTGCCAGTATGCATTCCTTGGAATAAGCTGGATTTTTTTCCGAGTGTGTGACCCCGTCTCTGCTCGGCTCATTGACAAACGCCTGTGTGCTGTGCTGTCGGCTGATTTGTTGGCAAAGGGACCGCGCTTATGAGCTCTATTCAGTGTTAATTAGCACACTCCACAGCGATCATTATATCAGGTTCCTGTGGTGACGTCTGATTGCATTGTCCCTGTAGGAGGGGTGGGTGGGTGGGGTAGTTTTACTGATGGGGGAGCACCACACACATACAGTACACACACATATTTCACTCACAAGACCACACATGCAAGAGCATACGCATAAGTAAGGAGGCACAGAAATCCTGCACATGCATATAAAAACATACTGTACCGCATGAGTGCCCTCAAAAATACAATGTCAAGACGCGCTGATGTGAAATACACAAGGATATAAAAGGGAAAAGCACAGCTAGGCGCTCACATGAACAGCTACCCCCCATTCCATTAATGCCACACCGAACAGGTGCAAGGTCAAACCACTACACCAATAATAGATGCTCCTCATCATTCTCAGAAATAGTTCTCTCATAGGCACTAAATGTTTCAGTAAGGTTGTGTGCTGTTTGTATTACCGTGACGTGGATGAGGTGAGAGGCCATGTGTGCACAGGTCAGGAAGATCCCCTCTGTGTGTGCCCAGCCCTGACCTTTGACCTGTCTCCATCAGAGACCTGAAAACAGCAGTGGGGCTGACAGTACATTGTTGTATTACCTTGGCCTGCTGGGCTACTGTTTTCTGTCATTTCTGCTTGAATGTAGGTTGTTTTAAAAAACAAGTTAACATGCTTAAATAGGCTACAGAAGCAGCACAGGCTCAGGACAATTCTTTTTTGACACTATATAAAAACTTTGGCCAATGAATGCCAGATTTTAGAAAGGTCACTGCAACTCACTGTTGGGACTAGACTTTGCAGAGTTGATAGGATGGTGTTATTTCATCAGAACACTCTGTCCTAACAACTCATGGCTATTCCTGAGAGGGCATTGGCTCATGAGCGTGGTGACATTGCATAATGAGGAGGATCAGGGGTGATTGTCACCCCCCAAACCACCATCAGCGGCGCCTGATGGAGGGCACCTGTTTTTTCTATAGGCTGCTCTCCTGGGGGCCTGGTTCAGGTTTCAAGCATGTCTTTCCCAAAGTTCACCAACTGCCATCTCCCAGTGTTGGCATCCCACTGTAACACTGAATGACTGACATCACGCTACCTTTGACTGTCATGTGCTCTACAGCACTGAGCCTTTCTCATCATGGGGCTGTCATCAGGGTGGCACATCTACTGGAATAGTGTGTGTGTGTGTGTGTGTGTGTGTATGTATTTGTGTGTGGCACATGAAAATTCATTATGTTTGTTGTTTTTTTTAATATGTGCAAGTATAAGCAGAATGAATTTATTTCTTACAGTACAGCTGGCAGTATGCTACACTTCATGTGTTTAGATTCTCTCTTGGGAAATAGACAGTGACATTGCACTGATTCACTCTAGCTCATTTATACTTTTGATTAACAATTCTGTACGATGCAAAAAGTTTATTTCAAAGGTTTAATATCAGTACATGAATGAAAATACAAACAAATGCAACTAAATCAGTGAATAAACAGTGTGGTGAGGAGAAAACAGAGCTAAGTAGCAACCTCAGATGCGCTTTAAGATAACATTCAGGGAAAATAAAAACAATAGGAATTATATAAAGGCAGACATTCAGTAGTGAATATAAAATAACTGAACTTAACCGAACCATTAGACTATCTTAAGATCATTAGAGTCACATAATATAAACTACTATTCAATATTCCCATCTCATTCTATCTCATATTTTTATCTTTACATACTGTTATTTTTGCATGCTCCTTTGCACTGTAATAATAAACTTAATTTAACAACTCATATTTCTGTAATCAATAATTTGCCTTGACACGCCGTGCCATATGAAAGAGTACTGCAACCTTGAAAAGGCCATTGTTTTAAATTACTTCATCTGAACATGTGAATTCATGTTGCTTACAAGGAATGAGTCTCTGTTAGACAAGGGCCTCAGGCAAAAGCAAAGAAGTCATTTAAGTCCTTGAAATTCACTACATAAGGAAAGACTTAATTGAAGCCCTGGGTTGGTGTTACAGTAAATGAGAGAAAATAGATTATTGCAGTACAAATTTATTTTATAAAGTAGTGTTTGTGTTAATCCAATTTATGGTTGAAGAGTGGCCTAAAGAAAAACCTTGAATTCAGCTTGTCTGTCTGTAGTCACTCTCGGCCAGCCGATCCAGGGTTCTGGGTTGGGATCCATCATGTGGATATGGTTCCCGTTTCACCAGATGTAAAACTAAAGGTTCCCCAGGCAGCAGCTAAAGCACCCTGACTGCTCATCCTCATTCAAAGCCTCAGTCTTCAAGAGGCACAGGAGAGGCCACTTGATAGCAGCGACTGAATAAAACCAGAGGAATACGATCCTGATGCTAAGCAGGTAAATGCAAAAGAATGAGCCGGCCTCTTTGTCACCTAGGAAAGAGCAAGTGGCTTTTGTATTTGTGAATGAAGCTGAGATCATTCTATGAATACCCTCCTCGCTTGCCTCTCTGTGGGATTGAAATGCCAACTATCTCTCCATTCCACCCCTCGTTGCTCTCAGCCCTACACCATCGCTCCCTAAATGCAAGGCCCTAACTTACACAACTTGAAAAAGAGACAGAGAGAGACAACACACAATTTTACACTTGCGTGCACACAAACAAATAAGGCAATATTGATTGGAGCCACGGCTGCATTCACACTGATGCGCCTCTCAATAGATCAGTCATGCTCTTGCAGCTTGCCCTGCTGCAGCCCTGCAGTTTAACACTGCTAGCCTGCTCCAAATGACACATTTAATCCACCTGACACCTAAATAGCCTCACTAACCATGCACATATACTGTACATGCACACTGTGCTCCTTGGAGCTTGAACATACTCTGAAAGTCTAAATGTGATTGTTTACCTAAATGATGGCAATCTAAGTTCTAATATTACAATAACAAAATTCTATTGATCCCTGTAGGGACATTGTTTTTTCAATTGCTAGTTTAAAGCACAGACTCGGTTATAGAACAGAAACCCCCAAGGTTGGTAGGCTTTCAGTGTATTGGAGCCTGAATTATTATGTAGCATAAACAGTAAATAGTGATGCAAGATAACCAAAGAAAGAGATAGAGGACACAGAAGAATATTCCTTTGTGTCTATCCATATTGTTATTACATCTTCTCATTACTTCATTGTTTATTCAAAGGGAGTGTTACTCAGTTTTTGGGAAATGTGTTTGTATTGTCTCATTAAGGGCCTACAAAATAAACTCTTCTGAACCTTCTTAGCTCAAGCTACAATACTAACACCTAACTGAAATCCAAAGACACATTTTCAGTCACAGTGTGGGAGTAGGAGTTGCAACAGCCCTGATTCACACTGCCACCAACCCACAGACTGGCTGGCACCTCTGAGGGAATGAAAGCTGAATCATGATGTGACTTTATCTGCTGCAAAAGGGCCAGAAGCACCCTTTCTCTTTCTCTTCTCCCTGTCCTGAGGGTGGAGTTGGTTGATTTGGAGAATGTCATTCAGAAATGGCGTCTCACACACACACACGTAATGCTTTTTTCACGCTTCTACAAATTTGCAGTGATACGCTCGCATGCTTCGGAGAGACAGATGCATGCATGTAAACATGTGCATGATACAAGCAGGAAAAAAGTGACACGCAGGAAAAAAAGTGACCTTTGCAAATCAAATTCCCCATAGTGCTGCTATTGTCTGTGCATCTTGAGATTATGTTTTTTTCCCCATAGAGAACCTGTAGGACATATCCAGTCCTTATAACATTTATTTCATTTGTGCCTACATTTTTCAAACATCCCCCACCTCTAAGGCCCAGCCTCTCCCTCCCACTTGTGCAGTTCTCAGAGAAGTTGTCTGTGGCTGCATCTGTTGCCTGCGTGGCTCGTCTGCGGATCAGTGACCTAATTTAGGAGGCTAGCGGCTCTGTTTGGGGCGGTCAAGCACACACACACACACACACACACACACACACACACAGACACACACACACACACACTGGTGTTGCCAGATCTCGTGAGAGAAACAAGCAACCAGGTCTATGGAAACAAGCCTAAAAGAAGCGACTTGGCTCCCAAAAAAACCAAAAACAACAACAACAACAACAAAAACAGGTGACCTTACTTACCACAATGTGAGAGATTTATATATATATACATATATATATATATATATATATATATATATATATGTATGTGTATGTATGTATGAATTTATTTTGCATTTCATGAGCAACCATTTCAAAAATACTGTAACTTGTAATTTTGAATTTTTCTTTCTAACTCTAAAGAAGTTGGACAAAACCAACTGGCCAACAAAAAATGAGGAATGAATAAATGAATGAATGAAAATGAAAGTTAAGAAGATGCATATAACGAATTGGCCAAGTAATTATATCAGTGAAGGTAAAACAAAGATATCTTGTTGGACTTTTAAACAATCATTAAAAAATGACATATATCAGGCCTATTGACTGACCATGGAGAGGTATGGAAAACACTTCTCCTTGACAAACTATCATGCCTTTAAATAACATATCGAAAACATCTGCTAAGGATTTAAAAAAAAAAGATTTTAAAGAAGGCATTTTTACTTTATTATGTTCTGACAGCAGACAGCAATATTTGACAACTAGAATGAGCTCAGTCAAACTTATTTAACATTAGACATATCAGGGAGCACACCCAAATAAGCAACTACACTTCAGAAACAAGCCCAAAATTGCTTATAATAAGCGGACTTGGCAACTGTGACACACACATACGCAAAAACATAAAGTTCTGTGTAGAAGCCAAGTGGAGGTCACTTTCACACACTGTATGCACACATAGACATTCTCACATATGCATATATATGAGTAGATATAAGTATGCAAAAATGTTGCTCTTATGTATGCAAACACACATAAATTTTAAACTTTAGTCATGTGCTCACATACTCTGGAAATAAACACATAAAGCATACTCTCAAAGATTACTATAGAAAATGTATAATACATAGAATCTATATGAAATAATTTACTGTACCAATTTCTAACCACCGTGACTGAGTGGTGAAGCCAGTGCAAAATGGCCTTAAGCTGTAGTTGTTCTGATAGCCAGCTCCAAAAATCCCTCTCAAATTACAAAATGAATACTTATTTCCACAAAAAAGGGTCTTGGTGGTATTTTTCAGAATCATATGTACCACTTAGGACATTTTAAAGCTTAAAGAGAATCATGTTTTAGGGAATGTTTGATTGATGGGTATCTTAGCCCGTCACAGTCAGCTGTGTTGACTTCCATTTGTTCCTCCCACCTCTGCCCTACCAAAGCTGCCTCCCCTTTAACCAAATTTGGATTTTGTGGCTCTCATGTGGCTCCACCAAGCTGACGGCGGAAAGCAGTTAACCCAAATCAAAGCTTGAAAACATCCCCTCAGTATCCTATGAGTGATGGCACAGATGATATACGCATGAACTCACAGTTATGCCAAAGCAGCCACCAGAAAGACAGCAGTGTTGCTATCCAGTTCACAGGATATAACTCCTTTAAAGCAGGAAGTGAGCCTAATGATTTAATATACTGAGGTTATGCAGTAAATTCCATCAATCAACACATGGGTCTCTCCTCTTCATCAGCTGACAAAATGATGTAGGGTGGAGAATAATGATGTGATTGGATGACCACAAAGACTGTATATAAGACCAGACGAGATTGGGCGTGGCTGTGTATGTACAAAAAGCAACCACATGCCTTAAAGTGCAGTAGGGCCATGAGAAAGTGTGAGTGAGGGTAAATATACTGTGCTGTCTGGTTATAAATTGTTCTGATAAAGAACCTTCAAGTTCTGCTTTTTTTTTGTTGTCCTACATATATTCAGCAACTCTGTTATGTTCAACAAAACATTTATTTTCCTGGAAGCAAGCCGCTCCTCTTTTGGAACATAAACACAAGAATGAACACATTGTCATATGTCTACTAGCACCTGTACACGTACATGTACACACACACACACACACACACACAGACACACACACACACACACACACACACACACACACACACACACACACACACACACACACACACAAGCCTGTGTTGCTCTGCCTTCTGCATGACACCTGCACTGTAACACTAAGGTGTTTACAGGAAACACCATCCCAGTTGCTCTTGTGTTTGCCTGTTCAGGCCCTGCGGGGATAGAGGCCACCGCACTATCGAGCAACCCTGTATATGTCTGCTCATGTAGGACATGCCCCATACATGCATGCACAGCCAGCATCTCATGCCTGAGTGAGTCTGCTGGCGGGCCCTGGACTGGGAGGGTTGCCGAGTGCAGCTTGTACAGGCAGGAAAGAGTTAAAGTGCCACATTCCTGAGTTTAGAGGTTGTAACTAATATTGGAGTTTATTAGTGGAGGAGTTTGAGGCTGAATGCAGACGAGGTGTTCACATTTGGAGGAGTCAGTGTCTGCCTCCTTCTTTGACAAAAGCACACACACATGTATACAAGTATTCTGACAAAGGAACACACACATTAGACACACAAAACACACTTATGCATGCTGAAAAGAAAAAAAAAATTGCTGCGAAACAATAACAGACACACCTGCATGCGCTCTCTTGTTACTGCTCACCGGTGTTTAGCTGACTGCTTCTAACTCTATTTCTATCCCCAGGGTTAGTGGTTACATATCATTACTTTCATGCATAATCAACACTTTCAGTAATATGAACAGAATTTTGTCAATTTCATATTAACTTTGGGTTAATTGCATTTGTCATTTTTTGAGATTATTTATTACAACATATTTGATCTTTGCTCTTTTTTTCTTCTGGTTTTTGTATGCCAAACACAACCTTACCTTACCTTTTTGAAAAAGTATTATAATATAATATAAGTATTTGATTATTGATATCCACCAAAAATCTGTTAAAACCGATCTGCTAATTTTAACATTTTTAGGTTTATTTGTTAAAATTCAGTTTAAAAAACAAACAGCTTTTAAACACCACAACAACATATGATCAAAATATGAGCAAATCTTGAGCCAAAAGGGTATGATAAAGATATTGCAATAAGCAAATGCATTTGCGCTGAATGCTAAACACATCAATGTGTTGAAGGCAAGGTAAAATTTAGTCAGATTTTCTAAACTAACTCCCATAACACAGCAAATAAGCAAATATTCCAAAATGACGGTAGATTCCTTTATTTGGCAAACATCTTATTTGTGAATGATGCTTTTAAGTTTTTTAAGGCATCTAACACAACAGCTCCCCACACTTCTACTGACCATTCAGATTGGCTTCGTGACGTTGGCCAGTTAACTGCACATGTTTTTCTGTGCGACTTTGAGGCTTCTCCATAAATATCCCACTCTTTCTTGTGGTGTCTAAAATTGCTATTTGCATAGCTCTTAACATAGTATTGGTGTAATGTGAGCTGTGCCTTGAATGGCAGAAGGGAAGAGGAGCAGGGTTAACAAGTGCATGGCAACAGCCCACAGTGCAAAAGCTTGTCACTCACAGAAAGGGAACCCCAGATTGTTCAGTAGCCTACTGAAGTGTCAAGACAATGTGGAATTTGACTTTCAGGTTTAAGGAGCTCTGAAGGCCACAAGTTTAGCATCGCTCATCTCTTACCCTGTCTGGTACATTCCTTTGTGGTGTGGTGTGGTGGAGGTAGGGAGTTGTTGCACACACACACACACACGCACGTGCACACACACACACACACACCCACACACACACTGGGTTGTATCTGGATTTCATCACCACTGAACAATCCTGCTCCCAATTAACTCATACAGAGAGAGGTAAGTGAGGCAAGAGCTCTTTAAAGTGAGAGCTGTCGCAATCAGTGTTTAAATAGTGATCTTTAAAGGAAATGACAAGGGTCGTGGTACATCAAAACCACCAGGACTTTTTAAAAATGAGAACTGAAGTCACTGGTTTATCTCTCAGTCATTACTCAGCTGTTTTACGGTTGATGCTGATTTGTATGTACATACAATGTTTAAGGAGACTAAATTTGGCTACAGATCATGTGGCTACTGGGATCCTCCAGCATCTGCTCACTAGTTAGCAGGTCTTGACAAGGTGTAATCCTGTTATGTGCAATGCCAAACCTTTTCTCTAAAATAAACTACACCTTTGAACTACTTTTTTCCTCTACTGTAACATTTGGTAATTAGATACAGATACAGTGAATTCTAATTGAAATGAGGAACCACTGCCAAAAGCTATTGTGTCTGTCCAACAGCGCAGCAGCCAGGTTTGAAGTGACTAGAATTTGCACCCAACAAACAGGTTTTCATTTGCCTGATTCTTGGGCTATTTCAACGGAAAACAATGGGATAATAATTGAAAGACGAAAATATTGACAAATATCCCCTGCAATGTATGATTGTGGAGCTCCATTCGTTTATTGCCTCAGCTCCCACCCCCCACCCCCTCCTCTATCCCCCACATTACAGCCATTTACCTAATTGGATAAAACGACTCCTGGATGTAAGCCAAAGGGGTTTTATAGTCAGTGTTTGCGATTCGGATGTTTGATTATAAGCTCTCTTTGATAATTACTCCCAGTTTGCTACCAGCCAGCCGGGCCAGCTCTCTTTATCGCTTCCTCGCCGTGCTGTGCGCAGCAGTTGTGTGTGCCCAAAATCAACCACCGGGCTGTAAAAGGTACCACAGCATGCCTTCTGGGCCCAACATCATAGGCGTGTCTCGTGCCCAGTTTACCGAGGCTAATTATCCCTAATTCGAGGTAATGGCGTGATCAAGTGTGTGCTATTATCACAGATCCCCACTCACCCTCCTCTTTGCTAGTCCTTCAAAGGTTAGCATTCCCTAGCTTTGTTGTGCTTCTGCTGATTGGTCTCCTGTTTCCACTTCCTCCACACTAACACATTCCATCCTTTATCCCCATCTGTTCCTTTTAGCGTGGAGCGCTCTACATTCACATGCATCTGAAACACAGTTAATGCATCAAGGATTCATGATTGTAAGTGAGAGAGATAGCCAGCCTCACCTACACTGGCCCTGAGGGGGTCCTTGAAGCTGATGTGGTTATCAGTGCGCTGAGAGGGAAGGAGACATAATCCATTCTGTGGCTCATGGGGGTCTTTCATCGACCTTCCCTGTTCTGAAAGAGTCTCTCCTGCAGGTCTTACCCAGGGCTGCGATATGGCCAGTCCTTACCATCCCTCCAGCTCTGCTGATATGGCCCAGCTCTATTAGGCCTTGTCTGCATGCTTGAGCTCATGTCAGTTATGGAGCCTCTCTACCCAGAGGGCATTAGTTGGCAGCTCTGGAAGGTAAAGACCCCAAGGACATACTGAAAAGTTGGAAATTATTATAACTTAGTCCACTTTCTTTGAATAGAGCTGGGAAGTGCAAAAGCAATTTCATTCCTAATTATGCTCGGTTTCTTCACTGTAAACTTTTTCTGCACTTTTGCTTCACCCATCGATTGAAAGGTTACGTACACATGTTAATCCTCAGCATGTGTTTCCACTCTGTTTTAGTTTTGTGATTGAAACGGTGGATGTAATGTACAATATTTCTCATTTTTTGAAATTAGAGAAAATAATGGATCTAAGAGTTGTTTTGACACAAAAAGAAGTGTTGACTCCATATTCTAATTACACCTGTATCTCTTCCTCTTTTTCTCTTTCACTCCCTAAGAGATGAATTTATACTGAATGCCTTTTTCTGTACCTCACTTTCTGTCACACACGTTCTCGTATGTGTGCATGCATGCGCACATAAACACACACACACATGCACACAGCACCAGTGATTACCATTGTTCTAATCCTTTTATTTTATTTCCCTCCCCATCGTTGCCCGCTCTCTCGCAGCCTGCATGCAAATGTAGTGGGTAATGAGCAGAAAAAGGCATTGAGAAAGAGGGGGTAGGAGAGAGAGGGAGAGACAGAGACAGAGAGAGAGACAATTTCTATGCCTCTGAACAATCAAAAGAGCAGCACACCCCCATTCTTTGTACTTTCCTTTGGCTTGTGAGCATGTGTGTGTGTGTGTGGTGTGTGGTGTGTTGGTGGGTGGGAAGGGGGTGGGGGGCTGTTGCTGTCATGTGTCTGACAGATATTGAAGATAATTGTCCGCTTTCTTCGTCTTGCCTGTGTAATTCCACTGCTGCTGCAGCTTGAACAACACTCACCTGGGCAGGAGAGGAGGGAAAGGCGGATGCGGGAGGGAGTTGCAGAGAGTGGGGGTTGGTAAGAGGAAGAGGAGTACTCTCTACTTGCTACTGTTAGTGAAATCTATTGGATTCATTTGGGTTTTGTTCAGGTGAAACAGTTCTGCTGTACAGAACCTGATTGCTTCCAGTTTGTGATGGAAGAAGAGACTTTCTGCATAAAGCCCCTGCTCTGCTAACATGCAGGCATGTTAGGAGTCCTTCAAAAGTTTGCCTAGTCTAAGGGTCCTTTAGTGAGCAAAAAAAGCCCCCATGGTGCCGCAGGAGGAAAGCACACGAGGCATGGAAGGCATGGAGACCCAAGTTGCAGAACAGGTGTCTCATTGGGTGGAATACATTTGAATGATAAAAACCCAGGAGAGGATTATTCAGGCATCTCCAACCCTGGATGGAGGGCATCTACTATTAATGAGATGGAGGGATTCAGATTTCCAGACCAGCTCCTGGCTACGCATGGGAGCTCTGCACTGTTAAAATGTTGACTCTGGGGGACAAAAGGATTCAGGTGAGTTCGTGTCCTGGAAGTTCCTCAGCGTTAGTTACGATGAACCGCTCACACTGAACACTCTCCAGACACTGGAACATTTCACCTTCATGCTTAACACCTACATTGAAGGGAGGGCACAGTAGGCTTTTGGAAAAGGCTGTAAAAAACATCTTGTTAGACAGTATCTGTGGCATCAGAGCAATGTTGATGATGGATCGAAACTTAACAGAAAGGATTCACAGTTCATTCTTGCTATTGTTTCAATTTGCTCGTTAAAACACTGACACATGCACGCGCATTTATTCACACTGCAAACACACCCACACACAGACAGGACACTATGGCAAGTCAAATGTGGAGTTTGCAAAATAGTATGACCCAATGATTGCCTGCATGCAGCACAGGAATGTACAGCATTTAACATACTTTGCCTTGATTAAAGATACCTATCACCGTCTTAGTCATCTTGATGAAGCAAACCTGGAGAAAAAAAAAATAAAGAAACAGAACTTGAACTCATGCATCTGTTGTTTTTTCCTAAGTTCTAGGAAAGCTGGGGAGTGGGAAGAAGGCCGAGTGTATCCTTACTTCTCCTCCTCCTTTCAGCCCAGACCTCTTCACTGCTTCCACTGACCCCTCCTCCTTTAGGCAATGCTGAAAACACTGGAATATGCAGCCAAATCAAACAATGGCGGGTCCCATTGCTAAGCAGTGTCTAGAAGGACTGGGCCAGCCTCCAAGCCTGTGGTCACTGGAAACACTGGTGAATGCTGGGATAATACTAGGCTTTAACAGAAGCAGTACTCTTCCCCCTCCACCCACATGTACACACTAACACATTGCACACACACAGACACACACAGGGACACTAAAGCATGCACAAAGGAAGATTTGGGCTTATAAAACGATCTTTTCTTTATTGCTGAGTTCTGATGCGACACCAGGCTCATTTGTCGATCAAACTCAACACATAGACACGTCAACCTGTGTTTCTGAGTCATTTGCTATGATGATACAGAGCATCAGGCTATATTCTCAGTGCAGAGATGAGGTCACCTGTCCACACGGAGGTCAGACTGTCACTGTGGTACTGTATGAGGTGGCCCTGGTGTCTGTCCAGGACTCCATTCAATCAATGGGCTGCGGGTTCATTCTCTAATTACTGCAGTGGGCGCCCCTCGCCTTCTCTCGGCAACTTATCAATAACACACTTCCACTTCTTCCCCGGGAGCCATAAATCTTTGGTGCTGAGCCTCCTTCAGTCTCCAAGTAAACGGCCTAGAGGAAGCCTGGACACATGTGTTAACAATCGTTGACAGGTCTGCCCCCCCTCTAATAAAGGCCGTTGGAGAAGGGAACGTGTTTACGTTTTCTTGTTGCTCCACTGACTTTACAGCATTGCTGTTTGTCTCCATACTTCTTGTTTCTGTGCATATTTCTACCTCTCCCTGTGTTTCCTTCCTTTGCTACTTCTCTCTGTCTCTCTTTTTCTGTCTGACTGTCCCCATCACCCCCTCTGTGTCTCTCCATGCAGTTGTCTCTCTGTTCCTGTCTCTATATAGTTCTTTCTCTTCTTTCCCTCGCTCTCTCTGTCTCTCTTTCTCTGCCAGAAGGGCCAGGATTATGTCTAGTACGGGGAGATAACCTGTAGGCCATGGATGAAGGGATTTGGAAGATGTTTTTTTTTTTTTAGTTAAGGTGGGAGGGAGGGCAGAACGATCCTGGATGCAGCATGGAGCTGTTAGATTTGTCACCATATGGAAGGTGGGGTATGACACATGGTTGAAAAGAGGAAAACCCACCCAAAGCACATGCTCATCATTCAAATAGAAATTTGATACTGACAAAATAAGCATCTAATGATATTCATTATAGCCCCAACAACAAAAGGAATTACAGGCTCCTAATCTTAGAGCATTGGTAATTCTCAAGGGTCTTCAGTGCTGCTGGGAAACTGAAAATTTAAAAGTGACAACCTGTGTTCTATACATAGAAAAAACTAAGCAGAGAGAGAGGGGAGTAATAGTTAATGTGAAGGATTAGAGAACCGGCTGAAAAAAGCAACAAGGCTTCCTCTCGTCTCTTTTATCTCAAAGGTGCAGATCCAGAGAGTTGACACAGGGAAAAAAGGGCCATGTCATGACACTACTGCAATTATGAGTGCATGCACATTTATGCACACGTTCCTCATGCACACACTACTTTTTGGTGTATTTTTTTCACTGTCCTCTCTTTTTTCTTTTCTACATAAATTGAGACAGCGCTGAACAATGAGCTTGTGCAGGTTGAGCGATTCCAGCATCCAGATGATGCTCCCCAGACACATCCCGGTGTGCTGTCCTACAGCTGAGAGAGCTCCTGTGGCTTTGAACCCAAACAGGGTGTGGCAATCCCATTACCTGCTTGTCCTCTGCTGTCTCCTCATCGTAGCACGGTAAAAGAACAGGGCTTTAAATGGACAAGTTGGGCTGTAGGCAAGGTGACATCCAGAGGTACAATATACATTGCTGTGTAACCACTTACCATTGAAATTACAACAGTATGGTTGGATTTTCACAGTACAGGTAGAGGTGCAGCCAATAAGATAATGGAGGTCATACATTGGATACACCATGCATTACTGATGTACTGCTTGTCCACCTCCTGGAGTAATCACAATTTCAGACTTTTTCCTCCACTACACATTTGTGATTGAGAAATAAAAAACTTTGTGACTGAACACATCCATTTGAATCAAATCAAACAAAAAGCTGCTTTGGCTATTAAAATTCTTATGCAGAACTTAGAAAATGCAGATTAATAATATATGATGTCTACAGTAGAAACCAAAGAACAAAACTTACAGCTAGCAATGGTATTTGGTAAAATTCTTACATACATTACATGTCCGATATATTGTTTCAGGGGAGGGAAATATGATGCTAAGCTATGATAAAATCAGGATTCTCCATTTGAATTCAGAAAAAAAAGTTGATGTTCAGAGCACTCTCTAATATTTTCCAGTTTCTTACCCAATAAAAATATAGATTTTTTTTTTTCCCCGTGTAAGATGATACTCTTCTACTGAGCTAGGTTGTTTAGTAGATTGTGTCCTACTGTTGTAGCAACACTGGTGTGTCTATTTTGGAGAAAAAGAAAAAATGCTTAAACAAACATGCGTAGCTGTTTGCATGAGTGTGTGTATTGTCTCTATGTGCATGTGTGTGTGTGTGTGTGCGTGCGTGTGCTAGGATACAGTACATATGTGTTTGCATGCTCCAGCAATGTGCAACGCATTAAGTCCTGGCAGTCCTTCCACATGCATAAGTTTGATTCATATGTACAGTAGTGCTCCAAAAGACTGGTTTTCTTTCCAGGATTTGCCAAAGATGACTCATTTTAGCACTTGGGATACTCTGTCGAAGGGGCTCTGAATGCTCTTTTTCGGACAAAGAGGACGAACAGGAGAACCAGTGGTCAGTGACAGCAGATACATCTTTGACAGTGAGCTTCTGCTGTGTTTCAAATACAGTTTCCTGCCTTGTTTTCGCTGGATCACAAAGCAGAGCGTTTTGAGAATTTGCCCAGAATTTGCTTTCACTCTTTTATTCCTCATGTTGTTGTGGTTGATGGAAGTGCCTGGATGTGTGTGGGAGAGAGGAGGTGAGTGCAGGCTTGGCACGTGGCCTGACTCCCCACTGTTCAGAATGTATCATGCCAAGGTTCTTTTAATTAGGCTGATCAAGTGTTTTGTGGGAACTTACTGGACCCACGCTCCATGCCATTAACACATCCTCAAGCACGACTCCCACTCTCCCTCTCCATCCCTTTATCATTCACATGTTTCCTTTGGGGTTTTTATGTCCTTTTATTATCACAAAAGAGCCATTCGCTACAGTATTCCTCACATTCTGCCAGCTGATGTTTTTACCTGTGAAGTGTTGAGATATCACTTGAATACCGCTGTTGATTCTTTTGGACTTGGCTTTTATTGCACTCTCAGGCAAAAACACAAAAGTGAGACATGTTTTCTCACTGAATTTTGAAAATTTTTAATAATGCACAGTGGACCGTAAGTTTACTGTATGACCTTCAGAAACTATTGTTTTGCTAAGTATAAACAGCCTAAATGTCTGAAGGCAGTGATAAGAAAAATAGTAATTTCTTTTCCTGACGAGCACAAATGTTCACTGGACACAAGACATCTGAGCTGCGAAAGTCATAAAGGCCCCACTAAAAAATGGGCATTTGGTAAGGTAATTTTCTATATATTTAAAAACATTAGCACTTTCTGATTTTTTTTTTCTCAGTCTTTATGTTTTGAAAGAAAATAGCACCTGTGCACTGGCCTCCTGGAGTGTGCTGTCCATCAGCGGGATGTTGTGTGCTGCTGTTGTTCAAGGTTGCCACGGTAACTGTCCTCTTTATTTCTTAGGAGGCCCAGAGGCTTTTGGGTTGCATATTTTATGCATGGAATGTAACTCCCAGAAAACGGGGAGGTACGGGGGATACAAAGTACAAGTGGAGCAGCTGATCTTAGAGTATATGTGTGTAAACTCATGCCTATCTTGTGTCTTTTCTTGCTGACTTTGTTGCTTCTATCTACTTAATAGACATGATATAATAACACATGGACTCATGGAGTTTTGGACCAAAACTTCTACTCTTTGGCAGAAACAAATAAGCATTACGGGAAGAGTGTAGCAGAGTGCACTGCTGTGGCAGTGGCACCTTTCTTCCAGTGAAACATTTGCCTGCTCTCTACTGACTCCTACAGCAAATTTGAACTCTGTGTCTGTGCTTTTATTGTGAAACTGCATTTTAGTTTGGCTATTTTTATTTGATCAGTTAGATATGTAAACACTGTTAAGCTGAGCCATAGCAACAAAATTATGTTGGGTAATTACACATACTTGACATCATCAAGTCAAAGAATGATGCCATTTGCTTTATCTGCATAGAGGACATGATTCGCTGTGCAGACTGCTTGAAGAGAGCTGAAATATGGAGCATGACACCCCGACTGCCAGCAGTAAAGGCTGCATCCTCTCTGTGGTCCTCAACTATAATGTTCCCACAAGTTTATCAAGCATCACTAAAAACAAGGGGCAGTGGTAAGATTTATGGAGCAGGAAAAACATAATTTTCTTTCAAGTGGCATTATGACAAGTGACACATACAGGGTCATTATTTATCAACAGTGTGGACCCTCCAGCCCTGAGGATAGCCCCCCCCCCCCCCCCCCCATAAAGAAGTATAATAAGTAAAAGCCTCTTATTACAAGCCCGGGCTCAGCCTCCCCTGGGAGTCGTGGAGATGAGATCCTGAGCGGTAACATCTCAAACGCCCCTCTCCTTCCACCTCACGGTCCACTGCCCAAGTCCTGCCGTGAAATACAAGCCCACAGAGGTCACAGTGATTGACCTCTGCCGTAAAACGCCAAGTGTGATGCATGCTCAGACACTGTCTGTTCACAGATCCAGTGAACAGACAGTGCTGTGTACAGTGTGACCATGTGGGGCTTTGTAGAGTATGTTTGTGATTGTTTCTGAATTTGTTTGATATTCTTTGGTGAGTGGATCCATCCAAATGGTAATATTTACTCTCCAGCACATGTGTGTCAAATATTTCAGGAGATTACTAAGCAGAATCCTGAAGCATGAAGCCTATATTTTTTCTTTAATAAAAAGTTTTTTTTTCAAAGATTACTTTTGTGTAATTTAGATGGATGATTTTTTTTGTGTGGACAGATTTTTGGAGTAAGCATGCCTCTGAGTTGGTTTCTCGCTTGCTGAGCTCACTGATTTGCATTGAATATCCTTCTATCCATCCTGTATTGCAGGGATAAGCTGAGAGGAAATGAGCCATCGCACAGAAATGCAGTTACTGTAAAAAGCAGAAACTATTTCAGTGGTTCAAAAAGAGTCCATTCTCTTGTCCTCATCTGTCACCAGTTCTGTCCCTGGTGTGTCTGGCCAGAGTGTATGAAGTCCTCTAATACTGGACTGTGTCTGAACACCATCTAAAGACCAGCACTGGCTCTGTATATAAACACTTAGTAGGAAATGATTTCCAGATCCCGTTTTCTTTCCCCCTCCAGCATACTTGTTTAGTCTCTCCTTTGTTTAACACTTTCTGCTCATCTGAGAGAAAAGATTTAGACATGAACATCTAAGACTTCAGCTTGAGTGGTATAATATATGATCATGTATACATCTACCTCCTCCTTTCAGGTTCTGCTCCCCCTGTCAAGGTGGATGGTAGTCACCAGGGTAGATGTTGGATGTAAATGCAGGAGCAGCATGGTCATCATTGCAGGCATACAGAGGAGTGGGAGGAAGGACAATAGAGGTGAGCTATTCTCAGGGGGAATCTCACAGGGGTAAATGAAGAAGGGCTGCGTTGCTTTGGTTGAGAGGTCAGTGCTTAGCATGCAGGTGAACTCTTTGTCAAAGCACGTAGAAAGCCTAACCATATCAAGGCAACTTAGAATGAAGTGTGAGAGTCAGCATCAAACAGGGCACCTTGTTTAGAGGCGCTGATGTGGAATGATAACGGGCACATACTCACCCTGTTATGGTCATCAATGGAAATACAGTGGAGGGGATTGTAACAGTGAAAACCCTGCAATGTCCTCGGTAAAGATGGTGTGTATGTGTGTGTGTATTCTCACGTGAAGTGTGTCCTAATGAAATTCAGTATTGATCTGGGCAAAATAGACTTTATACATCATTCATGCTCTCTATCAATCACACCCTGCTAAGTTTTCCAAAGCTGTTTGTTTTAGAGGAGTAGAAAGAAAAAAAAACTCCAAGCAGAGCAATAATTACTTTGAAGAGATTGTTTTAAAGTCTTTCCTTTAGCCTTTTCTCAAGGTGTAACAAGCTTATCTGTCAAAGACAACGTCCATTGAATGGACTGCTTAATTTGAAATTGATTGAGGTTTTTTTTTTGGTTTAGGTGGGGAAAAACTCTTTTCCGCAGACCTGATAGAGACTTGGGAATTTAAAGCTATGCCAGAAGACAGGTCACAGTAAGACAAGGCAGAGTCCTTCATGGTGGGAGAAGTATATCCCCGAAGAGATAAAGATGCATTTGTCACTGTGGAACACCTCCTCCCAATAGTTGAGATAGTGCCATCCTCTCCTTTGTATGGTTTGGTGGATGTTAGAAAAATCCTATGGGGTGGATACAGACAAAAAGCAAAGAAAATAAACACAGGACGTGGTAACCTGACACAGGAAACCCAGTGAATGCTGGGAGTGAGCAGTGAACCGTACTTCCTGTAGGACAGCACAATGGTAAGCGGTGGCCCCAGATTCCTAAAAGAGGCTGTAGTCGCAGGGACAAGGAAGGGCAGCCTGTGTCCTCCGGTCCAGGACTGATAAGAGCATAGATAGAAATGGCATTTATGTCCCTCTCATTGCTTTGGGAAAAAAACCCAAAAAAAACATCCTGAGGTTGCCTTGGTTACCCGTTTCCTTAAACATTAAGGAGCAAATAGCAAGTTAAAGTATTAATTCCAAAGTTATGTTACATGTGCAAAGGTGCACAGACAGTTTTGTCACCAAATGTCCCCTTTGTTTCTAAGACGTGGAAGACAAACACTTCCATTGGATGGGAAAAATAATATCTATCACCATCCTGTCAAGAAAGAAAACCAAGTCAGTATTGCCCTTCTTCACAGAGTTTTCTCTAACTCTTGGCATCCCTCTGGTTTTTCCGTTGGTTCTGTCACTCCCTTCACTTGTTTTGCCTCCTCCTTCAAAGATGTCTTCAAGGATTTTGTGGAAGTGTGCAGCTTTTGGGAATGGTGATTCTTCTGTGGTTCCGCCACCTGCCTTTTTGAGTAGCGTGAGACAACCCTCTTCCTTTCGATGCTGCATTCACAGCATTTTGAAAGAAGTGAAAGAACAGGATGACATTTTGTTAGAACCACTTGGAAGGGTCGGTGTTTAAATGCACATTAGGCAGGCGGACAAATTTGTGAAATTAAAACCATGCAAATGTCCATCAACATTATTTGATAACTTGGATTTGCACTGTTCACATCCCGACATAATGTACTGTAGCTTTTGATTCAAGCATAAATTAACTTAAGTACTTTTACCTTTTATAAGAAATCCAACACAATGTCATGACATACAGGAACTAAATTCTGTTGTAGGTTCTGCACAGTCAAGAGATTTTTATATGGAGGCCAAAAATTGCAAGTGGCTTCATGCTTCCATTATATAGATGATAATTATGACATTAGACATAAACCCATATTAATGAAGAATTGTTAATGAATACGGGTGCCAAAGAGTAAAAATGTGAACTCAAGTTGTTAAGTATAATTTAAATATGACTTTTTACAGGATTTATAGCATGGTGTGTTGTTTTTAACCATTTACATTTGTCATATTCTTCTACTAGTAGGATTAACAAAAGATAATGTACAGTTTTTATAAAAGGAGATTGGGAAGTTCTGAAACATTCATACATCCAGTTAGAAGTTGTTGCCTCACAGTTGAGTTGTGATGTAACTTCAGTCTTATGCTTAATATACACTTATATGCTAATGGTTTATGCTGTACCTACGCCATAGCTGACATGTTTCTCTAATTAAAACATTATTGATTTGTTTAGCATTGCAGTGGTGCGACCAACAGTTGAAAACTGTACCAAACCTAGTTAGTAGTAGGTAACCCTTGCGTCAAGCATGAATCTGGCTTAAAACAAAGTGGGCGCTATGTTTTAAAATTAACATTTGGCTGTACAATGTTCATCATATCAAACATCAAACAAATGTTGCCAACATTACAGCCCTAAAACATATGAATTACTCTTTACAGACCAGTGAGCAGCAGTGTATAATTATGTATCTTGGCTGCTAATAAAAAGAAAATACCACGATGAAGTCAGTACGTTTATCTGTGGATCTTATTCTGACAGACTGTCGGTGACTGGTCCACCCTTCCTCCTCCTCCCTTCATCCTTCCCCTGTGACCTCTCTCCAGCCCCTTTTATATAGAGATCCCGCAATATTGTTGTAAAGAAGACCATTATGCTGGCTTTGCTTTTTACACTGAACCAAGCAAAGGCGGCATAATGTCGCTGCCGTGTGTGATTTTAAGCCCCTTTTAAACAGAGATCCCATAATATTGCTGTAAAGAAGACTTGTCATTATGTCGCTTTTCCTTTTTTTTTACACTGAAATAAACAAAACTGGCATAATGCCGCCCCCATGTGTGATTATAGATAGCATGCCAGCTTCACAGAATCAGTGGCGTGACACGAAACACAACAGCATCTAGTGCGTGTGGTCCCGCCATGCCAGCTGCCCCTTTTACATAGACGTTGATCCGGCAGTGTGACTACCTCCGCTGCCGGTTTAATGGCGGAAAAACGTCCCCCCATTCCGTGTTTTTACCTTTTATACAGAACGGCAGCAGAATAATGGCAAAACATTCTCACTTTGGACAGGCTGTGTAAAAGGGGCTTTATGTAGCATGCCTGCATTCCACAATCAGAGGCGTGATGTGTAACACAACAATGTCAGCGTCTAGTGTGTGTAGTTCTGCCATGCCGTCTGTCCCTTTTACACAGATGTTGATCTGGCAATGTGACTACCTCCACTGCCGGCTTAATAACATTCCTGCTTTGAACAGGGGCTCATGTCTCCTCCAACAAGTGATGAAAATACTTATAATTTTGGCAAAAATGTTTTGGTCATTGATTATCTACAGCTATTCAACAAAATGTAGATGGCAAATTATATTTCAGCCCATAAATGGTGAGTGTGACTTTCCACCCAACTTGACATGTTTAAGGTAGTTTGTCTGTGGTAGAGAGAGGAGATCAAAGGCTTACTCCAAATAAAAAGTAAATCTTGTCTGTAAGGGAGGAACATTAAATAACATGCTATTTAAATATATTAATGTGAATATTACATCTGTCCAAATGTCCCCTCTTCCATCACACACATTTACCAGACGTCTGTCTTTTACACACACACACACACACGCACAGACTCAAGGCACAGGAATGCTGCATGACCTAGTCTTTTTTTTTTTTCTCTAAATACCACATCTCTGTGCCTTTTCCATGATACCCACATACCAACTGAAAAAAAAAATGGAAGTGGGATGTCTGTGCTTCTTATCTGGCTGTTTTGTTTTGTTGTTGACCCCATAGCGTGAGTGTGTATTCACGGCCAGTTCCTGCAGGCCCTCCCTGTCAAACCAGGCATGCGTGTTAGCTCGCCCACACCTATCAGCGGCATTGTCCATTCAATATGATTATCGCTGACCCACACCACCTCCTGTCTCCGGGGCTCACATGAACCAGTACTTCCTCCAAGGAAGGAAACGTTTGTTACCCACGGGCCAGTGTCACACGACTACACTGTACAGACCCAAAAAGGCAAAAATTCATATGTGAACTGATCTTTTGTACACTCTCCCTGGATATCTCTGAGCTATCACCAAGGAATCCAAATGAATCTGAACCGTATATTCCAATAAACAGTCATAAATTTAATCCACTTCAGCAACATACTGGAATCACTAAAACTCTCCTCCTCTTGATAGCTCTTTATGTCTATCCATCCGCCCCCCCACCTTCTCTCTCTCTCTCCTTCTCTTGAACACACACATATACACTGACACATGCACAAACAGTTGGGCAGTGGGTCTACAAGGGAGAGGGAGATCATTTGTCTCAATCTGCAGTGATGATAGTTTATCAGAGGCTGGAGGAGTGGAGTGGGAGCAGGTGGTGGAAGCAGGCTTTTGTAAAGAGACCACAGTAATCAGATCCGCAGCTCAACGTAGAGCTGGGGGAGTCCAGCGCTGACCTACCAACCGACCAAACAATTGCACAGGGTTAACTTCCCCCCACCTGGATCCCTGGCTGGCCAATTAAATATTGTGGACACTGGGCAAAGCAAGCAGGATGCTGTCACTGTCATCGAACTGGACCTTTCAGGAGGTGGAGCTACAAGCATTCCACCTCTTAAATCTGACTTACCAATTTAAGAATACTTACAGTAAATTATAATGGGCTCTACCTGCTAAAAATTATTGTATCCTCTCTATTCATTTTCTCCTTTAAACTGTATGGAATTCATTTAATGGCATTTAATGTATCACCCATTTAACACTGAGTTGCTTCTCCTCGCCTCATACTCTCATAGTCTTTCATTTTCTCTCTGACCCATCCACTTGTGGCAACAATAGATGGTCTTTCTCTCATTCATACAGTGTAGTGTATAGTAATACTGTGGTGGTTGCTATAGCAACCTACTAGTCAGACGATCTCATTACTGGCCCTTAGACATTTCTTTCTCACTCCCTCTCTAAGGAATTACCACTTTTCATTATAATTTCCCTCCTCTCTCTCCTAACTACCCTTCCTTCTTTATCTCTCTCTTCTCCTCTCTCCCTCATCCTCCCCCCTCAAAGGTCAGATGTCCTCCATGGTGGGGAGAGAGGAAATCTGTAAAAGCGTTGAGGTCTATTCAGTAACCCCCGTCTCCCCCCCCGATTGCACCCCACAATCATTCTGTTCCTTTCTATAGCTGCAAAGAAAGGAGCCAGAAAGGAAGGGAGGGAAAAGAGGAGCCTTGAGTCTGCTTTTCTTTAGAGCACATTTTAAAATCTGTTTCTTTTTTCTGCCCTTCTCTTTTCTCTCCTCAAAGCTTTCTTTTGTGTGGAAAATAGCTCCTTGAACTGATGGCGGAGTAGTGGTCTGTGTTGACTTTTTAAAACTGTTCCTGTCCACGATCAATAGCCCCCAAATTCACACACACACACACACACACACACACACACACACACACACACACACACACACACACACACACACACAACTTTGCATAGCTAAGCTAGGACATTGCATTGACTTCCATTCATTGTGGACAGCCTAACCTTAATCTTAACCAGGACCTCAGAAATTATGTTTTGCCTCATTAGAACCTAGCTTTGGTCCTCATGAGGACTACTTGTCCCAACAAGGTTGGTGTTTATACTGGAAAAGGTCCGTATGAGGTAACACACACACACACACACACACACACACACACACACACTGTGCACACATGTATTGATACACGTACACCATACTTAATCTCATGCATACAGCCTGTATGCATCTATGCAGGTGCAGGTACATGCACATATACACATTCTGCAGGGTCCAGTATTCACCAAAGCACGCATGATGCATTTCATACAAATATTCATTATTTCAGTATTATTTGCCTTACATAAATTTAAAAATAAGCCTGGATTCTGCTGAAATAAATTTTCTTAGAAGACCAAACTAGTGTGCATGTTCTTATATGCATTTGCATACAATTGTTGGGGAATATTCAGTAGGAATTTCCCACCTTCCGGGCAGGCCTTGGTTTCCATCCACTTTGTGGATACTTGAAACTATCACACATCTATCACAGTGAGTATTTTTTCTTGTCAAGGTTAGTTTATCATTATGTGGTGATGCAACTGAGAGTTCCTGTGAAAGTGCTAATGGTGTATTTACATGTTGGTGAGAGGCACCAAAATCTATATCATATGACAGTTCTGAACGGTGTTGCAATAACAAGCTATATTGTTGGATAATCAAAACCAGAATACACATAAAAAGACACAAGCATTACATTAAAAGTGGCTCTGCTCAAAACCAACTTTTGGTATTTGTTGTTACAATTTATTATTATAAAAAGTGAACGTAAAGCATTGATTTTAATGCATCAACATCAATCAGGATGTCATGGAAGAAAAAGTGATGTACCTAAAAGGCCATAATGCATATACACTCACCACCACAACAACTGAACAAGGGTACCAGCCCTTAGGTGAATCCATTGTTTTCCCATGCACACATGTTCATTGATGAAACAGTTTCTTATGGTAGCAAAGACGGCAGAGTCTGTTCTACCTCAGCCTTCATCTCTACTGTATCTCAGGCTTTCACTCTTTCATTCTCCATCTGCTACCAAGGGACAGTGGGCAGATCTATAAGCCCTATTGCTCCATCACACATTGATCCATATGGGGCTCTATTCAACTGCATTGGCCGCACAATTGATCTCTGCCTCTCTGCTGCGGTAAACATTTTACTCGGCCTGCCTTCATCCTGATCAATAGCCTTCTTTTAATAATGTATCTCATTGATCAGTTTTGCCCCTGAGTAAATTGATCAATTATTTTAATCTTTTTTTGTGTGTGTGTGGTGTGGTGTCAAATGAGGGGCAAACTGCTCTGGGTTAAACGTTTGGTTCTATTATTCTCTGCACTACTATCTACCCTCTTTAGAGGTTGTTGGAGACTATTCCAAATATGCTTTTTCATTAAATGATGTCACTATGCTGTCAATGCAAAACAGGCAGAGATTATTAGTGTTTCAGCACAAAAAAATATGCAAGTACTGTATTTCATTGTTAGTTCTGAATAGGATGTTCTGCGATTAAAAATGTCATTAATCATTTTGCTTTTTATTGTTTACTTGACAGACAACTTCTTTTGAATGCGCTGTGTTGTTGTTGCTGTGTGTTCTGTGTGGCTGGCTCAGTGCTGATCAGGCTGTATCTCTCCACGCTCGTCCCCCTGATGGACTTCAAGGGCATTGGTCATCAGCATTGGTGAGGTAAACGCACTCCACCCACCACATCTCATTACTATCCCTAATTATCCTGACAGGTCACCACTGGCTTGCGTGTGTGTGTGTGTGTGTGTGTGTGCCTCTCTTGATTTCACAGACACAAACAAATCTCTTAAGAGCTCACAGGAGTATACATACACACATACACATGCACAAACATTTATTCTTGGCACAGATACAAACATACACTGAATGCACAGACATAAAACAGTGAAGCTACGGATCAATAGCCAGCTTCTGTCCCTGACTTCATGGAAGGCAGCAGAAAAAGTATTTGAAACCCAGAGAGTTATCAGAGGTAGGAAAAAACAGGGAGGTGATGGAGTCTTTGTTAGTTTGACCTTGATGAGATTTATCTTCTGCTGAGATATTTTCACAGATTGGCCAGGATAACACTGGGCATGTTTAAAATGGAACAAAAGAAAAGCAGCCACTCTGATACTTGATCATTACACGTATGAAATCCCTTCTCCTCTCTTATGCTAATGCGCACAAGCATAAACATATTCATTCTTGACAGGTTCTCTTTGATCTGCCCATGTTTCCATCAGGATTTGCTGTCTCTGCTTCCCCCCCTCCTGTGGGTTAGGGAATGGACGATTCCCATGGCAATCAATAGCTGATCAGGTGTGGTGAGCGTCGCCATGTTGAGTGCTACCTCATTAAAATCTCATCTTCATACCAATCTTCAATCCCTACCTATTTGATATGACATTACAGAGCCCAAGGCACTTTAAACACCCCCCCCACCCTCATGCTAGCCACACCAAAATGCTCTGATGATCATCTATCGCCAGCGTACGATGCTCCACTACTGCTTGCTCGCTCTTCCAGATCACAGGTGTGAAGTATAAGCAGAGCAGAGCCGAAGTTTTTCTTACGATACAACACTTGACTTTTCAAGCTATGGGTATGCTTCACTTTCCTGATCATGCTAAAAGTTTAACTGTGCTATGGACATTAGCGGAGATGTGAAACCAAGGAAAGGACAGAAAATTATATTAAGTTTTTGAAAAAATTCACATAGAGTAAAAGCTACTGTCAAAAATAGTTGGATGAAATGTAAAGTACAAGCAGTGATTAAAATAATACAACTGCAACAGCTACATATTTGCGCTGCATTCACACAGCCAGTGTAAGATTTGTGTGTGTGTAAACATGAGAGCATGCATCTATGTGTGTGTGTTTGACTACGTTGCCACGTGCTATTGTGTGTGTCTTTAGAGAAAGCGCTAATTGTAAAGGATGTGGCAGGTTAAGATAAGGTTATCTTGACGCAGTGAAACGTCTGAGAGAGAAGGCCAGAGCTTGCAGACGGAATTAGATTGATTAGAGGAGCCATATTTGGGCCACAGTGCTATTTCCAGATAGCCCTCGGTGAGCCTCATCCCCTTCGCCTGGCATGGCTCTGCTTTGGTCCTCACCCTCACCCCCAGCTCTCTCTCCCTGACACTCCTGCTGTGCAGCAGGACAGCTGATAGTGCCACAGGCTGTCACTCACATGCTAACTGACTGGCCACTGCAGGGCTGAGATAGTCCCAAAGAGTCCCCCTCTGACATCCACTGTGAAAAAAAAAGGATAATAAAAGCAACAATGTATGCACCATTGCAAGAGAGTGTCCCTCTCTGAGTGCAAAACTGTGTCCTCTTATTAGACTTTAAGGGCTCAACACTCAATTCAACTTCATGTGAAGTAGAGTGTAACTCAGCCTAAAGTTTTTTCATTTCCACTCCGCTCTCTTTCTTATTCTTAAGAACTCGAGGTAAACTGATTCTTGCCGCACATCTGTGGTTTATAGGAGAAAAAATTTTCATCTTATAGACTTCATTTCAGACTGGGATGTGGCGAGGAAGTCAATCCCCAAAAATCCAGCACTCAATTCCTGCCATCAGAATCCTCCATTAGCCAAGCATTAGAAACAAATTAACTCTTCTCAGTTGAATGGCTTGTCAGAGGAAGTGTGGGAAAATCCTCTATTAGGCAGGAGTTAAGTGCCTATTGGAAAGCTGGAGATGGAATCCTGCCTAATAAAGGAATAGTCAACCATTGGAACGCCAGCTGAATGGAGGAGAAGAAGTGCTAATTAAGAGAACAAAGTGGCGTCTTACAGGCTAGTCCATTAATGTGAGTTTTAGGGCTCATCTCACTGGCATCTTCTGATTTCCTGAATATGACAAGGTTGTGTGTGATTGCATGTGTGCTCTGCATATGAAAGAGAGAGATAAAATTTGTTTATTTCGAGTAGTGGTGACAGTGTGTAAACAGATAAATAATGAATCTTCACTGCTCCCAGAGGCCACACTTTCTTAGACTATAGTCTCATCTCTGAATTTGACATGTCGTAAGCCATACAATGAACACGCTGCTCTGTAACTATTTGGGGCGTTATGTCTCAGATGAGCCGAGCCAACTCAAACCACAGCTCCAGTCTCCTCTGCCTCACAAACGCTGCATTTTCCAATTTTCAAGCTGTGAAAAGTGAGAGGGATGGCGAAACAGCGTCATGGACCGAACCGGGCGGAGACTCAAAATAAACTCACGCAGGCTTGGCTGAGTACAGGCTCCATCTCTGTTTATCTTAGTGAGAGTGAGCATGGGAGCCCAGTGATGAAATCAAAAAAGGGAGGAAAAAATTAAACAGAGTTGAACAGGCCAGTGTATTTGGTTGGGGTTGCCATGGTTACAGAGTGCATGGATGCAGATAAACAGCACGTTGAGTACTCAGGGAGGAATGCAGCCCTTCTGCCTGTGGTTTGGAGAGGAGGTTAACACTTCTCTTTCTCAACAGCTTCACCACTCGACAACATATGGGACTGAGGGGGGAGCAGGAGAGGAGATTGCACTTTAATTGCGCACATCCAGGGATAAAAGGGAATGTAGGAATATTTGGAAAAACACAGAGAAAAAGGGAGCGATGTGTAATGGTCGATTGCATATTGTGGCACAAGTTGTTTCAGTGTTTTAAAAATTGGAATCAGAGGAAGAGAAATATGTGGAAAAATTCAAAATGAGGCACAGAAAAAAAAGACCATGGAAAATGAAAGTATAGTGGTTGCTTCTTACAGTCTTCTGGATGAAGGTTTGACTCTTCTGGATGGCCCTCTCCAGTACAGCAGATTGCACTTTGAGCAACCTGTGAAGAAAGTGAAGTAACCTGTCATCATTCCTCACACGGTGCAATGATCTGAAGGAATGAAAAAAAAAAAAAACAACCTTTGATTTGTTCGGTTATATTAAAAGTTACAAGGGCGGGTAGGAGTTATGGATAAGCAGGTGGGAATGCTGGCAAATGGAAAGAGAGTGGGAGAAATGGGGGGGGGGGGGGGGGGGGGGGGGATGGTAAGGAGAAGCCAATTTGGTGAGGAATGGTGGCTGTGCCTTGCTGATAAGAAGCTCTCCTTCTCAGCTCCCCCCTGACAGAATGGGGAGGCCTTGTCTGTCGTCCCATTAGCAGCCATACCTACAAGGCCTTGCCTTTTCTACATGGCCAGCCTTCAATAGGGGGCAGAAATGGAAATGGCTACTTATCCAATGATTACCCGATTGAAAGGTACCTGTCATGGAAGGGATGTGGCCTGAAGAATAGAAGGGACATGTGGGGGGAGGATAGGAGTGAGTGATTTTGTCCTTGTCTCTGCACTGAGACGAATGTGTTACTATGAGATTAAACTAGGAGTGCGTGTTTATTAAAGCCATGTGGGGGGGGGGTTCTTGGAGGGGGATTTTAGAGATGAGGGAAGAGAATTACAGAGGGCTGGACTTGGAGGTGGGGTGGTAGGGGGGATGTCTGTGGAAGCTTTGACTACAGTACAGAAAACGAGTCTGCCCCTGCCTCTTTACTCCTACAGATAACTTCCTGCTCTTTACCGGCTTTCTTAATAATTTATTTATGTTCTGTATTCAGGTAGTTTGTTAGCGTTTCATGCAGAGCTGGTTAAGAAGTGCACAAATCATCTCAGAAAATAGAAATGCCATGCGTAGCTACGGTCTCTCCTAATCGGGAAAACAATTCTCATGGTATTACTGTTAATCGGAGCACTGCTCCATCACTGCAGAGCTTTCACCTGCACTTTCTTATGCAGCATAATGGCTGCTTTTATTCTCCCCTCTAATTGCTTGTCATATCTGTCCTCTGGCTCATTGTTTCCACAAGTCGCTCTTATCACCTCACTGTGCTCCCATCCACCAGTGTCATGCAAACCGCAGCACTTCTACCTGGATCTTGCGAGGGATGCCCTGAGCTACGGCATTTTTAATGGTCCCCGTAGGCCTGGCCCACAGTGCCATATGAGTGGCTTTATGGAAGCTATTATTAGTGTTTACTCACTGGCACTTACTGGGTCGACAGGCGTCCTGCGTCTCTCCATGTGCAGTGAGGCACTGCAACCCTGACTTCTGATTTTAATGTTATGGGTAACGTTATGGCTCTGTCTCTTTGCTCGTTAACTCTGTGACCATTTTATGGGGTATTAATTGAGTTGTAATTTTGACTCAATGAAACCATGTAAGAGTTTAATGCCATTTTAACTTGGGATCTAATTGAAAACAGGCACTAAGCTCTGACTCTTGACACAGTGTCCAATGTGATGGAGATTTACTTTTTTAAAGTTCTGTGTATTTTTTATACTCTGCATTCCACATGTGAATCGATTTTTTTAAACAACAAGAAAACCTTTAACAAAACAAAGGTACATATCAACAACAATACACAGATAAGTTATTGCTAATCTTTAACTTAAAACAAATAGTAACACATACGCACATGTGCACACATGCATGCACATGCACAAAGGGAAAGAGTAAAAGAGAGGTTTGGATGGCGCTGTGGACTGATCACATTACCTCATCTCACATGTATTTCAGAGGCCTGAAACCTGATATGCATGCAATTGTTATTTTAAATCACCGTCTGGGAAAGCTGGACCCAAGGTCTACGGAGTCACTAACCCAGGGGGGTTTAGAAAGGGGGAGGTACAGAGACAGGATAGGCCACAGGGGCAGGTGGTGCATTATGAACTGACAAGTTTACGGGTGCAGTTTCACTGAAGCAAGGAAAATGTCTGAAAAAAAGTTAAGTATCTTGACTTTTTCATTCATACTTTTGTCCACAACATCACGAAACAATTTTTGGTTAAAATTAGGGACAACTATGTTAAACGTGGTTGAAGACTCCGATTCCATTAGAGAAAATATTGTTATGTTTATATATGTTTGTTAGGCCCTTGATTGCATTGCTGACAGTGTGCAATGAAGTGGTAGGGCAATTTCTCTCCCCTCCCTCCCTTCGCTCTCGCTCCCTCTCTCATCTGCCACCTTATCTCGTGTATCCCTTCTCTGTATCATCTGTCCCAATCTTTGTCCGTGTTCACACCTGCAAGGTTAATGTGTATGTGAAGGGAGAGAATATTGCATGGCGCTGACTTCAGATCCATAAGAATATATTTCACCTCTCAGTACTGGACAGGCACCGTGCCAGAGGCCACCGGATAACTGCTCCTTCCCTCCTATCTGCAACCCAGGTTAATTAAAGTTCCTCATCCACCCTCAAAGTATGCTTTTAAACAGAGTGCTATGTGTCATTACATTGTATTCTAGTCCTTTAAATGATGGACTCATCGTCTGCATGTGTGTGTGTGTATGCGTGGGTGTCTCAGAATGGGCATGTTGCACAATTCGTTACATCAATTGGTGTACACATGCGAGGCATGCATCCCTATTTTTGATGCTCAAAATACCCCTGGAATTCAGCTGTCTTTCAAAAACAGGCATGCTTCTCACAACAACATTTAACCCTGGTATGTTTGATGAATGAAGTATGTGTTACCTCTAAAGCATCCATGTTTGCAGCAGTAGCTGTGTGTAGTACTCTACATGCCCATAAGGGAGTGATTACTATCAGTTATTCCACCCACACAAAGACTTTGACGTTGCATCACCTGCATAATGAATTCACCAGAAACTTGCTACTGATTCGGTTTCACGTAACCCGACACCAGAGGCCAAATTGGAAATACTGTAAAAGAAGAGACTGGGGGTAAATACGGAAGCTCAACTAGTGGATCTCTTTCTTGAACAAGCCACCAAGCCACAGGCCCTCACATTCCTCTATAATGATGTGTAATACTTTGAATCCACAAGGTTAAGTATGAGTGGAGTGGGCTGGCTGCCGGCAGACTAAGATATGGGAGTCTGACTCACTCTATGGCAACTTTAGCTCACAACTATCAGTGTAAAGTGTTAATGAGCGGGATGAATGATTACCTGGGGGAGAGTCAGAGTGACACACACACACACACACACACACAATTCAAAGTACACATGCACATGCACAGAAATATAGGCCAGCACATGCACTCAAAATATACAAACTGTTTCAAACATACAAACATATGCATGTGGATACAAACACAGATGTGAATAGTAACCAAATGTATGGGCAGATATACACTTACATATAAACACACTTTAATGCAGTCCGACACATTCACAAACATGTACACGTTCTTATCCATGTGCTAGCAAATAAACATAGTACACAGTGTGTGATATTATACAAACAAAAACCACATTTGTTGCATCAAAGCTCTTGTTAATAATTGCATCAGGATTTTTGCTGTACAGTAGAAGAAGAAACTCACACTGACCTTCTCTTTTTTAAACTTTAATTTCTTTGTCTTTAATTTCTCCTTCTCCTCCTCTTCCATCCCATTGACTCTTTCCAGACCATTGAGCTGTGGCAACTAGCAGGACTGTACTTACTGTAGGATCCATACAAAGAATCCATAAGCATTAAACTTTATTTCATTATTTACTTTATTGGAATCACAGACAGGCTCTGTAACCTGCTGTAGGGCAAATAGCTTCTATGAGGAGTTTTTTTTTTTTTTAAGTCATTCTCTCTGTGTTGTATTTTTTACTTTTACTCACTTTTCACCCCCTTTTCTCTCTACTCTTCTCTCCTTTCCTCAGGTGATTTATTGGATGATGATCCCTTCTCTTCCTCTAAGGGTGAGCGTATGCTTTGGGCATCCAGCCAGTGGGACCTGCTTTAATTGATGTCAGTAATCTGGTCACCTTGAGAGATAGTTAAAAGGGCAAATCTCTGTTAGCTTTGGTTTATGGCAAGCAAATTAATACATGCACACACACACAGTTTCCAAAGACAATGTGTTGAGAGCTGCACAAGACAGAAAATGTATGTGAATGTAATACATACTGCAATTCTCTGAGCCCTAATCTTGTCGACTGCTGTTTGCTGTGAGTAAACATGAAGGTGTACTCTGCTGCTGCTGAAATCCTGTTCCCTTAAACGCTGTAAGAAATACATTACAACTAGTGCAGAGCCAAGATAAGTTATTTCTGGTTGGATAAGCACAAGGGACTATATCTGAGGGAGCCAAAAGAATCTACATTAAGGAGAGATATCTGTTAATTAAATCTGTCCCTGCCTGATCTCTATCTGTAACACGTAACTTACACCGCCGCTGCTGCTGTTGCTGCTGAATGAACTCACACACACACACACACACAGACACACACACGCACACACACTCGTGCGCACACAAACACATGCACATATACATAAAACTTAATATCCCAGATTTCCCTTTCTATCATCCAGTTGTCCATTGCAGTCTGGAAAGGAAGAACATTCCCTAATGTGCAGTCAATACAGGGTGGTACAATATGTTTTCACACAGGTGATATTGTCAGTTCTTTAAAGTCATAAATCCTTATCCCATAATACCTAATGCCATAGCCTTTATGCCCATATTATGTGCATAAAGGCTAATGATCCTGCTGCTAGAGAATCAGGCCTTCAAGTCACTTTTCATATGATGTTTTCTCAGTTCACACTTAGATGAAGTTCAGAGTTCTCCATTACCATTGAAAAAATTGACGTGATTACAAAGTGACACAAAATTATAATTCATTAAACATACTAAATTATTGAAGGTTAAAACTGTACAAATGCAACATCTATATGTTACTTATATAATACAGCATGTTTTTAAAGTCGGGCTTCACAACAAATGTTTTGTGAAGCTTGTGTGGCTTCGCTTTTATTACTTCTTTTTTGTTGTTCTCCATTTCCTCATCTTTTTCTTCGTCATCGTTTTGTTTTTCCTTCTTCCTCTACATCTCCTTGTTCTTCAACCTCTCAAATGTCTTGGGAATCTGTCTGGTTATTCCCGAGAAGGACAGGGGCTTGGAGGTGACTGGGGGATGAAGACTTGGGGTGTATGTGGACCAGATGTCTGGGCTTTCATGAGGCTGGGGAGGGGCAGCGGGAGAGGACGGCAGAGAAGTGGGGGGACATGGCTGTTCTCAATTACCCTGATCAATGGAAGGGAGGGGGAGGTGGGGGAATTGGAGTGAGCAGGGGTATTGGGGGGGTACCATGCACCACTTTAAAGAAAGGACACAGATTGTTATAAATGAGACAAAGAGAGTTAGGAGAAGAAAACAGTCTTACTTATGTTATAATCATCATTTTTAGACCAACGTTATATGCCCCATTGAAGCTCCAGGTGAAGATGACAGTATTTTTTTTGTATGCATATTTTTGAGGGTATTGCATTGATCACAGTAAATAAAGATAATTAATTGCATTTTCTGCAGTGTTCAAGACATTCAGCAAGAGATAAAGTCTATCATCTTATTATATATACAGTAATGACCTCCACATAGATCGCTGTCATTTTCATGTATGCTTTGAAGGTTTGCACATGCTACAAACAGGCGTTTGACTAAAGTGAAGGTATTCATTACAGCAGTGTAGGGTAGCAATAATGATCGCTTGATTTGCTTCTTTAGACTGTGGCCATTATTTCATTAGTGTGGCTTCAACAACAATAAAAGATCCTGAACCCGAAGATGGTTGAGCTAAAGCTGAGGACCCCTTAGATCAAGTGGTAGCTCTGTTCTGTGTTTTAATTAGGATTATATGTCCTTTAAAGGATCCTTTCTCTGAAGCCCTTCCCATTTAGAGGCCTATAGGGTTACACAAGATTAAAAGCACTTTTCCATCTTTACCCTCTGATACATCTTTGAAATTGTGCTTGGTTCCCTGTCTCTGGAACACTTTATCTCCCCCTAAGAAGGACTGAGGGATGAGAGGAGGGGTAAGGCGAGGGTTGGGTGGTATGCCAGACTTTTCTTTTTTTTGCCTCATTTGCTTTGTATTTACTTATAAATGTAGTCATTACAAGGTAGATGTTTGGCTATGGTATTTTCATTTATAATATCACTTTGATCAGATGCAGGGGAGTGTCACATTACGTGCTACAGGTTTACTGTGTTTTCCACTTTTGATACAACAGGCCTGTGTCCAATCACAGAGATCTTCCCCCGTGACCCCTGACCTTTACTCCTGTGAGTGTAGAGAAAGAGAAAGGCATTGGTTTCAGCAGAGGGAGGGGCTCAGGCTGGCTGTCTCTAGCTGCAGACTTCTTCTTGAAACCAACTTTATTCTAAACACTTGAAAATCCTCCACATGTGCAAGCAATTAAGTTTCACGACTCGCTTTGGATGAGAAAGACCCACAGACATGCACAAGCACACACACCAACACAGTTTGACTAGCACATGGACATCCAGAGAACACACATTCTCATTCGAACACACAGGTACACACGAAACTGCGCACATACAATATGAATGGAAATATATGTAAACACTTGTAGACTGTGCATTACACAGACACACACATAGATAGAAACACACACACACACACACACACACACAGAACCTTTTTATGAAAATATAATTCAACAGTTAACTTGAGAAACAGACAATCACATCACATAATTCATTTGATAAATTGTATGATGAATATTCTTCGCACACATATCACAGCATTATGAGAGGATACTTTTTGTCCATGCCAGGTCTTGTGTAAAATCCTAGATAAGTTACTTAAAGTGGGATCTAATGTTTAAAAAAAGCTGTAAACATTTGGTTTCTTACATGTGCTCTCTTGTAATGATATGTCAGCAGTTTAGTATTTGCATCTGAAACCATCCACCATAATAACACAACAACACAGAGGAAAACAATCATAGACTAAACAAAACTCTGTTAGCTCCAGTGGAAAAAATGTCCAATGAGTTTCCTGGTGCAGGAAAAAAAAAGGCGAAAAGATTATGCTGTCTTCTGTCATTGTTGAAGGAAAATACTGACACTACTGTTTTATTATTATTACTATTTTTTAGTCTCTGGACCCTCGTAACTATATAATGCAAAAGGCATCATTGTTAACTGTTACAGTAATACAGACAGATCCTTCTCTTTGTGTGAGACTTCATCAATGAATCATCTCACTGTACACACCTGCTAACTTAATTATCTTCTTCCTATATATATCCATTTTGTAACAGATTAATTGTTCCCTACAGGTTTTATTCAGCTACCTGTCAGAGTGTCGTGGGTTCAGGTTAAGTTTACATCAAACTGAACCCACAAAACAGTCACTTATACAAGTACAGTATCTGGACCCTGAGCCAAAACTTCTTGAGCCTAGCCGAGCCAAAAGCTTTACTGACACACTGATTACCAGTAGCCTGGGCATGAAGCACTTCTTATCCCAGGAATTTACTGGATGACCAAAACACAAACTGTAAGTAAATATTGTAGTGCAATAGAAAAGACTGCCCGCTGCCTGGTGCACAACTGCCCTACATGCCATCAGCTATCCAACAGGACAGCCCTTCCTCAAATTTATTTCCATGTTTGCTTATGGTTTACTAACAGAAAAACCTTTGCGGTCATGGTCTCCTGGCTTTAGCCAAGCCAAGCCTTTCAGTAATCCATGTATGGAAACAATATAGTTTGCACAACAAATGACACATGTAAAATGTTCCACTTTTGTTGTTTACTTGATAATATTACCAGCACATCAGAATATTGCAACATATCCTCAATCAGTTTCTGCTGAAGTCACAGATCTGCAGCTAATGAACAAGAGACAACTGTTTTCTAGCAGGCAAACAGACACATCTCTTGCTGGTTGGCCATTAGAGAATAGTAACCTTTGTATGCTCCACATTAACAACAATTTAGTTAATTAGCTAACAGTGATTTGTATACCTAGGGCTAATTCCTTAAGTGGTTGTCAGCTGGACATATGGTGACTTTGGTCTAATTGATTACGTGTACTTTTACCTCACTGTTGTCGAGGGCTTGTACCAAAATGACCAGCAGGTGGATGAAATGACACGCTGACCAACAAACTGGAAGTCGCTGCTTTTACTCTTAATGACATTTGATTTGATGTTTTCTTGAAAAGGTTTCTAAATGTTTTTGTCTGAGCAGATTATGTCTGTGTTTGATGATAAGTGTGACATGTCACCTTATCGAGACTAAATGGCTAAAGATTCACTGAGGTAACATTGGTGTGATGTGGATAATCATTACATTAATGACACACGCTCACATGGAGTGTAATTTAAAAGCAATTATGGGATCAGTAACCTTTTTAATCCAATCATCACCCAGAGTAGGCGCTGTGTGTCATGCTGTATCACCTAAACCGGTGGCAAATGGAAACATTAATAAAATGTTAATCAATCACAGAGAAGGAGACTAAGCTGGCAGGTAGGTCAGATAGAGTTAACATATTGGTAGAGGCAGTCACTTTCTGGGCGAAGCTTGAGGTACGTAGAAAATTCTGTAGAAATATTGCATTACACATGTCTGCCCAGAATGTGTGCAGACAGATTTTCCTACTACTTTAATTCAATATACCTTACACTGTATTTTCCAAAAAGTGCCATACAGCATACATAAATAGTAACACACACACACACACATGCATGCATGCACGCTCAAACACAGGCCTCCAGTTTTGCCACAGGATGCTGTTTTCCAGCTGTTTAAACCTCGGCTCAAATTAGCTGCTCAGCCATTGGAAGGAAAGGCAGGCAGGATACCAGTAATTACAGTCTGATTGGTAGAGTGGCTGCAATTAGCAAGTTTGAGTCTTGAAGATTTGCATACATATAAAAAGCTCAGGGAAGCAAGGTGTGGTTACCGTAAAGACCCATATATATATATATAGTACAGTGGTCCACTCCAGGAGCTGAGGCAAGCAGAAGATTGTGTTGTTGGCAAACAATAAACTATCAAATGTTAATGATATAAATGATGCAAATATGGAAAATCTATGCAAGACAGGACAGTGATGGTTACAGTGCCGTACACTATATTCAGCATGTACTATGTATACACTATGATTGTGTCATCACAGTCAAATCAGTGGCAAACATGAAACTATCGCCATCCCTTAAAACCAGTGTGGAGGAATCTATTTGCTCCCTGTACAGTATCTGTGTGTTTCCTCCCCAGCAGCACTAAGGAGAGTCTCAGCAGTGGTCCTCCCTTATCATAGCACATTTAACAGGGGGCTAATCCAATCAGGTGGGATAACAGGGTTGCTCTCTGTGAGTGGAGGAGGATCAGGCGAGTGCTCCTCTGCTTCCCATTAGTGTGTGTCTCTCCAGCCGGGCCTATCCTAATCCCATTTCCCCATCTAAAGCCTTAACCCAAACAAGCACACAGGACAATAATCTCTGGTCACACTCCTGTCGGCCGCCCCAGGCCTCCTGATGCTGTTAATGGAGGCCTAGCCAGAGAGATGCCAAGAAGCTGTAAGGGGACTAGATCTGGCTTGTTCAGTCAAGGAACCACAACATACCCAGCTTTTTCTTTGTTTATCCCTTCTCTATTGTTTTTCTCTTTTTGTCTTTAGTAGTATTGTATATCTGTTGCTGGTTTGTGTTTCCTCTGCACCACCAAACACATTTAACCACAGAGAAAATCTGGTCTTTGCAGAGATCATTTTTCAATTGAGCGTGTCAACAGAGTTGTTTCATAAACACATTTGATTATAAGTCATTTTGTTGTACTCACCATATTCATTGCTATGTTTAAAAACTACAATGTGACATTATAGATGAGCATAGGTGCAGATTTGTGGCATGGTCAGGAAAGTAATTATTTTTTTTCAGACCTTAGAAAAAGCAAAAAAAGGCTCAGAGAGATGTTTTGGCTCTGTATCCCCATCTTTCTGTCCCTGTTGACAGCACATGTGCCCCAGATGCAGGGTCCTGATCCAAACCCAGGCTCATCCAGACGCCACCCTGAGTGTCTCAGATCGCTTACACACTCTCCAAGGACCCTGGAAAAAACTGTCTCATCCACATTTCTCATTTCTCTTGGTTTCCATAAGAAAAATGTAGCCCCGACTTCCTAATGAATTCCAACTGAAATATGGTTGGTGCAATAGCATGTACCTCAAACAAGGCTTCTCAGCTCAAGCATTTTCATGTTCCATATGGAAGATATTAGTTTTCCCTCATGCCATTGTACTAATTTGATCATTGCTTTTTATTTTTCAGGGATAAGGTAGAAAAAACTAACCACAAGTAGAAAAGAAAATACATAGTGTTACTTATTTCTTTATGGATATTTGCTTCCCTTTTACATAATCCTCTAAATAAAGACTCTATGCCTTCATCATCTTCATCCTTACCCATTTTTTTTATCCTCCCCCACTTCAGCATCTTAAACCAGTTGAATGAATGACTGAATGATAAAGGTGCACTCTGTGCAGTGCTCTGTCTGTGTGTACACAGCTGGCAGCAGCGCTAAATCACGGCTATTAGACAAAATCAATTATCAGGCTAATTTCTCTCCTCATTGACAAAGCTCAGACCTGAGTCTGATGGCTGTCTGTTCAAAGTATAATGTTGAAGCAAGAACTATATTAGAAAGTTGAACTTTGTCGAGACTGTTCAGAAAACTTTCAAGAAAAACAACAGCATTGATTATTTGTTTACATCAAGTGCCAAGGATGTCGTGTGGTGTTCTTATAGTGCAGCAAAAATTTAAGGTGTTGAAGTAGTGATGGATGGATGGCTGGGAGCTTTTTTCTTTGTCACTGCAGACATAGGTTTACATGAGCAGTAATAGCACTTTATAACATAGTGTCCATGATTATGCTCTGAATTGTACAGCTTTTTAGATGTTGCACTCTCTTTAACAGCCACATGTTCACCTCCACTCTCTAATTTCATGATGTGCTAAAGTAGCTCACAATTGGCTTGTGTGAGTTTGTGTGCTGGGATCAGTTGCCCAGCCACGGGTCGACCATATGGACTGGTGAATCAAAACTGAAAGTGGTAAAGACCTGCAGATTTTGGTGTTGATACTTAATGGAATCATCACTAACACCCTTTTGAGTTGGTGGTAATATCAACACAATTGCTCAATGAAGCTTTAATTGTCAACAAGCTTATGGTCTCAATTGTGTGCATCTCTCTGAATCATCCCTCAAATCTCCAAGATAATTCTGTCAACTTAGAGAGGCCTGCTGTTGTTAATTTACCTAGCATTAGCTAATGGTTACATGGTGATAAGATTGCTGCATTACTGGCAAGCTAACTAGCACAAGTCTGCTTGAGAAAAAAAAATCAAAATTATTCTAAATTGTTCCAAAATTGTTGACAGCTGTGGAATGTGGTAGGAGAGAAAGTTCAGCCCTCTAAATCATCAGTGGTAATCATGTTTTAGTGTCAGTCAAATCAAAAACCATCGCCTTCTTCGTAAACTCACCATTTTCACTTCAATGTTTGGCAATCATTGGAAGAAATTCATTGTAAAACAGGCAGAGTCACCAGTTTCTTCACCAACAACTGCCTCAATTATCCATTATGTAAGCCATTTGCGTAAGGGACGACTCCCTTCTCCTCAACTGGCAGTTAGCACTTTGACAGTTAGCACTCTGTCCACCAACATGTAAACCAGTTTAAAGGCTGTGTACAACCTGCATTGAGCTCCATCAATCAAATGGTTGCAGTTACTGATTGGTTTGGGCCACTGAGTCTGCCAGGTGGATTTGTACAAAGCTGTAAGACAGTGCTGCCACAGAACCTAAACTCAGGGCAAGTCCCTGGCACTGTAAAGGTGTTTGGGGAGGCACACTGCTGCAGTTTTCTGGTTGGTTATTTATTTTCTTTGTATATTGGCATAGTTACACTTTTATTTTTGCTATAACTCAAACCCATTTTATAGTTAAAACTTGCCATTAGAATTCTTGCCTCACCCCTTAAATATAAAAGTGCCAGAAATAAAATTTAAAACTGCTGAAATGAAGCATGTTCATGATGAAATGATGATGAAAATTAACATGCCCTATCCTTCACTTTGTGCGGTGTAAAACACTTACAGTACAGTGGCAAGTTTTAATTATATTTCTTATTAGGATGTTATTGGGAATTTATGTAGACCTAACTGATCAATCTAAGAAAAAACTCAAAAACCTTGAAAGTGTAAGTGATTAACTTTAAAGTGCCGTGTTAAAATAACCAATTTGCTGAAAAGAAGCGTGAAACTCAGAATTCCCAATTTGCAGGTCCTCTTCCTTGGTACTACACATACTTCCAAAACTGACTAAATGTACAGTATACTGTTTAGATGACACTACGTTATTTCCTCATTCCTTATTCGTTATTCGTTTGTTCCAGTATCTCTCCCTGTATGATTATCTTATAAGTACTTGACAACAGGTTAATTTAGTCTTTGACTGGTTACACCTCAAATTATTGCCATGAAATCCATTCCGTGTTCTTCATTTCACATACAAATGCAGAGAAAAATTGCACTCTAACAGAACTTTTTCATCGACCTGCATCCTCTGTCATTTCCATAAACGGAGAGGTACTGTTTTACAAACTAGAGGCTTGTCTTTGTCATAGATACTGTAATTAGATTAGATGTTAAGTAAATTAACTTATGGACACTAATCAGTTTCTGGCATAAAACTATGTTGTTACATATTTGCTGATGGTCTCAGTAAATAGCCTACGGTAACTATCTTTATTACCCAGCCAGCTTGGCACAGCTGGAGGTTTGACTTGGCTCATGACCCCAGGGAAAACATCACTCATAGCAGTGGGTGAGTTATCATAGACTTTTGATACAAATATCATATCCAGCTATTTTGAAGCCAGCAATACTGAAGCATCTGTTCTTACACTGCCAATCTGTTTTGGCTGAACATCAGACAGACAGGCAGCCATTTGATTGTCGTCAAATAACACTCCAAAAGAAATGCCTAGGAACCATAGTGGCAATGCTAGCGTATTAGTGGTCTAACATCTTTGCTCTGTCATCTTGGGTCTGTGCTGACACATATTTGCAGTGCTTCTTAATAAAATTAATTACATTCATGAAGGTTTGTAAAGATGACCAAACATTAATTTTTCTTCTGGTTTTACTATCCAATTTTCCACCTATATGTATACTGATAAACGACTGATCCTTAAACAGGTCCTGTATGCACAGACTACTCTGAAAGTATTGCATACTGTATTTGGTTTTTGTAAAAGTTTTGATTTTGTTGTCATTTTTCTCAGTCTTAAATCTACAGGAGAAATATGCAAGGGTAATTTATTCTGTGAATATTCCGAGATTGTGAGATAATATTATTATATAATATAGTAATATTTGTTTTACGTCTGTGCACTAGCAACAAATCATCATGCTCATGTGTAAGCTAAACTAAAAGACAGAAAAACCACATTAAATCAAGACTAAGTGATGCTAGTGACTCTGTTGGGCTGCACTTGAGCATGCTAACATGCTCATAATGATAATGCTAGAATGTTGATGTTTAGCTGGTATAATGTTTACCAAGTTCACCATGTCGATTTAACATGTTAACATGCAAACATTTGCTAATTAACACTCAGCACAAAGTACAGCTGAAGCTAGTGGGAATGTCATGAGTTTTGCAGGTAAGTATTGGACAAAACGACATGACCAGATGATGGTATTAGATGAAAATCAGGAGATCATTGTTATTACAACTTATCCTTTGTGGACTTTGAATGTGTATACCAAATCTCACAGCAATCCATCCAATGGTTGTTGAAATATTTCAATAAAGAATTAAAAAATCAACCATGAATGTCTGTCCCAAATTTTGTGCCAATCCATCAAGTAATCAAGTAGATATTGAGATATATCACAGAATGAGTGAAAACTTTGACCTGCTGGTGATGCTAGAGGAAAAGTCACGGGATCAGTAAAGTTGTTAGAATGTATCCTCTGGGGGTTCACCAAAGTCAGTGTGTGCAGGGATTAATCCTGTGAGGACCATGGGAATGTCTGTACAAAATGTCATGGCAATCAATCAAATAGCTGTTTAGATATTTCAGTCTAGACCAAAGAGGAGGAGCAAATGACCAACCAGTTTGCCATTATGTTGACCCATGATTGTTTTCAGTCATGCTGATGATTAGTTTTCCTAAGTAGAGAATCTGCATTCCAGAGAATACTTTGGATGTTCTTAGTTGTCTGTATGTAGACCTACAGTATGTATGTATGTATATGCAGTGTTGGGGAGTAACAAGTTACATGTAACAGCGTTAAGTAATTATATTACAAAATAAATGTAATTGTAATCCATTACAGTTACTGAGAAAAAATATGTAATTAAATTACAGTTACTAATTAAAATGTTGGTGATTACAAAGGGGTTACATCCGAATATATTCTTTTTGGTAAAAAGCTTACATTTATTTATTTGTTTGTTTGTTTATTTGATAGCGGCAGTGCACATTACTGAACATCAGTATAAAATACAAGTTGTAAACATACCGGAGTTAGCAAAACTGCTAATTTACATCTGTAGTTCCAAGGCAGGCAACAAAAACAGAAACAGATTAAGTAACAATATGCAAATACAAATATACAAATACACAAGTAGTAAAAGACAAAATACATTGTACACATGTTCAGTCAAAAGTGATCACAGTTCTGGTTTGCCTTGAACAATTGTTTGAGATGAGTCTTAAAAGTGGGATATGTGGGGCACTCCCTTATTGTAAGTGGTAGGCCATTCCAATATTTACTTCCCTTTACTGACAGCGCAGATCTATCTCACACGGGCTCCGCCCTCTACTGGACTCTATGGGTAATACTCTCCTTCAACCACACGCATGCAAATGCCACTCACTGCCACTCTCATCCTTTTCTCTTCAGCGATGGTGAAATCAGCTCACTGATCTCACCTCTCGACAGATGGAGTCACCGCTTCAAGCTTGTTCCTGCCTGTTGTGCCCCGGTCTCATTGCCGCCACTGACAGGCATCTCTTCTGCTTCAAGTGATGGGACGAGGCAGAGAGCTGCATGATGCAGCCATCGCCCTGCATGCACTACCGGGCACTCCATCCTGTTCAACACCGGCAACAGTGGGATCATCTCTGACATCTCACTCCATTGCGACAAGAGTGAACTGGAGCTTGAGATTGATCTCCGCAGCAAAGTTAGGTTCACCGCTTCATACAGCCCTCCGCTGCCACCGCCAGACGCCTCGGTCTCTCTGAGCAGCCTCTCTGATGGATGATGACGACAACCTCTCGACTGTCTCTGCAACTTCGCTGACTTTCAGAAATCCAATCCAGTTCGCCACGATTTCCCGAAGGTTATGGCCATGGCGGTAGAGCCACTCATCTGGCTCAACCGTCCTTTGTTTTGCCTCCTCTCCCGGACATCTGCCATTGTGTCCTGGAAGGAGCCGCTGAAAAAGAAGTCATCAGTGGTACGACTGGTTTCCTCCCTGAGAGTGCAGGGCCACACGGGGGCAGGCTGTCCTGGTGTACCCCCCCTGAAAGACGCCCTCACAGCCCCCTTGCTCTGTTGGCACCCCTGCATCTCTTCTCTCTGTTAGAGAAGCAGACGGCAGATGGCCTTATTCAGTTAAAGGCGGTGCTAGCTGAAAAAATCCCAGTTTTGAGTGCATCCATGAGCGCTATGTAAGGCGCAATGTGGTGTCAAAGAAATTTACAAGGAATGGTGTCACCGCTGCGTGTTCTCAGAGTGGATGGACAAAACACTGAGACTGGGTTATTCAAACCAGTTCTGCTGTGTTCCTCCTCCATTCTTGGACATCAAGGAGATAAATCTATCCTCCCGAGAGGAGATAGATTTTCTCTTCGAGGAGATCCAGGACCTGTTACTGAAACAGGCTGTCTCAATTGTTCCCACTCATGACAAACAGAAGGGGTTGTACTCCGTGAACTTTCTGGTTCCCAAGAAGAGGGGAAGTTTCAGACCAATTTTGGATCTCTGCATTCTGAACCAATGTATCACACGTTCTGCATGCTAACCATCAGGAAATTGCTGGAACTGGTTCAACCAGGCAACTGGTTCACCACCATCTACCTGAAAGATGCTTATTTTCACGTTGAGGTGGCACCGAAACACAGGAAGTTCATGTGTTTTTACCTTCCATGGGATAGCCTACAAGTAAAACAGGCTACAGTTTGGCTACTCCTGCACTGCATGACCAGGGCATGAGGGACCTCTTTTACTTAGACAACCTCATTGTCATGGCCAGGTCCAGAGAATGGTGCCACACAGCCAGGTTGATGCTGCACCTATCCCGGTTAGAAATTTGCCAACACCTGGAGGAAGTGGAGGAAGAGTGCGCCAGCAGTCATTCCACTGGGTCTCCTGCATATGTGCCACCTGCAATGGTGGTTTGAAAGCCTGTGCTTGGATCAAAGAGGCATAAGCAACATTTGGTGAATGTTCCCCCATCAGTGCAGGAGGACCTGCATTATTGGGGGTCCCCACAGCATCTGCTGGCAGGAACACCGCTGGGTTGAGTGACCTCCTACATAGCGATGTGTTCACAGATGTGTCCCTGACAGGGTGGGGAGCACCTGTCTGGGGAGAGCGATAGGTGGTGTGTGGCCTTCAGGAGAAAACCGACACATTAATTTCTGCAAACTTCAGATGGTGCTCCTTGTTCTCCAACACTTTCTCACTGGTTCAGGGGAGACACATATTGGTGAGAACAGACAACTGCACCACGGTTGCCTACATCAACAGGCAGGACAGAGACGGATCTGCAGTCCTGTTGAAGATGGCGGAGAACCTGTTGGTGTGGGCCTCATAACACCTCCTGTCTCTGAGAACCCTCCACATTCCAGGTCCAGAGAACAGGGGCACCACCTCATGTCGAGAGGCGACTCTCTGGCAGATGAGTGGGTGCTGCAACCCGAGGGGGTGCAGCAGATTTGGAACCGGTTAGGGAGAGTGGAAGTGGACTTGTTTGCCAGCCAAAACAACACCCACCCACTGGTACTCTCCAACACTGCAAAATGATCCACTTCTGAAAATGTACGTATTTGCACATGCACCATGGCCAAGGAGGCTGCTTTACACCCTTCCTCCTCTCCATCTCATTCCTCCTTTGCTGGAGAGCGTGAGACAAGAGAGACGGTTGGTCATCCTGATAGCCCTCAGTGCCATGGTATGCAGAGATGACCCAGATGTTGGTGGTCCAGCCCTGGTCCATAACACTGGTCCAAGTGTTAGGGGCTCTGTCCCAGGACATGGGCTCAATAGGCACACTGCCCCCATTGGGCCAATCTCTCCAGGCTTGGCCTGAGAGGGACAGGCTGGACTGTCTGCACAGGTGATGCAGACCATCCAAGCGGCAAGAGCGGGATCCACCATTGCTTGTTACAAAGCTAAGTGGTTGGGATTCCAACATTGGTCCGAGGAAAGCTTGGAAACCTTTGTCTGTCCAAATGTAGTGCATCTATATGGCACCACACAGTCCCCTCTAGTGGTGGTCCTTGTGCTATTATGACTGTCAGCCCTCTATTTAATGAATTCATTTAAAGGAGGTGGGGCAAGCCCATGCAAAGCCTTATACATAAAACAAGGATATTTAAAATGAATTTCCATTGGTTCTGTTGCTTTGCATCTTTTGGCATATTTCTGGACAACGCAGGTAAAAGCAAAGCCGTTGGGACAAATTTGAGTGCAACAATGGACAAGGACTACAAGGACTTACAAGTCTCTACATCTAGACAGGCTCCATTCATTTGGCAGTATGCGCTCAAATTTTGAGCATTGTTTTTGATTGTTTCTCTTGTTTGAATTTGCACTGCCTATTGTCTGCCAATCAAATCAATGCCCATGTCAAGGCGGGTGGCCATGTCGTCGGCAAGAATGCCTTTCAGTGCTGGAAATTCAACAATATTTTTATGACTAATCAGCTTTATTGCCCAATTTAAAAAATTTGTTAGAAAAGTAATCAAAAAGTAATTAAATGTAATAAGTTACATTACTTTGATGAAGTAATTAAAATAGTTACATCACTTATTATATTTTGAACAGGGTAAGTAGTAATCTATGGTAGTCACAAAAGTGGGTTTACTGCCAAACCAAAGGTGATCAATGAGCCACATCCTGAAACATTGGTCATATTCTCATGTTAAATTTATGGCCTTTTTATATGTCAAACATTTATCCAAAATATTGTCTATATGAGATAAAGTTTGACATTTCATGGTTGGGAAGTCTCATCATCTCCAACTGTTAAGAAATTGCTTTTGCCCACAGACCTGTGTGGGGCCTGGGGATCAATTTCCTGATGCTCCCCTTTCAAAATATACACAGCGGTCTCAATGGAGGCGGCACAGTCCACATGAGAGCAGAGACAGAAAGTGATGCAGGGAGGGGGAAGATGGACTAGGAAAGCTTGGCCCTGGAAGTCTCCACCTGGTGGGGTGGTTGAAGGCCAGCAAGGAGCCCCCACAGTACACAAAGCTCGCCTTGTGTGAGATAAGCGGCGGGCACCAGGAGGGCCCTACGGCACTATTTTCACAATCAGAACCAGTTTGTTTTCTTTAGGCCTCAGAGCCTGAGCCTGTCAGGAGAGCAGCATGCTGGCAGTGCTGGAGGTTGTGTTGGGTAGCACCATTCGGGGAGAAAGGGGGTCTCCTACAGGGTGGGCCAGGGGGCTCCCCAACATTTGTCTCGTCTTTTACTATATTTATTTACATGACTGATCCCTCTCCAGACATATTTGCAATTTGGTGAAACATGTGATTGTTGCTTTGGTGTTAATTATTTGTGTGTGATATTCTAATACTACCCAACTAATTTGGGGAATTAGGCACTTAGTTATAAGTTCAAGAAATCTGTTTGCTGCCAAAGATGCTGAATTGTTTTATTGTTTTTCTGTCAACAGCTCTAGTACTTAGTATAACTTTTGCTCAAAAGTATAATTCATGTTGGTTAATGCTCTAACAGACACAGTACATATTTTCATCTACCCTCCACTGTGCTTACTCCATCGCTAATGTTTCTGTTTCTTTTTTTCTTTTGGCAATAAAGTAGTGGTGTAATATTATGAGTGTTTATAGTGAAAAGCCACAGTGTAAAGACTCAGAGTTATAAGAATGTTTTCTTGGTAAAGACTATTTGGAAAATGATACTAAAATTTAATTAGAAACAGTTGCTTTACTGTTGTGAAGATGAGATGCCTAGAGCAAGTATTTTCGGTCGACTAGCTTTATCCAGAAGTACAAGAAAGAAAATAGAGAGGTAATATTCAAGGAAAAGAGATTTTTCATAGAAAATGTGGCTACAGTTAAGGAACCACAATCTGCAGCCATTCCTTTGATTATTTTGAACGCTTATCTGATTTTAAGTTAATTTCTCATTAGGTACTGGTACTGTATGTGAAGAGCTCTAAGCCTTGTGTTGGGATTATTTAAAAGTGGTTTCTCTGCAGGCAGGTTTCATGATTTTCCTCCCCATTCCACAGTATGTCTTGGCCCATCAGAGGCGGCTGGCCGCCAGGACTCCTCTCAGCTCGCTCCCTGAAGACCCCTGGCTCCACAGAAACAGGAAATGGCAATAGTATTGCACTACTCGCCCCCCCCAACCCTATCTATCCCCATTTCTCTCTCTCTGAATGAACAAAAGAGGAGAAAAAATATGTAATAACATATATGTGTGGAAAAATGGACCTAGACCATAAAAAAAAACAAGTGTACACATTGTGTTTTTACACCTTCTTCAACTTCATGCAGAAAAAAAGCATTCACTATATGTTATATAATCAATCAATTACAGTGTCAGACTGTTTTTTTTTAAAAAAAATCTTGAGCTTGATGTGTTTCTACCCATTATTTTCCACCGCCACAGAGTTGTGAAAAACAGATTTTATTATTTTAGGTTATCAGTCAGGGCAATGGTTTGGAAAGTTGTGTGAGAGTCATAAGTTTTTGTCATTGCAAATTAAGCATATTTAGATTTTACCCATGCTACATTAGCAGTCGATTCAACAACTCATGGTTGAATTCTATCATGATTCTATACTAAAAGAAAGAAAAAAAAGTTGTTGTATTTTGTCAAACCGTCAAGTCTTACAAGTAGAAGGGTCAGTTGTGTATTGTTTGCACTACAGGCTGTGTAGTCTCTCCACAGGTGGATGAACACATCCCCCCCAGCCTCTAAGTGTTTATGAGTCACTTCACCCCTGGCCAAGCATGTGGTGAAGCCACCCAGCTCTAGTCATATCAGTGGGATCTGCTAACTGGCCCCCATGGACACTGCCAGGTTTTTATAGTAAATCGTGGAGCAAAACCACAATTGAGTCAAAAGAGATAGGCTTGTTCTGACTTCATAGCATTTTGCGGTCTACATTTCCCTCCGAGTTCTTTTTTTTTCTTTAGAGTTCTTTCCCTTCTCTTTTTTCCTTTCATCTTAATTTAAAATGCAGCTGGATTCACCATTCCTTCTAATAGTTTTCTTTGTTTTAGCCCTTTAAAAACAGTGTTTTATCGTTTCAGCTTTCCGTTGGAAGATTTATTTTTCATGAAAGCCTTAATGTGTTCAAGAAGTCCCAAAGTTAGCTGCTATAATGGTGCAGCCACAAAAATTTACTTCAAACACAATAATTTGTACAAAGACATTTTGTCCTACAGCACAGTTCTATAGGTTGTTGTCCACTCCATTAGAGTATTCTGCTAAATACAATCACCATACCCCTTCTCTCTTATAGAGAGTTTGCAGTGAAGGCACACGATAATCCCTGTGGAGCACAGATGTGGACAACTCAAGCCAAAAGCACCAATTCTCTTTGCCAAAATACAACCATAAAACTCTGCCTGCAATAAGTAACCATGAAACCAAAATGTCTCTTTTCCTATAGTAGAACTGTGGGATCTGCCCCATCAACCGTGAACCTGAGTTACACTGGGGAACTTGAGGGGAGTGCTGAGGCCTGATTGGGTGGAAAACCATCTGGGAGGCTGAGTGTATACTGCACAAAGAAATCTGCACACAAAAGTCATGAAATATGGTGTGTAGTTGAGCACAGATTCTTACAGGGCCTTTGGTTTTGTGAAGCGTACATCCCATACAGGCGCCATCTGTAAACACAGATACAGTACATAACATTCTTGTAACCTTTCCTCTGGCCACACCTTACACTGATATCCATTTCTGGCATTCCAAAACACATAAGTATAGTGCAGAGTCCTGGTGTTCCTGCCAAGGTTTTCTTAGTCCAGAGCCCAACTCCACAGCTCTCAGTCTGGGCAGAGGAGGGCAAAGTACTGGGCGCTTGTTCTCGTTCCCAGGACTGAATTCACCATATTGCACTGTACCCCTGTGGTTTCTCACAAAATGGTGAGAGGTGTTTGGCAGAACTGCAACACTTTAATTTATCATTTTATGTCCTTTCAATGTAGTGATGGATCAGAGCAAATTCCTGATTAAACTTGTGTGCATGTGTAAATGCACAATATAAGTGTCTCTGAATTTATTTCTTTTGTGTGTTTGTTCATTAGTTTGTTGCTGTGTTTACATTAAGTGTATTGTTAGTGCAGTGTGCTGTTTTACATCAAGAAATATTAAGGCGGATCAAATGCACTTTTAGGATTTGAAGAAAGATGTCACTAACTGTTTAAAGTAGCATTATGGAAAAAAATTGTATTCATGAATATTCTCCCTAATACAGAACATAATTGTGGATCAACAGCATATTGACTTTATAAAAATGTGTGTAAAACCAGTTGAATACATTTTAAATGCACTGTAATCAAGCTGGAAACAAAACCAATCCCTTAAATCCCATTAAGCTTTTGGAGATAGTTTTCACATGACACCATTGGTATACCTTTGTGTCAGCAAGACATTGTATATCAAGGAGAATTTTTAACTTTTTGAACATTTTTATTGTGTATTTACATGCAGGCAGGCAACGTACAACGTTTGTTCATATGTTATTGTTTAATGGATGTGAATGAATGAGAAACACTCACCACAGTCCAACATCTTAGCGTGTCTCCAGTGAGGGAAGTGTGTCTCTCTTCTCTTTCTCTCTCTCTCTGTCACGCACGCGTGCATGTACACACACACACACACACACACACACACACACACACACTAGCTTACTTAGATCACTTTCGGGGACATTACATAGACTTACATTAATTTCCCGGAGACTTACCCTAACCCTAACCACTACTTGCCTAACCCTAACCCCTACTCCTAACCTTAACGTAACCCTAACCATAACACACACACACACACACACACACACACACACACACACACACACACATACACACACACACACACACACACACACACACACAGTGTTGCTGTGCGGCAGTTTACTCATGTAATGTGACCTGGAGGGGCGCCAACGAGCCCAGGGAAGGTCCGTGGCCTGAGGCATGCCGACACCTCTCCCCAGCCCTGTTGAAATGTTTATTTATAACTCTCTTCCAGCTCCACCTCCTCCTGTCGTCTGCCAGCCGCCATGCCAATCCAAACACACTAGGCCTCTCCAGACTGATCCAGAGCATGATTTCAGAAAGAAGAGAACCCTTTCCCCTCTTTTTCCCCCTTCTCATGCCCAAACTCCCACCCTTTCCTCCCCCCCTCCCCCTCTGTCTCACTGTGTCTTCCAAAGAGTAACGCTTAGGGAGAGGAGAACTGAGCAGAGGCAGAAGGGGAAGGAAAGGGAGGGATGGATGGATAGAAGAAAAAAGGGAGGGAGCAGAGGTTTACTCCGTCCAACCTGGGCTGCTAAATTGGTTTCAGAGCAGCAGTTGGACTCCGGGGATGCACGGCACACACTGCCGACTAGCTGTGTTTGCTTTTGTGGGGTGTAGGAAATCTGATCTCCATCCATGTAGCCAACCCACATCCCACATCCCACCCGTCATTACCACCAAGAATGAAGAGAGCTATGAGGACAGTCGCCCTAAAACAGGTATCACTGATATTTTAGCAATAAGAATAACAAATATTAAATCCAAGTGTGGAAAACTGCATATTTCACTGAAATGTTGAACGATTACATCATACCACATGAGCAGCCTTTGTTACAGGCAGGAAGTCACATGTCTGCAGAAGGTAGGATGACATGTTGAATCCCTGGTGAGCCCAAGGCTGAAGACTCTCTAAATAGGTTTAATTGGGCCAGGCCTAACACTGCCATGCAGACACTGCCAGACAGACACAGGGCTACAGGGAAAAGCAGCACACCCAAGAGACCTCAGGCACAGTGTCCCTGGATCTGACTTGGTGCTGCTGTGTGGCTCATTTGGTATACTCACAGTTTAAGGACATATTGCTTACACATTGCCTTGTCCAAGGGAGCTGTGCCAAATTATCAATACCAGTTGTTTATCTAAAAAACATGCTCATACAGCAGAGCTATGATTGGTTTGTTGCCTAAGGCATTACTCACGCTCTCAAAAGTGGGAATTGTTTACCTCCTTGTGCCTGTGTGTGTTTGTGTGCTTGTTTATGTGTTTCTGTTTATGCATTTCTACACACAAGAGCATTTGTCTGCATGCCTTAGAATAGGCATCTTAGCAGTAACAGCCCTCTCCAACTCAGCCACAGAGGTCTGTGACATCCCCCGCAGTTAATGGTAAAATGTAGATCAGCCATAACAAAATTGAAATGTATACCATATTATTTCCACTCGATAAATGAAGCTAGTGTCTGATAAATAATATATAATGCGTCAAATATTTATTCAAACAGCAGGGCGAAAAGGAGGAAACATGAAGAACAGCACATATATGTATACATATATGTATAACAATATATTATACATACAGTATATGGTAATAGACAGCTGTCCAATTAATGCAGCCATCGACATGGCAGAGGAGGGATTAAATGTGGTGTTAAGGCCACAGTGTTCGATGCAGATGCTTATTTCTCTCTTAATTTCTCTTTCTGTGTTTCTTTTCGGTGTTGCTATTTCACTCCTTCACACATACTGCACATACTGCACACACAGACATGCAAAAATACATGTGTTCAAGACAGATCTTCATTTCTCTCTTAGACAGTTTGCTTGCCTTGCATCCAAATGGACTTGTCTTACATTGCATGTGTATATGATGACAAATCCTACATCTAATTTACTCTGCCTTTTTGCCGTGCACACCAACTTCTTTCATTTAATAAATGATCATGCTTTAAAAGCAACCAAGTGTTGAGTGAAACACTACACACACTAAAACACCTTCCGTTACAGCAAATGGTTGTGTGAGTGTTTGGATGAGTGTGCGTGCATGCAGGGCGTTGGGTTTACTGTGTGTGTAATTGTGGTTTCCTGTTTGTGCATTTGTGTGTTTATGTTCTTGTTTGTGTGTTTGTCATGAGTAAGTCCTAGGGGAATGCAGTCTCCACAGTAACCGTCTCTCTTGGTGGTCCGTCATTAATAGTCTGTCTAGTGTTGATGATTTAGATTCAGCAAAAAAAAAAAGGGTGCAGTCAGATATATCAAGTGAAATCCCATAAAATCATTTAACAACATAATAAACACCTCGACAAGTAAATAAATAATCAATAAATCAAGGGGTCAATTTAAGCACCTTTTTTTCAGGCTATCTCTTTGTGTGTGTGTGTGTGTATGTGTGTGTGTGTGTGTGTGTGTGTGTGTGTGTGTGTGTGTGTGTCTGAGTGTGTATACGTTCAGCATTTGGTGTTTGTTTTTCCTCTTTGTCTCATCTCTCCCCCCGCCTCTCCTGAGTGAAGAGAAATTGAGAAACCAATCTAAAATCCATCAGGACTTCCCTACCCACAAGCCCCTCTCCCCCAACCCTTCTCCAACACCCACCCCCCCCCACCTACCCACCACCCTACACACTCCCACCCCCCACTCCTGTTTTTTGTGTCGCAAGCGTCTGGAAATTGGATGAGATGTTCGTTTAGCGGGCAGCTGGTCTGGGGCCGATATGAATTGCGTTTCCCCACGCCAGGAAAGGTCAAGCCCCCTCGCCTTGACGGAGTGCATCGGCCTATTGAGTGGCGCTTTAGTCCATTTACCAACAGCCAATGGTAAGGCTGCAGAGGGGAGAGAGGGAAGCACAGGACTCTCTGTAGAAAAGGGAAAAGAATGGCAGCACGTCGGATATAAATTCATTGTTTCTCATCACCCAGCTGGGGCAGGAATGGCTGGGAGTGATTGCTAGGATGGGGGAAGTGAGGTAGGAATATTACTGTCTGAGTAGGCTGTGCCTGTGTGAGAGAAGTGATGAGCGCCCCTCTTTTACCACCATTGGCTCTACACGCAGCCTCTCTGCCCAAATTTCAAAGACTATGTGTAGAGCTTACACTGCCTTTGAAACACCCAAATGAAAATCAGATGACGCGGCCTCCATAAGAATTTGCTTGATAGAGTGAGTCTTCAAAAGTAAAGAAAATAGGTTGGTTCTTCTCATGTCATACCTCCAAAAGTATACCTTTATATTTAAAGAGAACAGGAAATGATGCCACAGCAGAATTGATGCTTTTGTTAAAAGATAGAACATATTCCAAAGGCTCAGATGCAGAATCTAAAAATAGGGACAATTAATAGGTTGGTTACATGCTGAAAACAGACACCTCAACAGTACACATACAACTACGCCTCAGGGCTCCTATCTCTCTTTCTGACTCTCAGACATGCATACAGAAATAGGGTTGCTGTCCCTTTAATTTTCATCCCATCGTATCTAGAGGAGTTAAGGCAAAGCAATTAAAACAAAGGCATATTTAACATGGGGTTAATGATTGGCTGACCCTGCAGTCAGCACAGTGACAATATCTTAATTATTGAGAAACCTAAAGTCATTACGCCTACGAATGGCCTGAGGAGCATCTCTATTGATCGGGATCCAGTCCCATTACAGGCCCAGCCTGGACCAATGAAGCCCCCTATTGTAGACAGTCTCTCTCTCTCTCTTTCTCTTTCTCTCTCTCTCTCTTTCTCTTTCTCTCCTGGTGTCTGTCTTGCTTTCTCTCTCTCTATCTCTCTCTCTCTCCCTCTCTGTGTCTCACTGCAAGCTATTGGATGTGTTGAATGGTGAGACAAGAGCCAGACGAGGCTTGTGGGCTTTATTGCGTTCTAAAAAATTCATAACCAAGCCTGACATTTTTGCTGAGGAATGATTATTTTCCTCCCTCCCTCAATCTACTTTCCTTTATGGTCCTTCTCATTTTTTTGGTTTAAGTGGCAGAAGTGTTAAAAATCAAGCACTAACAGGATGGATCAGCTCTCTTATCCTATATGGAGGTTAGAAACCTTTAATCCTATGGCTCGTGTATTTTAATACTTGCACAACATGCATGATAATTCCTGCAGTTCAAAACAAGTGCTTCATCACAGCAATACATGTATGACTTTTGCACTCTTTTCATTTACAGTGTATTGATTTTTGCGCTTTTTGTTCCCCACACCCACAGGTGTTGGCCTTGCCCTTCATTTCATCTTGACAAACTTCTTCTCCTCACCTCTATGTTTCTCATCTGTTTTTCTCTTGTCATTCATCTGCATGTCAGTTTGCTGATGGATAGAAACTGATATCGCACACCTACAGTAGCCTAGCAGCAGAAGATTTGTTACATTTCAGAGCTTTTTTTATATAAATATGTATACTGCTAAGATAAGGACCGGAATCCTGATTTTAAAAGGTTTTGGTGTTAGAAGTGTGAATGTAAGTGATATTTTGTCTTAAAATCATTCAAATGTTTGAAAGGTTTTCCTGGGTTCTTCCATATAAACACATATTTAATCATGATGCACTGTACCTACAGATGCATGCATTTGCATTGAAAAACAACATTGTGGTGATCTGCACTTTCACATGCAGTGATGCTTTACAGGTCTGTGTACATGACAGTGTTAAACCCATTTGTAAGCAACACATTTTATCCAACCTATGGCATTAATTAACCAAACATTTACTCACTCTTCTTAATAATGTGAATAACTAAATATGTCATAAATCTACATATTTATTGACTTAAATTACCTAATTTAGACATTTAGCTTTAAACATAGAAAACTACACATAATTACCATGTTATTACATTAGCTTGTTAGCTATGAGAAATTGCTGTCAGAGTTTTAATTTTTTTAGCTTCATAATTTTTTAAACTATTATTTCAATAGCAAGAAAAGAGCATACACTGGCTGTATATTACCTGACTTAACATGTACTGTGGCAAATTATGATGCAGCATAGATTGTTTTAGGACAGTATGTTCACTTTCTAGTCTGGACATTTCATCAACAGCATGACTAATAGAGTTTTCATTGAAATAAAATCATAATAATCTATTATTATTCTTGGGATAAAACTCTGAAAAAAAAATCAAGTCACTGGTGCTTCATGTTTTATTACTGCAGTTATATTGCATCAATAAGTATTCCAAACTATTATAAGCGTGGCCATAACATAATATGAGTGCCTTTATTGTGTGCTGTTGCATGGTCGTCATAGTGACCATAAAGATTTTGTTATCTGACATTCCCTTTAGAGTCATTGGTTTCCATGCTTTATATGAACTCTGCCTTTGGAAGAGGATTTATTATGGCTGAATATAATGATGACCATGCTGTAACTGTAAAATTACGAATTACGATTAGAATCACTGTTACTGAACATGTTAGTTACGCCTTAAAGTTATAGAAATATGATACATAAACACAATTTTGTTCAAATAGCTTTTTTATTTTTCTGATGTGTAATTTTCATTTGACAAAAAAAAAGACTAAAAAAAAGAAATGTTTTTGACTTCCTGTAAAAAGAGGAAAATTCCACTCACACCCATTTCACTCTAAACCCTCCATATATAAAAAAATGAAGTGTATACAATGTACATGCATGCAGGTTCATGTACACAAACATTTGCTTGTTGATTGATAGTTCACTGGGCCCATTTATCCAATAACCCTTTCATTTGACTGCTGTGAGGCACAACCCAATTCAATCTCTAATGGGAGGCCAGTGAGAAGGACTCCATGTCATGATGTGTGTTTTATGATAAATATAGAAGCCAGACAACTTCTCCACTGTCACACTGCTTCGTCCTCTTGTGGCCCCAGAGTGAAGCAGCATGGGGAGAACTGAGATGTAATTACCCAATCAGTGTGTGCCATCCTTATTAAAACACTACTAACAGTGCTCCATTATTGAAATACCCCCCACCGGACTCTTCTTAATTCATTAAATAAATTAGCACCAGCGCCTTTAATAATTCATAGAATGATGTCTACGTTTTTCTCCCCCGCAGAGGGTAACTATGACAGAAACCATGGAATTGAAGGCAAGAACTGTAAGACACTGAACAGAGCGGCTAGTCATGAGGAGAGCGAGTGATCAGTGAATGACTCTCAAGAGTTGTAAAGAAAAAAGCCCAGCTCTTGTCATAGCTGAAAATCACCTTTTTTTCTGCAGGTTCCGGTTCTGATGACAACATTTTAAACTTAAATTTAAAAGTTATTTTAGATATATATGCTTTGCCATTGGTATTATTTATTTATTTTGTTTTACGTACATTAGCCTGATATTTAGAAACGCTGCTGAATTAGCCAGATTAGGTTTAGGGTGAAGCTACGTTATCCCATATGAAGTGACGCACGTCTTCCAAAAGCACGTCTTTATTTTTTCCCTATTGGCTTCCTGGCTGTCTCTTGTGTCCCTCTCATTTGTGTTGAATTAATGTGCTAATGAGAATATCCTTGAGCTAGGAAGAGGAGCTAAAAGACAAATAAAGTGGGGAGTCAGACGAGGGATCTCGCTGTGTCTCTACATATCTTTAATTGACACATCTGCATCCCTGATGAAATATTTACCGCCTCTGACGATGGTGCGGCGACGCGTGGCGATCAACGCTGTGTTGCCGATGGTGATGTCGACATGTGATTGTGTTATTGATGTTATTAGCATAGACCCGATACTGGTGATGCTTTAGATTCATCCAGCTTTTCAGAAGAATCGTCAATGTCAATGAGATTGATTTGTCCAAGATCTTTTGGTGTCTGTTTTTTTGCCTTTTTTCTTGACAGTAAAATTGAGTTACTGTTATGTGATTTGGGTCATTGGCTAGTACCAACGAATAAATTATATCACTGTTACATAGGATGCATGTTTTTTTCATGACTGATTAAAATATGCGTATAGAATCCAACCTTTTTTTTCTGATTTTGTTAGTTTTCTCTGTCAGCTCTCAAATGTATCTTATTTACAATATCCAACCATGGAAAAAATAACTCTGTGGTGTGATTTTGTGCTCTGTGGTGAGAGTCTCGGCTGTCATCAGGTATTGTGGATGATGAAAGTGAAGATATAAGGTGTGTGTGGTTAGCCATGCAGTTACAATGGAGAGGAGATGCAAAATGCCACATCTGTATTTCCACCCACACATCCTGGATCATTGATCGATGCAAAAGTGTATAGAATAGGATTCATTTTTGTTGCGTGTGAATGTTGATTTTTCTCTGTCTCTACCTTTGTTTGTGACAAAGGAGTATGTGTATGTTTGTGTGCATGCATGCATGAGAGTTCTTATCCACTGTGTGTATGTGTGAAATGCATGTTTGTGTCTTCACTTTGCTTTGTGTGTGTGTGTGTGTGTGTGTGCGTGCGTGTGTGTGTGTGCACCATGCCTGTCGGGATGTGGCGGCCCTCTCAGCCATGTCAGGGACAGCTTCGTCGAGGGTGGCAGCCGGGGAAAATGATGATGATGAAATTAAAATTCTGCGCCCGGCAGAAGGGGCTGCCGCGATTTCACTGGCGGCTGTGCGCATCGATCTGTTCCAGCATTTGACTTTCAACCATGACAAAACTGTGGGCAAATTAATTGTTCTCCAGGATATTAGGCATCAGAGTCCATTAATCCTCTCTGGAGCGCCACGCCGCATGAATACTAATCGTCTTTCCAGGCAGCCGTCTCATCCCTTGCTCCCTTCTCTCTTTCTCCTCTCTTTTTTCCTCCTTATCCCTCTTCTTTTCTGACTCTTCTCTTGCTCTTTACAAATATTCTCTGCTCTGTTGTTTCTTACTTTCCACTTTCGCATTGCTTATTTGTGTCCCCAATCTTTTTTTTCCCCCCAGTCTCTGTAGGTTTTATCTTCCAGCTTCTCCCCCTAAAAAAACTGACAACAAAGCTGGTGTTGTTTTATCTATGAGCCTTTTCACAGCTAAGTGAAAAAAACTGATAAAAATGTATTTCCCAAAAACAATCAAGTGATCTGTAGCAGGAACATTATGTTCATATTATTGATTACATTTTTGGCTTGACAATAGGAAAGAAAGAGGAACCCAAAAAAGGTGATGATTAGGAAACACGCAGAAAATAGTCTGTCAAGCCACTGGAATGGGTTTTTGAATTATACAGTATCTTACTATATATTTCATCTATATTACTTTGCCCAGATAAGATTTTTGCTAATGGTGTAATATTAGTCTCTATAAGGATCAGCATGGCATTTGAGAGAGGGAGAAAAAAATAGCCCCCAACACCAATTATGTAAGATATTAACACATTAGTCGGCGCGAGATCTAATTGGATGGCAGCCCTGTGCACCATGACAACAATCACCTAGACCCTGTTTATCTCGTAATTGATAGTCTGCAGCTTAAGCAGCAGAGGCATCAAAAATTCATATAGCACAGTGAGGACTGGCCCTTCCTTTCAGACCACACATTGATTGGTTTTTATTTTCCTCCCTCTAACCAGGGCAATTTTTAGAGATTTGGGACAAGCCTCTGATATTGAAGTTTTGCTGTGTTTTGATAGATGGCCGGTGGGCTGTGGCAGTAATAGTGTAAGTTATCTGAATTTCAGGCAGGCGGGGTCATGGGTCCAGGCACAATATATTCACAGCCCTTGCTTATTGACAAACCATCGCAGGCATCGGCTCTGTCCCATAATATATATGTATGCTGCAGATTGGCATTTTTTTGAGCCGGCAAATACAAATAATCGGTTTCCAGTGTATTGTTGAGCTACCAGCCCAAGGGAAAGGTTTGGCATCATCATAAACTAATCTGAAAAGCATTATAATAACAAATCTATGGTCTGGTTTGATGAAACCTACATTAACTCTGACATGGATGACTGTAGAAGAACCATTAATTGTGTTGCACCACTACATTGTACATATACAGTATATAGCCACTGAGGGAGCTGTTACTGATACAATTGGAGCTATGGTGTAAACTCAGTTTAATCCATTTACAGATTTCCACAGGTTCTCCTTGGCATCACATATGCACCTGCTATTTTCAGCCAATAAACACATGAACGTAAATGTAGTGCTCTTCTTAGATTTTCTCCTTAAAGTGGCTATAATCAACATCTTTACATTAAAAATGGCTTAAATGACTATGTGTGATGTGTTAAGTGTCACTCATAGTGGCAACCCCACAAAGAATTATCACCCAATCTAGAGCTTCCCTCAACTCTAGGAAACATTATAGCACTTTTTAACACATCGTTTTGGTTTTACAGCCCACAACTTTACTGTTTTGGTTCACTCTCACACTCTCATAAGCATTATTTTCAGATACAGCAGTCAGCTGTTTTCAGTGAAAAAACTCTAAAACAACATTGTACGCCACCTGTCCGGAAACAAAAGGCACACTGACAAATTAAATGACTATAATGAACATAGTGAAGCATTTAATATTTAACTCAGGGGTCAGTGGAGACCAAAACAGAGCTAAATGAAGAGTGAATATTGGACTTAGATGAATATAAAACCACTGTTTTCTAACATGTTGGGAAACTTTATGAAGCGTAATATGTCAGTGTTGTGTTTACACCTTCTTTCACTTCCCCAAGTGGCCAAAAAATTATGATATCAGAGAAATGTCGTATTGTAACAAAAATATCAAGGCCAGTGCCGTAGCCAGAACAAACTGAATGGTAGGGTATTCAGTTTTCATAGGGGGGCCAGACTTCAAACACGGTTGTAACTGTATATACTTTTACAGGGTAAATATGCCAATACCACTATGTGACAAGAGAACCCCTCATATTAAGATAATGCTTAACAACCTGTACTTTAATACAAAAACACAATAAAAACTTGTCAATTACACACTCTTAACAGAAAAAGGGTTCACTCGATGTGTGCGTCACAGCGTAGCACAAGCATTTTCTAAGCCTTAGCAATGCAACGAGTAAACAGCACAAAGAATGAGAGTTATCACCAAAAGGAAAAACAGCTAATTTCTCAAGCAAAATCCAAATCCTCTTTACAAATAATCACGTCATCACACAAGCTGCGTGTGCACTTCAGTGGAATATGGTGACAGTGGGCCGGGGTGCGAAACGCATGACAGCCACCCTCTCCTACCACACAACACCATCAAAAGCCTACGCATCATGACAGTGCACACACAGCCAAGCAACCATTAGCGACATGTGCATAATGACCACTGAGTTGTTAAATTTACAGATTGACCGTTAATTCTGCATAATGACCGTTTTCCCAAATAAACCTTAACTTATACAAAACAGTTGCAGCAGCGGCCAGAATAAACTCAGGTGGCACAACAGCCTATTACATTTTAAATAACTTACCCTTTGATGATTGCATGAAGTTACTTGAAAACCAAGTCCTGGAGTTGAAATACCTTGGTCTTCTGCACCAAATTAAGCTCTGGTGAAGGTCCTTCCTTGCCAATTAACTCCAACTTTTCATTAAAAGCTAATTTTGAAAACAGCGTGGATAATAAATTTGCAGCGATGTCCTCCTCACTAGCGGTAACGTTACTCGCAGCTTGTTTATCTGTTTATCCCCAGCAGTGAGCTTAACCTTTAACCTCACGGGTCAACCTTAATTTTGTGGCTATGTGCGGGATTTGATGGTTGACGCTAGGCTACTAAATCACAATTAAATTATGCACCAAAACAGGTTTTATCTGCGCAAATGCAAAGCACATAATCTTTCTTTTTATTAGAACATTAATTTTGTCATATGGAGGGTGCAACATGGCCCCCCCCCTGACTAAAGCAATGGTTTGATATGAAGTAAGATGCTGAAAACTGTCTTGCTAAAGCAAAGTGGTCCATGGCTAATATGACAGGCGGTCAAGCGGATGTGACGGTCATATAGATATCAGACAAGACAGTATTATATCGCCTACAGAAGGTGAGTATACTGGACAGAGACCTGCTTAAACACCCTGAGACAGTGGTCAGAGTGAGAGAATTTACCTAACAGTGACTGAAATGTATGAGTTGCTGTGCTGAAATATGCCAAAAGAAATGATGAAATCTAAAAAACCTCAGTAAGCTGGCAAGCCATCGTGATGATAATGATAATGATGATATGGTAAAAAGAATATGAATTTTGCATTAAGTTTGCAAAGTGCATTAATTTAAGTCTAAAGCCTTGTGAAGAAAGGCTTCATGACTCTTTGTACTCTGTATAAATTTCCTTTCTACTAAAAAGAAAATTCTGAGCATGCGAATACCACAATTTCTCTTAAATCACACACACGTGCCCACTTAAAAACAAATCTGTTCGTACAAGTTGTTCTTGCATGAGGCCCAGTGTTTTGCTGCATAACATGTGTTTGCAATGATGGGCTCGCCAAGGGGTCAGTGTTGCTGAAGATGTTAAAGCTTTTCTATTGCTGTAGATTCACCTAAAGCATCTCTATTGCGAGGCAGTGTTGTTTTGCTTAGAATTACCTTACGAGAACATTTTACACTGAATTTATAATACCCACAAATTGGACAAGGTGCAACGGTTGTGTTATCAAAAGTAGACTATTATACTGGCGTCCTGGACCTCTACAAGACTGTTAATGACAGAGGGAGAGCATAAGGTGAACTAGGAGTCAGAGGAGCAGAGTGTAAGAATAAAAGAATGAGCAAGAGAAGGAGGGAAATAGAGCATGGAATAGAGTAGGGGTGAGGAGGTAGGAGCAGGAGAGCGAGTCCCTGGTGGGCACTTCCTGGCTAAATCTCTCCTCTGCTCTCTGGCTGCCTCTCCTCTCTTCTAGTGCTAATTAATTGGGCTGGGGAATCAACGCTCTCATCTTAAATCTGCTCCCTAATTGAGCAGTCCTTTCTGCCAGCGTCAGACAGCTCAGCATGCGTCTTCTGCATGATTTGGAGCTAAACGCACTGTCACTTTATTATCCACCACATAACTCGTAAAGCACTATTACACCAATCAGATACTTACCACAATTAGCGTGTTGCTATTTTCAAGAGTCTTCATTATAAGCCTTCACCATCTCCACTAAAGGTGACAATGAAACCTAGAGTACTGTAGAATGTTGGCTCTGTTTCTTTGGTGTCCATGTTAAATTTAAGATAGATTAAGTCACATTCTCTGTATTTCATTGGATACATGAATAATAATACTTGAAGAACAGAATCTTAAAATAGAAATAGTTTATGCTCTTTTATTAGTCCGCAATTGCCAACTAACCCTAAATTATATGGTCTCCTTCACCAGTTGGTCTGTCCACCACTTTGGTCCCCAATAAATATTGGATGGATGACCATAACATTTTGTACAGACGATGAATTCTAAAGACTTTGGTGATCCCTGACTTTTCCATTTGCACTACCATGAGGTTGATTTTGTGTACAATGTCTCAACTACTGGGTGGATTGCCATTAAAATTGGTACATTATGTACATTCGTGTTCCCCTCAAGATGATGAGGATGGTTAAAATTATATCTGATAAACATTAGTGGATAATGTTAGCATAAGTACAGTCTTAAAAAAACAACAACAAAAAAGCAAAATTAAATACTTTATTTGAGAGGGAGAGAAGACAGTCTCAACATTTTTTAAATGCAGTATATGGTATTGATATTCTACTATTCAAAGTTAAGAAGTATCATCTTTGGCCACAAATACATGTTATGCGGACAATTTCATTTTATGACAGTCGGTAGTGTCACTTTGGTGTTATCCTCTCACGTTGATTCATAACACTCATTCATGTCATATTTGCAATGTGGCATTATATTGCTTTACATTTTCACTAAGGCAAACTGCATTGTAACCTCACAATGGTATTGAACTGCTCTTACTGCAGAGAAAGATCAGCAAAATAAATAAATAAAATTATATGATATATAGGGATTATCTACAAAATATCAGGCCAATAGTGGAGTTCTTGACTGCATAGACCGAAGATGAATTACTTCTTTGGTGTTTGGTGGTCTGTGGTGTTGAGATATTTAAGTCTTCTCACTTTCTGCTGTCGTAAATCTTGACATACTGTATGCCTGTTTTTATAGGATTAACTGTGGAAACATAGGTAAAGGGGAAAAAGTTATAAGGTGTTTGAAGCAATAGGTCATGGTCATGTCAGTTCATATGTCTACCTTTCACTGAGAAATGCTTTTCACATGAGTAGCTTTCAGGAGGACATCAAGCATAAATGAAATGGTGGGCATATATGCCTGAAAATCAAATCTGGTTCTACTTATGAGTAGTTCCCACCCACTTCTTCTCTTGTTTCCATGGTGGTGAATGGTCGCATGCACATACACACATCAGAAATGGAGTCTACTAGTTTAGTGTGTGTGTGTGTGTGTGTGTCTGTGCCTGTGTGTGTGCAGAGTGATGGTCCAGCACCGCAGTGCTTTGATTCCCTGTCTTGGAATGAGGGAGTGATGTCATTGTTCCTCTGGGATTTCAGAGTTACTGGGATGAGGTTATGAGGGGTCAACGCAACCTTGAATTCATCGCTCTTCCCTGCCTCCCCTCCTCCACCACCATCACTTAAACGCTAACTTTCTTCTCCATACGTTTCTCATACAGACATCGACCCTCACCCACCTCCCTCTCACCTGGATTGGATTCAGAACTTGTACTGTTGAAGACTTTACCCTGATCCCCCCGTCTTGTTTGGTACAGAGTCGTAGAAAGGAGATAAAAGCAGGGCTGCTTTAAAGTACAGTCAAAAATCCAGTTTTGTTGATATCCCCTCACTTGGCCTTTAAGAACGCACTCATAAGCTAAAGTAATCAAACTTCAACACTATCCATAAAACCAAACTAGAAGGTAAAATTTTGCTTTGCTGGGACTTTCTCTCTTTAGCTCCATGTTTTTCAGTGCTGATCGTAACAGGTGTATGTACATCCGCCTCCTGTGTTGAACTGTTGACCAGGGAGGAGAGCCAGAGGTAAGCAATATTACATTTCATTCTGATGGTTTCCCAATATGCAGAAAAACATTCTGTGAAGGAGTCGAAATTCTCCATAAATGGTATTAATGCAAACATCTGGTATATTTATGAATGTACGCAGAAAAAGTGTAGCTCATCTGGTATGTACATTTAGTTCATGGATATACTGCACACAGTGCAGTGCAGACTTTATCTGTGACTATATCCCATGATCCAGTGGAGGAAATTACTCTAATCTCAGCGTAAACACACACAGCTTATCAAATAGAAACACCTCCCATAATACACACATGGGCACACGCAGCTATACACATAGATATCAAGAGAGCAATAGAGCAATATTATCATTACCTGTTTTCTGCGTGGTTCATACAAATATGAATGTGTGTGTTTGCATGTGTGCAACCTTGTTTGCGTTTTGTGTTCACATCCATGTTTGTATTTTGTCCTTTCATCAAAACGGGTGCAGAGGTAAACATGACTTTTGGGACAAGGGGAACATCGGGTGAGTAACAGTGAGCTCATAGTGGTCATTATCCTTTGCTCCATCCTTGGACCTCCTGCATTCCCCAGAAGCACCTGGTCCCCCACCCCCTCCTCACTCTCTCCCATTGCCCCAGCGTAGGTCCTTGCAGTAGGGCAGGGCGGCCTCAGGGTTCGAGGGTCCCAGCTGTGTAAATGTTTTCAGTTGCTGTGTGACTGGAGCTGGGTCCTTCTTTTTGATCAGACGCCAAGACAAGCCCGGCCTCGGTTGTTCTTGGCAGCTGCTGGGGACGAAAGAATGTCAGCATGACTTTAAAAATATGACGGTTTGTAATTTGGACCACAGAGTGAAAACTGAGCCGCTGGTACAGTTTGTGATCATCTAATTATGCCACCCCCTCCCTCCCCTTCCCTGATTTCCCCCCACAAAATCCTAACCCCTCCTTTTATTCTTATCCAGGAATGAAGCCGTAAAGCTGCTTTGTCCCCTGTGAATTATTTTCAGGGTAGGCGTAATGGCTTTGTGCCCTGCTGCATTACGTCTCCCATGTTTCCCCTCATCCCCTCCTTCACGGGTGTGCATATGTGCAGTTCTGTGTCTAGTTTACACGCTAACCTGAGGTGCAAGATGTGTTTTAAATATCTGAGAGGCTCAAGTCTAGTTGCAGTGTTAGACATAACCCAATATGAAGGAATTAGGAGGTTTAATTCTGTAGCACTATGTACTGTAAGTCAACACCTGTTGGTCGGAAACATCACACAATAATGGCCTGTGTAGTTTACATGATCAGACACTACATTGATAAATAAATTGGTTTGTTAGACTAATGAGATTAAAATCTTGTTTGAGACTACATTTTCCTAGTAAGTCAAACAGCTCCTATAGAAAAGATAGCTACTGTAAACAAAGAATTGTCTACATACAAGCAGCTCTGAGCACATTACGGTGGAATCTATATTCATATGCACATACACGCATTTGTCTGGCCTTCTGTAAATGTGCCAGGTTGTCTGTGCCAGTATCAGAGGGGGGCATTTCTCCCACACAAGTTGATATGAAGTACTCCGCAAATCCCTAAGCTCAAAGCATAGATGTGTCAAATATTTAACAAATGAATGAGTTTTTAATCTGGGGCTCAGGGGAATGGAGCGTCATGATAAGGTTCTTTTTTTGTTTTCCCTTCATTAGCATAATTTCTCTGGAGTACATGTGCAGATTTCGTCGGCTTTGTTTGGGATCCCCACTGAGATCTGAAATGGAGGCACAGAATCATAAGAAAAACCTCTGAGATGTTACAGAAGCCTAAGTGCAGCAGTAAAGGCAAGCGTTGCCAGCAACACAGCTCCTATTGTGTCTCTTGCTGTTCATCCATTTGCCCTTAATTGGGTTAATTGAAAACTTAAATGCAAGATTTGTTTTTTTTTTCCTTTTCCCTAATTAAACTGTTGTTTTGTCCCTTATCCAATAACACTGTGCATGGACACAGTGCCAATCAGCTAGGAACAGCAACTTAAGCCATTAAGGGCTGGATGGAGGATTACAAATGTTGGACCACCTATAATCAGAGGTCCATTGAAAACCCACCTCAGCAGGGAGAAAATGATTTATTAGGCTTACACACACTTGCAGACTTTCTGCAAGGGCTTGAAAATATTTTGCCTGTAAAATAGCAAAAGAAAAAAAAAAAAACGTTAGCATAATCACTGATGGTCTTCAGGATGAAACATACCTCATCGCTTACTGCAGTAATCAATAAAATGTTGCCTGCTAACTGGAGGATGAATGATTACTTCATAGTTCCAAAAAGCTAAAAGCGTAACTACTTTTGACAGTGTGGAGTATGGAGTTGCCAGCTCTGACTGAGCAACTATTGGACCTGCATGGCCGAGATGACCGATAGTACACACTGTTTCTCCAGCATGATCATTTTCCCTTTATTATCACTAGCTCCAACAACAACAGCTACAACTTCAGTGCGCTCACAACAATTCTATTTAAAACCGTCATGTCAAATGCTTTTAATGGCTTTGAGGTTAAAAGAAGGAGAAAGACAGTGGACCAGTGGGAGGGAGAGAGGGAGTGAGGCTAAGAGGTTGGCAGAGTGAGTGCCCACAGATACAGTAAACAAATTAAGTCAGACTTTATTTTGAGGGGCCGGCTGCACTGAGCATGAGCTGGCGTCTGGTCTCAGTGTCAGTTAGAGGACCTTTATGCAAGTACGCAGTCCATCTCACGCCTTAATGAGGCAATGGAAACGCGTACAGGCCAGCACATCAACAGAAAAACAGCACCCAGAAAATACCAACTTAATAAGGCAATACAAGCAAATGAATGATTTTTTGAATCATGTTTTAAACAAGTAGTCCTCCCTAAGCACGCATAGATGGAAGGGGTGAGAGAAAATCTGCATGTGTAAGAGTGCGTGTGTGTGTGTGTGTGTGCGCATGTGTGTGTGTGTGTAAACGAATTCTTCTATAAACCTGGCAGAGCGGAGGCTGCCACAGACATCAGCTCTGCATTTGCATATTCATTGCTCAATTTGCACTTGGCTATGCAAATGTATGCAAACATCGTTTCAGAACATTTCAAAAATAGAAACCAGCATTCCAAACGACGTTGTGCCTCTTAATATGCAGCCACACAAGAAAAAAAAAAAAATTAGTGGGGAAAATCGAACAGGCCAAGTAACGAACGGCTGAATATCTGATTTAAAGCTGAGAGCCGTTCTGCAATCTTTTGCAAACAGGTTAAAGCGGGATAAGCCTAATGTTAGTGTTACTGCGGCGTAATGTAGACATGTAGTGATTAAATGAAACTGTTTTTATTTTTTTTATTTTTGAATGCCCTTCTTACAATTCCTGTGTGTGTTTTAAAGACCCATAACATGTAAATAAGTTAAGATGTTCTTTTTGTACAACCCATGTTTCCCTCAGGCTTATTTTGTGGGGTAATTAGACTTGGATGAGGTTTTAAAAAAGATGGTAAAATTATTGTTTCCAGAATTCACCACTTAAACTACAGTGAGTACATCAAAATAAAAAAAAATACATAAACATAATTTGATTCACATTACTCTCTGTATGAACTGAAAACTAAATGTTTCATTATGAATCCGTTTTCTATTACGTGTTTCCTAATCTTGGCAGCCGTGCCAGTTGAACTCTTCCAACACCAAAGCAACTGGCCGTGTATTCCTCTGCAGCCCAGCTCATCTACAACACAGCATTGTCTCCACTGTGGCTCCACTTCAGAATGGGGAAAGTTTTTCTAGACAGAAGATGAATGGAAGGGGAAGAGTTCAGCAAAATCTACTTTTGCTTAAATCCTATTCATCTGCTGGGCACAAGGCAGGGTAAGCTGTTCCCCTGGCACAAGGTCTATCTGAGGGGCCGTGTGGGGCCCTCCGGAGCTTTATCTGTCCTCCCTCTGCTCCTCAGGATAAACGGCTCCACATGGAGCCCTAATCCCCCTCTTCACCCAGTCCCTTTTCCTTTCCTTTCCTTTCTTTTGCTTTCCTTCCCTCTCCTTACATCCATGCTTAGTATCTCCTCTTTCCCGTTCTCTCTCTCCTTCATTCGCTCTCTCTCTCCCTCCTTGCCTTGCAAATGGCAGTAGCTGGCCTGTTGGGACTATGCTCTTTCCTCTATGTGAGACAAATAGTTCACCCAGGAGAGGCTTGTTAAACCCTCACCACAGTTTGAGCCTGGTTCTGGTGTTTTGCAAAATGTGTTAATTTTATGACACTAAAGCCTGCAGTAAAAGCAAAGCCCCGGCTAATTAGCCAGTGGTGTGAGGTGAGTGGCAAAGAGTGGGCATGCCACCGCTTGAGGTGCCTTAATCATTGTTTACGAGTGAGCTCAGCAGGGTTTTTGGCTCCTTCTTTCTTTTCTCCACCTTCCTCTATAGTCCCGATTTAGCCCTATACTCACTATCCTACTTTCTTAGCTATGTGCTATTTTTTTTCCATAGAACAATAACAAGATACAGTAGTCCTGCAAGCAGTGATTAGTCTTTTAGAGAATGTTTTCTGCAAAAAAAGTCCTCTCCTTTGCACCAGGAATTGTTCTTTTTTGTTTGAATTTCACTAGAAGGGCAGCAAATGCAGCAGAAAATACCCTTTAACTAGCCGATACATAGTCTGTGAAGATTCTCAGTCAACCAGGTCATGGTATATCCGATATAAATGATACATAATCACAAAGCATTGTAATTTTTTTGTTTCTACATGAGGTTTATTTAAAGAGTGTCCCTTAATGGTGCTGCTCCTCATAAGTGGCTACAAGCCTCATTTGGCTTTGCTGGGCTGGTACAATGAGGGAGAGGGGGTGTGTGGGTTACCATTGAGAGGTAAGTGCATTACCATTCATGGAGAGAGAGAAAAGGAGGTTGTGGAGCAGAAAGTGGCTGCTGCCTCTTTAAGATGGGTTTAAGTGATCAAAATTTCATGCAAGGCTGCAATTGGTGGTATAATGTTGCTCTTTAAGAGAGTTGCCTAATGATTGCCATGTGTGGACAGTGGGTTTTGGAAGGGGATTTTGTGGAGGCAGGGGCTGGGGGCCTGAGACTAGGCCAGACTGTGAAGTAGACTGGTGAGGTCTGGGGGCTGGGGAGCTTGGAAAGCTGAGTGGAGAGGAGAGAGAAGTCTCACGGAGGGGCTCAGAAAAGGCCAGCCATATGAGATTACAGCATACCTAAGAAATGTGCTCGTCGGGAAAGTTTGTGTATTTTGGGAAGTGCTCCAAATTTTCCACAGACAGCTTTTTATTTTTTGGGTTATCTCACTCTCCCCCGCCTCTCCCTCTCTTCGTAGTTTGGACTAATTGCGTGGCGTAGCGCCCGCTGAGTCAATATGAGAAAGTCTGCTCCCTTTCCTTTTTTTTTTCTCCCTTCCCTCACCTCTCTTTCCAAACATTCACTGATAGTATGTGTATTTTTCAGTGCAAAGGATAACATGTCTGTATATTTTTCAAGCGCATGGGTTCAGTGTCCTTTTGTAGCTTTAATTCAAAAAGGATGAAATTTTGAAGCAGAGAGAACCAATGTTTCCAGTTTGTGGCTGACAGAAAAACAGAGCAGTAGCAAGATAGGTTCTTAGGGGACACGCTCCACTGGTGTCCCAAGAAAATAAGCACAAGACATTAAGATGTTTGATTAAACTTGAGGAAAGGTTCATCTGATATTATTAAAGTAATTTTAGTATTTGTTTTTATTTGATGTCCATTGTTTTTCTGCCATTCTGCAGCACATTTGCACCTCAATTAGTTTTAAAGAGAAAATAGCTAATTAATACTGTTTGTTCTTATTTTACTAACCAAAAATAATTGAATACACTGCAATTAAATTCACTTTTATTCTACACAATCATTTTACAAACTGAAATCCACCTGACCTGACACATATTTGGCATTCGCAGGATGGACAACAACACTACTAGCAGTGAATACAGGCCATGCCTCCACCTGCTGTTCAGCTCTCGTTCTGTACAGTCACATATCAGCAGCCGCCGTGGTTGCTGTTCTGAACTCCGAAGGCCTGCCAGACATTGACCGGCTTCCACAGAGGTGGTCAGAGGGCTTGATGCACCACTTTGACTCCGGCGCTAACTGCTTGGCTCGACAGCACCTCGACACCCTTTCTTCCAGAGTATTCAGTTACATTCATGTAATCAGAGTCGTGTCATTATGGTCTTTACTGGGCAGAAGTGCTGCTGTGTGAGAAGAAATCAAACACGCTCAGGACAGTCGCTGTCAGAGCACGGTACAAGCTGACAGATTTGCTATTTCACTGCAATCCTGAAGCTGCTATGTTGTTTATCTGGTAGTTAAATTGCTTTACCCCTCTATAATAAAGAGCTGAATAAACAGAGATTTCAGTGTTTATCACAGAGCCGGAAACTTAATTAGTTGTTTTTATGTGTGGATCCTGTGAGTTGTTGTATTCTGGTGATGTGAAGTATTTAAAAAGAGAATTCAAACATAATTTCATTGTTTAGAGAACAATATGTTGCAGCGGAGCACAAAATGAATAGGACTTAAATTTTATTGTATGCAACTCAGTTTAACAATATAAATCAACATTATTGTTTAATAGAATAGTGATATTGTATGTAGATGTGTATATTTGTAAATTTAGTGTGAGCAGAATTTAATATAATGTCATTTCAACACTGATGGGAGACAAAATCCTAATTCATGGATAACAACTGATATAGACACACACAGAGCAGTCGCAGGAAAAAAGGTATTTATCTGAGCCTGGCTCTGTTGCTGGCTGCCCTGCTCTCTGTCCCCTCTCTCACATAGATACTTATCAGCTTTTAAAGGCGGCGATTCCCCCCTATCACCCATCAACAGCACCTTGCGACACACGCTGCCTCACCACTACAAATCCCATTACTTTTATCCTTAGCTAATACTGGGGTGCTGTTGCCTCCTGTCAGGGCCCACGGCACAAACAATTTGCTTTCTTCCTCCTTCCATTTCACAGAACTGCTCACGGTCAGAGCGAGGAGGGTGAGGCTGGTTAGGGTGAGCTGCGGGCCCTGCTAGAATTGTCACACAAACTTTGAAATGGTTGCCAGAGTTAAAGTAGCTCGAGGGGCTAAGAGTTTGCTTTCAGAAGATGTGCCAGTGTTATATGACCAGCCTGGTAACAGTCCTACCTAAACAAAGCAGAAACTAGGAGTATACAGATTAAGAGCCACAAGATGCTTTTGTTCTACTCTGATATATGTGTGTAGGGAGCCCTTACTTACTTTCAATTTGATATTACTCTCTACAGCAATAACAGTCACACACACGCGCGCGCGCACACACACAAACACACACACACACACACACACACACACACACTCCAGCCCATCATCCCTGATGCGTCAGGGCTTGTTGTGTTCACTCTCAGGCCCGACTCCGCCTGCCTGACCCTCCTGACCCGAGTGCATTCCTTTATAAGGTGATTGGCAGCCCATGCAAATACTACACAACCATGACTGGCAGTAAGAGCCACTCCGTGCCCTTCCCACAATGCCCCTGGCCCCTCCCCGTCAATAGACGCTGAGCTGGCGTCATTGTCCAGATACAGTGACCTTTTACCTCTCCAAAGTTAGCGCTTCCTGGGAACCACCCTAGAACTTTTCTCCGATCCGTATTGGAATGTGTGACACGTAGGCATGATCTCTCTGTTTACCTCCCCTCTCTCCTTGCTATCTCCGCGTTTTTCTTCTTCACTATCTCTGTCTGTATCCCTCTCCCCCTGGCAGCCCCAGCTGCGAACACATAGCAGGGGAATGTTTTTTAAAGCCCACTAAACAATATTCTATTAGCATAAATTTGGTTCTGTTTCTCTGCCTTTCTGCAATGTCACAGTCAGATCTCTTTGCTTTAAGGATTGAAAGGTAAACAGCTTTAGGTGTTATTTGTGGGTTGGCGTTCCTTCTTGGCATGACAAGGCCTTAGGGCACCACATGCATTACAACTCTAACTGTGTCAAATCTCAGAGGGCTGGGAGGACCCCAGCCATCCTCTGTTCTCTAATGTCACACACCAGCAGTAAGCCAAGTCAATAAAATGAAAACCCGGTGATCAAAGATGTGACAAGGATGCTCATGACAGTGGGATGAAATTCTGAGTTACTCTACAGCACAACACAACATGGTGATGCAAACCCTTTGCATACATATCTCCCCCTCAAGCACTCTATGTGAGTGGTAGTAGAAGGGCTTGGAGGTATTTGGATCATTAACAGATCCCACCACTGAGCTGTTGTGCAGTACTGTACACTGCCTGGGAATATTCCCTAATGATTTCCACGGACCTCAAGCCTGCTCCCTTTCCCCTCCCAGCCTAATCTGTTATTCCTTTTGTTCATTTGTCTTTTGTTCTTTCTCTTTATATTTTTTGCCTCTATTCTTTAATTACTGTTCCCACCCAGCGAGGGCCCTGTCTCTGTGGCCCCCCATGTCCCAAGAGAAGCAGGGAGACGCGACCATGTGGCTTCGCTGACAATGACATGAATGGACCATGGTGGCAGGGCCACCTCTCTGAGGACCGGGACATGGGGGGGAAGGAATGGGCGGGGAGGTGGTGGGGAAAAGATGGAGAGAATGAAAAGGGGTGGGAAAGATGAGCACAGGGAGCCCTGGTTCAACCATTATTTCTCTTTCTCTATTCTCCATGGTGGGGAAGGAATTCTTAGTTCCCTGGGTGGTTTTAGAGAGAAAGGTGGAATGAGGAGAGGGGAGGGGTGGTGGTTTAAATCACGGAGGACAACAGGCAAACAAGAGGCAAAACTTCAACAAATCCTGAATTTCTATTAGCACTTTAGCCTTGGTGATGTAACAGCTATACCCAGGAGGCCAATAAAAGTTAATGACAGAGGATTATTTAGCCACCAGTCAAGCTCCTCAGAAGAGTTTGAATCAGACTTATGGTGGTCAAGAATTTATTCCCAGCAAGCACTCCTGATCCATAAACAGCAATATGGCTTCCACTGAATGATGCTGCTTTGAGTTCTTCAATGAAGAGGGTAGTAAAGACAGCAATAATGATGATGATGATAAAAATGAGGTTGGTGATGTTAATAACATGTAGTTAAACTATTCCAACCTTAGCTGTAACATCACGCAGAATGTCATAAAAATGTGCATCCTGCTGTGAGCAATCACAGACACATAGCATATAAGTGCATAATAGTATATACACACATATCTTAGAATGAGTTTATATTCCCTCCAAGCTGACAACTTAATGCTGTCTCAGCCACGGCAACAAGATGAAATCAGATTGGCAGGATATCATGAAAATCCAGACTGAAAGTGAGCTCATGAAAATCTGTAGAATAGAATAATTCACATCTAAGCTTGAGAAGGAAAGACACAGTTATCAACCCCTCTCCACCCCCCCCCCCCTCCCCCACCCCCCTCAACACACACCATCATCATCCCACCCCCTCTCTACAACCCACGCACGCTAGTCTCTGCCAACTAGTCCATGTTCATTCCACACACATCTCCACCAGATAATTTTTGTTTTAATAGAATCGCTTAAAACAATTAATTACAGTCGCCTTTTCTCCCCCCGTACACCTCTCTTTTGCCCCCCCCCTACTCACAACCCTCTCCCTCTCTCACTCATTCCCTTGCGTCGTAGGAGATACAGGCGGTAATAAAAAGGCGTTTATTGGACGATTTTCTGGAGGCCCGTTGGTTATTAACATGTAAATTAAATCATCACAGCTGTTCCATTTTCAATCAGATGGAGTTTGAGGGAGGCGGGGCGCAGACGAGGACCCCTGTGCACTGATTTTATTACGCACACCTTCATTAGGAGCCCTGCAGCCACGATCACCACCACCACAACAATCAACCTCCTGACATACACACAAACACAGATGCAGGCACCGACACACACACACATACACTACAATGATAATGTGAAATGTTCTTACTAGCATGTAAGCTACTCCCACATAAGCACTTATTCACAACATGAAAGTGGTCACTCACTCTTTACAATACTTCACGCTGCTTAACGCAAACTAACTCCAAAAAATATTCACAGACACAGGCAAAAATTGAGAATCTTTTTTTTGGAGAAATTTTTAATATTATAAGTATAACATTTCAGCTTCACCTTGTCCATCCAGTGGTAATGTACATGAACTGGTGGCAGCCAAATGCTCATAGATCGATACTTTTCTCTTGATTGTTCCACTGAGTGGCTATCTTGTCCTCTGAGCTCTTGACCCAAACATGAAAAGCGACATGCTCTTAAAGACAATGACGCCTCACTGATGGCTGTGGAAAAAGCCTTGTGTCTTTGAGCAGAAAGCACCCAGACCCCTCCAGGCCCCCGGAGACGAGCAGGCAAAAGGCAGACGAATGGTTGTAACTCAAAGAAATTGTCAGAAAATGCAGCAGATGATGGACTTTATCAATGATCATTTTTCTAATGCGTATATATGTTTTAAAGGCCTCGGAGACGGCCAATCTCATAAACGAGCAGTATTTAAAAGCGCGGGGCAGCCAGACTTGGGCTGTGATGAGATATTGGTAAGCCTGTGTAGAAAGGTTAATGTTACCCACAGAACGTGCTAATGGTTTTGGTTTGACAATGGCCTGTGGGGGGTGTGGTGGAAAGCTCATAGAAGCTAACTCATTGACACATAAATTGTACATTTTCAACAATTTCATTATCATCTACACCATCTTACTGTGACATATATCAATAGGGATGAAGTGGAATGGTCTTATTTTTCTTGCTTTTCCCTTTAACTCGCAGGCCTGAGAGGATATTGATCTTTCATCTTTTCAGGGGAAGAATCACATTATTGCCAATAGAGAATAAAGTGCCACAGCCATATGGAAATTAAAGCATAGGAAGCGGTGAATGCAGCAATAAAGTAATGCATGTGAAAACATGAATAGCATTTATCTTCTTAATAAGTACAAATGGATCCGTTGATTTGCAACATGTAGTACATAAATGTGCATTGTAGTCATCAGCTAAATGGAAACAGAAAGCAAATCGTGTCTTTACAGCTGAATTGAAACTGCGGGTAACTGAGTATCTTATTTTGTCTTCAGCAAGTGCAAAATATATTATAGGTGCTACGAAAGAAAGTGCTAATAAGCTGTCTTTGTGGATTTTTTTTACTTTGAAGAGGGATGTGGAAATAGTAAATCTGTGTGAAGATTGTATACCAGAACGAGGAGGTAGGTGAGGTTTGTCTCTGTGTTTGGCGCTGAGGAGTCAGGCAGCAGTTTGTATGGGTGGTGGCGAGATAATGGATTGACCTCTAGTCTGCCCGCGCAGAGTGGCTGCATTATAGCAAAGCCAATGTGAATAAAAGAAAAGATGGTTATTTTTAGCGCCCGATTGAAATGCTGAAGGAATCTGCCACTGGGCTCACAGCTCAGAGTTGTGAGGGAGATAACATCATACTGAAAGGAAAGAGAAGAGAGAGAAAGGTAGAGGAAAAATTAGAGGGGCTGATAAAAAGCAAAACAAGAGGTAAGGGAACTTGTAGATTGGAAGAATGACAAATGAAAAAATGTAAACAGTTGCCATCTCAGCTATGATTCTGCTGCCTACATTCACTAAACAAAAACAATAGACACAATCCTAAAAGGAGATGCATAATTTACATAAATTATATATTAATCCAGATTAATTAGCATATATATTTGAATTAGGATTTAAAAGCTTTAAGGCCTATTTTGATTATTCCACTATGACTCCAACCTCTGATCACTCTGAAAAGACGATGTGGATTTGTATATTCAACATTAATACACTATGCTAATAGTGGCTAATACTGATATGCAGATTTACTTAATTACTAAATGGATTTTACTCCACTTTGCCACAGTGAGTCAAGTATGTTTGTTTTAGTTTATGTTCAAAGAGGCTTATAAGAACTCACATCCTCCAATTAATGAAAGAGGATAAACTTTGGTGGATTTTGGCATGTTTCCCTTTTTTTTTCGAAATAATAAAAGCCCATCCTACATTTCCTCCTCATCTTTATGATTATTGCCGTCCTGAGAATCACCTACATCATCGCTCTAATTTGCCTCATTAGTTACAGTAGTTAGGGGTAACGATGATCCTCCTATAATATGTCACCAACCTTTATGTGTAATCCAGAGCAACTATACATGCCTGTGTCAAGCCCTATTAGAAACAGAGAAATAATCTCTCTCTCTGTTGAATATATCAACCTAGTAAACAGTGCAGTTTATTGGCGCGGGCTGCTGTTTTATGACTTAATCTCCCGTGGTGACGCAACTCGGCAACAGGTCATATTAGTTTATTGTTGTGGCACTAAATAATCAATAGCATGGATGTTGGGATGATATTGCAGGCCTGTTGTGGATTGATCTACAGAGGATGTGCAAGACTTCGTCACCTTTAAAATGACAGGCAGACTGTCACACAGAAAGCCATCAAAAGCTGCTGTCTTATGATCAAGTATCCACCAACAACTTGCAGTCAGTTTTAACTGTTTGAAGATGCTGTAGCCACACAAGAGAGAAGATGATTAAACTGTATTTACTGATACAGATTCACATAATATACTATTGATTGCTTTGCTTACTCCCTTGCTTTGTTTTTATTTTGTTAGCACCTTCAAGTTTGTTAGCCCACAGCATTTGTGTATATGTAAATGTGATAATGTTAAGTAGCTATTATTGGCGTTTCACCCTTACTGTTTCTTGTGTGATAGTCAGTGACGGTGTAGAGTGACTCATAAGAGGAGACTCAGGAAACTTATTTATCCCAGAGGTATGTCTCCCCACCTACCAACCACTACCACCTTTAACCCAACTCCTCCACCCCACCCACACACACACACAGACAGACACACACACACTCCATGCAGGCCCCCATCTCTTGTGTCACATGCAACGTTGATTGTGTGTTATATTACATTGATCAAGGGGTGATAACTTGTAATAATTGGATGTTAAATTAAAGAGCTCTCTCCTAGTTCTTGCCATCTCAATTGTAATTGTCATTGGGTGGCAGTTATGATGATGTATGAGGGATTGTGTTTTGCGCAGTGGAGCATGACCCTGATGAGTAATGCTCCTTTTGGCTGCTTGGCATCTCTCCATTTCTCGGCCATTGCTTTAATGCGTGCCGATTGGAATATTAAGAGGACTTAGGGGTGGCAAAGAAGAAGAGCAGTGCGGAGGGAGGGTAAGTATTGCTTTGGGGTCTTGTGTGAGAGGATTAGAGGAAAGCAACTCGCAAAAGGCATGTTGTGTTCTCACCATCACTGTGTCTATGTGTGTATGTTTGTGCACAGCACTGTACGGAATATTGTATGTCTACTGCTCTTGTGGTACTGCGCCTGCCTCCAAATAGCTGTTTAGATTCACAGCTGTCTACTTGTCCCATGCCGAGCCTGCCGTGCTGTCACCTGACCTAGGAGTGACAAAGCAGAGTCCTTACCCCTTATTATGAGAACATGAGGTCAAAGGCACAGCCACATATGACAGACACCTCCTCACTTCCTGACCCCTGTCACTTCTCATCCATATGAACCACCACCATAGGCTCCATGTTGCAGACAAGGACACTATACCACTCAAGTATATCATCCGCAAAATTCATCCTCTTGGGGGACAGCCTCTACACAAGGTCCTTTGTAAAGAAAAAAACAAGACTGTTTGTGGTATCTACAGCACAGTGCACTTGCTAACCATCTTACCACTCACACTGTCAGATATGCTTGAGTCTGTCTTGCCCCATCAAGCTTTTAAAAACAATTTTCAATTGAAAAATGACAGTTTGGTCATAACAGTGAAAAACAAATATTTATTGTAAGAATTAACAGTGTTGAAAAGATTGTTAACAATTCCTGTAAAAGCTAATACATCTTTTCAATAGCTGGCCAGTGTTTGACCTACCTCCTTGCTTGCTGATGAGCAAGCAAACAACAAAATTACTGTAGTGCTGCTATAGCTGACAACAGTGAGTTACAATTCATAAAACTGTCACTGCTCCAGCTCAAGCTCAATAAAAGCTCACAGAAAAGAAATGACCGACACCATGCTGAATGAAAAAATCTGACTTGTTGGAGCATGGCCAAACTCTCACACTAAGCACATGCATGCGGGCTAGGCTGCTACAAAAATAAACGGATTAAAAACTACACAAACAGCCTAGAAGACAAATTCATAGATAAATATACTCTGCAGCAGACACGTAAACATGGCAATGCAAACATCCCACGACATCCCTGGACGCATCCACAAGGACCGCATCTCATCCTAAATAAGCAAACAGAGGCAGAGGTAGATACCAGATAGTGAGTCCAGCAGTCCCCTGTAACAGAGGAAAACAAGGGCCATGGTGCAGCCCAAGAATTGAGAGCTACAAGGCATAGAGTAAATACACATGTACCTAAAATATACACTCACACTCACACATTTTCACACATTTCTCACACATTCTAAGCTATCCTCTGAAGGCTAATACGGCAGCATTACCATATTCAACAGGCTCATCTCCCTCTACTCATTAGCAGATAAATGATATGCCTATATTTAAAGTACTATCACACATTAGTGTCATCATGAAATAAGTGCACATGTGTGGGTGTACATGCATCTGCGTACAGTGAAGGGTACACGCAGGATCGTGTACATGGGTGAGTGCGTGTGCATCTTAACTCCACGGGATCATCCTCCATCCATCCTCTTCCTCTCGCGTGTCCCTGCGCTGCACTTGCTGTCAGAGTGTATGGCAGTGTGTGTGTGTGTGTGTGTGTGTGTGTGTGTGTGTGTGTGGAGCTCCCTGGTGATGCGGAGCCAGCTCAGTGAGCTGACAGTGGGGGAGGCAACACCAGTGCCGACGATTAGCATGAGCTTCCATGGGGCGCCGCAGTGGCTGCTGGGAGATTCCATCGTAGGCATGGACCTGTCTCTTCATTGGAAAGTGACAACCCCCCGTGGCACAGCGTGCTCAGCTAGACGACTCCGAGAACCGGCTGCATCTGAATCTCGAGAGGAGGGATACATTCCCCTACCTTCATCTCCTCTTCCTCCACATCAACATCACCATCATCATCATAATCACGTTCATCCTCTTCTGCTCATTCATCTTCTTCTACATCCTGACCATTAATTGCTATATTTTCATTACTGTCTTGATTACTTCAGTGGCAGATATTATCACAGCATCATTATCATCAGTGCTGATGCTGCTGCTCATTATACAGTTGTTATCAGCCTGACAGTAAACACAAAAAGTGGTTTTCAGCCACATCAGGATAGCTTAGAACATTTCACTACATGGCATAAAAAAGAACATAACCTTCTTATGGACACTAACAGTAGATAGTTACCTTATGATTCAGCAAAGTCAATGCTAGTGCTCATAAGCAGTTTATTTGATCAGTGATGACACCTACCCTGAGGAGTTTAGCTGTCTTACTTGTCTCGGTCTGAATGCACTTAAGACTGACAGGTGCAGCTTGATGTAAAGCTTGTTCAGAGGGTGCGATAGATTTGACTGGTCTTATGTATTCAGGTTGGTTGATACAGAGACATTCACGTCTGAATGCTCTGACCACTAAAATACACACTCTGTTGGCCCTCCCAGGTTCAGACGCCGTGCATTCCCTGTCTCCTCTTCATCTTCCCCCCCCCTCTTCCTCCTTCCAGTCTGTCAACTCAGTGAACAGGATGGCCTGCCATTGCCTATTTGGTTCGGATGCTTTGTTAAGCACCAGGTAGCTGGTGGCTGTAAAGCTAGTGTGTTGCAGTATTTACTATAGCTGTAACAAGCTGGTTGATCTGACTACCAGGTAGTCAAGAGTGGACAATCAGACTCTCTCATAAGATTCCTTTCCTGTCACATTTAACTTGAATGTTGATACCTGTGCAATCTTTGTTTAGTACTCTTAGGCAGGTTTTCATTCTAGTTTCTTTTACACAAGCAACATTTTTTATGGCTTGACACTTGGTTTTACACACTGAAAAAAGTGCAAAGCATATTTTTTTTCCAAGGTGGAACATTTAGCAGCTTTCATTCAAGAAAAAATGACTTAAAGAACATGCAAAGCTTTTGTTATTGTCAGCAAAATCCATGAACAGACCAAAACCAACAATGTATTAGCCCATTTGGGTGAAAATGGAAGATGTTTTATCTTTCTTTGGCTACACAGGCAGTAAGTGTTATTAGGATCACTTCATTGTTGCTTTTGGTCTTTTCATGGGATTTATTAAAAATGATCAGCACACTCATCCTTTGAGGTCTATTTGGTGAGTTTTTCCTTGTTGTTTTAAAGAACTTGGGCAGGGTCAACCTATTAATGCCACTGACTCATAGTATGAGATAATGGTCTACACAAATAAACTTGACTTGCTTTACTGCATAATTTAACTGGCTGAGGTATCATAACATTTGAAATCAATGCCAACTATAATGATTCAGAGTGTTGAACATTCGGCGGTAGAAGAGCAGGATACACGCAAGAATTGCATGGATGACATAATCATGTTAATCTCTCTTTACATTCTATTCTGTTTGATATCTGTGGTGAGGTTTTTCTCTTATTTTCAGGGCTCTCCTCTGGGCCTTCTGCTCATCTGGGGCTCAGGTCTTTGATTATTTCTTTGTTTTTTTATTATGCTACTCCTCACACCTCTTTTGCTTTCCTCCAGGTACGCCACTGTGCTATGATCAACCGTGTAGTGAGCGATATGCACAGGGGCTCAAATGTCTGGAAGAATATACTGCAGTGTGTCTTTGGAAGTTGAAGCACAAAAACATGGTTTTATTGCATGATTTATGCTGTTTTAGTAGATTGCTTTGGTTCACTTCAAGTTTCATACTTTGTGAGGATGACCAGATTTCTCTTGTGCAGACATGGTAAGGCCTCCCATAGTGCTTTGATTGTTATCAAATGGAATTGTACTGTAAGTGATGTACTGTTCAACAAAATGAATGAAGACAGAAACACCACATGTATGTATATTATTAGTCTTTCAGTTGTATTTATAGCAATATTTTATGCTTATGACATGGCCTGCCGCTGTTGGTCTGCCACAGTGAAATATATACTATACATTTCAATGTTAAATATCACTGAGTCTATTATTAAATTATTCACTCCAATTGTACATGACATATTTAAGCATACATTTTAATTAAATAATTGCGTAATTAATATTGCATTAGTGTGTTAATGAAACCATTGCATTCGCAGACAAGAGTACTCTGCCTTAAGGGACAATTGTTTTAATAAAGTTGGAAAGCAAAGCAAATTATAGTCATTTCACTTATTTGTGAAATAAAATCTGCCTCCCATAAATTTGTCATGTTTGACTGAAGGGTTACTTCATGCTTTGTTTCTGCCTCATTGATACTGATTCCCAGTGGGAGAGATGTGTGTTTCTCTGTCTATAGTGCACATTTCAAACTCCAAACTGCTCCCCAAACCCCTCCACCCACCCACACACACACACACACCCACACACACACACACACACACACACACACACACATACAGCTTTCTGACAGGCCATGAGTAAAAATTTGAGTGTTTAAAACATTTATGACTGATTAGCAGAGAACTTATCCCTTTTAAAGCCTTTCATGTATAAATCATGTGTATTTTGATTTGAAGGGGCCGCTTCTGCGTTATTGATGAGGCGCTCGACTCTAATCAATTAGTAATTGGAGCACAGCTTTTAAATAATGCATTTATTAGGCCTTCTGATGTGTTTAATGGCAGCCCCTTGCAGTGCAAATACGTCTGAAGTGCCCTAATGAGTCTTTTATGGGCCAGCCCAGGGAAAATGCCACATCTCACTCTGTGACATTGCTGCACAATATGCCTTGTTTACACTCAGTTGGCAAGTCAGAAAACCAATGCATAGAGGTTGTTACAAATTGTTATTATGGTTATTATGCTCATCTCTATGCGCCCAATGGAAAGAGCTTGTATTCATGTTTTTGTTTTTCCTCATCAACTTGTTTTCTCTGTGCTGACAGTCTCTGTAACAGATAACTTGGGTGGTCTTTCAACTTGTCTATTAGTAATCTCATGTAATAATCAGCAGTATTTATCGGCATAAAGAAAACAGCAACTGGTACAAAACATTCCCACTAAACTTTGACACTTTAATGGTGGTGCCACACATTATTCTGATGCATTCCAAGTCTTCAAACGTTCCTCGTACCACGGAAATTTTCTTGCAAGATAATTATCCTCAACATCACTGGTAACCCACCTGTGTGGAAGAAGCTCACCACCTGCCTGAGGAGAAACCCCTGGTGAAGGCCTGAGCTGTTTAGCCAAAGTCTATATCACCAGCCAGGTTATGCACACCATCCATCATCGTCAGCCTGACTGTGTTTGTGGTCTGTCAGCAGCGTGTGTGTATGTGTGCACATGCATGGTGCATATGTACGTGTGCGTGTGGGAGAGCTGAGTATTGTTGGAGAGCTGTTGCTCTCCTGGCAGGGGTGGGTTTTAATTGGAACACCCAGTGAGTGGTATGAGTACCGGTGTCACAGTGAAAACTCTACAGACAGGCCCACACTGATTCACTCATATGGTGAGCTACTTTCTCCTGAGGGGCTGCAGATTATAAAGGCATTCGCAACTTTAAATACCCATGCATCATACTCTTTGACTGACTGTGCTTGTGTGTTTGTGTGTGTGCGTGTGTCACATACATCTGTATTTATGTACCGACTGCTGCATGTTCTGTCTTCCCGTGTTAAGAATCTGTCAAATATATTCTCATTGCCCATATTGATATGACAACAAGACTGTTTACACATTAGGGTATTGTTATTTTGACTTGAGATTACAATCAGCATGCAGAGAGGTGACAGTAGACACACTGGCTGCTGAGTGCATATATGTGAGTCTTGTGTCAATAATGCATGCATATGGATATGTTTACCACTACAAATCACTTGGCTGTTGCGCCCAGGTTTAATCCTGACTTGGCACATGCATTCATGTATATGTATGTGTGTTATAAGAATCCTTCCCACAAATATCATTTATCAAATTTGATCCATCCTTATCTTTCCCCATCCTTGTCCCTGTCCAAATACCTGAAGTGACAGTTTTCTTCTTTCTTTCCATCTCCCCTCTTCTAATACTTTGAGCTGTGTACTTCTGAGTCATATTTATCCACCATTATTACAATTCCCTTGCAGTGAGTCTGTTACTTTATTCTGTTTTTCTTCTGGTGTTTCTGTCTCATTTGAATTCAAACCGCACCGCACCCTCCCCACTCTCTTCCACACAATTTATATACACATGCAACCCTGCATGCATTCGCAAACATACACGCACGCACGCACAGCCCTCCCCCACAAGTACAACCTAACGCGCGCACACACACACACACACAAACACACACACACACACACACACACACACACACACACACACACACACTCACACACACGCTCGATGTTTCAGCGGGAGTGGTGCCTGACAGGAACAAGTGACAGCTCCCTAATTACCTCCTCACTGTAGACGCTGACGCTGCCTGAGACGCACTGCTCATTTTCCTCTTTCTCCTTCCTCCCTCCCTCCCTCCCTCCCTCCCTCCCTCCATCCCCCCCTCCCTCTCACCCACACTTCTATTCCTTTCTTCCTACCCACCTCCTCTCCTATCTCCCCTGTGGTGAATTATGCATGTCCAGGAACTCCCAATCTGCATTCACACCAGCCCTGCTGAGACCAACCACCTATATGTTCCCTTCGTCTGTCCTTCTCTTTCCTCTTCCTACACATTTCCACTCACTTATCTTCTGTGCTGTGGAGAATGACACTCCTATCTGATAACAAAGTCATATAAATGGGGAAATTTCAAAGAAATAGTGGTCCTCGATCAATAAGCACTTTTGAGCATTGCATGTGGCTATGATGAACGAGAAAGGCTAGAGGGCGTTATGCTCAGAATTAGCCCTCCTCATAGCAGGCCAGTGGGACTGGTTTTCCCCAAGGTGTCCAAGTTTGAAGGAGGGAGAAGGCCCGGGGAGGCAGCATCGGATCTCCAGAGAATGATAACATTCACTCTGGAGTCCCACCACACAACAGCGGCCCCTGTTCCCCGCACCACACCTCTACCCCACCCTGGGTGTCAGCTCAAAGGCCCAGATTGCATTTCCAGTTGACGCCTGCTGGCCCCACAGGCATGTTTTGTTCTAATAGAAAATGGAACCCTCGCATCCCCCCCTCGTCCACCCTCACAGTGTGATTGTCCACTGGGAGCCAGTGCACAAACACCAGTGCTATCTAATCATGAGACAGGGAATAGGAAGGAAAAGCTTGGATAAGAAGTGAGGTGGGGAGAGGAGGATAGGAGGTGGAGAGTTTTAAAGAGAGCCAGTTGGAATAGAAAGACAGGAGGAAGGAGAGGGAGTGTTGACACGGAAAGAAAAAGAGACAGAGGGCAGGAGAGCCAGAGAGAGATGCAAGAGAAGAAAAGGAGAGAAACAATCCTGGGAGAGAGGAGGAGGCAAGAGGATAGAGTAGGAACAGAGAGAAAGCACACAAAGAGGAGTGAAGCAGAGGGGGTGTTGGTGGCATGTAGGCAGCTGATAGAGTGTCACTGACAGGCATCACTCAGGGGAGAGAGTCGCCAGGGTGCTGGTTAGATGAGCCACAGCAAACAATGCAACTCCTCCTCTGCACAGCGCTGTACACAAGCTTTAGTCACCATATTGTTATAAAACAGTGATTGGCTGAATGTACCATCTCTGTAATCAGGACAGGACTGAACTCGATGCTCCCACTGAAGAGTATATTCCATTGTTTTGCTTTAGTCATGTCAAGGTATTAGCTTTGGAGACAAACAACATGAAATTATAAAAAAAAACAAAAAACAACAACAACAAAAACCTGTAACTGAAATAAATGAGGGTAATAGAAAAAAACAGTCTAACGATAAAGAGAAATGTCCAATTATGTACAGCATTAGTTTTATGTGCATTCATTAAGGAGTTTGGATGCTTACCTGAATGTTCAGTTGGTGAACTGCTTTATAATATAAACGCTACCTCTGCTTGAGGAGCACATACTATATGATGATTAAATTCATTATGCCTACGACCTGGGTAGCTTCCTTTCCTTTTGTTAATTTTGGCCGACTGTCAGTCTTCTGTTATTATTCCTTTTGATTTATGGTCACGTTTATTGTTTAAAAATGAATATAATGTTTTCCTGCTACTCCTTGACTCTTTTAGTTATGTTTGACATCTTTTGTAAAGAGCTTTTCTGGGGGTCGTAATACTTGTTTCACCATTTTCCTGTGAAAGCAGCAGTTTCCTTCTGCTTTTGTCAGCATTGAGCGGATTATATAGTACCACGACTATATGAATTATCATATAGTAGCACAAAAGGTTTTTAAAGCAAACAGTGTTTTACACAAATCTTATGATACTTGAAATCAGTTTCTCTCGTTGCCACCTCTGTGTAAATTTTAAATTATGTGATTTGAACTTAGAGATTAGAGAATAGAGATTCTTGCAGTGGAAAATGTGCTCTTTTTTAAATAAACTAAGTAGTAGCAATGATTTACTGGTGGAGTGAAGTTTGAGAGCAATTTAGTAGTTTTGAATAGCATTTTAGTGATCAAGAGGAATGACTGTTTTTCCTCTTTGAAAGAGTAGTTATTAACTCTGCCAAGTAGCACAACAGCACACTTAGTCCAACACCACTGTTTGTACTGGCTCAAATTAATGCTATGACTCATAAAGGTCGCTTTATAATGCCTTGATTGCCAGCAGAGCCTTTTTTAACCTGCTTTAGTCAAACTAATTATTTAACAGCAAGAATTCTGCTCTGAACTGAAGTAGCCATTGTTTGCAAAAAGCAACACATACTGCCCCCACAAAACATCCTATGAAAATACAAGGATTTCATTTGCTTTGCAGAAAGGTCTTTTTTACCAGAAAAAATTCAAATTAACTTTATGAGTATTGTTTATAAAAATGAACTTATCCCCTTGTGGGATACAGTTGACTAACTGATGAAAAACTTGAGTCTGGGGAGGAAGACCAACAGTGAAAGTTTGCAGAGACTTAGTATTAATCACTGAGTATAATGTGCATCTTGAGTTTGATTAGCCACATGAAAAACAAAAAAAAGATGCATGTCAGGTCATACATTAATAGCTATTTATGGTTACAACCATCTTGCAGGTAGAAAATGTTAAATGTGTACTTTACCTTACAAATTAAGGTTAAAAGGGAGCATTGTTATGTAGCCTAATATGTGGCCTTGTAATAGGCCCATTTGATTAATTCATCACCTGCAAGAAAAGTAATTCTACTCATGATTATTGCACATAATAAATAATTGCTTGTTCTTAAACTATAGATGTATTCAGTGAAAGTAGCCTAATTCGTATGCAATGCTCAGACTGCAGCTTATATAAACAAGGAGGATTATGTATTGTGCAATATTTCTTGTAATAATAAGAAAAACTAGACTGTGCATTTCCTGAAGAAAATGTGTGTGATTGCTGCTGGCTGATTGGACTGCCGACTGCTACCTGCTGCCGCTACAAGTGGCTGCTCTTGCAGCAATTTCTTTTAATAGAATAGCACTACTTGCATGTGAAGTTGTACTAAACTCATGTGAGACCGTATGCAGCAAGTCAGTAAGGTGCATATCTGTCTTCACTTGATTTGAATTGTTTTAATGTTGATCAGAGAGAAAATCATTTGACTCCTCTGACACACGTTTAAAATGAGACACAATGGCGTCCATCATGTACATTTTCCAGAAAAAGAGGTCTCTGTGTTTGTGAGACAGAGGCAGTTTTGAATTGTGAATGAAACCTGAAGGTTTTGTGGTGACTAACAGTTAAAAACAGAGGAAGAGAAAAGCAGAGGGGTCTTATCAGAAGGATTGTGTTTTACATTCTCAATCAGCAGATTGGGAGCACCTGTGTTCTGGTCACCTTCGACTCTACTGAGTGCTGCCCTTAGCAAGGATCTAACTCACAACCTTGGGATCTAAAAGGGGCACTAATGTGGTAACATCTTTAACACTGGATTATGTGGATATACTATTAACTAAAGGCAAAAGATGGCTCTTTTTTAAGATGCATATCCATATTCATTATGGCTTTGTTATAATATTAAATAATAATATTACAGGATGCTGGAGTTGCTGGAACATGACAAATATATAAAGCAACTTTGTTATGAGGAGCACTGCCATGAGTGGGAATTGAACCCACAACCTTGCAATCTAACAGGGAAAGCTGACCATTACCAAGGGGGCAGTCCATTGCTCCAAAGGCCCATTATTCCAAAATCCCAATAGTTTGAAAAAACTATTGGTCTGAAAAAACACTTTGGAATTAGAGTTCAGGGACTGCTGGCCTTACTGCTTTCCAGACTCCGTTTACATATTGCTCAATTTAACAGATAACTTATAAATCATAATGTAAATCATAACGTATGACTTTGTATGACTCCTAAAGAAAGGCTTTTTGTTTCGGCTGATATTTAACAGCTCCTCTGTGAACTAAGTTAAATAAACTAAAGTAAGATGTGTAACGTTAAAAGTTTGACATTCTGAAACACCACCAGTCAGCACATGCATGCAATTGTTATAACATGATTTCATTAAATTAGAGTTCTGCTTTGCGAAACATGATGCCAAATTTATCAGAAGAACTGAGAGAATTGTGAAAAGTCTGTTTGACAAGTTAATTTACACTTTAAGTAACTGATGACAGGGCAAATAAAGTCATCAACTGAGCCGGGGTTACATCTATTCCTTTTAAAGAAAATTTATGACTTCTTATGACTCATAAACAGACACTAACTCATTCAGCAAACATTTAGCATAATTCAGTATTAATTTCAAGTCCATGTAAAGTGAATAAACATTCCCAGATAATGCCCATCTGCCTTAACGATGCAGTTTACACATTTTTATAATTACTGATTTATTAAATCAGTAGTTATATATATGTAATAAGTTTTACTGAGTGAAACATGATGCTAAATTTAGTGGGTCAATAATATATAAAAAGTCTGTTTTGTCAGGTAATAGACATTATCAGTGTCTGATAACTAATAACGATGCATTGCCATTATTTATGGTTTGGTGTTGTGATTAGGCTACCTCTGTCGTCTTTTGCCCTTAATGTCTTAGTGTATTTTGACATGCTTGTTAAAAAAGTAATGATATTTTATGTGTGACAAGGTTGTGGTTAGGATCTGGTTAGGTTTAGGCAAAAAACCCACTGGTTTAGGGTCAGGGCAAGATCATGGTTTGGGTTAAAATGATCACTTACATATCAAGGGAGAGTGTGTATTTTCGGAGCAACGGGCCTTTGGAGCAGTGGGCTTTTGTTTTCGGAATAACGGGCCATCGGACTATAGGTTTTCGGTCCAATGGGAAGTTTTTCAAATTATTGGGGTTTCGGAATAATGGGCCGTCAGACCAATGGCATGGCACCAACCGCAGGGCTAGCAGGGATTTCTGAAACACAGAAAACAAATTCACATTATGTTCAGGAAAAACTGATTTGCCTTAAACGAAGCTTCTAGCTCAGAGATTTGAACATTATTAGGGACAGAAGGACCAGCTGAGCCTGTGGAAGTACAACATGTGTACAAAGTGTATGAACGAAGAGAGAATCTGTCAATTTAAGAAACAGGAGAGTGAGGAGACTGAGAGCCTGCTGATTATATTGCAGTCAATGAGAGTGTGACAGCTGTCTCCCTATCAAATTAGAGTTTAGATCTCAAAAACTATTATTCCTTTGTGAAATATATTTACATTTTGAGAGAGAGAAGGCTTGTGGCAACTTTTTAAGGTATGATATGTGTTTGAAGAGTTAACATTGTGGGAGTGAGAGTGTTTAAAATTTTCTTTTTTCTGGTCTAAAAAAAATCTTTGCTCTCTCCTCTGCCTGATCACGACAATGTTGAGATCTGAAAACTAATGTAAAAGCCCTCACTTAAAACTAAAATTGCAGCATACAAAATATATCACAACACAGAATACAAATTTAAAAATTCAAAGTTTTGTGAATGTTTTAAAGGTTGAATGGGGTCTGTGGGATAAGGGATATCCAAGCAGTTGAGTCTCAAAGTACCAAAGGTTCCAACTTAGTTCGACAATTCCTCCCATAGACTGCCATTAAAAATTCTGATGTTTAAAAATTAATATAAAATTGCTCAAATATGCTTGAAAACAGAAGAGTAATAGCACACATCTGTTGAATGAGCTGCACAGTTTGATATTTTTCTTGCACAAAGTATGTGGCAGTTTAAAAGGTCCAAAGAACGTATGGAATGTGGAATAAGAAGAAGTAGCGAAATGACTGGAAAACGCAATTTCTTCAGAAATTGCGTGTGATTGCTGAAAGCTGATTTAGATTGCACTGCCGGAAGCTGGAAAGTATTGAAAATCTACCAAGACTAATGATGCCTGCAGGTGGGATCAAACCGACGACCTCATGTTTATAAAACAGCAAAGCTAAAGCCAATATGTGACACGGCAAACAGTGAGCAAGGTACATTTTTATATTTAGATTTTTAATTGCATAAAGAAATAAGGCTTGCACCTACAGAATGTGGAATAAGAGGATGTAGTGGAATAATAAAGAGTGAGAAGAACAAAGCAATCACACAATAAAGAGAAGAATCACACAAATATGTAGAACATGGAAAACAAGGATAGCACTGTCACAAGACCAAAGAGGTCGTAAACAAAATATTATGCTGGCTATTGTTGTCAATAGGCCACACAATATTTTACATATCTATTGCATTTAATATTTATGAAAAACTGAGTGTTTCATTTTACATTTCAGCTATGCCACTAGAAAATATAATCCCTCCCTTTGTTGACCAATGCAAGCAGCACTTGGTACTCATAAAAATAATATCTGTGAACAGTGTGAATTAGTCTGAAAGTACCTGAGTGACCAGCAGAGGGGCCACCACTCTGTGAGACACTGGCTCCTCAGTGTGCAGCAACGTCTGCCTTCAGATAGGAGAGCTCATTTCAGAGTTTGTGCTTAAGGGCCATCGAGGTCCTGGAGAATGACTGTTCCTCTGCGAGCGGGAGGAGAGAGGAGAGGGAGAGAAGAGATGGAGGGTCAGGAAGAAGCAAGCCGAGTGGCTGTAATGGCTTTTCAGGGTAAATTAAGACGCAGGGAGCTGTTTGGGTCTGCCTCTCCGGAGTGGTGACCCTTATTCACACAGGTCGTCGTTGCCTCCTCACCATCGCGCACTCGTCACAATAGTTTCTCCTCCCAATCAGCTTCAGAGCACCGTTTATCTGACTGCCACTGCCCATGATTTATTACCCCAGTCCCTGCCACTGGGGCTGGGTGTCATCAGGCCTCTGCCACTCTGCAAAGTCACTACAAGGCCTGAGTTTCTCACCCAGACCTCTTGTTGGACTCCAGCTGTGTGCTAACCTGTTACAGCAAGGTAATGCCGGTCCGATACTAACATATGAAGGTAATGGTTTGTCAGAATCCTTCAGTGTTGCTTTTCTTTGATTGTAACGGACAGTAACACTGACAGGATTCTCTGTCCACCAAGACACAGCCCTCCGTCTGTCTCTGCAGCTTGTTTATAGAGCGATGGGGTACATAAAGAGGCAGGTCCTGCTGAGGTATGTTTAGTCTATTTCTATTTGGAGACACTTTCTCTTACTCCTCTCCTCGTTTTCTCTCACCTTCTTTCTTGTGTTGGGTCTCGCAAACAGGTCACGATCCTGTTGTACATTCAGTTGTCTGTACATCTTCATGGGAAATAACCCATAATATAAACAAACTGATTGTGCTGCTACATTCTCACTTTATCATTTTATTTTTTCGATAAACACTCTTCAGCATCACATTTATTTAAGCATATTTATTTACATACATTAAAACCTCATTTGGATCATCACAGTGGATTCTTCTGATTGGAATTAAAATGAGGTTAGATCTAGACCTACGTTTTCCAGTTTTCTAAAGTTGCAATCACTTGGGCTAATGTGTTGCCCTATTCATCTTCACAGTTCAACCTTTATTGTGCTGGAACAAATTCTGCTGTGATGCCTGAAATTGCAGCATGAGAAAATTACAGTGCAGGGGGGAAAAAAATGAGCGAGGACTTAAGCACGGGTGAAGAAGCGTTACGCTGTTGCTAATTACTGCCTCATTAGCAGCAGTGCTTAGCCATGTGGACAATAGCAGCAGAACAGCTGATAAAAACACATGCAGAGGCTACAGTTGAAAGAACAGTGCTGTGTTTTATGTCTTCATTGGCTCAGTATACATTTTAGCACTGGAACGTCCAAAGCGCTAGGGATGAAGTTGGTAATTAAAGCAACCAGTATGGTGTGATGATGGATATAGAGTACTGCAGTAGTTTCAGCACTGGATCAGTTTGCTCTGGTGTTAAAATGCCAGAACTGAACAGCAGCCTATTACACACCTTCATTCCCACACCTACACCTTCTGCCTCCACCCTTTCCTCCCTCCCAACCCCCAGGCGTCCAGATGTTGCTGTCACCCCTGTTCTGCGGAGGCACTGCAGTGTGGAACTGCCTGAAGTGATGACAATAAACACCTCCGCCATAACCTGGGCCTCCGCATTTGCATATTTGCCTGGTTTAATTTGAGAGGGAAGTATGCAAATGTATGCAAAATGAAATCCATCTCCTAATGACATGAGACGATTAAACAATTTTTATGCTTAAATATTCTGTTTAATGAAATCAAACGGGCCCACGCACCGCGACAAATTTGCCTAGGCACTGGCAAAATTAGAGGATATCACAAAAAGGAGAAGTAGGAAGAGAGGGGGGAGAGGGGAGAGGAGGGAGGAGGGAAATGCCTGTGGTTGGTGTGCATGACAGCTTTTTAAGGTGTCCCTCACGAGGAAAAAAAAATCAGTAAGCTTCTGAATTCAAAGATTTCTATAACAATTATAAAATCTGTCAGTTCCCCTTTTTCATACACCCACTTTCTCAGTTGAAAGAACAGCGGGTGATGAAGTGCAAAATGTACTTCTGAAATGTTCTAAAATAATATCTATATCTGTTATGATGTATTTTCAAGCAATTCCAAAAAAGCCACACCATTTTCTTGCAGACGGTGTTCTACTTGGAGGTGGTGCATTAACATGCTGTTTAGAAAGCTAATATTCAATTTCAAGCGCTACCTTAGCGCAGGAATAATGTTACCTCTGTTAATACACAGCTTAACAAATAGGAAAGTAAAATGATTTCCTTGTCCAAGTCAGCGCCTAAAGACACGATCACCCAGGAGCAGAATACATAACGAAGGAGACAGCACTGTGATTAAAGTTGGAAACAGAGAGAGAGAGAGAGAGAGCGAGAGAGAGAGAGAGTAATATGCGACTGCTTAATTGTGGCTTTGCAGGGAGCTGGTGACTAATGGCCTTTCCACAGAGCTGTTCAAGCCATGAGCTGCACATTAATATAAAGGGGGTTATTATTATGTTTTAGCTTCAGACCTGATTAATCACATGGATTTACTTCCAGCTCAACACCATATATAGGGAACCGTGCTGCTGTTAAGCAGCCATCAAGCTCATGATGTAGGTGCTTACACCTTCTTTGAAATGCAAATGTTAGACAAGATACACTGTACTTGGTTAAAGCAGGTTAGACTGTCAGATGGAAGTGATTCCCACAGGTAGAGAACCCAAAGCTATAATCATGACTGTCAAATAGAAAACAAGGCTGTAATAAGGCTATAGTGGATTTGACCTCTTAGTTGCAGGACGTACAGTATTCACTGATCATTATTGGAGCAGGAAGGGTGAATATGAGTGATGAAGGTGGTAGTAGTGTACAAGAGTGCTGGACTGGATGATAGCATGGACACATAACATGAATGGGGCGCTGGTTGGGTAGGATCACTTAGCCTCCGCACAGCCAAAGAGCAGCGAAAGGCCTGGGTTGGAACCCAAGGCTGGGAGGGATTTCTTCAGCCTGATGCTTTGTTGCCTCCTAATCCTGTTGGCTTATATATTATCCCTGCCTTCCCTCTGACAGCAGGCTAATAGAGGAAAGGAGCCGGAGCTCTCCTCATGGCACGCTTCTCTCTCCAAACAGCTAGAAGAAAATGCTGTGTGTGTGTGTGTGTGTATGTGTAAACTGTTGATTACTGCTAGTACAGATGTTAAAGTGGACACAGACTGAGAGATAGAGAGAGAGAGTCAAACACACACAGACACACATGCACGTACACACATACGTGGTTAACTGAAGCGTTTGGGGGGGAAAAAAAGAGGTGGAGAGAAGCTGAGCTTGTTGTAGCGCATCGATCGATTTCAGGCTCCTCAGACAAGATCCTCTGCTCGTATACCTCAGAGCTCCAGATGATGCAGTGTTGGGAGTGGGGTGAGGATGAGGGGAGATGGGGTGGTTTAAGGTGGTTAGTGGTTGGGGTTGGCGGCACGGGGGCAGTTCCTCTACTTGCATGCTCCCTGATGCACAGGGACATGACAGACCTGAGAACACAGTCTGTCTCTGTGTGGGTCTGTCAGACTGTGTGTGTGTGTGTGATACTACCGGTATGTTTGTATAGGTTTGTGTATGTGTGTGTGTGTGGTAAATTTGTGCGTGTTCTGTGGTCTGTGCATGCGTAGGATTCCCAACCCAACTCTGTTTATATATGTGTGTCTCTATGTTTGTGTATAGTATGTGTGCACAAATGTCTTTATATTCTGTACATCTGGATACACAAGTTAATGTTGGGGATTTGAGGTTGGGTGCAAGGAGAGCAGGAAGAGGTGGGGAACTGGATTATTAACCCTTAACATGGAGCTTGATGTGGTTTGCTAAAATTATGGCACAGGGGGATTTATGTGATCCCCATAATCCCGCGGGCCTTGATGCTCCAAATCCATTGTCATGCTTCACTTTTATAGAGGGAAATTTCCATGACTTCAGCTCCCCACTTAGATTGCACTTTGCATAACCACAATCACACACACACACACACACACACATAGCTGCCACCCATTCAACATTCCTGTCTGAATACCCCAGCATCACATTTCACAGGGCAGGTCTTTGATGTTATACACTCCTTTATTTGCGGTTTATATGCTTATATCAGTGCACTGATTATACGTAATGCCCAGTGTACTAAATGGAGTAGTTACTGAATAAAAGGGAAAATGAAAACCTGGTAATGAGACTTTTTCCTTTTTTTTAAATACAAAACTACATAGGTGATAATGCATGTCAGTTCAATTTGTTTTCAGAAACACTAAAGATACCCTAAGCATCTATTCCCGATGCAGTAAATCCTGTATGTTATGATCAATTAACACCAGTCCTCCTTGACTTAACCTTAGCACGGAGTATGAGCAGAGGCAGCAGGTGCCCTGTTAATGTGAAATGCAGAAAAAGTCAGATCAAATTGACAAGGGGGGGTGTGATTGAGAAATATTTTCCATTTGCCTCAGATATTTGGGCATTTAACGGTTTCTCATCACATTTGCATGAACATATGCGTTCTGTCTTTGAAATGAATTTCTATGAATGTGTCAGGAAGTTAATTAGCTCTCTGGGTTTGTATGTCATTGTGTGTGCATGTGTGAGTGGGTTTTTGCATGTCTCGCCCCCCACCAGTGATAGAAGAAAAAGTCATGATCATATTTGTCACAGCTGGAGGTAAATGTGACTTGCTAAGTCATTCTTATTGTTTTATTTTCCTCTAAGTGGGAGATGTTAAGCATCTTTTCCACTCCTCGCCCTCTTTCTGCTCTCTTTCCCCGTGGCACATTTCCTCCACAAAAACTTTCTCCATCCCCTCACCTCTCCCTTTCTCAAACTCTCTTTCTCCTCCTTTCCCTCTCCCTTCTCTGCGGGATGGTCATTTAATCCATATAACCAGCTGGAAAGATAAATATGCCTTCGCAGAGTGTGAGGCCCCTGCCTCTCCACTCACGCAGACCGGAGATGAGGGGAAAGTCTCCCTCTCTGCAGAGCTGAGACACCCGATTGCCTTAATAAAGTCTTCCACTCAACCAGACACCGATATGAAGATGGCTGTAAAGCCTTATATAGAATTTCTTCTTTTATTTAGAAAAAAGTTCAGTCTTTTTGTTCTGTTGACATAATTTGTGTGGTAATTATCATGAATGAAGTCACATAAGGTGTTTTTCAGACAAGAAGTATTTGCTCATGGTTTAAAGGACTTTTTCATTGTAAAGGAAAACAAGATAGAGAGAGGAGAGAGGATAGTGTTTCTTGTGAAGACATCTGGTCTAGAATCAACACCCTGTCCTAAATATCTTCTCTATAAGGACACTTAGCCTATAGCACCTCCATCACTCCTATACTATGTTCCTTTTACAGGCTGCATTTGGCTGATTATCCCTGAAGGAGGAACGTGGATGGGTTCCTGAGGCTGACTCATGGTTTCTTTGGAGAGTCCAGTGCAAGCTGGCCCGACTGGAACCTCTGTTTACACAGCCTCTCAGGCCAGACTGGGAGGCCCTATTTTCACACCCAGGTGCTTTCCAAAGAAAACCTCCAGCAGAGGCCCCTCGCCTAAGGTACACCACACTGAAAACCATACATTCTGCCTCGTGTTCCTCCTGTCGTGTTGCATGCTTCAACTGCACACATATTATAATAGAACAGAGATTCAGCAAAGAACAGGCTATTTGTGTGCAACCTTAAAGTAGTATTTTCCTCAGCTCACATGGATAGTAAGTGCATGATAACAAATATTCTCTATTTCTTATCTTGGCATTACTCACTGCGGGAGAATTTGGTTTCTCTGTGTGTGTTATTTGGTTGAGGGAGCTTGAAAAATTGGTATTCTAGAGGCTGATAACTCTTCAGACAGCCTCACTGTTGGAATGAGTCAGCATGACCCCCTTTGCCTGTTTAGGAGTGTGTGTCAGACCTTTGCATTCAGAGAAATGTTGTCAACCCCAGAGGAGGGGTACTGTGGAGGTGCAGAGACAAGAGGCTGCACTGACTGGTCACGGGAATCCAGGGGCAGAGAAGCACTTTGCCAGCTTTTATATACAAAAAAAACAAAATAAATGTAAACAAAACACAACATTAAAATACTGTATGTATTCCTGTCAAGGCAAGGCATGACTAGAAATGCCTGTAATAACCGTCACTCAACGCTCACACAGAAATAAACACAGAAAGACAACTGCACATGCAGTTACGCACACACAAGCTACTAGCACCTGAAAATCACTCCAAAGCCCCTTTTCAGAGTAAAAAAGGCTATGCATATATGTATATAATAATTACATTCCATATATCTTCCAAAATCCCATTTCCATCAGTGGTAATTCTGCTGCACAGGAGTAATGGGTGTATTATGCAGTTATGACAGGCCCAGCTCCCTCCCTATCCCCCTCCCCATCATCCGGCATACAGCCCCCCCCCCCAGAACCACCCCCACCCCCCAGCAGTCAGACTGCTGAACAATCAAAGTAAAGAGTAAAAATATGCAAAATGAGGGATTTTTCACTTTGAGTCTGTGGAATGACTGAGACAAAGACATGATGGGAGGCTGGGTAAAGGAAGCACCAACCTCTCTGGAAGGAGACACTCTACTCACTACAGCGTTGTGGCTTGTTTTTAGATTGAGAGGCAAGTATAAGCATTGTTCATGTATTCTCCTCTTCTTCTTCTTCTTCTTCTTCTTTTTCTTTCAGAAAAATCACAACACACACATGGTGGAGTAGGTGTCTGACTCTAAGGTTACATGACCTGTTATAAGACACTGATCATGTTCCCATGAACCTCGTTTTAAAGCATGATAGCCCTTGGTGAGCGAGCAGGGAGGAATGAATAAATGAGTGTATAAATGACTAGGCCAGTGATTGAGGGAAGAAATTATTGAGCTGGTAAATGAACAAATGTTTGAGCGAGCGGGCGAGTGAACGGCTGGGGCATTGAGTATATGTCTGACTGAGTAACCGAGCCGGTCTGAGAGCCACACACACAAGAGGCAATCCAAACAAACAGCTCTAAGTGCTGCAGTGTTCGCTGAGGGACCTGGGAAAAGCCCCATCAGCCCAATGAATGAGAGCATTCTGCCCCCTCGCAGCCTGTTATTAAAATCAATTAATGACAGGGAGGGGGGCCCCTGTAAAAGCTGACTTGTTGGGCTCTAGGGGTCTTTTGCGACACGTTGCCTTTCTGGATCACTTGTGCCATATGGAACCTCCCCTCTCGCGGCACATAACTCACTTTTATGAGGGCTTCATTGGCTAATGATGGAATAGTGTACGAGCACTGAGCATGGGAGTGTTCGTGTCCCCATAACTGTCACTCCCTCCGCTGTCGTTGTCTTAGTCACTCAGATCTCTGCTGCAACACCACTGTTGGCTTCAGAGAGTGCGTCACCGACAAGAGGTGAGAAAGAAGTGGGTAAAAAGGAACAAAAGTGTTATTTTCAAAGCACATTTACTGTTTGTTTAGAGAAGCAAACAGAATGACAGAGAACATCCAGACTTAGCATGACAAAATGACTTAAACAGGATCATGCTGTGTAGTAACAAAGCTCACGAATCTGGTATATCTTTTACCTGCCTTACCTGTCTTCACTGTTTAGTACTTCTGAGAATGTTTTCTACAACATGCATATACACCTACATGCATAAACAGAGAAATGTAGCATTCCAATAGCCACAAATTGATATGCAGAAACTATCTAAAACAAATAGTTTCTGAATCTTGAACCAGCTTCAGGCTAGACAGGCCCAATTGAAGAGGAGATTGGCCGTTATAGAGAAGCATGGTGGCTCTGCTGGAGGATGGAGGCGGCCCATTTACCAGCGCTGAAAGAACCCTGCGCTCATTTTAACAGGGTCCCACGGGGTGAAGGAAAAAAGAGACACAGTTGCTTGGATCTCTTAAGTTTTCACAGGAGCAGTCTCTTCTCCTGTCTGTAGGAAATTGCTCTGTTTTGCAATCTTGTTTGAAGCACTGGGTATATTTTGCTGTTTTGCTCTCCAATCAAAGGTGTGCCTCCCACCCCCACCACCACTACCACCACCACCACCACCATCTGGTGGTCTCAGCTTAGCGCTGACAGTCACACTTCGGTCACATGCGGCACAAAAATGCTCACTGGACAGTTTCTCAGGGATCACTAACAAGGGGAAGCCTTCTCCTTAGAGATGGGTTTAGCTGACCCATCAATTACTTTCTCCCTGGAAGAACATAACATGATAATAATTATGATAATGACATGACATTGTGATAATGACATGATAAGGAAGTGTAAGATGAATCTGCCCCCTGTGCAGTAAGCGTTTATCTTGTCAGCAGAGGAGGAACTAGACCTGACAAGAGATGCCTTTAGTGCTTATACAGTAGGTAAAGAAATGCTTGGGTATGTGTCAGGTGTGTGCAGTGTTCATGAAAGTGTCATATATTTATGCATCTTGTACAGTTGACATACTTGAACACCTGATCGGGTGTCTGAAGTCAGTGCTTGAAAGTTTAATGCAAGTCGCCAGTTTTTAGTGCCACTTTTTGTATAACCAAAACCTTCAGTCACACAGATTTTTTGATCTCTGAGTGAACACACATACAATATAGCTGCAGGACGTTTACTCCTCTGCCTCCTAACACCTATATGCAACACTTCCCTCTCTTCTTATTTGCCTCAGCTTCACTACCAGAAGGCTGTTTGAGTTATGCTGGTGTTGATGTGTCAGAGCTCCGCTAAAACACAATACATCTTCCCCTTTTGCCAGACACCTCCATCTGAGAGAAACCTCCTGTCTTAAGCTACCAGCAGGAAGGCAGCAAAGGGAAAAGCTGCCTTGTGCCAAATGGGCAGGCAGCACAGTACTATAGGCTCACTCATCCAGTAATTTAATCCTTGCGTACTGTTCATATTCTGACCCTCCATTGTAATAAGCGGGTCATTTTTGACCTGGCTCAAGTATCCCTTTATAATTAGTCCCTGTACCAAATTTTGAACCACAAATGTACTGTATTTTGCATCAGTCATTAATAAATGGCTGATTAATCCTTCATTAATGTTTCAGAGAGCAGATAGAGTGTTTTCTTTGGTTTGACACTATTTGTTTATAGAGAAAATACATTCACAATCACACTATATTATGATTTCATGTTATCTAAAACAGGAGAACATAACAGTCATAATTATTTCTATGAATTTAATTGAAAGTGAAGGATGCAAAAACCATTTTGAATGGTAGGTTTCATTATAACCATTAAAGTCATAAATCAACACTGCCTGTAAGTTACATGCCCTCCTTTTCTGTCAATTGTACCCAATCAACTCTGAACTGAGTTTAGTAGTCATAAAACAAAACAAGAAACTGGTTTGCAAATTTCAAACTAACAAAACTGCAAAAAAACCAAACATTACTTTTACAGTTCTTTTTTGTTGTGCAGAAATTGCATCTCCCTCTCTTTTGTCCCCTTGTGGCAACTGACTGTGGGACTACAGACTGAAAGGGCAAGATTTGGGCTACTGTGCTGCTGCTGCTGTGGCTGGAACACCCTCTATGTATAAATATTTATACCAGCTGCACAAAAATAAATAATTTTGAAATATTTTTGTATATTTTGGGCCACTTTAGGAAAAGTCATAAAATTTCAGGCTTGAAGAATGTCAGTTAGGGTGTTTTTACTGCTTTCAAATGTCAAAATGGGTCAAATTTGACCTGAACAGTATGTAAGGGTTCACCAAGCTTGACAGTGTCACAGTAAAACATTTTCATGTCTATAACCAGCCCTCTCTCTCCCTCTTTCACTCTATATGTGTTTATTGTATGTGTATGTCTCTCTTCATTTCACTGCGTGAGGCTAAACCAGTGTTAAGTGGCTGGGATGCCTATGGTCCAGTTTGGAATTGGTCATGATGGACATAGCGGCCTAAAACCAACATCATTCCTCTCAAGCAGAGATCTTAGAGAGCTCTGACTTCACTGAATATGAAAGATGGTTGAATTAATCATTATGAGTGCCACTTTAAGATTAAGTTTATTAATCCTTTACAGAAACGTAGTTTCACTTGTGCCACCTTTGCGCACGTCTGTTGTGATGTAGTGTAAAAAGTAAAGAGAACTGTATATACGTGTTCTGTCCCACACACAAGTTTGGAAGTGTGGGTTTGCCAAGTGTGCTACACCTCCTAGTCTCAGTACAGTATGTGCAGCGGCTCATATTCAAAGATGTTGTCCAAATGCAAAGAGAACAAGGATCATTCTGCAGTAAGTGCAGGAAGACTGAAGAATCTTTTCTAGCTGAACAAATGAACTTAGAAAAGCAGGTTGGATTTAGAACAACTGAGCGGTTTTATATGTATCAGATTTTATTTTTGTGCTGAACTTTATTAAGGTGAGGGGGAAAAAAAGACCAAGCTTTGACACCAGGAATTCCTGAAAGAGCTAAACATTAATTTAAAGACATGGGTATGAACTGATCAAACCACAAAGAGGCATTTTGTCACTCTCATTCTGATTTGTAGTCGATGGCACTTAGGTTGAAAATGCTGCTGAATACTTCATCATCCATATGCCAAATACACCATTTTTCATTTCTTGTTAATTCCCTTTCCAAAGCCTCCTTCTATTCCTTCCACCCCTCCTAATCTGGCTATAAAGGTCAGTTTAGCATAATGACATCATACAGACGAGCATGGGCAAACCCAGATTACTAAATCTGACTCTAATGTGGCTTTTCAGATGAAACAGCATTAAATGACATTAACGCCGCTGCATTCACTGGCAGCTTTAACGGAGATTGCTCAGGACTGGCCCTTCTTTACCCTCTTTGTATTTTTAATGAGGTGACAGAGAGAGGCAAGATTGGAATGGGATGGTCTTACAACATGCTGAGCTGGGATCAGATACAGTCTGTCTATTTGTGTAATATTCGTCTATTTGTGTATATTATTATCAGCTCTCTTATAGGGCCGGGGTTAACCTCTTCAGTGTGACTGACATTTTTAGAGCATAGGCACCACCACTGGCAGAACTCAAGGGGACGTTTAGAAAAATATTACAGCCATCATTGGCACGATGAGATCACTTTTTTAATGTTCCTTTGAGTCCAGGCCCAGATTAGCATTTACTGGAGGCTTTGGAGATGAACAAACTGGTTCATGATTATCACTGCGGTTTTCTAAGCCTGTGAATTAGCAGGCCATTTGCTGAAAATCTTCACTAATTCAACATCTGTCTGGGTAGCTATTTATGCCCTCCAGCACATGTTGCTGCTTATACCTAGAAGACAAAGTGGAAAACAAGCAGAATTCTAAGTTTTATTATTCTCCCGCTGCTGCAATTTTCATTTTGAATTACATAAAAAAATGTAGAATGAGAAATGTGTGGAAAAACAGAAAGATGAAGAGCCTTAAACATAAGACGTCGCCTGGCTTGGGTGGATAGTCTTTCACCTTCATCTGTTTCTCAGCTGCTTCCAAAGAAAGATGTTTTTCTGCTCCATCTCTGTGGCAACAGCAACTTTCCCAGTACAGGAAACATGAACACTGGAGGGAATGTTGACTGGAAACAAAGAATAAATGATGACAGAGGGGTCATGAATTGTACAAAGGGTGTTAGAGGCTTTGCTACACTTAACATCATTAAGGCCTGTATTAATTATGGTTATGAAGCATTGTAAATCACATTTGTAGCACTTTCTTTGTTATTGCTTAACATAGCCCTTTCACAACTGACTTATGGCATGCTGGTTACGTAGGAAACAACACACTAATCAACATAGCAGTGTGTGTGTGTGGCACAATTACCCAGTGTGTAGTAGGTTTCAAGACTCATCTATGACTGGTACACAACAGAGAAAACATGTTTGTATATTATATACAGTACAGGCACACACACACACACACACACACACACACACACACACACACACACACACACACACACACACGCACGCACGCACTCACACACACATGTTGTCCTAGGTCACTTTTGGGGACATTTAATAGACTTACATTCATTTCCTGGAGACTTACCCCAACCCTAACCATAACCACCACTTGCCTAACCTTACCCCTTACCCTAACCTTAACCACTGACCCAAAAATCAGCTTTTTCCCAATTGGGGACACAGCTTTTGTCCCCAACTAGACAAGCTGTCCCCAATTAACTGATCTTTAGTCTGAAATTTGTCCACGAAAGTAGCCTATGACAGACCCACACACACACACACACAGACACACACAACTACCCCCTCAACCCATTTTTCCAAGAGGAGATGAACAGTAAGGAGATGTGCAATGTAGATGTTTCACATTTTGGATAGCTTTTTTTTAAGCTCAAGTTTTAATGGCACCGTGTAGAAGAACAGTGATGTGGCTTCTAAAATCTGTTGAGTCATCATTAACTATTTCTTGAATTACAACCCCAAATGTTATACATTTTTCTCACTACACAAACTTATGATGAAACATAACTTGTTAACTTTTTTCAATTGCTTTAACACGCATACTATAGCTAAAATTTTTCACCTACTTTATCGCTGTCCAGAAACTTCTTTTGAAAATTATTACTAGTGGTTGTTAGTGGAAATGTGTAGGGAGTGACAACCACACAAACATTTTGTGCAAAGCCTCTATTTGGTTATACACATAGTTCACAAATAACAAAATAAGGTTCAAAAACAGATAAAAATCATAGTGCGTTCTTTTTCAAATTATTAAAAAGACTCATCTAGTAATTTGCAGTAAGAAGTGTCCCAATCATGTTTTTTTTTTTTTTTTTAATTTATTTCAGACATACTGTACTGTGAGTCTAAATAAAAAACTTTTTTCTTAATTGCCAAGTTTTAGTGTGGTCGACCTTAACTTTTTAGTTTTCTTTTTAGCCAAACTCATATGATCAACTATGCTTAGGTTTGTATTTTCTCCATGGAGGCAATGAACCCTTTCTGTTTTGGTACTATAGCATTCCCCAAAACACATGGAGCTGATCAGGGCTACATGCCATGGTGACAAACCATATCAACACAGTGTTACCTCCCTGCCTTATCAGGCATGTGATGCACATGTCTGATAATCATGTGCCAAAAGAGGGAGATTTATGAGGAAAAATCAAAAATGAGGAGTTGTTCTTCCCACTACTGTGGCTTGTTGGTGGAGATGGCCCCTTTTAAATGCATACTATGTATACTAAATTTTTTACAATATCTTTGAACTGACTAGAAACCTATATGGTTTCACTTCATACAGTTCATGCTGTGATGCTTTCACTGAACCCTTCTGTTATTCTCATAATCATCTTTTCTAAACAGTAAAATATGTTTTGCTGCATAGCGCAATGGGAAAAAAAAATAAAACTTTGACCACTGAGAATTTTCCGTGGCCATGGTGGTTGGGGTCCTGACCAGCGGTGGTCAGTGTGGTGTTTAACTGTGGTGGCCAAAGGACGCAGTCATGAACAGTCTGTGCTCAGGCTTCATTTGGTTCCAAAGACGAACATTAACATGCGAACCTTCAGCTGAAACCTTCCATCTGTGCGAATGAATCCCTTGGCACGTGTCAAATAGTGCACAACTGACAACTCCATTGCTAACAGTCAGGCACATACAGCTTCAACACTGTATAGATAAGGTGCAGTTCAGTGGTGGACCTCCAACATTTAGATTCTATGCACTTTTTATCACAGCTCAGCTACTATGTACTGTGGTCATCAGAAGTCAGTTTTAGGTCAGTCAGTTAAGGGCTAATCTTGCATAGCTACAGTAGACCCTGCTCATTGTAAGACATCCAAAAAGTCCTGACCTAGGGTAAGTTACTGAAGGGAACCATGCTGTCACGTGGGTGGTACTCACTTGTTTAAAGTGATAAATGAAGTCCATATTTTTGTCAAGATTCTTGTTTTTGTGGTTTTTGGCAAAAACTTCAGTGATAAACATTCAATGCTTTGGTGTTTGGCACTGAAATCACCAGAAATCATCTTGCAACTATATTGTCGTGCTTTGATGTCACTTGCCAGTGCCAGCAGCTCCCAAAACCAAAATTAACGGGCTTTACTTTTCTAATGCATCCCCACTGCAAGTTATGATTTTTAAAAAATTACTTATTGCCCAATGTGTCCATATCTATAGATACAGGTGTATATACCGTATACACAGTATGTATATATGTATATAAGGTGGCATGAAAGCTGTTACTGCTGGAAACTGCTATATTACTGTGTAATAAGTGAGTAAGTGACTCCATATAGTAAGGTTATAACAAACATACTTCACATGGGTCACTTCTGACTGAGCTATTATTACATTTATAACTTGTGCCTAATAGAGATGTGTGTTGCTAAATTAGTTCCCAAATCTTTGCCTGATGTTTAAGCATGAAAAACTGTCAGTTGTTCATAAAAACCTGGCTTGCAACTTTGACCACGATTTCGGCACTGGCCCAACAGTATTACTGAGAAAAATGCAAATTTTTGCACATGCAAAAACAGTAAACAAATACTTTGCCTGGTATAATCAATCAATCCACTTTTTCAAAGTAAACGGGCTATTGAAGGATTTTAGAAATAGTCAGCTTGTATGCAGTCGATTCCAGGAACACCTAAATCTTCAACTGATGTGGAAATTATATTTTTTCTGCTCAGAAAAAGAAATCAGAAAGCACCACTTCTGTTCAAAGACTTTGAGCAAAATATGCAGTCTTTTCCACCACAAGGTCCTGTGACCCAACTTGCCATGATTTTCTCCAAACCTTTTGTTGTGAGCAGGTATGTGAATCCTGCTGCATCCTGTATTTAAATTCATACAGTCCTCTTCTGGTGTTCATTCAGGTAATAACATGTACTGTACAATGCAGTTCATTGTTAGATAAAGTGGGTATTATCTGCTTTCTTTGTAATTATGCAGCATATGTAAGTAATATGTTATTATCTGCAAGTAGTATAATCTTAATAGAAGAGACTGAAGCATGGGTCAAAGTGAGACAAAACCGATTACTTTAAAACACTCTGAAATTTATAGAAAATATATAGAAAACTGTGATTGACGGAAATATTTATCCTAGACATTTTGCAAGCTTAGGTGTTGCTGAAACACACCAACTTCAAGCTTCAAAATCAATTCTTAGTTTGCAATTCAGAGGAACTGAACAAAACTAACAGTTAAAGCACAAGATAAAGAGGATTTACTCAGGTAATTTAGTGTCTTTGATTAAGATAGGATTTAATCAAATGTTTATTTTCAGATCCTCAAGAGTATAATTAATCTAAATATGAGTCTAAATTATCAACCCAAAGCACTAATTGGTCTTTGTTGTTCAATCTTGGTTTGCTGTTTGTATTTATACTATGGCATACGGATTTCTTATCTCGCTGAAGCCACTGAGGCATCAACAGGACCGCACCACAGCTGCAAAGCTAATTAATGTGATTTATGCTTGTTTGGTTGCTTGCTAGCTTGCACATTTTTGAGGAGAGCAAAGTCATCTGCAAGTCATTGTCTTTAGTAAATAAGAAAAATTGGACATTTCAGTAAGCCTAACACTGGCTTACTCCTTTGCCCGGTGGTCTACAAGCACACAAAGCTTGCTTATTCTGCCTCACGCTCTTATGTAAGCTCTGCTTAAGCCTCTGCAATAAGCCTGAGGGTTTTGAAGAGTTACCACTTTTAATGGAAAACAATGAGCTGCAGACTTTGTGATATATTCCATTTTGGCAAGGACCACGTTTTTTTTCTACCTCGGATGATGATGTTATTGGTGTTCGAATAACTTCACAAGGAGCAACAGTGTAGAAACTTCATAATCTGCATTTGTTTGTATCAAAAAGGTACAACATGTAGTAAATACAGAAAAAACAGAGGCGGTACAGTATATCATGTACATTACAAAGACCAACACCACCTTGAAACACTGAAATGCTGCATTCCACATGAACCTTTTAATGTTTTAATGGGTATTTAATTATGGGGGTAGGAGGGTGGGGCTGGGCTGTGGCCATTCATGTTTCAGGGGTCCACAGCTCGACATGGGCCCTTGAACACATACCAGTGATTTTTTCTCCCTATTGTGTCAGAGCTGTTGTTAATCTGTTGTCAGGGGGCTTTGAATTTCTTGCAGCGCTCCTGGTTATTTGTATTAGCCAGCAGCAAAAAGCATGAAAGTCAGGCAAAATGCTTAAGTGAACACAGTTGGTTCTTCCCTCCTCCCGCTCTTTTTCACTGTCTCCCTCTGGGCCACACAGTGCAGTGGGAGAGGCGGGGCTATGGTATTGCCATTTGGCTTGGGGGTCCACATGTGTGCCAGAGGTCCTCATTTTGATTCTAAATCGCCTTGACACCAAAACAAACAAACTCTCCTCACTGCACCAAACAGGCCTGAAAAATTATGGGCACAGAGAGGGATATGCAATTACAGCAGCTAATTTGTGGTCACCAAATCTAGCCCCATTCCCAGTGCCCCCAGCCACCCTCGATTTCAAATATCGGGGAGCGCAGAGTGTTTGTTTGTGCATGTGTGTATGCGTGTCTGGGTAGGGTTTGAGAAAGGGCTCTGGGAGAAGTTCCCCCTCACAGCTGTAGGAAGGTCAGGCAGCACTAGGACAATTGGCTTTGCTCATCACGTACAATTAGGGTTAGCGCTCTGCAAGGAGGCATCTGTTGCTAATTGAAGCAGAATAGATATCAAGGTCCATGCTTTCTCCATGCAGAAGAAAACAAGCTCAACTGGAAGTAAATGGACTTTGGCTTGTGTGAAATTGGAACTGTGAACCACCTGCATATCGTGTAGGATAATGTTCTCTATCAGGGGCTTTGTGTGTAACTGTTCAGAATTAGTTGGGTTTTACACCAGCAATAATTGGTCAGGTAATTTTAAAATGAGTGATGAATTGGTTCCAAAGCATTACCAGCACACAAATCCACATCTAGACACGCAAGCAGACAAAGAGACTGCAATTATTAAGGAAGGAAGGGGGATGGGAGCTAGAGACAGGAGACTGAGCGTAAGCACATCAGAGTAGAGCCAAAACTGGCCTGTGATGGCAATCTGATGCGACTGAACCGTGTGCCCACTGGCCAGCTGACATCAGCCAGCGCCTCTCTGACCAAACCTTGCGGCCCCTTCATGCCAAGGCCAGATGCAAACAAAGAAAACCAAAGCAAGCACACACAGACACACTTCCAAACAGATTTTGTGTTCATGACAACACCCTGAAAAACACAGGAACTACAAGATAAACTGCAGGATTGTGCTACAGACAAATATGTGACACAAACAACAGGCTGGATTTCTTATTATACTGTTGGATCTGAGGAGGAAAATAAGTGATCTTTGGAGAAAAATGAGTGACAGCGGATATATCTCTCCTTGACTTGGCAATTTTTTTTGACAATATCATGAAAACCCATTTACAAAGATCAGCTTATATCAAGAGCACTTGTAATCAGCTAATGTTACTCCTCCAGAATCATATCCATCATTTTTCCATCCAGTTTATTTCAACCTAACTATGTACAAAGTAAATGTAAACATATATAACTAACATAAAATAAAATAAGATGTGAAGCATTGCGTATGTGGAAAAGACTACATTTTTATATGGTTAAAAACAACCTTTTAATTTTTTTTTTATCTTTCTATAAACTCTTTTTGACATCTCAGCTGCCCCTGAGGTCACAGTCCAGGATGGAGAAAAAGACAGAGAAGTAGCATTCAGCTCGAGGGAATGGCACTGAATTCAGAGGGGGGAATTATTTTTCATGGCAGTCACCTTGTGAGTGTTGGAGGTAGTAACAGTGGAAACTGTGAGCAAGAGCAACTCAATATAATATCTGAGTGCTGTGCTGTGTAATGATTTTATGTGCTCCTTCTAGTACCTGACACACACTTTACACACATACATGCTGAGTATCCCTATGGAGCAATGGAGCATAACCGGGTTTATCCTCTTTGACTTTCACAGTTTGAGTCCGAAGTAGGACTTGGCTGGATGAGCTGGTCTCACTGTCCTACTTATCAATGTTGAGGCTCGATGGCTCTTTCTCTGAGAGTAATAAGTGCAGAACTCCACCGACTCTCAATGTGGGCTTTTAGTCTTCACATCTTGGTATGTTGATCTTGACCCCAGAGCTCATGTAGTTAAAAAGATTGTAATTCCTTTAATAATATATTGACCTAATCACTGAATGTGTGTATTTACTGTATTTGGATTATAGCAGGTAAAATAGATGCATCCCACAATCAGCGCACGCAGACACAATTATGATGTTTTGTTAGATTACTTCACAAATAATAGTAAGCTACATGTTGATGAAACATATCATTTCAATACAACATGATTGATAATACTGTGACATACTTTAAAAAATAGGGATTTTGACTAAGGCAGCGCCACGTGAAGACGTGTGGAAGGCCAGAAAATTCACTCGAACCAAAGTTCATTCAAATGTAACCGCTCTTCAACCATTTTTCACAATTTCCGTTTTGAGTAGGGATATCTGAAGTAATTTTGTGAATGAAACTGCAACGCAGTTATCACAATATGCCTGACACACACAGTAAAACACAATATGCTAATGCAAAAACATGTAACTTGAACACGTTATTATGGATCCCATTGCTTTTCTTGGCAAGACGCCTTGCGCCCTGCACAGTCCAAAAATGAATAGAATCATGGGGCGGCATGGAGTGGTGTCGGTGCTGGGAGCTGAGGCGAGAGCGGTCAGTGCTGGTGGACGGTGCAAACCTCCAAAACATTCCAAAACTGCATTCCAAATGGCGGACCTCAGGAACCTGTCTATCCATCCTGCGGTGTGCTGTGGCCGGCGTGCAGCAATGCGGCTCTTTGATGCAGCGGCAGCAGAAATCCCAGGAAAAGAGACTTTCCGTTAATTTATCTCCAGCAGGAAGAGACGGTAAAGAAGAGAGCGAGTGAGTGAGAGAGTTGGTGTTTTGTGCTAATTCTTGTGTCATTTGTGGTCTAATAAACAGTAAATTCATCAAATTCAGTGCCCCATATCGCTATTTTCCAAGCTACACTTAATACAGCCTTTATGCTTGACTAAAACTGTTAACTCATAGTCCTTCAGAATTAATGTTTCCCATTACTCAACACCAGACGCCCACTGAACATACAGTGAGGAAATAGCAGGTTAGCAGTGCGAACATGGACACCTGGCCAATCATAGCACCTGAATGCTACGCAAGGCATGTCTTACCAAGAAAAGCAGTGGGATCCATGATAACGCAACTTGGACACCACTGAAAACAAGCTATCAGATACGTATGAAGGGGCTATTCTCCGCAACACACTGAAATCAGAAAACAAGGAGAGCAGCTGAGGGAAGAATTCAAAAACACCATAGAGCAACCAAGGTATAGGCACCAAGGTCACTGCTTTGCTCTGATTTCCATGCTGATGTCATTACCACTTTGTAACAAGAGGTAACTCAGCTGTAATTAGCTGCTTGCTAATTTTGAACAGAAGAATGAGGATTTGTATGTACAGTCTCAAATTTGCAATTTGAACATAATCGGTGTTAGGGAGAGATGTTGGGATGGACAAAAATATGTGGTGCAGTTACTATTAGACTAAGCACACCTTACTCTGGCGGAGAGGCCCGGAGGTGATCAGCCAACTAGGGTGTTGTCACTGCTTTCAAGAATGGGACGTAATTTGAAAAACATTTGGGTTGATGATGGTCTGTTTGATGGTGGATCCCTGCAGGGTGAGGCAGTATTTTGTGTCACTGGCACAAAAGAAATTTGAGAACCTCTGAATAGTTCCCTCTTAAATGTACTTTATTCTTGTTTCTCCAAAGCCAAGTCATCCACAAATTAACATTCACAATAAGAATCATCATGATGAATATCTGCTTATGAACTCTGTTTCCTTATATTGCTAAAGAACATTCAGACACCAAGTAGGATGAGACACTGATTTGATTAGTGGCAGAAAGAACTTTTGGGCATGCAAAATAATTTCCCATAATAGCTGTGAGCCTGTATGGGAGAAATGGATTTTTATTTAGGGGTTGTTAATCAGTGAGACCCGTCTGAGTCTGCCTGGTCTACCTACAGTAGCTCTTAAATCCAGCCTTGTAATAACCCTCTCTAATTAGAACTGAGACACACTAACAAGGGACACCACCATCATCATCACTCAGCCACCTCATCATCATCACCATTCTCATTATCAAGCTTGAGATCAAATTCGAGCCTGGCTCCGGGATAGTGGGACTTCAACACACCTGATGTATTGTGTGTCATTAGATTGTTGTTATTACTGTGCCATGGGGAGTCAAACAGGATGGAGATTCACTCCTGTAATATTCTATATGGCCTACTAGGGAGGACCCACTTGACATTCTCCACCTAATGACAACAATCTATTAAGGTAAAGGGCTGACACATTAATTTGTTTACCCTCCCTCTTTCCTTTCTCTGCCTTTTTCTCTCTCACTCCCACATATGAACAACATGTAACAAACCATGCTCCGCAGCAATAGGTCCATCTCAACACAACAAGCAATGCCTGCATCCTTGTCTGCTGTAATCCACATGGCTCATAGTATTGATCGCTACCAGATAAAATCAACCTCAGTCTCTTGTTTAATTCGTCTCAATTAACACCGTAGGATGCATGTATCCATTTAAATGGCAAAGGAAATTTACCAAAACCCATGAGTGACACCACAGGCTGGTAACCATGCCTGTCCATGCATCCTCTGCCTGCCCAACATCTTGCTCAGGCTCGGCCCTGCAGGGCAGCTACTGCTAAAAAGGCAGCTGCCTGATGATCGATGACTTCATCCAGCCTCCCTGATTCCTCCACTTGAGCTGAGAGAACACTTAATGTAACAGGCCCACAGAGAAACGCCTTGATTAGGCTGTGAGAGCAAGAAGCCACAGGGAGCCACTTACAGGGAGAAGCTTTCCATGCAGGAGTCTTTACCAGACTATACATACAGTCATTGACGTATATATGATGCCTCAAACACATAGCACTATTCGCAGTTTGTTGCACAGCTCCATACACATTCAAACAAACACTACTCCACTCTGTTGCCAATAGGAGGACCAGACCATCCAGCACAGCTGGTGTATCCCAGTGTTGACTCTCCATTTGGGGAGGACTGCCAGAGGGATTTACTATATCACTGTGGGCAGTGCAGAGATTGGTCGGGTATGAGTCGATCAGGCTTTATCTCTCCCTAAGGTACCAACACAAATCTCTCCAATAAATAACCTGTTCTTAATTCTGATTTCTTAATGCAACTCCTGCAGAGAAGATTAATCAGTTTGAGTGAGGCCCCCAGATAGCTTGTTCCCATGGAGTTTGTGCCCTATCCGAGTGCATAGTAGCTATGACTGGTTTAAAGAACTGATTGCAATTTTATTTCTTTTCAGAGAGGGACTCAACACCTTCCAGCTCTGGCATGTACATACTCTCACATATTCACACACACACACACACATACACACACAAACACTCATGGCACTTCTTTCCAAGCCCTCCCAACATCTGCTTGTTCTTCCTCTGATTAAAAAAATCCTCTGCGTTTCATTATCGCTGATTTGCATAGTAATAGCGTGCATATTAAGCAGCTACTTCAGAGGGTGGGCGGTCTAATGAATGCCGCAGTCTCCTCTGTTTTAACTCAATTTTTCCTCATCCATATTCAGTTGTGTGCCCCCTCCCAGCTCCCTCACGACCCCCCTGCCCTCAGGGATGGCAATTCTGTTTCCGCTGAAACGCTTCCTCCAGCCTCTCCCCAAATCCCAGACCCCTCTCCATTAATCCAATTAATTAGAGCCATTGATATGCAGCCCGCTTAGACCAAGCAGCTGTTTGCCTGCCAATTGCCTTGCTATGAGGAAGGGGGGAACGGGTTATAGGGAGTAATATCACCCAATGCACATACAGCAACACTTAGTACTCAGCGTTGAGAAAGTCGCCACCCACAATGATCCCACCAAGTCACCGCCATCCTTAAAGCCACAAGAAGCATGTCATGGTTGAGCTAACTTCTGATAAGTGAAACTCATAAAGCTTGTTCAGTCATATCTCTAAAGGGTAAAGACCAGATAACCTTTTCACTTTCACACAATCATTAGACCATTGAAATATTTGGCACTTTGCCACTGTTTTGACATACAGAGTCTGGATGGAGGGCTGGCTAGTAAACATGAGTAAAGCAAGATGCATACAAATTGTGTTGTAACATGGGCTTTGGAATAGAACAGCAGTAACTAACATTCAAATCCATTTTGTCTCATTCACACTTATATTGTTTTATTACCCTTGAGCATAGGTTCCTTCCTGGGGAAACAAAAATGAAGGCAAAGTAGATGAGCAATGGAAATACTTATGCCCTTTTATTCAATCAGCCAATGCATAGTATTCCTCTGCGGTTTGACAAAAAGGAGCTAAATATACATCAATGGATGATAATTCTCCCAATAAAGTACCCAAAATAGAAAATCTGGGGAGAGATGTCCCTTGGTGCCCAGAGTAAGAGGTGTGCCTCAGAATTACCATACAGAAATGAATTGCAGCGACAGTGTCTAATGTTTTGTGACACAGCACGAATGTGCACACCCTGGCCCAATCCAGAGCTGAAGCCGCTCATCGGAGATATTAAATTAAGAAGTGCTGGAGTAGAAGGGTAATTCACTTTTCTGCTTCACTGGCTATCATTGCCGAGCAAAGGAACGCTGGTGGTAAACTATCCCTATCTCGCCTTCAGTCTGTCTCTCTCACTCTCCTTCTTTTGACTCACCTTTCTCTCTCTATCTTTTTTGTCCTCCTCCTCAACAGTCATCTATTCTTTCCTGTCACCCAGATGTCCTTTTGAGATCATGCATATTTTCAGTACATAATCCTATTGATCCAAAATATTTTCCCAAAATGACACGTTCACTGCAGTTTTTAAAAATCATACGGCTAATTTGGTTTGAATATCCATTTATATACTCTTACATTGTCATATTTCATCAATGTGTGATATTTAATGGATTCCAGGATATGATGAAGTATTATAATTTTATGACTTTCCCTTAACCTTCCAGGAAGCTCAGATGAGAGTTGTCATGTATGTGTATTTATGTCCAGATAAAGATATCACCAGACAAGAATGTTGATATTTGACGATTTTCCAAAACCCTAGAGGCTGTGGATATGTTCAACAATAACACCTTTGTTGCCAATTAAAACAAACAAAAAAAACTTCCTTTCTACACTAACTGCGCAAAGAAACTACAACATGTTTGAGGTTAGGGAAAGATTGTGACCATGACAAAAACTATGGCTAACATTAGGCAACTTAAACAAGGGGGGATAAGGGGAAGATTGTGATTATGATTAATAAGAAGGGCAACATTAATTGCAGGTCTGTGACGAGATTAAAGGACAGCTTCACAGTTTTTCTCAAAACAATAGTCAGGCACCCATATGAACATTGAAAGAGGTTTTGCTTGCTTTAATCATTCCTCCTGTTCATACTGACCATTAAAAGATTCACTCGAAATGTGATTACAATGTAAATGATGGGGGACAAAATCCACAGTCCTCGTTTTGAGCAAAAATGAATTTAAAAGTTTATCTGAAGATCATATGAAGCTTCAGCAGTTGGAGATGGTCAAATAAAGCAGATATCTTACAAAGTTACAGTCTTTTTAGTGCCAAAGTGCCAGTGTTTTCCTGTTCAGCTGCAGTGGAAGGATAGAAATAAAAAGAGAGAATTTGGCACTAAAAAGACAGAAACGTTGAAAGATATTGACTTGATTTGATTCATTTCGACATGTGAAGCCTCATATTAGCTTCAAATAAGCTTAAATACATTTTTGCATGAAAGGAGGCTGTGGATTTTGTCCCCAATCACTTACATTGAAAATGCATGATGAAGGGATCTCTTAATGGACATCATGAAAAGAAGGAATGATTACAGCAAGGAAAACATGTGTCAATGTTAATTTGTGAAGCTGACTATTGTTTTACTTGAAAAGTTGTGAACCTATCCTTTAAAGTCAGATGTGCTACATGCCTATCCATCACCCCAAATTTCTCACCTTTACTTTCTGCCTTGTTACATAAAGGGCACACTACTTCCTGCATTGGCACTTAACATTGGCATTGGACATAAATTCTGAGGAGCAGAATTATCCAATATGGAGGTAATTCCTTGGGATACTGAGCTGGACCAGACGTGGGACATAATTATCTGTTTCATTGCACAGGTAATTAGTTGCTCAAGTAATTACTATAGCACATGTATTGTTAGTGCTATGTGCAATATGTGGCTGCGCTGAAAATCAAACTCAGGCATGTTTTTAAGTGCACATTCTAGTGAAAGTCATGCTAGTCTAAAACTACACCGGTAGGTTTATCCTACCACTATAGGTGCATTAGCCCCTGACATAATGTTGACTCCTAAGCCTAATAGGTATATGGAGAATGTTTTCTGTCTCTTGTATGATGGATAACTCCATGTAGGATTGTTAAATGAAAGAAAAACAGCCTTTCCTGATGTACTGACACCAAAGCCTGACGATTAATATTGATTCAGATTGAGGACAACATTTCTCCTTTATTATGTTGTGTCTACACTGTAAATGTTTTGACATGACATTGTGTCATCTCTGTTTAACTATTAATTAAAGATAATACACTTAACAGCAACACTGACCCATAAATGCATGGGGAATTACTGATTTCTGAACAGTAACATTTAGATTGTGAGTTTTATGTGACACAATAATAGGACATGGAAGGAAAGAAGGCTACGTGTAGTTTTCTGTTGATTTTGCCTTGCAGCTCATTTGATACTTGTGAGTAATGACAATAGAGAAAAGGTTGGTCAGGAGAGAAGTTGGTTAAAAAAGTAGAAATTAACATTCAAATGCTTTCTTTAGTCCGAACATTCTTGCACTAGCGACATAGTCCTGTGTGAAAAACCCCACCGGTATGCAAGCTAGAAAAAGCATTTGCTAGGTTGTATTGCAATCAGCCAAATGTGTGAACAGCCTGTTCTCCCACAAGATTTAAACTTTCCTTTTGAGTTCATGTATCACTCTGTTAGTGCGGTAGTGGAGCACGACTGAAACCAAAGACAAATCAAGACCAGCTTTGAAACAGGATGCATAACGCAGTGGAGGTGAAATCAGATGAGAGAAAGGACAATTTGTTTACCCCTGATGAAGTGTTGATGTTGGAGGTCTTTGTTTCAGGAATATACAAATCAGTCTGTTTAAGATACTTTGGTACCTCACTTTAGGGACTGACAAAAAACGTTGGCTTGAACATGAACACGCCTGGGAATGTGCAACAGGGCTTTGCTTTGTTTCAGCTACAGATTCAATCGCTTATATTTTCCGCCCTTTCTGCTGCTTTTCTCAGTATGCGAACACGCACAAAGAGGATGTCAATTTAACAGTGATCACAGTACAATTAAGTAAATAGTTATATTGAATAATATGACCTGCATTGAATATTCATGGTTAATGATGATTAACATATTCTCAATTTATTGGTATAACAAGTCCTCCAAATTAAACAACCGAATAAGCCGTTTGATAATGTACTCCAGAACGAACCATAGGAGCATTTTTTAATATGGCGCCTCTATCGGCAGTAATTGTCATAATTTGTCTGTGCTTTCAAAAACCATTAGAAATCCCTGTTAAAAAATAATAATAATAATAATAATAATAATAATAATTAAGTGTTATGGTGTGACAATGCTCTGGCAAACACTAAAGTCTGGTTGAGGTTAGGATTAGGGAAAAATCATGGTTTGGATCACAATGATCACCTGAAACGTGGTGTGGGTTAAAGTTACTACCACCTTAAAGTAAGGCACCTTCGTCGTCATCATGACAATCGTAGTTACAGTTTTTTAAAAAACGGCCACTAGATGGCGTCTGTCACTCAAACTTAACCGTAGGTTATTTTTGGTGACTGACATTACGACCTATATTGTTGTTTTTCTTGGGAGGACTGGCTCGGTATAATGGTATAACCTCCAGCAGGATGGAGACATTTCCTGAAAAGTAAATAATGAGTGTGGAGCAAGAGGGAAATCGTCCACTCAGTCCCTGTACAAATCTGCATTTTCAGCTTCATTACAATATTGTCGTAGTGCTAAAATCTAAAAGGCCCAAAAGAGCTCAAGAGCTCAAGGACTTAGTCCGGACTAATTGAGAACATCTCAGGACTCATTGCAAAGATGAGGAAAGAAGAAAGTGAGAGAGATAGGAGGTGTCTATTTATCTAGGTGAGGAAGTGCCTCTCTAACCCCTCCCTCCCCCCCCCCCCCCCATGTCTTCTGAGGCAGAGAGCTGTGACTGAAACACATCGCTGCACCTCACTCGGGATGAGCTCCAAATAAATGGGGGGAATGGGGGCACAGAAGGAGTGTTGAAAAGACAGGCGAATGGAGGCTGAAGAGGAGAGCTCCTTAAAAAGGGTTGTCAAAATAATGAAAACAAATGGCGACCGAGTCTCCTGAGATGGAGAGGAGAACTTCATTTGTGAGGCGTCTTCGCCGGGATTCTGCTACGCTGCAGCAAGTCCTTGGTTTAGAGACTAGGGGAGCATCCGCCACGGCCGAGGGGAAAGTGAGGAGAAGAAAAATGAGAGCAGTCATTGTAATAATTGTTCTGGGTCAATTATTCCCACGTTGGAGCAAATCATGCTGATATGTCTTAGCATGCGGCTGGGAAGGGAGCTGCTGAATGTAGCATTACCATGGATATGATCCCCAGTGATGCCTGTGCAAAAAGCAACAGTGTGTATTGATTTAATTCGGCCAGTCTAATTATGAGCAAGGGATTCAAATACAGTGTTTTGGGAAGTCAAATGTGTAGAATTTCACAAAAGATGCTTTTACTGGCTGTCAAAGTGGACTAAATATTGTCCAGACATTGTGATTATAACTATCACTTTCACAGAATAGTATTTGAGTCTAAAAGGAGGTGATGTAAGAAAATATCTTAAGCAATATTTTTTTCTATACCTCTTTCCAGCTTCTTGTCTTCTTGGCTTATTCTAGATTTAGTCTTTTGAATAAAGCCAACCCAATTGTTATTTTGATTTTCAGTGAGATATAACATACGCTCCTTTCTTGCACTTCTATCCCCTCAATTCCTCTCTTTATCTCTCTTTCCTCTCTTTCATCCTCTCTCCCTCTCTCTCTGGCACCTAACATCTTCTTTTGCTTATCACTGCCTCCCTTCTTCATCCTCCCTCCTTCCCCCGACTTTGACTTCATCTTTCAAGTGCAGAAGCCGCAGCAGCAGCATCTTCCCTCCCCATCTCTATCCTCTTCACATCGCTGTCCGCCGTCTGCATTCCTGTCACGTGCCCACCAAAGGTTATATGGCCCACTTTCTTATCAGCTGCATTGTGGGATATCTCGGCTCTCAGGCCTGTCTTCTGGAGAGCTATCTGTACCTCCCTCCTCCCTCTGTTGACTGCTGGGAGGACAACCTTTGTCGACCTTGTTTTTTTTTTTTTTTTTTTTGCCTTTAACAGAATAAAAATGAAAGAGAGAACGAATGCAACGCAGAGAGTAGGAGGAAAAGAAAAGGGGTAGAAGGTTAAAAAAAAAAAAAAAAAAAGCTTAAGTCCCCTGAGAGAATGTGTGATGAGATTGGTCCAGAGTTAGCCTTGTAAGAAAAGCGCCGTTGGCCCCCTCTCTGTCCAAGTACAGTAGACATTGAATCAATATCGCCCACCCACCCCCTCCATAACCATTCTGCCCCTACGCGTGCCGTCCACCTGTCTGCCCGTCTGGGGGGTTTGGGTGAGTTGGTGGGGGTAGAAGGAGGTGAATAGATGTTTGACAGAGCCGTCATGTACACATTCGTTTTGGATCCAGCCAGACTTTTGCTCTAATAGACGCACGTGCTCAAGGTCTTTGCGGTCACATAGAGACAGAGGAGCAGATAGATGCCTCTCTGCAGTACTGAGAGATTCCAAACATGAGAAATGTTTGTAATCCTTTACATTGTAAGACACAGTTTAGGAAGTTTAGTGTCAATGAGTATAGTTTTAATGTTTAAATGCATGTGTTTTTTGCCTAACATTCCTACATACCTCAGGACTTTTTCATATTGCTTGTAAACTTTTCAGAACATGATAATGATGTACTGTCTCCTCCTGCAGAAATACATTTTTCCAATCATTTATAGTTGCCAAATGTTATTTTCAAAACTTATTGATATCTTTCAAAACAGCCTATAATTTATATTTATACACACTACATACAGTATTGCACCGTGTTACACATAGGTTACTGTAACTGTTCAGTGACTGACACTTACCAAACACAGATTAGTCAGTACAGAGATAAATCACAATCCCTATCTTGTGGTCATCACAATATGGGTATGAGTCTGCTTTTTTTGCTGTCAGGCTTATGTAGTCTGAGTTAGAATAGTCAGTCTCATAATTTTGTTTCTGAATGATCTGATTTGTCACTTGGCACAAAAATACATTTTTCATCATCAGTTCCTTCAGACACATCTTCATTTTCAGTGTCATCAAAACTCTCCAATATCAAAGCAAGTGCTGCTCTGCAGTGAACCCGAAACAATAGTATTGCACCGTAATGTTATTGTGAGAGTATGCTAACATAAATGTCTTCATCATTTTGTCTGTTAGTGCATTTCAGTGACACAACATGTGACAGTGGCAGCAAAGCACATTACCTGCTATCTGCATGTTATGAAAAAATACACTTAGAAAAACATAAGAAAAACAATGACACTTTGACATTGGAGAATTTTTTTTAAACAGATACTTTGAGGAAACAAAGGGTGAAACAAAGGTATCAGATGAGCTGTATGTATGGTCTTCAGGCCCTGAAGACCTGAGGCATGTGCTTAAAGATATTATAAAAGAGAATTACTTTAAAAGTTTTTAGATATATTAACTTTGGTTGCAATAAGAAAAGTGTTAAGGTACCCATTTTTTTAAAGCTCAAGTGGTATATGACCCAGTCTGCTTGTTGTGTGTTTCTGAATGTATAGTGAATAATAACTGAGCTTTCACAGAGATAACAGACTATTCCCACCTACTCCATCATCTATTTCTAGTGCTGAGAAACATTTCACACAGTGGCCTGAGTGATCTCTTACTTTACCGGCTCACAGTATTTCCTGGGGCTTCAATACAATGATCACATCAACACACATTGCATAACGGAAGAATAATGACAGCTTAGGTACGGATAACAGCAGCAGGTAACAAACAGAATTATCCCTCCATGGTAGGCCTGCCACGGATATAGAACCAACATGCAGCCTGCAGCTGTAGAGATGAAGTGATGCATATTAAATCCATGTGACATGTCACTTGACTTATGTGGTTTGTTGTCAGTTGTATCTATAGCACACTAAAAATACATAAATAGCTATTTTTATTATATATATATTAAAACTACCTTAATAATATTTATATCAGAATAGTTCTTTTATGACAGATGATCACAGGAAACACACATGTGTAGCCTGAACTGATTCAACTCATATACTTCAACACTCTCATACACTCACACTAATTAATTCCATTGTTTGACAAACTTCAAATTCAAGATCATCTGTTAAGATATCTCATTAAATGCTCAATGGGTAAACATTGTTATATCAACTTTAAACAAACCATGACGGATGTTGCTCTACGGCCAGCATCCAATGATAAGAACATCCTTTGAACTTTGAAAGGAAGCCTCTTATCCTCAATCACCTTGGCACTGGTCAGACTGCTTTCTCAAATAAGTTAATTGCAACTTCAGCAGCTTTGTTAATAAAACATCAGGGTGCTTGTGCATGTTCTCTCGAATAAACATCTGCTTGAGTTTAAAAAAAAAGGTCACGGCAAATAAACACGTCATGTCTCAACAAGATGAAATGTCTAAAAAGTGTTTATGTAGCCCAAACACAGACATACTGTTTTTCACTGTATTCATGGCCATTAACATAATCTATTACGGAAGAAGCCACACATGCTCCATCATAGCTCCTTCTGATGGACCCACCTGGGACTAACTAGCTTGGAGTTGTGACTTCAATTTCTGGATTGGATCTGCCCCTCTCCTCCCTTTTTTCTTAACTGGGTTATCCATTCAGTTACGCACAGGAGGAGAGCAGGGTTAAGAGGGGCGATGGGGGAGCACTTAGCGAGTGAAGGCCATGATGGCAGGGCTGGAGTGTTATTTAATGAAGTAGAGGATCAGGACGCATAGCGCTGAACACATGGGGTGGTGTAGGTAGTGCTACAGGAGTTGAGAGAGCGTGTTTGTGTGTGTGTGTGTGTGTGTGTGTGTGTTTGCAGGTGGGGGTGTTGGCGGCAGAGGTGACAGCAGGTTGGGTTGTATGTTCCACCGGGTGAGGGAAGGAGGGGTGGAGGTTGATGGTGCAGCGAGCCTGGGGGCGCTAATAAGATCACTTTTTATTGGCCCACAAGCCCAGAGGAGTGTTTGTTTGTATGCATGCATGATGGAGGGGATAAAAAGTTAATGCATAGGCACTGTGGAGCAGGAGACTGGGCTGGTCACTGCTGCCCCCTGCAGGGCATGATCCATCTATGTGTGTGTGCATGTGTGTGTTTGTGTGTGTGTGGAGGAGATTAGTATTAGTGCTCTTGAGTCTATGTCTCCTCACAGACAAATTTCACAATATAAACTGTAGACATCTTTATGTTGATTGAGAGCCACTACAATGTGATTTGCTAAAATTATGATACACACACACACAACAACAACATTTGACCATGTAGCTCAGAATCAGTCATACTCTGCATATGTTCCTTTGGCATAGCTTTCCTGTATTACGTCTTTGATTTAGCATTCCCACAAGGAAGCAATTTGCTTTCATGTCTGCACCTCATATAAATTGATGTTATTACAGTTTTATTTACGTTATTGATCACAAATGGCTAACTTTTTAATTCTACTCACCGCACGGCCAAAAGAACTCATTTGTGAAGTGTTTTTCTGCTGAGTGAGTGTGAAAGAGGAAGAGAGGAAAATCTGAAAGAGAGACTTTCAGAGTAGCTCCTTGACACCTAAAAGTTCTGCCTCTGTGGACGAGGAGGAGATGGAGCGAGGTATCAGGGTTGGGTAGTAAAAAAGGGAGTGGATCGGGGAGGGGGGCGGGTGTAAATTCAACACGGGGGGAGCTAGGTGAGGAGAATATCAATCGGGCATGCGGCGTAGAGGCAGCCTGCCACGGTCCGCTCCAGGAGAAAGATTAGAGAGGGGATCAGTGTCATCAGCAGCAGGAGAGTAATGGTGCGGGCCAGGTTCAAGGCTGGAGCCAAGAACGTATCAGCATCGCAGCCACCCCCATCCCATCACCCCATGCAGACCCCCCCTACATGAAATAGAGGTTAACCGCCAATCCAGACTTTTTCCCCCTCTTTTACAGAGGGTGAAAACTACCGCTGGGAGTCTCAGGACAATTTTTATATAGGATTAGAAAACAAAAATCAATATTTAATTATCTTTGAGCTTTTTGTGTCACTGCATCTTTAGGTCAGTAAGTGTTCGGGAGCCAGGGTCGCCCCGGCACTGTAAGTGAAGGAGTCGTTAAAGCTTTTTTTTTTTTCTTTTTTTACAGAGCTTTCATTGCACAAGGTTAAAGTTTCATGAAGGTGCTGTAGCCTCGTTGTATGGGCATGGGTTTGAGTATGTGTCAAATGTCTGAAATGAATAGGTTTATGACGGAATGATTGATTGCTAAATTGGCTGTTTTACATCATCTTATTTAAAGCTGGCATGCAGGACTTTTGTCTCCCCCTTCTGGCAGTGAGAATAATTACAAAAACACTGTCGAGACATGCTTACGTCATAAGCTCCATCATAGCTTATTCCGTCGCTACCGTTATGGCTGTTAAATGGTGGATAAATTGTTTTGAGCATCACACAACCCCTGCAAAATGATTCGTTTTATTATCAGAATTTGATCCATTTTGTACGATAACATTTGGAAAGTTTAGAAGAGCCACATGATTAAATTATTTTATCCCCAATCAAGTTAGCAGAGGAAGCTAACCGGAAGTTAGCTGCTCAGCCGGAGGAAGTCTCTGGTGAGCATGCTCTGCCCATAGAGAATGTGCAATATGCATTCATCCAGCCAGCACAGGAATGTTATCAACGACACCAGATGTTTAAAAGTATTCCATGAACTCATTTGCCCTTTAAATATAAATGAACAAATGTTTATTTATATGTAAAAGTTCTGCATCGCAGGTTTAAAACAAAATATGCTTTTGGCACAGTGATAGACATGGATGCAGCTCCATGCTTTGACATAATATAAAACTTTCAGGTTAATTATAATTTTTAATGGCTCTCCAGAGGGATGGTCGACAGCTAAAAAACTCTAGCCCTTGACACAGAAACATACATCCCTACACAGCACTGCATCCAACCCAGTACATAAAACACTGGCTGTTTACGTGGCTCTCAGATGCTGTATTGGATTAAGGTGGCTCTTTAGTTTTTTTTTCCCTGTGGCAGTGGCCAATGAGCCTGTGGAGTGGATGTGACGGCCGCTTAAGCGGTGACAAGCAGGTCAGTGTCGCTGATGAAGGAGTGAGGCCAGTTGGCCCTCGGATGTAGTCATCCTTTAAAGCACAGAGAGAATCTATCCTGTTTAAGGCAGACACCCAGACAGACATGGCCGGTAGACGGTAAGGGAGAGAGAGAGAGAGGAGAAGAAGAGACAAAAGGAAGTGGGCAAGGTAAAAGGAGTGGCAGAGACAGAGAGCTTGAATGTCCCCATTCTGATCAGTACCTCTGTAGCAGGCAAAAATGTTCCCCAGTCCCCTGGGCCATTTATTAAAGTGATGAAGAGCACAGTGTTCAACTATGAATCAGACTTCCCTGTCTGCTATGTGCTGCATAGGGGTACTCATGGCCAGGTACTCTCCTCACTTGATTGCAGTGATGCTTTTTGTAGCTTGCGAGAGGAGCCAGGATTGCCATGTGAGAGTCTGAGACAGCCAGGTAAAAGGAGAGGAGAAAGGAAAAGAGGCCTTTCACTGTGGATACACATTAGCCTTGCTGTGCATATTAGATTAGATTAGATCAGATTAGATGAAACTTTAATGATCCCTGTGGGGAAATTGGGTCATTCAGTAGTAGAAAATAAGACAAAAAGTGAGTACTGAAGAGAAAGAAAAAACTAAATAAGCAGTCAGGAAATTAATTAGAATAACTAATCTATTGAAAATACTGTTAATTAACAGTTTTATAACTTCAGATGGATGCAAAGCTATATGCATAGCTTGCTATTCACCTGCTAGTGTGACTGAAGGCATAATAGCCACTTCCAAGGCTATCCCTGCTATATGCCTGTATACATCTAAAATATTAACCCCTTTGCCTTATTCCTGCCAGCTCTTCCCACATCTGCACACTGTGTGTGTGTGTGTGTGTGTGTGTGTGTGTGTGTGTGTGTGTGTGTGTGTGTGTGTGTGTGTGTGTGTTTATGCAAGGTTGTGCTGTGCTATGCTGAGCCAAGCTAGGCTACACCATCCCTATGCCTCATTTCCCTTTATGAGAATGAGGGAAGTCCCATATGCTGATTATCCTATATATAGCCACAGTTATAATCATGGGGCAGTGGAAAGTATAAGGGCTGTGTGGGGATAGAGGCTGATACAGTATCACTGAATTATAAATGGGAAACTCATCTCCATGTCTGGTCTAGAGAGAAGGACAGAGAGAGTGAGAGGAAAGGCAGAGTTGAATAATTCTGATTTTCATTGGTCTTGGTTGTTTTGTGTGTGTGTGTGTGTGTGTGTGTGTATGTGTGTGTGTGTGTGTGTGTGTGTGTGTGTGTGTGTGTGTGTGTGTGTGTGTATGAAGGATTTATAGCTGTAATTATGGGGTTTCTTCTGAAAAATCTGCCTGGCTGTAAAAGGATTAACAGTTGCTGGATGTAGATATGGGTGCAGATACATTGTAACACACAGCAAAAGATCAGCAGCGCTGTAAAGCCTTTCCAGAGAAGTTCTGAAGGTGTTATTGTCGTACATAGTGAGTGAGCTGTCAGGACATTTCCTCCACCTAACCCCCTCTCTGTCTTTCACCTCCCTCCCTCCCCCACCACCTCTCTCCCTCTCTCTCTGACACCTTCCCTCAGCGTAATACACACCAGCAAGCAATCGATACATACTCAGCCGAGAGCCAGGAGGAATTGTGGCAGTGTAGGCACCACACATTACAGGGTGGCCAAGGCCAATAAGCTGCGGAGGGGAGAAGGAGAAAGACGAAATTGGAGCTACAGCTAAATAACAGCTTCTTCACTCAGACTTCTCCTGATGATTGGAACGTCTTTTTACCAAGCATTAAGCCTTTATTTTTCACTACCGTTGGCATTTATTCAGATTTAGATAGATGCTGTCATTTTGATTGAACTGACATCATTTTAGGGGCGATCTGATCCTTTTTAAAATACTCTCCCTGCCACCCACATTATTATGCTTATTATTGTAGCGGATGTGATGAAATGCGCAGAGCACCACGGCAAGAGATATGCCACTATGTTTCCATAGCAACATATCAAACTGCCACTGCTGCATCATCTACTTAAATGACAGACATGACCTATTAAGCCCTCTGAGATGTATGAATGCCGTCTGTTTGCATGCAAGGGAGAGTGTTGCTATGTCAGCGTACACATTGCCTCTATCTGCTAAGTAACAAAACTTCAGTTGGAATTTAACAAGGAAAACCGTTTAAGGTCTTAATGTGTAGAACACATAATTAATTTTTAATGGTATTTATTGTAATAACGCAGCAGAAAAATGGGACAATCCTAGTAAATCCTGGTTTATTTGATAAACTGATTTGTATGTGTTTATTTTATTCCTCCCAGGGTACAATTCCCTATAAGCTGTGTAGAACTGACCACACAAAGAAGGGGCCAAGTAACACATTACTGTACTGTGGGTATGCAGCATCAACTGCTCCTGTAGATGTAATGAGTGAATAAACTTGCTACACTGTTATTAGCCAAATTTGTTTGATTGATTGTTTGTCATTGATTCCCTAATCTTGTTAAATGTGTCAGCTATTATATAAGAAATTCTTTGCCATCTCAGTGTAGTTACTGTAAAGGTATATACACACATCCTATATATAATGAGCCCTTGCAGTGTTTCCATCTGTTGTAATACATATTTGATGCAACTGCACACATGATAGATGTCACAGATTAAGGAGCAAGAGTAGGACCATTCTGTCAATGTAAGGCATGTGTAAATGTTACTTTATTATCTATGCAGAGCTGCACTTCAAATTATAGTAAACAAAAAAAACAAACATATTAATGCAGAAATTCAGTAACAGCCTTTTAAACCAGAGACAGACATTTTATAGTTTGAGAGAAAAGGTCCCCACAAAGTAAAAATATGTTTACGCAGGTGATTCAAATTAATTGACACTGAATAAACAAATAGATTTTGATATTGTGAGCGTGTGGCACTGTTTTATTCCGACTACTCAACAGCTGCTTTCTAATCATAAATTTAAAATGAGCACGCTGTACACTGTGTTCGTTTGTATTTGTTCTGTGTCTGATTGTTGGTTAAAGCACTTCACCGTTTAAACCTCCTGCTGGTTGAAAGATCCCCTGAAGTTACTGAAAAGGAAAGGCCTCCATCATCATCAGTCCTTCTGATTACAATCAGTGGCATCCAGACGACAGCATTTGGAAAGAATTAGATGCAAAACACCTGTCATTTTACCTCAGGAATTCAGGAAAAAAAACAACAAAAATAACACTTTTCAAGAAGAGTTTTAGACAGTCATGGAAATAATTTTATTTGGCATACTTTGACTTTCTAACTAAGGACACAAGGAACACAGGTGCTGGAAAGACAGAATCTATATATTATAATATATGAATAAAGCTATAGTTAGTTATCATTTAAGACCCATGTCACTGTCATGTTGATACCTATAATTGAGGAAATTAAGAGTAAAGTGAGCCTATATAGACTTCACAATGTCCCAACCATCTCAACACATGGCCCATTGACCCAAATTTCTTGTAAAAGGTTGAATGTGACTCATCAGAGGAGTCCAGTCACTAGTCGAGGCTGTACCACAGCAGCAGCGCAGCCCACACCCAGTCTAACTGAGCCTTGGGCAGACCACCATGCTCTCAGCTTTTCTGTGAAAGTTTCAAGTCTGAGAGACTGTTAGCTATCAAAGTCTTGTTGGGTGACCACATCCATGCAGCCTGGGGACATGTGTGGAGCACTAACACTTGCCTCACTCACAGATTCACACACACACACACACACATACGCATCCTGAGTAATGTATGCTCGACAGGATAAGGAGCCTATCAAAGAGTCTCCCTTACAGGCATCATACTGAACATACTGCCTGCTCAGTTACTGGTATGCAGTTAAGAATTAAAATAAGTTTCTGTTCATCCATGCTTTGCTTTCACGCACATTCAATTAGTCTATTAGTTTTCTCTTCATCTCTTGTGTCTCTTCCTCTGTCTTATATCTCAGTCCGCGGCTGGTGTCTGCCGCTCAACATGCTCTTTGCCTCCAATTTATCTGCCCCACCTTCTTCTCCTCTCCTCTCCACCCCCTATCTCCACCTTCATCTCTCTCTCCCTCTCTCTCTCTCTCTCTCTGTCTCTTCATCTGTCCTCTCCCCTTCTTCTCTCATAGATTGACTCTTTCCAATTACATGAGCAGTTTCTTCAATCACACTGTTACAAATTACCTGACAAATTAAAAAAAACACCAGTGATATTTCTGGGCTTTAGCACGGGCCATTCTTACCCTTAATGAAATTTGCTAAGCCATACATCAGGAGTCTGTTGTCAGCCACGCATAGCTTTTCAAATCTTACCTTTTCCCCCTGCTGTTTTAATATGCTGTATACGCATAATTGTTTCCACAAGAAACACACATCTTGGTAGCTGGTGCTCATGCTGTTCTCTCTTTTTTTAATATGATCCATATTCGTTAAAGTTTTGAATTTTTTAAAATATGGATGGATGAAAGGGAAATTCTTGTCTATTTGCTACATATCCTGGACAGTCTGTAGAGTACATCACTAACATATAAAGGTAATTACATTGATTAAAGACTTACATAATCAGAGTCAGGTTCAGTGTCTGTTAATGTTAATCATGCTCTCTTTGAATATGCTTCAATGCCGCTAGCGAGCACATCGTCACCATCAGGAGGTTTCCGCTTCCGCTGAATTGAATGTTCAGAACATTTGGAAAATTCATGAATAATATTTTTCTACTGTTCCGGGATTAATCACAGAATAAATTTACTTGTGAAAGGATTTTCTAGTCTCTGAGAGGTGAGATTAAATGATCCAGCGTGCAGACAAATATACGTACCTGTGAACATCCATATTTCAGCTGTAACTGCATGCTCATTTTTCACATTGTGTATTCACTTTAACATCCCACTCTAAATTGAGTTATAGAGGTAATGTTTCCTGTTGCACACACACCTTTGTGTGTGGGTGTATAGACTTGTGCTCTACTGAACATGCTGATTTGAGTTTACCTCTGCTTGACATTCAAAGCCTCATTGTGAGAAGTAGCACGACAACAGGCCAAATGACATACTGAAGCTACCCAGATACAGTATCAATACCTGGCAAGCTGATGTAAATGCAGTTAATGTTGGACATGACATGATGTACAGTAATTCACAAAAGGCTACGCAGCTACCTTCAGTCAGTACGGACTGAAGGCTTCAGCTTCTTGTACTGTATCATGATAACAGGGAGTATTATTGAGTTGTTATGACTTTTTATGTCATGTTTTGTGCTCCCCCCCCCCCCCTCCCGTATTGCACTAATGGCCTATTGAACCTGCCAATTCACATTCAGCTGAGTGTGCGAAAGCCCTCCTTGTTGTGAAAGGTCTTATCATTATGAGCAGCTTACAGCATCTCGGGCTGTACACAGTCTGAATACCGTTGCAGAGTTTGCAAGGATCTATTTTCCCGTGAACAGAACATTCCATCCAGAGGAGGGATTCCTGCTGCTGGATGGGGCTCAGGACGCAGAAAGCAGATGCTGGTGTTGGAGCAGCGCCAACATGTGCAGGGAGAACAGGGACCCGGATGGTGTGCATGAACAGAGAGAGAGAGAAATGTTTGCTTTTTAGATGTGAGTTTCAAATGAGGGGAGAGCTATAAAAAGCATACGTCCAGAACTGAGTCTCCAAGTCAAGACCAGAGGCCTGTCAGACAAGCACATATGCAGCGCTGCACATTTTTGGAAACATATCCATGCTGTAGTTACAATTCCTCTTCTTATGTTTCTATGACCATGCTACAATACTTTACTACCATACATTTAACAGAATTTGCCCTTTTTCAGTGAAAAGTGAATCTGCTTACTGTAACACAGTAGCTGTCAATTAAATTTAGAGCAAAACACAAACAACTGAGCACTTCATTCAGAGAAAGCTGGATTTACCAGTGGCAGCTTGTGTGTGTACTGTCTGTCTCATTTGCATCACGTAACTGCATGTATACAGCTTAAAGAAGTTCAAACTTGAATTCATAAAGATTCAGAACTTTCTGCTCCCCTTTTTCTTGTAGAAGTCAATCAAGCCCATCTGGAAATGAAAATTAACGCAAGGATGAAATTGAATCAGCTCCCTGAACTCTGAAAAGCTTTCCATGAACCCTCCCTCTAGGTTTTCAGGGACATAAATCTCTGGGAAATAGTTGTCCTGCCGAGCACCTGCTGGATGGCCAGACAGCTCACCTCAGCCAGAGCCTTTTAACGACAGCCGTGACGACTTCTCAAGGCGGCTCTCCGGTTCAAACTAAAACACACTTAAATGCTATCCTCAACAGCCCTGGATGTGTTGGATGGTACACTGTGGCATCGGTCAAGGCTGCGGTCATGTTGTTTTATGATGAGCAATAACACCAAATACTGTAAATGTATCTGATCTAGATGTTTATATCGGTCATACATGGTGTCTTAACCCTTCTATACAAGCCTAGCTCTCAGTTGTTGTTTTTGCTTGCTTCAAGGCTTTTTTGTTGTATTGACTTAACCTTTAATTAACCGGGATGCATGGCTAGTTTAATGACTTTGACGCCTCAGGTCATGGTCATACCAGCCTTTAACAATGGTGGTATCCTTCTCCTGATAATAAATAACATTTCAGACAAAGGTATAGGAAACAGTCCATATAGTCCTTTCCGACCATAAATATCAGTTTGCGTATGCGTATGTTCATGCGTGTGTGTGTGTGTCCACCTGCATGTGCGCTTACAACAGGCAGCGAGAGTGAGAGTCCACTCACTCAGTCTTCAGTAGGATGCTATAAAAGTCAAAAAACAAATCAGACCCACAGGAATATTCTTACCAAAAAAATTCCCAGCCAGGAGAAAGCAGTAAAATGTTATGTGTTCTCTGGGAGCACTTTGAACGGAAGAGCCTCGACACGACATGATGCTTGAGCTCCACTCCAGCCGTCAACATGTGATGTGTCCACAGGGAAGGCAAAGGCCGCGGTAACGTTCGTCACTTCCTTTCTTATCGGAGACATGTAAGAGCCAAAGTTGACCATTTGGCCAGTGTTTCATGTTTAGTTTGTGAGGCTGAATGACATTTTATTTAAAGTCCCCCTTGTTGTTTCTTTTGTGGGATGCCAGAGCTTCACTACGCAGAATGATGTACGTGCAGAGTTCGACATTAGGAGGCCGTTTTCACATTCATCTACTGAAGAAGGAAAGTTTATCTGTGCTCACTGAAAATCGGAGTTAAAGGTTTATGCCTATAAGAAAGATTTATGACAACATCAACAACTAGTTTGGAGCCAATTGCGATCCAGTATTCAACTTGCGCAAGTGTGATGAGAATGAACTTTTCATTGACGTAGGAGACGTCTTGTATCCAGCAAGTTTAAGTTTTGACATGAAAAATATTTGCATATTCATAGATTCAGAATTTTTTTAATTAGGGAGAGGGAGTAGATGCCATTTTAAGGATTTTAATGAGATAATTGAACTTTTTTTGTGGAAAAAACATATTAGTCACAAATTAAAATTCAAAGTAGAATATTTTATATACATATGAAAACATGTCTGAGGGGGATCTTTAAGGTTTTCAGAAAGAATGCACCGTACTTGTAGTTTGTTGCTCTACTCATTTACATTGCAGAGTCAATTCTTCAAAGCTGAATTTACAATTTCAGATAATTCACATTGATTAAAAAAAAAACATTACTGATTCATTTAAAGGAAGTGTTTCTCAAACTGGAGTATATTATTATAATTATGCATCCTTACAGGCATACACCCATGCAGGAGAAGATAAAACAAAGAAGAACAAATGGAAGAAAACACAAAACAATTAAAATGCTAATTGTTCTGTATGCTACCAACATGTAGAGAGGGAAGTCTGGAGGCCTTCCTTGAGAGCCTCCTCCGACATGGACTACTGTTGCATCTGCTGAGTTGCATCTGCTGAATAGCACTGCTCCTAGAGGAGTGCTATTGTGCAATCCTACATCCTTTATTTTGAACATTTTTGAACAACTGTAGCTGTAGTCACTGAAGTTTCAGTTTGCATCTTACGCTGCTGCAAGGGTTCATACACATGGATCACCACACAGAGTTTTGATTGACAGCTCATCAGAATAACAGGCTCTGATGTGCGGGACGCGTAACCTCCCGCACTAAAACATTCTAAACACACAGACTTGCTAGTGCTGAGTAAACAGAAAATGTAAACGCTGGTTATTTAACAAGCCTCCACTTCTCCATCCTCACACCCCCTCCTCTCCTCCTCCCACCTCCTGCCCTCACCCTGCACCCCTGCCCCAACATCCCCGCCTCTTTACACATTAAGTATGCATTGATTCAGCCTTCCCCTGTGTTATAAATACAGCATCGATCCGCCCCGCGATCAATAGACTCATTCACATGCATAGAGCCACTTTGATAACTCTCCCACTCGCAGCCACTCGCAGTAGCATCCTTCTCCCTCTCTCTCTTTCTCTCTCCATCTCCATAGCTTGACATATTCCTCTACATCATTCATTATTTTTATCCCTATTAATATATATGTATGTGTAAAGACACTTACAATCAGCTGCACAAATCCCTTAGATGACAGACAACGTACTCCGATCCATAATTCATCTAAATCACCATTACAGTGCATAGGCATGAACGCATGTCCAATACCTTTCTATAGTTACTGTTAATATTGATGCAGAGAGTAACTGAATGAGTAACTGTTAAGACACGTCCTGCAGTCCAGATCTGCCTACCTAAGACCTGTTACCTTGAGTCAGGTTTGAACCGATCTCTGGTCTCATTTTTATTCACACACAGAGCTTGAATGCAATCAAAAGCAGAGACATTCCCTCGAAACACTAACTTAATTAAAAGTAAAGAAGCAAAAGGTTTATTAGGTGACTGATAGATCGAAAGCATGTGACTTCCCATTTCCACAGCACCAGATCTATGATTATTTGCTTTCTCAACAGACGTTTGGATGGAAAAGCCATTTCTGGAAATGTTTTACGGCCACTAGAAAAGACTGCCCAGCTTTAAAGGAAAGCAATTCACAAGTTACAATTCCATTTGTAATCAAAAAAGATGGAAACAAACTCTCCTCCACCAGTTTTAATCAGGCTGCAAGTGCTCTGCTTTAGATAAGATCCAGGTGGTTTATTGCCTCTGTGCGTGAATAAACACGTGCAGAAACTCTCCCTATCACTCCAGATGCAACCCTGTTTAACATGACTGAAGTGCTAAAAGGCAGGATTTAGAAAAGTGCTTTTTCACAATTACTTTCATTTTTATTTACTATCTTTCTTTGACATTCCTATATACCCCTCCTTCTTGCTCTCCTCTAAAGGAAGTGAGGGCCGAGAAAGGTTGTTGATGATCTTTACAGGGGTCTGTCCCTGTTGTGCACTTAAGTAGCTCCTCATTGCTTTTATGGCGACTCACTAAAACCTGTCTTGTAAAAAGCAGTCCAGGGAAGGTAAGGAAAGGTGGAACACATTCATAAAAGGCAGAGAAAGGGGGAAAAAAATCAATGCCCATTTCTTCACCACCTATGAATTTTATTGATGCTGCTTCCCCCCCCACCCCACGATCACCAGGTCACAAATTTGCCAGTTTTAGATTGAAGTTAGTGAGCGTACTTCATCTACGGAATCACAAGAAAAGAGGGTTCATTATACAGTATTTCAATATATGTGGGCATGCTTTAGGGAGGAGGATTATCAAAATATAATGAACTATATTTTATGCTTTTTTCCCCAAAATCATCTTGTTGACAGTTCATCTTTAGAGCTAGTTTCTGAATACTTTTGTAAACTCACTTCAAAACTAGTAAATTACACAAAGTACCTCATGTTCCCTTCCTACTGTTTTTGTCCTTGAAGAAAAAATGTATCATATCCATTTTTTTCCCCTGCTAACATTTAGAATAAATGGGAAGAGTCAACATGAAACAGGCCACTGTGGAACATGCAGTGGCACATTTAAAATGACTCCTCTTGTCAAAACCTCACTTAACATTAGCCAGGGTGTAGAACAAGCAGAAAGATAATGTCATTTTGTCGCTGTGCTTTACAGCTACTCCATTTTGACGGGGAGAGGTTTGCCTGGCAGTGTCTCTCATCTTAAAGATCAGCCTTAATTGTGTCAGTGTGCAGGAAAACCCCGTCGTCCTCAGCGGGACTCTAATTGGCTTAAACTTAACTTAACCTTTCTGCAGTTTCGTCGTACAAACGGTAGTCAAAACGGCATTATAAATGGATCTTTTGTAAAGCAACACAATATTACAAATCTTCACACACCTCTGTCTGTTCATAGACATATATACATGGATGTCACATTGGCCTTTGGATCGTATGTTAACGTCACTGCCATACCGGACTGGGCAAGACTGGCCTGTAAACAAATACAAGTAAACAGGAGAACTGCAGTTTTTCTGGATAAAAAGCACTATGATGTTCACATTTCTCAACCGATTTCAATGAGTTGTTCTTATATTCAAGGGTGTATGATCTACGTGGAGTAAAAGAAAACAGTGATGTATCGCAGGAACGCGCTGAAGCAGCCAATGCAGCATCTATGTATATTCTGTATGTTTATATGTCCGTTATCACAACATAGGATGCATGGAAGCATGTTGCACGATTGTGTATCATGCAACTTTGTGGAAGAAAATGAAATCAAGGGCTCGGGTCGGGCATAACCTTTTACTGAGAAATACGTTCAAATTTCATTTATCCACTTCTGTCAAAATATTTCATATGTTCACCAAAAAGAAAAAAAAAATCTGCTGCAATCATTACTCTCCATCAGCATGCTGAAATTTCTGAGATTTTTACTTCTCAGGTTAAAGGGTGCTCTGCTTTTATTCTTCAAAGACATGCAAATGTTCTCTCTTTCTGTCTTCTACCTTCATTCCAATAAACTAGGCTTATTAAATGCATTAGAGGGAATCAAAGTTGAGGTGTGCTTTGAGTGCATTCAAAGAGGGTGGTGATTGGAGCTAGAAAAGGGAAAAGATGGGAACCCCTCTCAGTGTCCGTGCGCCCATTACTGTACACTACTTCATTTAGCACCAATTAGATTTTCAGTTCCCTTTCTGCTGCTAATGCCCCGGCTTGCAGGGTCCATGCTAAATTAAGCACTAGATCTTCATTGCAGGCTGCAAACCAATTGATTTCGCCCCTTAATCAATTTATTTCATTAGTTATACATTCCTCTTTTTCCCTCTCGCCTCTCTCTCCGCCGTCTCGTCTCAGGAGCCGGGTGAGGAGAGTGACCTATCCCGGAGTGTGACACAGAGGAGAGTGATTTGAATGATAACCAAATAGCTAGCGCGGCCTCGGCGGTGTTTAAAGATCATATGTAAATCAAATGTCGGGGGGGAGAAATTGCTTGGTGGGGTTCTGTCAGAAAACAATTTAGTGATCGTTAAAAGGGATGCCTCGCCGTCGTGCAAACCTCCGCAAATTAAATCAATGCAGCCACCGGTCTCTGCCCTCTTTCACTTCTATCAAGCCCCATCCACCCACCCACCCACCTCCTCCCCCACCTTCATCTTTCTTCTCTCTCTCTCTCACACACACACACACACACACACAGACACATAATCGTAAAGATAGCCACAGAGGAAGACAGAGAGTGAAAGCCTAAACCTTAAAGATTTTCCGGATAAGGAAGATAAGGATGTTTTTATTACTCTGCTCCTACACTGTGCAGTTTTGGAATTATGAAGGGAAAACCGGGAGTGCTAAGCCGCAGTGTAAATAACACAAAGGGACACAGCGTGGCACATGCATGATGACAGGCGTGATAATGCAACATGAGATGGAGGAAGATTGAAACAGACCCCACCCAGGATGATCTCACCGTTTATCCTAATGAGATGAGTTACTATAGCAGCGCAGACATCTTTGCTACAGAAGAAATCACTGCAGCAGTAGTTAAGGAGAAAAATACTCTAAAATGTTAACCCCCCCAAGAGAGCCAGCCATGCTTGGCTCCCACAGTCCCCGGGGAGAGGCTGCATGTTTCAGAAGACTTGAGAAATAAAAACATGTTGTGTTGAAAATCTACATTTGGTAGATGGAGGCGACATCACTCATTTCAACATGTTTGCAGAGTTATGTGCCTGCACAGGCTACAGATGTGGTTTCGCAGTTGAAAAGCAGTATGTATTTTCTTTTTCTCAGCCCTCTCAAGCAGGGATGTGCAGTCAAAGATGTGGGTGGGCTCGCATGTACGCATGCCCACATGTACATTTGCTGTGTTGTCTGCAGGGTGTGCCGTCATACACAGTGTCACCACGAACACACACTGTGAAAAAGAAAAAGAACTACCCCGTGTGTTGTCTTAGAGGCTTATAATGGCACCTTTGTTGAGGCACTTACACATGCAACTCTCTCTCTCTCTCACACACACACATATATACACACGCACACAGAGAGAGAGAGAGAGAGAGCCATGTAGAGATTTTTGCAGTACACACTCATTGTGTCTGCTTGTCAAATGGCACCTGATATCCGCCAGCGTCTGCATGGGAATCAAATTAAGTGAGCGACTGCTGCCGAGGCCTCCTTCTTTTTTTTCTCATCCGCCATCCCTGGGCATAATTAATTTTATCATCAGCCTCATTATTATTGTTAAATTGTTTTTCATATTTCTTCAACCCCCCCCCCACACCCCACCCCCCCCTCGCCTGCCCAGAATACCAAGTGTATGTTAATGTGTTTTGGAGATTGCCAGCGCACACAGAGATGGAGAGAGGTAGAGAGGAATGAGAATGAGAGAGGGTCTGAGATGAGGAGCGGGTGGGAGATGGAGGTGAGACAGAGAGAAAGAGGGGGGATGTGGGGAGGGTGGGGGGCGAGTGGGAAGAAGAGCAGGAGAGCAATGAGGTTGGGAGGCAGGTGGAGGGGAGGAAGGGTGTCGGTGGTAGAAGGGGAAGTGGGTGGGGGGGTGTGGGGTGGTGCGGGTGTTCAGGTGGGGAGGGGGTGCTGTTGTGAGGGGCGCATTACGTATTCCACCAACGTATTTGGAACCCAATTAATCAAGCAGAGGAGAGGAGAGATGCAGAAAGGATGAGATCGCCCTTCACGTTGATGAGGCCTGGCCGGGGCAAATGCTCAACCACCTGAGCTCCTAACAGCCATGCCGACACACAGGAATTATGGCAATACCTTCACTCCTTTCTCTCTCTCAAACATACACTCTCTAGCTCTCTCTCTTCCCTCCTGTTTTTACTCATCCCTCTCTTTGTGCTAATGCAACATAGAGTCTCACCTTCTCTATGTCTTCTACCAAAGCTATTTACCTTGCACATTTTTCATCCTTGGGTATAAAAGGATTCAAAGTTAAAGTTTTCACATGAAATAAATTTAAAATGCACTGACGAACTGACAAAAGAATGAATGAAAGTTTTAAATCAATGGTTCCTTACTGTCCCTATGACCTGAACGACTCTCATTTGTTTATGACGTTATATCTCTGCAAGAAAGATTAGCACCTTAAAGAGTTATCTTTAGTGCCACCTTCACCGACTTCTGCAGCTCTCCCTCCTCTCCACAGATTCACAGGGTCAAGCCTGCGGCAGCCAACCACCAGCGATCATTGGGAAATTGACCGTCTCATAGAGGAAGAGAGACTGAGAGAAAAACTCCAGTCCCTCGTTGACTTAATTTGATTCCCCTCCCTAGAATGCAAGCCAATAGATCCCGTATCTACATAGTGCTCTGCACAGGGTCTATAAATATTGACCCTCCATTTCCTGTGTGTGGCGTTAATGAAGCATTTAGTATACCCACAGCATTATGGAGGACCTATGTAAAGCCACCTCTCCCTCTGTCAATGCCATCCCCTCCTACACACACACACACACACACAGATACAATAGATGGAGTAAGGTGCCAAGAAAAAAGAGACAAAAAGGTAGGTGAAAAAGGTCGCTTTAAATACCCCTTTAGCAGGGTGAAACAGAAAAGTACTCATCCATTTCAGTTTTTTTTAAAAGAACATTAACTCATAAATCACAAATTTCGAAAACTTTCCATTTCTCAGGCAAATAGGTCAACCCAAATGCAATCCTTCACCACCCCGGCAACAACATGTTTCTGATGACAGCCTGTTGCTGCACATGTATTCTGTCTCTTTTTAAATAATGCTTTTCTGATGTGAAATGTACTGTATTTCTCCCACTTGTTTGCAATTTGAGACATCATTCTCATTATTTGAAACATTTAGAGTCCTATAACCAATAAGAACTATGTTTTAGTTTTAGTTATGCTTCCCTATTGATGCAGTGATAAACAAAGTGGTACAAGACTTTTAATGTACAACAAAAGCAAGCAGCAGATCGACATCTGACCCCCCACAGAAGTTTGTTTTGACCAAAGGTGGCAGCGTCACTGCCACTGAACCTGAGCCAGACTTTATTTTTATCACACATTAAGTGTGAAGGACAGTTTCCAAAAATGTCCTCTTAGAGTTTTCTCTATCACATCACTTCCCACATCTCTCTGCACAGCCTGTCTGTCACCCCCACTTCTCACCTGTCACCCCCTCACCTCACAACAAACACCCTCTATCCTTTTTGGGAAAAAATGAAATAATTTTGTTGTGGGGTCCCCGGGCGGTTTTGTAATTTCATGCCTGTGTATGATAATTTTATGCTGTCCTGCGTCGCGTAACTCAGGGCTGCCAAATGCTGACAGGTGATAAATACGATCTTTTCCGCCCCGTGTGCAACAGACCTGAAAAAAAAAAAAGACAGACAGGAGGGGGTCTGGGGTTTGGGAGCTGAGGGTCTGTGGGGGTGTTGGAGGGAGGGAGGGATCCTATTGCAAGAGAGTGGCTGAGGCCTTGGTGGAAGCAGTGTGTACAGTGGTGTCGCCGGTGTTGGACCAATTTCACGGCTTGCCCACCCCACCTTCCCTCACACTTTCATTCACTTACAACCTGCCTCCCCACATCTCCCTTATCTCCCTAACACCCCCCCCCCCCTCTCTCTCCCACTCCCCTGTCTTCCCCCTGCTTCTGTCCTCCTCCGCCCAGGAGAGACTGAGAGGACAAGAACCTTCAGGTAGCCTTGAACAGCAGGGATAGTGATCAGTGCATTTTTGCTGCTCGCAGGAATCACAGGAAATAAACAAGCGGACAGTTTGTGGAGGGGCAGTTTTCCACCCCGTCAAGGAGACATTTATGTGGCGAGGGGGGCAGAAGAACAGGGAGAGGGGGGGAGTGAGGGAGAAGAGGGAGGACAAGGAAGTGACCCAAGCATGGAGGACTGATGGTTTTCTGAGTGACGTAATTATTCGCCTCCTTGCGTTGTGCAGTTAGAATGATGATATCCAGAGGAAAAAAGTCGAGTCTGTGCACACATGTCACATGTACACAGAGTACACTGTGACCTTCACATAATACCTGCATGTCATGTGCATTATAGTTTATAGGTTATGGCAAACCCAGACTAAAGATATACAGTATGGCTGGCTCCCTCAAAATTCAAAAGACCCATATTTGAAATTCACCTCTGACATAAATATATTAATTCTGCCAATGTTTCTTTTTTCTTTTTTTGGTGGCAGTTACAGGAGCCTGATGTCATTTTAACATGGCAGTAATATGAAAATTGAATATGATCGTTCCTCACAGCATATCTGTGGATTCTGCACCACGTCCAAGAAATCCACTCAATCAATCTGGAGATGTGGGTGAGGGGAGGGGTGTCTGCACCACTGAGGTTCCAAGTCATTAAGCAGCCAGAAATTAATTGACTTCACGGTGCTTATATGGCTGAGCGTGGGTTTAACCCAGGCACAGCAGCCTCTATTAGTATTGTACTGCATGTTCCTGGAGCTGCAAAATTGGAGAGACACAGCCCAATTCAAGTCAGCAAAAAACATGTCCTGATGTCCCATATAGTGTGATTAATAAGGTGATCACAGTGATAAAGTGTCTCAATGGTACATTGTAAACTAAAGGTTAATAATGTACATGCACGCATATGATCTGAGCTCATTATGCTGCAGATAGCTACATATATGTCAATAAATTCCAATATAACTTGCAATGAGGTTTGTAGTTCATAATATACTCACAAGATGGATATTCCTGTTAAGATATGGAACTGTGTGCTTTTCCCTGTCAAGGTGCACATGAATTGACCAGAGGCTCATGGCAGCACACACACACACACACACACACACACACACACTCAGATGAGGACCGTCCTCGAGGCTCTCTTTGACCTCTATGTTCGATCTCTCTTTCAGAATCCAATCAGGTTGAAGTCTCCAGAGGGAAAACAGAATAGAGGTGGAGGAGGAGGAGGAGGAGGAGGAGGAAGTGAAGTTAGGAGCAAGGAGTCAGAGAGCAACAGGAGCTAAACACATGCTGTATATGTCCATGCATGCCACTGGAACCGTGCTGAGGGGCAGCCGGTGATCAGAATAGCATGCTTGTTGTAGTGCTGTGGGGGATTTCACTGGAAGGAGATGCGGAGTGATTGCATGCGTGTGTGCAGTTCAGATCTGATCTGATTTGTTTTCTTCATGCCACTTTGTGAATGGGAAGAAAGATTTTGGCTAAAGTTAGCAGTTTATGAATGAATACGATGAAAGAATGGATTGAAAGGTAGGCAGATAGGAGACAGAGAAAGATACTTCATATTTGATTTTTTCCCACCGATGTGAAATTTACAAAACGCTTCTGAAAAAAAAGGAAAAAAATTTTTTTTGACTCTGAGACTCTACATGTGTTCTTATTACAACTAAGATCAACCAGGACTGACATCCAACAGGCAGAGGAGTTGAGATGCACTGTTTTTCTGTTTTAGAGCATTCAAAGCAGAATCAGTCCAAGTGTCATGGAATGTCTTTTACAGCCTGGAGGAAATAAACAAACACATACAGCAGAAGGTTAAGGTAGCCAGAAACCTGCATGTTAGAGCGCCACCGCATAAACATTTTTAGTCACATATGTGAAAATGGCTTTTACAGTCAGACATTCAATAAAATAGCTGCTACATGACTTTTCATCACAGGGGTTAACAGTGTCGCTCATGTATCTACAGTATAAACTGTTGCAATAAAACTGAACTTCATAGAACATCACCATTGGTGAAATGTCGATGTTTTTCCATGCAGGAAATATTTCAAGAAGCAGATATTTTTAGATTTTGTCTATTTGTCTGTGATACAGGAATGGGTCCACTTCATGCTGCAGAATGGCTCCCTGTGTGTAACACTTGTTGTGTTGTGCTCCTCCTGTGTGTTTAGTCAAAGATCTTTAGTACATTTACTTTTATTGCATGAATCCTGATATACTAACAGTCTGCAGGTTAATTACTTAGATATTTCATTATATTCATAATATCAGTTTTCATGTCTTTTAATTAAAAACTCATCTTTAGATGTGTACAGATAAATAGAAGAAAATAATAACTCACAATGAAGGGCTTAACCCTAACTCTTACTTAAAAAACTATATTATATGCAGTGAAGGATGAAAAAGTCAATAAAGGGATACATCAAATATATTTTGTATGAGAAATATATTCCTTTATGCTATGGCTTTGACCTATACAGAATGTGGTTACAAGAGAGCCAGCACGCTGGACAAATCATTAAAACTATGTCAAGGAAAAGTCCCAGTGAGCTTAATAAAACAGTATGATTAAAATTCAAGCAAGGATGGTAGTTATTCCGCACAATGGCTGTCTGCTTAATATACAGCAGTATGCAGGCCCCAGGTCTCTTTGTCCCAGGCCTCAGTGCTTGTAAAGAGCAAGGTCTTTTTACATTTTCACCAGGTCTAAGAAAACAAGCTGCTCACACATTCATGCTCCACAGCAGACGAGAGTTTTGGATGGAGGGTTGCTTCACCTCTGACAGCACCTGAAACGTCCTTTTCTTTCTTTTTCTTTCTTTCTTTCTTTCTTTCTTTCTTCTTTCTCCTGTATGTCATCCTCTTTCTTTTCTCCTCGTTGTATTTCTGTCCCAAGATGTAGGTTTCACCTTCAGAAAACAACAGAAAGTCAAATGTCAAGGAGAGCAGTAGTGCCTTGCACCAGAAACATTTTCTTTTTCTCTTTTTTAAAATTTTCTTTCAATAAATAAGAATCACAATTGTAAGAGAGGTTTCAACTCCACACTTGGCTGTCAGTTGCAGACAGCCTGAAAGGCGTTGAACTGGGAGATATCTCTTCAGGAGGCTGATGGAGATTTGTGATAGGTGTGTGTGTGTGTGTGTGTGTGTGTGTGTGTGTGTGTGTGTGTGTGGTCTGTCAGTTCCAGCACAAGGGAACTCCTAAACGGATCGGGTCACTGCTGATCACATGGCAGAGATAATGGTCCAAACAACCTTGACGAGAGTGGAAGAGGTCTCTCTATTTAATTAGAAACTTTAATATTTCATTCTCTGCTATGCCTCATTAGAGCCCTTCCATCACACCCTCTCAGGCCCATACGCACTACCACACGGTCTCTCTGTCTCAGAGGATCTTCATTGGCTAGACTTTCTGTTTCAGCACTGAGAATCTAGCTAAAAAGAAGAGAAAGAAATGCAGTTTTTTTCTTTTTTAGGACTCAGTACATCAGATGGTGAGTGGTTTTGTTTTTTCCCTCAGTGTTATACCAAATTGATTTGTTTCAAAGGTGTTGACATAAACATCGAATCGTGCTTTCATTAGAAATCAGAAGGGGGACAATAGAAGTAAAGTGTCGACTATTCTTGCTGTATTTTTTTTTTCCTGTGGTGTAAATGTAAAGGGGAAGACATTGAGGTACGACAGCTTAAAAATGTATGTAGCATGTGGAGGCTTTAATGCTCAACTATTTCCCAGAGCAGGAAGCAGAAAAACAACCTGATCAGTCACTTTTGTCTCCTCACACAGCAACCACTCAGGTATTCCACTCAGCTCACACTTTCATAACCATCTCCGCCATGGGACCAATAAGACCTCATCTATTCTTCCTCCTTTTTATCTTTTGTCTGGCGTCATGGGGTGCTCGGGCCCGGTTAGGAGAGGGAAGGCTTTGCCCAATCACTCTCTGTCGTCCCAGAGGCCCCCACTGGCCCTGGTAATGGGAGGCAGGAATGTGATGACAGGACACTTTAAGGGTGATTCTGTTCAAGGGCACGTCACTCTGTCACTGACAACACTTTAATCCTGATCAAGGTGTCTGACTGGCCACTGCTCGCTCGCTCTCTGTCTCTCTCTCTGTCTTTGTGCTTTCTCACTGTATACTGTACGGCACTATATAAGACATACCTGTTTGAAATTAGTGATAGTGAATTTCAATTGGTTCTGGTACTCGCTGTGAATCATGAATCAACTGAATGGGACAAAACAAAAATTTGAGGAACTTAAAAATGTTTAATAATCATAAAAATACAGGAAAATAATATTACAGCTTTACAAGGAGTGATACAAACTACTGAGTCTGTATGTGTATGTTTGTATATGTTTGTATGAGTTTTTGTATGTGTCTATATGGAAATGTTGGTGATTGTGGTGAATGTGTATGTGTGTGTGTTTATGTGCATGTGTGGGGTACATTATATGTTTGTGTGTAAGCAGGCATAGGGTGGGGGTGGGGGGGGGTGTGTGTGCATAAAATATGCAGGATAATTACCAGGAAGAGGTTGGGACGCAGATGAAAGGCCTCGTATTGATTCTTGAAAGGACCTGACAGCTCGCCTGAATGTTTTATTTCCTCCGCATTGTTTGTTTTGCATATAAAGGATTCCATTTTCTTGTGAATTTTGATTGCAGTAAAGACGTTGGGACCCTCTTGCCTGCTGAGGGGCAGATGAGAGCTGCGTTAACTGTTTAGAGACAGAGGAGGGATGAGGGATGCATGTGACCCCTACAGTGGGCCCTGTACCTGTCAAACCACTAACAACCAGGGTGAGATGATAGACGTACAGAGAGGTATGAAAATGGCCCGAAACAAAGAAAACAATACTGTAAGGGTACACCTGATTCCTTCATACTCCCTGCTAAGAAGCTACAGAGCCCTCTGTCTTTAACACATCATGACGGAGCACAGAATCCTGAGACTCAGACACACACACATATGCACGCATTTAGGTAATGAAAAGTCAAGCGTGAAAACATGGATCCGGATCTGGTGAGCCCACCGTGAGCGCTGGAATGCATCGGCGTGTAGTGTCCCAGCCCAATGTAAACAGCCAGCGCACGTGTGTGCATGCCTCCCCTCCTCTAAAGCTGCTTTCCATTTCCCTCTGGTGCCCATTTCTCCTCATTCAGACCTTTGTTCCACCAGCTACCACAGATGCAATCCCACCACAGGATTTCATACACAAACACAGCATCCGGATCCCCTGCCTACAAGCCCGCCCCTCTCACAGTCCAGCTGTCCACACCATCATGTTGTAAAAAAGTGCAGTCTGAGCTTTTGGTAAATCTGAAATCACATTGATAAAAAAAAAGAAACTATGTTAAAATGACTTAATATATCATCATGTACAGTTTTATCAAGACATGATAAAACTGTTTTAAGTGACTGACCTCCAAGTATTTGTGTCTTATTGGCTCAATTACAATCTTTTGTCTATTAGGCCCCAGGAGCAAATCAAACACACACCAGTATCTTTTTTCCACCTAAAAAACAGCCACAAAAATACTCTTAAATGGTCACTTTATCCAAATTACAACGCTCATTAGTTTTACTCTCCACGGTTTTGAGATCACTTCTTTTTCACAGCCTCCTCACCACCACAGAATTTAGTCATTATGGGCCTCCAAAAATGTAACAATTACAACCTTAATGCCATGTGTCTTTTCAGAAACAACATCCCATTAATCAGGATAATCTGTCTCACTGTGAACAATTTTCATTTGTATTAAAATAGTAAAACCCCTTTTGCCCCCCTTGATTGAAACCACAGTAGTAGTTATATTTTTTGATTATGATTATCAATAATCCCAGTGTTTATAGTAGCTTGCTTGGTTACCAGACATGCTAGCTTGGCTGAGGTAGGTAGGTCCCTTTTAGTTCTTAATCATTTCCAGATTGAATTTGCAGGCCTTTGTACCATAATAAATATGCAATACTGTATTGATCTTTAAAGGAAATTCTCTCTTTGCTTGTGCAGCAGGGGCAAAGGTCAGGGTCAGTCACAGCACATTCCTTCCGATGGGGATTCAGTATCTTTCGAAAAGAGGCTCCAGAGAGTAGATGCGTACCAATATTGGAGTTAATATACAGTATGGTTTCTTTGGATTGAATGATAGTCTCTTTGTTCACGAAGCCATGCTGCCGCCCCATCATCTACTCATCAGCGGTTGTATGGGCAGTACACTGCTGCACTCAATGGAATAGACCCTCAATCCCACACCGTTACTGCTACTAAACATCATTATGTGGAACTAGAAAATTCCTGGTAGATGATATCCAAACACAACAGGCAGGTTCAAGAGGAAGTGCTGACAAGATTATCTAGCCAGACATCTACTATCAAAAGTTCTGCAAAATAAAATGTTCTTGAAATTGTTCATATTGTTGTAACTATTTATCTTTATATTCCACCAGAAAACATGAATTCCATATTCATATTTAACTATTTTGTCTCAATTTTTCAGTAAAATCAAGATTTAATACAAAAAAACATCCTTATATTTTCCATTTTCACTCAGTTAAAAAGTGACAAAACACTTCCAAGAACTGACAGAAAAAAACAATTTAGATAAAAGGACAGAGTACTTCTTTTTTTGTGAAACACAGGAACATGACGCACAGTATCCTCTACTATTACTGAGTCTGAACCCTGACTGTAGGATACATGTATCATGTTGATGCACATTTTTTGTGCGTACATCTACTTTTTCATGTTTTTACCTCACAGTTCCTGATTTCGCTGCAACCCTTAATATAGTTAAATTCCTAACACACACTTAACCAACAGTTCCACCATCTAAAATGTCACTCCTCATCCCACTGTCACCCCCATTTCAAACCACTACCCCCATCAATGCCATTTTGCTCCTGGGCTGAAAAGCAATTGAAACAATTTTCTTGCAGAGAATTATTGTCCTTAATTGCAATGAAGGGCACGTTTTTCCGTCATTCTTTGGGAGTGTTTTTCTCTCTCTGGGTGGAAATGTAGGCATTGCCACTGAGCGTGGGCTCTCTGAAAGAGGTCATAATTACATCCTTCAGTATGCTCGCCGTCGGCAAGGATTTTACGCCTCATAATTATTAAATGGCAGAATCACTCTGTGTGTGTGTGAGAGTGTACGGCTGCCTGTGCAAGCGTGTGCGCGCGTTAAAATGCAGGGTGAAAAGAGTTTGAATTTGTTCTCCAATGAAAGATTGAGAAGAGACTGTTTGTGTATTCTGTGTGTAGCCCAGTCTAAAAATATTTCATTTTAGACAAATAAATATGTTAACAAATAGAGATAAAGTATTACATTAAAACAAGTTCATTGGAGTGTTTAATACGGTTCATAGTGAATTAAAAAATGCTATAGGTGGATAAACAAATCTTTGTCATTGTTTTAATAAAGTTTATTGAAATTCAAGTAGTTTGTTTGCTGTACACATAAGAGTAGCGCATGGATATATTATAAGAGCCGGATAGGGAATTTTTCCTAGTGGTCACTTGCTGTATTGCAGTGAAAAATCCCCCTGCGTCCCAAAAAGTATTTTCCCAATAGACCAACATTGTAAAGGAGACATCTGTAAAACTGTTGACAGGACACTTCAAACTGCAAATAAGGTAAATTATGACTGTTTCTATTATGAATTTTCGATCCATGGAGGTTTTATATTTGTAAAACTTTCCTTGAGCCAAGAAAAGTGATTTTAAAATCTGTTACGTCATCACAATGTAAATTTTATGGGCTGAGCGGGAACTCGCAGGTGGGGCCAGCAGGAGAAACACCACTGCATATATTCAGTGTGCTGCACAACACTGAAGCAAACCCAGGAGCTAGAAATGTTTTGGGCATTTGTGCCAGCTGAGCAATTCTTATAGAACTGAATGGGCGCCATTTTTGGTCTGGTATCCAGTTCTTAAAATACATCCATGGAGTAGCATGGTTAGCTCACAACCTAATCCCGGAGGGTATAACATTGTCCATCTTGACATTTTATTAAATGCACTGGTTGTTACCAACTTGAGATGAAAAACAGACAAGCCTTTGGACGGTAATTATGTCCATTACTTTTGTGGGTGCAGTTTTACCAACAGATAAGTGTGTATTTTTTTATACAGCTTTTTTTTATACATCAGTGTAGTGCGTTAAAGTCAGATGCTAATCACGATTAACGCATTAGCATGCTAGCGATATTAGCACCTATTTCAATGTAGTAGCAGCTGATGTTACAACTCAAGGATTTGTGAGTAATAACTAACCAATGCATGTGCTATTTTATTTGGTAGCTTGCACTAGCAAGTGAAGCATCCATTTGTTTAAGGTCACTACTCAGGCCTGTATCTGTAAGTTTTTGGTTTAAAGGACACTATTTTAATTTGGTTGTAAGTGAGTGTGCATGTGAGGGTGGGCCCTTTAGTTAGGAGCTTTTGAAGTGGTAAATAAGATAGAAAAAAGTCATATTTCAGAACTGAATTTAAAAGAACAGAACAACAAAAATTGACTGTAAATTAAAACTTTTGAGAAAGGTTTGAATTCAGAAGGGAAATGCATTAAAGTGTTTTGGTACACTATTTTTATACCTGTTTTTTATTTCTAGTGGTTTAAATATTTATGTTTTTCATTTAACTAAATTCATTATTTGCATTTAAAGTACTGTGTGTGTCATATTTACATTTCATGAGGGTGTAATTTGAGTTTAAAAAGGGATTAATAATTAAAAACATAATTCTTAGTTGGATTTAAAATGAGTGAATCATATATTCCTGCCCAGTGGAGGCACTGTGGTTTATTTGTAATTTGTAAATAGGTTAAAAGGTTTAAAAGCTAGTATTCTGTTACACAGGTTAGCACAGCCAGCCACAGGTTAAAGCACCCAGTACCCCTAGTACTACAACAGACAGTTAATAACTATATCATTGCATGAGTCGGGTGCTCCCTGATGAGAAGTTCAAAGAAATTCAGTGGCACTGTTTAGTTGTTGTTTCTACCTCACTAGTGTATTACCAATCACAATCAGCATTATTGGCTGTCACTGAAGTAAACAGCGCATGAATAGCATCAAACTCATTTATCAGTTTCAAGAAGCAAAGCAAATTGATTTCAAGTATATGATATTATTACCAAAGAACAGTGAAGAATCCCAAATAGATCAATTAATTTGTAATTGTTACTGAGACATTAGTAATTGATAATTGGAGATGGTAGGCAGAGTGCCATCCTAACAAGATGCGAGTCTGCTCAACTTTCCTCTTTCAGCATAATTTCCATGTCTTAATTATATTGTCTCATTCACAGCTGAGATAACATCCCACTCTCCACATTCCTAATCTCCTTCCATCTCCCTCCTCGCTCCTTTGGCTTCCTCAGTGTATCGGGTTGCTATTACAAACTTTCATAAAAATAGTCATGATAAACACTCTTCTACTTTTATATTTTCTTTTTGAAATACACATTTCATTACGAAAAATACTGATTCTGCAAATAAATTAAGACAATTCTTCTCATTTATGGCGCAGTTATAATTGTAAAAAAAAAAAAAAATTAAACAAATGGAACAAAGAAACACAAGGCTCATTCCAGTCGTTACTGCATCTTTGTATTGTTGCTCTATAAATAAAAAATATTATTATTCTTATTATTGTTATTATAATTATTATTACTGTTATTGAAACTATTGAAACTTACATTTAGAGTCACAACAAGTAATATTTTTCCCTTAATTGATATTTTTCCCAGTTAAAAAAAAATCCAGTATGAGAAAAGCTGTTCAGGTAGACTTTTTTTTTTTTTTTTTTTTTTACCACAGATGGGCAAGTTAGAGCCCTATGAGATGTCAAATTCAATTTCAAAATCCATCCTTCCACTGCACCTGTATCAAGTAATCAAGTAATGCTGGAGATGATAATTGATTGGCACTCATCGCGAACCCGGCTCAGGTCCACTCCTCCCTCCACTCCTCCAGGAATTCATTATGCAAAGAGACCAATGAAATATTTTACACTATAAGCAACAGGAGAGTAAACAATTATACTGCACCATTATACTCCCACTCCTGCTAATTGTTTTATTCCACATACTATATATATATATGACATAAACATATATACATAATGACAATTCCCATACACACTGCTAATTACTCTTTCCCCATCTAGTTATTGTGCGGTGTCCACTGACTGTGCTTACATGTTCCCCAGTGAGAGCTATTAGAAGTAATTAGAAGAAAACTCTCTACCGGTGTTGGGTATGAGCGCAGTTCATGTGCTGGTGGGAAGTAACAACATCTGCAACAGAACAATTTGTGAGGTTATTAGTGCAGTTAGTAAAATTAGTGTACAAATTCACTATATTTATATTTTTATGCACTTGGGAGGGGAGCAAAAAAATTACATTTTTACAAAAAGGCCAAGCATGGGCAGGCTCAAATACATTCAAAAACAATGAGAGAAATTCAGCTCAGGTCTTAGTAATCTTTGTACCACTAATGCTGCATCTTGTTCATGTACACATCAAGATACAGTAAACACAATATGGGACAATAATTGCAGGCCTCTCCATGAAAGGGTCAGGTATATTGTGCTCTCCTTACTTTTGCTGAACAGCTCTGTTTACATCTTATGTGAATTCTAATGCAGTCTTAGTGTATTTGAAGGTTGAATGTATAGGTGAGGTCACTCTGTATGTCGGCTGCTCTGCAGTAGTGGCACTCCTTTTGTGCAAGTTAAGTCCCTGAGCAGTACAATGCTGCTAAAAAATGGGGAACAATTTCAATGTAAGAGAGTCAATTGAAAATAATAAAAATAAATGTGACTCCTATGTCTCTGGGGAAAACCAAACATCTCCTGCAACAAATCAAAACTTTCCCTCTCTTCCGCGGAGCGGGTGTCGAAAACGCCCTGTTTAGTCTTGTTCTGTTTCTTCACAAACATGCATTTTCTGGTGAAAAGGAGGAATCAAGACTTTTCAGTTGTCTCGCTGGAAACAGACACCTGAGTTGGAAAGTGGGAGAGAAGTTGAGCTGTTAGATCTCAGAAGCATATGCTCCCCTGGGGAAAGCCACAGCTCAGGGTACTCATCCTACGCTGCTGTGGAGCTAGCTTAAAATACTGTTGTCACATAGCGATCACAGGCTTCCACTGATGGTACACAAATAGTCCCCTTGCGAAGCTCTTAAAAGCCCATTAGACATCACCACGTTCCGCACTGAAGATGCCACTGCTAAGTGCTCCTGATGCCAAAGGGAAAGCATGAAGACAGTCCTCATGCAGAACAATCCCTGTTTTCACTTGTTTTTCCCTTTCCACCTGAATATGTTTGTTGACTTTTCAACTCATTTTATGCAGTAAATATCTAAGAGAGTGGCAGCTAACCTCAGATCAGGGTGTGACATTTCTTCATGTTCAAAGTGTGACACAGATGTTTAACTGGTGAAAGCTGACTTCTCAAGAGTCTTTCACTCCCTGTTGACTCGCTGTAACATCTCACAGTGTAACACTGCACAGTGGAAAATTATCTTGAACAGGTAGAGGTCAAGCATGACCACTGACTTCATGCAGGAAGCTGCTGGTGAAGTTCTGTGTAAAAGGAAACAACCATTAACATGTTCTTGTTGAGTTCTTTATTCAGTATGGGAAAGCTAAATAGTGCCATCTGGTGACATTTAAGAATCAGGTGGCAAACCCTGAAGATAATTAAAGTGTTAATGTAATATAATCAGAATGATGATAAACTCATTTACAGGAGACTTCATATAAAAGAATGTGCTCAAAGTGCTGATGTATTTGTACAATGTATAAAACTGTAATTTAGGCAAATAGCAGATACAATATTTCAATTTAAAACAGGTGTTATGTCTAATTAACACAAGTTTCCAACATTCTCACTTCATGCAGAGCTCAGCACCCTTTGAACCGTGAATGTAATAATGACATTTTGAAATACAAATTTGACAATTCTAAAAATGTGCAACCTACAAGTTGCCGGCTTTGGAGGGAAAAGGGGAAGCAATAAGAGGCAGAGGTGAAAATGTGAGAAACTGGAGAACGGAGCAGGGGGTGTAAACAGCATGTGTGCGCTCCACACTCAGAGAGGTAGGTGAGGATAAATGGAGAGCAGAACTCTGTTTGAGTGTGAGAATTCGTTGGCAGCCTCGGGAGCTCAGTGATCACTCCTCCAAACGGTTGCTGTGGGGATTGTGGCTCCTGGAAGTGGAAAAACTAACAGGTTCTAAAGAGGCGCGAGCCCAGAGGGAGGGAAACAGTGCTTACAGCAAAAGGATCGGCCCAGCCAGTGCCTCTAATTGCACTTCATTATCTCATATTGATTTAATTAGCAGCTGCCTTGCCTTGTGTGCTCAGGGTTATGGTATGCCTTCAAACAAAGGGGCCAAAAGATGCATATACTCTGCTGTATAGGAGTCTACTCAATAAAGCACGTCATATGACAACACTTAGCTCTGTAACTATAATTACCCTCATGTTATCCTGCACATGCAGACACAAATAAATATGTTTCAACCACAGGCCACAAAGCCTGTCTTGAGGAGCAGGAGGTCACAGAGTTGAAACACATACTGCACAGATCTGAAGTCAAGGTTGCTGTGTGCTCTTTCAGTAAATTGGCGCGCCATAAACATTATTTAAATAGAAAATATCTGGATGCTTCCTGTTTTCAGTGCTGCTGCAGCTGTGGAGTCAACTGTAACGTCATTTAGCCTTTAAATATAATTATAGGCTAGCTTTTATAAACACATGCTAAGTGTATAACTGTCAAATGAAGATGGCCGCACATGAGCAAACATGAAAATGTGCATTAGCAAAAATACTCTCTAACGTCAGAAGGTGAATACATTAAAATAATTGTCTCAATGGCTTCTGCTGTCCTGCTCTCCCATTACAGTGACTTCCCTGCTGACCATACTGCCTTCAGTGTTTACTTAAAAAGAAGCAAAGGCACAAAAGGGCACTATTAACACAGTGAATGAGTTACACAGAGGCATGAAGTGGAGAGTGCTAAGAGGATGATCCCGGAGTGTGTTTTGGTGTGCAGAAAGATTGCACATTTATAACCTACATGGAAAAACAACAGTTGTGTGTGGTTGGTGGTGAAAGACAGAAATAGGGAGGACAAGGTGTGAGTGTGTGAAGATGGGAAGAAATTGACAGCTGAGCGCGCACTTTTGCATTAATGGAGGATTCTTTTGAAGTAAGTTCAGCACGCTAAGAGTTGTGAAACCTTTTTGTGTCCATCAGATGGAGATCCAAAGGTGGAGGAAGAAGTTGACAGAATATACAGGAGGGACAGATGCTGCAGAGACACTTAGGATGTGTGTCTTTAATGATCCAAGCAGCTTTGCATACTGTCATCATGGTAATATGACTTTACCATATTCCTCCACGACCTGCTCCCTCCCATTACAGCAATCTGTACCATATTATGAGCAACAACTGGAGAGAGATATTTTAATCAAAAGGAGATGTCCTAAAGGGGAAGTTAAAAATATGTATTATATATCTAACACTTAAAAAAACTCTGTTATTAATTTTAATACCTGCTAAATATCTTAAAGATGTATTTTACTTATCAAACAGAGCAGCCATCAGAGGACAGATCTTACAAAGGAACCAAAATTTATTTCATATCCACAGACTTTCCTGATTGTCACAGCCTTTTGAACGCCCTTCTCTCTGCCTCTTTGACACGGCCCTTTGAAGACTTAAATATACTGGTGGAATGAATGAATAGTTCAAATCAGTAACAGGGTTTAAAAGGGGTTAGCTTGACTTCACCTCGCTGCTTTTCATCCAGCAGACACGCAGTCTTTTGACAGCTCTGTCCTCTATTGACTCGTCCACCAAAACCAAAGCCACGGTCCCTCCTGTATAGTCTCAAACTTACTTTGCTGCTGTGCGTTTCAAAAATGGGGCTGATATATTCTCACCAATTATCCTTATCTGTCTTTTATTCTACTCATATTAGAAATTGTGGGAGAATCTCGATGCGCAAAGTAGGAGTGGGGTATGAAAAGTAAATCCATAGTGTGTGAGGTTCACAGGGGAAGAGGGGAAGTGAGGGAATGGAGACAGCAAAGTGGAAAGCCCCAACAGCAATCTGCTAGCACTTAGAGTGAAAGCAGCCTGGGGTCAATATCTAAAGCTAAAGGCTTAGACACACAGACAATTTCAGCCACTTGAAATGGTTAAACAAATAACAGTTGTTTAGAGAGGACAGAGAAAGTATGATCTGCTTCTTTTCTTGCATTCTTTCTCTCCGAGTCTTTACATTTTTTCCTCATTTTCTCCACTGTCTCCACTTTTCTCCACTTGGCAGAACTTCTCCTGGAGTGTGTTCCTTGTCTTCTTTTTCTCTCTGCTGGCTTGGCATGCTGAGGCAGAGATAGATGGATGGACTTGGCAGGCACACACGTAGCCAGCCTGGTAATGTGAGAAAATCCGGTGCCAATGCAGAAATGGTACAGATGGACATGACATGTTGCTGTTTTCTGTTTTTGTCTAATATTTCTATATTCTTTCCACGTGTGTCTTCTCACATGTGTTTAAACACATACTTGGGTGGTTTCTCACAGGGGTCTTTGCTCATAGGCTGAGAATTGGCCATTAGGGTATATGTTCAAAGGACACATCATCAACGGCTAATTAACAATTATTAACTGTTCTGCTGTGAAAGAAGACAAATTATCATAAATTACTGCCTAATTAAAATGTGATTGCTGGCTCAATAGTTATAAATCATTAATTTTTAACACCCTTATCACATGCGGACGGATCCAATTCAACAAAAGGTCTATTAGACAAAAATGAATTCACTGGTTTCTTTCAACACACACCCCACTTTCTGCTCCTCTCTCCCACTGCAGTCATTAGCCATAATTACTCTATGTAACACATTGGCTTTATCCATAGATATTAAAGAACAATTAAACCACAGCCTAATTGCATTAAGTGAAGTCTTGTGTAGTGGCCCCCCAATCTTAGACTCTATATGTGCAATTAGTGCATGGAGATGTACGAGTATATTGAGGTAACTAACCAACCAAGGGCAGCAATGTAAAGAAAGTGAAATGTATGTGTCCCTACATCGACTGAACTTCATATATTTTTGCTGATTTTAAAGCATCAGTTGTTTCAACATCCTCTGTCACCTTTATGTACCACCATAATCTTTCTCCTGCAAGTCCAACATTCTCTCCACATAGGCGATGTGTATTTGTTATCCCAGGGCTCCTGTTTATAGGATTTTTCTGTCTATTTTCTTTTGCCTTTCGATCCCTCCTCCTCTCTCTAACAAGCTAACTCTGGGCCCAGCGAGGTGAGCAGAGGTGAGGTTGTGGGGAGGAGAGGTGCATTGTTTAGAGCTGCTTCCGACTGACATCCAGGTAAATGGGTAAATGTGCACTCTCATCCATATTCCAGCAACCCGGGCAGAGGCATTTGGCCAGAGCGTGGTCGGGGCCAGGATATGAAATATTAAAAGGATAAAGTGAAAGGTGGAGTACCCAGAGGGCCTTGGACAGTTAAACAGCTCTTTGTGTAGATGCGTCTTCACTGCCTGTATCCCCACCTGGCATCCTCCTCTCTGAGAGGCTGGGATTTCAGCAAGCATCCATTGTGTACTTCAGCCAAGGTCAACGCACAGTACACCAAGTTAGCATCAAACTGTGCTCTATGATCAGCTCTTACCATCCTAGAGCACTGCCAATGATGGAGCATGTTCACAGCTCGCAAACAAATCAATAACTCTGTGGATTGCATGACTGAAGAAGAGACAGTGAGCTGGGAAAGATGTTCAAAAAATGTGAAAAATGGAGCTCTTTCCAGTTTTTTTCCACCATCACTTGGCAGGATGAAACCCAGCCTGCTGTTTGACTGGTAGTCCGCCAAGTAGGGACTCAGATATATCAGATTTCAATTAAGCACAGTTCATGAGGGCCATCCACAGAGGTGACATGGTCCTCACACTCTCCATCCCCCGCTTAGTTGCAGCCCCAGGGAGCAGGTAATGAGATGGCTTTCTATCTGGCTCTCCATCTCCTCTCTCTTTCAGGAGGAAGCCTAGCACTCAGGGCCAATGGGGCCTGTTGACACCTAGGGCAGGTGCTTGGCCCAATTGGCTCTGGCCCGCAGCCTCCAAGCATGTTTGGCTAGCAGTGGCCACACAGTTTGCCCCTCTGGACTGCTCTAGGGGGGTAGATAATGAATAGTCTGAATGCAGGTGTGTGTTTGTGTGTGTGTGTGTGTGTACTTGTTCAAGCATGTGTGTGTACTGTGTGACTGTGTGCATGAATTATAAATAAGTAATGAATATAAAAATGTTTTTAGCATTTCATATAGGGGCATAACCACTTCCATGGGCTTCTTTTAAAAATGGTGTTTCTCTAAATCATTCAGTTAAATCTCCTTACAGAATTTCAAGTGGATATTGGACAACAACAGAGGAATCCTCAGGTCACATTCGTCAAAGAAAAAGACAAGAGGCCTCCAAGCCTTTAGTTCACTGCTCAATCACTTGAGCCTAATTTGTATGCTGATTCAATCACAGAAACGGAAAACAAAGCGAGGTGCATAAAAATGACAGCCTATCACTCAGAAAACAAGACAGGGAAGCTCGGCAATTCTTCAAGCACACAGCAGTAAATTCTTTTGAGTGTGTAGTGTTACCTGCTGTTGCAGCCCAGTATCCTGGGAATTATGTCCATATTGGACGATTCCACACCTCATGACTTATGCCAATGTTCAGTGCCAGGACAGGAAGTATTGTGCACTTTGTGTACAGAGACAAAAAGTAAACAGAGTGTGAAGGTCAGGGTGGTTGACTCTCATGCAGGAGACAGAAGTTTGTGCCTCATCACAGACATAAAATTACTGTTTGTCATTTAATTTACCATAATCATAATCTTTCTCTAACGTTAGCAAACTAACCCTAACCATAGTTAATCATCTTTCACTAATCTCTCCCTAACCTTAACAAACCATTATTGCCATGTTCAGATAATGTCCAAAGTTGGATTTTTAAAAACATTGGTTTTGGATAAAACAAAATGTTGTCACTGAAAGTAATCCAGGGTTTTACAGAATCATTATACAAATATAGACGTCTGGTGATAGAGTTGGCTGTTGGCAATGAGATGCTGATAGATTGTGGGCATGTGGAGATGTTCCTCACAGCAGTGGGGTGTGAGGGAAGGAGCCTAACATCTCCTTCTCCACTGGAGCTGTCTGGAAGGAATCTTTCCCTCCCCCTGAAAATGAGAAAAGGCAAAAGGCATTTCTTCTTATTTTTGTGGTTTTTGTGTTCATTTTTGTGCTAACATTATTCCATATTTTTGATGCTTTTGAGTTTTTTACTGGTTTTGTTTAGAATTCAGCCTCAGACAGAAACTAGTAAAGAAAAAGACTTGCCCCAGTATTTCCACGCTATGCCAGCAACATTCATAACCAGAGTGGGGTAGAGTTGGGAGGATGCAACAGTGCATCCGTCACCAAGAGGAATGGCGGTGTCATCACCAACTGTGGTGTGGAATCACAGGCAGTCGCTCTAAGATACACTTCTTTATGGAGGCACTTTTTACATTCTGCTGAGTAGCCCTGGAAAAATAAAAGCTAAATCTTAGCTGTCACCATCACGCTTTGCTGCACTATAACACTGTCCAGCGTATGGGCACTCCGTATGTAGCAAACCAATACATAGAATTTCCACATATTCATCGATGCTGCATGCATCACACAAGAAAAATGGAGAGGCTGCTTGTGTCTTTATACATTTTGTGTTTGTGTATGTGTGTGTGTGTATGTGCCTGTGTGGGGGGGGGAGAATAATAGGGATGAGAAGGTCTCGGCGTGGCTGCACAGCAGCCGTTTCTGAAAATCAAATGGCTGAACAGTCAGTAATGAGGCAGACAAAAGAGACTCAGCCAGACCCAGAAGATTTGAAGGGCAGACGGAGGAGAGAGAGGAAGGAGGGGGAGCTGAAGGGATGACAAAGGGGGGAGAAAATTATTGAATTAGTCAGACAGTAATAGCAGAAAGAGATGAGTATAATGTGAACATGCACTGGGGGGAGGGAGGAGGGGGTTATGACCCAAAATATGAAATCATGCAAAACAATAGCAGAACTAACAGAAGCGAGAAAAGAGGTAGAGGATTTAATTGGTAGGTGAAGGTTTGTATTTGCATTATTTATCAGAGGGAGAGGTGTATTATAATAGGAAAAAGCATCTGCACACTACAATCTTCATTTATCAGAATCAGAAGATGGGGATGGAGAGGAGAGGAGAGGCTGAGGAGAGGAGAGGAGAGGAAAGGAGAGGTGGATTTTTGGATCATTAACATGCTGTTGATCCTCTAAGTGCCTGAACCTGCCCACCCTTTCCAGCCTCAAACACAAAAACTGTCAAACTTGCAAAGCCATTTAAGTTGTCATTGACAAAGTAATGCTGGAGATATATTTAAGTATGAAAATAGACATTTGTATGTGCACCAATATTCCATGTAACAGTAAATAGATAATACTGTAAAACATTGATGCATGAAACAATTGTTCATGACATTAATGAGCACTTATCATAACGCTTATTACACATGGTATGTTGCTCAGTGCTGGTGGTACTACTTTAATGGCTCAATGTGAAAATACATATACCAATACAAATTGGTATATGCTAACAGGGGTGTTATTCTCATATTTTTGTCAAATATTGCTATCCTAATGTTAATATTTTACTCATCATCTCCGTCGTAGAAATTAAGGAATTGATCACACTGGCAAGAACAACATCAGTCAGGGCAACACCTGTAAAATCCAGCATTGAACTTTTCACTGAACATTTACTGAAACATAACATACTGTGTTTTGTTATATGCATTTACATATAAGCACTATTTTTATGTGGTGGACCAGGTCAACCCCGTCTTCTAGAAATTACATTGATATACTAATTTGCAATTGCAAATATGTTTTGAGATAAACATAATGCAGCCAAAAAATCACCAATTTTATCACCATAATGTTTTAATAAACTTTGTCAAGTCCCAAAATATATGCAAACTGTATTTAATTTGTTGTCTGTATCCATTCATAGCAACTAAAACATGACTAAGGTTTTTTTTATGGTTTAGACACTCAAGGCACTTGGTTAAAATTAGGCAAAGATAGTACTGAAAAAGTGAACACTGACCTGAAGCACAAAACAGGACATTTTTTTTATGAACATTTAACCCAGAAACCCAGATTATTATATATTATACAAGAACTCATGATGTTTCTGTTGTTACTTGTTACAACTTGCATTCAGATGAAAATGCAATTGTTTAATTTAAAGAAAAAAAAACCTTTGCCAAAGAAAAGGAAGTATATACAGGCAGCAATTACACTTCCTGCAAAACATATTTGGCAAAACAAATTCACAATATATCAATATAATTTCTAGGAATAGAAAATTTATCTACAATTTACAATACGTCACTTTTATCCAAAGCGACGTATGTTTATCTAACATTAGTATATGTAAAATATTAATTTGCAATACCCTTCAGCTTAAACAATGTGCATATTTAAGAAGAGTAGGTCAGCTACTTCAGGATGTTTTCACATCTGGACAGTTACTTGTATTACAGTACATCAGTGACTGGACAAACTCCTGCAAACCTCGGTGCATGTGTGTGAGCCGAGAGAAGCTGCCAGAGGTATTGTGATACTTCCTGTCTTCCATCTCCCAGGGAGCCCGGCTCTCTGTTATTCCTGGAAGGTGGTGATGCAGTGTCGGATTGTCGCTTCCTCTGATCTGCAGTCACACAGCGGATTCCCAGGGAGCGTGTCACCGAGGGCGGGGGGAGAGGGGGCTCAAATGCTCTGCTCGTTACTCTAAACGCTGCCTAATTAATAATGTATCAGAGAGGACGCGCTGAGACACAGCAGGGCTCCTCTGCTTGTCACAAGCACTGACGCATGCACACACACACACACACATATTTCGGAAGAGACTGATCAAGCCCGCTCTGCCCCTCCTCTACAGAGGCCCCCACCCAACTCTCCTCTCAATATTCAGATATAAGCAGGAGAGAGGGGAGGAAATAGACACCAGGCTCTGAATACATGTGTACCGTCCATTGTTGATGAATCCTCCATCCTGCTGTAGCCCTATATGTACACACGCGTACATACATACACACAGCGACAAACAGGAACTAGGCTCAACTTGATTCTTTTGGGATTTGTTTCCACTGCATGAATTTTCATAAGTGAAATTTTATGGTAAACTGAGCTGATGTTGGGAGAGGTGGGAGCACCTCTCAATGACAGGTGATATACCGGTATTGAGGTAATGGCTCCTCCTGTCCGATTGAGTCTCTCTGTTTGGTACCACACAAACACTCAAGGCCTCAAAAACCAACTACACGCATCTATTTTTATGTTTAATTTATTGCATGTTGCTTTTTCAAATCCAATCAAAAAGCTGTCAAATCAACTGCCACTGGGCGTCAATGTCGAAGGCTCTTCGGGTTTTAATGGTGGTACTGCTTATACAGTCTTTAAATAAAAACAAAGCTAAGTATTGGTTCCTATATCTACCAGTCTGTTCTGAGACTGATAAACATCCACAGCTTCACTGTGCCTCCTCCTCTCCCTCTCCTTCTTTCTCTCTCTACCTCACATTTGATTTATTTGCTTCTTTGTTTGTGTTTGTCATATGGAGAGATGTAAATTTAGCCACCCCAAGGGAGAGCATTCTCACTAGTGACACAAAAAAGACTGGGAAAAAAAAAATCAGAATAACATAAGCCACAAAAAGTGAGGGGGGGGTGGGAGGAAAAAGTAAAGAAGGGATTGTGGTTTGAGAGATGGGAGGGGGGGGGCAGAGAACAAGAGAGGGAGGTTTGAGATGCACAGGACTCTGTAAACAGTCGACGCGGGGGCTGGAAAATTAACGCTGCATAAATTGTGCGAAACATGTCCTATTTTCTCTCCCTTTTTTCCTCTGAACCCTCTTTTAAAAGGGTTCAGGATTCAGGGCTGTCAGATGAACGCCAGACAGGCATTTTTCCGACTTCATTTGATCCTGCTTCTTCTTTTAAAAACACTTCCCAATGACAGAGGGGAGGCAGAAAGCAGGTCGCTCTGTGTGTGTGTGAGGTGCCGGTGGTGAGCGAGGAGGAACAGGAGAGACAAGCAGACAGGAGACACATGTAGACAGACTTTCACAGTTATCACACCCTCATTGACACTGCCTTTATAGTGTCTACAACCAGCACCTTTAGCTGGGAGAGTGGCTGGGATTTTGTGTCTGATAAGTGTGTCAGCACCTCAGCATGCCTGATGGCTGTGCATACTAGCACTGTGGTGTTATGGACAGGGATGTATAGTGTACAGCACAGGTCAGATTTTACGCTAAAGGCCTATACAGGTGGACAAAAACAGGGCAAAAACTGCACTGACTTTCCAGCGAATGGAAACTGACGGTGAGATGTGTGTTTTCTGTTTGTCAGGCCAGGTGTGCAGGTTTCATGTACTCAGAGAGGTATTAAGGTATAATAATTAACATAAGGAATGATGGTTGGAGATTTGTAAGTGTATAAAAGACACGTACCGCTGTCCTTCTGCCCTCTTGCATGAAACAATTATATTTTTCAGGCCATTCTGTCCAAAACAATAATGCTAACTTCCTTCCTCTTAGCTGCTGCTATCGACTTCACCCTTTGTGTCAAACTACATCTGCCTCTGCTTGCTTCACCAGCTCATAAATTCCAAACAGAGTGAAGAGAAGAAGAAAAAAAGCAGGGCATCTCTCATTGCTCTCTCTCTTTCTCTCTCGATCACAACAACACCATTTCCATTTATAATTTCGATTGTTAATTTGCATGAGAAAAATTAGTTGGGTGACATGCGTGATGTTTTTTTTTCTCCCCCTTTTCTTTTCTGCTTAATTTTCCCACTAATTATAAGCAGCAATGGCACATTATTTACATAAATAATTGTTGTTCCTTCTGTTCACTCATATTTTCCTCCTTTCTTTCTTTGTCAGAGTTGTTTTGGCATTTGTCGTCCGCGGGGGCAATTCTCCTCTGAGAACATTTTCACATCTCTCCTGACTGAAATATCTTGGATCTTGAGTGTGTTTTTCGCCTGATGTTTGTTGTGGTGTTTTGCTGTCCTTTGTTCAATAAATAGATTCATCCTACATTTTTACTTCCCCTCCAAACTTCTAAACTCTCATAAATAAATATGTCAGTTGTGAACACTTTTCTGCTATTTTTACTTCAAGACAGAACATTTTTTTCACTTCTCCATCAATGACTTTACAGGGACGGTTATGGTATAAGGCATCAAAAGCAGACTTTGGATATAAGATTTTGCTTGTTTATCATCATCATTTTGTTATAGCTGGTATTGTTCCCGTTAGTGTGTTAAGGGTGGGGATCCTGCAGGCAGGATGATTATGCCTTGTGTGTATCACAGGTGGAGCTATAAACTGGCCCCCTGCTGCTTAGAGAGCTTTCACACTTCATAAAGAACAGAACACCCGAGCAATCAGGCCTGTTATACAGACCCCATTTCACATGTAATGCACTCTGCCACACGTATACCTGGTAATTGATATGGATGTAAAAATGTTTCTCAGGAATTTAATTAATTGTGCCTTTTTTTGCTTTTACTTGATAGAAGCATTTCATCAATTAACCCTCAAAATGAAAAAGAAAGTTCAATATGCTCTTGTGTCAACTGGAATTCACAAGAGGCACAATTCATAACATTAAGTATACGAAACAATTTAGGAAGTTGAAAGCTCAAATTTCCCAAATGTGTCTCTCTGTGGGGTTTTTCAAAATAAAGCAACAAATGAGGAGAAAATAAAAAGATGCTCAGAAATTTTTGCCTCCAATTTTTGGAGTAGGATTATTTACATGGTAAATATTTTTGTGTGTGTGATACTTATGTAAACAGTTAAGTTGCTATAAAGTGTAATTAAGTGTCTTAAAGGATAAGGCTGGTATTTTTCTTTTTTCTTTTTTAATTATTGTCATCAAATACCATGATGACAAAACTCTGCTACAAGCTTAATGCTCCCTATGTAAATCTTTAAAAATGGGTCACAAGTATACTTTTATTTTCTTAAAAGGCTAAATTAATTTCTTATTAAAACTGGCCACTGCAATTTAGCAAATTTAACTCAAACTAAATTTTTTGGTGATCATTTTCAGCAGTGGATTACTTTGCTGCTCTAATGAGTATTTAAGGCACCGGGATAGTGTAGGTGGGATTGACTCAAAATAAACACAATAAACACAGTGCCCAAACAACAAATGCAATGCCCATGTTCATTTTAATGAAGGAATATGTCAGCCAGTGTAATGGTGTGACTCACTGATGTGTTTTTAATAGTTTTTAGAAAAAACAGAGCTCTGTGGCACAGAGGAACTTTGGCTACAGAGACAATACATAATAGCAGGGTCAGTTTTTGGTTGGTTTGTTTGCAACAAGAAAAATAACACAAGCCCAATCCTTTAAGTTCAATTTATGGCAATCACTAAACACTCTGATGGATTGTATAATTCCTCCAGCCTTTAATTTTGGCCTTTTTCCCCATAGTCCAGCCAAGCTCTAATGTGAGGGCCCAGTTTGTTCTTGTTAACAATTGGAGCTAGAAGTCATTGGGAATGAGGAGCGAGGGCTGCGTGTGGGGTACACACTTTTAATTGAGGGGAGGAAAATGTGCATCAGTAGTGTTGTGAGGGGCGGAGGGCGATCTTCAGAGGCCAATTAATTTGGAATACAAAGCAGCGGTGCAATCTGCTCAGGTTTCTGTCCGGGTGCGTGGCTAGCTCACACCAGCCCTGTCTCTGAGGCATCTGAGATCAAATTAATTTAAACACTCCTCCACACCCCCCGCCCCTCCAACTCCTCACCACCACTTCTCCACTGCACACTCTTTCACTGTCCCTAGTCCTATTATTGCAACTCTGAACTCTCTATATAAAAATCTCTCCCTACAGCACAAATTCATACCATTAACATCACCACACACACACACACACGTATACTTTTTCTCTCTATCCCTGCTTTTCACAGAGCGACCCACAGAGAGGAGGCTTTCAACTCAGCCAAAAATAGCAAGACTTTCCTCTTCAGACTGCTGTCTGTGTACCCAAATGGCCAAAGCTCAGCCACCCATTCCTGGATTTGGTCCACTAACTCTCTGTAGAGACACACAAAGGGAATTGGGCCACTTGTGTGCTCAGTAGTTTAATCTTGTGATACCTGCAAGCACTAAAAGTTCTAAATTCTTTTAAGGTCTTTTGACAGCAAAGATGGCCAAAGGTTGACATCTAGAAACAAATTGAATCTAGAAACAAATTGACATAATGAATATTCATTTTTTAAAACTACAAATTTATGTTTTCGGAGGTTTTCCATAATTGCAGCAACAACTCTTACTAGAATTTTAAGCAGATCTCCTTGAAGCACAAACTCATGATGAATGCTGTGGACTGGTGAGGATGATGGTCGGAATAACAATGGACTGATAAGGAAATTTGTGATATATGTCTGTACTGATTGTAACTATACTGGTCATAAAAGAGGCCACGCTTCTTACTGATGTCCATATTCACATTTATTCTTCCCTGAAGTATCATGGAACACCACATGAAAACTAGAAGGCAAACAAAATAATTTCAAGCACAAAGCTCAAAACTAACAAAGAAACAAATACTCTGTGTTTCGTTTCCTTATAAAACCAAGTATACAGGGCTTAATAAGGCTTAACTTAATCAATTATTACCATGTTCTCCTGTTAGACCAGCAGTAGAATAACAGACGGGAGCATAAAAGTTTGCTGTTTTTGCCTGCCATTTTTCTTGCCTTTCTGAGCTTTCTGAGCTCAAACTTCCAGGTCATGTGGTCATGTGACTTACAATAAAAAAACTTGTTCATCTACATAAATATAACAATGGCAACATCATAGTGTGAGTTTAACTCACAAAGTACCCAAGATTACAGTAAACAAGATGTATTATAATTGCATTAAAATAAAACTACTCGACAGTCATAAAAAATCGAGTATATTGACTTCAAGTGTTGTCATGGCAATGTGTATACACCGGTCTTATCAGCATCAGCTACACTCACACCAAATTACCTTTGATTAATTAATAACCAAATATACAACAGTGATGTTTAATACATTGCACACTCTTCATCAAATATATCTGTGGTACAGTAATATCCAAGCACTCAAGTAACTCAAAGAACATCTGAAAGACTGAGCGAAATGGTTGATTAACAATTTATAAAACTCTCCAGTCAAAATTGACATGTAAAGTATACCTCAACATACAGTTAAATGTTACAATATCAATTGAGAACACTCTTCTCAATACACACAAGTTCAATAACAACCTTCCTATACTAACCTAGAAAAAGAGATAAGTGATCAGTGACTGACTCGACCAGAAGTGGAAGGCAGAATTTTTACAAGAATAACCAACATCTGAATGGGTCGTTCAACAATGTATGGCTTGCTGAGGCATTCACCCCCTTTTCCTAACTTCTGATCTCATATCTATATTGTAGCTTTTCGCACCAGTCCGTCATCGTCCTTATATACTTCAAGAACCCTGGCAAGTTTCCATTCATTACGAGGGATCTCTTCTTCCTTGACAATCATAATATCGCCAACTTGCACATTTCATCTTGGAGCATGCCATCATTGCCTAAGAAGGATGTTGGCAAGATATTCCTTTCTCCATCTGTTTCAAAATTGTTCAGACAGATATTCCACTCTTCTCCACCATTTTTTGGCATACAAGTCTTCCTTAACAAATTTACCCCGTGGGGGCAGCGGAACAGAGGATTTCATGGAGAGCAGATGGTTGGGTGTTAGTGGCTCCAGACTTGTGGGATCACTGATACTGTCAACAGTAAGTAGGCGGTTATTTACGATGGACATGGCTTCGTAGAAGAATGTCCTTAAAGAAGCATCGTCCAATCTTCCGGCACTGTGTGCAAGGACTGAGCCACATGACTTGAGCCTGGCGCATTGATACAGAAATCACACTGCTTATCTGCCTCATATGTAGCTACCCTTTCTTTGTTCACTTCCTTTAGGGCTCTTGCCATTTCATTTCTTGTTCCAAAAAAGTTGGATCCTTGATCTGATATGTCTAACAGCTCCACAGATGGCCATGAAACACCTTGAGGCATTGATGAATGCATCGGTCATCATGTCTTCCAACATCTTTATGTGAAGTGCTCTGGAGCATAGGCACGTGAAAAGGGGACCATACCGTTTGTCTTCCTTGCAACCTTGCTTAGTATGGAACAGACCAAACAGCATACCACAGTGGGTGAATGGTGGTGAAGGATCAACATGGTCATGGTAGATCTGCCATCTGGTGGCCCATGAGCTCTCTTTCAGGGGACACACTGCCTTATGTACTGGGCTACCGCCTTACTGCTGTTAAATATTCCAGTAACCATTGGTCCTCAGTTCATTCAGGGTTTGTCCTCTGCCTTGGTGTTGTGTTTTTCTATGATGGTCAGCAAGGATGAGGTGTGGGACAACACCATCACTTGGAAGGATTGTTGGGTGCCTCAGATCAAGAGGTGCAGATGCTCCCCTCTGTCGTCCTTCCCACTCTCATTATATCATCTTAGAGCAGTGGGTCAAGCTGGTACAGTTGGTGGTTACAAGGCAGCTGTCCAGATTTCTGGCTGAGTATGTGCAACTCCTCTTTGAAGGCATCTTGCTATGCAAATTTTTATGAGAGTGAGTATGGTCCTCCTTATTTCCTCCACATTTAAGGGTTCTGTCTTCTTAATCCTCTTAGCTAATCATTAAATCCGAGCAATGACATTCACTGCTGTGGTCCATTTTGAGAGCCGTGACAGTCGCTCTTGAAAATCTACTTGCCTTGCACCCTCAGTTTTCAGCACTTGGGTTGCCTTGACCTCAGAGTCTCCCACCAGCAGCTCTGAAGTTCCTTGGTTTGTAACTACTTCTCTCTCCCATTGGAACTTTAGTCCTTTGAGCCATTTTGAATTGATCAACTCTGCTACTTTGTCGCCCTTTTAGCCATGATCAGCAGAGTTCTCCCCTGTGTTGACATAGTACCACTGTCCTGGGTCAGTGGTTTCCCAAATTCTCTGGACCCGTTTTGGTACAAAGACGTGAAACCTTCGAGCTTCGTTATTGATATGACCTAGAACTACTTGTGAATCTGTCCAAAAATGCTCTCTGTCAACCCTGAGCTCTAACTCCTCCTTTAGAATATTGCTCACAGCAGCAGAGATCACTGCTGTTGTTAACTGTAGCCTTGGTATGATGACTATTATTTAGTCACGACTCTCGCTCTGCCATGATCAAGATGCAGTGCACCCTATCCTCACTCACCAATCTGATGTATGAGCACTGACTATAGCCTTGACTGCTAGCATCTGAAAAGTGATGCAGCTCAATTCTCAGGACCTTTCAGAAGTTTTCAAGTGTCAAGGTTTCCTAAATCATTTACCCAACTCTCCCACCTTGGCTGCAACTTGCTGGGTAGTGGTTCATCCCAACCAGTGCCCTTCTGACACATCTCTCTCCCTCTTTCCTGGTAGGATGAATGGGGCCAAGAATCCTAATAGATCATACACAGAAGCCACAACTGAGAGAATTCCATGTCATGTAGCTGTTTTTTCATCAAGCAAGGAGAAGGCATCACTCTACAATCCACCTTACTCCTAGCACTTTCTGCACTGGAAGATTGTTATAGTTGAGATCCACATTCTTCACCTCAACAGCACGTTCAGTGACACAGATAGACTCAAGTACCTCCACATTGTTGGAAATGAATTTGTGAAGGTGTAACTTTCCTTTTGCATATACAGCTTTGACTTCTTTCACTTGCTTGATTGCCACATCAGCACATTCCAGGCTTATGAGGCCATCATCTACATAGAAATGCTTTCTGATGAAGCTAGCTGCTGAAGGGCACTATTTCTCATTTTGGCTGGAAAGATGCTTCATGCCATGATTGGCGCAGCCTGGAGATGATGATGCTCTGAAGAGTTGAATCTTCATATGATATTCTCGAAGTTCTGCATGTGTATCTTCCTACCACAAGAACCACAGATAATCTCTGTCTTCTTTGTTACTGTGGAACCTGTGGAACATTTTTTCCACATGACACATGACTGCAATGGGATGTTTATGGAATCGGCAGTGCACTCCCATCAGCTGACTGGTAAGATCAGGTCCTGTTGGCAGATGGTCATTCAAGGCAGTGCCTTCAGACTTTGCAGAGCAGTCAACAACTATCCTGATCTTATCTGGTTTCATAGGGCGATACACCCCTTGGTGTGGAATGTATCATGCATTTCCTGATTCTTGTTGCTTGTCTGTTCCCTCCACATCACCATCTTTGAAGACATGTTCCATAAATCTCACATAATCATTTCTGAATTTAGGATCTCTGTCCAGTTTCTTTCTAAGGTGCTTCAGGCAGACTAAGGCAGGCTTCTTTTTGTCTAGGAGGTCCGCGCTTAAAAGAGTCCTGAAAGAGTCACACTTTAAAAGAGTCGACGATTCTTACTGATGTCCACATTCAAATTTATTCCCTGAAGTACCATGGAACACCATGAAAACTAGAAAACAAAATACTTTCAAGCACAAAGCTCAAAAATAACGAAGAAATAAAGACCAAGTATAATAGTACTTAATAAGGTAACTTAATCACTTATTACAGTGATCACCCGGTAGACCAGCCATAGAATAACAGACGGGAGCATAAAAGTTTGCTGTTTTCATCCACCATTTCTCTCACCTTTCTGAGCTTCACTCAAACTTCCGGGTCATGCGAGTTACAATAAAAAAAAACTTCATGAATATAACAAAGGCAACATAATAATGACTTTAACTCACAAAGTACCAGAAATTACAGTAAACAAGATGCATTATAATTGCAATAAAAAACTACTTGACAATCATAAAAAATCGAGCATATTGACTTTTGGTGTTGTCATGGCAACGTATATACACCGGTCTTATCAGTGTCAGCTACACTGATGAAGTAAAGGCAGAAAGATAAGGAAGGCTTACAAAGAGCAGAAACCTAATTGTGGAGGGGAGAGAGGGTTGCAGGGCTGAGCTCCTCTGTGAGATGGTTAATTTATAAGACCGGTGACGTGGGTAACGTGACAGGCCGAGTAATGGTAAGGAATAGTTTGAAAGATTCCTTTGTCTCTCAGGTCAGGCATCCATTCATGTCACTCAATTCCCTCCTCTATCTTCTTTTTCTCACTCTCTCTCTTTTTTTTCGGTCTCTCTTCCTTAGTGGACACTCTGGTATCCCTATTCCCTGCAGAAGTAATCAATCTTAATCATGGTACGAATGGAATATTTGCCTTGGCTCAGCCAGGGAGTAGCATCTCTTAGCTGGGTCGAGTTCTACCCTGTTTACACTTTATTCCGGGAGGTCTTTTACCTCAGGAAACCAAGGTGGGATGAGACCCAACATGTCACTGTTTTAGAAAATGATACACATTATGATTCTGTTACACTTTATGTTTTTATTTTCTATTTAACCTCCATTTTTATTCATGGTAAATCTGACAACAAATCCTCTGTCTCCCTCTCTTCCTTCAATCTCTGCCTCTTGAAGTCAGCCTATCTCACTCAGTCGCCGTTGCTCTCCCTCTCTCTCCCTCTTCCTCCAACCTCTCTATATCTGTACCTCATTGCCAATGCAGGGAGCATAGCTGCAGCCATAGACCTCTGCGTGGAAACACCCAGCAGACAAGAAAAATGACGGCCGGTGCAATCTCATTTTCTGAGGGGCTGCAAGTCAGGCAGGAAATGGCTATTATTCCATCGACACTGTCGGTATTAAGTTATTTCCTTCTCTAAATACGAGAATGTTCATGAATATCTATTGAGTTCCAGGTGCGAGCGCTGGAGGTTTTGTCGCCACACACTCGGATGATTGCAGCCCTATATTCTGCCTGCTGCACCCTCACTTCTGAGATTGAAGTGAAAGACAATGGTAGTTGAAATTGGCTAATAAATCCAGAGGAGGCAAAGGGCTGTTTGAGCAATACTGCCAGCTCATGCATGCTTTTTAGGAAGAATAAAACCTCCTGGCTTTCCTCAACCATATGCTTTTCTAAAAGGAGGTGACCTGGCTAAATGGCTAAATCTTCCTTGCCAGGCCCAGGCGTTACTCTTAACAGCTTTGCTTATGTTGGTAGGAATACAATTTAGCTGTGCAGTCAAAGGCATGCCACGCCATATCCATATATACAGAGCGTCTTTATTTCAAAGAAATGCGCATTTCTGCCCATAAGTGTGCCACAAACGGTGTGACAGAGTGCAGCATAGAAAGAGAAGAAGCTCATGACAGAACTAAGGGCAATTTGCATTTGTTATGCATGTGCTTCTCTCATTGTGCCGTTGGCTGTGTGCTTTGTTTATCATGAATCAGAGCCATATAGCTGCCAGTCATGAGGAGAGCAGGGAGGTGAAAACCGGAGGAGGACGCAAAAAAGGAGGGCAGGAGAGCAAAGAGCCGGGGAGAGCTGTAGGATGATGACCAGCAGCCAATTTAGGATTTGAGTGACCAGTTACCTCCCACTGCACAGCGACACAGAAGGCAGCCAGCAGAAAAAGAGAGTGCCGCGGAGCTCTGCTTACATGTGTCCAGTCAGAGGCAGTCCATCGTGGAGAAGAGACGGGGGCAGAATTGATTGAAGGTGGTGGACCATAAATGAAGGTATTGATTTCAGGGTCAGAGTCGCAGGATGAGGTCTTGAAATAAATTGAAATAAACATATCAATACATCAAGTATATTACACCCTGAGCACACACATACACTTTCACAGATATATTATAAACCTTTTTTAGCCTAATAGATGGTTGATTAATGCACACTTGATGGCTTTTATAGATAACTAGATGAAATAAGCAAAACTAGGCAGTAATTTCTGATTATGATTGTTTTAAGCATCTGTGTCTTTGCGGAATATTACGTGCCTGCTAATTCAGGTGAATTAGGGATTACTGACTATAATGAAGATTTTTTTTAATCTCTGGACAATATATGCAGTAACACAGGCACTGTGTGGCACGTACGTTATCCAGTTATCATTATTTTATGTTTCAAAGTGTTTTACTGTATTTGAACTAACATTATTTTGTCATTTATTCTGTGCACTCCTCAGTGATGATTCTAAAATTAGTTTTTAAAACACAAATTTGAGAATTTCATAAAAAAAAGTAGGTGTGAGTGATACCAGTCCATTTTTTGAAATTTGAAAATCCATCTCATCTGCATAATAAAAGAATAAAGAGAGCACTATAAAGTGAGCACTCAGGAAAGGTTAAAGCACTTCCAATTTATGGGTCAGAGGGAAACGCTTTAGCTGGAAGAGGGGGAGAAATTACTTGGCTGGGAGACCAACAGAATCTCAGTGTAAAGACATGGCAGCCAATTAAGAGAAAGGTCAGACCATAAAAGAGGAAGCAGCACAGGAAAGGCTCTGCATAGGCAATGGCATCTCCTCCTTTTCAACTATCTCTCCCTCCACAATCTATCTGCTGCTCACAAAATGTCTTTATGTCTTTTATAATGACAATTTGTTTTATGAACCACGTTTCATAGATGATTATTCAGACGAATAAAAGTTTATGCCTAGCTGCAGGGGAATTGGCAGCCCAGTCATGTTCAAGCATTACTGTATATTGAGTTAAGCAGAAAACTTTCTGAGAAGGAATTAAATCAACATGTTGTACACAAAAGGAGAATGATCTAAGCTGCTAAACTAAACCAACATGACCGCTGATCTGCAGAATGATCATCCATACCCAAGATATAACAAAGGGGTGTAACAATTTTGCCTCATCTAAAATCAATGTAACCTTTCTGCTTCCAGCCCAGTGAAACACAGACTATCTCTCTTTTGTTTGAATACCTTTTTTTAATGCAGAAGTACTTTAAATATTCTCGCCAGAGAATCTTTTCTGCCACATGACCTCACTCAAAAATCAAAAGCAAATGGAAATTCATAAAAATGAAAGAAAAAAGTTAACCACACGACCACATGACCATATAATGCCCATTTTCTGCTGACATCTTCGGTGACAAGCATTTACTGCTGTCTTTGAACTGTACAGCCTCGGGATCATTTCAAAGTCAAATTGGCTTGTTTTCGTTCAAATGCTAACTCATGCTAACTATCCAGCTCTTTTTCCAAACAAACCACTCTACCACTCTTGTACCACTCATATCTGTTTTAAACCAGATTTTTTCCCTTGAGATACATTGACTGAAAACACAAATGTGAAAACCTTAATGAACTCAGTTTTAGCGATCACCCCTTGCAACCGTTAAACTGAAAATGGTTATTATTTTTACATAATGAATGTAAATCTACAGTACATTATGGAATTACCAGTTTGCCCCACCACATCTTGCACTGTAGCCACAGAAGCCAGTAAGTCTTCATTATTACAGACTGATAATGTTTTTCATTCAGTGCTAATGAACAAGACCGGAATTAAACGGCCATTGTAATAATTGCAACTGCAGTAGTTAACTGTAGCTTTCCTTCACAAATCGTCTCAGTAGTCCCCAAGCCACCAGAAAACAGTTACGCATACATACACAATGTGAAGATGATCTAAGATGCTGAACTTGCAGGGGTTAAATGTCACTGAAATTTTGTCATGAATACCACTGAAATGGCTTCTGGAAATAAAGGGTTTGCAAAATGAATTTATTCATTCTCGCTTTCCCTCTCTGTCTCACAGTGATGAATGTGTTCATGTATGCATGCATGTACATACATTTGTGTGTCTGCGTATATATTTCTTATTTCATCACCTCCACATCAGAGCACAGACCTCCTTTTCCTCAAGGGCCTTCAAGCTGGCCTCTTCAGCCTCAGTGACAACATCACAGGTCGCTTCAAAATTCCTGCCCAGCAGGAAGTGAGATCATCATGGCTGTGAAGCGGTGTCATTTTGATGGGCTTCTGGTTCTTCCTTCCCGCTCCCCTGGACACAGCCTTAGCCTTCACCTTAGGACCAGTCAACCATGACCTCCGTTCCCTGCCTCATTTGCCGAATATAGTTTCTGCTTTGTCCAAGTGGTGGCAGGTGGGGGTGGAAGAGTTGTCAGGTCCAGCTATTCCCAGAAAGGAAGGAGCATATCAAGGAAATACTACCACAGGGAGCTTATACACTCAAATGGATGAGAGTGTTGGAGTCCTAGATTACATTTGCCAAGGTAATGAGACAGAACAAAAGCTGTCTAATATCAAGCTGTTCAAATGTATTCTTCATGTACTTAACGTTGCTTTTTGCAGATGTTCTCGCCCAGAGGCTGAGAACTGACAGTGATTATATTTTTTCCCTTGCAAGAAACCTTTGCAAAAAATTTGTGAAGTTGCCTCCACAACACTGACACTTGCACAACTAAAATAGTGCAAACTGAACATGAAATTGAACATAATTTCTTTTATTTTTATAAAGAAATGATTTATTGATTCTTGTCTAAACTCAAACATTTTTGCAGAAAAAGATGAAAACATCAAATATGTTGTGATTTCTTTCTTTCACAATATGTGGATACACATTTTTGGAAATAGGTCTCATTGTTTGGTGAGAAAAACTTTTCTAAAAAGTTATTTTTAAAATAATTACACTTTCAGTTGGAGTGACATCAATACATGGGAACAGTGACACCTTGCCCTGTCCTCGCTTTCCACCCCCTTCTGAGCAGCTGGCCAGGCACATGGGCATGGGAGCGTGGCATGAGGAATGACATGTGTAATGTGAAGTGGCGTGACAATTAGGGTGCTTATGTGGTACTGGAGGTGGGCTGGGTGCGGAAGGGCAGCCAGGATCCCTGTTGTACTAAAAACTGGCACAGTGGGTTCCAAACATAGCATTATATGCATTAATATTACATTTTCACATTAAACACTATAATATTTTTTTTTTTTTCAGCTAGAAATTATGCATGCTCATCCTGTAATGTCTGTAGTTTTACATTTTACAGTAGTTTAAAATGTAAAATTCATCTCTCTCTGTATGCCTTTTCCTTTTCCTGGAGAATAAACAATTCAGTTGAGTTTAGAACAACAAATGTAAATTTGTTCAACTGTAATATCAGTCAGAAGTAGATTCAGTGGCAGTTCATCTAGATAAAAACGTTACAGATGACTTTACTTTAAACATTTCACATGTTCCATGAAATTAGTTTGGTTCCATGAAATTAGTTTGTAGGAAAGAATCTGGACATCAGGGACTGAATACAGTTCACAGCCTCATCATACTGAGGCCCACTGCCAATTACATTCACAGGGACTAGTAACTGCCAAGAGGACAAGGCAATGATGAATTATGAGAATGATGAAGAGAGGAAAATTGACAGCATAAAAAGTTTAGTAATAGCTGAGACTGAAGCATCTAAGAATACATGTTTTGGTCTTAAAGGGTATTACAGTTCATGGTGGCTCTTTGACCTCAGCAAACAATGTTCCTTTTCTCTACTGCAAAGAATCCTGTTCCTGGGAAGTGACAGCATCCAGACACCCCGACACCTCCCTCCTCTCTCTCCATGGAGCTCCTTCGTTGTCAGCCAGAGCGGATGGGAGAACAACCGGCACTGTCCTGTGTGGTGTCTGTTTACTCCCCCTGCATTTTCAATAGCAGCTGATGGTGGTGTCATTAGATAAGGTGATGTTTTTTGTTGCATTCCTGCTATAAGTTGCTATTGCTCAGATGGTGTAATGAAAATAGTTAATAGTTTTTGTATCAATGACTTTACTGTTTTATCAATTGTAGTATTTTCATGCTATTTCTAATCTGACTTAAACTGTTTACATGAGTTTTTGGAAGATTGTCCAAAACCACATCTAAAACTGATGCACTCTTTTTTGTTCACATGCATACACCTACAAACTATACACACACAAGGCCACAAATACATGGAAAACGAGATAATTCATTCTCAGCCTGTATCCAAAGCTACTATGTTTGTGTTGTACGTTGTAGGTTGAAAGATGAAATGCTATTAAATATTTGTATGCACAAGCAATGCATATTATGTTCACACATGAATGAATGAATGAAAGATGATAACCCTGGGCTGATCCTGCATTTTTGTATGCACATAGTACACATAGAGCATGCACACACAAAGTAAATGAACAATTACCACATCTCCCATTACTTACACCCATAAGAACATACTGCAGTTACTGAAACTTACAACATAGACACATTACAGTGCTGCTGAATAAAATATTATTCATATTTATGGGTTGTATGGACATTCTCATTTTAAAATTTCTGAATTTACAAGGTTAACAATTGTTAACAACTCCTGTTACCTTGTTTAAATGTAAAACTTAACAGAGAAAGTGAAAGTGAGGTATGTGCAAAATCATAAAGCAGAAAAAGCAAAATTCAAGCATAAACGTTTGTCGGCACAAGTCAGATACCATGATCGTCATACCTGCAATATGCTCACAAACACAGCAGCATGTACTCATCACAGGAAGGTACATAGGCAAGTAAAGGTGCTCTTCTGCTGGTACTTTCTAGCAGTTATCAGTGTTAGGGCTGTACAGTATGGGGGCCATGCTGTTCTTTAGACAGCAGAGCAGAATGGGAGGCTATGGTACAGAGGCCTCACTCTAGGGGTCTAGGGTTTTGGCAGCAGAATGTGTTTACATTGTAATTAGGACTTAATTGTCCTAATTAGAATCCCCAAACCCTGATTACTCAAAGCCATGCAACCTGCTGAGCCAAACGACCTGACTCTGCTTCAGTCGTCAACCTAGACACCCTGCATAATGCTTGTTCCAAAAGCATGCTGCAATATTCATACAATTTTCAAAAAGGCTCTGATGACTATGAAGGGACTACTCAAAACTGCCCAGGGAGCATTGAGAAAAATGGATTTCCTGGAAATGTGTTTCTTGCCTAAGGCTGGGAATATGTTAACACAGGAAATCATATGCACAGGCCTGTATACAGAGGGGAAACCTTTGTCACAATCTGCATCGTACAGGAATCATCTATTGATTTTTATTGAGCAGATTTTATTAGATCAATTTTCATACCATCACATCGCTTTTTCCTTTCTCTCCCTCAGCCCCCTGTCCCTTTTTTCTTTGTCTGGTTCTCCCTGTCTGCATTCTCCAAAATCAATGTTATGGGCATCTGTCCTAGCCTCTGCTGGGGGGGATGAGGGGGGCAACAAGTGGAACATAAACAAACCTGTCTCCCTCACCCTCTCTACCTGCCCTCATGGGGCTGTTGGGCAGAAGGCCCCATCAGCAGTCCATCTGAGCCCTGTAGCCAGCACTGCCAAGCCCAGCTCCCAGTAGAACACACTGGGCTGACACTCCAAACGGTGTGTGGGGGCAGGCTGGCCGACCGATTGGCTCTTGCTGCTGCTGTGCTGGAGGGAAACGTGGAGCATGTCAAACCACAGCCAGTCTCTCTTGGGGCTCCACACGGCTGGACGGGCCTGATGCTCCCAGGCACAGGGGGCTGAATCGATCCACAGCAAAGTCATGAGAGGCCACCACACATCAATGATAGCGAGGAAGGAGCACAAGAGAATGTGCTCAGTGCCTTTAAAATGTGATTTTTGACATATTATCACTCCATGTCAAGCTTCCTCATCTTTGGCATTGTTTCCTCAATTTCTAGATTTTTTTCTCTCAGTTTTTGTACAGTAGGATTATGCTGGCAAATGCTTCTCTTTGTAGGCTGCAAGTTCAGCAAGCATGCACGGGTGCCATTTGGAAACATTCGCAGAGACATTAGATGTTCTTGTACGAACATGAACAAAATTCTTTTCTTGTCCAAACTATGAGCGTCATCTCCTGTGTGAGCAACATCACCCCTCTCTGCATAGATCTGAAGAGATGTATACACATATCTTCACTGAACCACAATTCCAGCCTCAGGTTTGGCAGACAGATTAAAGGAACAGTTTGTCATTTTGGAAAACACTCTTGTTCACTTTCATGCTGAGAGTTAGATGAGAAGATGAGATGAAGCCACAGCCTGCAGCTGGTTAGCTTAGCTTAGCATGAAGACTGAAACTGAGGGAAACAGCTGGCTCGGTCTGAAGATACCAGATCAGCTACCAGCGCTTCTTTAACTAAAAAGCAAAAACCAAAGCGTATAATAATAAGTTGTGGTTTTACAGGGATTATGAGCGGGACTCTTTCCTGGTCAGGGTCAGTGATGTCCTGGAGTCTCCGCTGGTTGCCAGGCAACCTCATAATGACAAATCGACAGGAAAGGACAGGAAGTCACTGCTCCCAGCCAAGAAATGGTACCAAATAAGTGAAAGCAAATAAGTAAATTTTACTTTTTAACCCACAGCATCAGTGAGTTCATATTCTGCATTGAGCAGGTGTTTGAGAAAACATCCTTCATAATTTCCCTTTTACTGTTTCCACGTGGCGTTTCTTCATCTGCAAAAACACCATTAACAGAAAAAAAAAACAGGGACAGTCTTTCAGTGTGTGATCTGTTCATAGCCCACACCGCTCATTCACATCATTTAATGAACCAAGTCCTCTCACTAATGAGGCTAGCAAAGGACTAAGGGGTCAAGTTCTCTCTCTCTCTCTCTCTCTCTCTCTCACACACACACACACACACACACACACTTTGTCTCCACTTACACTCAGTTTTGAAGCTCTGTATAAAAAAAGCTGCAGTAACATTTAAAGGCTCTTAGTTAATTAGTAAGGACAGGTCAGAGTCTCTTCATTAGACTTAAGTTCATTAACCTTCGTCGGCACCAGGATATGGAGTGGCTCTTTCATATCACTTCTTTGTGAGGAATCACACCTCTATGACCTCAGAAGATGCCATCTGCCATTTTTGCATGATCACATCTAAAATTGTCTGTTACATTTTATGATAAATAATGCTGCAGCTGAGCCATGTTTGATCTGTTGTAAAATAAACGAACATAATAAAGCCTTTACCAGAAATCATCACTCATTATAATAAATACTGTATATGTTGCTTGGCAACCTGTTCAACAACTATGTTGCTGGGGAGAATATTATGAATCTTATTATTTTATTATGAATTATAAATTAACTCACGCTTCATGGCTTGCCTAATAACAGATGTAAACCTTGGCCTCTCTCAGCTTTTTGTCTTAATATGTGATGCTGTGCTGCTTCGCTGAGGTAGAGTATGAAAGTAGATTTAGACAACCAATCAGCACTGGAAGGATTTTTTCTTAACATGAGAATATCTTGGTAATTTTGAAGATTATTTTGAATATAAGGCAAATAAATTTAGCTGTTACCCTACAGTCTAAAATAGACACTCTGGTGGTGAATCTTGTGTCTGTACATCTGAAGGCATCCTTCACTGAGAGGCATTCACAATCACAAGAAAATAATGCCTACACACACACACACACACACACACACACACACACACACACACACACACACACATACACACACACACACAATCAGATTCTCCATCTCTGCAGGTGCTGTCATGGGCCCACTCTTCAGCCTCCCATCTTTTCCCCAGCTCTCCTCTTCTTCCTTTGTTCCCAGACTGCACACCGTCATGTCCAGGTCTTGCCTCTGGGGAGTTCAACCTGGCAGGAGGCTTGTTTTCAGAGCTTTGCTCTTTTTTTCTCCTCTCCTCTTCTTCTCCTCTCTCCTTCCTGGGTTTTTCATCTGTACCGGTGCTGGCTAATTACCGGCGCATTCTCCTCCTGCCAACAGCGTGCTGCTGATGTCGAGCGCCTACCCGCCTCCCGCCTTCCCAACCACCACCACCACCACGTCCTCCCCCACTCCTCTGTTTCCCTCTTCCTCCTCACTAGGAGAGAGCGGAGGAAGGAGGTGGAGGGGAGGGCCGGGGTACAGATGTGTATTAATGAAGCAGTGAAGGGCAGGGGGTGACTCATAGAGAGGGAGAGAGAGAGAGAGGAAAAGAGGAGCAAGAGGCTATTTGCATGCAGAGACAACGAGATTCACCACTTCTACAATGCCTTTCTCCCTATCTATCTTTTCTCTCTCTCTCTATCTCTGACTGCTTCTCTCTCCCTCCACATCCTCTTCCCATCATCCTGTGTTCTCTCACGTTCTAGCTCTCTCACTCCCTCTCTCTCCTCTACCTCCTTGCCTCTCTCCTTTGCTCTCCGGCTTGCTGCCACTGCTGATTTGAATAATTCAGCACAAGCCGGTATTCTCCAGGGCCCCATTGTCTGTGCGCGGCAGGAGAATGAGAAGGAGAGAGATAGGGAAAGAGAGGGAGAGAAGAGAGAGATGGGGGAGTGCAGGGCAGTGTGTGTGTGTGTGTGTGTGTGCGTTTTTGTTACCTCATTGGGACCTTTTCCAGTATAAACACTGACCTTGTCGGAACCAGTAGACCTTGTGGAGACCAAAGCCCGGTCCTAATGAGGCAAAACCTCATTTCTGAGGTCCTGGCTAAGGTTAGGGATAAGGTGTGAATTGAGGTTAGGTTAAGGTTAGGGTTAGGCATGAATTGGTTATGGTTAAGGTTGGGGTTAAGGTTTGGGTTAGGCTGTCCACAACGAACGGAACTCAATGCAATGTCCTAACAAGGATAGCTGCACAAACTTGCGTGTGTGTGTGTGTGTGTGTGTGTGTAAACGGCAGGGGGAGGTGGGTCCTGCCTGCCTTCACCTAGCTGTGGCGTAAATCAGCACTAATGAGGTAGAGGAGGAATACCTAGGCCTCGTAACAGACTACAGAAGCCTTCGCCATGCAAGCACACTAATGCACACAGGTAAGGCAGACACACATTTAGCAGTCTACATGCATACAACACCTCCATAACCTTCACTGCTCTGCTGTGTTTCGGTTATTGACTTGTTGCTAACCCTCACTCCCATGTGTGTTCAACCCGGCGCATGTTCAATGTCATCCTGCAGGAGGAGGAATATTGGCAAAGAGAGCAATGGTCTCAACAAACACAGAAAAAACAATCAGGGTAACTGATCAATAGCATCATTGTTAAGGTCACCATAAGCGATCAGCAAACACTTCAAATGATTATATAATTTGCATTGATCACAATTAATTCATCGGGCAAAGTGAAATCACAAAATTAAGATGACATGCATTACTATTACTGAATAACAGAATGATTTCTGGTATGAAAAGGAAACACTTGCTGCCTTTTCCAGCTTGTTTTCAGAAATATTGTTAATTTTTTTCTACAAAATTCATATTGGACATAGACCATGTCTGCAATGCAAGGGTAATCTAAAAGCTATCAAATTGTTTGCAGGGAATGTGTTTCTCTTCTCTAGAGATTTTCTGATGTAATACTTTCATTGTGATGTTGTGACCATTTGTACTTTTTGCAGCTGCATGAAGAAGAGTAAAAAAAATGCATGTTTAATATAGTACAAAAGAAGAGGTTGCTCTACATATCACAGGCCTTTATTTTACTTTTCCAACCTTCCCAGAAATAGATCATCAGCTTCAGATTTAACCCTGAAAGACTAGAGGCCAACCCCAAAGTGCTGAGCACACAAGACACAACAGATGCTACCTCATTCTGTCTCTTTCCTTCTCTTTGACTTTTTACACTTTCTTTTGCGGTTGAACCTCCTTGATCTTCACCTCACATCTTAACTCCTGTCACCACAGCCCCTACTCACTCTGCCTTCCTTCTAACCATCCACCCACTGACTTTCACAAAGGGTGGGGGCTCCAAACTGTCCCATCCATGGGAACTTCCCCAGACGACAGGCAACATACAAAGACTGGACTTCGGATCAGCTAAACATGACAAAGCTCCAGAGACTTTAGTCTACAGTGCGGATTCTTCACACCCTGCTGGTGATTTGTTCCCATAAGAAAATATGTCAGTAATAGCTACACCTTCATGAATATGGGCCGATGTGGAAGCTTTGTACTGTCTACATAGTGACTTCAGTCAAGTACCTCTCTCTTAGGAGATGACATACTAGCCCGTCAGATTTAGTTTCTCAAAAAAAAAAAGGAGAGAGAGAAACATATGATGTCTAGACATCAAAAGAATGACGCAAATGTTGTGAAAGGGCTTTCTTTTGTAAGTCTTGTGAACTCGCTGTCAGGCATGGGTAAAATGTGCATTTTAAAACATTTGGGAGTGTAGATTCAAAACTAAGTATTGCACATTATTTCTATCAGTGCAGCCTTGGTTCTATATTTGGCTCCTGTGGATGGAGAACTCAATAAAATACAATGAGTATGGGGGAGGCATGATGATGATTTTTTTATATAGAGGACTTGATTCCCTGGGTACATTTTACAACTGTAATAATGTAATCTGGAGAACATTTATTGGGTTGTTTATCTGAAATAACAAGCTAACAACGTGTTAGATAGGCTCAATTAACCAGCGAATCACAAACCCAGCATAATGTCTGTGCCTTCTCTTCATTTTCCCTTTTCTCAATTTCTGCTCTGGCTTCTCTGTTTGCTATTCGCCACCCCCATCTAGTTAAGAAGTCTAAACCATGAGGTGTTTTTTAGCCCTGCTGTCAGGAAAGGGGAAGACTTTACCTCACATTATCAAGCCTCACATGATGAATGAACCCACATGAGAATAATGGTCAAATAATCAGCTTCAGGAATTCACTCAATGAATCAAACTCTACCCCAGGAATAATTTTACTCAATGAGAGGAAAGACCAGAGAGTTAGTGTTCACTGTTTGCACTCTGGGCCCTCTCACTTTGTCTGCGGTCCCCCATCACTTGCCTTGCCAAAAGCATTGACTGGAGGAGGGTGGAATTCCTCCAGGCAAACTGCGAATTTGAGAGAAATGAGCAAGTGAAATAAAAAAGGAAAGAGAACGCAAGAACTGTAATAAATGTAAATTATATTGCAGCCTACATGACAGTCCTAGTTTAGCTGGTATCTCATGTAGGCTGTGTGGTCAGCGTTATAAATTCAGTTATTGTCATGACCATTGCTGAGTTATACAGATAAAAGGAAAGAAAGCAAGAAAGCAAGAAAGCAAGAAAGCAAGCAAGCAAGAAAGAAAGAAAGAAAGAAAGAAAGAAAGAAAGAAAGAAAGAGAGAAAGATTCAACATCTGTTATGCAGCTGGGAGGAATTCTAAGGGACGCCAGGAGAAAAAAGAATTAAACACCAGAAGGAGGAGGGGACGCTCCGAGAAAGCTGGGAGAGAAGAGAAACACGGGATCCAAAATGGCTGGACTGGATTAAAATGGCAGGAGTGAAGGAACACCTTTCTGTTTACTCAGTCTATTTAGCCTGCATGGTCCATGTCACAATGTCACCATTAACTTTGGAAGTCAGCATGCGAGTCTAGCTGAAAACTAAAAAACTAGACTGCTGACCTTTATCATAAAAACCTTGCTTTACCATTTGCACCTTGTGTAAAGTTTAACCTAATAAGTGGTAAATTTGCAGTACGTCAGGGTTGATGTAACAGCTATCTGCAGTTGCTGAATGCAAATTCAAAGCCCTCATCCTCTCCATGATAACAGCTTCTCAACAGCTGTAAAGTGGCGCTGAAAATGGGGCCACACACACACACACATACACACACACTGTGCAGCAGAGTGGGCACCCAACCCCGAGCTTGGCCAAGCTGCGTCACTCCTACAGGCCCTGACAGTAATCAAGAGGAGAAGTGAGTGCTGAGGAAGTGTCAACAGAAACAAACCCTGTGCTTCGTTTAGGCCAGATTGAACTGATAGCTCATTGCCAGTGACATAATTTAGATGAATGGTGGGTGCAATCCATCAGAAGAGTATCGCTGGTGTGAGTGTGAGCGCTGGGAAGAGGAGGGGTGCGACCCTTTCTGTGCCTGGCTGCCAGTAGGGATCCCATTACCCTACACCTGTTAACAACACCAATCCCCTTGTATAAACAGTAAAGTGATCCTTTTATCGAAGGCAAAGGGACGGAAAGAGACAGACGGAGAGAACAAGGCAGAAAGAGAATGTGGAGAATGTGAGAGGAGAGAGCGTAGAGGGGAGATGAAGCGGAGGAATAAAGAAATGTTTTCTTGTTTGGTTTTAGAGAGACTAGCACCTCTGGACATGATGGATGAACCCAGGGTCTGGAGAGACAAGTCATGGACAGATGGCTCAGATACACACTCCAATCACACCACAGCTGCCTCCAGACTAAAGCAAGAGGGACATCTAGTGGTGGAGAGCATAACTCCACCACAACTGTGTGTTACTCCTTAGCTGAACTGGTGGGAGTTTAATCCAAAAATCTCAAGCGAATGTTTTACATGTCAAGTTTCAAACAGCCCACTGTAAATTTTTTTGAATGTTTTGTTTATTTAGCTTAATACTATGCAGTGAAATGACGATTTACAACATCAATGAGAGCCTTCAGATAAGGAAACATTAAAGAGAAAAAAACAAGCTTGTATAATTACAAATGTCCAGTGAATCCAGATTCACTGGACATTTGTAATTCATCATTTTTTTAAAGAATATACATAATGAAAAAACAAATGAATATACATAAGGCATTAACAGGCTGTGTTACAACAATCTAAAAATGGATACTGATTTATATAGTTCTTTATCTGTAGGCTTTGGCCGACATTGCCTATATCTCATCTAAAGCTGACTGAGGAAGTGTAGTTGCTGTTGGACGGGTACACTGTGTATAATTTTCTTTGGCTAAGGCACTTGTGACTGATTATTCACAGCAATGTGTTAACACTTATAATTAGAGTTAGCCAAATATGCTCTATGTGATCGTTGTACGACAGGCCTCGGTTGTTGGACTCGATCCTCAATTTTATGGCTGCAAGAGCAGGACATATACCAAAAACACAGAGAACTAACAAAAACATGTTTTTGTATATGTTCATTTCATTAAAGAAAAAATGTTGAGATCTTTTTTTTTTTTTTTAATTGTTCAAAATGAGAAAAGTAGATTTGTTAATGTGGTACTCATGATAGCTTATCTGCATATACTCTCACGTTTGTGCAACAAAGATGACCACTCAGCTGTGAAACATGTTGTTATTCAGGGGGATATAGGGGAGAATTGTTATAGCAAGCAAGTGGCCATTATCTGCCACTGAAAGGGTATTTTTATGTAGTTTTTCTGGAGGGGTGAGCATCCCCTCGATGTAAAAAAAATGGAAGGAACTATTGGGTAGATGCAATTGCGCCAAGGAGTAAGCTAATTGTCCTTTTTAGACAGTGAAAATAATAGGCCAAAAATCAAAAGCCCTCCAAAATCTGACTAAATTGCCCTCCTATAGCTGGGAACATGGTTTATATTCATCCCTGAATAATAATAAGAGTCAGAAAAACACTGAGCAGTGACCTGGCAGGTTTGAAGGTAACCATTAACAGTTTGATAGCTTTAGGGGCCGTGAGTATCTGCATGCTTTTGTCATTATTGTTCAGTTTTCACTGTCAGCCTGATTTATTTTGGAGGAAGCAAATAAAGCTGTTTTCGAGGGGAGTGCTTGTTTTTCAGCTAGTTCTTCTCGGCTACAGTTTTACATCACTTTCTACTGACTTAACAGTGGTGAGGAGAGTTGTGACAGCACATCAAGGCTTTGGGACTGAGGTGTGGACAGACATGCTTCCTCTGCTTTTGAGAAATGGCTGTTTCTATGGCTTTTCATCTGTCAAACTCATCCTATTGTGAGAGATCTATTCCATATTTTGGCTAATTCCACTTTTGTTTTGGAATAGCTTTTGGTTGTACAAAGCCTCACTCAGATTGTGTTACGCAGGCTAAACATACATCTGGGAATAGAAATAGCTAGAATAGTAACAATTTGCCATCAAACAGAAATCTGTATGAAACACATCTTGGGAGTTATGAGTTATGGGGTTTGCTGAGATTTTGAATGACAAATAGAGGTAAAAGGTAAATATTTCCTTCTGCAAGTGAGAGCATTGTGAAAGCTTAAAGGAATAGTTTGACATTTTGTGAAATATGCTTATTCGCTTACTTGCCGAGAGGTTGACGAGAAGATCGATACCACTTTCATCTGTCTGCTGAATATGAAGCTGCAGTCAGGAGATGGTTAGCTTAGAACAGCAGCAGCTAGCCTGGCTCTGTCCAGAGGTTAAAATAAATCTACATATTAACATCGCTAAAGCTCGTAAGCACATTTTGTTCGTTTAATCCACATGTAAACCAAAGTGTAAAAATTATCTTATGTGCTGGACTTTGGCCAGGTGCAGTAGCCTACCTTGTGGTATCACCACTGGTTGCTTGGCAACCTCATGGTGACAACAGGACTCCTGTTTTATTTATGGACTAAACAAATGAGATATAACATGTTAATTGGTATTATATATTTTTAGAGCTGCTGAATTGAAAGCTGATTATTTTACTCTTTGGATGGAGCCATAAGCTAACTGTTTCCAACTGCTTCTTTATACTAAGCTAAGCTAACCAGCTACTTGCTGTAGCATCATTAACTGTAAGCAAGAAAGCAAATAATATTTCCCAAAATATCCTTAAGATGGCAAACTAGTAAATAAACAGATTAAAAGCTTTAATAGAGACACTGGATGACAACAGTTCCCATTGGAAATCTTAAGCTAAACAGAACAGTAAAGCCATCAGAAATGTTGCATGTAATGATGTGATGCTTGTGCTGAGAATGCGAAAAAGCCTATTACAGTTGAATGCAAACCTATGGGAGCTATGAAAAGTGTGGCTGTAACCTGTGTAGAAACTCATTAAGGGACTTTTGAGTTTCTAAATGAAGAATTTCATATTGCCACAATGCTAATGCTGATTCCCTCCATTTCCATCTCATCAGTCCACAGTATCGCTTATCAATGAGTTTGTGTAAATTGCAGTGTGTGGGAGCACAAGTGCTGCAGCCCAACTAACAGCATTCATCCTCAGAAGGTCCAAGTTTCTCCTCCTCCCTTCCTCCACTCTCTCTCCCTCTTTTCGCTCTCATATTGTGTCTCTAACGAGTCACGTCCATCTAGCAATTATTATAAAATTAAAGCTATTTTCCATGGCCGATGTTTGCCCCGGTAATAACCACACCGAGATAGGCTTCATTCATTTAGCATTTTAGTTCAGCTCAATTCCTGTCGCATTAGCAAGAGGAGCAAAATCAGAGTGTCACTCAGATATTCTGCTTAATGGTTTGGCGATGGCCTGGCCTTTTTTTTTTTTCTCCTTTTCCTCTCGCGATCCTCCTAACCCTATCTCCCTGCCAATTACGCTGTTTAATCTATATGTAGATAATGGTGTCCGGGACCTCCCTGTTGAAATGTCAGGTGTGAAGAGGTTATTAGCTAACTTTTAATTACTGTCCATCATTCGCCAGCCAACAGGACAGATTGGTCCTCTCTGACTGTCCGCTTATCTAGACTCTGAATGTTGGCTGCAGGCAGGGAAAAGAAAGACATTTAGGAAGCGCCTGGTCTCTGACTTAATATCACCATTTTCACACTATTAACAGGACTTAGTGTGTGGAAGAAAGAGACGAGAGAGAAGAGGAAATGGTGTGACCAAGTAGATCATGTGTCAAACTGCTTAATAGAAGAAGATCCTGTGTCCAACAGTTTAATGAAAGATGATTTAAAAGTTTAGAAGCAGAGAGAGGACATGAAGCAAGAATCAGTGGAGAGAAAAGTAGCAGGGATAACACTGCAGAAAACACTGCTGCAAGTATGCAAGTAATTTTACATCAACATGAGGGCGAACAAGGTTTCCATGCTTTCAAATTTTCCAAAATACTTGAACCACATTATGTTTTGTGGTTCTGCAGACACTGAGTCATGTCAGTCCTTGGATGTTTTGTTGCTCTGAAGAACCTGCAGCCTGGTTAAGACAGAGATTGCCCTGTTCAGAGAGATTAGCTTAGATTTTCCTCTTCTTCAAATGTTTTAAAAGTCTGCAAACCATTTTCGTGAACTCCCCCTGCCCTCGTGTTAAAGCCCCTATTGTACATTTAAAGACCTGCAACCCCTGACCCAAATTCTGCCGCTCTCTCCACTTCCAATCCTGCTCTCCAGTACTTGTGTTGGGGCCCAAAATAATACGAGTGTTGGCCAGGAGCTCTGAAGTCTGTCTGTATCTGCTATGTGACAGAATACCAGCCAGCTTTATAAGACACGCAGAAATACGCAGTTACTGAAAATAAGAAAAATGCGAATTAAATATATTTTGTTTGGTTGCAAATTTGGATTTTAGAAGATGAAGATTTTAGAAGAAGCATAAAACACATCTCTACAAAAAACTTGAAAGCTCAATCAGGTTTTGAAGTGCAATTTTTTCACGCAAAATGAGTCATGTTTCTTAACTTAATGCCTGCTGGTGTTAGCACAATACAGGTTCTGTAAAATGCAACTCTGGTAATGAGACATATTTAAGCATGTTTTGTCTTAGTTTTAGTGGAGTCAGTAATCATGCTTGCATTTGACATTTGCCAAGTCTTTGTATGATTTTTCTTAGCATGTTGCGCTCCATCTCTCCCTATCTACCCAAACAGTGGATAAATTTAGACATACAGGATCTCACTGTCACCACTAAATTATACTGGTGTATGTGTATTTGCAAACAGTACACACTGTTTAAGATGGTAAACTACAGTGCATTTGACAACACTGAATATACTGGTGCAGCAGGCCTACATAAGACTTGTACCCTAAAAACAGAAAACCTCAAGAATATTATAACCAGTCTCTCACATCTTCATTTGAACTACAAGCAGAGACACACACACACACACACAGACACACATACCTGCAGGGAGAGCAATCTCTGTTCAGCCCTTGAACTGTCTTTGAGCGGATTTACTATTTTAAACTCTGCAGGGCCGAGCGCTGCTGATTACAGCGCCACAGAGAGAAATACTTCCCAAGCTTACTTTTCTTCTTCTCCCTCGCCATCTTTTACAGCTTACAGACAAATTCCATTGGAGGCAGTGAGCTGTTATTCCAGCAGACATCCTCCCTGTGATGGAGGCTCTGGTTACAGAGAACTGCTTCTGGATCACACACATACACACACACACGCACACATGCACACACACATGCACTGCACACAGACATTCCTCATTTTACTCAAGGAAATAGTCAGACGGAAATAGATAATTGGTAAAATCTCAGAAATTCTGAAACGATGAGATAATTGTGGAATTATTCCTTGTCAGCCCACACTGTTACCATACGGCTCTTTCTCTCTGGGCCACAAATGCTTCTGCGGCATCCAAGTCCCCGTAAAGTCACATATTAGTGTGTTTTCGAAGACTTGCAAAACTAGCCATTCACCGGAGAACGTCATTAAGGCGATTAATGTTTTTCATCCCAACATACCTGCCTTTGAACTGGAGTTTGTGTGATATTTAAGACTTTAAGTGGAGCCTCACTGTTCTGTGAGGAGTTTTGTGTGTGTTAAGACTCTGCTCTCTGAGCTCTGCGGTGAATTACAGATGACCCATGAAGACCCCAGACCCCGCTGCTCCTACCTATGGAAACCCCCGTCATCTGGATCACATCGGGCTCAAATGGGGGGTAGAGCTCCCTCAGTCTGACACAAGCAAAGAGGACGCTGGAATGAAGGTCTGGTGAGGTGTGTGTGTAGGTGTAGGTGTCAATGAGCGACACAAATCCCGCTTTCTGTCTCTCTCTTTTACACATACAAACTTGTATTACACTTTTGGAGTTTATTTAAGCCGCACAAAACAGTTTACAATAAATAAAATAAGATAATTAGACACAGTGGTCAAGGTTTTCAGTGTTGGGGATTTACGGTTATTGGTCACTGCCGCAGTGTGCACAGCTCACACCCGTCTCAATCTCAACCAGCACCAAGTGATGGAGAGGAAGGTTATTAGCAAAGATTGATTTGCACCTCTCCCTAAAACTTTTTGAGTATGCACTGACTAGAAATGGACAAGTAGTCTGATTGCAGGTAGGCCTACATTTAACAGCTGCCGCACAATGTATCAGAGAACAATCTATCACAAAGAAATAATACATTCCCTCAGTTCAGAGTATAAATCCATAAAACTGTGCATGTCCTTGGTGTTGTGATTTCTGTTTTAGGTGAAAACTGTACTTTTTTTAATTAATTAATTTGCTGCTTTAAAGTTTAGACCGTGTGCATATTTTATAGAAAACAGAACATCCTTTACGCTGACGAAACAGGATCCACTGCACCAAAAACCATCAAATCCTCTAACCTGATAAGTTGCTGCCCCCTGCTGTAATATTGCAGCCATGAACATTTTGAAATACTCCCATCAAGTAACATGTAACATGTTGTGTGTATGAGGATGTGTATATGTGTATGTAATGCGTTTTAATTCAGAGATGACATGATGATCTTGTGCCACCTGTAAACATGAATAAATCTTGAACGTGTAAACTCAAAAAATCCTAACTCTACGTGTACTTACAAACACGTTGTAGAACATCTTATTATGAAACAAGTACATGTGGATTTTTTTAATTAAATTTCATAATATTATAGTCCAAATATTTTCCTATTCCAAGAAAAAGGAAAGAACATCTCCTCTGGGACAAAAGAGACAGAGAGTTCAAATCCAGATACCATAAACAAAAGTACCTGGCATTAATTAACCATGAACAGGTTATTAAAAATGATGTAATCTCTCTCGATTTGGCAGTATTGCTCTACTGGAAGCTCTTTATGGCGGTGTGTGTGTACTTGTATGTCTATCTTTGTGAGAACCAACTAGAGTTTTAGACCTGGGGAGTGAGGATATTTTAGCAAAGTGAGGATATTTGAGTCAGTCTTCACTTTAGGACAGACCTTCAAAGTTTTTGACAGTTAAGACTTGTTTTTTTAGTTTTGGTTAGAATTGTGTTCAGGTTCAGTTAACGGTAAGGTTTGGGTTAAATTAGAGTAAGGGGCTAGGGAGTGCATTATGTCAATGAGCGTCCTCACTAGAACTAAAAACGTGTTTGTGTGTGTTGGCATATTGTAGGTGGCCACAGGTGTTGTAAACAGATACTGCAGGACTCTGCATGTGTTGAACATGCGGTGACAGTAATCATGCTTCACTATGATTACAGCAATCAAGAGACTAAAAATGTTATTTAGGATAATGGCACTCCTGGAGTTGCCACTACATATTACCATAGAAATAAAATACCTTGTAATTTCCTGGCTGGGTGCAGAAAGCATGTTCCTGAGCAGGACTCTACCTTTTGTTGTTGTTGTTGCAGGCAATTTGAATGCTTTCCTGCATGAGTTCCTTTGTATTAAACCCACTTGGTTGCAATCTTTTGTGTGTGATTAATTGAGACAAGAGACAATACAATAAAATATGTTTATGTGGGAAAAATATTACATAGCAGGAGATTAGAAAAAGTATAAGACATCAGAATCAGGTACAAAAAAAAACAGTTGTGTAATTTAAAGTCCCCCTCCAGTCGTAAATGTGTTTTGCTTGTTGTTACTTCACTGTGCAGAATGATGTATGAGCAGATTTTGACACTAGAAGGCTGTTTTCACATTTATCTGCTGAAGTGTGAAAGTTTCTCTGCGCTCACCTTAAATCTGAGTTTGATTTGTGACATCACAACCAGTTTAGAAACCAGTTGTGGTCCAATATGTAATGTAATTTGAATAATTTATAACTGGTTAACTGAACTTTTTTGTGGAAAACCTATACATTATATTTATACATATATATATATATATTCCAAGAAGAGTATTTTTTACATGTCTTAAAACAAATCTGGAGGGGATCTTTAAATTTTTTTCTTTACATGTAGGATTCTTCCATACAGTGTATATTTTAAGAGGTTCAAGGTTAATAGTTTTCAACTGGCCGCTCATGTAGACTGAAAGAGTCATTGTAGATACATTTGACCTAAATTGCTCTGATGAATGTCATCTGCATCTGTATGTTCAGTTTTTCTTTAACAGAACAAATCAAGGTCACTCATCCAATTTGAAATTTGCTTACAGTTGTACTCACAGTCACACTCACACTCTCTCACACACACAAACAAACACACAAACACACTCCCTCTCTCTCTCTCTCTTTTGCGCTCACTTTCATACACACTTACACATACAGGCACATTCAATCCTGTTAGTACATTCAATAAGTGATGCAACTCCTCAATTTCAGGGTGCCACTGATTCTGTCACTTAGCAGAAAGTTAGTGATTATAGTTAGTTTGTTAGATTATTAGTTTATTAGTGGGTTAGTTTGTTAGTTTGCTGTGAGCTATTAGAAGCCCTTTGGTTAGTATATGTTAATTTACTGTAACTGTAGGAGAGGTTAGCTGCTTGTTGAGAGCACAAAACTGTCTAGCTTGTTTATAAGGACTTCCATTGATCAGTTAAGAGTTAAAGGGCTTAGTTCTCAGTAGGACTGCCCATTGATAAAAAAAAAAAAAAGCACATACTGGTAACAGGGCATGCTTTGATCTGAACAAAGAGACAGAATAATTTGACTACACATATCAAGAATAAAATAGTTTTAGTCAGAGAAAACGAAAGATGTTAGTAAGGGCAACAGGTGGACCTTTATAGCCTCACCGCTGTTAGTATCAACACCATAAGGAGTTAGTAGTGGAGCTGAGGTTTGCTTGGCTTGTGTCTTACTGCATTATCTGTGGTGACAACAAGCCAGGCACTCACCTGCAAAGGTTGACCACACAGCACACAGACAGAGACACAAAGCTGGGTCTCTGAGGACGTGAATTTAGCCTTTGTGAAGTATGACAGAGTAGTCATTTGAAATCAGATAATCAGTCATGACAGATTTCTTTTTTTTTAAGTATGTGGTCAACCCAATCTGATATTGGCAGCTGTTTTCTGCTCCTCTTTTCATCTTGTGGTTAATAACAGTTTCCTTCCCAAGTCCTGAAACCCTTCTTGACATGTTAGCATTTTTCATTGATTTTCATCCGTTAAAATTAATCTGAATCGGTCATTTGGGGAAGAAGGATTGCAGGATCATGAGAGAGGAGTGTGTGCATCAGACTGCGGGCATAAAGCAGAGGGTTAGTCAGTGGGTTAGAAAGAACAAGGCCAGCCATCAGCATTCAGAGTACAGGTTAGTAATCATCTTACTGTTAGCAGACATTAGTATTGTTAGATATTAGTGAGATTCTGTTAGTACGAGCCAGACCTGGGTAAAATACCACTTGCGCATAATTATTAGCATTTGCTGTAATTTGCTTGAGTATCAGATGATGGGGCTGTAAGCATTGAGACAATTTAATTAATGCCAGCAGGCCTCATTTAGAAAACTACACACTATTAATTTTCAGCAACATTCTTGTGATTATCTAAACCACAAGAATCCCCACCTAACTGGTACTTCAGAGAGGTTGTAACAAATGCTAAGAATCTTTTGGAAATATTTTGCCCCTCGTCTGGTACATTCAGTGTCTTAAAGGAGAGCTTCAGGCATTTTGAAAAAATTTGCAGCTATGAGAAAAATCACTGAAAAGCAGCTTTTAACTCAAGCCCATGATATATATTTATATATATATGTTTTATCAGACAGACATGAATACACATGCACACATACAGGAACAAAAACACACACAAATACAGCACATGCACACACACACACACGCACACACACACATGCACTCACGCAGACACATACACCCACACACTACAGTAAAATACACACTGTACATACTGTATAAAGTACATGTAAAAATAGTTGGTATCACACCACAAAGTAAGTAAACATACTGTGTTAATTACAGATTGTAGAGAACTAGTCATTCTCACACTACAATATGTGTGTAAGCAGGTTTTTTTTCTAACATTACAAGCTTGAAATGTCGGAGATTTCCAGTTCTGGGTCTGGTGAGGAGTTAACAGACAGGGCGGCACCATTAAAACACCATTTCTAGTGAATTTAAAGTGTCTTATACAAGGAGAAGTGAGTGAGGTGTTAGGCAGAGTAACCAAGGCGACAGTGTGAAGAGGTCACTGCAGACAGCAGCTAGAAAAACAAGCATGAGAGGTGATTGGTAGCTGCAGCGTCAGTGTTTTTGATCAGCCAAAAAGAGCGCAGGAGCGGATAGAGCGACGTTAGTATTACTCACAGCCAGGGAAGAACATTGTTACGTATTATCCTGTACTCAAAACACCACCTGTGGTAAACATCTCTGCTAAAAAAAAAATGAATCGCACTGACAATGAACACAAAGCAGTGGTGGCAATTTGAACTCTTCCATGCCTATTTCACTGACGCACAAAAGCAGCAGAAGTCATCTCAGACACTTGAGCATGGATCCTCTGAAGATACAGCAGAAATGGCACCGGGCATCAAACACTGCAGACAAATTACATAAGAGCTGTTACAAATTAAAGTAAACGAAGAAGTACTGAATGTTGTGATTTTCTTTTTTTTTTTTTTTTTAGATTCCTGCTGGCCTCTTTTATGTGACATGATTTTAAAGACATATTTTTCCTCATAACTGGTCTGACAAACAGGCAAACATTTTTTCATGGATAATCCTGCATAATGTTGAATAATGAATGTGAAAAGCAGATTATGCTAATCTGATTTGGTCACAGTCTCCACTTTCAGGTTGGTTTATCTCTCCTCTTAACCATAATCCTGAGAAGGATAGCAGCATATAACAGGAAATATGGCAGCGTTTTAACACATCACTAATCTCCCATGTTGTATCTGTTCCCTATTTATGTGCACTCTCAGCCAGAAACACATTAACACACATACACAGGGAAAAAAAAAAGCAAAAGCCATATACAGTCTGTAAAAATTGGCACTGCAGTTTATATTCATCCAGACCTAACAAGGCACAATGTAGAGTGTAAAGGGAATATGAGGGAAATAAAAGTCACCGTGGTGTAAATCTACCGAGAGATCCTGTAACAGCCTGTGAGGCAACACAGTAGAGGGTGATGGAGCGATGCCGTCAGGAGTACAATGAGGTCCGGTGCGAGTCCCGATCTGCTTTCTCATCAGTGTAACTGGAGAGGAACACACAACACAAAGCAGCAGAAAAAGTGGGACGCAACCCAACTGTCCTCCCAAACTACCCCAGGGATCACTTGTTCTTTGGTTTTATTGTTTCTCTCCTTACTGCTTTTTAATCTAGTCTAGAGACAAACGAGACTAAAATACACCCACTGCTACAAGATATCAATCATTTGAGATGGGATTTGGTGATATTATTTATCAAACTGATATTGTGTGCCAGTGAAATTGAACCTTCTTGTTGATTTTAATAAAGATAATCCAGCCTGTACACATAACCTGTCCAGATGATGGTTCCCATGTGGATCCTCCAAGTCTCCATACCGGTAACACGTCAGCAGCCCTGTAGATGAATCACAAGGTTACCTAAAAACCAAAAGCATATAATATTCCATAAATACCTATAACTGCTGTTATAGCAGGTGATTGTGGACTAATTTACCTTATAATTACCTAAAAACTAAACAAATACAACAATACAAGGAAACCACAGCTAACGTTGAAGTCATTTTTTGAATCATTTAATCTGGCTAAGCAGTGCAGAAATGCAATATAGATGGACGCACAGCCTATCTGGAAATGTAGACCCTGTAGGCTGTAGTATGTTGTAGCACTGCCTGCAGCAACGATATTGTCGAAGATTAGGCTACATAAAGCTTAAATAGACTGTTAACAAACCGTGTTAAATAGCCTCTCTATAAATAAGCATATTTAATATTCATTAACCCTGCATGCATGTCAGGTTGAGGAAATACATTTTCTACAGACTAGGCCCTCATCTGCAGGGAATTAAATGAATTAATGTTAATCTGATAAAAGATTAATCAAATGTAACTAGTTTAATGGGCGCGATAAAAACAGCAGGATGAGAACTATAGGATGGTTTTTCCTACCAGTGATCTCCAGGTTGCACATGCACCTGTCCCGCAGCATCAAATGGAGCGACAGGAGTGTTAGGAATCACATCTTCTTCTTCGTCGTCTTCTTCTTCTTCTTCATGCTGGGAACAAGCCTCCTAGCCCGCCAACACACGCCGTGTGTGTGTGTGCAGTGATTTCGCCTGCAGTGAAAGACTGGTCGCCTTCTGGACCTACACGATACGCACTAACATGAGCCACGGCGGAGCGTCGTCTACATGGCTGCAGAGCTGAGACAAGCAGATGAGAGCCAACAACAGCTGCGCACTGACGGGAGTCCAGTCCGGGGAAAACAGGATAAAGTGGAGACGGAAGCCCTGAGACAAAGGAAATGGATGGAAGGTATTAAACAGAACAGCGATGTCTTTGACTGAGCGGGACTGCGCAGACCTGAATTAATCAGTGGTCTCGGTCTCCAGCTGCTGCCACAGGTTTATGGTCTTTTGTATGCGCGCCCTTCATCCACCATCTGTGTTTCCTGGGCAACCGAGGACTGCCTGCAGGCATAAACACCACCAGCTAATACACAGCAGCCACCTCAAACCATGAAACACCACAGTATTCTGCTATAGGCTAATCTTACTTCTACTGTAACACAATCAATTTGTTATATTCTTAAAAACCTAATTATTGACTTCTTTCCCCCCACACATGCACACAAAAACACAAATGAAATCTGTTTTTCTGCTCATTTATTTTATAACAACATATAATGAAGGCTACTAGTCATCCAATGTAAAACAATAATAAACTGATAAAAAGAAGAATATTTTCCAAAATTGACACAACCTTAATTTAGGAGGACTGGCAATGGTCAGTTATTTTTACAGAGGTTTTTTTTGACCTGAGGTATAAGTATTTGTCACTTCATTATGTCTGTATGTCCACATGAACATGATTTTGATATCATGATACATTTAGTCTTACGTTTAAAGGACAATTTTGACCATCATACACACACACACACACACACACACACACACACACACACACACACACACACACACACACACACACACACACACACACACACAACACAGAGTTTGATGGTTGTAAAGAGCACTCCTGAAACCAACTAGTACATTTATGTTTTTATTATTAAAGTGTTTTTAATATTTGGATCATATATGCTTTTCCTTTTTTTAATTATTACTATTATTATACATGTATGTATTACTAAAGCTACTCAAAATCAACTTTGCAAAGTCCTTCATACAAAATAAGAAATCAGCAAAAATTACATGAACACCTGGAGGTCATAACTATGCAATATAATAATAAAAATATGAGTATGCAAAGTAGCGTTATTATACAAGAATCCAGCATTTCTGTTGGTTTTGTTTTGTTTTGTTTTGTTTTATTTTGTTTTGTTTTAGTTTGGGGTTTTCTTTTTTTGTTTGTTTGTTTTGTTTAGTTTTTTTCTGGTGTGTTTTGTTTTAGTAAAAAATAAATTAAAAACAGAAAAACTCTGTGTGTCTGTTCATGAAAACTCCATCCAACTGGGGGCGACAGCGTGCGAGCTTACACACATTTGGCCGTACAGCTGGCAGTATCCTGTCGCGCGGGAAATATTTTTTTTCGTAGGATGGCGAAGGCATGACCCGCCCTACTCTGCCTCTGCTTGGCTTAACCTCATTTCCTTACCCTAATCTTAACCAATCTCATTCCTCGTGCATTAACCAAACCAATCCAACCAACGAAGGCAACGAGTAATATCCAATCAGAGGCAGAGTAGGACGGGTCATGCCTTTACCATCCTAGGAAACAAATTTAGTTTCCCGCGGTGGCTAAACTTGTTTACAGCACCATCGTTGATTGACTAGCTCACCTTTTCGCTTCAAAAGTACGCTGTTGATGCATCAGTCAACTCCTGCAGGTCTCTCTGGCCTGTGTCGAGTCACGGATCATCTTTATCTCAGTAATGGCAGAGCAGCCGGCGATGCATCCCAGGTGACTCGCGACAAGATAACCTGCATCATTAACGTTACTGAAACCAGGAACAGCAGCCCTGCTCCTCCAGGGGTGGAGGAGTACGTCCACATCCCTGTTTCTGACTCCCTGGTGTCTCCTCTCTGCGATCACTTTGACGGTGTGGCAGATACAATACAGCTGATTGCCGAGCGCGGTGGCCGCACTCTGGTGCACTGTAACGCCGGTGTGAGCCGCTCCGCCGCCCTGTGCATGGCCTATCTGATGAAGCACCGCGGTGTTACTCTCCTGGAGGCCCACAGGTGGGTGAAGACCTGTCGACCCATGGTGAGGCCGAATAATGGCTTCTGGAAGCAGCTAATCCAATATGAGATGGAGTGTCGTGGGTGCACATCTGTCCGGATGGTCTCCTCCTCCATGGGAGACATACCAGACATTTATGAAGAGGAGACCAGAAATATGACGCCACTATGACCCTCAACACTGCTTCGTGGGGGAGACTTGGAGCAATGGACAATAATATGATTTCATGTACTGTATGTCGCTTACTTAGTGGCAATAACCACAAAATGCTATTTAGACATGAGAAAAGCATAAAGGTTGATAATGTATATGGTGCAATGAAGAAATCCAACTCATTTAAGGCTAGAAAGTACAAAAAAAAAACATTTATTTTAATATTAATATTCATCTTAATTGATTCACACAGACAGCAGGATGTGTTTATTGACAGCCATTCCTAACAACTTAAATAAATGCCTTCATACTAAAGATGTAGCAATGTGGTCATTAAACATCTTGAACATGCTAATTTCAGCCAGATGGCCAAAATGATGGCTTTTCTTTGCAGATTTTATAATAAACTATTTATTTGGACATACTATGGATTTTGACAACCCCAAGAAACAACTGAAATATATTTTCCTTCTTTACAGAAAGAGCTTTCCATAAATTATGACCACTGCCCCGTAGAAATACAGTGATAATTTAGGAAACAGGCACAATACAAGAATTCAAAACACTGAATCACAGTAAAAAATAATTCGCAATTTGGCACACGTCTGTCGTCCCTGAACATACACGCACATCTACTCTAGAGGAAAGATTTAATTCATTAGTGGTAAACCTATTCCCACATCCATACATTTTCTCGATTACCCAACTGTCAAAACAATGCAACTGGTGGCCAATTTCCTCTGGCAAAACTACAGTTTGGACACAAAGCAACAAGTGGTAGACGTTAAAGGTGTTCCCAAAAGACTAACTGGCCACAGACGTCTTGGGTAATCAGACAGTAACCAGACTGATAGGTTACAGATAATCCAACATTTCAACAACGCCAGTCCCACCACACATATTTCCATGAAATAATATTACAGCATTTACATGTGAACCCAACACCCTGACAGCAGATAAAACATCATTAATCATTTAGTTGTTTTTTTAAAGGAACAGTCAAGACATTCTGGGAAAAATACACTTGTTCAATTCCATGGATATCACTTTCATATCTGTTCATATGAAGGTATAAGGCAGCAGCAGATTTGCTTAGCATAGCATAAATGCTCCTGGCCAGAAAATAGCTCAGCTATAAGTCCCTGTAAAAACTGCAATGTGTCTTTTTTTACACTTCAGTCTTTGTACAGATTGAACAAGACATACAACTTGTTAGTGAGCTTTAGAGGTGCGAGCAGGTGGAATTGTTAACTTCACAGTGAGTCAAGCTAAGTGTTTTCAGTCTTTAGGCTAAGCTAAGCTAACTGGCTGCTGTAAATGTTATATTTACTGGACACATATAAGAGAAGTTATGGTATCAATCTCTAATTCTCAGCAAGAAAGCAAATAATTGTAAAAATTTCCAATTCATGTCAAACTATTGTTTTAAGCTCTAGTGGGTGAGCACTGTGCTAGCATCTCATTAGGAAAATAAAAGTTGCTATTACATTCATCTGGCCAACAACATACTGTTGTGAACACAAGCGGAAATCCCACTATGAATCTTGATACATGTAAAACAATTGCAGATTTTTATCTATTAGACATTTAAAACATCTTCAAAGAATTTCTAAACAATCAATATTTTACAAAGATTCAGATGGCTTATTTGGGTACACAGTGCAATAACTACTGTACTGTACAAACAAGGCTGGAATCCAAACAGCTAATATTTTCATCTGCTACTGAATATCCTGAGTCAGGGGACCTCAGTCAGGTCAAATTACAAGATTGCCTTAAAAGGTGGAATAACGACACAAGTGCAAAAACAGCATGCTTATTTTACCTTCACTGCATTTCACTAATTCCTTCAATAAGGCAACAGTGTCATCTGCATAGTCATGCAATAAGCATCTCAGAAAGGTACAAAATAGAACAACTTCCATTCAGCACAAGGTGAAATCAGTGCAGAGTACACCAATAAAATGTCAAATGCCGATATCCACTCGCCTTCTTCCAACACCACCCACAGTGAGTATTCAGCTGCTCAAGGCAATGGCTTCAATAGAATGACGTGAGATCACATCTGGAAGAAAAATTCAGATAACTTAATGATGCCATTTTTTTCATAAAAAGGAGGAAAAAAATGTATTCCTTCATATGAACAACTTACATGCTGTTCCAGCTTCTGGTATTCTGTGGATTTTGGTCGACGTGTGGATCTTGATTTCTTTCCCTCCAAAACAAAGGCAATTATCTAGAAAAAAAAAAAGAAAATATAACTTGGCCTGGTGTATGAAGCCGGACCTACAAAACAAACATATATAAAAGGAAACACACATGCTAGAACTAAGAGACATAGTCGACAATTAATCTTTCTAGCACCACACACAGTACTGAACAGTCAAGTCAAAATGCAACAATTTAAGTTTTCTATCATCCTAATGTATAATTTGACATTTTGCCAAACACGCTTATTTGTTTTCTTGCCAAGAGTTCGATAAGAAGATTGATACCACTCTCCATCTATCTCATGGTATCGATCTTCTCATTTTACTTTCAGCAACAAAACAAAAAAAGCATATGTCCCAAAATGTCAAAAAGTATTCCTTTAAGATTCCTTTCATGTGCCTGTTTGGGTTAGAAAATGTATCTGCAGTTCACAAGCTTACAACATGTGCCAAATATTCACTTGCAGGCAAATTTCATTCTTTCGGCATTGCCATGAGTAACCAGACGATGAAGATTTTTCCTGAAGTGCACAACATACATATTTTTATGATGTTTTGTTCTGATCCTAATAACTGTTAAACTGTTCAGCATATATACACCAAATTAAACAAAATTATGGCCCAATTATTCCTTTGCAGTATAGACCTGACAGAATCTTAAAAAAAAAAAAAAGGTCGGAAACAGAACTAGTTCAGTCATTTCTGGGTTTCATGTCAATTGTTGTAACAGGAATTGACGTGACAAACAGTTGACACAGATACAACTGGGTCAGTGGAAACACAGGAGGTGTGCTTCAGAGAGGTCTGAGTAAGAACAAAAGTTTCAACGGCCTAGTACCTTGCGTTTGTTGTGGTAAGTGATGTAGAGCACTGCCACCAACACTGCTGTAGAGACAAGGTAGGCAAAGAAATGACTGCTTTCTGTCTCATCTTTCATACCAGATGGACCATAATGACTTTTCCCTCCTGTTTCTCTTTCCCTGGCTTCCTCTGGTTTGTCCACCTGGGCATTGTCTCCTGGTTTTTGCTCCTGGTCATCGTCTTCTGCTTCTTCCTCCTGGTCATCGTCTTCTGCTTCTTCCTCCTGGGCTTTGTCTCCTGGTTTTTCCTCCTGGGCTTTGTCTCCTGGTTTTTCCTCCTGGGCTTTGTCTCCTGGTTTTTCCTCCTGGGCTTTGTCTCCTGGTTTTTCCTCCTGGGCTTTGTCTCCTGGTTTTTCCTCCTTGGCTTTGTCTCCTGGTTTTTCCTCCTGGGCTTTGTCTTCTGGTTTTTCCTCCTGGGCTTTGTCTCCTGGTTTTTCCCCCTGGGCTTTGTCTCCTGGTTTTTCCCCCTGGGCTTTGTCTCCTGGTTTTTCCTCCTTGGCTTTGTCTCCTGGTTTTTCCTCCTGGGCTTTGTCTCCTGGTTTTTCCTCCTGGGCTTTGTCTCCTGGTTTTTCCTCCTGGGCTTTGTCTCCTGGTTTTTCCACCTGGGCTTTGTCTCCTTTTGGTTTCTCCTCTGCACCGTCTGTAGACCCTGTAAATTTCTTTACACCTTTACCTCCAGGAGTTTCTTTTGTGGGCTTCTCAGTGGTTTTCACATTTGTTTTATAATGATCTGTGACAGTGGGATTTTGCTTATCACCCTGCACCGTATTCTTGGCGTCTGTTGCTTCTACAGATTTTGCTTCTACAGATGTCACTGCTTGCTTTTTCTTAATGTCTCCTTGTTGTGCTTTGTCTTTGCCAGTATTGTCCTGTGCATTATTTAGATCTACTGGTTCAGGCGTCTTTTTATTACTATCAGGTGATTTATGCTTCTCTCCATCTTCCTTTACTGCCTTCTGGGCTGGACTGGATACCAGTGATGGATCTCCATTCTTACTTTTATGATCTGGATTGCCTGTCTGAATATCTGTTGAAGCTGAGTTCTGGATACTTTCTATAGGAGCCCCTGTAAAGAAAAAAAGCAGAAATTGTTTAGTTTTCCCAACAAAACACAGTGTGTGGTCAAAATAACTGCTCTTAAGAATATAATGCCATGAAAACTACCTTTGAGAATTACGAAAAGATCATTTTTTCTGACATATAACATGTTCTTTTAACCTTTACTCCCTCGTCCCAATTGCTTTTCCTTTAAACTTTCCACAGCAAAGGTTTTATTCATAGTTTCCAATACTTGTTTGTTCTGTCCTATCTTGTTAGTAGCTGTCTCCTCCTTGTCAGCATACCCTGCCTGATTAAATTAGCCAAGATGATTTGACGTTATGATTTTTATAGCATATAATATGGAGGCCATAACATTAAAGCCAAGGAAGCAGCCTTTGCACATTGGAGAAAGACTTGGAAATATGACAAGTGAAATGTGACATGAAATACAGGCTGAGCAAGAATATAATAAATAAAATATATTGTGATTTGTGGTTTGTTTCCATAATTTTGACATATTGCTTCTCTAATTTCATGTAGCCTTGTTTCTATGGATATAGGACAGTAGAGCTGATCATAATGTTGGAAGGGATAGATTTATCCCGAAGGTGGTTTTTAACTACCAGTTACCTGTTTTATCATTGCAGTATCACCATTACTGAGTAATAAAGTGTCGGGGGAAGATTTGGTAATGAATGCTGTGATTTATTTCAAAATGGCCATATACTAGTACTTAACAGCACTGGAGGGGTACAGAAGATAATAAAAAGAGGATAGACAAATAGTATATAACGATATAATAGGCTTATTCCCTAACTTCACATCTGCTTCCCTTTGAATCTACATGTATTGGTAAACACTGTATTGGTACACTTGAGGAAAAATTACAAAACTTTATATCTGAATAATTCATGTTCCCTTTCCACTTTTCTTTCATATGCTATAAAGCTTTTGCATTTTAATCAGCATTTCTATTTAAGCTCTTTTGTTTTCCAGTTCAGGATTTCAAATTTCCTTTTTCATTTTCAAATTGCCATTTAACAATATAAATTGGTATTTCAAAACTCAATTTCCCTTTCCATTACATACCAGTCACTAAAATTGTCGATGATCCCCATACACCCACCCACACAATTTTTTTTTTTTTTTTAGCATTCTTAGGGGTTTTTTTGTATGTGGTCTTATGAAAGAAAATAATACTAAAACAAATTGCTACACTCACCTTGTTTACAGACAAAACTTGCTTTTTTTGTGGTTGTTTTGCCCCCCAAAACATTTGTATACACGAACTCATAGTCCATTTAGGCTAATTATTGTGTGCTGTTTAAACAGCAAGGACACAGACTATATTTCAATTGTTTTAATTGAACTTCTATAATATCAAATGTAATCTAATTTTCATTCAGTCCAGCACTGACTAAACCGGAACCGACTTCTGTGATTCCCCTTCTCTCGGTTAATGAGTAACCTCATTATTTTACGTATTACGAGAACTATCCTGTGAAAGGTTAATGTATGATTTTATTAGTTTAATGAGACATAAAGGCAGAAATTAATACCGAAAGTTAGCAATCTTAGTAGTGTCCTTAAAGAAAGAGTTACTGTGTACCAGGCCTGTAACTGTCTGACTGTCTTAATTAGCTAATAAGGATTACTGATGAGTCAAACAATGTCTCTGACAATGAACAGCGTCAGTCTGAATGAGGCATAAATAACAAAACGAAACAGATATAACTCCTCTCACCTCTGACCCAGCAGCAACACAGAAATAATGTGAAAAGCAGGGAAACCGTCCTCATGGTGTCAACGCCAGTAAAAAAAAAAAGACACAAACAAATATGTTTATCTCGTCTCCTCTTTGTGCTCACGCCGAAATCCGCGTTGACAAATGTAGCTCGACAGTTTTCAAGTGACAAGTCCTGTTCCTGCTTCCGTGTACACAGCAGCCTCTTCTTCTCTTTCACACTGCGGCGGAGGCGATGTGTGACAAACTCACTGCTGACACCTGCTGGATGATGTCTAACATAACAGAGACGTGTTGCCGTAGAAAACCCGGGTTATCTTTTATCTGCCAGGGCAACAAATGTAGCTTCTTCATGGCCTTTTCATCAAATTTTGCTCTCAATGGTTACCATATTGCTACTCCAAACTATCTCCTTCCTTTGCATACATTCATACAGGATACCTGTTGGCTTGCTTGACTATCTGTCACCTTTTTCTTTTCCCTAGACGTGGTATTTCACTAAGAATAATGGAATAAGTAGGTAAACACTGTTTGTGTGTTCATAGGCCTACTAACTAGAAAAACTGACATCTTCCATATAGAAAGGAAACTTCATAATGTGTTGGCTGAATTAAAACATAGATTTGTAACTGATTTCAATTGAAGATGACATTTAGTGTTGCAATAGCTGCATCACACACTAGCAAATACTGCTAATAAAATATTCAAGCTGTATATATGTGTGTCTGTATATCTCTGTATATAGGTTTATGCTCCTATTGCAATCAACTGACCTGTGAATACTTATACATACTTAATGTATTCAATCAGATTTAAGATATTTCAGATGAAATATTTCCCCTTTATGCTTAGCTTTATTACAATGTCTAACAACACAATTTAAATTATTTAATTTAAATAATTTTATAATGTAGAGAGGCAATGGAGTCTGTGTGAATTTGAATGGGAGGAGATTAATGCTGGTATACAAATCTTCAAGGTACAGAAGTAGCCGTTATGGAAATCTCCCCAATAATCTATATGGCACTTATATGATTTTCTAATTGAGGGGAAGCAACACTGCAGCAAAGCAAAGATCAACTTCTGCAGTAATCTATCTCATCTGGACTATACTTTCCATTTGAACCATGTCTGGATTAGTTTGCTTAATCAGATGGATACCTGAACGTGATGTAAACGTCTCCAAGAATGTTGATCAGTAGAATATCTGACACCCCAAGTCCCTTAAATATGCATCCACGTTTCCCTCACTTGTGTCCTTTCCTTGCGTCCTAGTCCCTCCCACCGAGGATCCTCTGAAACGTCACGTGAAGCGACGTCCGTTTTTGATGACGGCGGCAGCTGATCACAGCTGGATCAGCTGTCAGTCGGCTTTAACAGCTGGAGCGACTTCTGATGGAGTTTGTGTCTGCACACATGTGCACCGTGCTTATACTAATAAAGACACACAGTTATCACTGCCAGAGCAAGACTGTTTTCTCTCTGCAGCCTGTTACCTGTCCAACAGACACGTTAACCATTTCTCTGGCAGAATGCGTTCATATTATTTATTCATCATTTGCGTCTGTATTTATTGATATTCTGATTGTGAATTCACTCTTTAATAACCCAGAATGTGATCAGAGTGTCTTTTGAACACTGGAAATTATTTATTAGGCTATGTTTCAGGGAAAATGGAAATTATGTAACTCATATCGCTCAGGAATTTCAGCCTCACATGTGACTGAATGGAAATGTAAAATATAAATGTGTTTATAATGTGTTTCTTGCTGACAGACAGACTCTCCCTGACTTTGATTTGATCCATAATAAAAGTTAATGGGGGGGAATAACAGATCACGAAAAGAAAATCTTTCTAATAGATGAAGAAAGTTGTTTACAGTTCTTTTGTTGAACAGACCGACAATCAACACAGTTTTTAACTAGACGGTGAATCAGAAAAGAAATAAAATATAAAACTTGGGAGTGATACATTTGAGTTTATCTGTAATCTGTCTCCACTGATGTTGTGATGTATCAGAGCAGTCTGATCAGCTGCAGGGGCCAATCAATAACTGATATCCAATAAGGGGGCATGTCGGTCGGTAAAAGACATCGGAAGGCTGCTCTAATCCTCGTTCATAGCTCCTCAGAGATACCTCCTCGCCCCTCAGAGCAGAAATAAGAGCTTTTGGGACGGCCTGCAAGATGGCGGACCGGAATGACTTCCGGTTCAAGCAAGGATCAAGGAAAGACCTTGGCTGCGTTTCATTAGAGGTTCAAAATGTTCTCGTCATTCCAGTTCTCTGAAAAACTGAAGTGAACTTGGTGTGCTCGACCCCGTGAAGGCTGAAAGGGCGAGAGATCAACGATGGTCACTCAGCGCTGCATATTACCCACTGTGCATTGCGGTTTCTCGTCATTTAGTATATGACGTCAACGAGCTGCTGATTTACAGTATTTAAAACAGATGTTTTCTGTCCTTATATTGTTATTTTTGGAAAGAATTTGCCCAGTATATTTGTTTAACATTTCGGTTCAGTTTTCATTACCATACAAAGATGTGCTGTTTGGTTTTTATGACGTCTGCAGTTCATAACAAAAACCGCATTATATCATAAATCTTTTTAGAGTCTTTGCAAAATTTCACATTGAATTATGTTGTTGTGCACACCATTTTTACAATATAGTAATGTTAGGCCATGCAATAGCTGAGTGTTTATTTATGTTATTATGGTATTTAAGGGTCAGAAGAAGAGAGAGAGCTCCTCATTAGGTTGAGACTACTGTCCACAAGGACAAGTGCATTCCATTTACATCGCCCGCTCCTCCCCTGCCCACTCTCCCTCTGCTCTTCAAGTGGCCTCCATGTGAAGTATTGAAGTATGCTGTTACGTCATACCAAGGGTTGAGGGTAAGTGAATGAGGGGAAGTGGAGCTCCTGATGAAACGCAGCCCAAATAAGGGACTTGAGATGTTCCCCCAGACTGGTAATTGTGCAATAAAGTGAAGGCCCAAAATGACAGAAATCACAGAAAAGAACATGGTGAGCATCCAGTCAGGAACTGCTGAGAGATTCTGTTAAATAACCAGCATGCTATCAGCCACTGACCACTTTATCTGTTTTTGATGTGTTTGTATTTGAATTCAAACACTGACATAATGAGCAGTCCTTAAAGCTAAGTATCTGATCTCTCTTGTAAGATCAAACTGTCTGGCTACTGGCAGCACAGTAGATATTTTTTTACTAATGAACTGCCACAGGAGGAGTAAAGGAAACATTTGTGTTACTACTGCCACCCATAGACTAGGTGCTGACATAATTTACTCCACATGAGGTATAGTTGTGTCAATATTTAACAGCAGATGGCAGTATTGATATACAGCACATTAAAAAAAACTGATAAAAGCACATCATGACAACAGATTACTTTGTGTTTTTGTGTGTGCGTGTGTGTGCGTGCATGTGTGTGTGTGTGTGTGTGCGTGTGTGTGTGTGCGTGCGTGCGTGCGTGGGTACGTGTGTGTGTGTGTGTGTGACTGGGGGGATAAAGAGTATCAACCCAATATATATATTAACTTAAATTAAACCATAATGGCATCTTACCATCCAAAATATCTCCTTTATAACAAATAGTAAATAGTTAAATAATTATCACTAAGTCGCTAAACTTAACTGCTGAGCCCCATGAATACTATATAAAAATATTACAGGAATTACAATTAAAGGTGTGCAGTAGCTTGAGAGATGAGATAATCATCAAAATGTTAATTGGAGGTGTTTTACATCTCAGCTGGGTGTGGGGGACCTGTGGGTTCTTGTAATGAATATGTCTTAATTGTGGCAGGCTATTTGACATTTGAAAAGTCCGATGATCCCTCTCATTCTTGACACCCATTTGCATTTCCATCTTTAAGGTCAAATGGGTATGAATAATACATTAAGGAGGTTCTTAAGCTCACAGCCAGCCATAACTATCTTCAGAAAGGCACCAGCTGAGTCTTGCTAAGCTCAGTGAATGTTACAGAAACAATCAATTAATATCTCTTTAGGAAACCGTGTGTGAAGCAAACGCTGCATCCTGTTATTAATAAGAATATAAGGTCACAAGTCAATGGAAGATATAGGATCGGTCTTTTCTGATTCATCTTATGTGGTGTTTGAACACGATGATATGAACCCACCAGTGTCTGCCGTTTTTGTTGTGTGAATTTAGACTGGATGATGCTGACGGGTGTGTTTTAGTGCAGGTTGTTTTTTTTAAAGCACTGCACAATGCATAGTGGTAAAATTATAGATTTTTGGGGACTTCTCAAATAGCCACATACAAAACCGTTCTAGGTGCAACAATACCCATGCGATATATCAAAGGGTTAACCTGGAATAAATTCAAGATCAAAGGAATGCCCAAAAAAGAACCTTGGCAAGAGATAGGAAGAATTTAATGAGCAAAATTAACATGTATTAAATCTGACCTCGTGCTTACATGGCAGATGTTGAGTGAAGCAGCAACTAGATACATTATTAGAGATAAACAGTGGCGTATTACATTTACAGTGGAGCATGGCAACTTTAAGATGACACACCTTTTATTGCATTTCAAATACATATTTTGTTTAAAAAGAACAAAAAGCCTACGTTTTAAAATCATACTCACTCATGTGCTATTTAATGCATTTCATCTGAGAGATATTGTTGTAATAATTGTGTTTTAATAGGTTTTGTGCGATTCTCTTCAAAACAACACTCATGTGAGTGAAAAAATAAGTATATTTACCAGAAGAAAAACCTGAAATAACCAGCACATTTCAAGTCATTCTCATCTCTTGGGGATTGAGTTTCATAATAAGGGCACTGTCTTAGGAGAATTGAACATTGCACTAGATGTATGGCCTTGAGGAGACACATTTGCTGGCTGTTTTGACAACTCATTACCTGTAATTTCACTGACGGATTGGTGAAGTGGCTCAGAGTAGGCAGCCGTGGCACAAGAGACTGGTGGTTTGTGCCTGGAATGATGTAAGATAGAACGGCAAACAAGCAAAGTCTTATTATGGCTAATGATTGCTTAAAACTGAGTGGGGAAGACTGACAGTTTGGTCCCTCATCAAGGGGACCAAACAGAAACGCATCAACAGTTCACCTGCTTGCAGTTTTAGAAGCCTGTCTTGAAAATGTAATTCTGTCTTGAGACCTTTGATTCCTTTGATTCTGTCACAAATAATAGACAGTAAATGGGCAATTAATAATATTCTCTCCAAAACTAACTGGGCATTGTGACATCTGGGCTTAAAATCAACTATCACAGATATCAGTCTGTTGATCCAGTGTGCCTGATGATGCTGTCTATTATCTGGAATGTCATTTTTATCAGTGAAATGTATATATTTAATGGCCCAATCAGCTCAAATATTGTTGAAGAGTAACAGCTTTATAGATCTCCCTCTTGGTAAAATCTTGGTTTAGTCTCCAAGTCAGGCGGTGGGGGGACGTCAGTGCGCTCTTCCAGGCCAGTCCCCCTGTTCTGACATAATTGGTCCATCCCTGGCACTACTCCTCATCTCCAAAGCCACCAAAAACTGTAACCTACCTTGTGTATTTTTCACTAATTGAAATGCCTAATGAGGTCCCTGGGGCTCCATCCCATTACCTCTGAGTTAATTAAAGCCTAAGCAGTGTGCCAAAGGGTGAATAAAGATGCAGTAAAAGTGCAAGAGGAACAGGGAACCCGAGCAGGGTTCGGTGTGCTGGGATGGGGCTGACCTGCTTTTTTGTCATTGTTATGGGACGCAATATTCCGAGAAGGAGCAGATGTCTATTATTTTTTTATTTGTATTTATTTTGGGCTTGAAATATTGTTACCCTGGTTCAAGCTCTCATTTTTCCAGTGTGGTTAGCCTAATTCTGATTTATTAAACATTAAACTCCTTGCTACCATCAGCAGATTTTTATGAAGATTAGACTTTTAGAACTGGAGCATAACAGAAGGCTAAAAAAAAAATGACAGGTGTGTTATGGACTTTTATTCAATTTCAGTGTGGGTGTAATAAAATGTTACTGCTCGTTAAAGCTACACTCTGAATACCTAAAAAAGCAGTTATCAACTTGTTATGCACTGTGGTCACTATTATGAGAATATTAATTCAAACCACATTACCTTGTTAACAAAACCTCTTCTTATTAAATGAAAAAAAACACGGTCATGTGAAAAGACAGGAAAGAGACATTTCTTTTAAGAAACAATTTCAAATGTTTATTTAACATGTCAAAGAAGGGGCACACACTCGTGAATTGAAAAGGGGGCTGCAATTATTGGCCAGTACTAGGACTTAAAACTTAATACTAACATTAATCAGGTTTTGGCTAAAAAGAAAATGTGTTTTTGTTCCTTTTTGTTTTTATAAAGAAACTTTATGTACATTGGTTCTTTTATACAAGAGGTTCATTGAATAAATGCATCAAAAAAAGAAACCAGTTCTGCAGTAAACTTTACAAAAAATACATTTCATTGAGAGATGTAGAAAAGGAGACAGTCAAATATTGACCAATAATATTTCTTCCTTTTCATTATTTAGAAAAAAAGTTGTTCTAATACCTATTTTAAAGAAAAGCAATATACAGCACAATAAATGGGAGAAAATTGCCTTTGTGGATTCATTCAGTTGGTTTGGTAACCAAGGAGAGGGGCTGTGACTGGAACAAAGCATGATGGGAGTGAAGGGCTGCCTGATGGAAAGGGGAAGGGGGAGAGAGCATGGAGGGGTGCAGAGAGGTGAAGGGGATTGGCCGGGTGAGGATGGGTGTGGTCGACTGGCTACCTGAAGTACCAATAGGGATGGAGATGGGAGGTTGGGAGGAGGAAGAGGAGGAGGAGGAGGAGGAGGAGGATGTGGATCCAGATGCCTTCCCAGGTATGGAGAAGTGGTGGTGCATGCGTCCCTCCGGTTTGGTGGTGAGCGATAGCGGCTGGGCCTGCTCGGAGTGAGTGGCGGCAGGAGCAGCCGGGGAGGCCAGAGCTGCAGAGGGAGTGGCCGGTGAGTCCAGCATGCTGCCGTGGGACGACGCGGGGCTGTCGCACATCTTCTCCGAGGGCAGGTACTGCACACACTGCTTCTTGCTTCTTATCGAGAAGTCTGGGGGAAACAAAGGCAAAGCGAAGAAGCTGAATTATGGATCTTGTGGCTGACTTCAAAATCTGGTACAAGTCCCTCTACGTTGGTGACAGAAGTGAAAGAGTGATTATTAAAACAGTGACGATGATAGCAATGAAAGTTTTGAAACATGACATGTGCATCAACATAGAAATAGAGAACATCTAAAAACGGAGAGTGAAACGAGATGTTAAATATATTCAAATGGGTATGCATGCATGATGAAAAAAACCCCCCAAAAAAAACAGTTCACTGCACAACAGCAGACATACCTGCCTTTACTAGCACTGAACCTCATAAGCTGCTTGTCGAAGTATAGAACGGGGAAAGAAGTTAGTGCTTAAGTGTTAGTGAAGGAAAGATTGCATGCCAAAAAGTGGGTAAATAAATAAAATAATAAAAAATATAATAAAAGCGTCCCAGGTTGCACTTGTGAAGATCCAGGTTAGTTTCTACAGTTTTTGTCTTACTCTGCTTTGTGAAGAAAAAAAAAACAAATAAAAGTGGTCAGAAACAAAAGGCCCCCTTACCTTCTGGCTTTGAGTCTGGTTTATTCTCTCTCTTCCTCTTTTTCCGCTTTCCCTGCACAGATTAACAATGCGATGTAAAAAATACCCACTGATTTTCATAGTGAAAGTAAACCACCGCAGCAACGCAAGTTTCTAGAAACAACAGTGTTGTGACCACAAGTAACTGCTACAGTCATATAGTGAGAAAGAACGATTATTTTCATGGAAAGGTGACGTTCTGATCATGACGATGTCCTACTCACATAGTTATCTCGTGCTGACCATCCTGGATAGAGCTGGGAGTGGAGTTGCCTCTCTTTTCTGGCCAGCTCATAGTATTTGGCTTGTTCCTCTCTCGACAGGGAATGCCACTGTGAACAAAGACAGAACAGATATCAAAGGATTAGTAAACACATATATAGTAATAAACTCGCATGCGTATGTCTCTCTCTGTGCTACTTACCCGTCTTCCAAGGATCTGGTTAATGGCGGCGCTCTCTTTCAGAGTGCACTCTGCCACTACTTTGGCTCTCATCTCCTTCATATACAGCATGAAAGCATTCAGAGGCTTCTTGATGTGAGGCTTCTTGTCCTCTTCTTTCTTGGGAACGGGTGATTTCCTGCTAATCCGAAACATTGAAAAGTTGCCGTTAATAAACCGTGAATGGTGTGGCGGTACCGGTAAGTTAAGGCAAACAAGGGTAAACATTGTGCAACAAAGAAAAGGGGGATTTGATACTAAAACATGACTATTTTAATTGTTCTTACGCATGCATTGAGGGGCTGATGTTATCACTGCTGGGCTCCTGCTTGATGGCCGGGGAGACGATGGCAGGATGGGGAATGCCAGTCTGGTGGAGGCTGTGCGGCGGTGGAGTCACCATGTGAGGGGAGAAACGGCTGGACACCAAGCTGAAGGCAAAAGGAGGCAACAATTACATTTAATAGTGAACCTCTGTTAAACAAAATTCAGCGAACTTGCTGCACAACCGCCCTGCTTTACCCTTCGTGTGAAATTCACTGTGCTTGCTGTGTCTTGTCTACACTAAACTCATACACACAATGAGTTACATGCTTGCTTTTTGTTCAAATAAAGAGTTTTTCAAAAGCCCCTTTATTCAGCAATGGCTAGAGAAAAGTGGAGTGTGTTGTTACCATGGTGACAGCATGGCCATGACACCTGAAACCACTTTTCTTACCACGTTCCAGACCATGGAGAGTGTTCTGACAGCCGTCCACACAGAACACCTTTACAAAGTGTCTCTCTCAATTTCCAATTGTTAATACAATGGAGCATTGTAACGGACAAAGGGGGAAATTAAGCTCCATGCCCCACTATCACACACTCCAGTTAATGTTAAATTGGAAAATTCCTCTATTTTAAGTCTTTTTAAGTATTTTGCAAGACAATACACAATATGGCCTTGTACTCGCTTGAGTCCAGAGTCACCAGCTGTACCTTATAATACACACAGTATGAACCAACCCAGTATTAATTAACTTATATACAGAGGCTGTTTTAACTTCTTCTCACTGTGAAACAATATAGAATTGGAGTCCAGGTAATATTCACTATCTGACTGAATATAAAGATTTAAGACATGCAGTGTAATGAGATATTTTAGTGATATTTTGCTTCATTTTCAGTTTGTCTTTGAAACACTTAATAATTCATACTGTGTAAACAAGGATGAACCATATCATTCCCATGGTAATAAATCCATACCAACTGTATCTGTAAACATCCCACTTAGTCCCTAATGAATCAGTTTTGCTCCGAGTGATATTAGTAGTTAAGCTCCAAATATACAAAAATAATGCTCCGAGTAACATTAATGTAATAAAATCATATTTATGTTACCTGTTGTGTTGCCATGACATTTTATTCTTAATTCAGAACTGATATTTCATAATCACAAGTTTGTGTTGTCTTACTGAGTCTGATGAATAAAAAATGTCAATTACACTTTGACAATTTATATTTAATCTGAAAATTGTGTGGGTCGGTGCAATATTTGGCATGCAATACATCTGTTGCATTCAATAATGTATACAAATTTGGGAATTCCTGTTTCATTTAGGAATGTGTGAGATATGTTCTGATTGTTGTGAGTCCATCTTTGGCTGCAGCCACACATGCTATTGATCACAGAGACCCTTTTGAATATTTCATTTCTTACTAACACCAGAAGGCTCACTACAAATCTTTCCAATTTTGACAGAGGGTCAGAGAGTTTAGTCTGATGGGACGTGTAGGTTCAGATGAGCTTTGATTTGTCCTAATCGATTCTCAGCCCTTTCATCTCTGCGGTGTGTGTGTGTGTATGTGGGTGTGTGTGTGTGTGTGTGTTGTATAGTGGCTAAGAACATTGACATGACCACAGAAGTTTAGCTGCGAGAGAAAAGACAGGAGAGGAGCGCTGAATGCCAATAACACGTTCAGTCTATTTAAGAAGCTGAACTTGTTAGACCTCACATCCGTTTGTATTCCTGACAACGCTGGCTGTCTGTGATGTGATTATGTTTTGTCAGAAGTGGAAAGTATGTTATTCAATTTTGCTTTATAACCCGTATTTTTGTGACTGAGAGATATCAAACATCCTCCATTCAAAATAAAATGTATGCTATTTCTAAACAATGTGAACAGCTGAGCTTTAAACCTACACACCTGCCCTTTATTTCACCCAGTGTATAAAACACTGGCAAAGAAAGCAAGAGAAATGTGATTACAGAATGTCATAGAAGCAGCAGATATTAAATTTCTCCCTTTGGGATGGTGGGGGTGTTGCTGAACATGATCCACTCACCTGGACATGGATGCATTCATTGCTAGCGCTGGATAGGGGTGACGAAATCCCCCCGGAGGGATGGAGTACATGGGCTGGCCCTGCCTGAGAGACAGAGGGAGACTGAGTGAGAGGAAAGCTCCAGTGTGAGGTGGATCAAACACAGCTGACAGCTAACCCACCAGCACTAATCCTCTACTCATCAACTCAAATCCCCTGCTTGTGGAACAGCACCGTTGCAATTGATTACAAGACCCGTAGCAAAACCCATAAATGTTCATAAATTCCTCCCGGTAAACTGAAATGTTTTAATTTATTATAGCGCCGATATGGTGCACCTGCATTTAGACAGAGGAGCATAAAAACTAGATATTGCTTTCAACAAGTTTTCATGCTTGTCTTTATGCTTCTTGACATGAATCAAAAGTGAAGCTGTGCCTTGCTAAACTTCATCTCAACACAAGACATTGGTCAACAAAGTTAATTAACTAACAACAAGTGTTTTAACTGTCACATCCCAACAACTACAATCACAAAGGTTGTCTTAAAAAAAAAAAGTACCAATGATTAAAGATTGCTGCACAGCACATTTGAGCATCTGAAAATTAATTTTCGCAGGAGAAACACTGTAAAATTTGGATTTACTGCACCAATAACATAACATTAGCATATCTATCCGTTTGGACTGGAAAGTAACTTACTGTGGCATCAGCCAGCCGAGAGGGTGAGCGATTGAACCGACAGCACCAGGAGACAGGGGGTAGTATGGAGAGAGCTCCGATGGGTGAGGTGTCCGAGGAATACCTGCAGGCGCCACAGATAACAGGAGAAACAAGCTTTTTAAAATGCAGCGCATACCTGTACCTGCTGAGGTGACATGGTATTTTCATAAAGGGGAAATCTAATCTGCAAATCTGTAAAATATCTTCCATCGTGTTCACCATACTCTTGATAATCTACACTCAAATCTGTGTTAAATTTGAGCTGGAGCAGTGTGCGGGTTTGTAGTGTCATCCTTCACAGAGCAGAGTTGTGGTCAGCTTGAATTAAATCTGGATTACAATAGTGACTATTTTTAATAAAAATGTGTCTTAACATATCTGTTTCGTTCTCAAACGTCACACACGACCCTGTTAAGCTCAGTAGCAGGAGTGTGTGTGTTGGTTTGTGCCTGTCTCCTTCATTGGTAAGATGAACTGGCTGTGGTGAGTCTGGTGTTTGAGTGTAGTGGTACTCGCCTTAGAGCTCAGTGAAATATGTAATTACAGTTTTGTACAGCCACCTTTCAAATCTACAGGGGGTGTTCGAGTGTCTGAGACAGATTTATCACTTTAAAACACACAGTGTGCAATTAAGTGAATGAATGTCCTTCCATTAGACACTTTACCTGTCTTTGGGTCGAGGATCTCCGGGGAGAGGTGCGATGGCGGCGTGCCGGGGGAGAAATGTTCATTGCTGTAGGTGATGAGTGGCGTCAGTGGGTGGACGTGGTGGGCATGCTGCACCACTGGGACTTTATTGGACTGTTGATACAGAAAAAAAAAGAAGAGAAAAGAAGAGACAAATAGAGTTTATGAGCGGGAGGCAACCACTGAACAGCAAGCATCTGTCAGAAAACATCCAAAACATACATAGTGTAACACATCGGAGCTACTACACTTGGAGAAGAAACAAACATATCACTATTCCGTACCATACACTGTACAGGACTTCTGTTTGTCATTGTTCAAAAGACATGCATTGGAGTAAATAGGCCATCATGTGTGAATGCCCTCCATGGTAAACATCACAGTCTGTGCGTGTGCCTTGTGATGCAATCTGGACCGGCACCAAGGAACACTAAAAAGCCTCGCAGACACATGCCAAGACCATTACGGCCATTTAGTTGAGGAGAGAACTGTTTGTTCAGTCCAACAAGAAAAACAACAGTGCCACCAAGTCCAAAAGTCACACCAGCAGCCCACAAACAAACACAATCAGGCTAAGGTAAACTACATACCCATAAACAACTGGAGACACCATCTCCCACTCAGTCTGACAGCAGCCAGTTGATGGGAGTATGGGAAACAGACACACATTGTGCTGCATATGACCCCTAATGTTACAAAAACACTTCAGAATAACCTAACATACAGAACGTAGGTTGTGAGGAACACAATGTCCAGAGATGAAACTCCCTTTTACTTGAAACACTCAAACGGTTGTTTCAGCTATTTCAACAAAACATCGGAAAAAAAGTGCAGATCGTCGACGAGATCTGACCGGTATTGCGACTACAACGAGGATGATGAAGACAATAATAACAAACAGCGTCTCTACTTTCATTAGGCAGCGCTCAGCCTCGCAGTCATTTCCCCTGGCTGCCTGGCTGAATAGAGCACTTGTTGGCTCAACTTGTCACATGGGAGGGTCAAGGGGTGGGGGGGAGAAAGGAGTCTTGTTCCTCCAGGCTAACCTTTCTTCAATATCCCTCCCCACCCCCTTCTCAACCTCTCGTCTCTCCAACGTGGTCTGCTAGGGAACAAGGTTTGCATTGAGACATTTGTACACTCTCTTGCTTCAAGCTGCTTAGAATTGTTCCAAATCTTAGCCATGCTTTTTTTTCTGCCACTTTTTTTTTTTTTTTTAAGGAAGGTCCAACCTTTTCCTCCTTTTAAATCTTTAGCAAATTGGTTTCTCCCATGTCTAAAGCACGCTTTGATTCTGGTAATGCCAGATGGAGTGAGGAAAATATTTACTGGTGTTAAACATGGCTATATTAAGATCACTTTCCTCTGGACCTTTTTAGTTTCTCCAGACCTGGAGCATATAAGGTCAATGCATGTGATGCGCCAAAAACACAATTTCTCACAACACAGAAAAGGCTTTGATAAAGCTTCAAGGCAGAAATATTGTTGACTTGCAGGGTTGAAATCCCAGGTCCCACATGTCATGTATATTTGAGTTGTACTTTGTTGTTCTACTTCATGTACAATATGCCTGAATTTTCCCTATATTGTGAGGGCTGTTTGAGACCTCTAGACCTGGGTGCCAACACATTTTGGGAAGCAGTTCAGTGAGAATTTGAAATGATGCCTATTAATAATTCATATTCTGGAATACACCAATCGTGTGCTCTAAACATATTTCTAAGTTCGAAGGCACTAGTTTCAACTCTAGGCTGCCTTTCAGTTCAGCAGCACGACAAAATGCGGAGAAAAATTGAGCACACACATGCAAAACTATTCTGACCTGTATCCTACCTGCCAGAGTCTCTCCGTTGGGGATAGAGATGGTTACCTCATCAAGCAAATTCCTCTCTTCCTCATTTTTGAGTTAAATCCATCGAAATCAGACTGATTATTTAAATCAATTTAAATTAATTAAGCCCTCCACGGGGCAGAGAGTATAAAAAGTGGGCATGTAAAATTAAAAAGCTAGACTAATGGCTCAATCATGGCTTAAAACTAAGCACTAACGTATCAATGCCTTCATTCACTCACTTTATGTGTAGAGGTAATATTCCTCCAGCCCATGACAGCTTCATACGCCCCGGTTTCATGATCCACAAGCAAAGTGTAATAAGGAAACCACATAGAACATGAGCCGTGTTTTAAATATAAACAACATCTACGTGACAGGACAGATAAAGAGCAACCTGGAACCAGATGGTATCTGCATCGACAGACAGAAATCATGCTCTTTACATAGACGCGCTTGTTGCAAACAGGTCTGCAGTGGTGCATACCTGCACAGCCAGAAAGTAAAAACACCCAGAACTGGTCTTAGAGTGATTGGGCATAGTAACAGGAAGGTTTAAAAGGAGAAAAAAAAACACAGCGAAAAGTTGCTGAGCCGGTGCAGAGAAAAGATGTCTGTCTCTTAAGAGGTTTTGAAACTAAAAAGGCCGAGGTGGCAGTACCTCGCTTGGCTGTCCAACTTGGAACGGCGCTAAGAAAAGCACAGTCCTTGGTCAATGTGGGTGGAGGGGTGGATTTCATTCAAGCAAACATGTTTTTGGATCCTGCACATCTGAATTGAATTACTAGGCAAACAGCCGATGGGGAAGAGAGCTTAGAACAAACTGAATAACCCCGCAGCTTTGTGTGTCTTTATGCTAGGCGATTCTGGGTGGGAGGCTCAGAGGCCTTTCAAAACTCCAGGAAAGACAGGGTGAAAAGAATGCCTGGCATGCTGAGAAATCCAAGCCTTGTTTGTCAACGCCAACAGGAAGCGGACGCGAGAGGGGACTGGCCGTGTCGTATGTCTTTAAAATCAACCACTCCAAAAACTATGCCATTCATCACAGACAACGTGTGCTTTACGTCTGGTCATTGCCTCTGAAAAGGTCAATGGCGGTAATATTCTAGGTTAGAATAATACAGCGCAGAGCAGCGTCACGTTACTGCGCTCGTCTGCTGGCGGAGTGAAAATCCCCAGTGGTCATTAACTAAATTGAGAGGGCACACAAAATCAGCCCAGCGTACATACGGACACAAACACAGACAAATATGACTGGGATTTAGTCTGGTAACAAATATTTTCTAGTAAATCTGCCGCTAATAAACACTATCTTGTGTATTTTCTCTTTCTCACATATATCTGAGTCTGTTCATATTAGAGTTTAACTGGAATAAAAGCACCGGTTCCTTATTCCATTTCTGAAGAGGATCTTGTCTCTGCAGTGGCCCGGCAGGACTGCAGACCTTAGATCAGTATTCAGTTCAGTCCTCCTAAAGCCTTTGATTTCATGATGGATCCCGGTTGTTCATTGCTTAAATGCAAAATGGGGAAAATCTCCCCGGACTTCCAGTCAAAGGTCTGTTGAAAGAATATGGGTTGAAAGCAATTATACGTATCACTTTAACATTTTTTTTTTTTTTTTTAAAAAGGTGCATCTTTTCCAGTTAGTATCTCTACTTATATTGTCAGAGAGAGATGATGATTGCACTGGACACATGCAGCAAGACAAAAGGCATCTCTGGAATGCTGCTCTCGACCATGCCACTTCAATTCACTTAAACAATTCGGTGACTAAGTGACTTATGACACGCTGACAGGACCAGGTCCCTCGCTGCCTTGATTACTCTGGACGCTAATACAATATTCAAACAAAGATTCTTGTGTCCCTGTCAAGTGAAGATCAGCCCACATTTGAGGAATGAGTGAGCCGTGATCTGATAAGTAAACTGAGGGGGGGAAAACACTCTGGTCAGTTCCACCTCACATTGACAGTACTAGTCAATGTAGTCAGTAATGACAAAGAGAAGAGGCCTTATGGACAAATTAATCCAAGTGACTGAATGACCTCAGTGAGGGAAGTATGCATCCTTGACATCATTATCAGCGCAGTGTTAATGACAGTGAATCGGTACGTTGTTGAAGATGAGATGCACATAATTCAGACAGCAGCGCCAACTCCACTTCCTCTCCTCTCTTCTTCTCTCCTCGCCTCTGCTCTCCAGTCCGGCTCGGCCACTACTGATGGGATGACAAGTTCCCCATACTGCATCACCTGGCCCTGCAGCCCCTTTGATGTATTATTCATGAAGGAACACAGGAGCTGATATGGGGGCTTTGGGGGTGCTGGACGTATGTGTGTGTGCGTGTGTGTGTGTGTGTGTATGTGTGTATGCATGGTGGGGTGCTTAGAAAAGCTTGTTCCCCTCTTCCCATTCCTCCCACCACCACCACCACCACCACCATTACAACCAAAAGCAATACCCACTGAATGCTAAACAAACCTGTCTGTTGAATAATTGACGATCCCAGGCCAGAGCAGGCTCTGATTAGCATACAGGCCTTATGGACCCAATCTGCACAGTGACAGGACGGCCTTTCCCTGGACTTTCATACTATCCACTGAATGCTCTGATTTCTATTTTACATCCTCTTCCCTTGTTCCACATGGCCACAATTAGCAGAAGTGCCAAAGCAATAGCAGTTCACCAACAGTAATTGCACTGATATCTACACGCATCTGTTGGAATGCATGATAATATTGTTCAGAAAAATATCAAAACATCAACACTGTCTCCATGTAGCTGCTTGCTATGGTGTAGCCAGAGGATGATTTATTAACCTACACTTGACTGAGCAGGCCTCTTGACTAAAAGACCTCAAAAGCTGTATCAGTGAGCTAAAATTATGCATAGCTGACATGCACATAATATATAAGATATATGCCTACAAGCAGGTCTCAACAGATATTCCAAACCATGCCAGTCCATCGTGAAAAACAAAACAACGATGTCAGATTTTAACAAATGCTTGCAGGAGCACAGGTCTGCTTCAGGAGTCCCTGCTGGTGTCTCCTCACTGCCTCTCCTCGGGTCTCACTCTGGCTCCTCTTAGCCCTGGGCAGTAATCCCTGGCCCCCCGTGTGTGCCCATCCGCTCCCCCTGCTCTCATTAGTGCAGTGTTGGGGCCTGGGGAGCCTGCAGGCCTGGGGAGCCAGCCTGCTGCTCCCCTCCCACTCCCTCTCTCCTCGGCTGGAGTAATGAGCACATAATCAGCCTGGCTCCCTGTCAGCAGCAGCACACCAGAGGGGCATGTGGGCTCCTGGCCCAGAGTGGGGGGCACAGCGGGGTGTTTCACTTTCTATCCTCTGTGCCCAGGGTACGCCTTACTCAATATTAGAGCTTCCCACCACACATCAAATGACCCTCTGGACACAGGTCACCAGATCAAGCATAGCAACTTCCTCTTTTAGTTCACATAATGAAAGCTGTTACACTTTCAATGAACTTCCCCACCTTTCACACTGCTTTAAAATGAAAGTGTGTTCTCAGACAATAGTCTTATCTCATATTCTTTTTCTGCCAATTCAAGTGTTTCATTTGAGCTGCACAACTTGTGTGTTCAACCTTAAGACTCTCCATTCATCAGAGCTGTGCCATTCAACTGCAGAAAATGATAATAATAATAAACTCCAGGTGTTGTCTCCCTTAAAAAGGCCATTTCAATTTCAAATCTATGCTATCAACAATGTGGAACCTGCATAAGTATCAACAAGTTCCTATATCCAGATAATAAAAAGCAATTAAGTGCATGCAACAGAAGAACACATGTTCCAAACTTGGGGAAAGTGCATATTTAATTATACAGAAGTTAAGGCTACTTATTATTCAAACAATGTGAGTAACATTTCTGCCAGAATACTGTTTGATCCCTCACATTCTCTACAATGTTTCCTTCTGTAATGACTTTTCTGGTTTAATGATGTTCAAAGAGATGAAGGCCAAACAAAAAAAAACAAAAAAGCACCAACACGGAGCCACATGAAAAGTAGCAGCAGCTACTGAAGGACAGAACAGAAACAAGTCAACCTTCTGCAATGTGCTTTCATTTCCTTATAAATCAACTGCTATTATTGTTGCCATCTCTTTTTTTTTGTTAATTCTGTGTCACTGTAATAAGGACTCGTACATTTCATACTGTTACATATTAAGTACATAAATTAAAATCAGTTCAGGAGCCCACACAGTAGCTGCTGTGTCAGGGAGAAATCAGCAGGGTCACTGACAGGTCAGCATTTATTCCAATAAAATATCTGTAATTGGTTTCCATTGAGACTTAAGTCAGTCCTGGATTCCCATGAGCAAACTCCGTCCCCTTCATAACAATTTCCCATTGACTGAGCTCAATGAGGACTTTGTCATGTGCATCACCGCGATTATGGGATGGAGCGAATCAACCACAAACTCAGCAAGCATGTCTAGCCGGGATATGTAAGGTCAAGGGGGCTGAGTCACAACGCTTCTTTTACGAACGTGTAGTAACAGCCGTTCTCAGCTCCATGCACTGCCTAACACCACTTCCCTATCGAGAAAACGCCCTGATGCAATCAAACAGGTGAGATGTTAGATGTTAGATAGATGATCGACGCTTCATCTACCAAACAGGTTCGCCGAGATCCCGCATTGTCTTACCAGAATGAGACACCGTGGTGACTAGTTCGCACCTGGGTGGGAAAGTTTCAAGTTCACGCTTGAGAGTTTTATGGAGGAGTTACTGTGATAAAGACACTGTGGGTGCTGTAGGGGTAGGGGTAGGGGTTGGGGGGGGGGGGGGTAGTTGTGCAGAGATGGATGGGAACCAGAAAATTTACACTATAACTTCATTATTGTGAATAACCACATTATGGTGATAGTTTGATTAAAGCACTTATGTGGTTCGTGGTAAACAGATTCCCCCAATAAGCTTACATGATTGGTTTGATAATTTGATTAATGTCCTGTAAGATGTGGCCTGGAGGAAACAACTTATTAGTGCCATAAAATAAGGGAGGGAAAATCCCAGTGTCCACATTTTCAAAGCACCATAGATCAGTGTGAAATTCTACTATATCACTACTATTCTACTATATTTTCTTCCTCCTTCACTACCCTACGCTGCTCTCTTGTAAAACACACTCCGCAATCTTTCTGACACATACACTGAATCAACAACTACAGTATACACACGCCACAGTGGCCTGAAATATTGATCGATTAAGTTGTTTACAGGACAGTTGCAGTGTTAGTGTCTACTTACTAAATGTCCTGGGGTTGGAGAACGTGAGTCTTTGAGTCCTGCAGATCCAGGGACGTCCAAAAGAGGCCATTTCATCTGCAGGTACTGTGGGCGAGAGTGAAAGGAGCAGAATGAAACAATAGAACAAAGAGATGCTGCAGGAAAAACATACACAGTGATAAAAAATAAAAAAAAACATTCAAAATGTTGTATGTACTGTTACTAAATTGTAGGGAGCGCATCTTTTTCCTAGAGCGTATAAAAAGTGGTTTGAATGCTGTCAAGGCCAGAGAGAGATCTCCAGCAGACACCTGTACGAGACCCACATTGCTGCTGGAGTCAGACAGTGAGTTCTGGCACGGGAGAGAGGGAGCGATGTGAACACAACGGACTGGTGGGGGACTGTGAAATTGCCGTTTGTCAGGGAAAAACAAGAGGCCAGCTGTGGGCGCCCATCGCTGAGCGGGTGGGAAGAGACAGCTGGAAGGAAGCCCCATCTACAGTGCAGTGAAAGGTTGGGCTGCGGAGTCGGCGCAAACTCCTGTCTATCCGTCTCAATTGGTTTGGCCTTTTGACCTGAATCCAACTAGTACCTCCTCCTTTCAGTATCGCTATTTTTCACACGTGTATCAAAGTTATCGTACAGAGGTTGTGCAAGTGTTTGCTCTTTTTTTGTCACTTGTAACAAAGTCTTATTGCTGCTGCCTGTCCCTTGTCGCCGTGCCATGGAGAAAGAGCTGTGTTCTCCAGGAGAGGGTTTTTTTTTTGTGATTTACTACTCCATACAACAAGCTGAGGGTTTTTTTTTTTTATGTGTGTGTGTGTGTGTCCTCCAGCAACAGAGATAGCATGAAGCCAGAGCTCCAAAAGCACGGCTCAACCATCTGGTTTATGAATCAGTTTAAATACCGGATACAGCAGCTTGTCATGCATGTGGATTTTCTCCCTGGTACAATTTCAAATTAATTAAAAGGTTTTTATATTTTAAGTTATGTTTTGTGCATCCAGGCCGATGTACTGGAGAAACATAAAGGTGCCATAGGTCATTATTTCAGTTGTCTTTTGGGCACAGAGGTGTATTAGAGGTTGTAAATTCCATCTCTAAGAGGCGGTTACACTATCTCAACGTGTTCACCATCCACTGTTATCATTGTGCAACCTATACAATCGTTTTTATTTACATAGCATTGTGCTCATGGATTCCCGTGCACAAACAGTTTGACGTCCACCCATACAAAACATCTGATGAATGGAAAAGATCTGACACTTCTTTTTTTTTAAATTAGTGACAAAACCAGAAAAAAATATATATATAAATGGAAAGCTTTTGTCTACTTTTCAGAAGTTGGTGCAGGATAAATGATGACAAACAAGAAAACTGGAGGAGCCATGTATTCAGGTTTTGATTTTTAAAACTTCATTCCTCACTCAGGATTTGTAAGGAGGAAGGAAGCTTGGATGGCTGCGGGTTAAAAATGGAAAAGACATTATAGCAGGAGGGGGAAAAGGGAGAGGAGGGAAAAAAAAAAAAAAAACATTTTCAGGAATGAGTTTGTCGGAGCAGGCAGAGGGTATTGTTTCCTGACAGCTGGGGTCCAACAGAGCACCGAGGCAGGGGGAAGGGGACCCTTTTTCCCTTCGAAAAGGGGGGAAATTCTTGGAGTTGACATCAGCCCTCTTCATTTTCACTATACTGCTCAAGGCTGAATCGTAGGTTCCAACTAATGGGCCCAAGTCCATACAACTGTCAGGAGGCAGTTGCTTTTAGAGGCTGCTAGCTCCCTATTGAAACTTTACTCTGCTGTGTGCATGGTGCCTAATGAATGCTACTCTCTGGAGAGAAAATCCAAAACAATGCAGTTTTCTCTGTCTAATCTATGTCAATCATGAGCCCTTCCACAAATGAAACAAGCGCTATTGTGAGCGTTTGGTCTAGCCTGAGCCGTGCCCACCCCAGTTCTCCCACCCAATCCATCCCTTATTTGACAGCTTCTGCCAGGACTGAGGAACATGCCTCCAGGCACTTTTTTCTGAGCACCTACTTTTCTTTTAATTGCCAGTGTGCCCTATGGAGCAACTGTTCACACACTACCCGCAACATCCAGCCAGGTAACGCCAGCCGCACACTGTCACATTAGCTGCTAGGCCTCTAACAGTCTGGACTACAGCAGCACACCACTTACTAACACATGGAAGGGGGGGAGGGAGGGTGTTTGGGTATATGAGTTGTTTCAGGAAACAAAAGGCAAAGGATTGTGGGCCATGCTGCTCAGCAAAAACTTTCTCAGTGTTACAGTGAAAGAAAAAAAAAAACCCACAAGGGAAGTGTAAGAAAAAAAAGTTAGGGCAGTTGAAGAAGAGCCAGCATTTAATCCAAATAGTTGTGACATGACTTAAGTGATATTAAATGTTTGTAAAAGACTAATCAGCAGTTACATTTGAAATAAAGTGCTAAACATTTAGCAGTGATTTATATATGCCCTTATTTTATTAGAAATGAATACAATTTGAACAGACATATGGTCAGGGCCCATAGCAGTGTCTGTTTCAGCATGGGAGCTGGAAGCTCTGGTAAATAGACTCGGACAGAGTACTGAAAGAAATGTGTAACTAAAGTGAAGTTTAGCTGATCCATTTTCATCGTTCTCTAATTGTCTTCCAGCCTTCCCTGCTGCCTCCAACACTCAGAATAGACATCAGTAGAATGTGCTACTTTTACAGGACCCAGATGCGACAAAGGTGGCAGCGATGCCACTGAAATTTTCCAAAAAGCTACACTGGAGCCCTTTGGTTTTTCGAACAGAGAGAATACAACATATGCTCTGGGGCATGTGGTCTGCCAGAGCTGGGTTCTAATTGTTACATTGCTCTCACAGAGCAGAGGAAAACACAGCCAGGAGTCTTTGTCATCTCTGAAGTGTGTGGTGCCATACTGCAGGCCAACATCAGAGCACGGAGGAGAGACAGATGTCTGGACATTTGCTGTCAAAACTAAGTCAGACTCTCTGCCAAAGGGACATAAAAAATTCCAAACTTCGCTAGCAACTATCTGCCTACTTCAAAATTCACACAGCACTGACAAGTCATAACGACTGTCAGTCACACAAAAAAGTAAAGTCAAATAAAGCAATAAGCCACAAGAGGCCGCTCCGCGTCGTCCCTAACAACGCCCCTTAGCTGTTACTACATATACCTGGCAAGGTTTCATAAAATAAACACACTGCAACAAAAAATGCAATCATTTATTGATAACAAATAATCATTCTTCCGCCCAGCAATGTACTTCTTCAGCAACATTTAGCAGAGCGGTTGCCAAGCAACACACAGACGCAGTGGAAAGCATGCTAATCAGGCTAGTCAAGCATGCTTAAAGATCGGGGTGATTATTAACATTTATCTGGATATCGCCATTAATAGTGCAATTGTTGAAGTAGTGTTAAATTATGTTAGTGCTCCTCTTCGCTGGTACAGGTGTGTTTTAATACCTCCTCTATCATGTCCATCCACACTTAGCTCACCCAGTAAATAAATATTCACAAGAAAATCTGACATTTTGAAACAATTTGTGTAGGTGACTCATTGGCACAGTCATTTGTAATGCTGTCCCAGATGTGTGTTTGTAGAGTATTTTACAACAGCCTCGAACGAGGCTCAGCCAAGAAATACCAGAAATATCTGTTTTATAATATACCATTATTACACAATAATATTTGTAATTGTATAGGAACATAATTTGAATACCAACATTTCTCAACTATAGGAAAAGGCGGATACTCTTAATAACTGCGACCATCTAAAACAGATTACTCGTTATTGCAATATGCCAAAATGTATTGAATCAATCAGTCAGGGGCAAACAACTAGAAAAAGTTAAACAACAAATAAAAGAGTGAATATGTATAAAGTGGCAGCTCAGACTAAAATGCTTGTGAAATGGTTTTGCCTAACTTGTGGTGAATAGCAGAGCAGCAGGAATGCCTCCAGGGATCGCTCCAGCAGATAATGTCAATCACCAACTGTGTGCAGAGCCCCTCCCCATTGTTTTCTTTTACCCCCAACAGAAAACAAATGGGCCACACAGCTTGCTGTTTGGCTGAGGTGTTAATTACCGTCCCCCTGCCCATATGAACAGCAACTCCAGACAATAGCCCCGTCGGGCCCCTATACAACTGTCCCTCCCTGGTTTGCTCTGCAGATATCACCTATCACTAATATGCGGGGCCATTGACACCTCAACCTGATCTATGCATGAAACACAATCAAAAGCTCTCAGGACAAAGACAATGTGATAAGTAGCCCCCGCCTTGTCTAAGAGTTTGCATTAAGATTCATTGTTTACCAACATTAGAGGCAATTACACTGACAATTCTTAAGCAAACCTCGGCAGTCATTGTGCTAATTAGTGTGTAATTGATGGGGAAACAACAAGCAGCTCAGCTGGTCAGACTTGCAGTGCACTATTGGGCCACTGCAATTTTTCTGAAAGGCAACCATGCCCTATTATCCTTTTCACTGTGGAGTAAGTAGATTAGTGAGGGAGGAAGTTATTAATTAAAGCTATCTACAAAGAAGGTATAAAAAGAAGGGAACAACAAACATATTTTGGTGACAATGCAAGAGATGTAGACACTCTGTATCATTTTTGCGCTTATTAGTGCAGTAACTTTTGTCTCCCTGCATTTATTTAGATGCAGTAGGTTTTTTAAAATAGACTCTGTAAACACGAGCGCTCATAACTATCAGAAGTACTTTTGTACTTTTGTCTTTCAGCGCATCACTCAACTTTCACATACAGCCCACACTCACAGTTTACATTATGTTAACCCCGAGAAGCCCGTGGACCTGCAGTGGAGATAGCATACTGCTAATGGCGACCACATTTGAAGTGTCCATTAGCCCATAGAGGAATGAAGTTAAGTGACTATGACAGGGGCACTCCCTCAGTTTGCCGGGCCTCTATTGTGACCTGGTTGGTCGTCCTGCACTCTTATTCACAGCCAGTAAAAAACTGGGTCAAAGGTCAGACATCCAGAGTGCTGTGGTTTCTATGGTAACGTGGCCTATTAAGGCCAGGCTCATTGGCCTCTTAACATGCTCTTGTACACAAAAGAACTATTAGTGCAAAGAGGGAGTGAGGAGAGTGAAGAGGGGAGGCAGCGTGAGGGAGGTCCTAACAACACAGCTTCTTCAAGATGGTTACACACTCTGCCCGCAGCTCCATCCATGTCTATATGTACCTTACAAAGATAGAGTTTAGAAGACACACAGTAGAAACTAATGTATATCTTGGTCATTTATTACTCCCAAATCAGACAAATATAGTGTGCTGCATATAAAGTGTAATAGTCCACATTTCATCCTAAATATAACAGTTTTCCCGAGATCCAACTTTAAAAAATCTCAATGAGCGGTGGTGTCATGTGACAGCCTCATGCATATTCTGTACAAGGCCAAACTGGCCAGCAAACTGGGTTTATTTGAAAAGTCCTGGGAGTGAATTTACTGCTGTTTCAGTAATAAAACAGCATTAACAGAATACAAGGCCAAGATAAACCCCCACCCAAAAAGCTTCTTTAGCATTCTATCCCCGTGAGTTACGACTTCAGCAGAAGTTTGCATTTTTGCAACTCAAGCAATTATTTGTTTCAGTGTTTCTTTTTTCTTCTTCCTTTTGCGTGACATGATCCTGAGTTATTGCTTCCTGGATCCACGGCTTTAGAGCGTGATATCATGGAGCTCATGTGAGTCTTTAAATGAAGCCGTCATTGTTCTTATTCTGTCTGGTTGACTTTCAGGTAATTCTAATCAGACATAGTTAAAGAAAAGTTCTTTTACTGAGGTTAAAGTTAAGGAATAAGTGAGTAATTCTGCAACAGGCCATATAAAACTCACTGTATAATTAGACACACAAGAAAATAATTATGCATCTGGTAAGAGCAAGGCCATCTCATAAAGACAGAGCGGAGGGTGCGAAGCTATTCAAGTCAATTATGTGAAGTAAGTTATGTGGTTTCCCGTACCTGGGAGATCTGCTTTCAATTGTGACCCACTGCTCTGCTTAATGTCGATGTGATCTAATGTCAAGACAGGTTACACCTCCGATGTCAAGGATGTCATCCTTTTCCATGTCCTGTGGCATTGTTTGTCCAGTTGCACAGGAACACAATTTTTTATTGTTTGGGGAGTAGCCTCGTTTCATTGAAATTCACAGCCGTAAACGTCGGTATAATTAACTCCAGAACACGAGGTGGTTACCCGTGGTTGGCTGGATGTTTACAGTAAAGCTCGACTTAGAAATCCAACGAGTGTGTGCGCGTCTGTAGGTGTGCATCCAAGACTACGCCAATGACACACAAGTGAGACCTGAATTTTTCATTTATGACCAAACACAAATTGACTGGAGACAGCATGGGTTACCAATATAATACAGCGTTTCCTGCCAAGGCATTTAGGAGGCAATAATAAGTCCAGCGTGCACCCTCACACTAAACAGGGCAAATACCACAGCACACTAATCACTCCAAACTCTCAGTGAAAACATAAAAATAATCTTTTTTTTTTCTTCTTTTTCCAGAAATTGCAGATAAATATTTACCTCCAACCCCCCCCCCAAAAGAGTACATTTGAGTATGTCTGCTAAAAGTGTGTTTTTTTTTCTGACAGGGCACAGTGGGTGATTGTCTCTTTTTCTCTGAGTTTTTCTTGGCTCTCTCTTTTTTTTTTTTTTTTTTTTAAACTTCCTAAGAGCAGCTGACAGAGGCAGGAGAGGCAATGAAGCATCTTGAAGGGAAAAAGTCAGTTTCGAAAAACTGAGGTGGGCATAAGTGGGTGTAGTGGAGAAGGCAAGAGAGGAAAAAAAAAAAAAAAAAAAAAAAAAAAGGGCCTAAATTAAACACATTTGTTTCTGCTCGCACATACCACAAGTCTTATGAAAACAGAGGGCTGATTGTGTTCACTCTGCAAGTCCCCCCCACCCCCCACCCCACCCCTCTCCCTCCCTCCCCTCCTCTCTTCACCACCACCCAACACCACCCAGCTCCACACCCCCACCCCCCTGTCCTGAGCAGCAGCCCCTCCCCCCTCATGCACACACACAGCTGCCTGCAGATGCCTCCTGTGTTTGCTCTCTGGAGTGCGAGCACAAATCTCCAGACTTCTGGGCCCTGCCTCATCTCACTTTTTACTACCTGACATCCCTATCACCCCACTGCTAACCCCGCTCACTCCACTCTCCGTCTCCTCTCCGCCCTCCAGCTCTGTCCTACACTCAACCGCACACCACAGGTATGCTCCCCGACACTCAGGCCTGTCGCTCTGTGTCTGCAGGGACACAGAGACCGACTGTTCGAATCTTAACACACATCAACTATGAACGCTTTTAGAAACATTTAAGGATAGAAAATGTGTCATCTGCACCGAGAAGAGAAGAAAGATGTTACAGTTTTTTGTAAAAATAATCAAAATCAAAGCTCTGTTTCCAAATTAGACAAACAAGTAAAAAATAGACATTCTTGGGACTGGAAATAAACTCATTTGACATGTAATGCTCTGTTATTATCTAACCGAGTACGAAAATATTTTCAAAAGTGGATTCAAACTTCTACAATGTACGACACAGCGTCCAACTTACTACCATGACATTCCCCAGGATTAGTTATGCGTATTGTCAGCAGACTGCAGGGAGGTCTGGACAGGAGCCAAAGCATTTTTATACCTGAAACATTTGTAAAAGTCATTCCCTGCAATCTAGAGGCTTCATTTTCATCATGCTGCGCATAGTGATACGGAGCGCTAAATCATGATTGAGTGATCGCTTCGGCTATAAATTCAATTCCCGTTCACATCCAGGGCTCCTCTTACATGTCTGAAACTTTGCGAGGAATACATTTTCCAGTAAGAACGTATAGGTTTTCCAGGGTTGAATAAAGCTTTTGGAGGAGTCACAAGGCAGAATGAGGTTGGGTCATGAGGTCCCCCACGTCTTCAAGCTTCATCAGGTCCGATGAAAGCAAAAAACAATGGAGTAGAAAACATAAGCAAGGGAACTGTCAACCTCATGAGAATATTATTATTCACACAGTTTCAGAAGTTTTAAGGAACTAACATAGAAGCTGTTCCAGTTTTTTTAAGTTGCTCAAAAATGCCTCGACGACATTAACCAGACCACTGAGAACTCAAGGCTGGATATGCTATTTAAAACAATATATACAGCTGCTGCTATCTTTCAGTTTCAATACAATCTAATGAGAACAGCAAGGTGATTACGATCAGGGGCTGCTGTAAATATCAGATTCCCAGGGACAGAGTTTAGGAGAGGCCCCTTACAATTACACAGTATTCAGGAATGCAGAGCATGAACCACAGTAACAGGGAGCTGAAGACAAATGCTCACATCCCATTTTGGACGTTCGAGTATGGCTCACACTAACACACTAGAGAAAAGGTTCACGAACGGCATAAAAGTAGGGAAAGTTTATCTTTCATGAGGAGCTGTGTCTATGAGCCCAAAATCTGCGCCACAATGCAACAAACTTATACTCGATCCAAACTGCACACTTCTGCAAACAATTAGTGTTAACCAAAGAACTGTAAGCTGCTCAAGAGAGCGAGACTGCGAAATAGAGAGAGAGAGAGAAAGAGAGAGAGAGAGAGAGAGACGGAGAGAGCGAAGGGGGAGTGACTGGAGAAAGAGAGGGGTGCTTGTGCACAATTACAGCAGGGATTTATGGCCTGAGAAACAATTTATAAATCACAGCGCCTGAGCTAATGTGCTCCAGATTGTTCTCCATGCAGCTGCAATTTTGGTCTGCGTGAAACGGCATAATAAACCTGGCTGGAGGACATGTTTGGGTGGTGGTGGGGCAGGGAGAAGTTGAGTTTGTGGGTGGGGGCTGACGAGGGTGAGGCTGTGGGCTCGCAAAGTTTTGGAGGTGTTTTGAACAAAGAACTTCTTTTTTTTTTTTTTTTTAACAGCGTGGTGTTAGATTGGGTGCAGAGGTGCAGTTCTTAAATGTTGATGTTAACAGAGAAAGAGAGAATAGAAATATAAATTGTCAAATAATGCAAATAATACCGATTGAAAGATGTTTACTATGGTAACAGTGGTCCAACAAGGTAGCTGGACAGTAAAAAAACTTTTCCAAAACAAGAACTATATCTGAATAATTACATAAGTTTCCACTTAAAAACAATTGAAGTCTCGAGTCCTCATTGTTTTATGGCCTCATTGTGAAACTGTGAACTACACCCTCATAATTACATCTTTGACATAAGTGAAAATTAATTTTAGATTATAATAAGAAGAGACAAATGTTGCAAACTGATCCCTTCATTGTGGCTGCAGGCTGGTGTGGAAGAAGGGATCGGATGTGCTGAGGGAAGCCTGGGCTTTTGTGGCCACTCAGCCAACTGGCCCTGAACCTTGACCTCTAACCCTTCACCCTGGGGGGCAAACAAAGCTCTGAGTGACATCTGAAACTAGACACTCTGTGGGGAGAGAGTGTCTGGACAGGACTCAAATAACCCCATTAACTCTGCAGAAAAGATTTATGGCTTTTTATTCTGCCCCTGCAAATCTCCAAAACCTAAGAGTCACACAGATCTGTCAAACATAATCGCGCAATTAGAGGTGTGCACTGAATTTTGTCGTGTTTACTTGCCAATGTCTCCATCTTGCATGAAGATAAACAAAAATGCTCCATAATTAACGACTCCGAGTACACACATGCCTGCAGTTAAGTGTGTATCGAAATAAATTCTGCTTAATATGAACAACGTGAAGCTAATCTTCAGTTTTAGGAGACTCGCTGATGCATATTCACCAGCACCTCCATACAATGGATTACGTAAACAGCTCTGGCAGGGGTGTACTGTAAACAAAAACAGAGAGAAAAGTTGATGGTAAATGTGCTGCGGTGAATGCGAGCCTCCGTCGCCAGAATGCTGAAAGCCACTGTAGTATTTAAATCAGGCAAGGAGGGAGGAAGACTGGGCCAAGCATTCTGTAGCTCAGCTGTGAGGCTCTAAGCCGTTGCCCTAGGGTCTTTGTCCTGCCTTTCAGGGCAAGTCTGAGGTAGTCAAAGACCCTATTCATGACCGGTGCTCCCCCTGCCAACACACCCATACAGCCCCAGTCAAGTCAGCCGAGAGCTATAGAGCCTTCCCATTTCACACGAGAATCAGACCTGCCCCTAAAGCCTGCTTCAGGGATTTCCAATAGCCAGCCCCTCCAACCCATGTACAAATCAAACAAAAGGGCTCCTTGGCCTACTCCATGTCATATAAGGCTGATTAGATCTTTTTTTTTCTAATGTAGCTACTCTAAATTTGAAGCAAATAAGTCAGTCACATTTGTAGGGATTTGGTATCTAGCCATGTAAATGGATGAGGGATTATGTCAGTGGAGGTGTGGAGCTGTCATCCAACCCTCCTACGTCCATCATTATTATTCTCCAAGACAAGATTCACCTGATGCGAATATATATTTACAGAAAGAGCGCGGCAAAAAGACTAACTAACCCTAACCCTAACCCTAACCCTAACCCAACTTGAGTATATCAAATGATAAAATCTGCCAACAAAGAAAACCTAATCATGGTGATCATCTGCGGCAGGCGCAAGGGGAATCCCGCTAGCGTCTTATGTCTGAGGAGCACAAGGCCCTCAACCACAGTCATTACTCATAACTAATCAAGAACATTACCTCATAATTTTAAATTGAGCAGATAAGGTTAGGAAAGAGTGATATCCTGTGGCTGAGTCCAAATGTAAAAATATCAGCCCATCAGTGGTTTCTGCTGTTTGTTCTAACAGGATCCACAAGTCTAGCTTGAGATAAGGAGGCTACACATTTTAGATGACTTGTGCCTTTGCTTGGCTTTAATCAAATTTGATGCTCCGCAGAACATTGTGACTCCTTAACAAGTACAATTGGTTTATGAGGGTAACTGAGGGAAGCAAGGGGCACCCAGAGGTTAAGTTATTATCAATATTGGGACAAGAAGCCCGATCTCATGGGAAATATGTGCTTATATGTATGAAAAGAGAAGTCTATTATTTGTGTGATTATTAACAAATGGTGACTTAATGGACTCATGCCCACTATTTATTTTTTTTCACATTTCACTGATTTGATTCATTTGATTAAAAACTTGGCATGACCAAAACCCTTGACCTTAACCTTAAAAATACATAATAAACACTTAACAAAATTAGTGTCACAGCAATTTTATAGTTATTCAACAAGTACGCCAGTGTGTTATGTTATACAAGACATGTGTGTCACCTTTTGTAGATAATGTATACTTTCTGAATGCCACAATGCAAACCACCATGACTCTAACAATAAGAAACAAATTGTTAATTAATAGCTGAGTTTAAGTCAAAGTTGTTGCTGGTTTTACTGAGACTAATCAGTTATCTACATCTTATAAAAACGTTTTTCAATTCTTTTTCAACCTCAGTCTTTAAACTGTTGGCTCATCACTGTATTTTAGACAAACTTATGGAACCACATCGTAACATGTGTCCTGTTCATATAAATGTATTAAACATGGAAAATTCCCCGTGGCTCCCTTTAAGATTTATGGAGTCAAACATACGATCCATTACATACATTACTTGTGTTTTCAGAGCCGGAGCTAAATTCAGATTACAGATGGCGCGTCAGTCTCATCAGTTACAGCTGTAAGTTTGGGTTTCATTCTTCATTTTTTTTATATTACTGAGTGGAAGAAAGATCAATACTGAAACATAAAATGTATTTAAAGTTAAAAGGAACCGTGGTCTATTACAAGGAAAGTAGTAATCTACATTAGCTAAGGCTAACCCAGTCAGCCATAAACTGGTTACGGTCTTTGTGCGGCTGGTCGCACGTGTATGCAGGTGCACTGTGTTGACGTGACATGCGTCTGTCAGGGGACATGAGCTGCACCAGCAGTCCAAACTTGCTCCACCATTACAGGACAAACTCAGTGGGAAGCAGCCAAACTGATTTATAACCTCAACATGAAGCACAGCTGCTCTGCTCACTGTCAACTAACCTCATCCTGGACGGATATCCATCCACTTCTTAATTTAGTATGACCACTACAACCTCGCTGATACTACGCACATACTGTACGACATGGCCTTTAGCGGTCCCCGCGCAGAGAGAAAGCATTTATATGCCCTGTATGTGAACTGAAGCGAAGCCCGATACAAATCTTAGTAGTACTGATGCTACATGTGCATGATCTGATAGCCTCCTGCTGATTGCTGATTGGGCTGTGACTGTACGGGAATGGTGAGGCGATGTGGTCGACGGTGGAGAAGCTGTGCTCTGTGGGAGACAGAATCCCTCAGATAAGTGAGTGCCTCAAGGTCTGGAAGCCGGCCCACCTCGGGATAACAGGCAAAGGAATAGCAGGACCCGTATCTGCCCCAGTTTATGCTCCCACCACATCTCATCAACAATCTCTCTCCTCTTGCCTGCTCTCTCTCTCTCCCTCTCCTGCTGCCTGCAGAGCTTAAACTGAAAACAGCTGCTTGGAATACCAGACTGATGAAACCCTGTTTAGAGCTTTTTCTTTTTCTTCCTGCTGTACAATCATGTTTTATTAGCATGGAGTGAAGCGTTTAAGGCACAATTATAGAGGGAAAACATTTCTTTATGTGAGCTAGTGGTTATGGCTGTGCAGCGGCCACATACACATACATGGGGCATCCCAATAGCACAGTTTACTGTCAGCACCCCCCCCCCCCTACTTATCAGTCAGATACAAGTAGGGCTACAACCAAGAAATAGTTTCATTATACATTACTCTACTTTCGATAGAACGTCAAAATCAATGACAAATGCCCATCAAAAGTTACCAGAGAAATGATGACACACAATTTCAAAAAGCAGTTTCAGACATGTCATGTTTGAGTTTTACGGAATTTGACTATTAATACAAAGAAATATCTGATTCATTTTCTTCTAACTTGATTCATTTCAAGACTGTAGTCACCTGGGAGCAAGACAGACTACCCAAACCTCCTGATAAATCCAGAGGTCCACCCTCCCCCCACACTTGCACAAGGCGTCCAGGTTAATACCACAGAACAGACATGACTAAGCTGGTATTCACATGACATATGATACGTGTCTCCATCTCCCACACCTCCGTCTCCCAGAGCTTCAATTTGTGGCAGAAATCTTTTTTTTTTAACCTTTTTTTTGATAATTAGCAGCTGTGGATGACTGCAGATAGCCGGCTTTGGATTTCCATTGCTTTAACCTCAACTCCTGTGACTCTTAAGTCCCATAATAGCTCAACCCTACAGTGACCATCCACTTCACAAAGACTCTTGTCCTTCGAAAGGAGACTGACAACACTGAACATGTGCAGACCTGATGACATGAGTTTTCTGTTGTTAGGCAGTTGAACCGACATGGTGTACAACATGTCTTCAAACTGTGTCAAAGCTGTAAAGAAAAGTCGAGATTTTGGTGTGAACTCAGGTGAGTTGGAGACGTTCACCTTTGGATAAACGTGCGAAAGACACGTCAAACAAACACGAGTTCGTCCAAAATGTTCACAGGGAAAAGCAAGGTATCGAAAACCCAAACTGCGCAGTATCTCTGGCCAAAGATAGCAAATGAGAAAAACACATAAATTGATAAAAACACATTTGCACACATATTCATCTTGGCACATCAAAGGGATTCATTGATGTCACTGAACATGGGGAGTCTGCGGCTGGAGAGGATAGATGTTGGTTATCCTTTCCTCAAAGGGTACTGAGATGCTCCTGATGGGCCCTGCGCTAGAGAAGCCAGAGAGCACTATAAACAGAATTTCTAATGTCAGGCGGGCGGGTGGGTGGGTAGGTAGCGAACTAGCAGGCTATGGGGTAGCGGGAGGAATTGACGCCAGCTCATGCTTTCCACAGAGACCAAAGAGGGAAGGATACAGACCAGGACTGACACCATTTCACACACTTCTACACAAGTGCGGTTAGGAAATGAGCATGAGCATCCCCGGCCTGAAAACGCAAACGCCAAAGCGTGTTCCCATAAAAATCCAGAAAGAAAGATTTTATGGGAAGCTACTCAAGCTGCAGATTATAAAAAAAAAAGCATATTCCCTCCAGTTATGACATCTACTGATATGTTGGTTACACAGTGAGTGATTTATACATGTAGAGGCATATAAAGTGGAACATTTGTAACATGTTATGGCAATATAATCACCACTATAAACTGCTTTGGTTTGTGTTGCACTAATTAGACTTGACTGTGATTACCCCTGTGCAATATAAAAGTAATTGCTGAGACATTTGAGTGTAATCAATTGAAATGCTCATATTTTGAAAAGTAAAAAGTACATCTCCTCCCTTTTAAACTCAATCATGATCAATTAGATATTTCAAAACATATATTTTGCCAAATTTATTTTAATTTCCTCAAACCTAGCAATAAGTTCATTATCAAATCACTCCAGGCAAGAGCTCTCAGCCAGCGATGGCATTTCTGCGGTTGCTGGCGATCTGTTTTTAATTGAACAGTGCCACTAAATTGATGTAGATGTGTTTGCCTTTGAAGAAAAAACCTTTTAAAAACTATAAACCCAGTCAAAAATGTTAGCTCTGTTGACACAGTGCTTGGTTGAAAAAATATTTGCGCGCTAACATTCAGATTACTTGCAGCAGCGGAATACAACACTGAGGGTTGTCAGAATGTGAGCCCTGTACACTGTTCCCTCTGTTGCGAAGTATCCACCTGAACGCCCCTCCGCCACCTCCCCCCTCACCCTCACAGACTTTACACACACAAGTGTGCAGCACGCATGGATGCATGTGTGCACGTACACACACGTATATAGCCTATGCGCCGAGGTGAGTGAAATGCCGAAGTTGAGCGACCTGATGAAAAGACAACTCCACACAAACAGCGTTTGCTTATGCAGGGAGAGGTCCTTTTATTCATTGGGACAATGTCTGTGTTGACTTTTCTTTGTCTGCACATTTTTAAGCACCAAAAGCTGCAGAAAGAATGGAAAAAAAGAAGTCAGAGAGGCATGCAATTGTAGTCACTGACATGTTCAGACTTATACAAGCTCTCCATTCATATCTCGATCTCAAACCATTTTTCTATTCAACAATCATGCTCGGGAGTTTGAGTGTCCCACTGTGTATTTGATGAAGATATATTTGAGCGGCTAACCTTGCTCTCGCTTACTTGCCACCTCTCACACACAAGAGGCATTTCACTCTTTAGTGACGACGACGATGATGTACTCGCAGAGTTATCTAAAAGTGCTGATGAAGCTCACAGCGGTGGCGTCAAGCGGAGTGCATGTCCACCAATTAAATCTGACACTGACCTGTCACTACAGGAACAATGCAGCGATAATCACATCAATGAATCGACAAACAACAAGCTGGATTTGTCGGCCTGACTTCGTAGGAAAAAAAAACCTCCACCCCGCAGCAGGCAGAAGTCTGGTGGAACATCTCTCAAAACATAAAACCTCCTCCTCAGCTCTCGGTGGATTACAGTGGAATGTCAGCTCTGAGCAGGCTTTAAATCAGTTATGCTTGGCCCTCGGGGGAACTCTGTGCTGATCCCATGTAGGCCTGTCTCTCATTGCTCATGATAGGGTTGCCACATCCAAATTTAAAAGTTGGGCCTCAAATCCTTCATCGTGTAGCGCATCGTGGAGTGAAATCACTGCCTGATTCTTGAGCAACTGTGTTCTTTAAAATACTGACATGTAGTATACTGCTTTCAAACTGCACAAAAGTACTGAGATGACAAACCAGAAGGGGGAGTTGTAAATAGATACATTCAGGAAATATAAAAATGAATGCCTCTCTCACACACACACACACATTGTTGTATCTGTATAATTACAAAAAAAAATCTTTACATCATGCTCAAAGCTATGAAACTGCAGCTTTCCACCTGGAAATGAACACAGTGGATTTTGTTGCCTGGCATTAATCAAATGATCTGTTTGAGAGACATAACTTTTAAGTGTCTCATGCAGCACAAGAACAACCACATACCACACCACACTCACAAAACAAATCTGTAAGTCCCAACAAGGCTTTCTAAGACACACAATATAATAAACTGTTTGCAGTGTCTCAACAACACAAATAAATTTACCCTGTGGGCAAAGTTTTATCTCACAGGCCAATCAGTATATTCCACATAAGTGTGCGTGATAAATGTAACTGTAGGGCTCATTAGTTAAACAAAGTTGTTGGCCAGATGTGGGTGCGGGCTACTGCTAAATATCATCCAGTAAATCTGACTACATTGAGTTTCATCCACAGGTGTAAACAAACCAAACCCCCGAGTTCGAGCCTTAAAAAGGCACTAAGCCGGACCTCTCATCCATCAAATTCACTGCATTCACGCTAAGTAACGAGCACACTGTGCAATATGGAGACCTTAAGTATGCCAGCTATTGTCTGTCCGCTTGTTTTCTGACATGGCGATGATTGACGCGGTCAGCTCACTCTGTCCCATTGACCTCATTCTTTTATTTTCTGCAATATGTAGGATTTAAGCTCTGAATTTCAAATCCTCACCGATTATTTGTTACTTTGCCTCAAGCAACAAGAACAGCCGTTTTTAATTTTCATCTTTGTTTTCCTGGACAAAACATAAGGAAGTGAGAGGCTTTCCTACCAGAGACACAACAGACAAAACAAAAAGACAAGATAATGAACAAGTAAAAAAAAAATAAATCTGTCATTGATTCCTGACTGATTACGTGTGCTCCTTGATTATATAAAAAACATCTGCTAATGTTTCCAACTAAAAATCCTGCAACAAAATTGAAGCAATAGAAGAGAAGAGCATTAATTACAGTGCATATTTATCTCTGACATTATTCCTGCAAAACTCCGGTGGCCAAACCAAACAAGACAGACCATCTACAAGTTGGTATGTATCACCTAGTGTGAGCAAAGTAGCCATTTAGTTAATGAGCCCCAATGGAGACCTCCAATGAAGCCATCAAGACTGCTCAGAATAACAATGGTCAACTAACGCCTTTCTAATTGAATGGAAGGTACAGGGAGGCGAGGGGAGTGGGCCTGGAACAGTGAAAAGAAGACAGAAAAAAAAAGAAGGGAGGAGGGAGGCGGGTGGGGGTCTTTTCAGTCAGATGCCTGCCAGGCCTTAACGAAAGTACTTGTTTTTTGGGGGGATGTGACAAGGATTGGGGGATGGACGAGCTCTGAGGAACACAGCTCTCCAGCAGGGATTATTTAAAGGAAGTTTGCATAATCCCATTTAAAATGTATTTTATAGCATTCTAAATATTGTTGGTAAAATCACCTAAAATCTTGCATGTCCCTGAGAAATTGGGATTTCTCTCTCTTTTACCTTAGTGTGAATGAGCTATATTTTAAATGTTACTACATTAGCAATGTTTGCATCATTGCTAGCATGTGTGACATTATTGTAAGATTAATCAATCAATTGTAAAGGCATGTTTTGATATGTGATATTTACAGCAGTGCAGCATTATACTTAATCATAATAACGCTTTACCGGCTAATAAACCAATGCAACAACTGCCATTAAAGGTTATAAGCCCTTAACAGCTTCATGGACAGCTGATGGGATGCAACAAATTACAACCAGTAAATCAGCAACACTTACTTAAGACTGTCAACCTTATCTAGACTTTTAAAAAGGCCCTGGTCATCGACTGTCATGGACACTGCAGGGAAATGCCACCCATGTGTGTCAAAGCAAGGTATTACATTGTTGTTACTGTGGGATATGACTTCACAAACCTCTTTTTTATGATTTCTTCTGCAGATAATGTGTGCAAAAAAAGCCTGCGGGGTGTAAAATACACTCAGTCGATAGTTACTAGCCTGCAGACAAAAGAGCTGTCTCCCTTAAAAGCACCCTGAATACAAAAAAAAAGCAAAGCAATCTTGTGGAAGTGGCCACACATAAAATTATCTAGCAATGCTAAAATACATTTTAGAAGAATGCTAGGCTCCATGTTGCAATACATAAGTCCATAGTGGAATTATAATGATAGTACAAGACATAAAAGCAGCTTTAGGAAGACATGGTCACTATAATCAACATCCAGCATGTGTGCTGCTGCAGTGTATTTTCGATAAGGAATTGCCATAAATTATCCCAAACAAAAATATACATTAATGTATCTGAACTTTGAGCAGAATGATAAGTTGTCAAACGCAACCCTTGTCGAGGGTGGATGGCAGGGAGACATTTATATCCCCAAAAAGAACAAAGAAGTAGTTAGTACTCCTTGAGAGGCCACTCGGAGGGAATATGGCGGTCTGGCAGCGCACACAGGAACTTTTACGCACGGCCAAAGTTTTTTGGAGAGTGCGACAGAGCACAAGACAGAGGGTGAAGACTAACGCATCCACATGGGCACTTACTGTTCTTGCACTCGGAGACAGTGAGCCGTTGGATAGGTAGGGATTGGTGAGGTCTGGGATCATAAGAAACGGGTAACCAGGATAGTGAGGACTCTTAAAAAAGCCACCATCTTGCTGCCTTCTCAGTGCTGCAGGGATAAAGAAAAGTCGTATGTGAGGGTTAATAAAGGCAGAAAAGGAACATAAATGCCAGCTTAAGTACACAGAGCACCGATAATTTTCTCCTTTTTTTTTACCTTCACCGAAGTAGTCTCTTGTTTTCTCATAACTTTCTGAGTCGGGTCTGGTTTGGGGGCGCCTCTCTGCTTGCTGACAAGGGGAGAATATACACACGGAGTAGGGAAGAAACTATTGAAACTTTCAACACCATTAAAAGCACGTTTCTCTTAATGCTGAGCCGTGTGTGAGGAACATTATTTAACACGCAGTCCTTACCTCTGAGTCTGACGAGCTGCTGTTGTTTTCCGACTCGTTCACTAAGGAGGATTTCACATCATCCAAATCCCTTTCCGCGGATACGTTTTCGGATATCTTTTCCTCCTGCTCCCCTTCGTCTTTGAAAGATATCATTTCATCGTTGGCCCCCAAATCGTCCCCACCACCTCCGTTCAACTGTGGCATTTTTGCAGAGCAAAGAGGAGTATCGAGAGGAGGAAAAACAGTCGCTAGAACAATTGACTTTTTTTTTTTTATCAGATCAGTGTAGTCCAAACGAGTCACTGGAGTAACAAACTATCTACAAGAAACTGTTCATTTTTCTCAGAAGTCCCTTTTTATCCTCTGGACATGATCCATGACGAGTCTCGCAATAATCCACAGTAGAAGTTACAACAGGGACTCTGATTGAAAATATCGATGGATATTTGGCGTCGGTTGCCGGATGCGCAGTAACTTGGCAAAGTTTCGTCTCCTTCGCAGCTTGTGGACAACTTGTGGCCCCTGTGTGTGTGTGTATGTGTGTGTGTGTGCGTGCGTGTGTTTGTATGTGTGTGTCTCCTTGTTGTGCTGCTGAGGAATGGGATCTCCTCCTAAAGAGCCCAGGGACCACATAAACTACAGTCCGAGCGACCGAGAGGTTACTCAAGAACAAGAAACACGTCCGATTTCATCTCCTAATATCCATGTGTAAGAAAACAATGGCTCCAGCGAGCAGCAAAAAAAAGAAGAAAAAAAAAGAAAAAACACGAGACGGTCAGGCTGCAGTTTTCTTCACTTCTGACTCGCTTGCTTCCCACAGAAGTTTAAACCCACGCTTCGCTGTTTTCCTGGCGAGCGATAAACTCGGAAAAACTATAAAAGCCAAATAAAACCCGGTGCAGAAGTGGTAGATTTTCAGCTGGACGCAGTCGCCCTTTCCCTCCACATTGCTGCCGGGGAATGCGCCCTGAAAACTACTTGGTTGTTCAAGTGGAAGAAAAGCGCAGCCCGTTCGTCCGTAGAGGAGGAGTTTGCATTGAAAACCGACACTTCATTCACCACCATGTAGATCAGCTATTCTTAACCCTCAAGCCACCAATGCACAGTTCACCACACCACAAAACACAATGAACAGCGAGTAGAGCTCCAAGCCATGCTGACTATACAGTAACCAAATATTATATAAATTATTATTACCATCATATTTATTATAATTATTATTAAAAGCAGGAAGACACGTCGCCATCAAAATGATTCCGTCTTATCAGTCATTGCAATTAAATTATAAGAATGAGCACAATTGACGTTTCCCTTAATTGTGTTTTATTAGCGTCAAAGTAAACTTGAGCAGCAGACATGTGGTGCGTCCTGTTGATATCTACAGTACTGTCGAGGCAAACACCAGAGACCACACTGCCTCCATCTGTGTGAAAATGACAGGCCCAGGTTCAGTGGGAAAGTCATAATTACACGCTGCCATGTAAATTGCATGTCTGTGTGTCCTGAAACAATACGCTGGGAAAGACAAAGCGCCATAACACCTGGGATAAGCGTGGCCCATTATGGCTCAACTATAGGCATAGATAGAGTGAGGCAAGCCTCTGAACATCCAGGCCTTGTATGACAGGACCAGCCTTCTCTGTAGTCTGAAATATTGTACATGGCCCCATTGTTGTTTTGAGGAACAGGATTGGAGGCCCAGTTTTGCAAGCAGTCTTGGAAGAACAAGGGAAGTGGTCACAACTATTTTTTTTTTAGTTCCTGTGAAGTAACACAGACATAAATCATAATTGTGACTTAGAGATGTGTTTTCATATGCACGAAAAAGAGATATTTGCTCACAAAGCACTAAAAGTTGCAAAGTTTTCCAAGGTGTAACAATAAGATAGCTGTTATTCATGTGTCCCTTCAATTTTATTCTTTTAAAACATTTTCTTACTCCATACTTCACATTTTCCAGTCCAAGTCCAATGGACTTCTCTTTGGTTCTGATGCAATTCGACAGGCTTCCCCTGTATGAGAAAAGAATTCATTGATGTTGTCGACTGCGTGTCAGCAAGCTGAGGGTTGACTGACAATTCAGCTGTGTCTCCACGGGCCTCATTAGATCCCCACTCCTCCTGGGTGTTTGTGTGTGTGTGTGCACGTCAGTGTGTGTATTTGTATTCAGTTAAAAGCAACATAGTATAGTCGCATCTCTATGAATTGCATGCAGGGTGGTTATGGATAGTGTGCTTCTTGTACACAGAAATACACGTTTGTACTCGCATGCACACACGCAGGTGAATATTTGCCCTCAGGGCAACACATCATTGTTTTTCTGGTCTACAGTATATGCAGAGAATGTAACAGAATGCATTTTCCAAGTGATGCTCATACAAGATGTGTATTTTAATCATCCTAATGTAAGATCCAGCCCCCTCGTTTGTCATTGAACTAAAGTTTTCTCCTCTTAAAACAAACACAAAACCGATCAACTACAGAATCTGTTCTAAATATATCACATGTCAGAGATGTAACGGACTCTGTATGTCCCAGCAGGTGTAATTACAATTATTCAGTGCTCATGCACCATAGCCTTATGAATGATTAATAAAGAAATCAAATATTAAAACAAGTCAACACAGAAAAATAATAATCACATGCATAAAGCAGTTGCTGAACAGGAATATCTCTTAAACACTGACACTTCTCACACATGCATAAGTTTCAGCACTGTGCTATTAAGCACCGTTGGCATGCAGTAAACATACCGTATTTCACAGTACGCTGTAACAGCACAGTGAGATATAACACTTTTGTGATAAATAAAAAAAATCCAGTGTATCTGGAAGGTTTTATTCCAAAGTGAGAAAGCCACCATTTCATAAATTAAATTATGCCTATTGTTAAAATTAAGGCACATTAATGGGTTGCTGTTAAATTTGCCTGAAAAATATGATGATTTTGTGGACATAATCAGATAAATAACTCCTCACAGTGATTTATTCATCAAACCAGCTGCTCTGTGGCTTTTTGGCAAATATGTCAATAAAGTATTTGATTAAAATTATTTTTTTTATACATTAAAAGGACTATATCTCCTTTATATTTACCTACATATCCCTCCGTTCTCCCTTTGCCTTGTTAGAGAGGGATTGGTTTTAACTGGGAGTTGATGAGGGGTCAGGAGAGATGCGAACAGCCACAATCTTAGCCTGGGGGCAGATCGACTGGTGGCCAGAAAATTTATTCAGAGGGTGCTGTCCCTGCATCTGCCTTACTTTGAAGTTGCTCTCTCAACTCTGGCTTGTCGTACGTGACTGTGTGTTCATTTTTTTCCCCCCTCTCACTAAAGAGAGTGAGAAAAAAAAAAAGCAGAGATGGTGTGCATGTGTGTGTGTGTCTGTGTGTCCATACACATGTATGTGTTTCTCCACGCCAGGTGTGTTCCACTCAGAAAGTGCTCGGCCGTGTTTGTGTGCGCAGTGCTGTGTGTGTGTGTGTGTGTGTGTGCGCGTGTTGGCTTACTCGAGAGAAAGTGAGATTGGATGAGAGAAAGCGGTAGAGGGAGGAGAGAGAGAGAGGGAGAGATGCTGAGTGCCAATCCATACTTGCTTTGGAGAATTCAAGGTCATCCTTTCATGTTTTGCCAACCATCGGCCAATCACTTTCCAATCAAAGTGGTGCTTAATTCAGCAGTAATTCCCATCTTCTCACCACGTTTTTTCGACTCGCTGTTTCAGAGGTGTTAAGGCATTTCCCTTGTCTTTCCTCTGATCTGCTGCGGTGTGTCCAACATGTCTTCCCAGGCCAAACCCACCCTGTCAAGCTCTCTAATAATACTAGTTAAAGTGCGCGGAGGACATGTCAGATCACACAATGTGCTACTGCTGCTCCTATCTATCTCACTTCAGGAGATTTAGGTTTCACTTGATTGTCTCTGAAGCAGTGTTCTTTCATGAATCCAATCAGCCCTCCAGAATGTCTCCATTCGGTTTTATACAGCTTGAATAGCGCAAGATTGGGCGGAAAAAGAGGTCAAAACAATTCTGGAACAATTATAATAGATGTCATCTTATATCTTAATATTTGTGATGATGTTATTCACATGAATTGCTGTATTTACAGTATGAAAAACATATTGTTTTCTAGGGTTTTATCAAAATATTGGCTGATCGAAGGGTTTCAAATCATTTAATATCTGTCAGTGGTTTTGATTATATTATGACTATATTTCTATGCTCAAATGCATTTTCCCTGATCTGACCTTATTATATAAACATCAAGTGTGCACCAACTTTCTTTCAGACAGGCTCTACAGATTAAAAAGACTGAAAACTAAACATTTGCCTTTTCAACCAAAGGGCAGGATCCATTGCACAACTCTTTGCATCACCACTGTGCCATATTAGCTCACCTCCTCAGTCATCATACTAAGTCTGGATGGGAGTGCCTCATGCAATCATGGATCTCACAAAAATAACCTCATATCCGTTTTAATCCACAGAAAGGTCCCCTTTCCAGGCTGGTATGGGCGTATATGGCATTTAAGACTGTGTGAGGATATGATTAGATGACAGTTTTTACTGCCTAAAGGGTGTAGCTGAAACACTAAACTGTGTGCAGAGAAGGGAAAATAAAAGACTGTGTTGCAAAGTTTTACTCGTGCCTTTCTCCTTCTCTCTGGTGTTTCGTTGCATTTGCGGTATCTTTTTTCCAGAATGCTCCTGTTTTGTTTTTGTGTTTTTCTGCAGAACGTACACTAGAATGAGTGAAATCCTGCTTTAATTAACTGAATGCTGACTGTGTCAAACACTATATAATATATATTATTATTACTGTGCAACATTTCATTCCGAATGAACACATTTCAAAATTTATGAATGAACACATTTCTGTCCGGTGTTTTCCTGCCTTCCACTGCTTAGATAGCCTCCAGTGAATGACTGAGTGAATCAATGAATGAATGAATATTGCCGTAGCAAATGCTAATCAATGCTAGTCCTACAAGGGTATAACATTATAAGCTTTGAAAGACATCAAACATGTCTAAGTCCTCCAGTGCGGATTTACATGGTTGCTAAGAAAGGGCTCACTCACGCCTCTTGACTGAAATACATGTTCATGTTTTTCTGTATTGCAGAGGATGCTTTTAAGGAGCATTATTTCTGAGAACTTCAAAGCCTGCCAAAAGCACTCTCATTTTGGAGTGTGCAGCAGCTTGAAAATGTACTTATATTTTCCAAATGGACAGGAAGAGGCCCTCACTGGTATTGAGGTGATGCTAATGCAGTGTGGCGCTAGTCTTCTGTATAACTCGGTTTACCGCACAAAAACACAGCCTGTATTAAACACTATTAATCTTTTACAGGCTTGATTTTATACAAACTTTAATTATCCTCTAATTTTAATTACAAGAAGACAAGTATATTCTTTATTTTTTGCTGTGTCTATATGGAAATTTTTCTTTTATGGCTTAAGGAAAAAAATATTCACAGCCAACAACACCAACAGGTCCTCTGTGGACGCTATTTACTATGTACAACAATGTAACTACCATAATTGTCCACAAAGCCTGACTCTTTCCAGATGCTGCATTCAGGCTTTCTGCTATCACTGGTTTTATTGATCCAGTTAACATTATCGTTCGCAAGGTCACGGTCTTCAACTGTCTGTGTTTTCTCAGCTGAGGACGCATTGCACCGCTCCTTGGAGGATTGGAGATTCTTTCCTGTGATGTAAACCCTGCCCAAGTGAGAGGCTGTTGACTTTATTTAATATGTCCGCCAGATTTTTATGAGCATTACACAAATGAAATGGTTTGCATTATGCGTGAACCATACGTTCCAGAGAGGCATGCACGGCTGCAGACAGCTGGAAGTAACTTGAGCCTCCTCAGTCACTTATCAGCCCTGGCATCCCTGCCATTTCCCATAGCCATCTTCAAGCTAGAAGAATCCAGCCATTGTTTTCATCTCTGTGGGCCCTGTGTTAACTCAGCAATGCCTCGCTGATTGTTGCAGAGATATTAAAGAAAATGGTAGATTTGTCTTTGTCCATATAACCCTGTCTTGTGACATCCAAGCTCTATGTGTATTTATGTGTGTGTGTGTGAGAGTATGTGTGTATTGAGGGGGGTTCCACTTGATGCAGTCGTAGAGAGCAGCTGCACCTGCCCTGTATGTCAACAACAGGGTCTGGAGCAGACACTCAAGAAGAGAGGTAGCTTTCACACCACTGGCCTCGCTGAAGCTGCTTACTTTCCAAAGACAACAATGCCCACGCTGCTCTGCTGCACCACAGAGCTTTTAGGCTCTATAGGCTTGGCGGCTGGTCTGTGTGGCCTCGAGATTATCTCCCGACTGAGCCCTCTACATACAAGCTTATTGGACTTCCTCACGTCCCCTTGTTTTTGTGGCTCTAAAGTTTCCAGGATGCTTTTTGACTGTCTGTTTTACACATAGAGACAGGATCCCCCGCGGGGGTTGTTAAGAGGTTACAGGGGGGTAGTAAAGGGGTCAGGGAGAAACTGTCAGTCTATTTCCTTTCTCTGGCCTTGGGAAACTGCACCACAAGTCTTTTGCATATTTTTAGCGTCCTTGCTGGTTTTTGTCTGTGTATCCACAGGAGAAGATAAAGTTATTCCCGGTCCATGAGGAACTTTTGTTTTTCACATGGATTACTTATTATTAGTGTTGTCTTTTGGCTTATTTTTTTTCTCTCTCTCTAGCTATAGAATGACCATATCCAGCACACAATCTGTCTGAATAAGACACGGGGTCTGGAAACCATCATCTTTATGCGTGAGTGTGTAAAACTCTCTTCTATAGAATTACCGCTCAACCCCGTGCTGGTGGTTGTCTCATACACGTATGTGTGTGTACACTCACAAAGAGACAGGGTTTCTATGGAGAAAAAGAAACTTGTACATTGCTCTTTTTGGTGTCTTCGGAAATTGATATACTTTTACTTCTATATTGAGACATGAGTAATGAGGAGACTGAGACTGTTGAGGATTTTGTTGTCTACAACAAATTCTACAGCTGTGTTGATTTGTGTTCAAATCCTATTATCAATATCCATCAAATGTTTTCTTGTTTCTAAGCTAAAAAAAAGTATACTCTCTGTGGAAAGTACAGATCTATTTTCCTGGTAATTGTGAAGTACTTTGAACATTGTTGTTAATGCAGAGGATGAAATAGGCGCCGTGTTTTTCTGTTTCTAAATTGATGTTCTGGTATATTCTAATGTATTCTTTGCAGGGAACTGAGTCATGTTGATCAGGCGCATCTGAACTCTAAGAACTCAAAATTGACGTGATTGTAGAGGACTGTGCTTAAAAAAAAAAGAAGAAAAAAAGATAGACAAGAGAAATCGCATGAGATAGGTCAGATGATTAAGTAAAGAGCAGAGCCCAGCTCCCTCTCTTCTTTGTCAACTTTCCTCCAAGGTCAGGTCAGGTATTGAGTAATCACATTCAGCTGAGAGAGTGAGCTCTCCCAAACCTGCTGGGCAGTCATGCTCATTTACATACAAACAGCATTCACTTAGAATGGCCTGAACACTGCCACAGCCCAGATAATATTGCTCACAGACGTGTCTTACCTGCTGCACCACATTTCTTCTCGTTATCTCATGACGAATAAACACCTCTCCTCTCTCTGTCTCTGTAGTTCATTCTTTCTTCTGTGGGAGACTAGCTGCTCATCTGCTGTTTCGGAAATAGCTGCTGTATAATGACTGTAGCATAGCTAAACCACTGTACATGTTGCTCTATAGAACTTAGATCATCTTTTAACCACCTCAGTTATTATCACTCATTTTGTTCTGGCGACTGGCACTATTTGTGTTGCCACTCATGTGCTTCAACATGATACAGTATGTGCTGCTAGAACTGTATGTCTTCTGAAATAGACTGCGGTGAGAAAAAGAGCTACTGTAAAACAAACCCTGAGTGAAGAAACCACCTTGAAGATATTACATTTAAACAGAAAGCGTGTTTAACCACTTTAAAATTATCTTAACCAGACTGCTCTTGGTTCTTGCTCTCTAATTCCACAATACAATTACCATTCAGTGACTGGGAAGGTACGTGCCAATAAAATAAGTCATTTCTGTTTTGCTTTGGCCCACCTCTCTATAATGCTCGACTCTGCAGCTGCACTGCTGTGGAAAACAAACAGTGCAGTGCAGCTGGGCTCCTCAAGACAGCGAAAGGGGAATTTTAATCCCATTTTTTCTTCTTTGGCACCAGTCAGATTTATTTGGTCATAAAGAAAGGGAAAAGCACCCCACCATCTGAGAAAGATTGGGAAGTGAGAACGCAAATTATGCCAGAATTCCAGTTGCAGACTTAGAAACACAACAGGCCAGGAAATGAATCTCCAATAGGTCAAAGTGCTCAAAGCACAGAGGAGTCTAATTAGCCCAGATAGTGGCACATTACTGGGATACCTGGACAGCTCATATCAGCCTGTCATACTTATGGAGAACACCTAGAACTAACTTGATGTGCTGCTACACTGCAGATTTTTACAGTGATATCATTCACAGTAACAGTTTTATCCACCATGAGGTGCATAAGCACCAAAGCCTACAGGCTAACCTACACGTGTCTCTCATCCATTCCCTGCAGCGTGGTCTGAAAACAAACTATCCAAAGAGCCTCAAACTATTTCCAGCTGTCACGTCCCTCCTCCAGTAGAACTCCTAACCTGATATGACAGGGCAAGACGAGGTGAGGGTCAGGCCCCGAGGAAGATGCATAACATGTAACTCAAACTATGAGCATTATATTCATAATTGCCTGTGGTTGAAAAGTGAAGACCGCCATGTGCTGCACCTATTGTGTCTCATGTTACCTGTATTAACTTCTCATTTTACAACAGACACTAGAAGTCTTCACACATACAGTTACGAGATAGCTAAGAATAACGAAAACCACAATGTGACTACATTCACCTAATAGAACTAATATAAATTTGAAATGAACATTTTATATAAAAACATTTGACTCTATAAAATATGACACATTGTTACAGATTTAACTTCCCAACAGTAAATGTAGTTTACTGTTGAGCTGTCATTGGTTGAGCTGTAGCTAACAGCTCAACCAATGACAGCAGTAAAATACTTCAGCATCAGTAACAATAATCCATTAAACTTATAGCAATACAACAGTCATAGAGACTTTTACTTTTGATACTTCAAGTACAATGTGCTGATGATGCCTCTGTATGAGTACTTGAGTACAATGCTGACTTGTAATTGACTATGTTGACACTGTTGTGTACTGTGGCTACTTGTAGGCTTCTTGAATACATCTTCCACCATTTCAATTATATTTGATACTTTGGAGTGCAATTATTCACCTGTATATGTCAGATACAGTAGGTATATTAGGTTCTCTATTGACCGTTTGCACAATACATCAAATGTGACCATTAGTACTCACATAAAAATAAACTACATCAGTTTGGGAGTAGATACAATCACAATGGATCACAGCGTTTTTGTTGCTGTGGATAACAGTCTATTAGTAATAAGCTGATAAAATGTAATGCAACAAGCATCTGGAATGTTGTTCAAAGCTCCACTTAGCTTAGCTCCATAAAAAAGATAAATGTGTCCCGGTGAATGTCCACAGACACTGTCTACCCATCCAATTCCTCCAGCACACTGAGGCAGAGGACAGGCTGCAGACCCTAAAACACTTTGGTTCAAGTGCAATAAGAAAAAAAAAAAAGTCTATAGCTCAAAAGGCCTTAAAAAATAAACTTCAGAGGGAATATTGCATGGATGCTGTTTCACACAGACACAAGAGCACATACTGATATACACCTAAGTTTGTGCTGTCAGTTTAGTCTCAGGAGAGGTGCAAGAACTTTCCATTATGGCAGCATGGTGTCTCTGTTTAACTACCATAAACTGTAAGGAGACAACATATTTTAATCAGGCTGCAAAAACAGCATTTATACGGCTGTTTATATGCTGTTCTGTTAAGGGAAAGGTCACTGCAATCATAAGCATATACATACTCCTTTGTCTCAGCCGGTGTTTGTGCTTTCTGTGGTTAAAGTGTAACATTTGTGTGGTGAACGTGCTACAATACAACCACTCCTCTCTTGGCAGTTTTTTTTTAATTTAATGATATGCCTTACCCTCTGTTAGCTAGTTTGTTAGATTGAATTTCTCATATTTGCATGGGAAAGCTTGCAGACCATGGGCTCCATCAAAGACATGCAAAGAACGTACGCAAGGAACAGAGCTCTACACATGAAGAACACATTAAGGCAATCAGGATGTTCAATATGAAATAGTCAGTCAGAGCATTGTCCTGATTTCATTTCCTCAACCTCTTGATGATGACTGGGACTTCGAGTAAAAGACGGTGTGACAAGAGAGGAGAAAAAGAAGCAATTTGAATGTTTTGTTTTTTAAGGGGTGCATGTGTGTGTGTGTGTGTGTGTGTGTAGGAGGGGGCGGGGGCTCTTTATCATGACTCACATCCAACCTCTTACCTCCCCTTTTGGGCCTTTAGGAGCATCCTGTGACCCCCGACCTCCTGGACAATAGAGGCCAGGACGTTTCCCAGTGAGCAGCGATGGAGCCAACAACAGGAACATGAGGGGTGCTCCTGGGAAACAAACTGTTTATTGTGCAGCAGGATGGACAGCCCCCCAGTGCCCTAGTCACTTACTTTCACACACACACACTCACACAAACACACACACAATCACAGACACTAACACACACCTCTGTGCAGTAAAATCATGTCAAACAACAGGTGGCTGCTTAAGTACCACTGAACATCAGTTCAATCTCCCATATCATCTGGATCCTAGTAAAGAAGAGGGTGCACATGTGTGTAAGTGCGTGTGTGTTTTGGCTGTAACAATAGATAACAAGGACATTTCCCTTTCCCCTAGCTCAAAAATATTACCATATGCTGCGACTAAAGGGACAGTTTTTACGTCTTTTATTATTTTTGTTACATGAATCTGCTCTCGTTCTACATGTCCCAAGACACTGAAAATACACACACATTGTTTCATTCAACTGTTGCTTTCTCCTTCATGTCTGCACAGGCTCGAGCTGCAGAAGATAAGTTTATATTTAGTCAGACTTTCTATTTGATAATAGTACCAAGCCATTTGTTGGTGCTGCCACTGCCTGTCTGTTACAGAGGAAATCCCTCCTTTGTCTCTCAAGGAAGCTCAGCAAACTGGGAAAAACTGAATTTGTCATCAGAGCTCAAACAGCTGGAACACATTTGATTACGGAGAGTCACCACTAAATGTATTAGTCAACACTCCAGACTAGTTATTACCTAGGCTCTGGAGACTACTCATTGCAAGAGCAGCACAGTAAAACGGTTTCCAGAGCTGTCAATCACTGTGCCAGAACTGTGGTGCAACAGTGAGACACAGAGGGCCGTGGGGATTGCTCTTTAAGTGCTTAACCCCGAAGGATTACTGGTTCTTTATGACTATATGTGTGGTTTTGTGCCTGTGCTCCACATGATGCACATGTGATAAGGGTGGATCAGAGTTGATAGACACATGGGACTGGATCAGATCTCATTCTCTGCTCTCTCTCGAGAGACATTAAATCTTAATAATCATAGAAGAATAATAGGAATCATTTTGGAGATGTTGAATCAATGACTCATACTTGCTGTTGTAAAAACAACAATGTTAAGTCATTTTCTTTTAATGCAAGTGTAAGAATGTTTGAAGAAGAACTTTATATAAGTGCAGTTTTAGGTACCGCTCTTACCTGAGTTTTTCCATTCTGTGATACTGTAGTCTTTTACCTATGTACATTTCAGAGGTGCATTTTCCACATTTAATTCACCACATGTCTCTGATGGCTAAGTTACTTTTATAATTTTACAATTAGGATGTTAAATGCAAAAACATGTGTTTTGTTTATTGTTACTTCACTTGGATATTTGAGCTTCACTGTGCATTAGAGTTGAAGACATTAATGTATAAAATGATTTTGTGAAATTTTTTTGGAAACTAATCAGAGTTACAAGTGTGATGCAGAGAACTGACACCTCCAGTGCACATACTGAGAATGGACCTTTCACTGAAGTAGCCATCTTCTGTCCAGCACTTCAATTTTTGAAACAAAAACTATTTGCATATTTAGAGATTCTGGATTTTTTTCAATGAGACAGTAGAGGTAGTTGTAATTTTAAGAATTTTTTAACTAGCTAATTTAATTTTTTGTGGAAAAAAAAACAATTTCAGACACAAGTTATTAATTTCTGAATATTTTTATACATCTTTAAACATGTTGGGGCATCTTCAAAATCTGACGCACTGGCATATTTTGAACTACCTTTCAAGGGGTTATGTTTAAGAAACGCAACCCCTTGAATGGGACCACTCTTTAAAATATTTTTTTTAGTATTCTCCTTGAGAATTTTGATTCTTTCTTCATCATCCTTTTAAAACTTTTAGAACCTTTAAAAATTGTTATGCAACAAACAAGTATCACTCAGCCTGTCATCTTAAACAGCTAATCTAGCCTTTCCAGTCTTATTTTTGTGCTAGAATCCCTGCTTGTAAATGAGACATCCTTAACCAGCTATGCAATTAGGCCAATAAAACCTACAAAGTTCACTACAGCCCCACTTAAAGCATATAATGCCAGTTAATAAGCACATCCTTGAAGCTATAAATGTTTATATGATTGCATCATGTAAACCTTGTAAGCCAAAAAACAAACAAGCAAATGCAGGCGTGCACCAGCTTGTTTTAATGTCCAAGACCATGAAGAAGACAGTGGGAGGCTACTGAGAGTTCTCATATTGGACCTTTGAGATTTTATCGAGATTTTCTAGGTTAAAGGCCACCTTAACACTGACAAGCAAAATCAAATCACAGCTAAGGAAATGAGCCATGAAACACTGATTGCTCCATACATAATGACCTTTTTTCCAGTTGCTTAGCTCAAGAATTATTTGATTGTGCAGAGTGCTGACTTCACTGCAAACATGAGCACTGCTTGCACATATTGCCTGAGTGTATAATCAAATCAAGACCATTGATACAAGGAGTGAACAAATATCTCTTAGTATGTGGGAACAATGGATCTTTGTTCCATAAGAGAGCCCTCAGAAAGCTAATACACTGACCGAAGGTAGAACACCTCTGGGGACTGTGAGCCTAGCTTGTGCTCAACATTAATTGGTTGTGCTTTTATTGGATAATTCAGACATTTGCAAGACCCATTTAAGTTAATTTTGAAAATGACAGTAAGCATATGTGGTTTGTCATGGCAACCATGGGAAAAGTGCCATTGAGAGGAATAAGCTCAGACACAGCTTTAGTATAATTGCCACAATAAGTAAAATGCTTTCTGTTATACAATGGAACTTCTACTAATGATGATTCATGTGACCAAAAAGACAGATCACTGGAGTCTGCTGAGTCCATGGTTTCAAATAACAGCACTATAGGCAATATTCCTCATGAGACAGGTCAACTAAGCTCCTACCCCCACCCATATCATCCCAGTTCTGACACATTCACACCTTGGCTCATACATCAATTTGGAACTTGGGGCACCAGTCTTGAAACTAAAAACTCAACTTCTGGGTATAGGTGGGAAATTCCCCATACAGGTCAGTGATATGTTTCCTTATAGAAACAAAGACATGTCTTGCTTATTACTTTGAACGTTTACAAGGTAGAGTGCACCTCGTAACTAAGGGGCTCACTAGTGTCTCAGTCAACTACAAACCCTATAGGTTAAAGTGCACAGTAGAAAGCAAACCAATGTGATTTGAGATTTCAGAAGAAACTACAGTAGGGTGACTGTGGGAGGCTTTGTGACTGAGGCTTTAAGCCAACAAAGTGTGGGCTTGACTGTGTCTGAAAACCTCATGCTGATAAATGGCCTCTCCAAGTAGACAAACTTCGAACACAAGGCCCCTGCTGCATAAGACCCAAACTGCTACCTCTGCTGCTGGCTGAATCTGATTACAGGGAGGCCCTGAGGACAGGCAGGTCATTGAGAGCACAGAGATGAGCAAACAATAAGATATTATCTGAAGGAATCTTCAGCTTTCCAAAGGAAAATGGTCCCTCTCAGTGTCACATTGACGATAGGATCCTCAACCTGACACTGAATCAGCCATTTAAGAAGAATGAACACTGCGACCCATTCATACATACTCACTAAAATAATGAGAGCTCTTTTTTCACCCTTGTTTAAGACATATAAAGGGAAGCTCATGAGGCTTTGCAAGACAAGGCTGCGCAGAAACCGGAGCACACAGCTGACTCAGATGAATATGCCTTTGCAATGATTGAGTATTGAATGAGCAATTCTATAGTCTTTTTCTTTCTTCTTGTGTACGTGTGAATAATACACGTTTGGCTTCATAGTACTTTGCTGCTCCATTGTTATGCGTTTTTGCACTTGGACACATTCATTCGAAAACAATACTATTTAAATACATTAACTGAGTCTGAGCATGCAACATGCAATTTGATAAATTACATTGTGAATCTGAAAGTCAAAGCTGCACATACTCTATTCTAGCCATGATTTGCTTGTGTCATTTTGTTCTTTTCAAATAGTGACATCTTGTGGTCACCTGGCCTCAGTTATTGTGTTGAATCTACATTGTATGGATGAAGTCATATAGCCTATTACCTTGTTGTTATCACACTGTCCTCTTACGTCTAGTGCTGTGAACTTGATCATAAGGCTTGTGATGATAATAATAATGATGATAATTATTATCTAATTTCTTGTTTTGTTTTGTTTTTAATATATAGGCCTACAATAAATATCAGTCTACTGTAGAATCTAATAATGTTGGCAAACAGAAGACACAGATTTGATAGACACAGTCAAAATATAAGTCTACAGGATGCAGTTTACTTGTTATGGAGTTCTGGTTCAGTGTGATGACATTAAATTTAGATCACATAGGAGGCATCATATAGTGATTTTGTAGAATTTTTTTGTCAGTTAACATTTGTTCCTATAACTGAAAGTAATATGATCTTAGTTTGTGAGCCCCATGGGACTAAAAGCTGTTCTGCATTTTCACAACAGTTCACTATTTTTGAACTACAACCATGGAAGTAATAATTGCCGAGTTGTTGATGCAAGACAACTCTCGCGATATTACCAAAATCTGTCTTCCAGGGCACCAAGAGGAGTAGGAATGATAGGAGAGACAGCAAAATATCTCGGCTATTCTGTTACAGGCTAAAGAAAGACCTAGATTCATCAAACATTTTGACTCATAAGTTGTACTGGAAACCAAAAGCCCCAAGCCTGTTTTATGTTATACGTGATTTTCTGATTCTAAGTGTGATTTGGAAGTACGCGGCCACACAACCTAAATTGTATGTGTGCGGAGCTAACTGTTAGCTGACAGGCTATCTAGCACAGCCATTGAAGCAATGGCGTTGAAAAGAATTCAGAAGGTGAGTGTATATTTCTTTCATGTGTCAGCCATACCTCCCATTTGACACATTCACCTGAGTGTGGGAGCCTCTGTGGACACAATACTACTGTGTGGCCTTTTCTGATGCTCGAATTAGCCGTATTTTGCTTTCTTTTTGTGCTCGTTTTAAGAGTAATTCACAAACAAAGACGAGCTAACCACTGGTGGCCCTGTTGGTGCATTGCTACAGTAACGCTAGCTATCAATAACTAATCTACTTTAACAGCTCCATCATTCTGACAGCTACTTTTTTTGATTGTGGTTAGTATTTTGAAAAGTTTTTCCTAATTGCAGCTGCTTATCAGCACTTCATGTAAATGTGACTTAGGTTAAGTATGTCAGTCATCCCGCAGAGCTGCGCTAGGCTAGCACCTTGGTTTGATAGGTTGACATGTACAGGATTTGCCTTTAAATTCTCTGCTTGTTAGTTGTCTTAATTTTTGTTTTTGGTCACAAAGAGTATGGCCAGTGATGTGTTTAGTGGCTGAATGACAGCTGCATGCTGGTTGCCAAAATTGAACCCAAGTGTCAGTGTTGCCATATATGGAAAGGCAAATGGGGCACTGGAACAGGCCAAGGTGTGTATTTATATAACAGAATAGAGAGGCTTCCTATAAAGAGATGTTAAATAACGGCCCTAATTTCTATTTAAGCATCTGTTTATGTTTATGTTTGCATTTGAATAGTATATAATGGAGTTTGGCCATTTAACATTTATTGTTGATATAATGAATGGGAATTTTACATTTTAGTTTATTCTTTTATTTCTGTAGATAATATTTGATTTGTCCTATTGTGCTTTGTAAATTTTGTAATCAATATCTTTAGCCATCATGGATTGATGACTAAAGTGTTTATGAAGTCAGATGTCCTAAAGCCACCATTTACGTGCCAAAAGCCTCAGATCATGACTGTACAGCAGACATGGCTGCCACTGAAAAGACTGTCAGTAGTTACAACCTGGTGCAAATTTGGGGCAGAATCCCCCAAAAAGTTAAGATAGCCCATTTTACATAAAGACAAACATTGTATGGAATAAGCCCTAGTGAGGTTTTAAAGAGTCAGGAGTCTGTCACAAAGCTATACTTCTCTCTCAATTCATCCTTTATCCATCATTTTAACATACAGTGTACTGATTAGGTTCAAGTCCTACATGTACCTAACAACCAATCTGTTGATATATTTGTGCAACAGGAGTTGGCATTAAAATAAAAATGCATGTAGTAAAGGTATTATTAATCCTGACTATTAAATTCAAGGCTATTTCATGATGTGATTGTTTTGCCTTTAGGAGCTGTCAGACCTGCAGAGGGACCCACCAGCTCAGTGCTCTGCTGGACCAGTTGGAGATGATTGTAAGAAGTTTTTAGAGTATTTCTGTGTATAAATATATTTGTGCAACAGAAGTTGCCATCTATATAAAAATGTATGTAGTAAAGACATTATTAATCATTTAGGTGGAAAAATGCACTGATGCAATGTTTTTTTGTTGTCTGTTTATTTATTTATTGTTGTTTTTTTTTTTTCAGTGTTTCATTGGCAGGCAACAATAATGGGGCCGGTAAGTGAAACTGTATTTTAACCCTATTGAAATGTACATTAAAAAAAACTATTGCCGTCAACAGAATTTAACTTGCTTCTATTTTTACTTCAATAGAGTGACAGCCCATATCAGAGTGGAGTGTTTTTCCTCACCATTCACTTCCCAACAGATTATCCCTTCAAACCACCAAAAGTGAGTAAGGCTCTGTCTTGGGTGTCACATAACGAGGCAATAACGCATCTCAACTCAATGAAACTCATTTTTCATTTGTTCATCATACTCTGGAAAACATGATAAGCTTCACTGGAAAATTAAAACATTCTTTCTCTGTTTTTGTCACAGGTTGCATTTACAACAAAAATTTACCATCCTAATATCAACAGCAATGGGAGTATTTGTCTGGATATACTGAGATCACAATGGTCACCTGCACTTACAGTATCAAAAGGTAAAGGGATGCAACAGACATTTTAAAAATGTTATAAGACTACAAAGCCCTATTGTGTACTTGGGAAGGTCTTAAATGTCAAGTTCAAATGTAAAAAAGAAAGTTTCTGTTAATGTAATCTAATTACTTCTCTGATTTATTTCTTCACAGTATTATTGTCTATCTGCTCTCTTCTTTGTGATCCAAACCCGGATGACCCACTGGTACCAGAGATCGCCCATACGTACAAGGCTGACAGGGAAAAGTGAGTGTAAAACAAGAATGCATTTACTGCATCTCTCAACTTTGATACAGTGACTCATTATTTTTGGAGATAAAGTTCTTGAGACCTTTTCCAAACTTTGCTTGTGTTTTACAGGTACAACAAATTAGCAAGAGAATGGACACAGAAGTATGCAATGTGAGAGTGCCAGGGAAATCAAAATAAATAAGGAGAACAAAAGAAACATGTTTGATTTGTAACTTGAGGCAAATGAGCAACAGAGGAAAAAAAACTAAACAACAGCCCAACTTTTGGAGAAGGAAGCGTTACAATGAGGTACAGTGCCACCTGGCTTTCCATGTGCTGAGCTGCTACCATGTGCTGTCCTTCATGACTTGTATGGATCTGCTGAGCAGGACCTGATGGGCTCCTAAAAGCACTCCCATATGGAATACCGGAAACTCTTGACAGTTCATACCGCCACACTCAGACTTGAAACTGTTAACTCCAGCTATTGTGATTATCACCATCATTATCATCATTGTTGCTAATTCATACGCATCATTTTCACTGTCAGTCATATCATTGTGCTACTCAAAAGCAAAATGTTTGATTGATTTAGGAGATTGGCTCTCCCTTCATTTCAGAGGTACTGTCTGTATCCCACTGGATGTCTTGTATTACTGTATTTCCATGTATTTAGTGGCCTTTATGTGTTATTATTTTCAAACGGTCTACGTGCAATTGAGACAGTGTTCCCTGTTCAACACAATATGGTACAGTGCCATTACCAGCCGCTGATCTGTTGGCACATGCTGTCTCTACCCCGAAACAATGTGAAAGATGTAAAGAAGGATTGGTCTATATCACCCACTGCATTTGGAAATGCAACAGTATTTAGTGGTTTTTTAAAGACACTGGATAGCTGGCCTTCGCCTCACTGTTGTCGGGCTCCATAGGGTGAATGTCACCTCGCGTTTTTCTCACACATGCTGTCATTGCCCTTATATCCTGTGTAAGTAACCATCCATGGCTGGTGGCATAGTGCACAAATACTACTGTTGTATGACTTGTTCCTTGTTGTCTAGCTATGAACATAGCTACTCCTTGGCACATAGCTACGCTGTGTGCCACCTCCTCAGTACAGTTACTCAGGTATCTAGCCATATCATCAGCCTTTATAAGCAGTGACCCATGGTGAGAAAAATGACCAGGGCCCATATCATAGGCCTCTAAAATAGTACTGATCTAAGTTCACTTGTTTGTTCACATAAAAAAAAAATTAGCTCACAATTTCTGAAGAGGCAACTTGATCAAAGACAGTTAAGCACTCCTGAGGTTCCTCATGCATATAGGCCCTGATATCCTGTGTTGCACGAAAATATGCTGTCCTAGAAGTACTGTCATGTCAGAGAGAGGGCTGTTTTCAGTATCCCTCTTGAGTTCATTTCATCACCATTTCCATTCATTTTTTGAACAACACCTGGATGTGAACGGCTTTCAAACGATGCATGTACATGCTACTGTTTTTCTAAAAATGAAATGGCCTTTGGTTACAGCTGTTTGACATTTATACTCAAAATGGGAAGTTAAACAAAACAGACTTGACATTTTGCAGAACCCAGTAATTTGAAGTCATGTGCATCTAGTTACTCGAGGTGAATAAATACAGTAACTTGCCATGACAGTTTCATCTGCTTTAAGTATCAGGTGATGTGAAGCTTTTTTTTTCTTTTTTTTTTTTTTTAGCATTTCTTTATGTTCATAGTCATTATTAGGTCGGCAAAGGTTTGTTTTGTTTTGTGATAAATAACCTACACTGACAGTAAAACGGTTTGTCTGGGCGATACATTTTTGACATTTTGTATTGTGTCTTTGAAAGCTTTAGTTTTAGGCTGTTTTTTTTTTCATTCATGTCACCAGAATTGAACATGATTGTGATGTGTCATAAAGTAATATTAGTTTTAATATAATCCATTGTGATTGTTGGATAAAGTAGTTAGGATATGCTATGATTTTTTTAAAATCATAATGTGCTTATGCTGCCAATAAAAAGGGAATTATTTGATGGTGTAAAGGGGAAAAAATTTTGCTATTAAGGCACTATTTGAAATCATCCAAAAAGGTTCATAGCAAAGCATGAAAAATTAGAAACTTTGTAGAATTAACATCATGGTTTAGGCACCGAATACAGTTTGTCATTGTTAGCTGCTGTAGAGAAAAATGTCTTCAAAACAAGTTGTCCTGAAATACAGTATATACTATAAGGGTTTAAAAATATATCCTATAAATGCAGCTTAAGTCTTCTTGCTGCCAGACCACAATTGAAAATGATTTGTGTGTAATAGTCCTAGTTCAAACTTTGTGTACATTGTTGTTTGTTCATCTGGCTATTTATTTAAAAGCCGGATATCTTCCAACTGTATGACTGAATGCAGCCTCAATTCATCATGTGACTGATGCTATCATTGACTTCCTTTGTCCAGTGTGCTCAATAGAGTCTATATAGGCAGCTTGGCATGCTTTGCACTCTGGAGAACCTTCTCACAGCCATTTGCCAGATATCAGGGATTTCGTTACAATTCATCTGCCTAACACCTCTGACTAAAATTTTAGCCTTAACCCTCATTTTGTATATAGAGAGAACGTGTCATAAACTGTAAATTTGCTATCAGGGCTGTATCCCCTAATGGGTGACTCATCTCATCAGTAGACATGGAAACCTGCTTGAAAAGTACCAATATTTTTTGTTGAAAATTTCAGCCTGGCTTTGTGTGAATGCAGGACCAGCCTTCATGCATCTTAAGGTTTGGAACTTGTGTGCTTGAACTGTCACCACAAAACATCCACATCTCCTCACATAACCTACACAAGATAACTATTATTGACTTTGTCATTACCTATGAATAAAGCTCATCTTGGTTTACCGTTGTCTGCAATCATTTCTTCTTTTTGAGTAATGAAAGCGGTAATTGAGGTCGATGTGAGCCTGAGCCAGTAGTTTATTGATGGGGTATAAGGAGGAGATAAATAACAAAGAACTATAATGACACTGTACATGGACTGAAGCTGACTAGAACATTTTGTGTCTCCACATAAAATCAACAAAAATGCGTTACAAAGTTGCTCTTTGGTGTGTAATGAGGCCTCTGCATGTCTGTGAGCGCTGCACTTCAGGGTGATTCCTCAACTCACTGAGGGGTGTTTGCGGTGCAGAAAACACATCCTTTGTACATAACGAACTTTCGTTTAATCTCAGAGTTTGGTGCATTTTAACATATTTAGTATTCAGCGATCTGATTCGTAGTCGCTTTTCAAATAACGCAAACAAGCCTCGGACTGCCCACACGTAATGACGCCCTGGCTGAGATGTAGCCACTAGCTAAACTAGCTTCCTGCACAGCTGAAAGTCAGCATCATCGCCACTCCTCCCAGTAGGAAGGGCGCATCCCGGATAGCTAGCTGGCTAGCTGTTACTCAAGATAACCATGGCAGTTAACCTCAGCAAAAATGGCCCTGCATTAACAGCTGCATATAAAGAAGTGGTAGACGAAAAGTCCAACACTAACTGGTAAGGAGCAGCTTGTTAAAAAAAACGGTGTGAGCCTTGTGTAGCAGACATTACATTAGCTGCAGTGTTGGTTAGCATTGTGCCAGTCTGTCGTCAACTAAGTTATCGATAAAGGTAACTTAACGTTAGATACACTTAATCTGTGACATACTGGCACTTTGTTAGCCAAAGTAGATATTCTGCTACCTAAATTAATTGATATTTAAAGTCAACATCGTGTAGAGTTTTAGCTTTCTCACTTGTATTGTCAATCTGACGTGTAACGTTACTAAATGTTAAATGGGCTAACTGTAGAGCTAGTAAAACTAAGGTAAGTTACAGTCAACACCCAACAGGCTAAGCATATATCTCTATGCTTTGCATGCATTTTAATGTGTGTCTGCTATTAAATTGAAAATTGAAAGTTGCAAGCTAACGCCACCTCCCCCACTTCCTGGTAAGATGGGAAGTAATTTAAGTAAGACCGATATGTGAAAGCAAAATCTATGAACTTCCTCTATGTTACCTAACATTACAGTAGTGTCTGTGCTGGTGTTGAGGTTAAAATTAAACCTGTTGATGACAGCTGCGGTGTTTAATGGTGACCTTAATTAATTAATCTCAAAGAGCAATTACCGAGAGATTCTGCTGGCCTCATAATCACTCTGAAAATGACTCCTGTGAATGTTTGCCATCCTTCTGTTTTTTTTTTTTAAGGTTCAGCTCTTGTTAACAGTTTGCTCTAACTGTATATTTTCTTCTGAAATGGTGCTGACAAGTAAAAGGAAACGATTAGAGCTGCAATGATTAACAGTAAATGAATCAGCAACTATTTTGATGGTTGATTAATCACTGGATATTTTTATTGCAAAAGCACCAAATATGTGTTGTTTTCAGCATCTCAAATGTGAGGACTTGATTCTTCTCTGTTTCATATGTGATGATAAATTGAATATCTTTGGTTTGGACTGTTGGTCAAACAAAACAAGCAATTTGAATACATAACTTTGGGCTGTGGGAAATTGTAACTGATATTTTATAGACAAAATGATTAATCGAGGAAATAATTGTCAGATTAATTGATAATGAAAGTCATTTTTAGTTATAGTGATGGTAAAAGTAGTGTGAAGAAGTTACCTTGCATCATCCAGTTTCAGTATGAGCAAGTTTCACTTGCTTAGTCCTGCGATGATGCACTGTATCTATGGTACTGATCAGAGGCAAATGCCTTTATAAGGCCACCAAATCTGACAGTGAGTATGTGTCCCAGTATGTGGTTTAGTTCTGCAAACATTAAGATATATTTGTGGTCTGAAATTGACATTCCAAATAGAGTATAGTTGTTCTTGTAATATGAAAAGTGATTATCATTGTTGATTACAGTGTGTGACAACATACAAGCAGATCTCATGAATGAAGTGTCTGTATGAGAGCAGGCCAAATGATGATTCTACTGTGTAGTACTGATCTGAGGCTAAATAATAAAAACATTTGTTTGTTCTATATGAAATGGGACTCGAAGGCCTCAGACATTATTTGTTATAATAACTAAGTCTTCTGTGTCCCAATTCAGTATAGCTTTATCTCCTAATAGTCAGCAGTTATCACTGATTACAGTGTTTCTCACACACAGTATCACATTTTAGGATCAAACAAAACCACTTGAATTTTTCCTTGTTTTTACAAATGTTCACATTACAAGTTTTCAGTGGAAAATAATCGTGAAAATCATCATTCTAAATATCCATCATAAGAAGAAAATCATAATAACCCAGAATTCATCATTCAGCGTGAAGAATATAGAGGATTCATTCTGTAAAGGTGTTGTAAAGAAGTAAAGCCTTTTTAGATGGTCAACATTTTCAGGAAAGTCCTCTATATGTAGTTATCACATTTGTAACCATTGTGACCATTTTTCAAGAAACTTAAAATCAATATATGATCTGCCTCTTAAGTTACCAAGATGGGAGTGTTTGCTCCATTTACATGCACCAAAATTATCCAATTCATAGAGTGTGAGCATAGCAACATATGTATAGAATGGACTAAAGACTACAGTAGACAACTTACTTAAACCTGGTACATTTAAAGCCTCTCTGTGTGTCCGCATCATCTTTTGTTTGATATGATTGTCTAGCATTTTCGTGCTATTAAGTGCCTAGTAAAACTCTCTTTGACCCATATCTAACCCAAACCCAGACATCATGTGGTCATACTTAATGTCCGCTTAAAGAGCACAGAAATAATGACTTCTTCAGATGCCTTCGTGTTAATGAAAATGACAAAGAAAGAAAGGGAAATGTGCTTTTCCCACAGGAAATGCCGCAGAATTAACAAAGGATTCAGTTTGTGTAGTGCTCCTATAACTTCTAGTTATTTTTATTGGACATTGAATAGCAGAGAAAAGTCAGTGAAATCTTAACTGCTGCGGGAGCACACAACTGCCTGCCCCTGCTGTTTTTAAAATGGAATTTAAACTGCAGCGGTATTTACATTACCTTATGTCCCTACTTATGTGAAATGTATCCTGTGACAAGAGGGCTGAAGGGTGAAGGTTGCTTAAAGCGTGTTTACAAAACAGCCATTGTTTGGTTTGGTGTGAAATGGTGCATATCAACTTTTGGAACAAAATCTTCTCTGTCTGTGTGATCTGTTCTTAGCTGGTATTTTAATATCCTTAATCTGGTATTCTCCTCAGGGCCTTGTTTACCTACGAGGGAAACAGTAATGATATCCGCTTGGCAGAAAAGGGAGGTGAGTAACTACGCACATATTGTTATCAAGTTTTCATCATCTCAGTGCGACATTATCAAATGTGTGCAGGAATTTCATCGTCAGCATACGGCCGCAGCACTGGAATATCAGCACAAAGGAAATGCCTGCCTCTGCTTTCTCAACCCATCATTTGTAAGGGGAAAAAATGTTCCCAGTTACACAACCGACCACAGTAACCATTTGACTTTTCCACAATGTTTATGTATCAGATGGAGGACTGGAGGAGCTGGTTGAGGAACTGAACAGTGGGAAAGTGATGTATGCTTTCTGCCGGGTTCAGGATCCAAACTCTGGCCTCCCTAAATATGTCCTCATCAACTGGGTTAGTGCTACACTACTCCACTACTTTACATTTGTTTGTCCTCTTTTGTTGTGGCCATTCTTGACCTTGTAGCCAAACGGAGGTAGAATAATTGTTTGTGTTTCAGACCGGAGAGGGAGTGAAGGACGCCCGGAAAGGAATATGTGCAAATCATGTTAGCTCCATGGCAAATTTTCTGAAGGTAACACTGCACTTGTTTCAAAGTCCTCCGTTTTAAATATGCATTTGAATTTCTACTACAGGCTGTTTACAGATGCTTGTGCACCGCATCGCATGTTAATGATAGCTTTGAGCAGGACATAAAATAAAGAAATGTAAAGAAAACACCACGCATCATGCTGCAGGCATTTGTAGAATAATGAAGTAGCTTTGTAGGAGTTTAGTCATTCATATCATACCAGCAAACAGAACATGTCAACAAATTACTGGGTGGTGCACGCATGAACCAAGATAACAACTCTAAGTGTTTCCCTCTTTGCCTGAGTATTAAAATGAACTGTGATTTCATGGCGTCGCAGGGGGCCCACGTCACCATTAACGCCAGAGCAGAGGAGGATGTGGAACCTGAGGCAATCATGCAAAAAGTGGCCAAAGCCTCCGGAGCCAACTACAGCTTCCACAAAGAAGCTCCCAGCCGCTTCCAGGACAGCGGTCCTCAGGGTCCTGTGGTATGCATCGCCTGCAGTGGACACCCATTCCCACCTCGTACCCTGCCGCCTGCTTGTCTTTCATTCTAGAATGATAAGCAGATGGTTCAATCTTAAGTAGGCTCTTTTAATCTCAAAACACGTCCATACCTATGTGAATAAACTCGAAATTCATCCGTTACAGTCATTCACATTTTCCACCACTGAAAACAACTTTTCACACGCACACTTGAAAGCAGAAATATTAGAATATTCTGGCCTACATCGGTGACCTAAATACAATGCTTTTGGTTTTTCTCTTTCCTCTTTCTGTCACGCTCTCTTTATGAGAGTAAGAAATCGGTTCATGTCTGTGGTTAGTTGTTAAAAATACATCAGGCACATAATGTGTTAGCATTTTAACAGAGTGTGTAGTCTAACACAAGACAACCCGACCAACAGAGGACCTCATTCTCACAAGAGCATCACTCAAAAAAGCTAATAGTTTTCATTTTTAGCTATTGAGTGATTAATGACCAGCAAGTAACAGCAGAGAAGAGAGTGGGATTAGGTTCAGATAGGTTGCACTAACAAACAGTTCAGGTAGTTGGACCCCACTGTACTTTATTGATTATGTAATATTGTGTTGTCATGTTTACACAATCATGTCTTTTCCTCCCTGTAGGGCTCAGTGTACCAGAAGACCAACGCTATGTCAGAAATCCGAAAGACCAATAAAGACAACTTCTGGGCACAGGCAGAGGTACTGTAGGCTCCTGAACTTGCTATAAGCTAATGCAGACTACAGCTTCACCTCTTGAGACAGAGTGAAGAGAACCATAAACATCTTCTAAAAATCACTTCCTTCGGGAAAAAAAAATTATAATAAAGTTATTTTTATGTAAAATGTTTTTGAATTGTTATAGTTTTGAACCATTTGACCCATATTGCTATTTCTCTTATAATCCTACATAAAAACACAAGGCAGGTAATGTTTCTACATCAAGAATGTAACCGTGAGCTCATTGCCTTACTGTTGTATTTAGAGAGAACTGGAAATCAGGCTTCTTTGTCACAATAATTACCATGAAAAAGCAAGCCAATGTCTTTTTTTTTTTTTCCCCCCTGCATTTCAGAAAGAAGAGGAGAGACGTCGCCAAGAGGAGCGACGCAAGGCAGATGAGGAGCGCCAGCAGCTGGAGAGAGAGAGGAAAGACAGAGAGGCCAAGGAGGCAGCACAGAGGGACAAAAGGGACAAGGAGAGGGCCAATCAAATCGATGAACAAAAGTAGGTAGCAACAGAAGGAAATTGCACAATGGTAGGGAGCAGTTTTCAGTAGCAACTGGTCAAAGGTTTGAATTAAGTTACCTATGTCTTTAAACTGCCATTTGTTTAATAGGAAGTACCAGCAGCAGCAGGACGCTGCGACTAAAGAGCAGGAGAAGCTAAATCGGGTGAGTGTCTCTCGCTGTCCAGTTGTCTGACAAGATTACACTTTAAGTAAACGGGCTTAAGCTGTGAATCTACCTGGCAGAAACTTAAGGAACAGATGCGGATTGCTGTGGAATTAACTTTTCATATTTACTGTTACCCGCTTTTACAGTGGTTGTGTTGATCGTTAAATAAGTCACAGTAGTGCACAGATCTTGTAAACACTTAAGCCAGGAAGGTAGCTAACGTCAGCAGTGCCAAATTTAATATTGACATCATCAGGAGGAGCAGGAGGAGAACCAGGCAGCCCAGAGGAAAGCAGTCAAGCGAGGTGAATCTGTGGAAAAGGCCAACGTGAGTTCACCTTCCTGAAAGCGCTCTCCTTTGGCCAAACTACTTTTCCTTTTTCTCGCCTGTCTCAAGACGAAGACGAGCCTTTTTTTTTAATCTTTTGAAGCTCAACTTAATACATCTGTCTTTCCGTCTTCATCACATGATTTCTACTTTCTCTTTTTCTTTTTCCAGAATGCACAGGTCAACATTTTTGTCGTTTTTCTCGGTAACACTTGCCACTACTTTATTAATAAACTGTAGCTGTATTTGCACATCTTATTCCATTTCTTTGCTGTAGGAGGCGGCTTCTCTCATCTCTCAGCGTGCTGTAAACCCCAGAGAGATGTTTAAGCAGAGAGAGAGAGGAATAACTCCCAGTGACTCGGACGTCCCCGCCGCTGCCCCTGCTAGCCCACAGCCAGGTATCACCCCTATGTACACCTCTCCGTATAAACCTGTTGCCTGTAAATGTCACATCCTCTCCTGTGTTACTGCAACGCTCTCTTAGCCTCACTCTCAGGTAGTGGTAGGTTCAAACTGGTGATTTTTTTTTTTTTTTTTTTCTGGAGGAAATTGCCTTCTCCCAGCGCCATCCTACTTTGGAGCTTTCCATCAGACTGTCTAGTTGTCTCCCAATCATACTTTAACACTTTGTCTCCATCATGGTGTCTTCTCTTCTTCTGTCTGCTCTTTTTTTTTTTTTCTCTCCATTTTTGCATCCATGTGTGTCTCTGCTCAGGGCGTCTGCAAAGCCCTTTTCTGTCTAAGCAAGTGTATGAAACTGAGCGAGCCAGCTCACCTCAGCGCCAAGCTTCTCCTGTGCCCGCAGGCTCCGCCTCTCCTGTCCGCGCCACAGGTGTGAGCTTACACAAACACACACACACACATGAACACACAAAGAATGCATACACAATGTGTCGGGTGACAATCCCATACTTAACCAAAAGCTCCATGCTTCATTTCTCTATGTTGTTCCTGTGCGTCATCATCTTCATATGCCTTTTATAATCATGAGTTTCACTATGAGTCATTCCACTCGATGTACTCTCTGTTTTCTAAGACATATTTCCAGATTATAATTTTTTTTTTTACGTCTCGTGTGAACATGCCAAGAATGTCCTTATGCCTTAAGACTGGTGGTGGTTTTCAACCTGCATGGACTTGTGGATGTGTTCCTCTGTGTACATGCATGTCTGTGCTTGTGTTTTGGGTGGTAAGAGCCAGATGTGGATGATGGACAGTCCAGGTGTGAGTATGATGAGCAGGAGGCGGCCCCCCAGGAACAGTGGAAAGGTGGGGCTCATTTCACGCACATCAGCTTTCCAACCCTCCCATCTGCTTCTTATTAAAAAATGCTGTTATTTGTCATCTGCACATATTCCCTCCAGCCAAACTGTGCTGTTAGGAATCAGCTGCTGCTGCCACCTGCTGGTGGATAGACGGCTTTAAATGACACAATCAGACTGACAGTAATCTCTCTTTTCAGAGGAGGAACCAGCTGCCAACTCCTACGTCCAGGAGCCAGCTTATGAAGAGCCAGCTCAGGTGGTTGTTTACTTACCTTACAGCAGGAAATGCAATGACTGTTTAAAATAATCCTGAAGCACAACTTAACCTCGTTTCTTTCCCAGGTGGAGGAGAATAACTCTTATGATGTGACTGCTGAGGAGACGTCAGACAGAGGCACCTGTGCCAGGGCCTTGTATGACTACCAGGCTGGTAGGTTTTTGATCACAAATGGACTGATATGTAGAAGGTCATGTCACCGTCAGGAGTGTTAAAGTCACACTTCAATTTTTTTTTGTGTGTGTGTGTGTAAGGAAATATAAACTTGTGCGTATGCAGAACCCACATTGCCAGGACCCATATTTGCACTCACCAGCAGTGAAATAACTTAAAAGTACTTAAGAATTGCTCTAGATAGGTTTATTCATGTTCATCGAGCCATGTGTGATCATTTACAGGAGCTTTTGACACCAGAAGAACTCTGGAGGCCCAGATAGCTGTAAATAAATGTCAAAGAATGAAATCCCTCAACATAGTCAGAGGGTTTGGAGTTTACCCCAAGAAAATTTGTAACTATGCATTTTTTGCATAATTTTGGACCTTATAGTATTTATTAAAAAAACAACACTGGTTGTAGTTTTTCACAGTACACTCAGACATTAGCAAGAAGAAAAGTGAAACATATATGCTCTGTGCTATAAACACATATATGAATATGCTCACTGAGGAAGTAAGCACTATGTCCTGAAACAGGATTGGAATTGATTCATATTTTAAATTTAACAAAATATTTTTTCCAGAGCAGCAACAGTTAAGTTACTAATACTGCAACTATTTTGCATATTTAATTTCCTCATTTTCTGACATAGTGAAAATGGTTTCTGCTGAGAGACATGCTGTCAGTTTCTGTGGTGCAACAAGCCTATCAACCATTAGCAATTTAAGATGTTTGTCCCTTTACAATATTTAACATTCACGAGGATCCACCATGTTGTTAAGTTTGGATTCCACTCGGAGGGTGGACACCAGCAACCTCCAATGACCAACTTGGCACACAAGTCAAAGCAAACACTAATTTACTGTGCACAGAAAATAAAAATTCTAATTTCAGCTCGATTTCAAGCAGTTGGTTGGTTATAATGTCGGCAGTGTTGGCATTTAAGTTTTATTAAACCGCTGCTTGAGAAAATTCAAAAACTGTGTAATAACATACACGAGTTAAGTGATCTTCCTGAGACTCTGCTCTTCTCCTCCTCCAGCTGACGACACAGAGATCTCATTCGACCCCGACAACATCATCACCGGGATCGAGATGATAGATGAGGGCTGGTGGCGAGGCTATGGCCCAGACGGTCATTTCGGAATGTTCCCAGCCAATTACGTTGAGCTCATCTAGCCCGGCACTCTTCCCCGAGATCACCACACTGGCAGCCACAGAGGACCTCTGCAAGTAAAACAACACACGGCGCAGTCAGTCCTCACACTCAAGTGATCAGGCTGAAACGGAGCAAATGATCCTCCACATCATGGACCAATGAACAGCTGGTAATCGTGGGCCAGAAGCCTATCCTCATTTCAAGAAAACAGTTCTATTAAAACGTTGATGTTGTAAGCAGTTGATGGCATAGTTTAGGGATTTGTGAGAAACCCCTAGGCTAACGAAAATCCCCCCCCCAAAAAAACCTCCTTACCTTTAAATGTGATACAGTGCAAAATCAGCCTTCGTTAATGTTAAATTCAATTGTGAGCATTAATAGCACTTCAAGTTCACATTCCTTACAAAGTGACTTCAGTTCTATTTCAGGTATAATTTTATTGTTACTTATTGTAGCAATCGATCCTGTGCATTTCAGGAAAAAAAATCAAAGATGGCGGTACCAGCTACAGTATAATCTTTTGCCTTGTTTTTGCCTTTCTTTACCAGAGGACTGAATTTTTTTTTTTTTAATGTGATTGAACTTGCATCCTGTGTGAATTTCAAACCATGTTTTAGTACTGATCTGACTGTGGTTGAAGTGAATATTTAAAAAAAAAAAACAAAAAAAAAAACATCGTTTGCTCTGCTCCGAGTGGTCGACTTTAGTGAAGAGTGCATAAAACGGTTAAATTTACCTTTTAACTGTGACTATAAAATGGTTGTTTTCATTCCTTGCTTCCCACAATTCCCTCTTCATCTGGACCAAATCATTTCAACATACTTAACTTTTCAGTGACAAGCTGAAGAGAAAGAAACAAACATATTTTTTCTTCTTCTTTTTTTTTTTTTTTTTTTGGATCTCGCTGGTCTGAGGTTGAGTTTGAGTGCATAACAGAATTCTAATATGTGATATTATGGTGCCATAATGAGAGGAAGTGATCCCCTCTAAAAAAGCACTTGGTGACATTTAGCTGAAACATTTGGACTATTTGACAGCAGACATTATGCAAGTTCACTGTTTTTATCTTGGAATAAAATTCTTTCTTTTTAAAGCTTTATGGTCAGTTGACAAAAAGGAAAAAAAAAATCTAATTGATCATGAATTGAAAAGGGCATCATGTATCCACTGCACTATTCATGTTTTGTTTTTCCAGAGTATATAGTAATGCACAGACAGTCTTCATAATAAAAAGAAATAAACAAGCTTTGTCGTCATGTCTTCTCAAATAGGTCGAGCACAGCACGAGCTGCACACATTGAAGAGATGATTGAAATGAGGGATTTTTAGAGGTCTAACAGGAACTCAGACATATACATAGAGTCAGTATGTGCACTACGATCAGTTTCCTGGAATGAGGCAACAGCTGGGGAATTCACCTCTAATGCATAGGTTTCATTTTCACATGAAAAATCAGATCTTACCTCTCCCACATCCTTCAGTTAAGTCTTTGTTTGGTTGAATACAGAAAGGTACACGTGATAAATGATTGTCTTCAGTAAATTATTTTAAAACAAGATGTATACACGAGCAAAAAGAATATATCTATTATCACCTCACTTGTTTTGTCCATATCACATTTCTTATGTTTGGGTTTGCTGTCCTCTCTACATGAAGTATTTATTTATATACATTTATATATAGTGTATAACCATATACTTACATATCAGGCAGGTGATGGGACACATTTGTCACAAATCACACATTGTATAAGTCACACTTTTCTGCTAAATATTGTTCAAGAACAAACACATTTCAATCAGATTGAGAAATTTTAGACCTGTGTGTGTGTGTTCAGTGTACGTTTACAGTGTGTGACGAAAGTCCCTCTGCAGTAATATGTCATCTTAATAATAGCAGGAATAGTGTATTTTAACGCCTCTTCCCAACATGACATTCAACCCAAATATTCACTTTCAGCTCACATTAAATTTTGATTGAAATTGCTTTCCGTGTTATTTTAATATTAGCTTCAGTTATCTGAGGTCAGGTTTCAGGATCATTTCCACTTACACCCACCCCATTTAGAAAGTCAGAGATAAAAATAGTGTCTCACACTGCCAAGAATGTTTTACATCTTTGCTTTTAATTATTAAAAAATGTTCTTCAGTAAGTTTGTTTATATCCATGTAAATAGTGAGAGCCCCTGCTGCTTTCTCACACTGACTGGAATCTTATGTGCCAGTTACAGCTTTGCAGATTGTTCCCAGGATAGTGACTCACTTCAGACAGGAAATCTTTTCTGTGTTGGATTCACAATATTTTCTCCACACGCTCTCATTTACATTGTGCTGCCCTCACCTCAACCTCATATGTTTATGTCAGTGAAAGTCTGAAATGAATAGCTGGGGATTTTCTCGATCTTACAACCGATGTTTTTGCTCATCATCTTCACATTTGTTGTCGGCTGCAAGTGATAGTGTAGTTAAGAGTTCTGCAAAACATCGTCATAATTCAGTGGAATTATAATAAATTACCTGTTAAGTCTCACATATGACATAAACTATGTCTACATTATTGCAGAAGTTCAAAACTCACCACATGCCCTATCTCTGCCGGTTAGTTTTTAATTTAGGCATTAAATTATTAGAAGTCTCACTTTGTCTACACAGTAAAAGTGAATCAGAGATTTAATCTGGATTGAAAACTTAATTTTCCAAGTGAATACTCAAAAGTAACCAATGGTGTCACATATATAATGTTATTAATGTATCAGTCAAGACATTCATATGGGAGGTTTATGAACATTTTAATGTCACGTTTCTTACATTTTTGCAGAATTTCTTGTCGATCGTCATGACAATCAATTTCTGAAAAATCAAAACAAAAACTTGTTTTTTATCTATCAAACAAAACAAAAAAAAAATCCCTCTGAAATTTGGACAGTTAGAAAATATTTGGTTATTTTGACATTTAAATGTTAATCATTTTGAAATGTCATACTCTATCCGCAACAGATGGAGGAATAGGGCATCCCCCTTTTCAAATAAGATCAAAAACATGTGGAGGAAATGTGGATAGTGTCGAGTGCAGTTTCATTGCTTCTCAGTGTTTTTATCACGAGATCTGTGTCATTTTACTGAGTGTAGGACAGCTGAAGGAAAATGGAAAATGATATAGGGCAACTGTCTTTTTTTTTTTAAACAAATATGAAATCCAGAGGTTCTGTTGAAAGGAACCCAGTCCTTTCCAAGGTCATTGGTACAGAACATCTTTGACAACTCCCTCTGACTCATGACTGGTAGTAAGGAAATAACTGACCGTTTTTTTACCCGCTTGCCATTCAGCTCTAGTGGAAAAAGCTGCTTCTGCATTGTCCTGGCATTTATTTTTAACTAATATCTTTCGGGCAATGGCCAGTTGAAACTGCTTTTTAAAGAAGTGGTGCTTTATCTCTTCCTTAAAAATGAAGTCTTAAATCTAACAGTCAGTCTCAAAGCCTTCATTTACATGTGCAATTGTAGTTCAGCTAAAAGCTGATATGAGTCAAAGCTACATGCTTGTGTGACTCTGGTCTAAACCACTTTTTTATGCTAAATAATGACATTTTAGCAGCAAATTTGTTGTATGTCTACAGTTTGACCATCTAACATTCAAGGGTTTCATGTCACAATAATACAAAAAATGTTATTTAATATAAAATTAAATGTTGCACTTTGTCAAATAAAACTGTCTCCTCAACATAACGGATACTCCCAAACCCTCTCTTTGTTTTTTTTATGTCAACATCCAGTATAACCTCATAATAAATTAAGGAAGCAAGATACTTTCAAAATGCGAATTCATTGTGGCTTTTAATACTTCACGTTATTCTTCTTTAGAAGATATTCTGTGACTGCAGGAAATGTCTCACACAATTATATATTATCTGCAAACACACTATTAATTTCAATTCTACAGCAGCAACAGACATTTAAAGAGGACCCAGTAAAGTCTCAGTGACATAAAACATTGGTTTTTACGTTTTGTTGCTGCAAAATGAAAACAATCTGTATAATTTGGTTCTGAATCACCTGTGATATGAGTCATTGCATAATAGACTATTAGTCAGTAGGCTTCCTCCAAGAAACATTATTCTCTCTGAAGAAGCGATGTGCATTTACAGTAATTGGTGTAACCTTGCTTCCTATATTTTAGATTTTTTTAAGTTGTTTTAATAATGAAGACATGTTTGTCCGCGTTAGGACACCTTTAAGTCTTTATTTGGTCAACTGTTATGTGTCTCTTTCACTTCCCCAAATTCAGCAATTTAGGTGAATTTGAGTCCAGTCTGCAAACTGAAGTGTGTTTATGTGACAGAATACATAACACGTGTGTATGACGAGGCGTTAATTGTCTTTATTGATGAGTATTGTTATATTTCTTTTCTCATCTTGCTGTGTCTTCTTGTTTTTGATTGTCCTTATTCATATTTTTAGTTTGACGATATTTGATAGTTAAGGCATGTTTTTACAAAGAACTATACAAATAAAATCATAAGTTATTCTCATGTAAAATGTATGGAAGACATTGATTGTCTCTTGAATCCATTCTAATGTACACATATGTTGTGGTAATACATAGAAACACAATGATGACATATCTAGAAATACATAACATACTACATATTTATCTTTATAGCATTGTATTTTGTTGAAATGTGGGACAAAATAAGAAATTAGATTTCGGTCCATGCACAAACAAACAATTTAAACACAGCTGCCATGTTTTTCTCTGAATATCAGGAGACGAAACAGAGAGAACTCGAATGAAAGAAAAAAACTCAGTTTCCCAGACTCATTTGCTGTGGTGCGATCAGTCAACCAATGAAACTGTCCTGTGGAGACAATTTCCTGTTTCGTGGTGTGAAGTTGAAGAGGGCGCTGCATGAATTACTGTCACAAAACACAGTAAAGCCAGAGAACAGAAGACCTCTGAAGATTTCCTCTGGCAATGGGTGAGAATTACTTTTATCTCTATTTGACGCTAGTTGTTGTTCGGTTACTGTTTCTATGTACACACTACAACCAGTTACTTGCTGAATATTGAACTTGATAAATATTAATACATTTAAATGACCTTTGTTAACATAATGTATGAAAACTGAATTAAATCTGTTTTTGCGAAAGTAGATTAATTTCAGTGATTTTGAATTTGAATCGGAAAGTCTTGAGAATTTCATTTACTTCAATCTAAAGTAAATTCTCAAACCATCACAATACTTTGACTGAGATTAATATCTGATTATAACACAAAGGTCAATATTGTGTGAATATTTCTTGACACATAAAGTTACAGACTCGCGAAAAGTATCGGTTTATGTCGGAGACATAATCTGTCAAAAATATTTCCTTAACACATGAAATAGAGAAGTTAGAAGCTACTGAAAGCAGAATTAAAGGTTCAAGCCGCAGCACAGGAAACAAGTGATCTCAAAAGAGAAGCATATTGGTTTTGCACACAAATTATATCACCGTGGGAGGAGGGCTGCAAGGTATTGAGCTGAGTAACATTTTAATTCTTAGAACTGCATTTAATTCCCAAGCTGTTTGGTGTTTCATTTTGAACATACGTGTTGTTGTTTTTTTTTAACTTTTTATAATCCATCAATGTGGACGTGGATATTGAGGCAGAAAAACTCAAAAATACCTTAAATTCTAATAAAAAAACACATAACACATGAGAATAAAATGTTAAATATTTGTTAATTCTTCATCTCATATCCCACCACCAGCATTGGTATCACTGTACATGTGTTTCTTAATGTTTACCAAACTTCATGGAATATCTTATAATTACATTTCACATACATGTATGTACATGTAATCTATAGTTGCAGATTATCTCACTATTGCCGTATACTCTAGTTTTTGTGTTACAATATCATACAGTGCAGCATACGGGCGGTTATGTTCATGAGCAGGAAGTGGTTTTGCAACTTGCGGTTTTATATCAGACTCAGTTGACAATATGTTCTACAGATTTTTTGTGCTGATGTGTCATCTGACCATTACAAAAACGACAAAAGCTACCACTACACTGATGTTCAACTTGGATGATTTGGTTAAAGATATGTTGTAGTCTATTTAGACTGTGTATTGCTGCGTATAGTAGTGTTTGACTTTGGCTCATCAAATTCAAATATTCAAGTGGCTTATTTGTGCCATGCTAAATATATTGTCCTTGTTGTGTCTCACTTCATTGTTTGAAGCTCAAGAGGAGCAGAGAGAAACGTCACAACAAACCACAGCCAGTGAAGACGAGAAGGGGACGTCAAACCAGGTACTAACCTCAGTCACTGCTGATAAAATGTCAGTTGGCCTTCTGGCTTCAGCCTGGGCAATTTTCATCAGTTACAGTTAATCAGTGACTACAGTGATGACTACACAGTGCGTTGTGTTTTCATTTCCCTTTTTTAGTGAATTTGAGATAGTGGCAAATTTTGAAGTGCTGATTGTGTGCGTACAGTTGTTTCATCTCAGTGGGTAATTGTGAAATGAGTAACGAGGAATAAGTGATTCTGCTTTTGTATTCTGAGAGAGCCACCAAACACACACACGTCTCACACACCGCAATATTTCTTTTGCACATACAGAAACTGCAGGAGGTCCGCTCACAGCCATCATTCTGGTAACTGAAATGAGAGGTACAATATGAGAAACACAAATTAGCTCACCAAATTTCCAAGGCTGATGTTATTTGAAAGCCTGGCGGTTTCTGTGGTGACTTCTGGCCTGCCGATAGCATCAATCCAGCACACCGCTGACAATCATTGTGAGAGTCACATATCAACACTTTGACATCAACATCACCCACACAGTTTTCCAAAAAATAAATTTCTTCTAGTGGAAATTAACTCAATGTTTCACAATGATATTTGTTTTCTGGGCTAGAGTGAGATCTGCAGAGAAGGGGCTACAGTATGTGACTTAGAGTGCAGACGTTTCCTGTAGGCAACCATTGAAGCATAGACCTGAAAGTTTTGTGAATCAGTTCTGAAAACAATAACTGAAAGTAAACAGGCCCTTCATGAATACTGGTGAATCTTATGCAAGATCCCGAGCAAAAATTTACAATTTTAGTCTCTCATCACCTGCCAGATCTCTAAATACAGATGCAAATGTAGTTTTGCAGATATTCCTCGTTCTTAAGCCAAATCTGGAGATACAGGAAATTCAAATGTGATTTGTAAAGTATGATTCTCAGTCATCTGTTTTTTTTTTTTCTTGTAATACAAACATGACAGTCACTGAGGTGTTCTCCCTGGTCATATAGACTAACAGTGGAAAGTCAGAGCTGTTGGCTGTTAGCTGGGAACAGCAGTGTGGAGCAGATGAACTGTGACTCAGTTGGGGCTATCTTGGTTAGAGGCCTGCACCTTCACTATTACTCACTCTAGAGGCCTACTTCTCGGAACCAGGAACCGCATAGAGGAACTTGATTCAATATGAAACCACCTTGAGCTGTTTTGTTGTACAACTACTGCCACAGATATAAAGCAGCATCTTAAGGGTGATGATTCAAACTAAAATATTGACATTGTCCATTGTGGTCTCTTTTGACATCCAATCTATCGAAATTTCACATTTAAATATCGGCTGTGACATACCGTAATCTTTGATTTCACTGCAAAAACAGAAATGACTGGATGACAATTTGGGCTTTTTGAGGTTGTATTCACATGGCAGGAATAATATTGTTTTTCTCACAACTATCATTTGATACATACCACGCGCTGTGTTCTGTCCACATAAAAAACACAATACAGTTTTTAAGTTTACCCTTATATTGTACCAAGTTATTTATCAAGAATATTGCTTAAATGATTAACTTTAAAGGCCATTCAACAACTGTATGAGAATATGCTGTGTAATATTAGGGCAATCATTCAACAAGAGTGAACAGCACTACTTTAATTTAACTAAAAAAATACAGAAACATTATCATCCTCTTCTTCAGTCCTTGTTGTTCTCTTCTTGAAAGCTTTTTAACGGATTATTTTAATTCTGTGTACCTTCACAGTTTCATTTCTCCTTTCTTGCAAACCACAAATAGTGACATTGTCAATTTCTTGTTCTGGATTTCTGAGTAGTCTGGGCATTCTCGGTAACGTAAATTCCTCTTCAAAGTTGTTGACCCCAGTTTTGCCAAAATACATCAAACACAGAATCAGTTTTTTTTTTTAATACTACGGTAGCATCTTCTTGTCAGTCACCGCTGATGTATTGTTTGCAACATTTTGTATTACAAGTAAGAATAAATCTTTTGTTTTGGGTTATGTTTGTTTTTCAAAGTGACATTTGTGATACCAGTGACTGACAGCTCTAGACCAAAAACCCCACAAGTCTGCTGCTTTCTCTCCAGACAGGATGTTTAGCGGTTTTCTATTGAAAGTAGCGGTAAAACCCTACCCTCTGATTTTGATGTTTCATTTCTACATTTGTGTCCCATGAGACAATTCTATGTGACTTTTTTCCCCCATTTGTGATCATAACTTCAACTGTAAAACAGGTTTTCCATATCAGCACAGTAGACCATGTCACGTCTACAGCAGCACTTTGATTTTGATGCAAAACACACTTTTGTCAGATTTTTCCTCTAATGCATCTGGTTTCTCCTTGTTAGACTTCTCCCTTAGTGATTGAGATTCATGACTCTACAACTGAATGTGAGGAAGAAGTGAGGCCCAATCCACTGCAGATGGAGGAGAAGTCATTTGTGTCAAGTCTGCACTCTTTTATGAAGGGCAGAGGTACACCCATAGAAAGGATCCCACATCTGGGCTTCAAACAGAGTGAGTCCACATGCATTCTCACCGTGCTCACTGTTGTACTAACACCATATGAATTATGAATTCAAATGAAAATAGTTCTCATGCTTTTCTTCTTCTCTTTCAGTCAATCTGTGGATGATCTACAAAGCCGTTGAGAAACTGGGAGGTTATGATTCAGTAAGTACAAGTTCTTTATTCAACTAATGTTCAAAGAAATTACAATGTGTGACTGATGCAAACAGCGTAAATGTTAACCATAGGCCAGGTGCAGTAATGTGGTGGTTACAGCAGCTGGGACATTTAGGTTACTGAGCTCTCAGTATATCACCACCCATACATTTTTGTCTTTGTTGACACTATGGGACCAGTTCAACTCATTGAAATGGCACCAATGGCAAAAAGTATTTTTAGTGTGTTTTGTGTGTCAAAGATTCTATTAGCACATCATTTTTTTTTTTAAATCATTTCCTAAATGTTGCTTCTGTGCAGCTGTTCATTATTAGGACATTTCTTTGAAAGGATTATGTAATATGGTAGTATACTGGAAATGTGCTCATTAGACAGTTTTTAGGAAACCACCTGATACACTAATATGTAGTTTGACACACAGCACTACACAGTGAAAAGTATTTCCTGTCAGTAAAAGAGCTGTTAGGAGTTTAATTTATTATGAATTTTTGAAATTGAACAAATACATGTGAACTGGAATATGATGAATTGGCATTTGCCAACTAAACCAACTTAACATTTTTTCTGTGTAAAATTTCCTTAAAATTAACTGTTAAATACCTGCAAATTACTCATAAATTTTCCAGGAAATTAGTATTAAATTAAAGGACCTGTAAAGTAAAGTGTTACCAATAACGTATATCATAAATGATAATTTGCACATTTTGGGGCCGCTGGTAAATATTGTAACCATCACAGACACATGTTGTTACAAATGCACTCTTCTTCATGTGTTATCCAACAGGTGACAGCACGACGTCTTTGGAAGAAAGTGTACGATGAGCTGGGAGGAAGTCCAGGCAGCACCAGTGCTGCTACCTGCACTCGCAGACACTATGAGAGGTAAAGATTATTCTGTCTCCAACGACTCTGTTGATTCAGTCACTATATGAACTGATTCTAAATCAGAAATAAATGTCTTGCTTACGTGATAGGCTGGTGCTGCCCTTTGAGAGACACATAAAAGGAGAGGAAGATAAACCTCTGCCTCCAAGCAAACCACGGAAGCCATATAAAAGAAATTTGGAGGGCAAGGTCAACAAGGCTGAGGGGAAGAGGAAAAGGACTCAGTCGGACAGAGAGATCGATTCTGAGGTAGCATATTATGTTTCTGATGAAAAGTTTTTAAAAAAAATAGTGAAATTTGTACTGTGTTTTTAAAGGTCCCCTGTATTATTTTGCAGTTACTCACCCAGAGGAGTCCAGAGGCTGCCTGCCAAAGTGAAGCAGGGATACACCCTCACTCTGCTCTCTGGCCAGCCACCTCTGACAGACACCATCTGGACTGCTCTCAGCCAAACCGAGCGGTCACCGATCTTTGCACTTCTGTCTATGCATGTTCCCACCGTCTGCAGGTCCCTGCAACAAGCCCCTGGACTGCTCATATCCCCTCAGCTGCTGGAGATATCATCTCTCCTCTGGAGAAGAAAAAGCGAATGGCTCAGGCCAGCCTCAGCTTGCCAATGAGCCCACAGGGTGAGGATAAAGAAAGGCCCTCCGTCATCCAGTGCTCTCCGTCTCAAGCTTGGGCTTCCTCCAGCCGGAACTGCAACTCCTCTGATGGCTCCCCGCTGCCCTTATCCTCCTCCTCTTCCCGCAGCCCCTCCCCTTACTCTGTTTCATCAGAGGACACTCCAGCAAGTAATGAAGATAAACCTGCATCAAGCTCAGAATTGCCAATAAACTGTTCCAGCACTGTGAAAAACACATCTAGCTCTAGTGAGGACAGCAAGTCTCTGAGCTGCAGTCAGATATCTAAAGATCCTGCAGGACAGAATAAAGACGTTTCTCACGTCAGCTCCACAGATTCACTTAAAGGCCAAATTAAAGACTCTACCTGGAAGCCAATCCACAAAGGGAGTGCCAAAAACTTCGCTCAACCTTTTCATTCATCTTTCACTGTGAAGTCTGACTGGGCTCCAACGTCTACCTCTAGTTTCTCCAAAGTTATTCCAAAATCTGTACAACTTCTGCGCCCCGCTCCTATTCGACCAGGTTATAAAATACACCAGAGTAGGTTGACGCAGCAGAACGACTCTCTGAATTGTGCAAAGAAGCTGAACAACGTGACTCCGTGGCTTTACCCGACAGAGAAGAGGGAGAAATCCAGGACAATGCAACAAAAGGTTCCTCTGACTCAGCAGAGTCTGTCCCATTCCACCGCCACCATGCCAGTGTCATATGTCCTGTCGAACTACGACAGATCAGGGAGAGACTCTCGACATCAACCCCCGCTGCACCCCGCATTTCTCCCCAACAGAATGAGGCTACCTCAGTCTCAGCTAATGTATCGGCATGTCCCAGTGAGTCCAGCTCACACTGCTCTCATTGGCTCTGCTGTTTACCCATATCCCTACCCCATGCCCCTGTTTGGTCCCACACCTGGATATGCCCTAACTAATCCCATTTTCCCTCACAAGCTGTGATTCTTTGCATTTCAACTCCAGAGGTCAGTCATTTCTACTTGTCAAAAGTTTTTTTAATTTTTTTTATTTCATCTTTACATCAAAGAAGGAAACCCAATTTTCTATTGCTCAGTGTAATCTTAGCGGCTTGGAACCGAAACCTTATGTGTGTTTTAGACATTACATAAATACGCAAAACACACATGATATCAGACATCTGAAAAAGGTGAATTGATTTCTGTGGCGACACCACTACACCACCACCCTTTTGGAAACCAGTACTGTAATTAACTGACTGACTGTGTTGATCTTCTGTGACCAAAACCAAAATACACTGCAGGGAAGTGAAGTCCAAGCAGTGTTGGTTTTGCATTATTATTTTTTTTTAACTCACAGCTGAACTGTGTAAGAAATTTCCCATAAACTGTATGTGATATTTCTTTAACTGCAAATTAAACAATAAGCATGCAATGCGAGCAATGTACATGCTACAGGTTGCTACCAGAATTACTATCACAATTCAAATTGTGTCAAACCCACAGATCTTGCACATTTTTGTTCTCGGTTGCACAATTTCAGTATACGTTGTTTTGAAAGCTGCAAACTTTTTCATTGTACTGTATTGTGAATTTTGTTCAACATAATTCTGTATAATACTGTATGTGCCATCAATACTGGATGTTTTAATAGATATTTTATGCAGATCTCTTTGTCATTCAAATGTATTTAAACAGTATTAAATAATCAGATACAAAAACACAAATAAAAAGATTTAAACTGTTGGTCCTTTGTTCTTACTCACAGACATGTTGAGGATTTCTCCATTCAAAAATCAATAATTCACCATGTCAGAGTAATTATTGATGAAAACGTATCCATCATTCAAAGATTCATTCATTAACTATTAATTCGTCAGCTGGCGACTGTGTGGCACCATTGCTATTCATCTGGTTTTAGGAGTTTGTCTCACCAGAGACAAAGGAGTGTTCAGGTACACGAGCAGGTTTTCACTGAATGACTCAGAGCATGGTGACAAAATGCAAAGGGCAAGCCTATATTTTCACCATCAAAGTCATGTTTCATGCACACTTTTGTAAAATAAAACTCACTCCTGTGTGAATGAAGGAGCATTATGGCACTGCAGTGCCTAAGCATTCAATCTGCCTTCAAACTTCACTTCATGTTGTTTTTCAGCGTAAACTTTGCTTCTAGACATGAATGTAAGCTGTCTGCTGATCTGCTTTACAAAAGTGATTGCAGTTCTCCAGGTTGTGGTGCAACCTGGCTCTCTGTAGGTCTGATGCATCACAGATGAAACCAAGAGGAAGCGGCTGTGAGAACTGAGGTGCCATACTGTGCGTCACTGCAGTAGTAATAATGCCACAGAGGATGCAACATCATTACTGGTGAAAATAACAAAGAATTCTGAGGCAAGAGCAATAACGAGGAAAGAGAAAGAGGAAATTATCTCAGTTGCCTGAAATTCTGCTGCAGGCTACTGAGTCACATGACTGTATCACATGACTAATGGCTGTCTCACAGCTAATTTCCAAACAGGCATTATTTGGATAAACTGACCACATATCTAAATGGTTTAGATAAAGTGTCATATTATCAGCTTTTACCTGACTCAAAATCTCTTCCCTCTGAAGAAACACAATGCATTTTGGTTTTGGTTGGTTATGATAACAAGTATATCCAGCTGCGGCCACTGCATGAACGTGCAGTATCTACAGGACACACCCACCTGGTTAAGTTTAGGCATGAGGAAGGGGATGTTTAGGGTTGGGGGTGAGGTGGGGTGTGTAGTGTAAGGTGACCCTTCTCCCTCAGTCCCTGATGTAAGCGGTTCTAACTTCTAGACCACCAAAGAGTTGGTGCTGCTCTGGAACCAGTTTTCCTGTCCGAGAGCCGGTTCTTTGGCTGTCGAAATATGAAGAACTGGTTTGAAATTAGGCTCCGGCTCCAAACCGTCCCTTGAACTGCCTTCGTTGAAAAGGGGTAAATGTGGTCTGAAACGAAACAGCTGAAACAACTGAAGCAGATAATGGTATTCTGCTTAATTCACACCAGATAGTGTGGTAGAGATGACTCAGGGTGAAAGATAAGAGACAGGATACAGAGAACTGTACAGATGAGACATATCATGCTGACTTTGGGAAACTAGCTTCCCTGTTTTGACTACTGTGAACTACTGTGGTTTTGGAAGCCAATAACGACTCGTTGTCAGTTATAGGCCATGCAATTATAAACTATGCACACTTCCATATACTATATCTTTTATGCTTTGGATGCCGGTAGCTGAGTTCTGACTTGTTAGTGTTATATGTCACATCCTGTCTGGACTTTGTTTGTTTTTTGGACTCTTTGCTTCTTTGTGTTCTTATGTTTTCTGTGTTGCACTTCTGTTCAGCCCTTTTGGTCATTTGATTTTGCTCTTTCATGTTATTTGAGTTGTTTCTTGGAAAGACTATTAGGTTATTGGTTAGCTTGTAGTTCTGTGTTTCTAGGTTTATTTATCCAGAGACCTCCGCCTTTCTCACCCTTATGTTGGGACTGGACTGTGTTGGAGAGGGCTGAGTTGAGTTGTATCTCTGACGGACTGTCTTGCAGTTGTTGGCTTGTGGTGTTGTGTGCTTAAGTTTGTGTAATTCTGGGACAGTTTGATTTATGCTGGGTTGTGATTTAAAGTATTGTGTTTTCTGGGTTTTGGTTTTCTGTTACTCTGTGTTTCCCTCATGCGTTCCTTCACTCCTCCTGTGTTCATGTACTCCTCCTTACACCTGCCCTGCATGCATCCTCGTTAGCCCTGCCCTTGTCTCGGTGTTCTTCCCCAGTCTGCTGTCACCTTCACACCTGCCCTATATCAGTCCCTTCAGCCCTGCCCTGCCCCCAGTGTCCTCACAGCCTATCAGCTCCCAGCCTGCCCCTGTGTCTTGTCACCTGTTCCTCGTTGTCTGATAGTTCAGTTTGTATTTTAGGTCTGGTTGTCAGTTGAGTCTTGTTGGATCATTGGTTCTGTTTTGTTCTTGTTCTGCATTCGGTTTTGTTCCGGGCAGCCAGCCTTCTGTTTTCCCCTGCAACTCTTCAATAAAGAAGTCTCTTCAGCATTGCTTGACCTCCTGCATTTGGGTCCATTTCCTGCTACTCACCATGACATTATATAAAATTTTCATATCAGAAGAGCACTTTTTTGGTGATACAAATTATTTTTTGTTGTCATTAAATTTCACTACTGTCTTGTGTTTGTATTTTGTGTGTTTTTAAGATATGTAGTTGCTTATGTTTTATTGTTTGTTTCTTTTATTATATCTTATACTATTTTTATGGTCTTATTTCTTTAACAGTTTTACTCTTGTGAAACACTTTGTGACTTTGCTCTAAGAAAAGTGCTATATTAAATAAACTTTACTTACTCACTAATGTGCTTCTCTATCAAATCAGAGTGCTAGATGTGTATTTTTGATATTCACTCAAACTGTGTGTGTGTGTATATATATATATATATATATATATATATATATATATATAAAAAGACAGGTGACGAATTAAAGGAAAAACCAACATAAAGTGTCTCCGTAAGGTGTCAGGCCGCCATGTGCTGCCAGAACAGCTTCAATACACCTTGGCATTGATTCCACAGTCTCTGAACTCTACTGGAGGGATGAACATCATTCTTAAAATTTGGTGTTTTGATGATGATGGTGGAGAGCGCTGTCTAACACGTCAGACCAAAATCTCCCATATGTGTTAAACTGGGTTGAGATGTGGTGACTGTGAAGGCCATAGCATATGATTCACATTATTTTCATACTCATCAAACTATTCAGTGACCCCTCATGCTCTATGGGTGGGGGCACTGGAAGAGACCACTCCCATCAGGATAGAAATGTTTCATCATAGGATAAAGGTGATCACTCAAAACAACTTTGTATTGATTTGCAGTGACCCTTCCCTCTAAGGAGACAAGTGGACGCCAAACCATGCCAGCAAAATGCCCCCCAAAGTATAACAGAGCCACCGGATCCCCACACTGTACGGGTCAAGCATTCAGGCCTGTACAGATTTTTCCTTTAATTTCTCACCCGTCTGTATATACCATATGGCACTATACTCATAGGGTGTATGTGTACACAAAACCCTGAGTACCGACTTATAGGAGCTGGCTCTTGCTCTGTTAAATTAGGTAGAAATCACTAAGTAAAAACAGCGGACATTAACTCCAAATATGACACTTAAGAGAACCTTAATATCTATAACGTAAAGCATCTGAGTGGTGAAGCGTGTTGAAAAGCAGTACACACTAAACAGCCTGTGACGAACCCTGCCTTGCAGCCTCTACGCGGGGATGAAATACCATAATATCTCTCGCGAGAACTGCTTCAGTGGCGCGAATAAACAAGGTGTTCACTAGTAAATACACGCTGCAGTTTGCGGTTGTCTGTACTGTAAACGTTTTAAAAGTTATTCTATTTGGATCGTTTTCAAATTATATTGAATAGTCCAACATATCGTTTACATTTCGATTAACTTCGATATTTTGTCGGCGCACTTCGTAAAGAGAGAACCATGTCGGACGCTTTGTCTGACGACGGCAGCGACATCAACCAAGATGACAGTCAGGAGGATGTTATTATGACCCCGGCGGAGCTCATAGCCAAACTGGAAGAAGTGAGTTAACTAATGTTACTAAAATGATCCTAAATGATAGTGAACATGGGGCGCACAGACCTCACAGTTGTGTTTCCTCTCTGTCACTCACAGGCTTGGCTGAATGAGAAGTTCTCACCGGAGCTGCTGGAGAACAAATCAGAGGTGGTGGAGTGTGTGATGGAGCAGCTGACTCACATGGTAAATACAATTAAATGTCCCTCTTTGTTTATGCACAGACACACTCCTGATAGCTTACAGTCACACATATTCAGTATGAAAGTTGTCACAATCCCATCTGAATAAGAAATTGCACTAAAAATGTACTTTCAAGTTGAAGAGAATAAGAGAATGGCTCCTGTGAGAGTTATACTGTATATGTATTTTATAATTTGATGATACTGATGCATTCATATGTAACCAGCACTTGTAGTTGATGCGGGTGGAGCTAATATGAACTATATCAGCTCCACCTGATATATTCTGCTGGGCTGTTTAATCTATACTAGTGCTTCATATTTCAAATGTGGATCATATGTTTTTGTGTGTAAAATCATAATTTGTAAAGTAACCAGCTGTCAGGTAAACGTAGTAAAGTAAAAACTACAATATTCTTCCCTGAAAATAGTATAGTAGAAGTATACAATGGAATGAGATGGAAATACTCAAGTAAAGTACCAAAAAAATATACTTCAATACAGTACTGGAGTAAATGTACAGTACTCGGTTACATTTGACCACTGTGAACTGTTTAGTCATTAATACTAGAATAGAATAGTGAAAAATGCCCCATATAATTCCCCAGTGCCCAAAGTCACACTTTCAAATTGCTTGTTTTGTTAACCCAACAGTCTCTAAAATGTTCATTTTACAACAACAAATCACATTTGACTGATTGACATTTGAGAACCTGGAACCAGCAAATGACTGGTGAATCACCAGACAAAGCAGTTTTATCATGAACTGTATGTTTTAGTCATTCATACTAATTAAAATATCATATTTTCAGGTTAATTGCTTGCTTTACCTCCTTCCATAATAGGACAAATAAACACTTTGGGTTTTTTGTCTGCCTAAATAATTTATTGACTTAAATATATGTATAAATCAATCAGTAAGAAAGGATATTTGGTTTCTTATGAGTTCATTCATTTTGTAATGCACATATACAGTGTACCACACGGTACAGTAACATGTGTGAGTTGGATTGCTTTACCATGCTGAGCTTCAAACAAATGTGAAGCTATTTATGTAGGCTAATTGTGTATCACTGTGACTGAGGTTACACGGTGGCTGTCAGGAGTCCAAATGCCAAATCCAGCTGTGAGGTGTCTAGTCTAAACACTCATACCAGAATACTCATTTAATTGGCATACAACAAGCAGATTATAGCCACACAGATCTATCAAATTGTTATATGTTCTGCTTATTTTACTTTTGTGATTATATTGACATACTCTGAATAAAAGAAATGTTCGTTTCTGACAGTGTTATGACTTTTCGTCCATCAGGAAGCCAACCTGCAGCGGGTGAAAAAAGGTGATGCGAAGGCCAGTGTCCATCGCATGGAAATAGACAGGATCCGCTTTGTGCTCAGCAGCTACCTGCGCTCTCGTCTGCAGAAGGTCAGTCAGGTCAACAGTACACTTTGAGCAATGAAGCTTTCATCTCACCCGGGGATGACATAAACTTCTTATTTTTTGTGCCACGTCTAGATCGAAAAATTCTTCCCACACGTCCTCGAGAGAGAAAAGTCTCGAGGTGAAGGAGATCCGTCGCTGCTTTCACCTGAAGAGTTTGCTTTTGCCAAAGAGTGAGTGCAGTATAATAAATCGGTCATTTGAGCTGTTTGTTTATGATTACTTTACCTGACACAAGTTTGTTTTTCCGGCATCCAGGTACTATGCCAACACAGAAACCTACCTGAAGGCTGTAGCACTGAAGCGCATGCCCCCCAACCTACAGACAGTTGATATGCTCAAAGCAGGTAAAATTTCTCTTACACCCATCTCTATTTTTAGCTCACAGGCTCTCTTCATATTTGTCAGGTCTTGGATGAGCTATGCCCAAAATACTGCCATTAGCATGCGCTGGCAGATGGTGGCATTTGCTCTGACATTTTCGCTGACCGTCACACTAAATCCAGTCTATTTTAATGTAATCCCAGTACCAGAGCCCTGCTTGGACTCCTTTGTGTTCCTGCGAGTGAAAGAGAGACAGGAAAACATCTTGGTTGAGCCCGAAACAGATGATCAGAGGTACTTAATTCATCAACATTTTTTTTAATACGTTGTCACTGTTTTCTTTATCCAGTAGGTGGCAGTGTTACCTTTATACATCCAGCCCAATTAAATTTTTCTGCATAGATACTGAAGCAGCTGATAATATCCCTGCGTGTCTCTTCTCTTAGAGAGTACGTGGTGGATCTTGAAGAGGGCTCTCAGCATCTAATGCGCTATCGAACCATAGCACCACTCGTTTCAAGTGGAGCTGTGCAGTTAATTTAAATGTCGAGGTAAGCAACAATGAACTTGAACGTGTCATCTCTCCTGATTAACTTAATATTGCCCTCACACCCTCTTGTACAGACATCTGCTAATTCATTTCTGCAGATCTTACATAAGCACCTGCTTTCCAGTGACATCTGGATTTATTTTTAGCTCTTTTTTTTTTTTTTTTGCAGTGCTCATTGTTTCTTAGCAACTGATTATGAAAGAAAAGTGTCTCTTTCAAGAACCACAATGTGTTTACAATGAGTTGCAATTTCACTGAACTACAGTAAACAATAAAATACAATTAATACATGGTGTGTTTTATGTTACAGGTGCTTCTGTTGGTGTGGAAGTTTTTGGCTCCAGGAGGTCATAAAATTAGCTGTGGCTCCTTTTTGTGACACAGCGGTAGTAAAGAACGGACAGTTTAACCTGCAGAGATCACATTTATTTCTCACTGTTGTCAGGATTAAGCACTAACTTGTGGGATACAAACAAAGACATTTGGGGTGACATGAGTACAAGAAATGAATAGCAAATAGAAAAAAATGAATTGCAAATATAAAGTGTGTAATATTATGAGAATTGATTGCTGATGAATGAACCCTGTTCACCAAACCAGCTTTTTCAGTTTCTTAATGTTATTTTTAGTTGTGTTGTTAATCATGTCACAGCATTGGTTTGGTTACATAATTACAATGTATTCTGGTGTGTTGATGTCTGTGAGACTGGCAAAGGCAAGTCTGTGTAATCTGCTAATTCATCGTTTTTCCTGTTACTATATCCAGATGACTTTCATTAGACTTTCATGGACTTTTTCTCTGCTGCTCAATAACAAGATGCATCAAATGACTCGAAGGTGAAATTTCATCAGTGCATCATAGTGTTTACAAGCCCAAGGCGCACATGTTAATGTGCATGTCCGTTTGCTTGAGTTCTTTTGATTGCCATATTTGAATAACACAATTACATTAATGTGCATTACTGTCATGTAACTGTTGTAATAGCATTGTTATGTAAGAGATTCAGTGGGGCCAATCAGTTGTCATTGTTTGCCCTCACACAAATTCCCAAGTAATTTGAACTGGGACTGAGAGAGAGTGGCCATTGCAAAACTGACCTACGTGCCACCTTCTTGAACTGCACTGTTGATCCTGCTGATAATAAATCCTATAACTCAGTGTTATCGGGAGATTTTGAATAAAACTCCTGTTTTCATCAGCACATACAGAGCAGCATTAAAGGTAATTGAACGCTGTAAAAACAGAATCATTTAGACCTTGATAATCTTTGAAATTGTTGATTTGAGAGAAAAATAAAACCATTCAAATTTTTGTAAATGATTTAGTTGTTATGAAAGCATTTCATTTTGTTATCTATTTAACACCCAGCGTACCCATTCATATTTTTGGACTTCTCATCATGCAATAATAATAATTTGCCTCTTTACTTGTTTAATCTTGCAACCTCTTGCAGAGCAATTTGGAGGTTGTAAGTGATCATAATGCCCTTGAATTTGATTTGGTGTTTAAATAAATCTCAGTACGTGTTGGAATTCTGTGTGTGGTACATGTTTCATGTAACTCAATATATAAACACGTACTTGGATTGATTCATGTACAACACTATTACCTCCTGAGTTCTACAAAGCCAAAAAACTTAAATAGCTTCCTCAGTCAAGTGACAGGCATGCTGAGAGTCGTTTGTAATCCAGCACTCCTCAGTGTCACACATGCTGACAGGCTACAGGACAGTGATCCCTTCAGGACAGGAGCCAGGCAGGCGGCTTGGATGCAGGCCCGGGCCTCAGTTAGACCTGTGTCCACTGACAGTCCTGAGAGTATAGCCCTGGATGACAGGAATAGTTTCCACAATGCAGTGGAGAGTAGAATTACACCAGCTGACCTATATGAACTTCATCATCTCATCAACACTGGGCAATATAGTCCTAATGTTACGGCACAGACAATTTGACCTAAATCTTCACAGCTATGATACTGGTGAAATAACTTGTTTTTATACTGACAGTCAGACACTGAATTAGGTTACATACAAACTCACACAAACTTTAAGTTTCATATAGCCACAAGCAGCAACAATCTGGGTCCAAGTAGATTGCGAAAAATTGCAAAATTTGACATTTTTAGAGCAGAAGACCAGATGCAAATGACTTGAGCTTACAAAAGTCAAAATGTTGGTGATAAAATTCTGAAAAAATCACACATCATTCTGCTGGTTTCAGGTGTATTGTCAAATATTTTGGTGAAATTTGTTCAAAAATGGGATGAAATAGAAAATGTTGTGCTTACAATACCAATTAAAGCAAGATTGTGGATATTACAAGCACATAATTTGACAAGTTTTAAAATAAGATGTCACAACAGAACCCCGAGGATGCACACACATTGGCACCATGTCAGATTTGAACAGGTGACCCTACAGTTGCAGAGAACCTGTTTAGACCATTAGACCATCAGGATAACACAGTTACCTCTGACAGCAGTTGATACTAAACAATAACTTATATCTGTATACAATTAGTAAATTACTGCATTGAAGTCAATGAGAATGAATAACTTGGATTAATGACTGTGATGCATGCAAACAAAACACAAAACCCTAACCCATCTAACTGGTGGAGGCCTGGGAAGAAGAGAAGAGAGAGGTTAATAAAACAAAAATTTTGGGGTGAAAATCGTTTTAAAAAATGAATGAAATAGAAAATGTGCATACAGTACAAATTACAGCAAGATGTTCAATACCACTGTGGACTCACCATTTGACTGATCTGAACACCATTTGAAACACTTGATATCTACCATCTAGAGAATGTCTGTGTTAATTTTGATAGTATATGAGTGAAGACTTTTGGAGATATAGATGTTAATAAATTTTGCATATTTTGAAAAATATAAAAGGACAGACTACTGAATTGACCATAGGTTGCAGTGAAGTAAACTTTTGTCACAATTCAGTGGATATACTGAAAAAATTGTGATTTATTTTGATTTTTTTTACCAACTGAATTTCGTACGAATCCATGTGGCCAATTACAAAGTATAAACTTTTCACACTTGTGGTGCCAACTAGGGGCAGAATATCCTAAGACTGCATAGCGAAGCTTGGACCTAGCATCCGAACACATGCACCAAGTTTGGTTACAATTGCAAAAGCCAATTTTGATTTGTGAGCGTTTATGTAAATTTGAACTTGAGGAAACAGGTCTAAAAATGTATAATTTCAAAATAGATTGACATGTCGAAATTTCTTTGATAACTTTAGATCAGCGAAGTCCATAGATGATCCTAGTAGTGTCTAGTGGGTGGAATTTGCAACCCACCTGCCAATTTTGGTGACTTTTGGTCTTACAGCTTTTGATGCACAAACACTTTTGGCTGAGAAAAAAAAGAAGAAAAATGAGAATGAGATCAAAAACAATAGGACTCCAGCAGCAAGCTTTGTTGCTTGAACCCCTAAATATAAAGACATGTGTATTATAGGCAGGTCCAAAACAGCATTGGAAGAACAAAAAACCACAATATTCAGACGATTGGTCAGTAGAGAGGGTGGAGAATACAACATGAGGTAGTATAAATAGAACGTTACGCCAGACTCTCCTGCAGGCAAAGGCATGACTTAGACTGCAGACTACAACTTGCTGCACATGGGAGTTTGTAAGTAAGACTTAAGACTTATAGATATATTTGTGAAATTATAACTGCAGAGTGCAACACTGAAAATACCATCACTTTAATACTGACATACTATGTTTTTCTTTTTTCTAGGACTCCAAACAAACACTGAAGAAAGTATTTCCTGCACTGACTGAGCACCAGACTACCAGAATAGAGATGTCCAGCACAATGTAAGAGCTCGATGCAAATTAAATCTGTGGTGACTCTGCTGCAGAATGTGGGGTGCATTATCTTGCATCACTTCTTCAATAATAAGAAGAAAAATGTGCAGGTTGATTGCAATTATTTTTGGTAATATGTCACTTTAATCTGGTGATGCTTTCCATAATGCACCTCACAGCCAAGTTAGGGCACATTTAAAGTATGTACAAAAGTTTGATCATATTTCCAGGGCAGCAGTACTTATTGAAGCCATTTTTTTTTATCTCTTGCAAGTGTCCTGCCGATGGTTGGCCTAGGGTCAATGGCCCAGTCAGCTGGACTTATGGAGATTGCTGTCAGGCTGTGCTTGAACCAACGTAAAGAACTGTGTCCTCATGTTTGGGTGCCCATCCTGAAGCCCCTGCGACCTTGCATCCGTCCTGCAGCTTCAGAACAGATATCCTCTGACATCTTGGGCCAAGCAAATCTGACCCACCCTCTCTTAGATTTATTGGATGACTTCGATGATGACATTTTGATCCCAATCAAGAACAAACATGTGGTGTTTGCTGACTCACAGGGATTGTCTCTAACAGATGTGCGAGTCTTTTCTGACAAAGAGGAGCATGCTGACTTCGACCTATTGCCATCGCTGCAAGGTTCGGGAAGCATTAAAGAGGATGGCTACAGCTGCACTGTCAGCACCTGCTGCCCAGGAACACGGCTCAAACTGGGCTTCCCGCAGCCCTCTGAAAATTTCCAAGCCTTTCGTGCCAAGCTTGCAGAGAGCATGGTTACCTTGGAGAACTGCAGTGTTACTGAGGTGGCCCTTGAAGGTACCGTCCGAGTCAGAAACATCAGCTTCCAGAAGGAGGTGAATGTACGCATCACCTTTGATTCATGGCAGAGCTACAGAAATGTGCCCTGTACATACGTGCAGAAACGCTTTGGAGGACCACAGACAGATATCTTTGAATTTTACATTGATATTCCTAAAGTGCTTGATGCCAAGAGGAAGATAGAATTCTGTTTAAGTTATTTACCAGGAGGGCAGAGTAAGACTTTTTGGGACAACAACAACGGACAGAATTACAGCATTGCTGTGTGTGTGAGCTCACATCTCTGTCGTGGAAAGAGCCTCAATGAAAGGGCATGACTTTCTCAGCCTAGAAATGTTCCCTGTTTAATGTACTAGCACTCATGAGATGAGATGAAGTGAATAATTTTATTACACTTTCATGGTTTTCACTTTGAATTGGTACTTTTATTTTTCATAAATGTTTAGGCATCTTAGTAACTGCTGTTTCATAGAGAAAGAATATGTAAAACATGTACATTTTGCTCACATTGTCTTTTCCAGTGTTCTTTAATATAAAGCATCAAATGGTAGACTTTTCTGTGTCAGTCCACACCCTCTTGTCATGTCCCATGCACATGCATTTCTCTTGTGCATCAGGGAGGGGATCCCTTTCACTTTGGGCATTCCCAAATAGGTCAGAGTTTACTATGCAGTGACAAACACAAGCCCCATAGCAGGAGAAAAGCTAATCTTAGCTGAGCTCTGTTTATAGAGCTGAGGCTTGCTGACAGACACCGATAGCACAGATCTTTGAGATAGGACCTTCCTTCTAAAAACCCACCTCACTGAATGGTCCTGCTCTCACTGTCACATTGGGCCACACTTTTCATCAGCAAAGTCTGTCATGCAAGATTTTGACACCATGTGTTATAAGAATTATAAAGAATTTCCTAATCATAACTGTAATTATTCTTTTTAAAGAAATAGTAAAGTAATGGATGGGATGTTGAAAGCTACAATTTGGCATTACTGATTAGACATTTGGCAATTACAATATAATATATAATATGTTTTTTTTTTTAAAGACAAAGAACATCTGGCAGTGACTTTGTAGAGAGGTCATTATAAGAAGTAGAAATAGCAAAAATTATCACAATAGCAAAAAATCATCATGACCTCTGTAACATTTAAAACCACTGACTTTTAAAAGTGGCATGCTTTTAGCATTTGCACCACCAGGCTGTATCAAAGACAATTTTCTTGTAAAGCAACAACATCAAACTTCAACAAAACTAAAAAATGAAATCAAACACATTTTTGACATTTTTGAATTTTGAAAAAGACATTTAAAAAAAACAAAAAAACCATGAGGAGACCAGAGAGCACAAATGACTGGTTTGTCATTCTCCAGTCTTCTCAAGCCTATAATTTCTTCAGTTATGTTTTGTTACAACGGTCATGGATGGATGTTTACTGTATTTCCAGCTGTGATTATGATGGAGTTCTGCGATAAATATTATAAAAGTCTTCTATTTAATACTCACTATCCTAGTCCAGGCAGGGGGGAAGAGGGAAAGCAGCATGCAGAAACCCCATGAGGTAGGCTGTTTCCACTGTGTTTTGACCTACGCATGATGGGCTCAGCGCTGTGTGTTTAAGCATTTTATGCTCACACACTCCCAGGTCTGTCATAAATCGTCATATCTGTCAGCGGCCCACGCTGATGTTGCACACTTTGCAGCTTGGGTCTTTCTTGGCGTTGGCTGTGGTCAGACTCATAAGCTGGTGGTGCCCACTGATCTGCTCCACGGGGCCCTGATCTAAGGGGACCGGCTCTGTGAAAAGCACCTCAAGGATGACATCACTGGCATGGCAGTACAGGGGTTCCTCCCCTGGCCCCTGGGGGGCAGTGTATGTCAGGAAGGGGTTGGAGGCCAAGTCCAGCATGGGGAGACGGGTGCGACAGAAGTTGTCTCCCTCTGAGCCAACAGGGGCCAGCACCAGCACCACATAGTGGTAGGCTGTGTACATACAGTAGAAGTCTGCGAAATACAGGGAGATGTTGGGGTTAAGCAGGTTTCCAGCTGGAATGTGGAACCGCAGAGGACCGTATGGGGAGTCTTTAGGAGGGAGGCCTGTATCAAATTCTGTATTGCAGCTGAAGAAGACTCCATGCAGTTTGCCGTTGATTGGAGATCCATGACTCCCACTGTTGTCCTTTAGGGCTGGACGCATCAATCCTCCACATTCCTTTCTAATCCAAGAAATGAGGAAAGGATATTAGACTTTATGGCTGCTGTCATGGCTTTAGGTATACAATATCAATATTAGAATGCAGCACTGACCTGACATAGTCAAAGTAGTCTGGATGCTGGTTGCGATAAAACAGGGAGAATTTCAGCAGCCTCCCTGCAGAGCCCTTGGCCTTGTCAAGAAGTTGCTGTAGGTGTTCCATGGCATAGTCTGCAAAGTTGACACGAGCTGTGTAATCATTTTCAAAGTCTTCACTGCTTTCAAATGCTAATGACTACCCAGTGCTGAAAACAGAACTGTTTTTGCCACACTGCAGCTTTTTTTTTCTTATATTGTATAACATTGGTTAAAGCGCTCATATTTTATGGCATACATTATCAGTGCTTTAGCTGTCAGACATGGCATGTCTTACCCCCTGTGCAAAACTCCACCACCTGGCTCCACTCTGACACCAGGTAATCACCATCCGGCTGGCGGACCGCAGTTTGGACAGCAACACAGTACTCCGTCCGAGGGCTGAGGAACCAGTGCCCCCTCACTGCCATGGGAAGAGGCACGGCCTTGGCCACCAGCTTGGTTGGCACATCCTGAAGGATAAAGTAGGAAGGAGTTGACATCAAGGACAGAATGCAAGGTCATAACAGGCTGCTGTGTGTTTCATTTACATTTCAAAGGAAATGTAAATGCAATTGTTAAGTCTAGCATTTCCCTCCATAAACTTTGCCTTATTAGCATGATATTCCACTTCAAGCCCAAGCTGCTGTAACTAGGATACATCTAATCAAATCAGCGGCTTTGTTTTGGCCAAGTCCTCTAAGAAGCGCAGCTAATTACTCCAGGCTCAGAGGCCCATATATCCATAGCAACATCGCTGATGCAAGTTTGTTTGTGCCACTTTGTACATCAGAGAGAGAGAACATATTCTCAATTCGGGAGTCCTATCCCTGCTTTGACTTTACAAAAGCACTTTTTCAGCTGTTGAATGCCAGCTGCAATTATACGCCATAATTACAGTCAGAGTTTTGCATCTGAAGTGAAGGGGGATCATAAATGTTACCCCTCAGCTACTGGGTCCAGATTTAAACACTGTGTTTTGCTTGTAATTGATCATGTAAATGATGAGAACACCGTTATTTTTTGGGCACTCAACTAGTGTGAAAATGTCAATTGTTTCCTCAAGTGCAATTTTAGAAAAATAATTAAACATCTGCATTAAAATAATATGTTGTGCTTGCTAGAAATGCAGTTTCGATACAGGGACTGCAGATGGAAAGTAGCGGGTAGCTTCTCTTCTCACTGCTTAAGATTAATAGTCCCTGACAAATACAATTAAAAAAAGATAAACCATTGTAAATTAAACTCTTCTTTGTTGCATTACGTCTGTGCTTTTCTTAATTTGGGAGTTTAATGATGTGCATTGGGTGTAACTAACATGAAAACTGTTGTGTGCTGCAGCTGCAGTTTTTGTCCATTTTAAGAGGAAACAATGTACAAGTGAATCACTGGCCTGAAGCTGTTGACTGCGCTCATTTTTCTTTTCGCCTGTACTGGAAGTGACTGAAAGGGCGCAACCACTGCTTTCTGTGTCCAGACTAATGCAGAAAATCACAGGGCTGTTAACCCTACTAGACCTCAATAAGATATGCGTTTTACATATTTTACATTGTATGAGGAGAAATGCTGGCCATTGATGTGAATCTGAAATATGAACCTAGACAGCAGTGGGAAGATTGATGGGATGAAAGATGGTAGGGATTGGATCGGACAGAGGAAGGTACATAAGGCTGTGCAGCAGTTTCACATTGTCAGACCCTGTGTTTAAAGCGGTTGGGGTCCCTGCTCTCTTTGCGGCTCAGGTCGATGAAGAAGTGTGTGGCTCTGGCAGTGTCCTCGGGGGTCATGTCCCACATGATGCGGAAAGAGTCACAGGTCACCTCACATATCTGGATATTGCAGGGAGTGGAAAGAGGGGCGTCCATTTCTGTCATCTGCCATTGAACCGAGAGATAAAAGGGGATAGTTAGACCAGAGTGTAATCTGCAAGTGTAATACCAGTGTTGGAGGATGGCAACATCTGCCAAGAGAGATTAAATTGTATCACAGAGAGCTCCAAAGTGGACACTGTACAGCAGTTCAGAAACACCACAGCTGAGAACACCTCGAACAGAATCCAATTAACCTTTCATTTAGAGATCTGTGTCTCGGCTTTTTATTCACCATCCTGCTCCTTTTTCCTTTTCCTTGCCCTTAGCTGACATTTCCCTTTATTACACAACTCGATATGCTCCTGACTGAGTGACTGGCCTCTCGCTTTCCCCGTGCATTTCATAATCCACCTACAGCAGTCTCCCAGCAACCACGACTGCTGCCTCTCTCTCAATCTTCTCCTGTAATTCTCAAAGAAGGGGTTTACAAACAGGAGCAAATGCTGCACCCCTCAGCAACAATTTAAAGTAAAGGTAACTTTTTTTCTTTTGCCTCCTCCCTGAAATGCATTCCTTTTTAAAACAGCTCAGCGTGTGGACTTCTCGCAACTCGAAGGAAATCTTCCAGCAGCTTTTATATCGTTTGTGTCAAAATAGGGGAATATCAGCAGCAGATGATGTATGATTATATTTCCTTAGTTGTCCATCAGCCATTTGATCCAGGCTGCTGCACACAGCCTTGAGTAGAGGGCTGGGGGTAATCTTTTGGTCAGCCTGTGTTGTGTTTGATTTGCTGTCACCTTTCCTCTCCTGAACTGATGTTGAGTCTCTGCGGCATGTGCACAACGGTCATCTTCTTTTGCCCTGAGACATCTATTCCTCCATAGTTTTCTCGTTCTTGTTATTGCACTCATCTCCTGTGATATTGCGTGCCGCTCTAGTAAAGCATTTTCTCTCTTATTTATCTGGAATCTCAACATCAGTTCAGCACATGGCATGTTTCCCTTATTCCAAGCCCTCTCACACTCAGCATATGCTAAATCACACATGCACCTAAAAATAACCTTCTTTCAATTTTGCACAACAATCATAACATGCTCATTTTGTTGTCTGTGTGACGCTGCATCACTCACAGGACGAAGGTGCCTTGGTGTCACTGTCTGACTGCAAGGTCTGCTAAGGTGTTCACCAGTCACTATGATGGACAGGCTGCAGCAGCTCATTAAAGCCTGTGAACTGTGAAATTTGTGCGGTAGCTCGTTTGCACTGGGGGCCAGGGGAGAGAGCTGTTGCATCACGCACGTGTGTTTCCACGCGTCTGTTTTCCAGCTGCTGTTCTCATTTCTTGCCATGGTGTGTCTTTTTGAGATAGAAAATGGGGCAAGAGGAGATTCTCACAGGACATTCATCAAAGCCCCCTCATCTGTGTGTGTGTGTGTGTGTCTGTGTGTTCCACTTTTGGATCGAACGCAGTTCAAATAGAGGTTTCCATACCATTCACACAATCCTGTTGCCCTCATTTATGTTTTGGTCTGTAAAATGAAATATGAGCCAATTCTCTCTGCTGCAACACCAGCTTTGATAACCAGTTTCTCCGAAATTATTAAGTATTGAGGAGTAACTGTTTGTGTGTGTGTGCATCAAGCTGTAAGTGCTCAATTAAATTCTTACTTTGGCTGAAATCTATTACACACATAGATGTTATCTCTGTGAGAGAGCATCATGAAAGAAGCTGCTGCATTCATGCATATGGAGCAGGGCACAGACAGCAACTCTGTGGTTCAAAGTGATTTTCCTTTTTTTGCTTCTGGGGGACTTAACAATATATTTAGATGGTTTAACGACCAGAGAAAGAAAAGGGTTCATTTTCTCAGTGCATTTTTGAAACTAAAGGAGGTGAAAACACCATTACACAGTATTAAATACCAAGAATTATTGTGTGAAGTTCAATAAACAGGCTGTCGAAAAGAAATATTGTGCGATTAATATTATATTATGCGCTGCATCCCCTCGCACAATTAACATTTGGATATATGAGCACCAATCTCATTACATGAACTATATTAAATGCGGCTGTATGAAATATTCTCTCAATCTCATGTGAGATGACATTGGTGGGATGTGATAAATGACCGAAGATGACAATAATGTCAGCTAATGCATATATGTGTGTACATCAGCAGAGAATGAAACAAGAAAATAAAACTCGTGCATTAGAACACCCCAACTTTAGTAATCATCTGACCCGTGTCTAATATGACTTGAGAAATGAACAAATGAAACGCGCTGTCACATCCTAGGATTATATCATATCGCATACACTGAGAGCACATCACAGTGGGGTTTTTTTTTCTGTGCACCACAAGCATCTACAAGCAGGCTGATCTAAGATAATTCCTTACTTGTATGATGTTCCAAATTGAGATGGGAGAAGATTACAGCAGCTCTGAAATTTACTGTCTTCTTCTTTTTCCGCTTTTTGTTTGCCTCCTCTGCTGCAGTCGATGACAGATCCCCCAGGAAAACTGATTAGGAGGTGAAACGAACACACTGGCTTCTCTTTCTCTCCTGCTCTCCGTCTGTTTCTCTCTCTTTCTCTCTCTCTCTGTGTCACACAAACACTCTAACCTCCCCCCCCCACACACACACACTACCACCACCTCCTCCCCCCTCCCAATCTCATTTTTGCTGTGGGCTCTGAGGATGATGTTTACTTGACTCCTATATGCAGCCATACAGGATGGATAAAACCTAAAAGATGCATAAAAAATGGGAATTTTCCGACTGGAGCGTGACAACGGTGAGACACTCAGTCAACCTCGTCAGCATCATGCTCTTGCCGGCCAATCATACACATCACAACACTCGCTAGTAAGTCTGCCTGAGGCACAAAATCCTCACACATTATACTCTAATATACACCGAACACTTAGCTGCTTTCATAAATGTCACCTCTCAGATATAGAGACATGGATGGACACAGAGGCTGTGAAGTAAGAAATAACCATTTTATACACGCTCCACTTGCTACAGAGTATCCAAAAGAGATTATGTCATGAGTGATGTCCCAGTAAATTACATAGAGCACCATCAAGACCTCAAAAATATACATGTGCCAACTGTTATGCCATATGGACTAACTCCACGGGGCATCTCCACTCAGGCCATCCTTGGGGAGGGGATGCCATAGTGTAAGTCCAGAGTAAGCAGATTTCCACTGGCATTAATTTTCAGTGGGATGTTTTTTACTGGTTCAACCTCATGGGACGACTTCATTTAGGATTTCAATAGAGATTAGAAAAAATAATAATCACAAGAGACCTTCCACAGATTAATGGCTATAATCTGCTGCTAAAACAATGAATAGGCCATAGTATAAAGCCAGATAACAATAAGGGACACACTGATGGTGAGAGTGCAGTCTTTTCACAAACACATCATATTTGTATGAAAAAAAATGACAAAGATATATCACTATAATTCCACAGACTGTGAATGGTATTGAAAAGCTTCATTTATTCCCAGCCAGCCACAGATAAGTGATACCCACAGAGTGTAATTAAACTGCAATCATCCATCATTAGTCATGCCATGACAGCCTGCCTGTGTCCAAATAACCCTCTCCGCTCCAGAGATGGGAGTAGCCAGTTTGTTGGAGGAGGGCTGGCTGCATGTGTGTTTAGTATAGAATTTAGCCCAATTTACATAAACCATGTGTGATGTCAGAAAAGGACAATGACCCCTGTATTTCAGGGTCGAGGAACTTTTCATTACCACCTACAGTGTACTGTCCATGCAGCAGGACCAGAACTGGCACTTTACAGTTGTGATTGCAGAGCTGGGGAATATATCTCCAGTAAATTATATCGATGTTGTGATATGAAACTATATATTGTCTGGTATTCATAAATAACATACTATAGCTCTAATGTCAGCTGTAATGTTGCATTACAGTTAAATTATTATTATTATTTTACTGTAACACCTGCAGTAAATGCACTGAATGTCTGTTTGGTCTTTGCATCACTAACAAACCTATTTGTTTTGTCTTTCCAAAACAATGTTGTTGTTTTTTTTTATATATAATTAATTATTTTCAGAATTTTGCATGTAAAAGCTGAAAACGCTAATTTGAGGTAATGTTTGTTGGGATGGTGCATTAAGTGCAGATTGGAAAAATGACACATTTGATTAGAAATTGGCTTGTAACGCAAGCCAAATCACATTTCTAAGCTTAATTAATTAATTAATTAATTAATATTTAGATTATGTCCAAACTGTCCCGTGCATTAAGTGGGAAACTGATGACTGCGACTCTTTTACGCAGGTTTGATCCGCATGAACACCCGTTGATGACACTGCGGAAGTGTCATGGCTGCGTGTGTTATCATGCAGTATCAGAAACAGCACTAGCACAAACCCATTTGTTATGACTGTTTTTTCAAGTTTTGGAGTTATTCTCTAATTAGGACATCCGACTACTTTTAACGTAAGTATCCGGAGGAAATGTGTGTGTCAAAAGTGAACATCGGCAGTGTTAAAATGCATCATCCCGGTATTGTCTCCCTGTATTCGTGTTGAGATTTGGCCACGTGTTGCTGGATATTTGCTGTGTTTTTTGGACACAAAATGAGTTCATATTTTGTGCCATGGTCGCTGAAAAGACAGCAGTTTGTAGTGGTCATTAGACATGTGTGCATGAGACGCCTGTCACTTGTTTGTGGCACTTTAATGTTGTTGCTGAGGTTAATGCTTTAGTAATAATACATGTTTCAATCCAGGAAAAACACTGATTTTGTTCATTATAAATAATTGCATTTCTGCATATTTTCCATGCGTTCAGTAATGTTCAATGATGATTAGTAGCGGTGAGACTACAGCTGGTATTCACACTCTGTATAACCTTTATCTCATTGCAGGTTTACTATGTAAATGAGTGTATCTGGTACTTTTTGATACTGGGGTGCATCTCAAGTCTCATAATTGTATCCACGTGCCCCTCCCACCGAGGATGTGTGGAGAGATGCAAGGGACGCATCTCAAGTCTCTTATTTGATCTTTCCTCCAACCTCTCTTGAACCGGAAGTCGTTCTGGTCCGCCATTTTGAAAGCCGTCTCAAAGCTCTTATTTTTGCTCTGGGGAGGGAGGAGGGATCTTTGAGGGGCTATGAGCGAGGATCATAGACTGTATAAAAATAATGGACATAGCCACCGTGACGTGACTCATTGGTTTGTGGACTTGCGTTTTGAAGCCTCAAGTTTGGCATTTTTGACCGTCGCCATCTTGGATTTTTGGAGCCAGACGTCCCTAACGCTAGCTGCTAGCTTGGTTAGCACAGTGCACTTACAGCATGGATGTATATTGAGAACTGGATACAGCGTCAGAGGCAGGGCCCTGTTCATTCCTGTGAAAGTTGCCCAGTAGCACATGAAGCCAAAAAAGTTCAACTTTTTCCGCATTGCTTCCATATTCGTTGGGCCCACAGAGCATGCACACTAGTGACTTTCTCCGGCTGAGTGGGCTACTTCCGGTTTAGCCCTCCGGCTAACTTGAATGGGAATAAAACAATTCAGTCATGCAGCTCTTCTAAGCTTTTGAAATGTGATCGGATCGAAAGGATCAAATTCTGATAGTGAGACGAGTCATTTCGCGGGGGTTGTGAGGCTCAAAAAATTTTATCCGCTGATTTATAGATGTTTCTTTCACAATGTAAGTCTATGGGAAAAAGGCTTTTTGGGCCAGTGTGCATCAGGTGACGTAGTTAAACGATTTGGTCACTATGTCAAATTTGCTTCAAAGCCCGGCGCTCTTCCTGTATCCAGTTCTCTTCATACATCCATGACCTACAGTCTATTGTGATAATGCTAATGCTAATGTTCACTAGCAAAAAATGGGCTTAAAACCATTAAAACAAAATGTACTTACTGGAAAAACTGAACATGACTTTTTTTAGTCGGCCAAAATGTTACAATTAACTTTCATGAGCTGAAAACACACTGAAATAGCAATAGCTATGGCTATACTCTGTGAATCTGGGGTTACACTATGGTTACTTACCGACTTGTCAATCACAACGCAGCCACGCCCTAAATCATACCCTGCCTTATTATCAAATTCAAATTACATGGGGCAGTAATTTACAAAATGAACATCATGCTGTATTGAAGAAGACTTGAACCTAGTGATTGACGCCATAATTTCATTAGGAAAGTGTTTATTGAGGTAATAAATCAAGTGAGAAGTAGGGTCATTTTCCCATAGATTTCTATACAATCAGACTTCTTTTTGGAGCCAGTGTAGTTGCCCTCTGCTGGCCGTTAGAGAGAATGCAGGTTTAAGGCACTTCCACATTGGCTTCATTTTTCAGACCTAGAACTACCCACTTGGTGAGGATACACAAGAGCAGCCTGAACAGAAGTCTTTTACCGACCAACACGCCCCCTTATTGGATATCAGATTAATCTGTAATCTGTCTCCACTCAGTTATATTGTGATCAGTCTTCTCAGCTGCAGCGTCCAATCAATAACTAATATCCAATAAGGGTTCGTGTCGGCCGGTAAAAGACTTCCATGAAAGCTGCTCTTGTGTATCCTCACTCATGGTTCCTCAAAGATCCCTCCTTGCTCCTCACTTGTCACCCCGCAGAGCAGAAATAAAAGCTTTGAGAGGGTCTTCAAAATGGCGGATTGGAACAACTTCTGGTTCAAGCATGGGAATATCAAATAAGAGAATTGAGATGTACTGGTGGCTGACTGAACGTCTACAAGTCACATGACATCAATAGTACTTATATAGTCATTGTAGTAATGAAAGAATGTGCAGTAAATTAGGAGTAGGTGTTGAACAGTTGTGTTTTTCCTATTGCAACAGTCAATATGTGAAGAAATTCACCGCAACTTATGCAAAATATCACTATATGTATGACTGAGTGCCAAGATATTGATAATGATCTATTATTTTGGTAATAATTGGTTTGGTTGGTTGGTGCTTCAGAGAAATATCCCGAGAAATATAAATATGATAAACAACTAGATTTAGACATTTAGGCAAGTTTATTTGTATAGCACATTTCATTCACAAGAGCATTTCAAAGTGCTTTACATAATGCATCAAAAACAGTAAAAAATAAAAACAACACAAAAACATTAAAATAACAATTAACATAATTAAAACTGAGTTATTTTTTCAGCTAGAGTGTTAAAGTAAGTTCAGAAAGTTACCAGTTAACTGTTCAATCATGACAATAATGGTAATATGAATATAATAAGTAATAGTATTCATATTATTTAACGCTCACACATCTACATGGTCTTTATTCTCCACTTTTATCCTTGTTTAAGATGGCTGATTCAGGCTCAAGTGATCCCAATGGTCAACGTGTGCCAACCCCTGGAGGGAGTGGCAGGGGTCTTCTGATGGGTCGCCGACCATCTGCCGCCATTTCTCCTGGCCGTCTCCCCTCGATGCGTTCTAGAGACCTCACCCTCGGGGGAGTGAAGAAGGTAATATACTGTGTGTATTGTATAAAATTAACACTTTTTTTTGAAAATTGAGTAGACAACATAAAATGCATTTTCCAATTATTGCTATATAAATGTAATTATTGAAATACTCAACTTTTGTTTTTTGTTTTTTAGAAAACGTATGCACCCAACATTATTGGCCGAAAAGTAAAAGAAGAGTAAGTTCACAATTGACCTCAAGAGAAAACAATGTCTATTAACTATTTTTCTGAATGTTGACCAATAACTTTGTCTTTTACGACAGAACGAAAGTTGAAGTCGGGCAGAGGAGAGACAGGAGGGATGTGGATCGAGGCCGAGGTCCCAGAGAAAGAGGCAGGGGCCGGGGTCGCCCTGAGGTCATCCAGTCCCACTCTATTTTTGAACAGGGACCTGCAGAGATGATGATGAAAAAGAGAGGTAGGAGTTTAGCTGGATAACCACCTACTTGCTCTCTCATGTCTTTAACACTGCAATGAAGTGAGTTACTCTATTAAACACAGGTGGCTATGAAAGCGAGAGAGATGCTCCAAGCATGGGACCCTCACCCATCATCAATATCAAAAAAGAGAAGAGAGAGACTGAGGAGGAGACCAAAGAGATTCTACGCAAGCTGGATCGAGACAATGTGAGTCATGGTCCGGGGATTCAAATCTTAATCAAGTGTATTTTCTTTGCTTTTCCCGTTTTCATACCGATTGCATTTTTTTCAGTTTATAGATGATCCTTTCCTGAGGAGTGAGCAGAGGAGCTGCCCTGTCCAGCTTCCCCTCGCTGTATCAGGATGGGGATTCAAGGAGGAATTTAGTGCTGCTGCTGCTGTAAAAATTGAGAAGGTAGAGGAGGATGGTGAACCCATGGAACCTGCAGTAGAAGGTAAATTTTCTAATATACACTTTACTTATATTGTTACTTTGACAGAGGTATTAACATTTTGCAATAAAGATAAAAAAAATATGCAGCTTGTCTTCCCAATATTTACAATATCTTATGAAAGCAGGACTTGACTTAGAAGCGCTTTGTCCATATAGCTCATCACTCAAAATGCACAATTTCTTCTCTTCAGTGAAACAGGAGCCGGAGGAAACTGAAATAAAGAAGGTGGAAGCTATTTTCAAGCCTCCTCCGCTCCCCGAGCCCGAAGTTCTGCCTGACCTGCTGCACAGGTGGAGTCTAAGCAAAGGTGAGGAGCTGTTCTTCATGCAGCTGCCTGACTCGCTGCCGGGCCAGCCGCCCACCGTAGACCACAGGCCGGTGAAAACAGAGGTGCAGTCAGAGGACGGGCAGTCGGTGCTTCTGAAGACAGAGTCTCAGGTAGATTTAGCTGTTGTCTATGTGTCAAATAAATGATGAGATCAGTGCTGTGTGTGTGTGTGTGTAAACGCCTTTTCAATATTTAACAGGAAGAGACAGCTGAAGAAAATAATTGCAATCTGAAAGATCTGCGGGAGGGTCTTGTAGGAAAGATGCTGGTGCGGAAGTCTGGCCGGGTACAGCTCATACTGGGACAAGTGACACTCGATGTGTCTCTAGGAGCATCGTGCTCTTTCCTTCAAGTATGATAGTAGTATATTCATTGATGTTTCTCTCTTTTTGTCTGTATCTGTAAATAAATAAACATCTGACATGCTTTTCTCCTTCCCCCTCTACCCCCTGTTTTTTCAGGAACTGGTCTCTATTGGTACGGAGGGACGAACAGGTGACTTGACTGTATTAGGGAATGTCAAACACAAAATGGTTTGCTCACCAGACTTCGAGGCTTTACTGGAGAGCAGCGCTTGATGCTCTCCTTGGTGCGTTGTGGTGTTGATAAAGGTGTTCACTGTTACTATGGACTGTATCGCTGAAACTTGATATCCAATACAATACCAATGGCAGCAGATTGTTCCTCTGTGCAGTATTAAAGATGAAAGTGGCTCTAATAACATACTGAAATACACTTTATATAAATCTGAAACACGACTGTTCATATTTTTCTTGTGGAATAGGCATATTAATTCAGGGTTCAAATGTTGAATGGTGTGCCAAATTTCAGTACCTTTTTTCTTTTCTCTGTATCTGAAATGACTTGACAAGACTGTACATGGATGTAAATGTGTGAATAAATAAAGTTTTTGTTATGACAGTATGTTATTGTGAAATGCTTTAAATTGTTGATTTAAAAAAAAAAAATCTCAACTAGTGCCATGCAGATACATATCTGGTTTTACTGGCCCATGTTTTGTGCAAGTCTGTCACCAAAAAAGTACAATGGAGGTGAATAGGATTTTGTTTGTAGTGCTCAAAGTATCGAAAAAAATTGCATTTGAAAAACTTTATACAGTATCCTGCTCATTTTTCTGTGTTTTTTTAAAAAAATATTTAAAGCCTTTGCAGTCAAACAAACTTGAAGACGTTGCAATTTTGTAGTATCTTATTTTCACCACCAGGTGTCAGGGCAGGACATGTGCCATCTTGCGCCTTTTTTTCCTAGGATGGCAAAGTCATGACCCGCCCTCTGATTGCCTCTGATTGGCTAGTACTCGTTGCCCTCGTTGGTTTGGTTGGTTAGGTTGGTTAGGTTGAGGTATGAGGACTGTGATTGGTTAGGATTAGGGAAAGAATATCAGGGGGTGCCAATCAAAGGCAGGGGGGGGGGGGGCGGGTCATTAGTTTGCCGTCCTAGGGAAAATAAACATCGTGGACGGAGTAGACTGCTGGGGGCCCGGTCGAGGGCTGGCCGTTTAAAACACGTCGCCGCCCCGCTTGCCTGCTCATGTTGTCCACCGGGTGGAGTTTTGGCTAGTAGACCGCAAGACAAAGAGAAGTGATGGACTAGTGGAACCCTACTGTACGTTACCGGCGCCGGGACACTATAGCGTGACTGAAGGTTGGTCAACTATTTAGCTAGTTAAACAACGTGTACGTTAACTGTTACGTTAGGATGGTTATCTGTAAGACGATGAGTTCACGTAACAAACCCATGCTTAAAACAAAACGGTTGGCTCAGCAGTTCACGCTCACCGGGGCGGCTGAGAGCGAGCTAGGAGACAACATTTAGCTCATCGCTAGCTCGGAGGCCACAGGCCAACTTTAGCCTACGTTGGACTTTAAAATCGTCCGTGTGGATATACATGAGTCTTCAGAGCACATTTAGTTACTCCCGTGTGCTTCGTTTGGCCGGCAAATAATCCTAGAAAGCGCCAGCTAAGTATTGACTGGAGAACGATGAGCCGAGCTACACTAGTGAGATTTGTTAAGGGATGGAGGAGTCTCTGCTGCATCACCAGAGAGCGTGAAGAGGGCCTCCAACGTTATCTCTGCTCCGTGGCTGATAACAGGATCGTTTGCATGTAAAGTTATCGGTCCTTCACCGAAAAGGGATATATCATCATTAAGCAAACCTTTGCCAAGATAAGTGACATCGTTATCTTGAACCGAATGGCTAAGTTAGTAGAGACTGGCGTTAACTTTACACACACACCGGTATTTAAAATGCATGGATTTAAACACCGGGTCACGTTTTCTGTCTTAAATGGTTAAGTTGCACGATTGGTACTCCGGTCAAAGAGGACGTGTTATTGTGACATGGTTCATCCTGACTGTTTGTTTGTACATCTTTGCAGGTCTGTGTGACACCAAGCAGCAGAGCCCTGGATCTCCACCACCTGCTGTGCCCAGTTGTTTTTGTTTCATTGTTTACATCTCTCTCTCTCTCTCTCTCTGTGTGTCTCTCTCTCTCTCTCTCTCTCTGGCGGGAGGCTTTGCTCAAATAGCAAAGGACATCTCCAGCAAGGACCGGACATTATCTCACTGCAGCTGGCTTTAACCCCTTAACGACCCTTTTCCTGGAAATTGACATATCAGAAAGTGATGGGATGGTGAAAATAATGAAGTTCATCGATATTGCCCATGAGGGCAAAGTCAAGATGGTCACTTGTACTTGTATTGATTCCCTGCTCAGTGTGAGTAGAAACTCCATCCCCTAGTCATCTTGATGAAGTCCTTTTGCTAACAAAAGATAAGGGCCATTTGGGGCCAGGAGGTGGTGTGCCGTGCCTCCTCTGCCATCTGCTCTGCCCTCTGACTTCAACTATACAGTAGATTTCATCGCCATCCTGACTGCAAGATGGAGCTTTTCTTTAACCCTTTCGACAACTTGGTGTGTATCCTCCTGGGCATCTCCTTCACCGTGTGGTTCACCCTGCTGCTGGTCTTCATTATCGTGCCTGCCATCTTCGGAGTGTCCTTCGGCATCCGACGTCTTTACATGAAAACATTGTTAAAGATCTTTGAGGTAAGAGCTTGTGCAATTCTGTTGCTATTTGCTACTTTCAGTTTACTTCTTGAAATGAGGAAGCTCTATGAGTTACTGCAGTGTGAAATAATGTCATCATTTGTAAATGATAACTGTTGGGTAGAGGCTGAGGTTGGAAACACTGCAAAACTATAGCTAAAAGTATGTCACTATTCTTGCATAGTTCTTTGTGTCCTGTTGCTTCAAACATCCTGTTTATAAAACAAACTATAAAAGCTGTTAGCATCATTATGTGGACAGCCTATATTTGATCTGGCTGTGGATTTCTTACCCGCCCTTTTAATCAATACAATTCAATTTTGTTTGTGGAAGACAGTTACTTTTATGACATTTGATTTTTACAGCTGCGATTCTGTCAACGTTTTTAGATGTTATCTGGCTTCACATGCTCATCTCAGTGCATTGGTCAGGTGCTGGCTTTATTATGCTTGTATGTAGCACCCACCCAGTGATCATTGCATTAACTAGCGGATACGGAGTAACATCACAGCCACAGGGCCATTCCTCCCTTGTTATGTAACCGCAGAAAACAGCGGTACAGACCTTGTCACTAACTGTAGTCTGTGACATAGCTCCAACAGCCTGGAATATTGCCTACTGAAGTGATGCAGTGTCTGCTCTCTAGAAATGACTGATTCCCCAGCGATGGCATGAATACATAAGCTACATTGTGCACTAAGGTTGTTATAAGATGTCAGTATTTTCCCCTCAGTGGACTCTTCCTCACAATCTTTTGTTGTCAAACTTAAAAAAAAAAACTATAACCTGAGATATGGTTATCTGGTTTCTCTCTCCCTGCTATCTCCGGTGTATCTTCACTAGTGAAGCTGTCATCACTTTCCAGCAGGCACTTCTGAGAACAGATCTTGTGCCAGAAATAAATGGACCAGTGGGAAATGAGAGAGATGTTCTTAGCTTGTGATTCCAGCAGCAACCGTGAGATTTAGAGAAAAGGTCAAAGGACGCATGAAGTACAGACTATGCAAAGTGGAGACAATGTTTACTGGTGTCTGATTGCAAGTAGATGCTTAAAGAGAGTCTTTGTGTTGCACCTTTAGCCCGTCAGTGTTAAGATCAAGCTATTTGTGATGTAATCCCACACCAGTAATACTTCATAGGGCATGAATAGGTAAACAACCTCCTCTGGAGCCACATGCCAACATGATGGATTCACTTTATTTTGTTTTCAGTTCTATTACTAGGACTAGTGCTCTGTGTGCTGCTCCTCCCTCCACCCATATAAGCATTACCGTCAGCTGTAGCTGCATTTTAATATGATGACTCAGTAACAACTTGTCAAGACACGATTTAAAGGTAGCTGCAAAAGACATGCTAAATGTGCTGTCTGGGAGCCTATCTAAAACTTTCAAATATTGTGACTTTTCAGAACATTTTAGCCACATGATGCAGTAAAGCCACTGTATCGCTCAGCATTCTTTAAATGTTTTACATTTAAAAGTGCCCGGGGCTAATTCCAGGCATATGCAAACATGCGTGCCTAGCAGTATGGTATTTGAGTATACTTAAAATCAGTTTATTCCTTAACATTGATTGACAAACCTTAGGGTTATCATGTGTTATGGTATGACGTGTAGTCTGAGACTGTAGGCTGTGGAGCACATCCAGCACCTCCCAGTCCATCATTTCCTGATCTTTTCTGCCTACAGTTAAGAGAACACTGTGTCCTTTTCCTGCCTCTCAGTAGACACTACCTGTTAGTTATTGTGTCGGTGTGCACAGTGCACACAAACAAGCTAAGTTTTTACATCAGAGGATGTGCTTTGTCATTTAGTATAATACACATTGAAAAAGTATAAGTGGCAATTATGATGTTTGTTTGTTAGAGCAAGGCTGTGGTCACAGATAAGCCATGTGTATTATTGGCCCAAGATGAGGTCTATGTTTGAGAATTCAGAATCTCGTTTCCACAGCTTTTGTTGAAGTTTTCCACCATAACAATTTACAACAATCACACTCAGAATAGGCAGATTATGATGGGTAAAATGAACTTACTAGTAAACTTAACCAGTAAGTAGTTGTCACTGTGGAAGAATTTGCTGTGTTTCTTGAATGTTTAAGTTATGAAAGTTAGACATACAACATTTTTTAATGGAGGCAGCTGGTCACGAAAACTTTTTTATGTTGTCTGTTCTCCCCTTTCTAATTTTTTATGATGGTATGTTATTGAATAATTTGTTAAAGAAACAACATGAACAATCTTTTGCATTTATTGTATTTTAGGACACATTTTCACACTCCTCTTGTTCTTTCGTTGCAGTGGGCCACACTTAGGATAGAGAGAGGAGCAAAAGAAAAGAATCACCTCTTGTACAAACCCTACTCAAATGGTAAGACGTACTCTTATTGCATTTCCTTGCATGTGTGCATGTTCAGTATCTATATAATTGCGTTTTGCTGACATCCTGTCTCTGGACTGTCCCAGCTATCATTGCCAAGGAGCCCACCTCCTTGGAGGAGGAGATCAAGGAGATTCGGCGCAGCGGCAGCAACAGAGACCTGGACTCAGCCACTGAGTTTGAGATGTCTGATATCTTCTATTTTGCTCGGCGAGGAGTGGAGAGCATCATGGATGACGAGGTGACGAAACGGTTCTCCGCTGAGGAGTTGGAGTCCTGGAATCTGCTAACCCGCAGCAACAACAACTTCCACTACATCAGCCTGAGGCTGACGGTCCTATGGGGACTGGGCCTGCTGATCCGCTATGGCTTCCTGCTGCCTCTCAGGTATTGACTGTACCAACGATGTAGAGGTTGCTTGATATCACGCAGAAACACAGATGCTTCTGAGGAAAAACTCAGTACATTAAGACAGGACCAGGAATGGAAATTTAGCTCCTTCTCCTCAAAAAGCCACCAGTATAACATAAAACTAAAATTTGACATTAACACTGACTCTGATATTAGTATTACACTGTCGGTAATTTCAAACTGCTATCAGTTATATGTGGCTCTCAAGTACTGCATCATCAGGAAACACATTTCCTGCACATCAATCCACTGTATGTGTTTTGTTTTTGTATGTATGTGTGTGTGTGTGTGTGTGTGTGTGTGTGTGTGTGTGTGTTTAAATAACTTCTACGTTGGAATTTGGTTGAGTATCTGATACAAATCCTCAGTGATAAAACCTGAGGCTGCGTATTTAACAATCATTGGTATATTTACCAAATGTTACCAAAATTTTACACTGGCAAGTATCTTTGTCTCTAAGAAATACAAACCCACCCAGTGAGGTGGTGTAACACAATTTAAGCAGTCAAAGCTGAAGTTGCCACATATGCCAACTGTGTATGGTGGGTAGTTTAGAACACCTGGGAATCCTGAGCATTATCACCAAAAACCACAAAGCCAGAGCTGACACCAAAGCATTACCTGTGCAATGGTGCAGAGACTGGAGTCTATCCCAGCAAGAGGCACATGGTATATCCTTAGTCCATCATAGGACTAACATGTTGTTGGCCTTAAATTTTATTTTAATACCATTTTATGTATGTGTGTGTGTGTATTTTTATTTATATATATGAGCAACATCCAGCTGTATTAAAGATGTGTGAATATGATGAGAATGCATCATTTTGTGCTTTAAATATAACATGAATTGTCGCTACATGCAGTGGATGAAAGAGGGAGATCTTATTCGGGGTCAGCTTTGAGAGTCTCAGGGACAGTGACTCAGTACTAAGCCTGGCTGGCTCACTGCCAGTTGCCGGTGGGGAGACGAATCAGGCCACTGCTGCACAGACAGACATCATTCTAGTTTCTCAACTAGCTAATATATTCCCTCATTAACTTCTTGTCTAGATGAATATAGGCCTGGCTCATTCACTAGCATGAAACCTTCTGCTCTTCAATGTTTGTCTTATTCTATCCTCTAAAATTAATCAGCACCTTCTCCAACTGATGATTTGGTTCATCCAGATTAAGTCGGCCTGTGGGCCAGCTTAACCATACCTAATATGCTTTCCTGCAGTTTCTTTACTCTATTATCAGTGATAGGGTGGAGTAGAGGAGAGCGAGATACTTTTTAATTGACAAGAATCCCGTTCTCCTGGATAACATTACTTGTGACCTTCTGCATGTCACCTGAGTGGTTTCTCTTTTAGTGAAAGCTTGTAGTAGAGAAAGGAACATTGTATAGCTAGGCGTCAAGGTCTTGCATTTTAGATATTTGTATAATTACAACATGGAATCCATCCTCTTTGCTCTTTGTCTTTTATAGAAATGTTGTTGCTCACTGGTCTTGTGTGTCATTATGTTTGTGGAAAAAATTAAGAACTTTAATTACGAAAAAAAATGTTGCTCGTTAAGATTCCCTGTTGTAGAATTAAGCGTAACCTGCCTGTCTGTCTCTCCACCAGGGTAACTCTTGCCTTCACTGGTGTAGGCCTGCTTGTGTTCCTCACTTGTCTTGTTGGGCTGCTGCCGAATGGAAGGTATGACTGATGATAAGCTCATCTGTTTTTAATTGATAAAAAAAATATCAGCTCTGACCCCTGGACATGTTCATCATAGATTTACTGTCAAGACACAGAAAGTAAATGGCGCTGTTGTATGCTCCTTTTTTGCAGGATGAAAAACTTTCTGAGTGAGAAAGTCCATTTGATGTGCTACAGAATATGTGTCAGAGCTCTGACTGCCATCATAACCTACCATGACAGGTAAACAGGACATATGCTGTCATCCCACACCCCTATAGTTACATGACTGGTGACTTGGTGCAAGTACTTTTTGACTTTTCAAGAGTACAGTTGTCAAAGTCAAAATCAGACTCCCTGGGAAAATGATTACAGTCCCTATTCTAATGAAGTGAGATTCACATGACTTGTAGTAATCTCATCAACAGAAATAATTGAAGCAAAACAGTGATCCACAAAAGGTTCATAGCAGCCGAACCGGTTTCTTTAAACCATAGACATCGACAGTCGAGACACAAACACGTTGACATTAAACATAGTGCTGTTCACTGACTTAAAACAGCAAGTACAGTCATTTTCACGCCACAGTGGTGATGACACAAGAAAATATTGCATTATACATTTTGCAGTTAAATAAAATATTTTAAATGCACACATTTGGCTAAGAATAACCAGTTTTGCTCCTTACATGCAGATTATTTGTATTAGTCCTACATTACTCTGTTGTCACTCCGAACTCTGCATTTCCATTTCAGCAGCATGTGTTTTGCCTTGCAAAAGCTACTCTTACCTCTGTTGGCATTGGCTGCTTCTGATGTGTTTGTACACTCATTCATAAATCCATTTGCTCAGATGACTACAGCAGAGTACAATAAAAAAATAATCTGAATGTGTTACTCGTTGCAGCATATTGACTTGGTTTTGGTGGTTAGAGTCGTTGGCTCCTTATCACCCCCCGTGAGCTCTCACATTCTTTTCTACTTGAGAGAGAGATTATGAAGGCACAGTATATAATGCCTTGACAACCTATCTCAAGTTCTCACTGGAACTACTGATAGATGTGATATATTTTTAGTTTTTTCCTTTTACATAATAACCGATCTCATGTAGCTACACATCTGGCAGATGTTAAAAGTTATAGAAAAGATTTAATTAAGAAGTTGGTTACAAAAGTGCAGCAATGCTGAAAGATCCAACTTTATTTGGGCAGCTGATACGCACTTGTTCGCTGTTGTAGGAACAACCATTACAACAATAGTGTAAGTCACTGCTGCAAATGGCAACTGAAGAGTTTGCTGCTGTAAACAGTATTCTTCTACTTAATTTTATTTTTTCGTAAGAGATGGCATATTATAAGTAACAGTTTTCCAAATACTGTGACATTTTTGTCATTAAGTAGTTGTGGATAAGGGGGATTATCAGTTGTACCTGGTGTAAAGAGCAGACTCAGGGATGATTTCAATATAGATTTAAAGTTGTCATAAATTTGAATCGGAGGGATATAACTGAAAAAACCCAGGCCACTCAAACGCTGCTTGTTTTGTTCACATGGACCCATTCTTATTTCTGGAACATGATCCACTGCAGACCTCTTGCATGACAGGAGAGGGGTCTGTGTGAGGTTACATAATGACAGATGAGTTTTCTCTGGAGAACAGAAACCAGGGTGTGTTTGCAGTCACAATGTAAGCGCCCAGAGTGTGAGTATGAAAGGGAAGGGTGCCCGAGGCTTGACTCAGACATTCATATTCATTGCATTGGGCCTCATTATGAGCCTCTGTGAAGCACAAAAACCCTAGTCAGTAATGCTTTGTTATATAGGCACACTCAACCAGGCTACAGCAAATTTACAGCTCATATAGCCAATTCGACAACCATAAGTATCACTATTTTTGAATGGATCCAGAATCGTGTAGCAGTATTATCTACCATAAATGCTCCAAAGGATGGTTGTTAGTTTGTTTTATTTCTAATTAAAGGGAACATTTTACTTAAATATGTCAGAATAAGAATCGGAGAGGAACATGAAACCTGAGAACAAGCTTTTGTGAAGAAGGTGGCATATGCAACAGGATGTGAAGGAAGAAGTCGATGCGTTGCCCACAAACCGTAGTGTGTATATAACAGCTGGTATTGTTTTTGGTAAACTGTAGTGCAGGCTGTACTGCACTTTTATGTAGATAGAGCTATGTATCATGTCATCTGGCTTTCTGAGTGTCTGCCATCAAGGCCTAGGCTGTTGTGACACGTTCTCCTCTCTAGTCTGGGGCTAAAAATACACAAGTGACATAGGAAGTGGGGGTCTCTCTCTCTCTCTCTATTTAAGATTGTAACTCTATCTTTGGAATGTGTACTCAATATATTCAGGTCCTGCATGGTCAGAGGGTCAAACTTTTACCATTAGACACCATTGGTTGCTTTGTTTCTCACTAGAAGACCAAAGCTTACCCGTATTTCTATGAAGACTTCTGGTCCCATTGCTTTTACATCATCACATTGTGCAGGTTATTTCAGTCATTGTTTCATTTATGATGACAGCTTAACAGTCTTCCTGTCTCCACTTTCCCAGTGAGAATAAACCCAAGAATGGAGGAATCTGTGTCGCCAACCACACATCACCCATTGATGTCATCATTCTGGCCAGCGACGGCTGCTACGCTATGGTAACTATTGTACTGTATACCGCTGCCTAGAAGAAAGCTACAAAACATTGACACTGGTCACTTTTTCTGTGGCAGCTGCTTGTCTGTTGAAATGAAATTTCTCCCAGAAATAGATGTGCTGCTATTTGCATTTGTTTGTGTTGTGTGTATCAGGTTGGACAAATCCACGGAGGCTTGATGGGGGTCATTCAGAGATCCATGGTCAAGGCCTGCCCACACATTTGGTTCGAACGCTCAGAAGTGAAAGACAGACATCTAGTGGCCAAAAGGTAACATTGCATGTTCCTTTTTTAATCCATTTTAAGTACACTCAGTTTTCCTTTTTACCATCAGTCTATATAATAGTTTTTTTTTGGCATTAACTTCGTGTGAAGTCTTGATGGAAATGATATCTGCTAAGGATTTGTTTTGTGTGAACCCTATTTAAGACCTTTTATATTTTAGGAATCTTAAAATGAGATGATATATTGATAATTTCTTCTTGTGTTATAGATTGAATGACCACATTGAAGATAAAACTAAACTGCCCATTCTCATTTTTCCAGAAGGTATGTTTGTTTTGTTTTTTTTTTTAGCGGAGATTTTTTATTGTGCAAATTGCAAGATCTCACAATTCTACTATACTCATTTAGTTTTCTTAAAAAGCCCAAAAATCAGTTTAGTTTTTAATGAATACTCTAAATCCCCAGGTACCTGCATCAACAACACGTCAGTTATGATGTTTAAGAAGGGCAGTTTTGAGATTGGTGCCACAGTCTACCCTGTGGCCATTAAGGTGAGAGCAATGTCTTTTTTTTTTTTATAACATGACTCGTGCTTTTTACCTGCTACCATTCATGTATTCATAAATCATTCTGGTGTATTTGATCATCACAGTACGATCCCAGATTTGGAGACGCTTTCTGGAATAGCAGCAAGTTTGGGATGGTCAACTATTTGTTACGTATGATGAGCAGCTGGGCCATCGTCTGCAGCGTCTGGTACCTTCCACCCATGTGCAGAGAGGTGAGACTCCATGGTCCAAGTCTGGGCAACCTACTAGGGAACAAAATTTTTATATGATGAATCAACTTTTTATTTACGTCAACATGTCAGCAGAGCTCATTTTTGTTCCATTCAGAGATTTATTATTTAATTCCAGTAGTCTTTTGATTCTTATTAATGAAGAACAAGGACTTCGGTAGGTTTGGGTAGAACCCAGGAGGAGAGTAACAGAACACAACAAGAACGTGTATTGAGTGGCTTTTTTTTTTTTTTTTTTCAATTGAGCCACTGGTGTTCTGTCTCACTCAAAGATAAAGCTCCCTCCTACCGAGTAAGCTGCATTCAGCTTCAAAATGAATTTTTGGTTTATTTAACCACTAAAGGGATTTTGCAGTCTGTCATTTGGCCACAGCGAATGGATGAGGTCTCAGACTGACCAGGAGCCAGTTTGCTATGATAACAAACACAGTATGTGTGATAGCTCAGACACAATGAATTTAAAACTTAGCAGGGGCTCAAATATTATTTCACTGCAGAGCTTCTCCTTTTCTGCTCTTAGCTCCGTACATTCATTATACTAGTCTGCAAAATGTTCAGTTAATTTAACATTTATTGATAATTGCTATGCCATTAATTATTTGTATGTTGTTGTTGTTGTTAGATTTATTTTTCCTTTTAACTAAGTTACATAACTAAGTTATGATTATTTGGTTTCCTGTGTTATATTTATGTCAATACTCTTAACAGGAGGGGGAGGATGCTGTACAGTTTGCCAATCGTGTGAAGGCAGCCATTGCCAGGCAAGGGGGACTGGTCGACCTCCTGTGGTAAGATAACGCCTCTCATCAGTTTCTATCCCTTTCACACACAAACTGTATGACTGACGAGGTATATTAAAGACATTTTGACATCACAACAGGAAACCATAACATTAATAACAACTTGAGTCCGCTGTGGTGAGCCTGTCTTGTGGCTACGGGTATCGTACATATTTGATAACCTCAATGGCTTGATAACAGCTGTTTTTACTGCTATGACCAGTTGAAATGCTGCCATGAAAAAGGGTAATGTTCTTGTGGTTGATACACATCATTGCTAAATAATACAAGATGAGACACAAGCTTGTTTTATTACACAAGATATTAATTCATGATGTTGTTGGTGATGCAATGGAGCATTTCTTTTTTTTATTAAGTTTTTATGAGAAGCAAAGATTACAGCTGGCACTCTGCAATATAGTAATTCTATTGTTATTATCAGTATGTATGTTTAGATTGACATCCATTAATACTTAAATATTTTGTCCACCTCAGTGACACAGTGTCTAATAAGATTTATAATGGATATATTCCTTTGGTGTGCTGGTTCCATTGCCTTGCCATAGACCTTTTTCATAGCAGACATTTTGACATGTCACAGCAGGAAAAGTACAGATGTTTTTAATAGTAATGAATTCCACTTAGAGGATGTTCTGGTGTTGTACATGCCGGCTCCCTACAGTAACTAATTGGGCCATTTCACAGAACCCAGCCATTGATAATGTTATTATTTACACCCGTGCTTTTCCTGCTATGACAAGTCAAGTCTGCTGTGAAAAAAAAAAAATGTCTACTGTGTGTGCTGATTCACTGGCTGCTAAATTGATCTGAACCATCATTAACATTATCAGTTACACCTGTATCTTTTCCACTGTGACAAGTCACAAGAGATGCCTGTGCAGTCCAACATAACCCCAGAGTTGAATTCAACATCTTTCTGAAGTAATGTCAGCAAGCATTAAAATCCATCAAGTTTCTCAAAGGTAGCATTACTTAGACTGATGTATGTTGGATTGCATTGCAGTGTGCAGTGGTTTCTGTTTTTCAGGTCAGCTCAGTGTATATTCTGCATATCAAGTCTGTCACAGTGTAAGAAGCCCAAAGTTTGTGTTAACAGTGTGTGTGCTCTGCATTTTAATTACTCTGGTAGAACTGCACCACTGTCCACTACATCAATATTTATTGTCGCTATTTTCCAACTCTTTCGTAGGGATGGAGGATTGAAGCGAGGAAAGGTAAAAGATACCTTTAAAGAAGAGCAGCAGAAGCTATACAGCAAAATGCTGGTGGGAACCCAAGAGGACCGCAGTCGCTCCTGAAGCACCTGTGTGGAGGTGGACTGGCTCAGAGACCCACTTGGGCACCACTGACTAAATAGGCAGTCAGCAGTGCCCCCCTCCCTATTGGAGCTCCTGGACTGGAAAATTCCCTCTCTGATGTTAACAGTACTCCATTTGGCTTCCTCAGTCACTGCCTCAGCTGGCATGTTGTTTGCATCGTTGTTAAGGGTCATTCTGAGTCTGCTGCCCTTTGTTGGAATAGTTTGACAGAAGCCTTGCTTTGCATTAGAATGAACATGAGGTGCGCACAGAAATGGAGCATTGTCTTTCTCTGTGGCAGTCTTTTGAGGGAAAACTTGTATTATCTATCATTGAGTTCCTGTCTTTGTTTGAATAGTTTCAACTTTTTAATTTTCATTTAACTACCATGTTTGTATCACAGCCATGTTTAAAGTTACAGACCCGATTTATACCTGGGATGTAGAGGAGAGTTATTGTAGATAAAAACTAGTTTGTTCTAAAGGTAAAACCTGTGACTGAGTTGGGGTTTTGCATGACTGGTTTGTGTCCAATGTGATTTCGGGCATAATGCCAGATTTTGTTACATTTCAGATATTTTCATGGGCTTTTTGCCAAGAGAAATGTACTGTATTTTAAGCTTGTGTTTTACATTAAGACTTGTATCAACACGTGGTCACTACAGAAGTTGCGTTCCAGATGAGCTCTTGATATGTTGTCAGTTTCTGTGTTTTTTTTTTTTTTGTTTTGTTTTGTTTTTTTTTTTGTTTCCATGGAATGTGTAAATGCTCACATTATGAAGTGGAACTTGTGCACCTACAGTTACTGTGATGGAGGTTTGTAGATTGAGGCTGATGTTCGTGTTCCAGCTAAAAATGCAGCATAACTGGACTAAAAGGGTTTAATTTAAGGGTCCATTAATTAAGAATTTACATTGGATGCTTTCAGCATTGTCTCCTTAAGGCCCACGGCTCACAGGTAGTGATGTAGGATCGTGGCCATCACAATTGGTCTCCTGATAAAAATATAATAGTTATAATGGCAAGCAGCTCATAGATATTCATACTAATACACTTCCTAACAGGCATCATGTTGTCATTGGCTTCCTGCTAGTTGCAGTGACCATCTTGCCTAATTTATTTTAAGTGAACTCTAAAATCTATTGTCTTTATTTCCCCCCGCCCTCATCAATGGTCTTTCTCCTACTTGGCAGCCTCTTCAAGGTGGCTTCAAAGAGAGACCGAGCAGCTGTAGTTTGGACTCCCCGTCAGACTCGGGTCGAGGAACATGGTGAACAGCCTCAGCGGTTTCTCTTCCATGAGGCTCTCGTCCCTCTAGTTGGCTGTATCAGGGATAGGCATTTTGATTGTGTCAGATCTGTTCATCAAAATAAATGTTCAAGAATGTGACTTAAGCTGTGGCTGTAGGTTTTTTTTAGTGCTTCTCAAACTATATCAGTCACATTTGTTTGCCTCTGATTTAGCCATAAAAATGGCTTTAATCTTGCATATGAAGCACCATGGCAGAGACTAAGTACAATATCTTAGTCACTATGAGTGTTTAAACAAATTTTCTGCGTATTGCAGTCCTCCACATATATTTTTCTGTTTATGTATTAGTATATGGTTGACAAAACACTCAAATCAAATTAAACATTAAGAAAAGCTGTCGTAGAAACCACAACTGGATGAATGACCTCCAGAGTTTAGACTGAACTAAGCAGATCCAAATTCCACATCCTACTGCTAAATAGTTTCCATACAAGTTTAGCCTACTAAAAATAATAAATACATGTTATTTAGAGGGTTGCATTTTTAGCCTACTCATTTATCTGGTATCATCTGGTAAATATTTTTCTAAAAGCAAAGCATTTTTAGTTTATATTTTTGGGATTTAATGTTTCTTCTCCAATCAAACAGCATTGCCTTGATTAGCTGTTGCTTTGCAGTGCTTTTCTTGGCAAGTAAGCCTGGACTCTTAACGTTTCCTGTCTGATTTATTGTCCAGTGGGCACCAAGCTGCAACAATAGTTTGGCACTAGGATTTGAGATTTATTGCGAACATCATATACGTACATTAAGTGTTTATATCCTAACTGACCGAGCACTCAGGATCAAGTCCAAATAAGATTTTGTTTTCCTTGCAGGCGTATTTTGCCAATTCTTTTGCAAAGCCCTCATCTGAAACCTAGGCCACCCATAGCTGCAGTAAACCGCTTCAGTCGCCTTTCAGAAAGGTTTCCCCTTTAACTGTCTTTGTTTCCAGACCGGTGATGGACATGGCAGCATTCTTTTGCATCTCTGTTGCAATAGGTTCAAATGGATCTGTTGGCGTTGGTGAATAAAGCAACACAGTGCTCGGAGGAGGAGTAAGAGGAAGCAGAGAGAAGAGCCAAAAAAGTTGCTTGTGTAAACCGTGCCATGGTTGAACAGCTCACTAACAGCACTATGGAGAGCCAGAGTTAGGCCCCCAGCAATCTTTGCTTTACCCTGGACCAAAGCTCAGACTGCTGTGGCACACATCCATCTACACCAAATAAGACTTTTACAGCTATTGGTACCACTGAGTAAAGCGAAAGCTACTGTAGTTGTGTTGGAAAATACTGTGGTTACTCTACAGTTGTGATGACTGGAAATGGTAGGAGGCAGGTTGTTCTAAAGAAACTGTCGGTCATGCACTTAAAAAAAACCCAAAACCAGTCACTCTGACATAGCAGCTTCTGGTGGTACTGCACTCCAAGTTTGTTGCAGTGTGAGGTGAAGTGAACAGCAGTGATTACAGATGAGCACACACATTAGCAGATAAGACCACTCCTGCTATGATCTTTTGGGCTTGCCAGTTGTTAAAAAGCTAGGGAGGAGAACAATTATGGCAAAAGCAAACTTTCCCCCAACAAAGGGATATTTCAATGAAAGAAAATAGTTTCACAAATGGAAAATGACACACTTCCTGTTGAGACTGTAGCCAACACATAATGAGCCTGTGGTATGCTGAATGGCGAGTTCAGAGTCCTTTCAGGTATTTTTTCCTTGTAAGTCCCTGTGCTGTTACCTTATAGATGCTATTATGGCATTTTTATATCATCTCACAATAAAGTTTTTACTGTTGAATCAATACCGTGTAACGGTAAGAAAATATAATAAATAAATACTATAATATAATCTGCTGCACAGGCAAACACACGCAGGCTTGCACAGGACTTAAATATGGACTTCATAGTGACGAGGTTACATGTTGGTGTGTAGGCCACGATGTTTGCTCAGCGGTGATAAAACTTGACATAACATGAGGAAGACTGTAATTGAGCGCTCACACTATCATGGGGCGGGGCACCGGGCTTCATAACTGCAACCGCCTGCTACTGCTGATTCTCTGTGGGTTTGTCAAGGCGGCAGCAGATGCGCCGTCCAGCCTGGGTTAAGTCCTCTAAGAAGCTACTAGTCCAATTATCGGAGGGGAGGCGGAAATCCACGCATGCAGGCTTATTAAACCAACTCACCGCTCCTCTACTCGCCTCTGCGATGGATAAGAGCGCCGCCGCGGCGTATGATGACGACCTGAGACGACAGCCCGCCATCAGCAAACAAGTTGGACCAGGAGCAACACAGTATCACCAATGCGATGCTGGTGTATTTTGAGCGCTAGTAGTTACGGTTTTTGGCTCACACTATAAGCCTTTATAAGCTCCCCCTGGAGAGTGACTGAAAGGCCCTGGACAGAGCGTCTCTTGGCGACGACTTTCTTCGGACTGTTTGTGAAGCTGATAAACATGCAAACATACGCTGATGTGCTGCTTGTCACCGCAAATGTCGGGTCACTCTTTGACAATGTAAGTAGACCGCTGAGAATAATATGAAAACTACACCAGACTGCAGTGCTGCCGGAGGATTATGCTTAATGCTGCAAGGCTGGTAGAGAAATGATTGGAGGGGGTGGAGGGGAGTGTGGGGGGGTGTATGAAGCAACTTTGGATGGGCTCCATTGCTACATCTCAGGGAAATATGTGTTAAATTCCTCGCGCGTTTTTAATGAGCTGTTACTATGATTGTAGATGAATCAATGTGTCACCGTGGAGTCACTCGTGCTTAATTGTCGGCAGCTGTCTAGCAAAATATTGAAATATTGAAAAGTGAGTCAACAGCTAGACCTGTGAAAACTTTAACCTATATTTAACATGTTTAAAATACTATTGTTTAAAAGAACTTAAAGGGTTTAATTTTATTTAATAAAATATACAGTTTACTATATAGGTTATATCAATGTTATTGGCCATTCTGTGTTTAATTTTACAACCCTGTTTTTCTCTCACATATTTTGTGTTGCTTTTACCTATGTGGTTAGGACATTTTTAAATTTCTTCCTGGTTAAAAAAAAGAGTTGAAAATGAAAGTTACTAAATCTGACAGGCCACAGATTGCAGTGTCACATCAGACCTCACCACTACCTAGACTTTCTGACTCTCTTAACCTCACTCAAGCATAAGTCTGTTTTTTCATCCACGGCATCACATTTAGTATTTGTTGTTGCATTGTGTCATTGTAGGGATGCATGTTAGACTATTTTACTCAGGGATCCCCTCACATTTTTAAAATACCAATTAGTCCTGCAGGGATTCACGTGGGCCCTCTCCAGGTGTGAGCCTCCAACAAATCATCACTATGTTTCACAACTGGTGGTGACAATCCAAGATGAAAATCATTCGTTTTAATGTTTGGGAGTGTTACTCAACAGTTTCCTTATCATATTGTATAGTATTTACAGCTCGGTTCCTATAATGTTATTCCTATAGTGTTATATAAGCTGTTTTTTTAGGTTAGTCTTATATGTTAGTTAAGTAACTAAGTTAAGTAAGGCCACTTTTTTTATAAGTGATTAAAGAGATTTGGGCTGTAATTTAACTATTCTAAACACTTACATTAGCTTTTTAGTTTTGGCCCGAGCTGGGCTGACAAAGTTTTCCGACTTTGCATGGGGGAGGAGGACTCTCTCCCTCTCTCTCTGACACTCATGGAAATTTGGCTCAGGACCATGTTTCCGGTTGCCAGATCGGGCTCCAATGAAAACATGTTAGATCCCATTGTGGGAGATATGTAAACAGATGAATATCTTCGCCGGGGGATTTGAGCTTTTCTACTTACTTAGCCCCCCCCCCATTTCTATAAACAAACACTCCTAAACATTCACCCAACCTTCGGGATAAGAGCAAGACCTTAAGCACATCACAGGATAAATCCTATTGCTTTACAGTGCTGGCTAGCTGAGTGCCCTGTGAGAGCAGTTCAGCCAGTGAGACGGTCGACTCTTACACCCGCTCTGTGGCACCAGTAACATTGTTGGCACATCATAGAAGTATGCTGGAGATAACCACCTCTGATGCTGATGATAAAGAATACATGTCGGAACATCAGGAAATTGTGAAAAACACCTTAAACTTGTGATGTAATTCTTTAAGTACTTTGTATGCTTGTATTTAATTGCATTATAATCACACTAGAAGCTTGTTGCAATGGGTGGGTACCAGACTCGCTGTTGCCTAAATCTTCCTTTTACTCATACAAATGGTGTAAGACAAATTATAGTCCTTAAGGGTTTTAGTTGTTGAAGCACATCATTGCCAAACACACTCACTGACACATTTCAGTCAGTTTTCCCAATAACTGTTAGACTGCTTAGAACAGCAAAGCCTTAATCACCATGTTGGATTCAGAAAAAATTACATTTTTCTATAATCAACAGAATCGTCAAAGCATGTCTTGTCTTGTTGTCTAGTGCTCTTTTTTTTTCGCCACTGAGGGAGAAAAAGATACCGATTTGTTGCTGGATTGTGAATTTTAAAATAAGTAAGTGTTTCAGGTTTTCGGTCGTGCTCTCATTTTTAATATACTGTATTTTTCTGTCTTGTGCAAGCAGAATTGCATCTTTAGTGTAATTCCTGTCTGAACTTTATCTCAAAAAAAAAAAAAACAGTATTCATTTTCATTCAGATTCATTTCATGCCGTATAGTGTATGAAAGAATCAGGGTCGGAGGACAGAGCCAGTGCCATTGTCCTCGGGAGATCACAAGTAAATAGAAACTGTGTTAGTTTCCAGAATTATGTGTGTGATGTCCTTCAGGTCACAATGGCTGAGCTGCAGTCATCCCTGTCACACTGCCATGCAAATACACTATGCAAAGCCATTTCTCAGCTGGTATGAATACAGCTGGCCTTGCTGAAGATTGTACAGGACTCTGCGACTACACTGCTGGGGAAATTCTGGGGCGGGTGTTGAGAAACGACGCAAATGTCACAACTCAGTTCAAGGGGCAGTTGTGGGTTGACATACTGCATATGGCCTTTAAAAGCCAGCGAGGCCAGTTTAAAAGTCAGAGATAGTTCTCTGTTATGAGAATCAGAGATGCAAAATGCTTTCACTATTAGAATAAAAAAACATTTTACTCAGCATACAAGGGGGAATATTTATCACACCCTCTGTATTGACCTGTCAAGTGCTTCTCCGTTTCACAACTGAGTAGATTATGTCATTCTTCAGACTTTATTTCAGACGGTAGGATGAGGTAACTGTTAAACTGAACACATTAGATGAATCAGTGTCTCACTTTAAGCGTGCAGCATTCAAGAATAGTTCCTTCTCTCATACAAATCCTGTCAAGATCTGTTTTAATACCTCCAGTGTAAATAGAAGACTGTTGTTCCTTACAGGGAAGTGCCTGATAAGTAAGTTTCAGGCTTGTTTGAGAGATAATTGTGTGTAAGGTTTATCTGTCTGCTTCCCTCATACATGTTTTACAGTACAGTCAGCTGTCAAGTGGCCATGCAATATTAAACCTCACCTTCAGGGATAATGAGTGGACGGTGGCCAGATTATGACAGGTGCAGCTACTCTTGAATGAGACTACATCCTGGAACACATAACAAACGGAACATACAGGAAAACATTTCCATACAATCCTGATTGTTTGTTTTGACCGGTCTGGAGTTAATACTAGTTCAGAGTATTATTCTCAGTGATTGATGACTCCCTGAATGCCATTAGATCTGTTTGTCTGTTAGATGGCAATGTAATTTTATAGCTGGAAGCTATTAAGAGTAAAAGCATTTTTGTATATTCTATTTGTAAGGAAGTACATGTTAAAACTGGCACAAACTGTGCAGTTGGAGTGAGACTTCACATTTAAAGCTGCTCTAATCTATATTTTTGTATTTACATTGGATCAATTGACTATGTGTAATGTCAAAGAGGTCGCTTGTAGTGACAAACCCACACATAATTATCATCTGACTGTAGTTCCCCTCATCTCAACAGAGATTTTAAGTATGTTTCAGCTCATTGTTTTGGTTTTGTGGCCCGCAACTTTACTGTAACGATTGACTCTCACCACTCTCATTGGCATCAATTCCAGCTGCTGCAGGCAACTGTTTCACTGAATACGTTTTTTATTTCATTTTTAAAAATTTTATTTGCACGCACATAAGACTGCATAAAATCCAGATAATAGAAATTTAAAAAAAGGTGACAGGGGAGGTCAAGAAGCCACACACTTATACAACGGACTTCCCTTCAACTTAAATAAATTACTTGAAATCAATTAATTAATGGAGTTTCCATAAGCCACTAGCAGGTGAGCTTGTGGAGCATCTAGAGCTTAAGAGCTAGATATTTCTGTCAACACAGAGCTAAAATAAGAAAACATTGGACTTACATCATCAAGTTACCAGAAATTTATTTCCAAATGAATGCTAATGTTGCTCAGCGTCTGCTGGACGGGTTAATAGGCAACCATGACAGATAACAAGGTTATAATATGTCAGTGTTATGTTTACAGCTTGTTGCACTGCCACCAGGTGGTTTAATATCTGATTTGAGACCATTGCTTGCAGAAAGATTTGCATGTCTTTGATTATTTTTCTATTGGTCATTTTTATAGGTGGGTGAGATTCAGAGTGAATGGCTACAAGAACTGTATAAGGTAAGTTTGGGACTTCTGCATCCTGGACTAATAATTCACAGTTTAAAAATTGGTTAAGGATATGATTTTATTATTTGAAACACATTTGGTATTCCCACTCATTACTGGCGGTGTCACATATTTACCTCTTACATTTTGTGGAAAGTCTGGTGCAATTGAAGCAAATAAAACTGTTATATTGTTGGTACTGACCCACTTTCATACACTGCTGGCATCATTATGTTATGCGTGACAACCCAACATACACAACTGCTCTTCTCTGGAAAACAGATACTGTGCTGATAAGTGATAACTTAGCACAACTAGGCCCTTCACAGAAATTCAATAACAGGAAAACTACACGACCTCTAATGGACAGTTAACTCCATCCTGTAACATACAGTGTTGGTTCTCTTCATTCCTCATTACCCTGTAATGTAAGACCTGTTGGTAGACTGAAACCTGTTTGCTTTGCTTGGTAACAGACTATCCACAGCTACAAGCCGCAGTTCATCGCCCTGCACTTCCAGGAGGTTGGAGGGAAGGACTACATGGTCAACATGGGCCACGCAGAAAAATTCTTCTGGTAGGAATAATGTGCCACTCATAATACATCTAAAGTCATATTCTTCCTTCAACACGTTTTTTTTACTACAGACTTCAAAAAAGAGTTTCCTGTCTCATTCTTTTATTCTTTTATTCCAAATAAAGCTGTAAATAACAATTATTCAAATCATTTTATTGTTTGGTTTAGACTGTGAAAATGCCCATCAAGATTTCCCAGAGTTGACATATTTAAATAGTTTGTTTTGTCCAACCAACAGTCCAACACCCAACTATATTCGGTTTTTAATCATATAAGATTAAGAACACCAGCAAATATTCATTTCGGAAGCTAGAATCAGTGATATTTTGGTAATTATGCATACAAAATTAAAAAATGATTGATTAATGATAGAAATGATTGACGATTATTTTCTGTTGATGGACTTATCAATCCATGTCCAATGAAATAAGCTGTTTTGCTCTGTTGTGCTCTGTTGTTCTCAGGAGCATTGAGTCCAGTGAGGAAATGAAAGACTTTGACCGGGTCTGTATCTATGTGGACAACCAGTTCCAAGCAGAAGACAGCTTCACAGTAAGAAACACATAAATCAGAGTAGTTCCCAGGTCCTTCCACTAGATGGGGCCCTCCTCCATGTTAGTGAAAGGAGATGTTTGGAGGTACTCCTTGCACTCTGCACTTCAGTAAAAAGCAGGAGCTAGTACTGTAGCTGGTGGTGACTTTATTGAAAGCCAGAATTTGTAGACGCTATTGGAGCATCAGAAGTCATTTGTTTTGTCATAGCCTCAGATGTGACAAAGAAAGGGGTTACTCTGAAACCTTTAATGTTTGCCTGTATTTTCAGGTCATATCAGTGAATTTTAGCAGGTCCTTTAAAAAAAAAAAAAAGGTCCTGTTACGTACATACAGTACACAAGCTCTCTTGGCTTTGTTTGTATTTGTTTATTCTATCTGTCCATTGTCTTATTGTTTATCCAATAAGCACTAGTTATTTTTTGCACTAATAATTAGATTAATGAGATTTTGTGTTTTATTACCGTTTTAGTGCATTTACACAATGAGAAAGTATAAAAGCGGAGTGACTTTAAAAAACCAGAGATGGAACTTTTCTGTATGTATAACTGAAAGTTTTTTTATTCCTGATAAAGACCAAGAACTGGAAATAATAGAATAACAAGGTGAAATCTCACAGTACATCATCAGATTTGGTGTTTGTGTTTATGGGTACAGTTTCATATATCAAAGCTCACTGCACCATGTCAGACATGTGCAAAACCACAGTTTTATTATGTGACAAACATCTCAAAGATGCAGAGTGAAGCAGAGTTGTATTAGTTACATAATGTAAGCACAGACAGAGATGTTCTTAAAAACAGGTTTGTTTAGTCACTCATGCCAATATCTTATCACCATCTATCGTTTAACCCAGAGTCTGATACTGTAGCTGAAGTCTGAGCTTCATGCTACTAGACTACCATTAGGGAGCTGGTGGGTCGCTGCTCAGCTCATGGGCTCAGCCTCAATCTCTGCACCTATTGTGAAAACCATCTCTCACCTCCAACTTCTTTTTTAGTGACCTCGCGCAGCACAAGCAATTTTTCAGTCTCTTTCTTGGAACTGAGCTGGCTGCAGAGAGCATTGCTCTATGGGCAGAAATACTGTATGTGTTACTACAAACTGAAATTGAATCATTTATATTTGAATTTGAATTACTCAACTTGAATAATTGCAGTAAAAACTGAACTTGGACCATGTAATTTGTATTTGTATTGTTTAATTTGAGTAATTGCATTGAAAAACTGAATCTGAATAGCATAATTTGAAATTGAATTTATTAGTTTGGAACTGAATTCCAATAAACTTGAAACTGAATGTAATATTATGAAATTGAACTCAGTTGCTCTGAAACTGTATTTGATCCACACTGAAAATTCAACTCTCAATATACTTCCACAATTCAATTTCAGTTCACTGAGACACAGCCGGTTGTTGAGGAAGAGCTTTTGTTGAATTATACTGTTCAGATTCAGTTTTTCAATGCAAATTTCTCAAGTTAAACAATACAAATTCAAATTATTCGATTCAAATTCAGTTTTTTAATGCAGTTTTTCAGGTTGAGCAATGCAAATTCAAATATAAATGATTCAAATACAGTTTCTAGTGACACACATGTCTACCCATATTGTTCAAACAATGAGTTAGTCAGCATTACTTTTTTTCTGAAATTCTGCCCCCTCAAGTTGACCGAAGTGGCTGAATATTTCGTAAACTATTAACCCTTACTCCTCCCAGGTGATACCCTCACACTGGGCGCCTGACAGTAGGGGTCAATGGCTGCATCTGTAGACTTGAGGTGCGTGAAGTAAAAAGGAGAAAGTCAATGGCCAGGTGTAGGGGAGACAGGGCAAAGTCAATACATTTAACTCTAGATTAAAACTATTGATCCCAGCCCATTTGTGCACGATAAATAAACTGTGAAGGGGGGGTGGAGGACAGCTGGGACTAAGTTTCCCCTGTGCTCGACTGTTCGCACCCTCCACTCTTTGCCCTGAGAGGGTTGCAGCCCCCCCTCCCCTCCCTTCTCCACACTATGCCTCATTCTCATTTCATCTGTGCCACCTGCATTGATTTTCAATTTGTTTCCCCTCGGCTGCGGATCATCAGTTATATGGCCAAGAGAGAGTTTGGGGGGTTCTCCTTTCAGAGGGGCTGCAGAAGTAGAGGGGGCAGACTTGCATGCATTTCCAGTACAAATGGTGTTTTGATAAAAAATCACTTGTAAGTCAATATTTTTTTATTAAACTGTGCACAAACCTGATTGATGAAGATAGGTGTTTGGCAGAGTATGTGGAGGGGAATGTGGAGGAGAATGCTTGTCTGTGTTTGAGTGTGTTTGTGTGTATTTTCAAGTACTGTTTAAACATAACAGTTACTGATCCAACATAATCTAAATTTAGATCAGAGTTCCTGAGCTAATTATTATAACAAAGTCTTTTAATTGAGTGCAAGAAGGATACTTTTTGCTCTAGTTGTGGATGTAACTTTTTTCAAAGTTGCTCCTTTTGTAGAAACATTTTTTCTGTCAGCTTTTAGTTTTTTAACAACCTTTTCAGACTCTAATCTTAGTTTGGACAAGTTGGTCACTAATTGTCGTTTGGTGGAGCCAACCATGGAGACACTTCCATTTTATTAAATGAGGATGACTTTGGCATTGAAGATAAATGATCTCTTCAGGGAGAGATCTCTCATGCTCCGGCTGGATGGAGGTGGAGGGGGGGATGTCACGCCCCGAGCCCTCTGAGCGCTGGCTGAGCGCTGGCTGATTTTTCTTCGGCCCCCAGTCACAGCAGCCGCTTTGGCAGACAGCAGGCCTACTGCTTAATACCTTTTAAATTGTTTTAATTTTCTGTCTTTATTGATCTCACAGGGCATGATTAATCAGATCAGTGGAGCAGGCAGTTAGTACATTAAAAATTGTCAGCCCATGTCAGAGATGATTGGGTGCTGAAGTGTGTGTACGAGGGGCAGTACGTGGATGTGTTGTGCACTCATATCTACACTTTGTGCGTCTCCGTTCTTTAAAGTTTCATGCGTCTTCAGTAGAGCAACAATATACTGTGTCTTACTGTATCGTTCAATACAAGCCTCACAATTCAGCTCACATGATGGGGAAAAGAACAATTCAATCCATCATCGAGGCGGTTGAGTTGAGGTGATTTCTACTGTTTTTGTCACCACATTCAGTTGTGTAGTTTGTGTTGTTTTTTTGGTGGGTCACTGCTGTTTTGTGATTCGTGCTGCTGAGAATCCACTTGGAAAGAGTCAGGCATGGCTTCAGTGCTTCATTTCAAAGCCTCAATTATACTTTTATAAAGTTTTGATGTCACAATTGAAATATAAAGACAGTACGAGACATTTAAAATAAATTCTGATTTTATTTAAATTGAACTTTTAATTGAATTTGTTGGACTAAACATGTAAAAACATGTTTTTTAGGTGTATTTGTGGTGTTCTTTGCTGCAGGTGTCTGAAACTAACTGTCTGCAACAACATTAAAAGTGTCATTTCAGTATGAATTGCTTAGATCCTTATCGCAATTGCAAACTCCCTTTTGGGATGTTTCTGTGGTTAAACTGAAACTGATTTTACATATAATGTTTTTTGATGTATGTTTTATAAAAAATTGTAAAATGTTCTTTTTTTATTTTTCTCCACAGGCTTTGGGGAGCATATACTTCATCCACAAGACACTGAAAAACATCTGCCAGTATGATTTCAATGGTGAAAACTTTCTTCCTCCTGTGTGACATTTGCATTATCATTTTATTATTTGTCAGTTTGTGATGGATTTATATTGCTTTTTTTTTAAACTCAAAGTAAACCACTCCCCTTGCGTTCTGTACTGTTTTGGTAATGGCTCATACCATCAATGGAGTAAGAGCAATGTTGTGTATGATTGGCAAAATTCTTGTCATTTTTTAATACCAGGATTTGCGCGACATTTCTCTGCTCATAATGACAGTTTGATGGCCACCCCTCCCGGCCACATATTTGCAAAGAACCTGAATTTAAAGTGGAGCTGTTATTTTCCTACTGCATAGTCCAGTCACGTTAGAGGTGAAAAAGCTCCTCAGAAAAGCTTATGGAAGAACCATAAACATCCTGGAGCTGCCACTCGCTGTGTGGCCCAAACCGATTGTTGTTCACCAAACACAGTCTAATGGCTCGCTTATAGATCCTCTCATCACGTATGCCGCTCTGATGAGGTTAACACCAGTTTATTGATTGCTGTTTGCATGTTTTCTCACTCTTTTACATTTCACGCCTCTCCCTCCCTCCCTCTCTCTCTCTCTCTTTGCCTCCCGTTAACTCTCTGCCCCTCACAGTTAAGGATTTTAAAGCAGTGTCGGGGAAGAACAAGTATGTGGGCTCTCTGAACGGGGTCACCACAGTGGAAAAAGAAAAATTCCCAAAGAATTTCTGGCCTGATGTGAGTATGTATGCATGAGTGTGCATCTGTGTATGCCTGCATTTGTATGCGTGTGTGTGTGTGTGTGTGTGTGTGTGTGTGCAGGTGTGGGGAGGGGTACGTGTGGGCCAAAGGGAGATGTTGGGACAAATGAGTCTACTGGGGTTGTAAGGGCTGTCTGCCTGCTCTGACAGGGAGATGAGATAAATTATGTGAAAGAATCAATAATTATCAGTTTGGCCCTTCAAAGACACGTCTCACTGCTGTTTAGTGACTCACTCTAATTTATCTGTGTTGCAGTTCAAGTGGTCCAGAAAGGGCTTCATGAGGACTCGCTGGATCATACACAACCAGTATGTACTGTACACTAACCGCTCCTTGATAACCAGTCAGGGCTGGACTAGAAATACACTTCTTGAAACGGCTGTCCTGCTAACACACACACAGAATGAAACTAGCACCCTTGTTATAAGACACATAACCTTTACATATTTGAAAGCCAGTCTTTTCATGTAATGAGCCTTGGTACACAAAGGAACAAAGAAGACACAAAGAAGAGCCTTGTTATAATAATACAGTTGAGTTCTATGAAATGAAAAATGAAAGAAGAGAAAAGAAGAGAAAATCATGAAGTAATTATCTGTTATCAAACAAAGGACAAGCGGTTTTGCTTTCCATTTGCAGAGGAGGGCTGGGTACAGTGTGAAGTACCCAGCCAATACAATTGTGCCAATACAATAATCAACTTCTGTATTGTTAAGAAACAAAACTTTTCAGATTCTTTACTTAGCAGTTTTAATCAATATATTTATGTCAACAAAGGTTCACACTACTTGTCATATGTATGTGTATGTAATATGTATGAAAGGGGGTCGCTCATAGTGATGCCCCAACAGAGAATTATCACCCAATTCTGTGGTTTAGCTCAATCTTACAAGGCATTTTAGCATCTTTCAGCTCATTGTTTTCCTTTTGCACCAACCAGCAGACAGACAAGTTAGCAACTAGCTGGTGAACATAGTTGAGCAGTTAGCTGTGAAAGAGCCGGTTACTTTTTGTAGGAGTTGGTGGAGACCAAAGACAAAGCTAAAAAGATGATTTATAGTGCATTTCCACTGCTCGCAAGAGACCAAAATCAGTGAATGCAGGTTTAAAACAAAACCTAACTTTATTTTAATAAAATTGTCTTTAAAAAATTAGGATTTAACCTGTAGAGACATTTAGTGGCCACTTGTAATTCTCGACAGTTTTTACATTTTGGTCGGTAAAACAAAAATATTGAGGTTCAACACCAGTGTTTTTTAAGCTCTCACCATGTCCAGAAACAATTACTCACTGCTGCTGCAGTGGCTCAAACTCACAAACAGTATAAACACAGCCAAAGCCGCATGGCAGCCTGTTTCTGACATAGGCCAAAAGCAGAATTTTATTTGTAGTACAGTTTCCTTTAATTTGTCAAATAAATATATTTTAATATACATTTTGAATCACCTGAAAGTGAGCTGAATGTAGCCCTGAAAAGCACCAGAATAAATGACACAGCTGCTGCAGTGTCTCAAAGTTAGCAAACAGCCTTTTCTGCTCTGCAGTCGCTATTTGTTCTGCTGTGTTGCTACCTGGGGGTTATAACAAAAGGAGCCCAGAGTCTGTGCGCCACAAGATCATGCTGTGAGTCAACACAGCTCGTTTGTTGGATGCACATTAATTGTTTTACAGTGACAGCCAGAGAAAAGGAGTGAGCGTTTGGCACAGAAGACAAATGTGCTTGTTTGTGGAGCATTAACACGAGCACAGTCACTGATAAGAAAGCTCCTCATAAGTGACACCCGTGTTGGCACACACATACACACACACCTACCTATCAGATGTCAGGCTTTGTTATCAGATGGTTTCCTATTTTTTCCTCCATCTGCTACATATCACCATATTTTGTGACTGTGTGTGTTTTCTTCACAGAGGACTGGACCTGGTCAATGTCCATCTGTTCCATGATGCCTCCAACCTCATTGCCTGCAACTCCAGTCCTTCCATTTACTCAGCCAACCGCAAAAACGCTCTCAGATATGTCATCAACAGGTCAGATTTGCAGCTGCTGCAAAAGTACAAGATGACAGCAAAAATACACAAAGCTATAACCAAAAAGGAATATTTAAGACTATCTGCTTGACTCAATGACCTCTATGAATGCAGTATGTTTCTCATAGTGTCCTGGCCAATATCAGCAGCCATCGTACAGCCTTAGTCGTCATGTAAACAGGATATTCCACAAATTTACATGAACATTGACCCTTGAACAGAGCATTAGACTGTCTTCAAAATATTTTAATATTTATGTAAGTCTGCACAAACTCAAATTAAGGTTTAAAAAGTAGAAAAAGTCCCAAACATCTGTGTGATTTCCTTCCAGGATATCAGACAATCGCTACACTCCTTTGCCTTTCTTCCTGTTTGGAGACTTCAACTTCCGTTTGGACACACTAAGTCTGGTCCAGGTAGGAATAAACTTTTGTTTACCCTGAAGCTCATGTGATACAGATGTCAACACCCAACCCCCCAACCCCCACCACCACCATCACCATGTGTTTGATCCTTCCCTGTCTTTGTATTTGTGTGAGCAGCATCTGTCCACAGCGGCAGATGTGCAGACAGTGAAGAAGGACAGCAGTAACGAAGTGGAGAAAATCATCTGCGAGGAAAAAGACAATGACCACCAGGTGATCATGACTGTCTGTTAAGACAAAAACTGTTGTTTTATTTACAGTGCTGCTTTCATTAAACCTGACGTTCATCTCACCCACAGGTGCTTCTGCAAATTGAGGAGAAGATCTTTGCCTACGTGCACCAGGCAGTATTCAGGGAGGACAACGGCAAAGCAGTGAGAGCACATACTGAACTCTCACCTACAATGTTCACATCAGCACAGTCTCTCAGAAACACTCGTGACTTAAACCTACAACACATCAGGCTGCTTAGCAACAATCTGACATGTCTTCACAGATTTTAGATTAGATTATATCAGCGGAAATAAAGTTCTACAAATGACAGTACAGTAAATACAGAGGCCTGGAGGTAAACAAAACTGCGATAACTGACAGTAAACTGTGTGTTCACCCCGGCTGAAGTTGTAGACTCTCACATCATGATTTATTTTTAAATGTGCTGTGATTTCCTGTAGAGCTAATCAGTAATTGTTTCTATTCCCCAGCTTTTGAAATATGATAAAGAAGTCACAGCCTTTCATGATGTTATTAGAGAAGAGGAAATCAAGTTTCCACCCAGGTAAGATTGTAACTGAGACACTTATTGCAAACATGTCCCCAAACTCTGACGTTATCATCTATTTACACTATTGTTTTTTACATGTTTCTCTCAGCTACCCTTACAGTGAAGAGTACACTAAGCCAACCCAGTACATGAACACTCGCTGTCCTGCCTGGTGTGATCGTATTCTTATGTCACACACTGCCCAAGAATTCATCCACAATGTAAATCAATATTTACTTCCATTTCTGTTAAAGCTGTAATGCATATGTTTCTGCATGTTTTCTGTATATATGTTGGCGATAGCTAATTGAGATCATGTTTGAACCACAAAAAAAGATGACAGAATGTCCAACACAATGTGACTATGACTATGAGTTTAATGCAGCACTGCAACTTCTGTTAAGTGCACTCACTCACAGTAGGTTATTTTTTTGTCAGATAAAGCTGACAAAGTGGCTAGTGGAACTTTCTAACATCAGTGTCCAAACTAGACCCACAACTAACGATTATTTTCTTTGTCGATTAATCTGTCAATTATTTTCTCAATTAATCAAATAGCCGTTTGGTCTATAAAATGTCCAAAAATGGTGAAACACATCGATCACTGTTTCCCAAAGCCCAAAGTGTCTTCTTTTGTCCTGACCAACAGTCTACGACCCAAAGATATTTAGTTTACTATTATAGAATTTTAATAAACCAGAAAATATTCATATTTGAAAAGCTGAAATCAGAGAATTTGGACATTTATTCTTAAAAAAAGACTCAAAACAATTAATTGATTGTCAAAATAGCCGGCGATTAATTTTCTGTCAATCGACTTATCGATTAATTGACTAATCATTGCCGCTCTAGTTCAAACACTGCAGTTTAGTAGAGGATCAGGTTCATTTTTCCGTATGACTAGCCAAATATTTTATTATTACTGTTATTATTAAAGTATTTGAGTGGAATTTTGAGTGAAATTTGAGTGTCACACTCTAATTGCTGAATCATCTTTACTTGTCCAAATGACATAGAAGTTTACTTTCCTTTTCAGAGTGATGATGATGAGAAGAGCATTGTTTACAACAATGTGGGTCCAAATGTCTGTATGGGAGATCATAAGGTAACAGTTAAATAACATGAATGTCATAGAGGCAAATAAATCAGTCATCCAGAGTAACTCAGGTATGTTTTTGTGTTTTTCTCACAGCCGGTTTTCTTGTTCTTCGCGCTGAAGACAAACGGCCATTGACTTGGATCCCTCTCAATGGTGAGAGAACGCGCCAGTGAGTCTGCACCTATATTGCACAGCATGTGGAAGTGTCTGTATGTTGTGATTCCAGAGGGGAGGTTCAATGTGTGAGAGCGATCACAGTAATCTTGCTCCGGTCCCTAGAGAGCCATAACCCAAGCTGGCCCAGTGGAGTCGGGATATGAACTAAGATGAAGTGCCTGCAGGACACAAGTGCTCCTTTGTGTCCAGTGTAGTTGGACCACAGGCGATCAGCACCTTTCACTGATCTATGTCTATTGAATCCTCTCCACTGTCACTGTGGCCTCACACACTTAGTGCATAGCTCGCCCGCTTTTTTCATTAATTACCATGTGGATGGTCGGCCAGAGACAAATACATTGCGCCGGACAGGTTATTGGCATTTTTACGGCCGTGATTTTGTTTTGCTGCCGTTTAAATTTATTTTTTTAAGGATGAACTGCTTTTTCATGAGGGTCCTTCTTTAGAGAGCCACAGAATGATGAGATCCACACATTGAAGGGACTTAAAAGATGTTACAGCTGGCTCACGTTTGCCTTGTGTTTGACATTTTGAGACAAAGAACAAGTTCATTTCAATACATTGGTTACTTTTTATTTCTGAGGCTACATTTTAGCTGCAAGGGAGACATCTTGCATGACATATACAATGCATTGTATGGAGCATATTCACATCTTAAAGGAGTTACATAGCAGATGAATTTGCATGGTCTAGGTTAGCAACATTTCGAAAAGACGGTGTTCTTGTGTGCTTTGAATGGTTTCCAATGGCCTCTGACTTGATATTAATAGTGTCAAATAACAGGGCAGACACTTTTTATAATCACTGTCAGCAAGATATTGTGTCCCCACCCACTGTATCGCGCACGTGCACTGTTATCAACTTGTAGAGGCAAGAATCATTTTCATACTTGAGTAGAGTCTTATGTCTGGTCTCATTCCTACACTTTTGTTTCTGTTGGCACATGGTGTGTGTGTGTTTGTGTGTGTGTGTGTGTGTGTGTGTGTATCTGCTGCAGGTCTACCAGCACCATCCTCAGAGCTCTGCATCAGTATCGGTACCAGCATGATGGTTACCCACCACAACCCACCTGTCAGCCAGCCACGAGGCTCGACTCAGCTCGTCCCTGCTGCTGCGAACACACCGCCCTCACATCATCTGCAGCCCGGGTGACTTCAACACAGATTCATCATCAGCTGTCATTTTCAGATTCTTCTCACTCATAGATCTTAAAGCCCCCTGATCTGAAAGCTCAGAATGTTCCTGCCTGCAGTCGTGGAGATTGTTTTTTTGAATGGGACAAAACGATGATGTAAAGACTCAAGTGTGTGTCTTTTACATGGAAGTGTGAAAACATCATGCAAAACATTGTTACATTTTGATTAGAGTGATTTGAGATGTTGCATTTTTTTTTAAAGTATCAGACAAATTCCAGCCAAGATGTCACAAATGTGTCCTCACTGGCTCCAAATAATTTATGAAATCCCTCCAATCAGGCCACTTTGCAGGTTTTCAATTAGATAAGCAGGTGAATTCAACCAGTCAGAGTCCAGTGTCAGTTAACCATTACCTAAATTTTAAGAGCATTAGTGTCATCATGATCCATAGTGTATGTAAAAACAAAATAATGAAAACTAAAATTGGGATCTTTAAAATCAAGTGTTGTCATCAGTCCTACTGACTATGTGTGTTGTGCTTTGATTTTGTATTAAATGGCATTTTTAGTTCAGGTATTTATTTTTTTAAAGGTGTTTACCATCACTGTCAGCAGGATTTTACATCACAGTAGAGAAATGCTGCTAATTCAGTTTCCTGTTGACATGTTTGGTCAGATGTCCTCCATAGATAAAAACATCTTTTATGAAGGATTTCCTACTGACGTGTTTCTGACGTTTCTCATACATGTAGCTACTTCCTCACAGCGGCTTTATCTATGTCCGATGTGAGTCTCTCTTGATCACATAACAAAATTAATTTCAGAAAGTATTTTGGTAAATGTTTATTAAGTTTTTTTTAGTATCAGCATTGTGTAGTAATGACACTAGACAGTCAGAAAAAAGGCTATATACAACAACTATAGCAGTTTTCATGTGTTCATGAACACTGTGGTAGGAGCTGAATCAGTTAACAGAATGTTTATTTACAGTAACATTATTTGAGTACCAACCGTACATTAATACCAAGTGCTTTATTCCACAAGCCACAGCTCAGCAGTTCTAAATTTGTCGATTTCAGCTCTCCTCTCTCACTGAAAGTTTGTCTGTGCTGCATGGCGTCTGTACAAAATATATTTCCACCCTGTTCTGGTTGGCATCTACCTTATTTCATTGCCAAAACAATTATAGTGTAGACCTCACATGTTTACTTCTAACTGTAGTAAAGTTGTTCACAAAATACTGTGTATACCCACACACACACGTGCACCCACACACACCACAGAAGGCACTGTTTGCTTTTGGATATCATTGTTTTTTTGTTTGTTTTTTGTTTGGTTGATTCATAGTCTTATAGCGCCAGTGCTGTAATATACTTTTGATGTGTTTGATTTTTTTTTTTTGATCTGGCTTTAATAATGACTAATTGAAATAATTTGAAATATGTTTGTGGTTTGTTACATGTTGTATTTTAATATTTCTGAGTGTTTCGTGAAACTTCTTTTGTCTTACATAACTTGGTGTTGCAGCACACTCCCTGTATTCATACAAAAAATATTTTTTCATGCACAAATTCTCAAATATTCACATTAACTTGGACTGTCAGTCATGTTTGTACAATGGGACTGAAGGCTTGCCGTAACAAGATTAACTTAACAATAAAAATCAAGACAGCTTGTAAGTCATTAACTTTTTAGCATGTGACAATGTTGACTAGTCATGGGAGTGGAGTTCGTTATAAGGCCAGTATTACCTTTAGATTAACTCTGGTCAAACACTACATATTGCGATATTTCACTTTTGTAAATAAAATATTACCCTCATAAACATGTTCTGCTTTATTTATTTAGCTTTACCAGCACTGTAGTCACAGTATATGTTGCAACACACACATCATTTTCGTCAATTTCAGTTCTCAAAAGTTGCACAAAGCAGAACAACTAAAATTGAAACTAAACAGTTCATGAGTCACACATTTGGAAAAATGGTAAACACATGATCATTACACTGGTTTCCCAGTGATGCTGATAAACTTGTTGGTTGGGTAAAGCACACTGTGAGAAAAATCCTGGTTAACAACTAACTCTACATCTATGATCTTGATATTATTTTCATCCCAACTACAACATCCTCCCTGCACTCAGAGACGGCTCAGACCCTCAGGCTCTCTTTCCAAGTTCTTATCTTAACAAACCTCATACTTTGATAAATGAACAGACCAGACTTCTATTTGTCTGTGGTAATAACACTACTGATAATTTTTTCCAAAATACAGCGTGCCAGAGCCTGTGCAGACTTCTGTGGAAATGTTTTTAACAGCTGCTGCCTTTCTGGTCTAGGCTGCGTCTAGGAAAAGAGATTTGACCTTACTTCTATATTCAGATAGGAAAAACACTGGTGCTGACTTTTGTTCAGGTCAGATTGAATAAAAAAAAGATGAAATTCTATTGGACATTAATCCCAAGTTGTATAATACTGTATGTCTGTGTTATGTATTCATTTTCCATAGTTTTAGAATTCAGCAGTATGGAGAGCTTCACTTATTTTGTGACAGAAGACAAATGACACGTGAAACAGACGAGGTATTGAGCTCACCCTCTAAAGCTGGAACTATTTAGGACATGCTCTTCAGATTGGAAATCTTCAAGGGTCAACAAATCAAGAGGCTGCTGAGTTTGTGACTGATTCTCACCTATATTGAATTTCATTTTTGTGTTGATTTGATGGTTGAACTCTTGACAAAATAATCCTCTGAATATCTGTCTAATAATGGCATCAAGAAAAAACTTGAGCAACGTTTGCATAATAACAGAACTGGTGATCTATGGTCTTCACATAGTTGTCACACTCCAGATTATTTGTTGTCTTTCATGTGAGGAATGAAAGCAAAATTGTTTCAGCAGCATTCCTCAACTTTCTCTTTGACACAATCATCTCCAGCCACCTGCACAACATTACGGAGTCTAACTCACTGAGCCTAAACAGTGAATGAGCTGGTCTGTCAGTATTGATTTTATGTTGGAGGGGGTTGCAGGGGGTCATTGTCTTCAATTAAGCCATACTGCACAAGTAAATCACACGAGGTTTGACCCTTGACCTTTGCTCTTCTCTTCAGCGGTTTGTGCTTTTTTGCTTGTAGTTTCATTCCAACTGTCGCTTGATGGGAATTAAACCGGCAGAACTTGATTAAACAGTGCAGCCAAATTATGTGATTTGTTGTTGTTCCTTCACTAAGATATATGACACTTAACCGCCACACTTTGATAAATAATTCACAATAATTTATTGCGCAACATTTCAGGTGTTTTTCACAATTGCCACCTTAACGTCTTTTTTCTTACAATGTATTTCAAAAGCATGTATACAATAATGAGAAACAAAGCTTGTCATTTTAAAATACTTTAACCAACCTCAAGTCAGCATTCAATTTAAGCATGTAGCAGAATTACAAATCATACTTGCGGACTATAAATAATTGGTAATGACATGTTAGCAGAGCCTTTTTCTATATCCGTTTTAACATGCTTGTGCACGTTCTTCTTGATTTAATATATATAAAAATGTGACTTTCTACACCCTGTAGGCCTGTGGTTTATCTGCATTAACCCACATATGGTTTAACAACGTCAAATCTTGATAAAGCTCAATTCCCTTGAAATAAAATTACCTCCCATAATGACTTCATCTACTGGTATATCCATTTTTAAAAATGTTTAAAATGAATTTTCTGCAATTTGGATCCAATGACTGAGAATGTGTGCCATATACTCTTTATTGTACTGTGAGATAGTTGGTTTTTACCTTAAAACATGGAGTATATTGAGTTTGATGGATTGAGAAAGTTTCTCCTCCTTCTTATAAATTAACCAGAGCAAACAGAATACAAATAAACACAGAAATGGAAAAGAAAATACAGAAATAAAATAAAAAGAGAACAAATAATGAAGATATTTGTTTTAATTACTATTATCTAGAGCATCATGCAGTTTTTTCCATGTCATTTTCTTAACCTTTTTTTTAGTAAAGTGATGTGTATGACATTACTCCCTCACATACCAGTGTAACATTAAACAGACCAGAGGTGATTTTTTACAGTAATAACTTACAAAAGTAAACTTTTTTTTCAGCTTAATTTTTTAGTCTGTCCATTAATGCTGTTTTGTTGGATGGGCATAAATGAACATGCTTAACTGCTCACTGATAAACTCTGTGTTGAAAACTAATTAACTTATCTTTGTACACGTTTTATTACAGCATGCAGGTCTGCTGAGAAGCGTGTGTACATCTAGGTGTGTGAGTGTGTTTGTGCGTAATTTGCATCATGTGTGTCAGACGTGGTGTGGTCCGAGGCGCAGGACGGAGAAAGCCCTGCGGTGTTTGCGCAGCAGCAGTCGGATCTTATCGTCGTCAGAGTCGGGGTCCAGAGGTTTGTTGTACTCCTCGTCCTCCACCTCGTTCTCCGAGGCCTCGCCGCTCTGCCCCGCGTGGCTGGCCTGCGTGGAGCTCGGCTCCGAGGCGCTTTTCTTCCTCCACTTGGTGCGTCGGTTTTGAAACCACACCTGAACAGAGCAGGGGTTCAACTGTCAGTGGGCGTGACTCGTGGTGAATGAGCGTATCGTTTAACAGGTGCATCTTGTTTGCAGACATTATGAAACATAGAACGCTATAAAAATCATCCATAACCCTGTTTCTGCATGATGGTGATGGTTGTATGACTATTTGTTGCTGCTCCTGACGTAATAGCACAGACTCAGATATTCAAGTTTTTGGGTTGTTTTTTTTTTTTGTCATGAATCTATAGCACTTTTTAAAACAAGAGTTGCAAAATGTTCCTCTGGTGCACATAAAATACAACAAAACTTCCATGGCAATGGTCAAACATGAAGAAATATAACAAAATTAAAAACGAACAATATGAAACCATTAGAGTAGTAAGTTATAAAGTCATGTTATGAGCTGTAAGTCACCTCACACAAAAGCATCACTTTACTAGCTTTAATGTAAATGTGCTGGTTACTTTACCTTAACTTGAGATTCAGTCATGCCCAGAGAATAAGCCAGTCTCGCTCTCTCTGGCCCGGCCAAGTACTTGGTCTGCTCGAAGGTTTTCTCCAGAGCAAATATCTGATGTCCACTGAAGGTTGGTCTGGTGTGTTTCTTCCTGCCCGACATCTCCCCCAGAGGACCACTACCTGAAAACATTGCAAATATTTCTCTTATTTATCACATGGAATAAGCCTTATATGGAATAAGCCTAAATATTTGAAATATTTCAGTTTTCCTGTGTAAACCACAGAAGTATTTGCTTTCTTACGGGCTCAAAATTAGACATGTTGTTTCTGAATGAGAAACATGTTCATCCCCTAATCAAAGTATGTATTTGATGCACATTTGCAGAATAGACTATGAATTATTTTTTGTTGTTTTATATACAAACAACAATAGTCTAATATCCATATAATAAACACTATTTAATATGCAACACCATCTACTTGTTATATAATAGTACCACTTAATAAATATTTGACTGCTTATTTATTTGCCGCATGAACTCATCATTCATAGTTTCAGTTTTTAAGTGTTATGAGTTTTCCATTAGATATTACATATTTAAAATATTGCTAACATATTGACCAAATAAGCCCTTAGAACAAACAAAGGTATTATTCACAGTTTTATGGACATTAAAAATGTATGCTTTAGTCAAATCAGGCATTTAACCCACACACTGTTCTTGATATATGGTTTTTGACATTATATGTTATATATCTGATGAGGCTGTTTTCTGTTTGATGAAGTGAAATGAATTTGATGAAGATGATGATTTTGCATCACCAGAAGGTGACATCTCTTGGTGACTCCTCAGAGACAGACACAGGGAAGCTGTAATGTGGTGATGAGCTGGATGATGAGTCCAGGCTGCAGCAGTTAGACTCACTGTTGGTGCACTGCTGCCTCCCTCCTCTCCAGTCACAGCCGCTCTCTGCCCAGCAGCTCACGCTGAGACCCTTCATGGGGCACTCGGCGCCAGGCTTGGAGAAGCCGCCCAGGGAGGAGTTGTAGTCTCGGTTATAGTACATAGACGTGCTGGTGACGGAGGGGCCGAACCCCCCCATGGTGGAGTATCCGGACAGCAGGGTGGTGGTACCAGTGGTGCCCATCCCTACCATGGAGCGGCTCAGGATGTCGCTGATGCCGTGAGGGGTCCCTGCTGGCAGCTGGCTGTTCAGGCCCGGGTTGAGCTTGTAGAAAGAGTTGGGCACTGAGTACTGGCACACTGGTGCCTTGAGGTCCGAGGGGAATTGGTTCAGGCTGTTGTTGAACAGGAAAGACCCCTGGATGTTTGGATCCATGGGAAGTACTGTAACTCTGCCTCCAGGTCTCAGGAACTCATCCAATAAAATCCAGTCAGGAGAAAACCTCTGCTGGGCCCACAAGGAGTTCTCTCACCCAAAAGGCGATGTCTAGATCTGGGATCACACCCACCGGCCCCAGATGTTCAAATAATTAAGAGAACTAGTTGATATCAGTGTCCTTTTAAGGCAATTTTACAAAGTTCCTGGTCTCTGCCAAATTTGACATCAGAGAAAAGTGTAGCAGGAGATAAACTCTTCACTCTCGGCCCTCACCTCTTCTTAGCCACAGTGCGGTGTGTGATAGTTCCATATTTGAAGTGTCGGGCGAGCCCTGTGGACACAGATTTTAGTGTTCTCACAAAGACGTATGCCTCCTGCCGGCTCTTTCCTCAGAAATCATAAATAAGCAGTATCTGGAAATGGAGTGGCACCTTGATAAAGATAGGCCACATTAGAATGCAGCCTGGGATTGGCCTGGGTCTCACAGCTTTAATGCCTTTCTATTGGCTCCTCCGTGAAAGCCAAGCCTTTTATTGGAAGGCAGCAGATTAATAGTGTTTTGAACAGGTGGAGTGGGAACAAGTTGATTTTTTGATGGCCTGCCATGTCTGACCAAGTGTGGCGGAGCAGAAACAGCTGAGCCTGAAGTACACAGAGGCAGAGAAGAACAGGGTTGCGCTGATCCCTGTTTTTTGAAACCAAAAATGATCATAAAAGATTATTACCGTGTAATAATTTTAAGTTTTTTGATGCCATATTTCTATTATCACATTATCATTCTATAATAGCCTTTAATAGTCCATTAATACTCCTTGTAGTGGCTCTGTAGGAAATCTAATCCTCCATTCATTCATGAAATACAAATATATATTCTTACTGGATAAACATAATGTTTTTCTTAGCAATGACTAATCTACTGATAAAGACTCACTTCAGATGCTTTATGATTTCTCATAAACATCCATGAATATGTAATATGGGTGTAATAGATGTATCACATAATGCATTGTAGGTTTTGTATCATCATATTCATGGAGACCTAAAGCACATCTTAAAAGTCTACTTTATTAATCAAGGAAATTAATTGTAGTTTACAGGAAAGCATTCGAGTAACAGATCTATTTTGTGAAATTCTCTTATCCATTATAATGTTAAACTTGCTCAGGGAACATTGCACTCATTTATAAAACATGTGTTGCCCAGACTTGATCACCAGGCAAGTGTCAATTATATCATCGGTTGTAACAATTTAAGAACAATTACTATTCACATTACATTACAGTTGGTTAAACTTCTCTCTCTTCCTGGAACAAACCTGATATGAGGTTGGTATTGGGTCAAATACCTAAGATTTCAATAAATATGTGAATATTACAATGTAATTTATCAATAAATTAATCATTTAATATAAAAATTAATAGACAATCATGAACGGTCACTGTCAAAGAGAGAAGTTGTGGTTTCTCACATTGTGCTGCTAAGATCAACTCTAATAAAGTTAAAGTTTTTCTGTGGTGGCTTCTAATTAACCCTGTGAACAAATTTAGTTGTGCAGATTTTAATATTATGTGACTTACTTTATGCTTTTTGAATTGGGGTGGATCACTGAATGAGATTTGCTAGAAACTGCATTTTTTTCCCCTGTTTTAAACTGACATAAACAAAAATATTACTATCCTTGAAAGGAAAAGATTACAGACCATCATTTTATTAGCATATACACTTGAAAACACTACTTCACATATAGCTTTTTTTTTTTTTTAACATTACACATATAAAACACCTTCAAACTCTGTATTAGTGTAGGGTGAGGCCAGCAGAGCCTTGAAGGATGTCAGGATAATGGCATTTTTAAGAAAGTCATGTCATTTATTTTGTAGAAGTCAAAGAAAAGTTAGTAACTTTCCAAAGGTGATGATGTCATTTTCGATTTCCAGTCATGGCCTCATCCTGTCACATGATCAGGGACTGCCAACCAATGAGGACTGAAGAACGACTGTATGTGTCCTGTAGAGGGTGACAAATCTCTTTGCATGCTGCTTCCTGTGTGATTAACATGAAGCAAACCAATAATTGTTTTAAGTTGTTGCTCATTACTTAACTATGTATGGTGTTCCTTTGAACCCACTGAGCCAGTCTGAGAAGTGATATTCAATATTTTGGGAATTTTCCATGACTTTCCAAGTGTTTCACCAAAAGGAGGTCATATTGTATTGCATTTCTTTGAGATGGTCAGGACATTCAAATATCAGATTAAGCAAAGTCTGGTTACTGTGTACAGTGTCAGTATCAATGTCCAAGAAGGGGTCAGCTTTTAAAAAGAGGAAAAAGATCAATCCTACTATATCCTATTATACAATATACACAAACAAGTACAGTAAATTGATACATGAATGGTGTCACTTTACATTGTGTTTACTAAAATATATCATCACCCAAAACATCCTGTAATCACTATATAGTATGTTTTTAATCAGTTCAAGTTTTGTGCACAGAAATGTACTTACAATGGCTTAAAACACATTTGTCTCTGACAAATGGTGAAAGTGATACCATTCTTCAAGTAAGTAAACTCACACAGTTAAGAGCTCACGTGTAGTTTTATGTTTGCAGTGCAGTCCAGAGATCATATTAAGATTTTACACTCTAAGAAAAAGTGTTTGCAACATGCCCAACCCTGGTCTAGGTTTTGGGTAAATTTCCAAAGTTGGGCTCCTCCCTCAGTCCCTCCCACTTGCTTTCACATGATGTTGGGAATGTTTATGTTTCGTGCACATGTGCACATATTTTAAAGCCAGCAAACACTCAGGCTTCATGACTATTAAACCAAGATACAGACGTGAACACATCTTCTGTCAAGACACAATGAAAAGCCTCTTGAGGACGATGAAGGAGAGTGGATATGGGAACTCTGGTGAGATATTTATTCTTTGTTTTCAGAGGACTTTACAGAGAACTTTAAATGAAATACATGATAACAGCTTTAAATATCATTAAGAAATGTATGCAAATTACAAATGAATAGATGCACTGAGGTAGCCAAAATCAACACAAAATAGCAGATTTGAATGTATTACTATATTGTAATACATTTTTATATTATAGATATATTTATTAATTTTTATTTCGATATTATAATTTATGTTGTTTTAGCTGTTCATTTGAGATAAATGAGAAACATTTTTTGCAAAAGTATGAAGATATGAAGATAGCTTTTATACTTTTTGTATTAAGCAACAGATAATTATTGTAAATATTCTGATTAATTGATTATGAATAGTGTAAGACGCTAAACAGAATGAAAAGTTGTTCATGCCCTGGTTTACTCTAATCAGTAAGTTTGAGTGCCATAAAACAGATGATTCGCAAAACAGGAAAAGGACTTCAGATAAATAGAAGAAATGGAGGATTTTATGACCTGTGCTGTAAGTTCACAGTAAAGGAGGAACTTATATCTTTTACTGGAAATGTGGAGCATTCCACTGATGGGTAAATGCTGTACATACTGTTAATAGTTGTTGCTACAGATGTGTGAGTCACACTTGCAAGATAAATCTCACTGTATGATTCAACTCAACTTTTTTACAATTTGACAAATAAACAAATGCTCTGACAGTGTTCACATTCATTATCCATATTTGAACAAATGTCTCGCCTTCACCATGATCCTCAAAAGTGAAACCATCTGTTGCTTTCATTATTACTTGTTGACAATTGTACCTGCTGTAATCTCTGTCAGAATCAACTTTACTGTTGTAGTAAAACAGTAAAACCAAATGATTATCAAGCATCCGGGTTAAAATACACTGACTGTAATGACAATATGGTCATAACATGTCCTTGAAGATTAAGTTATTGCATTATAGTGCTAAGAAATTACTTTATTTTGTCAGATTACGTTATTTATTCACAACAGCTTGAGCTTATCAGTTGTTTGTGATTTCAGTGATGGTTAATTATACAATTTTCAGTAGTGAAATGAAGAGGAAAGGTATTAACAATATCATCACAAAATTTGATGCAATGTTGCATATGGTTTATTGTTTAATACTCAACATTCCATCTGTGACACACGCAAGTTGTTGTGCATATGAAATCGACATGATTGGACTGAAAAAAGAATTAATTGAATGAAAACATGTTTACCACATCAGGAACCTTGATCATGTTTTTGTTGTCTTGCAGTTGTTGGGTTTGAGAGGTCACACAAATGTGGCCCGTCCTGCCTGGGTCCTATGACCTTTGAGAGTCAGACTGTGGGAAACAAGGTCCGCCTGAGCCAGGAGTGTCTAGTTGCAGAGAGGATGGAGGGCACCTTCAGGAACGGTCTGGTGTTCAGCAGCCGCCCGGTGAAGGTCCAGGAGAGGATTTGTCTGAGAGTGCAGAGGAATTTGTTTAACTGGCACGGAGCTCTACGTGTGGGCTTCACCAACGTGCCGCCGACAGCCCGAGCTAAACCTCTACCCAGCATGGCCATCCCTGACCTCACTGACACCCCTGGGTACTGGGCTACTCCTGTGAATGAATCCTACTGCGAGGCAGGCTCAGTGCTGATGTTCTGGGTTTCTCATGGTGGCAGCATTTACGTCACAAGTAACAACAGCGGCCAGCACAAGGTCCTAACAGGAGTGGACCTCAGTAAGCCACTGTGGGCCATGATAGATATCTACGGACAGACATGCTCCATTTTACTCCTGGGTAAGTTTAATATTAATTAACTATGTTGTATGGGTTACCATGTAGCCTGTTATTCTTGTTCCTTATTTATTTATTGGCAGAACATTTCATACGCACTAACAGCACCAAGTTATTGCTTGGATGATTTACTGTTTATGAATGTGTCTATTTGCTGCAGGCTCAAAGAAAAAGGAACTGTTGTACACCAGACTATCCTGTCCTACACCTGAACACCTCACCTCACCTCATTCTGACTTCATTCCTGATGTCTCAAGTGTCTGTGGAAACAGCGATGATTGCATCTCCTGTCTTGACACAGAAGTCTCAGCAGGTAAGAAAGAGGCCTTTCCACTACTGTCATCAGTTCAACTAGTTTTTACTTAATGTGACTGTAACTGTGATTGCTCTGTTCTGTTCATAGATCAAGGCAGCGTGTGTGTGGTGTGCATGGTGAGAGAGGCCAGCTTCACTCTGTCTTGTGGCCACCAGTGCTTATGTAAAAACTGCACCCCCAGAGTCCTCCAGCGGTTTGGCACCTGCCCTCTGTGTCGGCAGACGATCAGAGCTACATCAGTGGAGGGGAGTGGTGTGGTCAAGGTGCACTAAGCTCCAAGACACCAAGGATCACAGGATAGAAGCTGTTAAGAGACTGTAACAAAGAAGGCTGACTGGAACATTTGTCTCATGTTATTCCACTCTCTCGTCTTTAACATGTGAATGTTGTACAGCAGTATTTTCTGATTGTAAAAAGAATGTATGAAACTTAAATACTTGAAAAATGACTGAATTGCACTTAAATTTTTATTTATTTGTTAAATAAGGATAAAGGTGAGCATAAAAAAATATGGTGAAGAATCGATAACGGACTCACTATGCACTCAATATGCACTCACAGATAAAAATGTAATTATATATATATGTATTATATGTTTACTGTACAGTTGAAAAAATATGGTGTAAATCTTAAATCAATCTTCATTTCTGTAAAATAATATTTGTTTTCTTGTTTTCTTCACTTGTTTTGACTACATGGACCTTGAGTAGAGATTGTTTTGTCAAAGAATGAATTGTCAAGAGAGTGTTTTCATAGTGTCTCATTCAGTGAATTTGGGAAACTAAAACTTGTTGCAAAGAAGGATTATAGTTTTGAAAACATTCAGCAATGATCCATGAACACACCATGGATGAGACCAAAATCTGCAGTGACTACACCTCAGACGCCAGGAGCCTTAAATGAAAAAGAAAGTACAAGTTAATCACGTTTTTATCAGTCTTCGCTGAAATGATGTGGACTGTTATCTTCAAATGTGAATGTGGAACCCTCAGTTAGTTTCATTATCACTTGTTTGCAATTCTACGCATTTTTATAGATGTTAAATGTCCACCAGTATCTATGTCATTGCAACAAAGCAAATGATTACCAAAGGTGGTTAAATACAGCCAACGTGTTTATAGTTAGACCTTTACGATCAAATGAGGCTGAAGGTGCATGAAATTAGTATCATCAGCACTACCCGTGTTTGTCACTGATGCACATTTTCAAAGTTTTTTTAATCCAAAATTGAAAATTGAAATAGCGTCATGTCTCAATACTGTATGTCACTGGTTGCTGAAGTAACACATGTAGGTAAAACGACACTGACGTTAGATCTTACTTTATGTTTGACACATGCCGATTGTTTTTCAGATTGAATCTACCTGATATGACTGGAAAAGAATCCATTCTACACAAACACAGGTTTTGACATAATCTGACCCCCATGCTTTACATATCCTTAGCTATGCATTTTAACAAGCAACAGCAGATCAAGATCAGTTTTGAAATGAAATCAGTGACAGACACGTCACAAACAGCCACATTTGATCTTAAAGGTCAAACTATAAATTAGTGCTGGGCCATAAAACAATTTCAATATGGGATGCATATGACATTTATGAAGATAACGATCATAAGCTTTGGACACTTTATAATCAATATGGATAGATCAGCAGCCCATCATGCAGTAAAAATAAATGCAACAACAGCCAGTCTGCATATCTACCACTGCAGCCAGTGAGGCCGGGCTGGTAATTACATTTTAGATATCCATAATAGCATTCCTCCCAGTCAAAATTGTATTCTCACTAGCCAGAATAGTAATCCACAATCCACAATAACATTCTTATTAGTAGAAATTGTGTTTCAAGATATCTACAACAAAAATAAATTTAAGATATCTAAAATTCCTTAAAAAGTATGAGTGGCCATTTTAACATTTAATATCTAGACTGGATATGCATTGCAGACATCTGTAATTCAATTCTCCCTAGTCAAAATGAACATTTCAGATATCCACAATGATATGTATTATAGTTGAGTGTATGAATGTGTTAGGGCCTTTGTGATCCACTGGTTTATTTTTTATTTTTTGTCTTGGTTGAACCTCTACAAACATTTGAGATGTTTGCTGCCCTGCCAAAGGAATTTGATGTTATAATAATCCCAGCTTTTAGTTTTATTTATATTATTTTCATAAGTTACAAGGCACGCTAACTTGTATTGTTTTGTTATGGAAGATAAAGCAGTTTGCACTGTTAAATGTTTCCATTATGTAATTCTATTTTTTTTAAATGTTAAACTATTCTAGAGTTTAATTAATGAATCCTCTGGTTTCTTCAGGCTTTAGTCATTATCAGCATACTCTTCAAATGGCGGCCTTATAAAATTATATATCCTAATAAATATTTATATTGATCTACATGAAAAAGTTATTGGGGTCATATTTTTTGCGATATCACTCACCCCTCCTATAAACATGTTGCTTGCATTTAACCACCTTCGTTAAACATTTACTTTGCTACAATATAAACAGATATTGACGTCCATTTTACATCTATAAAACATTTAGAATTGTAAACAAGTAATAATGAAACTGAGGATTGCGCTTTCACATTTGAAAAATACATTCTACATCATTTAAACAAATATTGATAAAAATGTAAACAGTGTATTCATGAACAGGGTGTAAACATGTTGAATTATCTGGAGACAGTTGCTCTGTCGATTGATTAACTTGCAGCCATACCAACATGTACCCTGTTTCTACTGAAAGCCTGAAGTTAAGCAGGTGTGGGCTTGGCTAGTATTTAATATGATGGACCTTCTGGGAAAACTTACTGCTGTGTGGATTAGTGGTGTTGGTGGGCCAGTAGAGGGCAGTCTTCCCTCTGGTCCTAATTACTCCGAATGCCCCAATGCAGTGATAGGGACACTGTGCTGTAGGAGATGCCGTCCTTTGGATGAGACGTTAAACCGAAGTCCTGACTCACTGCGGTCATTTAAGGTCCAATGGCACTTATCGCAAAGAGTAGGGGGATTCCCCAGTGTTCTGGGGAATTCCCAACCTGACTCTCTCCATCTGGCCAAATAATTATCCCCCACAGGGACATGCAGAGGATGTTTGAGGGGAAGGGGCCAGAATTCATGAAAGGTGATTTTTGCAAACAATCAAATAAATATATGCCTGCAATGACTCCTTTTGTGACGCTGTGAAAGGGATTTTAAAATGTACGTATTAAAAACAAACCCATGGCTGAGGTTGGTTTAGACACTGCTACATGACAGTTAATTAATGATACATGCAAAGTAATTAAGTGTATTTCAGTAAATTCTCCTCACAATTAACCAGCCTGACTCGTACCTACTGTAGCCGACTGATATCCTGACTTGCAGAAGCTCAGCTAAATACTGCTGGCAAAGATGCACTTCCTCTGGCTGCATGGCTGCCTCTCTCATCCCCATATTCATCTCTTACGACCTCTACATAGAAGGCATAATTGCTTCAGTAATAACAGGCAATAAAAAGACAATGACAGTGTATGGCTAAGATACTATTACTATATGCCGACAAGATGCTTTAAAATAATTCACATTTCATATCATAATACTGAGGCTTGGGAGACATCATGCATTTAAGTCACAATTCTAAAAGGCAACACATAAGCTTTAGATGAGGTGTATTAGACACTGGTTTATTTATTTATTTTTTATTGATTTAAGATAAAAACATAAATTAATATTCCTCCTTCTAAAAATATTGAAAAAATACTGAAAAAGCTAGCTATTTGCCTAAATATATAATGACATTCAGTAAACAGTTAATATTCAACATTCATGTAAATGTAGCTATATTCACTGTCCTTATACACATATTCACCTGTTGAGTAAACATAACACATAAAATACAAAGAAAGGAAATATGCAAGCTTACTGTACATGTAATCGTACATTAGGCTTTACTTTAATGTCTGACATTAATAACACAAACACAACGATAACATCACTGCTGACTTTAGTTAATGCAGATCAATTTGACACTAGGAACTGATTAATCTAACCACCATTGAACGCACCTCACTGGCTGCTTGTTGCAGAAAGAAAACATCCTTAAATTCGTCGCATTTCCTAAATGTATCATAACGTCGTTATCTTGTACCTTGTGGGGGTTACGATACAAACCCTTTTCACAACTTTATAACCAACTTAAACAACTTGGGGAAACCTGTTGCGTCACAGTATCCATACCGCTTTGTATTAGATGTGCGATGACAATAATAGTCCTCCAACCTCCCCACCCGGACGTTAGTTCCGCGCTACTGAGTTCCGTCACCTACATACCTGAAATTCCATTCATTGTTTTGTTTCTTAAACTCATGTAGTAGATCCGATACTCAGCTTGTTCTCGACATGTTCAGACTGTTTGTGCAGATATAATCTACTCGACTGTACTAAAAAAATCATTCATTGTGTGAGGGCGACTGTTGTTTTTCTTCATCATAACCCTCATAAAGCATGTGTAACCTTAGAAGTTACATGATATTTATCTAACAGACATGTCCATCTTCCATTGTCCTCATGACTGTTACATAACCAACTATTCATGCATGTCACACAGCCAAGTTATTTTAATTGATATGACATCTCAAATGCATTGCATGCAGTCATGTATTGCCGCTCCTATAGTGTAGTAATGTATTATACTGTTATAGTATGTATAACAATATGTATTATTGTTAATAATATTGCAATGTATTATTGCAATATTTATTAGGATTGATATGATCTGATGATGTTGATGTTTAAGTGCTTTTCTGCAGATTGACATTGTCTTGCTTTGTGATTCTGGCGACATCTGCCTGTGCTTTCTCATAAAATCTAAACTCCACACAGTTCTCATAGGAACCACAGAGAGGCAGTGTGGTATAGCTGATCATCTGGATCTCCACTCCAAAACAACAGTCTGAGAAAGTGAGATATAAGAATATTTTTAGAAAATTTTGTTCTCTGGTTTGTGGGAATGGAAGCTTAATCGATGCAGAGAATGGTTTCTAAGTTTGTAGAAATGTTTAGATACATTATTGACCATTGATGGAATAAAAAGTGCAGCTACTTATTATTTCTCTTCTCACCATAACTAAGGATTCCCCTGAAAACCATTCAAGGTATCCCCTTGGAGCTCTTCAGTGTCATCTCCTGGATCCAACGAGGAGATGGATTCCAGAGAAAGAGAGAGATGCGACCTTTGATTTCCGATCTTGCAGCCAGGCTGTTAAATATTTATCTTGGATGGCAGAGCTGAGAGCAGCTTCTGGACTCAGTGCAGGAATCCAGCAGGCGTCTGCTGGCTCGGGGACTAATATTTCAAGACAAGGAAACATAGGAGCAGGAACAGACAGATAAATGTCTCAGGAGCTTAACAGAAGCTGAAACACTTCCACTGTAGTTATAGAGATACAGTTGATCTGCTGTGATGACACGGTGGACTTAAAAAGGAAAGCAGTAGCATTACTTCTCTTGGCTTTGCTGCAAGGTTTCCCTCATATGGGATGAGTAAGTGGGGCCTGGTACTGGAACAGAACATGGAAATACTGACACTTCTCTGAGGCCTTCAAGTGTTTGTGCATGTGTGGTCCTTAGCATATGTGTGTGTATTTGTGCTTAGAAATGTATTCTTTCCTGAATGTACAGATAGACCCTGTGACAGGTGAGAAAACTATGACAACTTTAGCAACTGGATTTCATAGGAAGCACTCAAGACTCCCTATCGTGCCCAACATGAATGTGACAGACGCAACATCTAGACCTACGTCAGTGAATAGACTCTCCTATTATAATATGTGTATCACTTAGGTCTATTTATTGAGATAGCTATGGAAATGGCCTCTTCTTTCCTCACACATAAAACACTGAAGGGCGTTACCACAGAGCTTGTGCCTGTATGGGAATCTCTATTATTTCCAGCTGTGGATGGAAACTATTACTGAGCGCCTTCTCCCTGATGAGCTTTAAAATGTGTGCTCACATACACACACACAGAGACATAAGCTATGCACACACACACACACGCACACACACACGCCTACGGACACTCAGTCAAACATTCAGACCCACGCTGAATCATTCACCAAAGATAAAAGACACCCTGTTGGCCTGAGAAAGAGAAAGAGAAAGAGGGAGGGAGGGAGAGACGAGCAGCAGTGGTTCCCTCCTTCTTTTTCATTCACTTCCTCTCTCCCTCCGCACTGAGGAGACCTCACTGCTCAGCCTACACTCGTCTGTAAGTACTGTACAACTTGTGCTGTGACTTCACACTGTGACTAGAGCCTGACTTAGTGTCACAAGGATAGCAAATATTAATAATTCAAAGGAAAACATCATGAGATTGACTGAGTTGTGATTGGCATTTTTGTTTTGTGAGCTGAAAGGGAATTACCTCTGACACAGATTTGAGCATCATGTTGTTGCTGTTACTCTTCATCACTCAGTCTGTCACTGGAAACCACTGTGGCAAACAGGACACTGCTGTGTCATTGTTGTGACAGTTTATTTCAGTTTTTTTTTCATGTTGTTGAGCAACTGTGTAGCAGTTTTATGGAAAAAGGGCGGATTTGAGAGGGGCTTTGCTGTAGTACAGATACCAATCTTTTACTGTCTGTGGTTCAGATGATGGTTATCATCAGGCCTCTGTCTAAAAGCTGGAAACATTGTGGCTTCAGCTGTTGTTTGAAATATTTGAGTGTGTACAGATTCCCCAGTAATATATGTACTCAGTCATTTATTTATTCGCTCAGATGGATCCATATTTGGTATTTTCATCAAACTATAAGCATCCTAAGAGGAGCAGCTTCCTGGAGGATTATACCACAGATTGTTTGTCCTCCTCAGCCAACAGTCTGACTCCAAGTCCCGGGACATTCACCAAGCAGAAAAATGTTGTTTACTGCTAAAATAAACCCTGATGCTATGGTGTTTGTTCTTGGAGACATACCATGACCAGTGGTATGAATGACACATGCTGTATGATGTCCAGGCCTCCTTATCCATCCTCCACGGTTACAGTAATGGTTGATTACCTGTGGATTCATATCTATCTGGTTATATCCTCATTTGATGATAACTTTATCTTGTAATTTTGTTACAGACTTGCTGTCTCTTGTTTCCACAGAACAGAGAGAAGGTGGAATAAAACCAAGCCCAGGGCTATATAGTCATCAAGTAATATAGTTTTTGATTATATAACAGATTTATGTCATGGTTTATTCACTCGCTGGAATCTTTGGCTGTCAGGCTTTTAATGAGCTTCATGGTTGCTCTGTAGTAACATACTGGCACATATACTCAGTGTGAAAGTAGATTGGTTGGCCTTTACAGTATAGTACGGACTGAGGCAAAACATCACGCATGTTTCCTCCTGCCCTGTCCTGATCATGTTTCTCTGTAATAAAAATGGACGCTGGCAAGGATGAAGCCTTGTTTTTTGTGTGGTGAAGACACTGAGACAAAGTGAACAAGGACCCAGTGTGGGAGAAGTGTCGAGTCCGGGGGCCAAAGCGACAATCGCCTCTTGCGTGATTACCTCATTTAGCTGCAGAGTGACAGGGCGTCAGATGTGGTCACAGCAGGGTGAAAGTCTGCTCCGGCGGGACACAGATTATGAGGGGAGCCTCAACCTGAAGCCTGCGCCGCAAAGCTTGCCCCTCAGGTTCAACGGCTCAACTGTTTGGCAAAAACAACCCTGTGAGGAGTGCAGGCTCAGTAAACGGATATCTGCCCTGAGTTTAGCTCTACCAAGCCAGACCACTGAATTATTAAAAAGAGCTGAGTCCTTCTGTTTCAGGCTGGAACGGCATGCATGTTTAAACAAATAAACCACTGACTAAACTAAATGTCTTCAGTTTATTGCTTGAACTCTAAGAGAGTAAAGTGCATCGCTGACTGTGTTTGTCAGCAGCAGGTGACTGGATCACACACCTGCAGCACAGACCTTGTAGCTCAGGTGCTGTGCCAAAACAAACCTGTCAGCACGTTAATTTCAGGTTTTACAATTGTTTGTCTTCATTGGAAAGAATGCTCCAAAACTGGAAATCCTGGTTTTATTTAGGCAAGTATTGAATGTGATTGCAGCAGTGGTGTTTGAGAATAGGCTCCTGTTTCCTGTTTGACTGCTGCTCTGTGGTTTCATGCAGCATCCAAACCGGACACATTCAAGCAAGGCATTTGAATGCTGATTGACTTATCTGGACACATACCACATCTCCTACTTTGAATAACTTGCCGTTAAAAGGACAAAATATTTCCTTCAGCCATCACATTCAACAGTATTTCTGGTGTTAGTGTGGTGTGTGTGACCATGGGAGAAAAGTCAGCATTACTCTATGGTGTATGAGTCTGAATCACTTCCAGAGCTGGAACAGAAAGAGCTCCTATTCTCCTTTTGTGCATTTGGCTAGCCAGAGACCTGGCCTTTGCACGCACACACACACACACACACATATACACACACACACCCACACACATAAACACGCACATAAAAGGAGAGGGAGGCATGGTAGAGATAAAGTTAGGCGGGGGTGTCATGGAGTCAGTCACTGGGCAGTGTCAGGGAGGTGGAGGTGATGAACTATTTGCATTCCCCTTTCGTTAACCCTGCGCTGTGAAATATCACCTTATCACAACAATAGGGCTTCTTCACTGAAGGAGGTGCCCCGAACTGACAAGCCAAGTGTAGGGTGCCTTTTGAACGGGGGGCCGAAGTGGTTGCTATGGTGATGCCTGTCAACCGGGAAGTCCTCTGTAGAGGCAGGCAGGGCGAGGGCTGGGACTGAGAGAGAGAGAGAGAGAGAGAGACAGAGAGAGAGAGAGAGAGGGAGAGAGAAAGATTGTGTGTCCTGTCTAGTTTCACAAGGGAGAGAGAGAAAGAGCAGGGAAGGTTTGCAGCGTGGGTTACGTGCACAGCAGAGGCAGACTGAAAGAGGTGGGAGTCCACTTGTTGGTGCCACTTTGAAGGTGAGTGCGCTCTTTCCCATGGGAACACAGATTCAAGTCACTGTTGTGTGTTACCTTAAACACTATGACTGTAGAAAAGTATGTCTGCTATTCTGTTTTGCAAGTGTGTTTCTTTAAGGTTGAGTAACCTGTCTGACCGCTCAGGGCTTACACGCCGCTCCACAGGATTAGTGCCTCAGACCAGGAGTGTCTAAAGTAGAGGGATGCTATTGCAGTGCACCTAAAAACAAGTTTCCGTGTAGTTTGGATGTTGAAACAGACCTGTGGGAGTTCCAGAGGCGAGAGCAGCTGTGAGTTACACCTTGAGCACAGAGAGAGAGAGAGAGAGAGACAGAGAGAGAGGGTACCGTGGGCAGTGTTTCCCAACATGTCATCCCTCATCGCTCTGCCCACAAGGTGTGTGTGCACTGACAGCTACCATGTACTGTAATGTCAGAAGAGGAAATCATTTGCACTGTCAGAATATTTTCCCCATCCTGCTCCAGATAGTAAGCCTAATGCCTCTGGGACTGTCCAGGCATCGCTGGAAGCTCCCCTTAATTTCAGGGTGATTTCCACTGCCGGCTCTGATTCCCTTTGTGATATTACTGAGGGTCTGGCTGCCAGGCCTCATATCCACAAGCTGCACTCAGCGTTGAATATGCAAGCTGACAGCCATGAGGATCTGTGAGATTTTCCTCTAGGTACTGTGTTTTGAGTGTGTATTTTCTCATGCTTCCTCTGACTGAATGTCACTTGTATGAATCCACTCAAATGAGAAATTATCTTGGAGCAAATATCGGATGAAACTGCACCACCATTTCAGCTTATTGCTGGGCGCTCCGCTGAGAGAGAGAGGCTGTGATTTACTGCCTCCTGGGAACACATCTCCTCTCCATTGACAAGAAGCACACCGACTCTGACTCCTCCTGTTGCTCAGACTGGAGGAGCACCATACAAGGAGGTGAAATACTTCCCTCCTGATAAATGTGTGTATCCCCCAATAACTGCACATCATAAACTAGCAGCTCCAGGACCTTGTATGGGCTACATCTGTGTTCACACATCTGCTAAGTTTGCAGAGGGGCAGCATGGTTTGTGATCAACCTCGCAGGACCCCTGACATCTCTTACATAGCTGCAGAGTGACTCACTTAATATGTTTGGAAATAAATGTCGGCTTTATTTATTCACCAAATGTGCTCGTAATTGCCTTTTGATGACTATTCAAGGCAGGATTTCTTTAGTTTTCCTCTAAATGGCTTTGACAAGACTTAACTCTTCTGTCTATTGAGTCAAGTTGCTCAGTTAATGTCCAGGAAATAAGCACTTCATGAGAAGATAAAAATCTGTTAATACTTTTTGAAGATTGCACCAGAGTCTTTGAGGTCAAATGTAACGCAAGTTATTGCTCACCCCCCCCCAAAAAACAAACGCCTTAAGCAAACAGTGAGCTGATATTTTGGTTGCTTTCCTTCATGGACATGAGCAGGACTTAGATCCATTCATCTGACTGTGTGCAGCAGTTCCCACCTTATGGAGTCAATGATTAACTCCGTACTTTTGCTCACCACCCTGCACACGGAAGCAAAGGTCAGCACTTGTGCTAATGAATGGAGATCTGTTTGCAAGTGGCAGTTTTATTTGTCTTAAGACTTTCAGTCTTTGTCCCGCCTCATCAACACTACCATCACTTGGATGTATAGATGATTTATGGACAGCAAGATTCTCCCTCTGACCACAAATCATTGCTTTCCTGATGGCGCACCAACTGATCGTAGAAGTTCATGGGTCAACACGGTGACAGTAATTCATTAGGGTATGTGTGGTCACCTTGACAGCCTTGCTCTTAGTGAGAACAATGTAAGACACTCTGTATGTGGTGGAGGTGGTGGAGAAGGGGGTCATCGTAGGTCAGGCCCGATCACATCCTTCTATGGAAGAAAGGGAAGATGGAAAATTGATGACTGCAGCAAAGTGTGGATAAGGTCTAAGAAATACTGACTTCATTGCAAGTTCAGTTTTCATCAGTTGGCCTTGCTGTATGGTGAATCGTTTTGTTTTCAGTCATTTTGAAAGTTTGACCATTTTTTTCCTGCTGTAGTAATACTATTAGATTACTGCGGTGGTGCTATTCCCGGCTGTGGAAACCTCCTATTGTGATTCACAGGAATCACAGGGGTGTGGTGAAGTTCACCGACCTTGAAGCTGCTGAGTAGGTCTGCTCTGGCTCAGCAACTTCAGATAATAGTTCAGTTCCTCATCTGCTTCTTTTAGATAAAAAGGAGAAGAAGAAAAAATCCCTATGCCTCACTTAAGTAACTTGCTTTCTTACAGTAAGTATGTATCACTCATAAAAAGCTCTTTAATTTGATTATATCAGTTTGTCTGTTTTTTGGTTCAGTTTACGGAGTTTAACATCTGGCCCAGTGCTTCCAGGGACCGGATGAGTTTCCTGGGGGTAGAGGCAGAGATTTCCATACTACAATCCCCCGATTCTCATTTTGCATGTCCTCAGTTACCCTGAGACTGACCAAATGCAAATCGTGGCTATGACATAAGAAGCACTGCCTTTTCATTGAGCAGAAACATGGACATCTGGGTTGCAAGAAACATCCTAGTGTCACATTTTATCTTCAGCTGACATGCACATGGGCCTTTTATGGCTCTGTATTTTTCCTCTATCTCAAAACTGATCTGGTGGTGATAATGGACCTTTCACCTAGTGGGGGTTTCAATCGCACAGCCTTTGAGATACATGGGCTATAAATCCCACGTTTTTCAGAAAGATAACATCAAGGCACTCACACCACACTGATCCTGAAACTCGTCTCCATGTGAAAGCTTATAGCTGCCTCCGCTGTTGAGTCTAAGTAATTACATAAGAATGCACTGGGCGTTCAGAGCAAACCCAGGGAGAGCCAGACTTCTGGACAGGGATTTTTCGCTAGATATCGACACTGATTTTTCCTTATTAGGTAGGATTGTGTTTGGTGCTCTTGAAGGGGGAATGCACGCAGTGCTGGAGGATTTCTCTGTTGGATTTGGCTCCCCAGAGAAATGAGACACAGAGACACTGTTATGACATGAGCTTACTCATCAGGATGCTACATCAATGAGGCAGAAGCTTTTCAGCTTTTGGGCCTCTGAGGGAATGAAGTTCCAATGTCAACTGTTTAATAATGTATTGAAAACAAAGTGCGACACATTGTTCTAATAAAATAAAGTCTATTACTATTTTATCTGATTATTTACACAAGAATATCAATGGAGTCCCCAGGGGAAATAAGGGCTTACAGCCATAGTCAAATTCTTGATGTCACAGTGTTCCTTTCACTGCATCCTTTTGCATAAATGGCATTCTTACTGCAGTGCAGTGTATATTAATTGTGCATATTATATGAAAAACAGATGGCAGCTGTCTTGGACTGCAGCAGTTGCTGTCTAGGTCTGAATGGCAGCAGTGTGGAGGTGAGAGAGAAGCTCCTTTGTTTGCTGTTCTGAATTGAACAAGCCTGTGTTGAGACAGTGTTTGTTACAAGTGCCAGAAACTTACTCATCTGGGTATTTGGTCATCAGTGTGATGGGGCCTTAAAAGTAAATGGCAACCTGATGAGGGGAGATCCGGTGTAAATAAGGACCAGCATGTCAAACACATTGTAAATTGTGATTACTTTAAGCTGTTATTTGCACATGTAGCTTATGTGTGTTGCTGTGATTGCTTTGAGAGATGAAAGGTTATCTGTCATGCCTGAGCACTAATGGTATTGTTACAGACACAATCCTCCGGTTCCTGCATTTTCCCCATTATGTAACGCAGTTTGTTGGGAGATGATGACTCAGATAGATGACATCGTTGGCTGGAGACGGAGAACATTGATTCTATCAGTGCAATGGGCTCTGCTCTGTCTTCTAGTGCACACAGACACAGAGTGCATATAGTTTTCTTGGTCTCGCTCACAATGATTATAGACTCTAATGCTCAGCTGCAAATGCCACATGGAAAACTCATCAGTGCAAATTGTGTTGGACAGCTCTCAGCCTGTAGTAGCCTGGCCCACACTTGGTCATTACTTTCTTCCTTGCCAAGCTGCAAAGCCATAGTTTGATCCAGGACAAAAAAAAGAGGCTAATCCTTAAATTAACCCTATTGTTGGTTTTAACAGAGACACCCTGATGTTTTTTTTTTTCCCAAGATATGCTTGGTTCTGACCATTGACCATATTGTGAGGGGGAAAAGATATTAAAAAAAAAAAAAAAACATATGACTTGGAATGACTCAACAAGTTGGTCCTGCGGGAGCAGCAGAGGCCAGGGTTGCAAGGATGCAGGGTTGCACGGTGGCTGTAGTTTCAATGTCAACTGTGTTATTATGGGCCACTTGGCCAGTGTAGATGAGAGCTGCCTGCCTCATACAGGAGCGGAAACAGCCTCCCCCTCATCCCCCCTCCATGCCTTTGAAGTTTGAAACAGCAGACCTAATCTGTTTTTCTGAGGTGCAATTGATTAGGAGCCAGTCTCCGCTTGCAGTAGCTGACCTTCTCCATCATCCAGCCCCTCAAGTCCAGCTTATTATGGCATGTGTACGACTGGGAAGAGTGAGACGGTCATGTGAGTCATACTCATTGTTTTGGGTGGGTTTTTCCTTAGAAGCAGGGAAAAGTTGGTGACGCTAACTTTCCCTCTTTGGAACAGAAGTGGGATTGGATAATGGAACACTGTCAAGTCCACTTGGATGTAAAATGTGATTTATGACAGTACTTTGTTGAACTCAACTTGCAGCTCAAAGGGTTAAAAAAGACATGCTGCAAAATTCAGAAGAGAAATTTAAGAGCTACAAAACAAACTTAGTATGTAATATTTCTCTTAGGGTCATTTCACAGACATCGCTTGCAGATCACAAGTGATTAAAGGCGCTGAAAATATGTTTTATTATTCAGCTTCTAACCTGAGCAGTGAAGTACATGAACACATAATTTTCTGCTCAAGTTAGAACTGTTTTGGTTTGTTCAAATGAGAGATTTCTATATTTGTGTTTTTTTCTGTGCTCTACTAACCGGTTTGAAGTGGGCAAGGCTCTGTTAGGAAAATGTGATGTCACGCATTCTTGTGCTTCAGTCAGAGCAACATTTGAATCAAAATGTGATGCCAAACACCACAGATCTGATAAAGGAGATTCGTTTTTTGAGTATTTAACTCTAAATAATAATCAGAGTGTTTTTTAAAAAAAATATCTAACATTATAAAGAAATACTTAAAGTCCCCCTCCAGTCAAAATTGTCTTTAGTCTGTTGTTACTTCAGTTGGATGTTTGAGCTTCACTGTGCAGAATGATGAAGCCTCCAGTGCAGAAACACTGAATGGACTTTTCAGTGAAGGTGGAGACATCTTTTGTTCAACAGTTAAACTTCTAAAATTAAAAACATTTGCATATTCATAGATTTTGGAATTTTTAATGAGGGAGAAGGATAAGATGGTATTTTAAGGATTTTAATGAGATAATTTTACTTTTTGTAGAAAAACCATATCAGACAAATTATCATTAATAGTAAAGTATTTTATATACATCTTAAAACATGTCTGGAGGGGGTCTTGTAAACTGGTTATACAGCATGTATTATTAAAAAAAAGTCCTTTATTCTCTATCTGCACACTTGATAAAAGAAGTCAGGTGAATGTGACCTGTGCTGCAGAATAGTTACCTTGAACAATGAGGTGGAGCTCTTTTTTTTTTAGTTCCCTTTTGTGTGACTAATCTTCTTGATAGGTAGTGCATATTGCAGCTGCTTTGGAAATATTTCAATGAAAATAAAAAAGAGTAGTTTTATATAAAAATGTTTTCCTTTTTTTTGCAGATATTCTTAATGCTGGGGACAAGAATTTGATATCTGCCACACATAACGGATAAAAGATCACATGCAGTCTCAGGTAAAACCATTTTTAATGATATACATTGTTGACATTACCAATTGTTCAACAAATATATCTTGAATAAACACATTCAACCATGAAAATTCCAGGAAAAACACTCACGAATATCACACAAGTCAGTCCAGTCCGACATCCCTTTGGTTAAGGCTACAGATCACAGTTCTAGCGTTACCCCACAAGGCATGAGGGGCTTTCCCATGATCCCCGGCAACCACACAGAGAGGACCAAAGCACCTGATTCAAACACATAGTTCCAATAGAAGAGCTAGACTGGCCATCATGGGCGGGGGCAGTAAAAAGATCACTATGGAAACCACCAGACCACGGCTAGCCCTGCTGGACTTTGAGGTTGACATCAACGACCCCTTCCCAACCTCTCTGGCCCCAGCTCCACCCCCTGGCTGCAGAATAGGGAGGCCTGGTGAATAGGGAGTTAATGGGCTCATAATGGTCCTCTCCTGTTTCAGTGCCCCCTCTCTGCACCTTGAATGAGGCCTTTCTGCAGTTGTGGCAAGAGAGATGATGAAGTGGGTGGAACACTACTTCCCACTGGTCCTGCTTTAAATAAATTAGGGGCCTTTTCATCAGAGGCTCCCCCACAGAGGCCAGTTATTCTCTGGAGAATAGCTGGGCCGCTAACATGTTCACATGACCTCCCATGGAGAGTGATGTTTACCCAGGGCCAACAGGAGGACATGACAGGAGCAAAGTTCACACATTGTTTTTGTTCATCCATATTTCTCATTTTCTCTGTTGTTTAGCAACGTGTGGAAGTGGCTGGCAACCCAAATGGCTCCCGGATTGTCTTCTCCAGGGAGCCTGGAGTTCCTTCAGGTCAGCAGATCCTAACTTCTCCAGAGCTGACCCAAGAGGTGGTCATCTCGCCTGGACTCCCTACTCCTCCTCTGAGTCCTTTTCGCTCAGCGAGGCAGCCATCTGGGGAGTTGAAGGTACGCACAGACTGAAATGTCCTGGAGACTCTGGTCATAACAATGCTGAGGTTGAGTGCATGGTATTCAGTAAACAAGTGCTCCTCCCTGTGGAAAAATATTGCATCACATGTTATACCTCCTGCCATGGAAATGTTATAACCATCAGTTATCAATTACTGTACACTGAGATATTTGTATTTGGACTGATGTGGCCTTTATTATTCTTTGTTTCTTAAGGCAACAGAGGTGAATGGAAGTGGCCCAACAACTCTCAGCTTTGGATCATACTATGGCCCCTCACAATCATACGGTAAGATTGTGAATTTTAAGACTGCTGGGTTGTTCCAGCGAAAACACATTTCCAGGAAAAGGAAATTCATTTAAGGGCCAATTTAAATTGGGAGAGGACATAATCAGAGTGATTTATTGTTTTTCATGTGAATGTGAGGTTGGAAACGTCTCTGAGTCTCATGAGATGTAATATAAAGCAGATTAATGCTCTTATACTTCAACTGAAATCACCTATGATTAATGATTTTATCTGATAATTGGACATAATTACTCAAATATTATTCTTGTGATTGTGTAACTCAGGGGGGCTGTCTAATGGCGTCCAGGCCGCTGCCACCCTACCACGTAGCTGGACTCCCACCAGAGAAGAGAGACTTATCAAGTTTTCAGGAATCGGTCCGGTGGATGAGACAGGGATGCCCATTGCCTCGAGATCAGTAAGACATAGAACGCTTTATTTATTTATTTATTTATTGCCATTTTCTTTTGGCATACATCCTCAACAAACATTGCATCCTATGTCGGTTAAAACTGACTTTTTTTTTGACATTCTTGCTATAACTGGTGTGTTGTGTTTCTCGAAGTCTAATTCGTCAGGTTTGTTTACTTTCTGTGCCTCCCCTCTTTTCTTATACCAGAGTGTGAACAAGCCCAGAGACTGGTACAAGAGCATGTTCAGACAGATTCACAAGAAGCCAGAGGGTAAGACTACTCCTCCTCCTCCTCCTCCTCCTCTCGCACACTTTCTCCAGAGAGAATTCCTCTCTGTCATTGTCAGGCACTACAGAGGCGATCCAGCAAGCAGATTATTGCAGACATGATTAAACAGTCCGAAAGTCTTATGTCATTTCTGCTTTTATAGCTCTGATAAAAATCCTGATTCTTATCTGAGCCATAGCTGTTCATTTGTCTCTATTACCAGTTGCGTAATAGAAACATGTTCCCTGTTATTTGTGGGGTTGGCAGCACGACTGGAGATTGTTTTTTCAGTTGATTGCTTTGGATTCATTTTGTTTGAAGTGAATCTATTCAACTCACTGCAGGATCTATATCTTATTAAACAGCATTATCATGTGAACATGCCTGAAAATTCTGCTGTGCCTAATTTTACTGAGGTGTTGTTGATGATTTCTGGCAGAGCAAAGGCAGGATATGAAGCAGTCATGGATCAAGAATAATAGTGCTGGAATATAAGCTTATTGAGTGGATACAGTATACAGTGGTGTTGAGCACATTTACTCAAGTACAGTACTTATGTACAGTTTTGAGGTACCTTGCTTGACTTAACATTTTCCATTTTACTGCACTAAATTTCAGAGGAAAATATTGTTCTTTATAGTTATACTGTTATATTCAAAACATATGATCATTTTACAAAACATCAAAATATGGCTTTTTATAGTTTAAACTATAAAATAAAAAAGACACTTAAAGGGACCATTCTGCATAATTTTTACATTTACATTTTGCTCATAAAACTACTGTACTACTCCTACTACTACTACTACTACTACTACTACTACTACTACTACTACTACTACTTAAGTTCAATTTTGAATGATGGACTTTTACTTGTATTGTTAGTATTTTACACTGTGTACTCCTTAACCTGCTGATATTGTAAGAGTGATTAATAGGTCTGATTCTAAGACAAATCTGCTCGTACTCTAAAGGAATATCAGAGTATGTGGAAGAAATGTATAAATTGAATTATCAAGAAAGAGCTACATTTTTATGAAGTTTAAAATAGGCCTGATTTGTACTTTTTTTTCAGAACTTGATTTGGAAGAGTCAGAGAGGTGGTCAGCCGAACGTAAGTGAATCTGCCATCAAAGTCCACATTGTTGTCCTGCTCGGTTACATAATCAGTTTTTACTTAAAACCGCACTGATCCACAGGGCTCCAGTTATCTGCCAACACAGAGGGAAACAATGAAGCAGACAATAATCTCTTCAAACTAACACCTTATGGAGCCCTACCAGATTGGTGAGTTTATACTGATTTGTTGTAGCTCCTCCAGGGTCAATAATATCCCAGCAAGCACTGTAGAGAAGGCTGGCAAACTTCCAGTCCATCACATGGCACGCACAGACAGATTGACAGTCAGTCATATTCACACCCTTGGGCAGTTTAATAAAGTCTTGAGTCAACCTGTGTTGCATGCTTTTTCACTGCGGTAAGGAAACTGAACCCAGGGGGCTCGTGGGGTGAACATGAATGCAGGAAGGCCCAGAGCCAAGGATCAAACTTGAGCTCTTCTTGCTTTAAGTGACCACTTTGAAACACTCTCAGACCAAGTAATAAGTAGTAAAATAACAAAAAAAACTAAATATACAGATCAAAACATATCATTCACAAAAACACATCAGATTAGACTTACTTAGTTTGACACTGTGAAAAACATATCTTTACATGCATCCCAAAAATCATGCAAGATGAAATTAAATAATTTCATGTGCAAATTCAGCTACTGGAAATGTAAAGGAGATTTAGCAGTGAATCAATGTACTGTTTTTCCAACTAGAATGCACACTGGAATGAAATGTCCCTGAATTTATTCCTCACAGCAGATAAAGACTGCAGATCTTATGTGAATACCAAACAAAACTCCCGCAGTGGCGGGAAACGTGTGGGGCGGACAAGTTTGGATTTGTTGTTACAGGCACTAACAATGAAGCCACGATTAAGTTGCTGTCCATGGTGTGTGTGTGTGTGTGTGTGTGTGTGTGTGTGTGTGCTGGGGTGTTATGTTTCAGGAGCGAGGATGTAGATAAGTTGTCAGATCTGGGAAAACAGCACCCTCAGCCGAAGAGCATATTCGACTTTGAGCCTGGAAAGAGCACCGCCTCTGAAAGCCACAGCCAGGTCCAAAGCCAGGTACGCCCTCACGCACACACACAGATTCAAAAATAGAAGCTGGTATCACACTGATTCCTGCAAAAAAAAGAAAAAGTTTTTGCATGATTCTTTAACCTCTAAATTTTTCCAGCATTGTTGGCTCTAGTCATTGAAATCCTTTGTGTTGGCTGGCACTGTTTTTCCCAGTGTGGGGTTCAAGAACAGGTTTGAGGACGGGCACCTTTTCTTTAAGGATTATAGTCAAAGTCCTCATGTTTCATCTTCTCACGCGAAGTAACTAATAACTTGTGAGTGTGGTCATTCCACAGTGTACCTGCTGTTTACCACCAGATGTGCCTGTTTTTTTTATTGAAAGGGCTTCCAGATTTCATTCATTTGCTGTAGCTTTTCAGACAAGCAAAGGCACGATCTTAGTCTTTCTTGTAACTTTTCCACTGAATGTTTATTTACCACTAGAGTTTTGATGGGTTGTCTTGTGTATTCTGTAGCTCTTTGTATACTCTGCGTGTCCTTGTATTTAAACACCCCTGGTGAGTTCGAGAGCGATGTCTCTAAAGTTTTTTTTGAATGGCTCCAGCAACAATGTCCCAGATCTGGTGCATATTGTGCCTTGTGTCTGCGCTTGTGAAGAAAAGGAATCTTTGTTTCCACTCCCCCACGGGAGCTGAGGTGTCTTGTGATCCGCATTATGGTGTTAACCTCTTGTGGTGTATAATGGCTCACAGCATGGCAACTTATTTCATTTCCTCTTCATGACAGCAGCCAATGTTCTATCCCCTGGACAGCGTTTAGAAAACCGGCGCACAGACCATATCAGGTGTTGTGCTGCTTCACAGGGACATTATACTTTGTGATTGTAGTGAAGATGACTCCCAACTGAGGTCTGGGCAGACAGAGAGACACATTCAGCCAAGGTTTCACAAAATAAAACAAAACAAAAAAACAGAAAATGGAGCAGGGGGTCTTTTATAGTTATACTTGATAGAAACAGCTGTTCAGATCAGATCATGGGAGCAGTTTTAGCTGCCTAGTTAAATGACTTACATTAAAATATGGATCATAGTAATATGGGGTAATATGAATCTAAGATACAACCACAATGAATCTTTAAGAATTGTACAAGATCATTTAAATAGCTAAAATGACTCTCTGTCTGTCCTGAAAACTCAATTCATTGTATTGAACAAAATTTTGAGCTGAAACTGACCAGATAAAAGTCCAGTACTTCCAAAAGATATTTTATATTCATCACATTTTCAATTGTTTTGAACTAAAAGGAGAAATGTCCAAACCCTTCAGAATTTTTTTTTGTCCACATTTATGTGTGGCAGTCTGCTGTCAGTTGATCCTAAATCCCTCTTGACACATTTTTTGTGACGGATAAACTATAGACTGTCTATGATATTAGAAAACTCAAGCAAACTGACTTTTACAGCATTGTAGGTGGAATGTATGTATTTTTTAAGCCTAAACACATGGTCAAAAAAGCTCCCTGAAATGGTGGCAGGCGTCTGTGAACAAAATAAATAACAATGTTGTGTCATTTTTCTGTCCTTAGACTCATTTGGCACCGAAGAAGCAGCCTGAGAAACCCAAGTCCCCTTCAATTGAGGTGAGCAGCTTTGACAGCACTTCAGCTTCTGTCTTTCTGCATTCACTCTATCGAGTATTCACCTTTTGAACCATTAAACAGGGACACCATTAGCTTGTATTAGTATAGTGGATTAGTGTTTTAATTTTGCCATTCCAACTCCAACATTGTTCGGGCTCAGGCCAGTCTAGTCTCTGAGCTGAGTCGGTTCGAGGCTGAGCTGGACTCGGAGATCCAGGGCCTGGAGAGGAGACTTTCCCAGAAGAAGCAGCGTCGAGGCCGGGGTGAGGTACTGAGCCCCCCTCCTGAATCTCTCTGCTGACGCATCCCTCCTACCAATCTAGCAGAATCCTCTCCCACTTGCACCTTTTACTCCCCCACTCCCGATGAAGGCTGCGTGTCTCAGTGAGACCCTGCTTGCTAGCTTTGACCATGTTTGCTGTGTTTCCTCTGTGACCTGGATGACAGCTCCCAGAATCGTCTGCCTGTCTTGCACTTTGATTGATCTGCTAAATCACCTGCCTGCTAGTCCCCCCCCCTCCCACCGCCCACCTCAGCAAGCGTAAATCCGGCTGCCAAAATATCAATTTCCTTCAAATCTCTGGTAGAAATCAATTTCCTTGATAATGTAGTTTAGAGCAGTGCTTGTTTTAGAGAACGACTTGGGTATAAACCTGCCAAAAAATGTTGATTCTTGTGCTATTCCTAATTTTTCTGTGATTACATTTGCTTCATGAGCTATAATTTTACTGAAATCACCGACGGCTCAGACAGATCATGAGTGGTGGTGTTGTTTTTTAGACCAAGGAGCATAGGACCCAGGGGATATCTTGCTCCTCTGGGAGTGGTCAGCACCTCTACTTCGCCTGAGTTGTTGTGAGATTTCCTCCAAGCTGTGAGATACAGTAGGCTGCAAGGAACAAGCTGTGTTTAATGTTCACTCTACTTTTAGGAGGCCAGAGGCAGGGATCCAGTGGCTGCTGCAAAGACTGCGACTACAAACTACAGGTCAGTGACAACTTTACTGAAGAAAGCAAAATATAGAATATGATTGCTCTGTGGGATATTCAGCAGGTTATGACAACTTTACTGACACTTCATATGTTTATTGTCGAAGATGTGTTTTCCTACAACATATTGCACATTTTTGCACATTGTGATGTAATTCATACCAATATTACCTGCCAGTAACATAAAAGAAGATAAAAAAAAAGAAGATTTTAAAGTTTTCACTGCATGCACCATTTTATTCAAAGTATACAGTTTTTCTTTTTTGTGACTGCTAAAAGTAGATTTTTTTGGCACTTTTTGCAATTCATCTTTGTACAAAGCTGTGGCATAGCTGTTGTTTTGTCTGCGTTACTGTTACAGTGATATGATCTGTCCACCAACAAGTGGGCGAGTGGACTGCCAAGACAATTGAGAAAGTCAAGATAGTCGTATTTAAAATATTATGACTGTGGGAGATTTTTAACAGTTCTTACAGAGTTCCTTCTTTCATTGTGAGTCTGTATAATAGAGAGGCATGGTATAAACATTGCACAGCAGGAGAGGTTAATGGAAAGGCCTGGGTCAGTCACCACATAACAGACCTCCTCTGAGCTCAACACACAGCATCTTAATCCACTTTGCTATTGCTTCATCAGGTAACCGAGTTGTAGTTTTCCCACCCGCTGCTTCCTGCTGTGTTCAGAAACCCGGTGCTGTGATTGGACAATAACAGCCATTAATACTTTGCAGGGTACCTGTTAGCTGATCAGGTGACTCTCTGGTGCTGAACACTCTGTCAGGAAGCTGTTGAACTTTAACAAGTTCAAGTACAGTGTTTGTTACCTCAGACAGCAGACAGCATTCCACATTGCTCACCATGTGTGTAATGCATTCTTGGACGATTCTCGCTGTTGTTTGCTAAGTTGAGTTCATGGGTTTTGACCTTTTCTGGCTGGGATGTTTTTTATTGAGAGTCTGTTGCTAAGGACATGTGAAGTTACAACATAAAGTGGCAAGAAACTGTCAGGTTTTTTTACTGCTTCCTGTTATCTAGGCATATTCTTTGACTGTGGTCATCCAGCTGCAAACACTGAAATACAAAAAAGACTGTCTGGAAATATGCAAATGAGTTCAAGGGAAGGCAGACAGGAGGATTTGTGTTCTGGATTAATTTATAACAAAGAATCAACTAGACTCATGATTCTGATTATCATGAATGAAGTTTCAGGGCCGCAGAGCCGTTTAGAGACAAAAGTCTTTAACCTCCAAACTTTATCTAAACCAGATCTTCAAGCCAAGGGTAAGGACATGACTCACACTGTAGCTGTCCCTGTAGCTGCCTGATTATTTGTCTCATCTCCGTCCAGTGTATTAGAACCAGCAGCTGCATCCAGATGTGTTGTACAGTAAATCTGCAGGAAAACTCCACACATGCTGTCTCACAGTATTTCTATATTGTTTCTTTGAATGTGTGTTTGATGTCACTGGAAACTCTCCTCCTGACTGGCTGACAGAGTGACAGTGATATAAACATAACAAGCTTATATTTTAAATTTTTTTTTCAGCAATTCATCAGCATCAAAGCAGCCTTTCCATCACTCTGTTGGCCCATCATCAGCCTCCGCTCCAACATATGGTAAATATGAAGTTTCTTCCTTTTTGGCTCTGTAGCCCACACATGCACATTGTGATTTTCCCACCATCTCTGCCATGACTTTGATAAGTGATTTTGTTCATTTACAGTCCATTTCTATCCATACTCTTTGTGAGTCCTGGTTGTGAATACAGCACCTCCTCCTTCTTAAACCCACTGACACAATGCAAGACATGTTCTGCTCTCAATGACCAGGCTGCTCACTGAATCAGGCAGCATATATTTGATGAAAGCTTTTAGTAATCTAATATATTCTGATGGTCCCATGATTCTCTTTCATTGCCTATGTTGTCTGCTTGCACTGACATTTCACATTTTAGATGAGGTTGAGGCGATCATGGAAAGCGTTTGCAGTTTTTTTCCTATAGAAGGTGCTGTAGATGGGTGGGGAGGAAGCCCAGAAAAATAGGAAGTGGAACTCGGAAGACCTGATTAAAGATTAGCATTATCCCATTGTTTTTCTTGGAAATTGGTCTAGAGGGAGCCAGCCTGAGTGATTTTGTGAACTAAGGTAGTTGGTGAGGCTGTGCTTCAAGAACAAAAAGTGCAGAACAAAAGTGCATATTTTATACTCCACTCATACTGTTGCTCCTTCACTTTGCTCCACAGTAGAACGTCTCTCTCCTGCAAATGAAACCATGGAGCGCTCTCCTAAGAAAGAGGAGAAGAAGGTATGTACATGTGACTTTCTTTTTACCTAAAAAGGTTGGAAAGTTTTACTAAAGAAATTATTTTGTTATGTGGTTTTTAGCTGATTTTTTGGAGGGGAGGGGGGCCCGAAGGGATTCTGAATAGTTCACATATTAAAAATCTTACACTGAAACACTGATTAATTTATTTGTTTTTCCAGATGAAAGCAGCGCGAGCCAAGTTCAATTTCCAGGCTCAGTCACCCAAGTGAGTTACTATTAGGAGCTGATATCATACAGTTGATAAGCCTTTTCCTTTCTTTCAAGGCCATCTACACTTCTGAAAGAAAAGATAACATTATACCAATATTAGATTTAAAACCCTAAAGACTGAAGTTCAAGTTGTCTTCAAAATGCTCATTTGATACATTTTGAACTTTGAACTTGCTCTTGATTCTGTATCTTAATTGAATTTCCATTAATGTATTGTCCTCTCTTCAGGGAGCTCACACTGCAGAAAGGCGACATTGTTTACATCCACAGGAAGGTAGACAACAATTGGTTTGAAGGAGAACATCATGGCAGAGCTGGCATTTTCCCTACAACCTATGTGGAGGTAACTTTCTTCATATCTCAAATTTGACCATGTCAAATCAAAACCCTGTGATACTGGCTTATATCTCTTCCCTCTGTCCTTCATAGATTCTGCCTCCTTCAGAGAAGCCGACACCTATAAAGTCTCCCACTCTACAGGTGTTGGACTATGGGGAAGCTGTGGCTCTGTTTAATTTTAACGGCGACCTTCCGGTTGAACTCTCTTTTCGTAAAGTGAGTGTCATTATGGTTCATGTCAACTAATGTGTCACTGTATTTAACACTGCATTAGACAAGGAATATGTGTAAACATACAAACTGCTCTATCAACCATAAGAGCTAAAAACTGGAGCTGCAACTGAGAGTAGCATTCTTTCTCTCCTTTGTATTACCAGTTAGTTTGGCTGGAAATCTTATCAGCACTTAAAGGAATAGTTTGACATTTTAGGAAATTCACTTATTTGCTTTCTTGCTGATGCTGGATGAAAAAACTGACACCACTTTCACATTTGTACAATAAATATAAAACTACAACCAGCAGCCTGTTAGCTTAGCTTAACTGCTAACTAACACCTCTAAAGCTCACTCGTTAACATATTTTATCTAATTTGTTCAATCCACCAAAAACTGCAGTAACAACCTGGTGATGGTGACTAACTGGCTGCTGGCTGTAGCTTAATTTATCACTCAGACATGAGAGTGGTATCAGTCGTCTCATCTAACTTTCAACAAGAAAACACATAGGGGAGAGATGAAAAACATTAGAGAGATGACTGAATGGGATAACATCTCTTTAACTGTACAAAGAAGGAATTTAGATCAGGGCAGTGCACGTTTATATGAAATCTGAGTAATGAAGCCCTTCAAGTTTTTTCATTATTTCCACTCCAAGCAACCAAAGTGAAAAGCTCCTTAGAGCAGATTTAGAAATATTTATATTACATTTTGAAAGGGATTAGAATTGACTGATTACTTGGATGTGTACAGCCTAATAGTATTTAGTATTTAATTCTCATTGTATATTGTGTTTGTCAGTTAATCATGCTTTAGGAAATTATATTTAATACTTAACTTTTTCTAAATTCTGTTCAATTTTTTTCTTAAGGGTGAGATAATCAGCATAACCAGGCGTGTTGACGACAAGTGGCTGGAGGGAAGGATCTCAGGGACCAACCGGAGTGGCATCTTCCCCGCCACTTATGTTCAGGTCAACAAGATGCCCCGCACCAAATACTCCACAGACGACTACCCAGCGGGCCCCATGTCTCCCATCTCCCCTGGACCCCAGAGTCCAGGACGTCCACTCCACTCACCCTGCCTGCGGTCACCAATGTCCCCTTTCACCCCCACCTCCCTCAGCCCCCAACCCGAGCACTCCCCCTTGAAGCCGTCTTCACCTGTTCCTAGCCCGACTTCACAGTCACGCTCCCCCACCCAGACACCCGTACCCAAAGAATCGGCCTATCGGTGGCCCCACAATACCTCCACAACTGCTTCACCCACCAACCAGAACAGCCACTGGGGTGGGACACACTCAGCTAACCAGAGCTCTGCGGGTAGAGCTGTTTCACCAATCACTCAGTCGTCAGCATCAGTGCACAGAGCAGGAGCCACCACAGCGAACACTCCCAGACACACTGACCCCTCACAGGTCACTGCATGTCCACACCCATGGTGTTTGTGTTTGTGTTGCCTGAGTGATGATAGGAATGTTGCTCATCATTCCTTATTTCATAATGCCTGACATAAGGTTTCCATTCTTTTAGGGTGCAACAACAAACCGAGCTGCTCCGTCTAATCCACACGTCAACTCCCTCCCGCCAACACATGTGCCAAACAAGGCTGGCTCCACAGTGGTGCAACGCCAACCGTACGTCTCAAGCTAATCCACATTGTTTCAGCCTAGATAAAGTGTTGCAGCTTTGGTGGATTTGTGACTCAGGAGATTTGACATTTTTTCCTCATGTTCTCAATCTTAGATATAAAGCTGTTTATAACTACAAACCACAGAATTCAGACGAGTTGGAGCTCAGAGAAGGAGATGTTGTACAAGTGATGGAGAAATGTGATGATGGCTGGTTTGTAGGTAAGAAATAAACTATCAATCCCTCAATGTATGTCCTGTGGAAACAGAACACTGAAGTGGGATGTTACATACAGATGGGTGACACATTAAAGGAAAAACCAAGTCAGTGGTAGTGTGTCAGTAAGGTGTTGGTCCACCACAAGATGTCAGAACAGTTTGAAGCTCTTTGGCTTTCAAAGTCTATGGATCTCTACTCTAATCGACTTTTCCAAAGAAACACCCTCATTTGGTATTTTTGATGATGGTGATGGGAAATCTCCCAAATGTGTTCTTTTGGGTTGAGCTCTGGTGACTGTGAAGGACATAAGATATGATTCATATGATATTCGTACTCATCAAACTACTCACTGGCTGAGCATCTGCATTTGTTTCTCCACTTATTCATTCAGCTTTTTCCCTTTAAATTGTTACCAGTCAATAGTTTGTAAATCAATGGGTCCAGCAAAGTAGTTTTATTTGATGTGAGGGACTGATACCTCATCAGAAAATCACTGAAAATCACTAAAAATACATTATTTACATGAGGCAAAAGTTATGGGATTTTATTTATAAAACAGTACACAAGCTATAAAGTGACATAATGGGTGAAGCATTTACTTTAAATGCTCAAAAATCCTGTCTAGTGTTATGTAAGCCTGCCCTCTAGTGGACATTATAAAACATTGCAGGTTACACTGTACATTATTCTCGTTTTGAAATGTGTGCGTTCATTTACTTTGTTTCCTCTCTCTCCACAGGTACGTCAGAACGGACTCATGCTTTTGGGACTTTTCCTGGGAATTATGTGGCACCAGTTTGACTTCCTCACTTCCTGCTTGCCCTCATTCACCTGGATTCTTATGAACCTGACCAATCACTCCAGCTCACTCCAGCAGATCCTGCTTTTGACACCCCAGCATTCTTCATCCCACCACACTCCCAAACCTACTTTAGTCAGGCCTGCATGTTCACTCTGTTTCCCAGAACAGAGGTGAAGACAGGGACATTGTGTGGTTTCTCACCTCACCTCCCCGCATGAGTACACGTGTGTGTGTGTGTGTGTGTGTGTGTGTGTGTGTGTGTGTGTGTGTTGCTCTGGGACTTGGCGTTTTCACACACACCATCTCAGAGGAAAGACTGAATGCTGATGATACTGTTTCAGTTGCAAAGAATGGAGTTTTTTTTGCTCCACAACTATTTGCAGCTGCAGGAAATTTGCATTCCTTCCCAGTGAACAGCACTGTTCCTTCTAAGTTCCTGATACAGTATGATGCTGCATTCAGCCTTTTGTCACCACAGTGCCATAACAAACCACTGCTGAGAATTTTGAATTAGAATGGCACATTTTTCTGGTATTTCGCTGGACGATTAATGTTTCCGTAAAATGTCTCCCCCAGATTTTCTTTCAGATCTCTGAAAATACCCTGGGCAGTTTGAGGAAACAACATGAACATCTGTAGACATGTGCTTAAAGTAAAGAACAGCAAGGGTTCAGACACGTCATGATACGGTTATAGCCTTCCACAAGGCTTTTCAGAGGAACAAAATAATTAAGGCATGTACTGGTTTCTTTTTATTCAATGCAGCATTTTTCTTTTTTGGAGTCTGTCCCTTCATGATGACGAAAGTAAAAAGAGAAATTAGATAGTCTTCTGAGATGTAATGGAAATTGCTTTGCTCTGAAATTCAATTTCAAATCTCTGTAAGTTGTACAAGATCAGGTGTGTTGAGTATGTAATCTAGATAATGCCTCCAAAGCAGATGAGCGTATGGTCTTCTGACATATTTAAAGTATTGCTGTATGTGCCAAATCTAACCTTTTATGACATGTCTGTGTTAAAACATTCTCAGCTCACTTTATTTCTGCCATGTTTACTACTACTGCTTTTATAATGTTTTCTCTGCTTTAGTTACAGGGTTAACATTTTCACGTTGACGACAGTATTCAGAATTCACTTATGTTTGTGCCAGTGCAACCAAGTGTGAGCTTTCTAAACCTAATTAAAAACCCCTATCATGAAGTCATTTGCAATTTTTTATGATTTATTCATGATTTCTCTGTAAAAATGAATCACGTGCAGTAGACACAGAAGATGATTGTACAGGCTGTAACCTTTTATCAAATTTGAAAGTATAATATATATTTGCTTATAAAACTATGTATCTTATATGTATGGTACGCATTTTTTTAAAGCAATTAAACATTACAGAGTGATACTGAAGAAAGTTTCCTGTTCTTGTACACACACACACACACACACACACACACACACACACACACACAGAGGTAACGCTACAGTTTTAAAATACTCCAATGGGAAAAAAATTATCAGAAATGAAAAATGGTAATCTCATAAGATATAGCTACATTAGAAATAATTTTTAAATTGTGAATTGTCAGGTTCATTGTAAGACATTACAGTGAGTCTTTCATGTGACTTAATATATAATATAGAATATAGAATATATAAAATATGTAAAATATTTGTTCAAGATAATAATTTAATTAAAAAACGTAATAAAACAAGAGGATACATGAGATTAAAGGACAGGTTCACAATTTTTCAAGTCTAACTTAAAACAATATTCAGATGCCCATATGAACATTGAAACAGGTTTGCTTCTTTTAACCATTCCTCCTGTTTATACTGGTCATTATAAAATCTCCAAACAGGCTTACAATGTAAGTGATGGGGGACATAATCCACAGTCCTCGTTATGAGCAAAAATGTATTTAAAAGTTTATCTTAAAATAATATAGCTTCAGCTGTCTAATTCAGTCAAATACATTATATTTTTCAAAAAGACAGTAACTTTCAAATATATTGACTTGATTTGACTCATTTGGATGGCTGAAGCTTCATATTAGCTTCAAATAAACTTTTTAAAATACATTTTCGTACAGAAGGAGGACTGCAGCAAGAAAAACATATGTCAATGGTTATTTGGTCACCTGATTATTGTTCAAGGACATAAAGGAAAATTGTGAACGTATCCTTTAAAGACCTAGTTTTATGAACAGTACATGTTTTGGTCCCCTTTCCGTTTGTGCTTCAGCTGCTACAAAAAGAAAGACAGTTTTGTTCCCGCCCACAGCGGTTTTTAATACATGCCATCTCATCAAACCACACAATTACACCTGTGATGCCACGTGAATGCAATTAAGTAACAAGTTAAAAGGACATAAAGGTAAACTACGTCACTAGTTATACCTAATTGGCGTTGCTCTGCTCCGTCAGCAGGTGGCGCTCGGACACAAAACGCAGCCGCAGCATTTTTTGTGGATAAATGGCTCAATTATCACTGCGGCGCCGTCCACCCCCTCCTCTCCTCACCTCTCCTCCCCCTCTCCTCCCTCCCTTCTGATGCGACACGCCCCGGGTTGCTGCCTGTGTCAAACCATTTATTTTGGTGACGGCACATGGCACCGCGAGCTCATCCCAGTGATCCCACTGCGCGCGCAGCCACAGGTGGTGTTCCTGCGTGCCATCTTCACGCGTGAAACAACAGAGAAAACAAGAGCCAGGGGACCACAGAAGCTCCATCGCTGCCTCGCCGCTGTAACACTGACGGAGGAAACTGCTTTCTGCTTAGTTTTGTTCTCATCTTGGAGCCAGTCTGCTTCAGGCTGAGGTGAACTACTTGTGCGTTTTTATCGAGGAGTGCGCGGATATTTAACAGGTGGAGAAGGCAACACTCAGCCCTGACACCACAGTACTTATATTGGTAAGTAAACATTGTGATGATAAAAGAGCGTCCATAAAGCAGTTAACCCAATTAAGAAAAAATGATTTGTGTGATTCCTGTAGGCACCTCAATTAATCAAACTCTGGTTGGCTAAATATTTATTTGTTGGGGGTGCTGACTGAGAGCACAATTTGCACTATTTTTTGGACTCTAATGGCATCATCCTCTCCTTACATATCATATTTCTGTTTTTATGTGTTGTGTTGATATTTCTGTGGCAGCATGTATGATTTACTGTAGGTTTATTGTTGTTTTTCACCCTGAGAGACTTCATAAAAAGTGTGGGAACCTCAAAGAATGCAGTGAAGCGTTGCTAAATTATGATTGATGTCAGGTATGTGTGCAGTTATAGTGTGCAGTTAGTATCCTTGTATGAGCTGTTCTGGCTATTGATGCATGATATAAGTGGTAATTGGAAGTCAATTTAAGTAAACGTCTCACCAGAAGGCACTTAAAGCCCACTCAGAGTGCAGGTTTCCAGCACCTACTGTAGACCTTCCCACCTCTTCAGTGCATCTACATTGAGGAGAATTTGTGCACATTAAGCAGTCAGTGTGATTTGTGGAGGGGGTGGACCAGGTGCAACTTCAGGAAACTTGAAAGTCAGTATATATGTCACATTAGTCCAGCTGTGGTGAAGCTGTTATCTTCTCACTCCTCCTGTTAAGGATAATGACTCTGCATTAGCAGGTCCAAAGTCGTTCAAGTTCAGGCCAGGTCTTAGGCACTGTATTTCTCATTCCTTTAAAGGTGACTAGACGTGGCTGTTCCTCCAGTTTACTTATTCAGACCTGCCGAATGTTTTGAAATAAATAGCTCTGGCTTCATAGCTCAGCAGGTGGCAAACTACTTAAGGTGTTTCTCAGAGTTCATGTATAATCCAGAACAGTCCCAGAGAAACCTCACGTTCCCAACCCCACCGCCTGCTGTTTGTGTACATTCTCCATTGTGATTGTGCCCGGCTGCCTTTCATGTGAGCGCTCTACCTACCCTCCTCTCCCTTTATATAATGTTTGTTTCCTGATGAGTTATGCTTTTTTTTTTTCACAAAGACAGGATAGAGCTAAAGGCACCCAGGAGCCAAAAACAGACCACTGTAATTTTGGATAGAGCACAGCAGTGGCTTTTCAAGAAAACAACTCGTAACCTTCTAACTCAGGAAAAGATTTTTATGTTTGTTACAATTGGATTGAACTGAAGCAAATGAGGTGCTAAATACTGCTATGTTTTTTTTTATTTAGTTCAGCATTCTGCAGCTTTTCTCTGAGGCACAAGTACGACTGTGCAGGAAGTCAGTGCTAAGTCTGAAAGGTTTGAGGTTTTTTTTTTTCCTTTGGTTTCAGTCTTAGTTGAGTTTGTTTGATTGTTCTGACTGTGTCATCTTGCATATTGAATCACATTTCCTCTAAACAGCAGAATCTGTGAGGCAAAGGATGTTTCCAAAGTGTCAAAAAGCATTTTCTCGCAGATGAGATTCAGAACAGGGCTTATCTGCACCGTTGTGGCAGGATATTTCAAGAGGGTGCATGTAATGAACAAAGTGGCGGTTGGTGTATTGGTATTTTGTGAGGAGGGCCTAATGGTGCATGCAGAGGATGTGGTGAACTGGCCTGATTGCTGAGTAGCAGAGTGTGGAATCCGTTCAGTGTGAAGAGCAGTAACATGATCTCCAGATGATGATGCAGTGGGAGATAAGTGGAGCCAGTGTCCTTGTCTTGTTACAAACCATATTTCAACAGTGCAGAGCTGCAGCTGCAAAGTGATAATGGAAATTGTCTTATTGTACTGTGGTATTGAAACATTTTAAAAATGATGTTATCCAACAGGAGCCTGCACACTTATTGTACTCCCTTTTCTTACTGTAAAGGGAGTAACCCACAAAAATGACAGGTATGGCTCAGTCCACGATTATTTTGATGACACATGAGCTATTTGCGATAGCAGCCATATGTACCGATACAGAAACTCATCAACCAACACCCCTTTTGACATCATGTGTTACTATTTATTTTCTCATCTCCCTGGTGACTGTAGCTATATCTGACCAAATGGGTGTGATTTGGAGAATGAACAGAATGTTAATTGACTCTACTCAAGTCCAGGGAGAGGCTTGCCATTACATTCTTCTCCCTTTTTATTCAGTGGGTGTGTGTGTGTGTGTGTGCGCGCCCAGGTAGGTGCCAACCTGTCAGTGTACTGCATGACACAGCGGGTAGAGTCAACAGCAGTATCACTGACGCAGGGTATGGAAAGTTCACACTGGTGTATGGCCACCAGCGAGAGCCTTGACAAGTGTGATTCATTCCAGGAATATTCCCCCGCAGCCACGGTGGTTCATCTGAGTGAATGTTCCTTCACATCACAGCTCAGCCAGACCTTTCAGTCGAATGTATTTGTGTCTGCTATGTTCATCAGCCATTCTTTCAGTATTAGCATGTACTGTAGGGAGCCAGCGCTTGTTCATTTTTATCCAGTGGATTTTGGCCCAGAGTTCAAGGAGAAGGAAAAATAGTCAGCTAAGCACTGTAGTGATTCAGGAAAAGAGGTGAAGAGTTGATGTAGGTGGCCACGTTTGGTTGCCAGACATTTTAAATATACAAAGGTTTAGTCAGCTATCTGCATAGTTTATCTAATGCCATTCAGTCTTTGTGAATATTTGATTTCCACAACACCAGATAAAAACTTGTTTTTCCAAGTGTTTCATTCCTTGGGATAAATGAGGTGTTAATTCTTAGGTTTAGCTTTGTTAAATGCAATGTTTCTTATTTATTGGTTGGCCATTTCCCTCATTTATTCATTCTTTTTGTCTAATACTTTTTAGCCATGCTTGTGGCTGTCGGGATGGCATTTTGATGCAGGTTTTAGTGACACGTCTTGACAACTACTGGATAGATTACCACGAAGTTTCATACATATTTCTATGGTGCTGAGAAAAAGAACCTTGGTGATCCCCCAACCTTTCCTCTGGTACCACCATGAGGCTGACATTTGTTTGGTTTTAAGTGAAATGTCTTAACAATTATTGGATGGATTGCCATGACATTTGGTTCACACATTCATGTTCCTCACTGGATGAATTATAAGCAGTTTGGTGATCCTGTAACTTTTTGTCTAGCACTACCATCAGATCAAAATTTCTGTTACTAAATACTAAAAACTAACAACATTCCCATCAACCTTAGTTACACTCAAAACACAGCTGTTCCTAACAGTTGCCTAACTGATCCACCAGCGTGGCTGTAGACTCTTGTTTTTCAGTATTAAATATTAAACCATCAGTATTAAATACTACAACCATTTACAGCACTACTGGTTGCCTTAACTGTGTTGTAGTGACATGCAGATCAAAGTTAATGACTCATCAGGAGTGAGTCATTCTTATTTTTGCCACACATTTCAAAATTACTCTCACACAGTTTCAGGCTTGTGCTAGCAAGTTTCACTCATTCAGCCTAAACTACCTATAACTACATGTTACGGTAAACATGCTAAATTGGAGCCCTCACGTCAGTTGGGTGTTATTGTGTGTCTACAAGCGTCAGCCTAAATGACACCCAGGTTCACCGCCCATGACCACCAGGGAGTTATATTGAGGCTTGTAGCACGTATCTTCACTCATTTCTTGTCAAAAACAAATAAAGATAGTACAGTTACTCTCAAACCATCTACAGCAAACTCAATATGAATATTTAAGCGTGTGATAGAGAACCTTTTATCAGGTCGACTATAAGCTGTGCCTTACAGTAAGTGTCTCAAACAAATAATGGACAGACTGTTTTAACTTCATTAAATATGTCAAAGAGTAGCATTAAATACCAATAATATAGCAGTCATAACTGTTTTTTGCTTCACGAAAATATGGAAAGACAGTTATAAATCAGTGTAGTTAATAAAAAACATTTTGTAAATGAAACCCTCCACTCTTGAATCCAACAGTTGGAAAGGCCTGTTTTTCTCCTCTATACCTCCACCATCTCTTTTGCCTGTAGGGAAAAAGGCCTTCAACATATAGAGTATATACACGACAGGCTTGGCCTTCCCTCAGAGAATGAGAGTGTCCCTGTGGAAACTGAAATACAGCCTGTCTGAACTCATTATAGTCTTATTTATCTATTTGGACATCTCACAACTCATCAATCCTGCCACCTCAAATTGTGTTTAATACTGTATGCACTGTATGTGGTCTAGTCCATCATGTACCACTAAAGCTATTCATTGGCGAGTAATGAAATCTTTGTATGTTTAGCAGCTGTTAAAGGCAGGGTGAACCTCTGCTCATGTTCCTTGGTGGAGGAAACCTGGGGGGTAAAGTCTTTAGAGCTCAAGTTTCCAGCGCTCACCTGGCTAAAAGACTTGCTAGATGCTGGAAGGACAGTCACAAATAGTGAGTGGTGTTGATATTTAGTCAACTCTCACTTAAAAAGAGACTGCAAATAACAATCTGTTAATTTTCTTGACTCAGTGCTAAGTCTATATAAGGTCAGAAAAATGTGAAAAATGCCCGTCACATTTTCCTAAAGTCCAAGGTGATGATGATAAATTGCTTGTTTTATTTGACCAACACTCCAAAACCTAAAGGTATTTAGTGTATTATCACATAATATTGTAAATCCTTACCATTTAGAAGTTGTATCTAAAGATATATGGCATTTTTGCTTGACAAATGACTTCAACAATTAATCGATTCATCAAAATATTTATGTTGATTGATTAATTGATTGTTTTAAGTTCTGCAAAATATTAAAAACACATTCAGCAGTACAATTCAACAGCACCATAAACTGCAGTCTCCAAAATCCCCATAAAGTTGAATTAACACCTCTTAAAAACAGTTTCAACAGATACTGAATATAGGATTTATTGCATTGCTGTTATGTTAGACAGTATTGTTTTTGTCTAGTTGTACCTAATAATAAACCAACCACTGAATGTACGAGCCAATGAAGAAATCTGTCCAAGAAATTTGGATACTGCCTCTAGTACTTTTCTGCCTCTTTTTTCTTCTTTCTGTTATCGTTCTTATTGAAAGTGCACATCACCCAGAAAGTCTCTGTACACTTTACATAAACTGAAGTTGAAGTAGTAGTCTGTCAAACTTGACACCTCACTGTATGTTGGTATGCAGGTATGTCATAAACCTGTCCATTGTGTCAGTTGGAAGTGAGAGTATTTCTTTATACCTACAGCACCCGTTTGCATTCTCCTTGTGCTGACCTCCTGTTGGGCAGTGGATGCTGAACCGCGAGCCATAAAAATGACTTCATGACTAGAATTCTTCCCATTGTTTGCCTGTGTTGAATTGTTGTTGCAGCAGAAGCAGCGAGATGTCACCAGAACAGAATTCACCTTTTATGTGCATTGGCAACTGCCCAGTGGTACTTTTGTGCGATGGAGAGGTTTCATCAAACTGTGCTCAGCACTTTGTTTTATGTGAGCGGCAGAGCAGTTCAGTCTTAAAACCTCGTCAGTGGCCAATTAAGCAGAGCCATGAGTGTGCCACTTATCCTCTCCACTACTATGTGTTTGTTTTTTCTCAACCGCTGTTTGTTAGCTTTGCCGCATACTTTCACCATCCTTTCACTTTGACTTTATCCGTCACTAGCGTTTTTTTTATGATGCTAGCAGCAGACGGACACAGAGAATTAGCAGTGTGCTTGGTTGATTACAGCTACTCTATATGAGAAGGTGCTGAAGTTCATGGAACTAATTGCCACCCCCAGAGGCTGGGAAACTTGGGGCAGCTGCTCCCTGTCATTATCACAACTTCACTTATTTCTGAAGGCCACAGCAATTAAGATACCCTAATGATGGTGAGCCCAGTAACCCTGCTAATTGGCCCAGACTATTAATGAGTAACTGGGTCTGCACTGCTTGTCCCAAACACTTGTGGAATGTGCAGACGATGAAATGGGCCCGTTTTTGGAGGGATTTAGGGGAATAGCGTGGCTGATGTCCTAGATCCACTTTACTTGGGGCTGTTGATGATTTCCAGAAGTTTTCCTTGCTCACTCCTCATTTTCAGAAGCTTTGCTAACTGTATTATGCAATGTTTGTAATCATTGACAGGCTTTTATTTCATGGAGATGTTGAGTAAGATCGTAATTTAGATTCCACATGGTTGACCACAATGTTTATCACAGTGTGTTTGATACTTTGGATCAACCTGAACTTTCAAGTATGATAGTAAACTTTATGCTTAGATAATTGGACATTAACCCATCATTAAGTGATATAGCCTAGTTCCAGTATGTATTCAGAGGTGCAAAAGCCATGATAAAGCTGTAATTACTTGACAACTAAAGACACATGCTTGACTTTTCTTTTCTCTGAAGCAATAACAGCAATGATTAATGTGATAATAATGAATATAATGCCGAAACATCCACATTGAAAAGCAGTTTGTCTTGGTGATTTGAAAAACAAACCCAGCATGGCATTGTGTGGTTCTGTGGAAAGGAACAGTCAACTTGTGATGTCTAAGTTCCACATTTACTTTCAAGGGTTGATGCAAGACTGAGCTTTGTTTGAGTTAAGCAACAGACGAGTCAAAATTGTTAGGGTGTAGACTTTTTTTTAACACAGTCTATACTTAAAATAGCTTATGTCATTGTCTACTTGTGCACCTGTTTATTACTTGTTACACTGAAATAAATGCTCATTTTGTAAGAGAGATGAGTTTCAGTGATATAATTTGTGTGTGTGTGTTTGCATATTGCAGGTGTTGATGTGTTTATGAACCTGCAAGAGCTCATCCCATCATCACTGTACACCACAGAACACTGTCTCCACAGGCGGTCGTGCAACTGCATACAGCTTCATCCACAACTAGAGTAAACTTGACAAACCTGAAAAAACATCACCATGAAGCTCTATTTTTTGTTATTTTGTTGTAAAAGATACATTTTAATTGTCTAAAAATGAAGTTGGTTGATTACCTTGGCCTGGATTTTCAATGGGAGTGTTTTTACCACCATCACACACCAAAACAGTAATAGGTATATTGAGAATACATTGAGAAGGTTTTTTATTACCAATGTCAGTGTCATCTTTTGCTTACCCTTTAGTACATTGCTGATGTGACACTATCATGCTTGTCATATTGTTTATGTCAGCAGTGTAGATACTGATAACTCAAGGTAGAATTTGACACTGAGTGATTTATTGGATGGAACGGCCATTAGGCAGTTTAAGTCTAGCAATAGCCAATAATCACTGCCATGCCAACTGAGATATCCTTGCTATTAGCACAGAGAATTTGCTTGTATGGATTCATTTTTGTACGTCTACTTGGATGAGCTCATGCAAAAGGTTTCCCAGGCTGCAGGAGAAGACAGACAGTAGCACGCTGTCACGACCAATTACAATTTTGCAACGTATAATATTTTGAAAACTCAATCCTCACCAGTAATTAAACATCTGCATCTGGTGTATCTGTTACCCGTCTGTCCTCTCGTGTAGCTGTCCAGATTGATGACAGATAAAAATAAACAACATGATAGTCGATGCTTGACTGTCAATCGTGAAATATTGTTCAGACGGAGGGGTTTGTGCCATATGGAAAAAATATAAGTTAGTAAAACGGTTCTTGGATGATGTTAAAATATGATTTGTTCTTCCTCAATATTGCATTAATGCTATTCTAGAAAAATATGTCGACATGAGATCAGAACTCCTCACATGGTTTCACTATACAATGGTGTCTACAGTGATTCAATTTTCAACTTTTAGATTTACAGTATTAGATGTGGAAATTCACAACAGACTTTGTGGGAAGCAAAATCTGTCATGAAAACCTGAATCATGCAAATACAACATATCCACTGAGAAACTACAAATTATTAAACACATCAACTGAACTGCAAGGCAAATTTATTTACATAAGCCCCTCTTATCTTATCTCAAAATGGCTACCATACTACATGTCATATATCATACTACACCACAGTATACGTTATACACAGTGGTCACAGTTAATCACAATGAAACGCTCAGGTCCTTGCACGACTTCTTGTTTGCGTTTATTTTCCTTGTCTCAGAAGACCATTTGGATTTAATGAAACTCTTTGGCTTTGCAGGCACTTTAGCAATGTTAGTCATGTGTCTTTGGTTTCAGATTCTTCCCATTCCTATTTGATGTGGTTACACAAGCCATGTCAAGGGGACTTAGGCCAGTGGAAGTGAAGTGTTGCTGGAGATGAAAGGCAGCTTATGCAAATGTTTACTGTCTTCACCTGTTGATCTAATATTAAGTCAGGCTAGTAGAAACATGTGAGGCTGATGGAAACATTCAGCCACGCACATGTTTGTGTCCCACACATTGTGCACTTTCTATCTCATGTTAACTGTATCTCTTTGTATTTTTTTCAGGGTTTTGACGAGTGTGTGCTGACCTGATCTTTCAATGGCGCTGACAGTGAATCTGATTGGTCCTTCACCATGGGGCTTCAGAATATTTGGTGGAAGGGACTTCAAGAAGGCCATAACTGTATCGAAGGTACTCGTCAACAGTCACCCTGCTGCTGAACCTCGTCACACCTTATCAAACCATATCCTCTGTTTTTGTCAGAACACTGTCTGTAATGGCATGTCATGCAAAGTCAACTTCCTCCTTACTATGTTTCTTTTCTTGTCTTTGTTTGTGTCCGTGGGCTGCTGCGTACCTATTTCCTTGACTACTGAAGCCATTATAATGGAGTGGACGTAGATTACATTAGAAGGAAACCACTGATTACAGTTACAGTGGAAGTTGAGGTGGGAGGTGAGGTGTTCCTGGTCCCAGAGTACAACATTGAATGTGTTTGAGTGTGGGTGTTTGTTACAAAGTGTGTTAACATACGTGCATTACCACGTGCATCAGTACATTCTTACTTCAGCACATGCATGCTGTTTTTGCAGATCTTTTTTTTTAAGTCGGTGTTAAGAAAAATGTTGCTGGGGGGTGTGGAAATGAAGAAGCGGAAACACTGGCACTGTAAGCAGACGGCAGACAATAAACACCACCAGGAAACCCTGCTAAGACGAACTTCTACATGCCACAGACACCCAGCTCTGCCAACTGCACATCCTGGTCCCACATCACCACCTCAGCCTGCATTTCCCCTGTAGTCTTTAAGACATAAAGGATAAATTATGGTAAAACCATGGCAGGGTACCAATGCTTTAAACAGCCTGAGTTTCAAGCTCCTTCAACTTCAAAAGCATTTATTGTTTGCCCCCTCTTGACACGTTATGTTGGAAAAACAGGTCTCCTCATGAATAATGGGCTTTAGGTCTGATTTCATTCCTGCCATATAGTAAACAACACCAGCATGTTTGCTTGTCTCAAATATCAAACGGGTTCTGTGAAGCGACAGGGATTCCTGCTGAGAGAGAAACTGCATCACTGAAATTGGTTTGCGAAGCCCGAACGGCTTGTCTCACCCCACCACCATCTCCCCCACCCGCAGTGAAGCAGCCATGGGGCTGGACCGTCTGAAGTGGTTGGCGCTTGGCACAGAAACGACATGGATGCCCTCTTTTTATTTACGTTGGCCTGAAAGATAGCTTGCCCCTGTTTCGCTTGGGCAAAGACCCTAGAAGAGAGCCCCCAACTGCGCTTAGTTTATGTGAAACCAGGCGTGTCCTAATCAGAAAAGGCACGCACTATTGTGGGTCACCACAGCAACGCTTAATTGCCTCTCGAGTGGGCCCACAGACATGGCACCTCTGCCCTCTTGCTTGGCTAAACTGACAAACAGCCTGTTGACTGGCATTTTCTTTGCATCAAGACATTTTTCTTATAGAGATGGAAGGAGACTTTGATCCTCTGTGATTGGCTTTTCGCATTCTTTTCTTTATTGTGTCTCTCTGTTTTTAATTGTGAGCCGAGCGCCGTTTGTGGCAGATGTCAAGCTATTTTTTAATGTTTAATATAATAATGTTCATTCTGGCCTTTGTCTGTGTGTTTGGGTGTGTATGCATGGGACACAGGAACCAAGCTGAGAGCAGTGGACGATATGTTTTGGCCCATTAGTGTGGAATTCCCTCTGATGTGGCGGTATAGCATTGGCTTTGACATGCAGTGAGGCTGGTTGCAAAGGTCAGGCCCAGTCAAACCATCAAGTAGTGTCACACTAATGACTTCTCCCCAAGGGTGTCATGAATCTGTCCACTGTTGACCGGCACTGCCTCGTTCCATGTGTGTAAAAGGCTGTGGTATCTGTTGGTATTTACTACTAGTGTTATGTTTCAGAGACAGAAACAGTTGGATTAAGAGCGCGGCTAAAAGTATGTGAGCAACATGTCAACACCTTTTCTCTTTTACTCATTTGTCAATGCTGAATATCAGTCAATGACTAATTGTCAGCCAGAGATATAGAGTTGTCTTTGCTTGCCAGATGGATAGCATCCATAAAGGGTTCTGTTCAAGCGGGTCCTGGGGCCAGTAGGATCTAACTGGAGCTCATTCTTCTGTTCAACAGGTCAACGGGGGCAGCAAGGCAGAGCAGGCAGACCTGCAACCCGGCGACATTATCTTGGAGATCAACGGGGAAAACACGGCCGACATGTTGAACGTGGAGGCTCAGAACAAGATCAAGAATTCCAAGACCCATCTGCAGCTGGTGGTGGAGAGGTACACCAACAAACATCTGCTGTAGAAACAAACATACTGCAGATGTTGATTAACACCTGCTACCGTGAAATTTAATTGTGTGGTGTACAAATTTTTGCAGCTTGATGCACCATATGAATATTTGAATCATCCCTGATTTTCTGTGTTTGTGCCAAGACCACAGTTTCTATCTTCTTCACACTGTTTTTAACTTCAGGCAAGCACTGTACAAACAAAACAAGTGATCGTAATCAGGGGAAATGCCAGCATGTATGAGAGCCACGCTGTTCTCCTCCCTTGTCCTTCTCAATAAACCCTGTTTTGAGATATGCCAAGACTTTGTTTGGATGACAGGGATTTGGCTTCCTTTGCGCTAGGACTGCTCTTGGCTGGCATTTTGATTAAAGGTCCTCCCTAAATTCTCATTTCTTGTCACTGTTGCCACCCTGTCACTGTCTTTCTTAGTTCTCCTCCCTTATTGCGCACAGAAACACACACTCCCACATGTGTGCTTTCCCATACTTCCTCCTTGGATGTCCCACGTCCATGTGAGTGAATTTTTGCCTGCTGACCTCATGTCTCCCACCAAGCCAGAAACAACACCGTTACTCCGTGCTTGCCCAGGACAATGCCACTGTAGCTCTGCCATGCCTTTAATCCCACTCTGTTAGCTGTCGATGGTTTTCAGCTCCAAGCCCCTCACTGTTTGTACCCCCACAAACTTTTATCTTAATGCAACTCTTTAAGCTTTAAATTATATCATACAACCCAAGAGGACTGTAATTTAGTAGCACAAATCTGTAGTGTTTAATTTGTTCTTTGCTTAGTTGAGAGCACTCCTCTTTTCCAGCTCAAGGTCTGATTGGCAGATTATCCTCATCAAACCAGCAGTGATGCGGGTACCGGCCGTCAAAACACAGCTGGTGTCGCCAACTGGAAGAAGCTGGCATCAGCCTGTCCTCAGAATATAAGAGTTGTTGTTTTTAGGCTTGTCTGCTGCTGTGTAGAGAAGCTCTGCTTTATTGTTGATGCATCCAACAACACATTCACAACAGACCTTCCTAACTTGGTGTATTTTTATAGAAACAAAGCAACCACAGCATCACTGTCTTCTCTTTGACCCTTAAAGCTTTTTAGTCAGGCTTTGTTTGCAGCTTTTTGTTTGGACTTCATTGTTCACTGAGGCCTCGTGGATGATGTCACGTTGACCGAGCAATTTGTCACTGCTATTTCTCTCTGATCCTGTTGCTCTCTCTAATGGAGTTGGCTATCACAATAACTCATGGGTGTCATTATCACAAATTACCACAGAGGGCTTTAAGATATGTACATACAACACCCTCTCTCCTTGGACCCTTGATTCTGAGAAAAAAAACTGCACAAAAAACCCTTTAACATGAGAGAAAAACTGATCAACCAAAATGTGTCCATAGCACAAAGCACTGAAAACTGTCATGTGCAAGAAGTTGGCTTTGAATTATGTGAGATTCATATTCTTGTTTACTTATTCTTTGATCAGATAGTTCCTGGTATAAATCACTATTTTTAGAATAAGTAATAATAGTTGCAAAACCTCAGTGCTGGATACAAATAGCAATTAAATAGCAATACAAGGAGCTTTAATTTAATGTGCGGGTATTCCTTGTATTGCTATAAGTCAATATTTTGCCAATATAGAGTTCTTGTACATCTGCTTGTGTTTTGACAGTGGTGAATATATGAACTTTGGCTTATTTTGTCAAGTGAAAAAATCTGACTGTGTAGAAAAACAATATATTACTTAAATAAGCTAGTACCATTTTGGCAAAACCTCAGGTGTCACATCTTTATATTTAATAAAAAAAAAAAAAAAAAAAAAAAAAAAAAAAAATCCTGGTCACAGCTTCACACAAATCGTGGGTTTTATGGTTGTATGGATTTGAAACCTCTTGAACTGAACTGGTGAAAATTTAGTGGTTTTTAATATTTCAGTTTTTTTGAAAGGACAGGTATCCTGACAATGCACATGTCTGAGGAATCTCCCTCAGGCAGGTTAACTGCAGGTCCCCCCGATGACAGCTATGAACAGCTTGTATCAGCAACGTTTTCAAGTGCTGATTTATGTCAGTTTCACATCTCTGTGGTATAACTTCATAGTAAGCATTTTCGCTTAAAGCAAATTCATCCATCTACTTCTGTAAAGGAGACCTGTAGCCAGAGGTCATCAGTTATAAACTAGACAACGATGTGATGTGACCATTGACCCCAAATACCTTTACTTCACTGTCTGAAGACCACAACTTCCTCTGCTGTTCTGATGTACATGGTAGAAATTGGAAGTTTAAAGCAAAAAGTGAGCATTTTTCAGCTTTGCAGTTCGTAATTCAAAGCAATGAGTTTTTCAGGCCCGCCACATTAATATTTCCCCTACGGGAAGAAATGTCTTACGGCTGCTGTATCAGTTTCCGTCTTCTTGCCATCTCTCTCCTGCACACAGTATTTGGAGCCCAGGCCACGAGAGGTGTGTTTCTGGGTGATTTACCACAGGCATCCAGGCCTTCCTGTGTGCCTCATTACCCCGGGCTCAACCAAGAGCCAGTCAGCCTCTGGCCCTGCAGCCAGGGGGGCACTGTGTGTTTGCATTGGCACCTATACTGCCCATATTTTCCCCTCCAAATTCAATGATGGTATTGCTTACAGAATGTGTTTTTTATTTAAGAAAGTAAAGCAAAAATGACTAGTTGGAAAGAGGAGACCCATCAGGAGAATATTTTCAAAAGGGGGACAAAGTCTGCAGCACTCTTCTTCTCTTCTGCAGTTATTGCTAAGGCTTTGTTCATGTTACAGGCCGTAATGCTCAATTCCAATTTTTTGTTTGTTTGTTTTTTTTAGTCAGATTAAATCTTTTTGTATTGATGGTTCACATTCATGTTTATAAGTGACATGTATCCGACTCCAGTGTGAGTACTCCTAAATTGACACGCATGCACAGATTTAACAGAAATGTGAGCCGCATGCATACAAGACAACAATAACATCAAATCATAAACATTACAATAAGTTCCTTCCAGTTTGGCTTGAATAGAAGTTACTCCATAAATATCCAACAAATGTGAAACTTCCTCATCTCTCCCTATCACTGTTGTTGCTCTCCTTCATATTTATGTTTACTGGGCTATGATGTGCTTACACTGAGTGATGGCGACAGGTGATATGTGCAGAGAAGTGAGACATTGGGGAAAAAAAAAAAACACATGAACTCTAATATGAGCATTTTGATAGTGGTTGTGTAGCCAGAGATCAGATCTAGGACCACACATGCAAGTGGCCCAGATCTGATCTGATATGAAAAATTCTGATTTGGTTTGTTCACACTTCACAATCAGATCTGAATCACTTGGAGGTTAAAAGAACATCTGATTTGGGCCACTTCAGCATGTGATGTGGATGTAGTTTAAAAGATTCATGGGAACATGCTGATAGATGTTCAGCAGAACCCAGCATGTCTTACAGGTTCTTGAACATGAAATTACATACACTGAGTACATCAGCTTGTCCAGAATGTCATTTAGACAGGTCTTAATTATCATATTTATTTATTTAACATGACCTACCTTCAGTGTTTTTTTTCTGTTTTGTTTTATTTGTTCAATACTCATGGATCAGATTTTATTGCACATTCTGTACAGATGGGAAATTAAATTTTGAGTTAAGTGAAGTCAGATATAATCAGTGTTGACTGTGGGTTTCTTTCTTTTAAGACACGGATCTCCCAGCCCTGGACAGACAAATGGCATCAGCACCCCTGAACAGCTCACCGGACGCTTCCAGGTCAGAACTTAATCTGTCTACAGTTTGTCTTGATTACTGGCAAATAAATATACACTTGTGTCCAAGACAGTACCCCAGCCACATTGCTCAAGTTTTATTTGGATAATATGTTGTTTTGACTACATAGTGTATGCTGTTTCATTTCTACTAATGCAGGCATTACACATCTGTTTATTACATCTGATTATTTCACTGTCCTCAATGCAAGACATTATAGTGATTTAGTGCTTGTTCCTGTGTTTTATTGAGATGCAGGGTGTGATTTCCTGGGGGGGGCGGTGGTAGGGATTTTCCCGCCTCTGGTCTATGTATCTCTGCCTCTGCTGAGTTATTTTTAACTCTGGTGGAGATGGAAATTTATTCTCCTCATAGTGATTTATGCTGCTTCACCCATAGATGATATAAAATTTAAATGGGCTTTTTTAAAAAGAAATCTAAGTAAAGCACTGTAGCATGAGAATAGTGCAAACAACATTAAAATCAGAAGTGGACTTTTACTGTCAGGAGAGATGACACTGCGTCTAGGCTACATAATGAATCAGTAAACGGACCAGGGGTTGCCTCCTTCTCTGCTCAGAGATTTTGCAGAAATGTGGGTAAAAGAGGAGCGACGACATCCTGCGGATGACGCCTCCACAGGAAAGCAGAAAAAGTCTATCGTCAAAGCAGACTGTTTTCTTAGTCTGACAAGAAGGCATCTACTGTAGCCTATTTATTTTTATGATGATAGCATGTTGTGCTATTGCCGTTGTGATTATTTTCTATTCAATATTGACGTTTGCTGCGTGCTGCGTATAGAGCTGAATTAAACAGGGACTTGGAAGAGTAACATTAAGAGCATTGACATGTCTGGCTGAGTGGCGCTATCCACAGTACTGAAAGGAGCGTTGGGGGATTTAATTCTGGCATGTTAAGTTAGCATTTAACCTTTTGTTTTGTTGTATATGATCACATCTCTTATGTGTCCAGATGAAGAAAGGACAAGGCATGAACTTGACATCACATCATTAAGAGTGGAAATATTGTGCTGCTTGATGAATAAATACTGTGGTCAAGTTCAAGTTTCATAATTGTCTTATGAAAGTTAATAATTATTTTATAAATGTTAGTGTAACACACAAGAAATAGCCCAATAGGCCTCATAATCTATATAGGCTCACTGTGGATTTATTTTCATGAATAAAAACATCGCCCCTCTGATTTTTTTTTTTTTTTTTTTTTTCACAAATTGCACCCTGTTGAGATGATAAGTCCCAAACCACCACCTACAGTACATGATGACACTGAATACATTGTCTGTAGACCTGTTTGAGGATACAATATTTTCTTGTCTATAGAGACATTCTCTAGTTATGTTCATCAGATACTAAGACAATAACTTTGCTCTGGTGTGATGTTTTTTAGGAGGCAGTAATAGTGAGTCGAGATGAGAACCAGAACTACAGAGAGTACACCATTTCCAGCCCTGTGTCACTGTCCCCTGGACCTTATTCACCAGATCCTCCTGCCAGCCCTGACAGGAAGAGGGAGACGCTGACACCAACCGCCAACAAGAGGTAGCTCACCTTACCTGCTGTCATAACATTTCCATGTTAGAGCATGCAGATCGAGTTTTATTGTATTGCAAAGCTGATAGAAATCAGAGTCTCACTGATTGGCACACTTGATGCTAAAGATTGTGATAACGTTTTTTGAGGCAGATGCCAACTTCCTCCTTTAATGTCAGTAAAATTACTATACTAGAATTACCTGTACTACAATTTTTACAACAGTGTGGAAATTACAAAAAAATACAGAAAAAGCATTAGTTGAACTTAAATATGTGCTTGTTTGTAGCATTGGGAGCTGTTAGACAGTTACTGAACCCGCTGCCAGCTTGTCCATTCCTGCATTGTTACTGTTCTTACCAATGTTGTAACGAAAGCAAAGGAATTCTGTATGGACTTGGATCTGGTTACTTAAAATTTGCAGTTTGGACAATCAGCCTGAAAGATCAGATTAGTAAAAAATTCTTTCAGCATGAGCATCTACCGCTGAGATTGCAGATCGCAACCAACTGAATACCTGAACTGAATACCAAACCAACTGGTTTGTCCATTCTGGGCTACTGTAGAAACATGGAGGCTCCGTGGAAGAGGACCCACTCCCTATGTAGATATAAAGGACTCATTCCAAAGTAACAAAAACACAACGATTCTTATTTTCAGGTGATTATACATTATTCAAAACACACTTATGAATATTTTATTCAGTTTTTTCTCGTGTTTTTATTATTTCGGCCAATAGATCCCCCTGAAGTTTACACACTGGTCCTTTAAGACATTTTTGAGGTCAACATTTCAGATGGACAGTTGAGTCTTTTTCAGAAACCTGTCCATTCACGGCTTGAATAGGCTTATATCCTGACAAAAGGTTGCAACAAGTGCTCTCTTGACTCTACAACAGACCCAGAGTCAATAGGTATGGAAATAACAGACAGAAAGTGGAGCCATGGGATTGTACTGTAGTAACAAAGGATATGCACAGGATATCACATTCCACAGTTTGCATTCACCTTAACAAAAGGCAGAATGTGGAACGTTCACCACGCTTTCTCTACGCATGGCTGTTTGTTGGCTCTCCTGGACAACTTAGTAGGTCACAGTTCAAACCCCAAATTTTTGCCCTTGTTTGGACTTACGACATGTCCTACACTTCCTGATTCCCATATTCTTGTTACATAATTACAACGCCTCTTCTAACTATTGTTCTTTCATGTCAATCATCATAATCTCTATTTTACCATCTAATACTGTCAGTAACTGTGCGGTGCATCAGGTTTTTACAATTGTGGGTTATTGTTTCAAACTATGGTGTTTTTTCTAAATAAATAGGTTTTCTGTCATCAGATTGGACCTGTGGAACTAGAACATGTTTATGTTAAAATGTATGAACTGCTTCTGTTTGTATGTATGAACCAAACTAGGGGTGGATGACATGGATAAAATCCTGCATTATGTTATCAAAATTTTGTATCACAATATAAAAATTCTGCATGTTTCTATACAATACTTATGTAATACCTGAAAAGGTAATTTATCATGTTGATGGAAAAGACAATAGTGCAATCAATCAGTCCTGCTCATTAATTTGCATATTGTCCACATACACACGGACATCAAAGCACAGCTCCCTCAGTATAAATGATGGCAACTGTATATATCTCACTGTATATAGAGTCATATTGCCTAACCTGACACATATGTGTCACTGACTCTGTTGTCCTTATGTTCTAGTATCCAGCTGCGTTCATGGTCTCCAGAGGAGAAGAGTCACAGGCTGTCTAGACCACTTTCACAGGTTGGTTTCTGTTTTTTTTTTTGTTTTTTTTTTAACTAGCCAAATCCCCTTTTTTGTTCCTTTTGTAACTGCTGCTTTTGAAACACATTTTCAGATGTCAACAACTGTCCACCCTGTAAAAGAGAAACAGCTGAATTCTGGCTATGAAATTTCTTGAATTAGTTGGGGACATTGGTTTTTAGTAAGCATGAAATGACTGTCTCCTCCAGCCAAAGTTTGTTGTGCTCCTCTCTTTGTACTGTCACTGCTGTAAAAAAATAGGTTTTCTAATTAATATTTTAGATGATATAATAGTAGGATGACTCCCTTGCTATCATGGCACATGTACTGGTTCAGGACCCATGTAAATACACCAGACAAACACATGCAGATTGTTTAGATAAATGTTTTATGCCCTCATAAAGTCTTTCATCTGTAGCTGCAGTTTCAGGCTGTAGTTCACTCAGACAGTACAGCTGAGGTTTTTTTTTCCTCTCATCTGTAGCACTCTGTGAGATGTATTTATTTTGACTGCATAGCCCAGTTCTATAAGAATAACATATTTCAGTGCTTAGCTTTTCCTCTTGAATTGTTACTCTGTGGTGCCACAGAAGATGCCCTACAAAGGTTAGTGGACCCCAGTGAACTGTACGTGGACTTCACAGTAACAGCAGGATACAGAGAAGGCTTGACATTTTTATAGTGGGGAGTGTATGAACTAAAAAGGCCAGTCTTTTAAAATATCTGACCTTAAGCTGAACAACAGTCTGAAGCTGTTTCATTCAGAGACTGCTCCAGGAGAAAAAAGATTACTTTCTGTCAAAACAATGGCCTTAACCTTTAGTTGTCTGAATGGAGTCTCATTAGTCTCAGTAAGCAGTAAAATATGGAAAAGTGGTAAAATGCAGACTTGGGGTTATCGTGAGACTGCCTCTAAACTATGTTGTGCTTATTTACAATTCCAGCAACAAAACCAACAGGGGGGACTCAGGCGTCTGGAAAGACTTCAGTGAGTTAAAGAGAGAAAATGTTGTGGGAAAGTTCATCATGAGCTATTTCAGCTATGTCTACATGCTTCGTCTCAAGCATGGGTCCCACTGAAGACCGAACATGTGAGATGACAGAGCAGGAAAAAACACACAAGACCTTTTGTAATGGCACAAGGAATTCCAGCCATTTTTATAGCTCTTGTGAACATCACATAAAGTTAGATAAATATGCAAAGGTTTGAACTTCAAAACATTCAAGCGTTCCTTCCAAGAGGCTGCTGGCTGAGAGGGTCTGGGATTCTTTGTGCTGTTTAGATGTTAAATGGGATTCAGATGCACTGTCACTCACAGTGATGTCCAGTCTTTGAGACTTGCTGGCTTACGTCAGAGATCCCCTCTATACTTGGAGAAAGATGAACCAGTCTAGTCATGATATAACTAAGTGGGTCTTTTGAGGACGGATTATTACTTTTCCTGAGCAGTTCTGACCAATCTATCTAAATAAAATTCTCCCGTCAATCATGATTGCCATAAAATCTGGTCCCAACAAAATAAAGTTTTCAGGAATACAATACAGAGTCCCTCCTAATATCTAAGTTGGCATGTTGTTTGCTGCATGTTGTTTGCTTCATGTTGTTTTAGGGCAGGGAGGGTGTGTAGGATGTCTGTGTGCAGACATGAATCAGCTCTGTGACTGGCTCACTGTTAAGGCAGATCCAACTGACACAAGTGTGATATGTGATGTTCACCTGGACGACTGACACCCCAGGCAGACAGTAAACTGGACTGGAGATGATGGAGCGGTCTAGTGTCAAGTCCTTACACTTGGAGGGGAATTGGCTTTTATGTACCATGAATCTGCTTGGCAAAAAAAGTATTATGATTTTAATTAGATTGAAGTGAAAATGTCTGAAACAAGGTATGTAGTTTTAAGTAACAGTCTCAAAGATCTCCACTTGGTTCTCTTTGGCGGCCCCTGTGGCTGAGCGTCCATATCACATTTTTTTTCTGAGTGCCAGCATCTTTTTTCAATTGTTCCCGGCGTGGAGAGAGTTTATGCGGCCGCATGCGGCTGCCTAGAGAAAAAGTGCTGCAACCAGTGTTTTTTGTTTTTTTTCAGAGCACTCCAGCTTTTTTGTGCAACTACTCCAAGTGCTTCTAGTTAAAAATCTCTGAACTTTTAAGAAAGGCACTGGTGTCGTCACTGTCACTCCTTTTCAGGCAACCAATCATATATTGGTTGGTGCTCATGGTGAAAAAACAATGTCAAACAAATAGATAGTAGCCTAAGAATAACAAATAGATAATAAAAAGCAAAGGGGCGGTGCTAGTCTATCATACAATGGCGGTTAGAGTGGTAATATGTTGTCATAGAAACAAAACCCATGCACAGCGCTTCATCAAAAAAAGTGCTTTTACTGCCAGAGAAAATGCTATATGGACACACACCTTAAGGCAATAAGCGGTGATTGCAGGTGTGTTTTTGGACCTCACTTCCCAGAGACACTTCACACACAAGTGAGTTGAAGAGCGAGTATTGTGTTAGCTCCGCCTACCCTCACAGGCAGACCAGCCACTGCTGGGTGATCGGAAAACATGTAACTAACTGTGCGTTGCTCGTGATTTTTCCTGGGAATGTCGCCACCGACACCCAGTTGGTAATACTGCTAATGCAAGAGCTTTTATCAGTGGGCCATAGGTTCAGTCACCATTGTGTTACCTCATTCAGCAACAGATAGTGACTTAACGGACATTTATTTAAATGAAAATCTTCAAGATTATTACTTTAAGTCAAGGTGATGGTTATTTAATATGTAGCTCTGGGAAATTAACCATTTGAACTTGCAGTTATGAATTTTGGAGCTTCTTAAAGTGGTACCCCACAGATTTTACACGGGAGCAGTTTAAAGAGCACAAAGAGTGCTGCTCAGCTTGTGCAAACAGTTTTAAAAACAAGCCTGTGTTACAAACTTGGAGTTTGAATTTGAAAGACATGAGGGTTTCATGAAAGCTATTGAGTTGCATTATGGGGAATGTTATATTCTGTTTTTTCTGAGTGTCACCCATACAAGGGATTAAAAGTGAGGATGCCTGCTGCTTCATTTTTCCTTGGAACAATAGTCTCTTGTAAGTCCCTCATTTTAATGAAAGTGCAATGCTAAATTGCTGGTGCTCCTTTTTAATGATGCTACAAAAGGTTCTTATAACAGTCTTAGTTTGAACTACAGTTGGTTTGTCACATCAGGTCCTTTGGCTTAATGGTCTGATAGACTGAATAGTTAAAGTATTCATGCTTATTTCAGCTGATTGATATTACATTATACGTAGTTTTCAATGTATTATTTCTCACAGATGTTATTGTATGCCTCTGGTAAATACTGATGCGGATGTTTTCAGCATCAATCCAAAACCACATTCTAAAACCCACTGTGGAGTTATAGGGAGGCTGTGGCAAGCAAACCATGGTGGAACAAACTTCCGTGTTGGCCTACAAAAAACACTTTAGGAGCTGTGTTGTGGCTCAGATCTCTCTCAGTAAGCCCCGAGGAATGAACTCGCTACTGTCATGGCTGTCCGTCTGGGATGGCCTCGCATGTTTGTGGTATTTATGGAGTCGCCCGTTCTCCCTTTTTCCTTACCATTTTTAAATTCACCCTTTTCTCTTATTTTTCTTATGTTGGAATCTCTGTCCTCTGGGAGACTTTACATTCCTTCTATCTCCCCCTACTCCAACTTGGCCTTTTTTGGCCTGTTCAACTGTCCATTCAGTAGTTTTGGGGTAATACCACGTTTTGAATTTTGAGAGGACTGCAGTTTGAAATTTTTGGTTACTGCTTTGTCCACTACATTATCCCCTTTTTTTTCTTTTTCTAGTCTGAAAGCTGATTTGGATTTTCTTATTCTCCCATCTATGCATGTTAGGCCTCACTGTTTACCATCATCCAGCCTGGTGGATGAGAGTTTTGGGTTTTGGCTGACCCCTTCCTCCGAAAGATGTCTACTCTGGTTTTAAAGTGGTGACGAGCCTCCTGCCGCAGTACTGTGATTAGTGAGTAGAGTTCTTTCAGAGCGCTCAGTGGGGAAATGGCTGGGAAGAGGCCTGCCTTGGGCACTGTGAGCATTATGCTGCTCGGGCTGGCAGGAACACAGCAGCCCAGTGAACGCTGAGATGTGGAGCCTCCATGACAAGGGCCTCTGTCCTGACTGAGAGGTGCAGAGTACTGCTGTATCAGGTGATCAGCCTCTCTGAAAAGCTCCTAAAAGGCTTTTCCACCCTTGTTTTGGCTCCCTAAGTGAGGAGAGTGGGATGCGCAACAGGATCCCCCATTTTCCAGGGTGTTGGATATCCTGAGAAAATGCCCGTGTACAATAGTGGCTGTGATGGCAGAGGCTGTGGAAGGCTGGTGCTGCTTTTTCCCTCGTGTCACAAGGCCTGTCGTTGTGTGATGGGGGCTGGAAGAAATGGGGGTAGGGGTGGAGCAGAGTGGACACCAGGGAGCCTGCTGACATTCCCAAACTGTACTTAAGCCATCACACCACTCTGCAAAGCCTTGAGTGCTCTAAAACAGCAATGTCCTTTGTGCCTGATTACGAAGTCCAAACTGCCTGCAGCACCACAGGCAACACATGTATGATGATATGTAAAGATTAGGACTGCATGATTAAAATAGATACTCCACTTCATGACTTTCATACACATAAGCCTTTGTCTTGAGTGCACTTCATCTCCACTGATGGATTTTGACAATTTCTACAGAATTTTATAATACTTTGCATGTACTGTCTGTGGGATTCATCTCAGTTTTTGTCTGTGGTTAGTGCATCCACTTTCCTTTTACACTTGAATGTAACACAGTTTTCCCCTGGGACAAAAATGTCTGCCTTGACCTGACACTTCCCCTACATTTCCCATACCATAATCATTTGGCAACATGCTTGAATGTTTTTCAGGAAATCTTTGCAGTACATCTTAATCAAGAGCTATAAAGGGTGTTGTAGTGAATAATAAAAGTGGCCTTTAATCAGACGGTGTGACTTTTGCAGGAAGCATTCACCCCGCTGAATTGTCCTGAAACAACAGTCCCAACCTACCAGCTTATCCTGACCGCTGACCATCATAAGAACCAAGACAAATTCAAAGAACCGTAAAAACTTAGTAAAACCGTTTATGACTAAACTCTTTCTAAAGTTGGATTGATGCATTTTATTAGAATTGTTTTGTTCTGTCATGCCATCGTGTGACTCACTGTGTTCCTGAGCTTCGGTATCTACTAGCTCACCACCATGACAAAAGAAGCAAAAGCATCCTAGATTCCTGTAAGCCAGGCATGGGATTTTATCTGAACTGGCCGGCCAATGTCATGATTCAGAGCATCTGTTTATATCATCAAGAAGTGACCACAACGGGATCTCTGTTGCGATGAACTGGGCCAAAACCAAACTGCTTTTCACGAGACATGACCCGTCACTGGGCCATTAGGACCAGGCTCCATGTCTGGGTTTGCAGTTGCTGCACTTTGAGGTTCCTGAGGGTTGCCTCAATGGGCTGCCTGATCCTGTGCTGGGATAGGGTGGTTGCTTTATAAATATCCCTCCTAGTGCAGGACGGCCAGCTCCTGCAGGATGACACTTGGTGTTGGGACCATGCAAACCAAACTTTTCCTCTCCATGCTAAATTTGGTGGAGTGGCCTTGGCTGTTTGACATGTGTCACTGAGCTCTTTATCCAGAAAGGGCGGGTAAATATCTAGCCATACATTCTCTATTTCATACATCTCCTTCTGTCCACTATTCTCATCACAGCAGGCCAGCCTGCATGGCAGTAAGCTGGCTTTGTCCTGCTCTATTCTAGAGGTTGTTGTGGATAGGAGTGCAAAGCTGTGGTCATTGCTGTGGAGCAGAAATGGAGACTTGGCATGCAGGAATAGAGCAAAGTTTATGTTTTTTAAATGGAGTCGAAATGTAAAATGTTATATTGCACGCACTGTTGGTTACAGAGGGAGGTTACAAGAAGCCTTTATCTTCAAGACTGGTGACTCAGAGGTAAATTCACTTCACCTGTAGGGGCTTCTCCTCCAGCATTAAATACAGATGTGCATATCTTTTCCTTGACGATGATGTTTGGGAATGATGTACTATTTCAGGTTGGACATGAGTGGGTCTGTTGTTTTGCTTGGCAGGCCGGTGCTGTGCTAAGCCAAGCCAGTGTTGGGGGAGTGGTGCTGGCAGTGGCCACAGTGGAGGGATGTTTTCTTCTTCTCTGCACAGTGAGCTCTGTGACCGGACAGTGTGAGGCCTTTTCACGTGGACGCATAGCCGTTAAGCTTGGGGTCCATTGTGGCTGCTGCACGGGCAGCATGCCTCTTCTCATCCCTACTAATTGATCAGCATGCCTGTTTTTCTTTCCCCTGGAGTGGAAAAGCAAACTGGGGCACTTTTGATTCCCTGTGCTTTCCAGGCCCCCAGACGCACTCACGGGGACACTCGGCCCTGCAAGTTTTATGGGGAAATGTTGGCCGGGAGAGATGGGCCTTTTTACTAGTTGGTGCTGTTTACGAAGGTGGCTGAGCGGTATGTCAACATTCCAAAAGTTGTTGTCAAGGGAACGACGTGTATAACTACCCCTCAGTGTGTTCACGCCAGCAAAAACAGACATGTCAGCATATATTCCCCTAGTTTTACACAGGACAACACCTACATTTTAGGGTAATGGTTACTATGGCTGCATTTGTTGGTCATAAATCATAATTGTTAAACTGGTAAAACAGCATCTGCAGTTAACACTCTGAAGAATAATTCTGCTAAACCGAGACATCATAAATGTATATCTTGCTGACATTATTGATTTATGTTTTAGCCATTCACAGAAATTCCTGTAGAAATATGACTACTGGGCTGTACTCCATCATATTGTACTGCATGTTAGATCGTAGTACATTATAGTAGTATATTATACAGCACAGTTACTGTACCTCTGTGTGAAACCAGAGAATCAGACACACCAGATGTTTTCTGTCAGTGTGCATAATGCAAGCCACGTCTAATTACTGCGGTTGTGATGCTAGCAGGCTTATTAACTATTAGGTACTGAGCTCTATCATTTTTTTATAGGGGGATTTTCACAGATGAGCTGGTAAAAGTGGCACCACACATGGATCCCCCAGCTCACTATATCAATTTTGATCTACACAGTTGGTTTAATTTCAGCTTTTTTCAATGTTACTGTCTTTTCATTGATGCATATAGTATGAAAAGAGGGATCCAAGCAACCATAAATTAAACGTATAATGAAGTCCAGCGATTTAGTCCAACAATAATGAATTCCAGATGTCTAATGAGCTTTATATACTGTTCCAGTCAGAGTCTTGTGGGGAAGTTAATAGGGATGAAAAATGTAGCACCCTTCATGGATAAATAAACACTCAGACTCTTTATATGTATTCATACCTCAATGTGTCTCTGACTTTTGGTGGCAGTGTGGGTGAGTGCCTCCCTCAGACCACCTACGCTATGATCACATGAGATGGCTTTAACTTGTCTCAGGGGTCTGAAACTATTCACTTTGCCATTATCTTCTTCACAGTTCACAAACATTCAGGTTTATCCACATGTTCATGTGCTGAACATCAGCGGGATGATGAACATTAAATTCAAACTACAGTGCAGAAACAGTTACCTGATGTTCTCTTTTTGCTAAGCATGCCTTGTAGCATCCACTTGTGAACTCATTTATGTGTCATGGCGTGCTTTTTCACTGACATTGAGTTATGTTTGGAAAATGGAAATTGTAGTTTCACAAGCTGAAAATTAATAAACTAAATGCAGCTCTGTTATAGCTGACAGCGGCACCAGTGCACCGAGTGAATTACGCTCACAGTCATCCTGTTGTCTTCATCTCTCCGCTGTTCATTTGGCCTCTAATCTTGTACATATGGTTTATATCTGGAGCAGTCAGATGGTGTGTGGCCTTGGTGAACGAATAGAGAGAGGGGGAGGTATTAGTACTGGCATCACGAAGATCTGTCACTTTATTCCATGTTAATGAATGCTGCACTATGTAAGCCTGGGCCAAGAATTTATATGTAGAAAGCGTTATAGAGGAACAGGACAAATCCTCCATTTTTAAAAAGGCAACCCAAGCATGGCCTAAGGTTGCAAAACTGGATCCTCTATACATATATTGAAGGTTGGACTTGGAGTTATGTATGTTGAGTAAGGGAAATCAGCTCATTACAGCCTGTATAGGAGCATTAAGAGTAGTAGAAGGGCTGGGATGAAGTTTTAAATGTTTTTGAGCTCAAACAATTAGTTAATTAATATATTAGTCAATTGAGAAAAAAATTAATCTGACCATTTTTTTAAACAAAATGCCACCTTTTCTGATTCCAGCCTCTCAAATGGGAGGATTTGATGCTGATACTGTTCGTTGTACAAAACATGCAATTTGGATAAGTCACCTCGTATGTCTCTGGGAAATTATAATGTGGATTTTTTACTATTTTTTGACATTATAAGGACAAAACGATTACCAATGTTGAATAATTGAGAGATTAAAGGGAACATAACATGCACATTTCGAGATCTATATTTTTAATCTGAGACTCTACTGGAATATCTTTGCATTATTTACAGTTCAAAAAAACTCCTTATTTATCTTATACTGGCCATTTACACAGCCCCTCAGTTCAGCCTCTGTCTGAAACCGGCTGTTTGAGGTCCTGTCTCTTTAAGCCCACCCTCCTGAGGAGCCTACCCTGTTCTGATTGGTTAGCTTCTGGAAGCTCCGTCATGGCAAACTTCTAGACACTCGGGAGACCATGTCAACAAACCATGAAACAGACTATAGTAGTAGGATTTCACTACCTTTTCTCCTTCTTTACTCAAAATGTCAACTTCTCAAAAACATCCGTACATGTTTGAGCTGGAATCCGAACCAAAATATGAGACGCAAACAACACATAGAAAAACAGCAATAACCTTAGCAACCAAGGCTACAGAATGTACAGCCGTTTATGGGCATGCACGATGAGCAGACTTCAGCTCGTTGGCAAGGTAGAAAAAAACGCTGTGCAAACACAGTGTTCAGAGCAGGTTGAAGCTCTGGCTTTTGACTTGCAGGGAGCATTTTTACATACATTAACCTCAAGTTTTGGAACTTTGGCCATGTTTAATATAGATATCCAACATCATAACAGTATAAAAATAACAGAAAAGCATAAAAAGCATAAAGTGCCCTTTGATTGGTAATGAAAATAATGGTTAGTTGCAACTCTAAAGTGTTTTGACCTAAAGAAGAGTCTGTAACCATCAGCCAATAGACATAGCCACCATCATTATTCTTATCAGCACTGTAGTCTGAGACCTCAGAGACCCTTCATAGAGCAGCTTCAGTGGGATATGAGGCAATAAAAAGGGTAAAGAATGTTAATGACATGAATTTTGATATAAAATGATGCCCTTTATCCAGCCGTATATTGTGTTTTATTTGTTACAGAATGCGGACACAGTAATGCACCCATTGCTCAGACATAATTACAGGGCACGGTCCATCAGTGACAGTGGATAACGAGTAGGTTACCGCCAGCCTCGGGTCTTTGCTCAGGACCTCCACCAATGCACACTGCTTGATAGGAAACACTGTACACGCTGTGATTATTACCCAGCCCAGGATGTCTGGTATCCCCCGCCTCATTGTAGTACAGCAGTCGTGTCTGTGGTGGAGACAGTGAATGAGCAGTTACAGCACTTTCTTACAGCAGCACCAAGCCTCCCAAAATAAAAGCTCTTCTAGGCATCTGTCCTGCGCGCTGCTGGCCCATGCCCTGTAATTGAAGCTGCAGGGTGGTAATGATGATGATGCAGAGTGGCTTGCTTGGAGCCAGACTGAAGGCTCCTCCACTGGCACTGTCCCCAACATCTCCCATGGGCCTTGATCTGAAACAGCTGTCCTCACTTCAATTCGCTATTTCCTGTTTATTTGTGTCTTGAAGTGGCGAATCAGACAGAGGCTTGTTTTCTGTTTTAGAGTGATTCTCTTGCATTTATCACTGTTTTTCCCCTCCTGTTCCTTTTGGACATCAGCCAGTCACACTTAGTCATTCACTCACTTAAATCAGATGTCAAAGTAAGTTTATTTACCAAACACTTTTACAGAACAGGGTCATGCAAAAGTTCAATTTAGAACAATTTTATGAACAAATTGTTGGAGACTCCCTCTACATTCTGCTTTGAGGAATGTTGCTTGGCATGGCTTGTTGGATTGCACCTGTCTTGGTTGACAGTGCCAATAAGGCTGCACATGTCACCTTTGTATTTTTACGCACCATCAGGTTAGCTCAATAGTGTCACATTTTGCTAACACACTTCTCCAAAGGATTTGTACCCTGCCTTTCACCCAGTGTGTGGTGTGGTTTGGCTCTTGCCCCTAAAAACGTGCACAGAATGAAGCAGGTATACAAGATGGATGGATGCATGATAATTAGAATGAACAGCTGGTTTCAACACAACCTTTCATAATAGTCTGCCACCTTTGCTGTAGATGTTTCACCACTGTAGAGGGACAAATCCTGCAGGTTAGATATTTCACATTTAACTTTTAAAGCCCCCGAAACTTTTATTGTTCTATAACCTTAGATATCCATGACAACAATCAAGGTTAAAGTTAGGGTAAAACCACATCCATAGGTATTATTTAAGAGTTAATTACTCAAAAACTGCTTGATCAGGACTGTGTGGGTGTGGTCAGATGTTGCTTTTCTCTGATTGGTGCACCAAAGTGTTTGATTACCTTTTTTTCCAACTGAACCACGCCCACTTCAAACGAGTGAAAAAAAGCAAAGACAAAAACAAATGCAATACAGTCATCTGTCACATGACAGACAGAAAATTGTGTCCAGCTCATTAATAGAAGCTGATGAAAAGATTTTCAGGACCTTTTAAGTTTCAGGCTTATAGGTTGCAAAGTGAATAGTTGAATGTGTTATGTCCAGACTATGGCATCATACCAGTGACTTACCCTAATGATCCTGGGTATGTTGACTACGAACTCCTGATTATAGTTTAGTGCAGCTTTAATCAGAGCTTCCTCCTCTAGCCAGCCACAGGAACCAGGAAGAACTGGCTGATGGATTTTCTCCAGTGGTCTCTCCCATCTTTGAGCCCTGCTCCCATCCAAGACCAAATAATAGGCTTCCCTCAGCTCAGCTGAGCCCCTCCCTAAGTTTGTTGGTGCATGAGACGTGGGGGCATTGTTGGCACTGCCATGGTGCAGTTTACCGCATGCATTGTAGCTCTGAGATCAACCATGTGTAATGGTTTGAAGGCTTACAATAGAACAATGATGATTTTAAAACAAAGCAGTTTTGGGAGATCCAGCCTAAAGCAGCTGCCAGCTGTACCATGGTTACTGCTATAAAAGGCTGGCATCAGAGGCTGTCACAGTGCAGTGCTTGTTTTTTCTCTCTCTCCTTCTTCCTTTTGTTTTTCTTTACTTCATTGCATTCCTCATGAGTCTCATAGATCAGAGTTGAGATTTCTGTTGGAGAGCATGGAGATTCACGTTCAGTAGCCAGACACTTATATAACATAGGCTTGGTTTGCATTATTGTGGATTCATGTGCACATACTGTGTGGCTTCACTAGGTCTTCCTGAAGGAATCCCTAAAGCATGTATGTCTATCAGGTATATGCCCTTGAGATTGGTTCACAGCAGGAGAGGACATGGATGTCTCTATTCTTGTACTCTGATGATATGGAATATGTGATCTTATGAGCCTGCAGTTATTATGCCAGGTTTATCCTGGGAGGAATCTCAGGGAGACGTCCCAATGATCGTTTCTGGTAAAGGCTTCCTGGCACGCACCACTAATCTGCCCACTCGCTAAGGAAAAAGAAGAGGAAAATTGGACTCAATTGAGAACAGAGACATTGTTCAAAGAGTTGCTGAATTGGAAGCGGGTGCTGGCATTGGACACACAAATCTTTGACTCCATCAGTGCCACTGTGTCAGCATTGAGCTCCAGCATCAACTCCAACTCGAGTCTCCCAACGTTTACTGGTTCAAAGAGCCGGGTGGAGACTTTTCTCCCTCGGACGGAGCCTGTGTAACACTGATGCCAGCTGGTGACGGTTGAGGGAGAAAATTTCAGTAAACTTTATTGTGAAAACTGTACTCTGGAGTTGTCTGTGGGCTGTTTGATTCGCAGTCTTAGTTTTCCTGGACTGTACACAGACCGTGCTAGCTTTGTTCCCCTAGCAAACTGGAAATTGTGAAACTCTTTGGAGGCTTGTTCTGTTTTTTTGTTGTTTTTTTTTAAGTTAGTTACTGAGTCTGAATATTGAAGCAGTGCATTGAGCATACTGTATGTGATCAGTAAGTGGTCAGTATTACAGGTGGACATGGTTAGAACCCAGACAGTGTTGTGGCTAAAAACAATTTGTTTGTTGGGATTCCTGACAGTAAAAGTGTCTGGTTTGAGTTATGTGCTGTGCAGACTCAGTCCAGGTGTGCTGAGCATTTAGTGTGAACATGTGCCCGAGGTCAATTTCACTAGTGGCTCACTCACACTCTCTTATGACATAATTAAACTTAGATAAAACAACCTTTGCCCATAATGTTGTAACTGTTTCTGCTCTTGACTTTGGTTTCTGCCAAGAACAGCTACAATAAAAAATGTCATTGGCTCATCTACTGAAGTTTTATGAGCTTATTACAGTAGGTATGTAGCGCCCTCTTCTGTCAAAAGTTAAAATTGTCCACTTCACAAATCCTGAGATGGTTTGCTCACTGTGTCCCTCCTGAATTACACAGTTGTTTATACAGCAAATGTTTAGTTTATCTGAATGAGGTTCTTGACAGGTGGAATGGCTTCTCTGATTTCATGATGATACTATTTATATTTACCATGAATAATTGTGAGATTTACACTGCATGTGAAACCCATTGAAGTACATGCTGGCTCTGCCTTTCCCACCAAATCAAAACTAGTTGGTGCCAAACATCTGTTGCCACACAATCTATCATCTGTCAGCAGAGAGGCTGAAGTACAGTTCTGACATATATGGCAATCAAGATAAAAACGTGCAAAAGGTTGCTGTGATTGAAACTGATCAGCCAACAGTAGAGGAGTGTTCGTCATGACGCAGGCAACAGAAGCTATTTAACAGGGCACCAAAAACAATCAAACAATGACAAAGTGGGTTGTTTATTCTGCACTCAACACTGTAAGAACTTCTCCTGGTTTCAGGCAAATTAGATAATGATAAAGTCACAGGAACAATCTGCTGCGTTCTGTATGAGCTGTTTCCACATCTGGAGCTTGTTTAAGCTTCTGATAAATCTTGACTAAATATATCCTACATGGCTGTGTGTCAGGCTTTGTTTTATTCCAGGTTGTCATATAGTGCAGACCTCTGAGATTTAGTGTTTCCTGAAATAAGGACGCAACATTTGTTCAGTGCCAGTACGTTGCTTGGTGGAGCAGTAATCCGAAAATACTGCCGGCAAATTCCTGCCTCTGCACTGAACGTAGCTCTTTGTGTGACTTTTTTTACAGTAACATTGCATCATGGTCTAAGCACTTGCACACTGTCTCAACAGATTCCACAACTCTGTACTGCAAACTCGGTTTCAGCTGCTGCAGGAAGTTTGACTTTCATGCTTACTCACACTCTCTTGCTTTCATTGTGGCTTGCTCTTCCTTCACAGGACTTCTCCTCTTCAGACTACAGAAATAACTCTGTGTCCAGCAGAACCCCCACCCCACCAGGACGCTACTCACCCCATAGTCCCATCGATCGGGATGTGCCCATGTCCCCTCGTCGCAGGTAAAGACCACTCGCATTGCAAACACTAATATCATGTTAAAACACCATAGTTCACTGGAATGTAAGTGATGTTTATCGCACTGTCTGCCATGGATACACACGTCTAATCTTTTAGTGATACAGTTTGTTGAATATTACATGGTTTGTAGTAGAAATGGGACCCTTATGTCCCCCTATGTCAGCGTGTCTGTATATTGTGCAGGCAGGCATTCAGCGCCATCCAAAGGCCAGTGGGGGTTACAGCCAAAGATCCAAGTCTAAGAAATCAACATCACCTGGGCCTGAAAAGCTTATAGACTTTTCAATTACACATGAAAATAACAGGACATGCTTTCAGTATTAGGGAACTAAGACTGCAACTAATGATTATTTTCAGCCATTGATTAATCTCCTGATCATTTTGTCGATAAAATGTCAGAAAACAGTGAAAAATGCCTGTTATGTCTGAAGTATAAAGTCCAAGGTGATGTCATCAAATGTCTTGTTTTGTCTGGTCAACAGTCCAAAACTGAAAGATACTCAATTCACTATCATGTATGACACTTAAAAGCTTTACATCCTCACATTTTTGAAGCTATAACCAGCAAATGTTTGGCATTTTTCCTTTTTAAAAAAAAAAAAAAAAAGGCTAAAACAATTATGTAATTATCACAATAGTTGCAGAGCGTCAACGATTAGTCGATCAAGAGAAAATTAAGGTGAATATCTGCAGTAATTACTCCCTTTTGTAGATGTTAGATTTGTTAGAGATTGTAACAGAGATGTGTTGATTCAGCTGTATGTCATGTTTTGAGGCTGTAGTTTTATTGCACTGATAGAAACATTCCTTTGTATCGTCGTAATCATTGTTTCCTTCTTTCAAAAGTCTTTGTCATTTGGTGTACAACTGCAGCTCGTGAATTCACTGCTGTTGAGCAGCTGGCTCTCTGTGCTTAGAGCTGTTTGCAGCTGCACTCTTGAGTCTGAATTTTCAGCCTTTGGGAAACACAATACTGTGTCCACCACCTGCACTGTAGTTTGCTTTTTCCTGCTTCGCCCCCTCTGATGAGGTGATGTGGCTGTAGCGTGACTCATTTCGTAGTGTGCAGGTGCTGCCCTCTCGACATTTTTCGGATTCACGTAGACTCACCAATGTTTTTTGCCTCAACAAAGATGGAAATCTTTTTTCCTTTGGTCTTTCACATAATCGTTTGTGTGCACTTTCTCTCCACTGGAGAGCCTGGTGCCTGTGTTTTCACAGTGCAGGATGGTTGACTTTGGCCCCAGTCCCCCCCCCGTGTAACCACGTCTAGTGATATGACGTGTCAGCAACTGCAGTCATATCCAAACACCCCATGTTCCCAAAAAAAGTCAGATTTTACTTCTCCCCCTAATTGGCCCCCAGTCCAGAGCCCCCAGCCTGCACAGCAAGCCTCTCCCTGCTCCTCTCCAGCCAATCACAGACTCAGCGACACCCATTTACCCACCCACTTTATGTCGCGTGGCCAATGAGTTGAAGTCCAGGGGCACACCTTTCAGTCAGACTTTTGTTTTTCTGTCTTGTCTGGTGTAGATAGAGGTGTGTGTGCTCTGCATCTGAGTGTGTGTGCGCTAATATTGTTTTACACTCTGAATTGCTATAACAGTGTTAAAAATACAGGGACTGGAAAGAATAGTTGTGCTCCCTCTCTTTGTTCCTTCTTTCTTTCTGAGGTGAGTCTCGTCATTTTGAGTTTTGTCATTTTGATTTCTTTTGTTGGGATGTTCTGAGTTAAGGTTAGGTGTTGTATTGCAGGGAAGTCGGTTTGAGAAATGTGGTTGGAATTAAGCATTGTGATCTCAAAAAATGTTTTGGCTACACTTGGAGACTCTGCTATGACTAGATCATTATCATCGCTCCACTGTGCCAAGTCTGGGATTAAACCCAGCAACACGTTTGTCTCAGATGCAGACATTGTGAAAACATGAGAACATTTATAAGCACAGTTTGCAGATGTCAAGCTATTTTCAAGTTCTCTAATTCTTTGGTCATTCTACGTGCTTCCTCTGGAAACCCGTGCACTTTACTGCTTATTCAGATGAATGCTGTTCCCTCTGACCCTCATTTATGTTTTGTTTTCCTCTCATTTGACCTAGACTTTCCATTTGTTTTGAGATTGCATGTCAGAAGGGATGGTGAGTGAAGCGAAAAAGGGAAATGAATTGCTGAGGGTGGAGCTGAGCATGTGGAGAACTTGGAGGGTGTGCTTTAGAGGTCTGTTTTCAATTTGAACCATGTTCAGTGATGCAAAGGAAAGGGTCTGAGTGTTTTCTTCGGTCACATATTTGTTGTCTTGTCTTGTTTGCCGTCTCCTGTTTCAGCCATGTTCATCTAGCGGGAAGTAAATTCCTTAAGCTGAAATGCAGGCAGGAAAAATATTCATACGCAGCCATGCGTCGAGTTTATAAACCCCTTACTGTATGAACATATGGGACGCAGACATAATGATGAGACTTTAGTAATCATTTAGACAGTGACAGTTTTTATTGTTTTGTCTATAAACATGTGCACATTGGAATTGAAATAAAACCATGACGGCGTCCTGACTTTCAGCTTCAAGAGACTCAAGGGCATGACTCAAACTTTCATACAATTCTTGACATTTTCACCCAATTTTAGGACAGTGCAGCGGAAAAGGAGGGTTTTTTTGTTTGTCACTTAACCTCAATCCAACTGAACTGGTGTTTTACAGACTGATGGCAAAAAAAAATCCTTGAAACAAGCTGGCTGCAGAACAGTCCTGACACAGTGTCATCAAGGAAGATACCAAGTGTTTTGCGTAATGTGCGGGTCATAAATTCCATTGACTACAAAAGATTTGACACGATATATGTGACATGGCTTTATCTAATTTCATATTAATCTGTGAAATTACATTCCTGTAACTTTGGGTATTGTACACAAAAAAGGGCTACAGTTCCTACACTGCTTTCCCAAACCAAAGCTTAAAATCAGCACTTTAACCTCCTAATCATTGTTTTATTTCAAATTTTAGTGTGCAGGAGTAAAGAGCAACTACCAGCAGATTCGTTGTTGTCCAAATACTTATGAACTGCGCTGTCCTTCTAATTTTGTCCTTGTACAATAATACAACCACACACAACACCTGCAGTGGTAGTAAAAGCATCTGTGAAGCATAGCATCAATGTTGAGGTTTAAGGGCAGATTCTTCACACCACAGGTGTCAGGCCAACTGTAAATATTTGGGCATATTTGTTGTATGTGACAACAGGTGGGACAGTCAGTCAGGTTAACTCGACTGATTCTGGTTGACAGCTCAGCTGAGATCGTACGCTCAGTTGGCTACAGGTGAAAGGCATCAAACCACACCTGGTCCAACAAGTGCACCCGGCCAACCGGTTCCTCCTGACAGCAAACATTCACCAGCTCCCTCTCGACAAATACATTGACATGAGGGCACACTTTGTGTTTTGGTGTTTCTTTTACTTACTGATACATCTGTCAGTTGAGTTTTTGACGCATTTCATGTTTCTTCAGCAGGAGTAGGGAGGGTTTGGTATTTAACCACACATAAAATGTGGAAGAAACAGTAAAAAGTAACCGCTTTTCCACCACACTAGGGATGAAGAATTTGCTTGTAAAAGGAGCCACTGTTCTTTTTGCTAATTGCTTAATTAGCTGACAGCGTACACTTCTCCTAGGTGAAAGCTTTCTCTCCCCTCCTGCCCCGGTCCTGTGCACTGACCAGCTGGAAATCACCACAAGACACAAAGTTATAAGTCGTTATCTTTCAAGCAGAGCTTGTATTCATTAATATTCGTTAATATTTTGCTGCAGAATACATGTTAATTACCTTGAGTTAGGCCCAGGATTTTCTGATTCATTTACACAATCATGGCTGCTGAAAAGATTTAACCACTGTTATTTTGCATTAGAAAAGATTTCACACATGCTACGTGGGTTTCACCGTTTTGTTCATTACATCTTCCCTGTGTTTAGGCTGTTTTCTGAGTTAGAATAATGCCTCTTGTAGGAGGGGGATCCTGTTGAGAGTATGATGTGCGATTGGAGACTTTTTGGCCCCTTGCCTGTGATGTGCAATCTAGATTTTATGCTTGGAGGTCAAAGTTTCAAGGCCAGCTGCTGCCCTTTCCTTCATTTCCTCTGGATTCAATTAAACCAGACTCATAAATGTAGATTTTCTACTGCACACACCACATATAGCTCTATGTATGCATTTAGTGAATGTGATCACCTTTGACCTGCGATATATTTTTTTTATATTTCTTTCTTCTACAGTAGTTCGAGCTCTGACTTTGCCATGCAGAGGTTTGACAGGGACTCAGAGGTGTACAAGATGATCCAGGAGAATAAGGAGTCCCGCACGGCGCCTCGTCAGTCCAATACCTTTAAAATGCTGCAAGAGGTCCTGGAGGCTGACGAGAAAGGTTGAACAACACAGCTTCACACACACACAAAATTGAAAGGAGAAAGAAGCATTTTCTATTTAACATGCAGTACTCACTAGTGTACATCATTGCACAAATAGATACACGTCTGTCTGTGCATAAACATACTCTATTTAAATTCATCTGTTTAAATCAGGCATTTTTTAATGTAAAATGGGTGATTAATTTAAATGTTATGTTCACTCTTGTACAAGTAAGTATAGAAAATGAATTGAATATGAATATGTTTGCATGGAGCAAAAGTAATTTGATTACATGCATGCACTTATGACTAATGGTTCATGTCAGTAACGCCAAGCAGGTGGTGTTCTCAGGATCCAGCTATTGCGTCAAATGCAACATAATTTATCATCTCTTACATTTGTTTGCCGGCACTTTTCCATTTTGAAATCCTTGTCAACAGTTCATCATGCAGAACAAACGAGTGCAAGTTACTGAGGATTGACCTCCGTGCTCTCTTGTGTGCTGTTCATATTGTGAACAACATATCATGGAATGCATCTGTCCTCTTTTTTTCTCCCCTGTGCTTTGATAAATGGAGGTGTAAATAAATCTAGATAATAATAACATTCTCTCATGACATGAAAATGACAAATGCGTTGGAAACCTATCTCACAAAGAGGGTCCCATGAGTGATGACAAATGGGGAACATAAACAAGCTCTACAGACAGAGAGCAGTGAAGAGAAATAAAGTTTTGATGTGATGAACAGAGAGACACACGCCTGTCAGGACATCCAAAAAGCAGCTCTGTTTATGCGCGCGTGTGTGTGTGTGTGTGTTTGACTCCAGAGGCAGCCTTGAAGTTCCCAGGGAAGCTTTCACCCAGCGTCCCAGCAGCAAGCACGTCAGTGGGAGGAGTCAGCAAATACCATACCTGTGAGAAGTGTGGCACCAGCATTGTGTAAGTCTTCTGTCACCTGCAGTTACACGTTTTCTGGGACAACATATGTGTGAATAATTACGATAATTTGCCCTACAGTAATAAATGTTCCACATGAATTGCGTAATATTATATATAATTGTTTTTGAGGAAAACAAGATTTTCTAAACATGTGACATGTAATCATTTTACTTTGTGTTGCCAGCTTTTGTGGATTTTTTTAAAAGAAACACAAGTGATGATGTTCACCTGGGCTGATCTTTATTTGCATTGGAAATGAGGACAATCATTTCACCCTGTTGTCAGATGCAACAGTGTTTGTCTTTTGTCTGACTGTACTCATCTGTCCACAGCACACAGGTCGTGCGCATCACAGACGACCGCCTCCGCCACCCGGAGTGCTACACTTGCACAGATTGTGGCCTTAACCTCAGAATGAGAGGTCACTTTTGGGTTGGAGACGTGATGTACTGTGAGAAGCATGCCAAACAGAGGTACCAAGGCCCGGGTAGTTCACCTCAATCCACCATCTCCCCTCGCCAATGAGTCCGCCGCCACACACCTGCCCCGCTCCGGACGAAGAGTACTGCTCGTCTGCCTGAAGCTCCACCTCATCACAACTCCGTTACAGACCTTGGGAATGGGGCATGGAGGTGGACAGACATCAACGATATGGCAGAGGATGTTCTTTTCTGATCATATTTAACCATACTTTGCAATATTATGATTCACTTTCTTGCCTTTGTTATAACTCTATGAGAATTGGGGCTTCTTTCATATGGCCCAGCCTCCACGGTCTCTTTAGGTTTTTCTTAGCTCTAATGATGCACAGCTGCCATGGACTCAAGCCACATCACATTATACTAAGGCCAGATTTACATAATACCATAGACAAACTCAACAGGACTGGCTCTCTGACTCTGAAGATCTGGATAATCATTTGAATCTTTTGCTGACACAAAGGGACCAAATCTCACCTACACTGCATGCCATTTTGAAAATGTACTGTACACAAGCAGTGATGTGTGTGTGTGTGTGTGTGTGCGTGTGTGTGTGTGTGTGGGTGCATATGGGTGCGTGCTTTCACATGCAGAAGCGCAGCCACTTCTGCATGCTTTCCTTGCATATGTGTGTGTTTGTGTGTGTGTGTGTGTGTGTGTGTGTGTGTGTGTGTGTGTGTGTGTGTGTGTGTGTGTGTGTGTGTGTGTGTGTGCATGAAGGAGAGAGAGTGAAAAAGAAAAGGGGACCATGTTGTTACAGACACAGAGGAGTTTGAATTTTGCCCTAGAGTCAGGCCAAAAGCCCTTGAGTTCTTCTATATTTCTTTTGTAAGCAGAATTTATTAGTAGATAGAAATAATGAAAAATACATATTTGCTGACTTTTTTGCTGTTTTGTTGCTTATGAGGGACAATAGATTCATTCAATATACAAATATTTTTGATGTTTTTGTGATTGCTCTGTATTCTATAATATAGACCATTTAAAATTAATAATGTATGCACAGGACATTTAGTGTGAAAAGAGTTGATGATGATGATGATGATGATACTACACTTGTCCAGTTACAGCAGTACTCAGAGATACACTATAATGTTCACATTCCATGTGGCACTTAATAAAATCGCACATCCTGAAGCCTCCTCAGTGATGATGTGTTGGAATAATAAGAGTTACAATGTTAATGTCTTCCTACATCGATTCCTACATCACCATCACTTTTTTGGGGATGTCCACACTGTCTTTTAGTTTTTAGTTTTTCTAAAAAGAAGTACACTTTTCTGGGGTTCTTCAGGGTTTCTTTGCCATACAGATATTTTACTAATTCTAAACACACACAATAGAATGAATCGTTCCTTCTTTGTAACAATATTTTAAATAAAGTATTGTGTTGTTTTTCTGTTAAGTTCAGTAGAACTTTTTTCACAGTTGACATTTTGTCTTAGCAGGTAAACACAGGTGTAACTAATTACATTAATAATGATCCCACTGAAGTGTCTTAGTAAGCCAGTGTGCCCACAAATTAGTTACACCTGTGGTTTTCCTGCTGTGATATGTCAAAATATCTGCTGTGAAAATTGTCTATTCACAACATATGACAGTGTGGCTTCACCACGTATTTACATACTGTATGATACAAGGACTGTTGGACCTCAAGTACAGGTTAAGTTAATACAAGAGAAATAGTACAAAATTCTCTGAGTTCACAAAACCCAACACTGGAGTATTTTTGGCTGCTTCCTGCACAGATTCCCAGTTCATCCTTTATATGAGCTGATTTGTAACTCAGGCTGTTGCCTACAAAGTCGGAGATAGTGGTGCAGAATATTAAAAATGTAAAGGACAGGTTTGATGAGTGGGGTGTCACATCTGACAGAGTATGCAGCATGTTAAGATGGTGGATTATAACTTGGACTGCCTTTGAGGACTTTGTGTCAAACGAGAAGCTAAAGGTAACAAACTGCAGACTTGGGTGTCCAAATGCTCTGTTAGTCTTAAAAAAAAATAGGACATAACCATATGTATGTTATTTTACATGCTTTCATAGATCTTAGCATCAGTCCTCAAAAGACCAGTTTCAGTAATACCCAATAGAATTGACTGTGCCATCCAGAAGAGGGCAGTATTAACACAGTTTTAAAAGTCTCTCTGAATTTCGGAGAGGCAGGAAAATTAATGAGATGTTGACCCACCATTACAACACCATTATTTGACTTACTGTATGTATATATTGTATACTTTAACCTACTTCTACCTTAAATATGGATTACAAAATGGCATCGCTATAACCTTTAGGATTACGCTGCTGTTGTGTCTACTACTAATCATAACTCTTAATCATCGATAAAGGTATTTAGTGCTGAAAAATATGGCACCTCATTATAATTTGATAATCCCATAAACTGTGGAAGCAACGTATTTAATGTCCTCATAAATCCTTAATTAAAACCATGCATGCAGGAAATGCCCATAAGTGCAGGACTGACAGAGGTGAGGCCCTCTGTGTGCTGCTGATAACACCACTAGATGTCGTGGGCTCCTCAAGAAAGAAAGACTGGTGCATGGGCTCAGCACCAGATGAGGGCCTTGGAGGGTCTAATGTTTGCTTCCCGGCTGGAAGTTTTCTTTTGTTTATCCATTGGCAGAAACACTAGCCTGAGCTATGCCTCACTCTCAGCAGTCACTTGGTTTGGTTCACCATCTGATCGCGCCGAAAACTCATTGTTCCCACATAATTTTGTTCTAATGTGTGATTTAGAAGACAATACAAAAATACCCAGGAGAAATCATCAAACAGCCATCTCACGAATCGTCTGTCACCTCAATATCATCTGTCACACATCCCAAAGCTTGCGTAACTTCCTCTAAAATCTCCCTCAAGACATTATCTCAGCTCTGCTTCTTGAGCATCCAAGCTTCTCTGTGTTCCACCTTTCCTTCCCGATGTTCTCCCCTTTCTCAATACCCCACCTGGAATGGAGTCCAGATGTGGAAACAGGGAGAAGGAAAGATTGCTTACTTGGCTATAAGGAGCGAGGGGGGCTGTGGGGTGCATAGAGAAAATGTTGGAACGACATTAAAGTTTGTCTGGATGCCATTAAGTACAATTTGATGTAATGTGCAGTTTGGGACGTGACATTTTAAATGGAAACTGTGCTCTCCAGATGAGAGAGATTTGGGCCTAGTGGAGTTGGAGGGGGGTGTTGTACTTGAAGCCTTATTTAACAGCTTGGATAAACAGCCCTCTGTTTCATTGCAGAGCAGGCGCCCATCCACTCCTTGTGCTTTCTTTCAATAATCATGCTGGCTTTCTGAGCCTGCTCCGGCATACAGTATCATATACAGGAATAACAAACCCAGGGTCCACTGTGTGGGTCAGAGCACAGTGCACCATTATACTGCCGGGCATGCTTGCATGACTGAGGTGCCTGCAGTTTGGATATGTCAGTGAATACATGTCAAGCCCAATTGCACAAAGTCCCTTTTCAAACGCTTTCCCGGTTCACCTTCTCATATTTTGAAATGCTCTCCAGATTTGAATCACCGCGGCCTCCATCCTCCCCAGGCCTCTCGTATATCAAAAAGTATTTTTAAAACACAAATCCGTGGAGTCCAGGATTTTTGGGAACTTTCCACACACAGGCAAAAATGTGGAAAGGAGACTTTGAGGAAGTTTATGATCCTGTGTATTTTTTGGATTATGTGTGTTTCTGTCAGGGGGAGAAAATGTCGTTCTTTAACTAAATATTAGTCTTTCAACAAAAGATTTTAGTTTTTGGAATATTTTTCTGAGGATATCTCTAAATCAAAGCATTTGGTTTGTGTTGGTTAAGTACCAACATTGAGTAAATCTGTTATACATTATATCTACTTTTGACAACAAATGGTAGGCAAAGAACAACAATATTGCTCCAGTAGACTTTGAATAGTTCTCATTAATGGTCAGCAAAACAATTCTGCATTATGAACGGCAGTAAAAGTACAATGTCTTATGGGTAGCTTGCTGTTGTGCATGGCCTCCAAGCGGACAAAAATATTGCACAAACTCATGTAAAGTTATCATCTAGATAACAGGGCAGCCTCATGCAATATCAAAGTCAAACTGCTCTGTTTTGCCATAACTCTCTCTGCAGTAACAATACTGAATTTACTGAAGTATATCTTTAAAAGTCTTTGCTTCCTCTGTGTCCCGCTGATTGAATGAAAAGCCTTTGATCTGGTGAAACACACAATACACAAGAGACCCACCAGCATTCATTCATAACTTTATTTTGCTCTCCCATTGCAGGCACACATTGAAATCAAGACGCCCTTGTCTTCTAAATGCAGTCAAATCAAAACCAAATTCCAAGAAAATCAATGGTAATATAGCATTCAACAAAATGAAGCTGCCAAAAATGACATCAAAACAATTCTTATCAGTTGTCATCATCATCTTCTGAACTATAATGTCTCTTTCATTATAGGACTTTGTGTGCATCTTAAAACCAGTGTTCATGTAAAGCAATCAGATCAGTTACTCGATATCATTAGTGTGTGACTATATGTAGTTGACATTTGAATTGTGGTTGCAAAAGTGTCCAAAAAGAGCCATAAATACATGTGATTATTTGTTTTGTGGGTAACTTTAAAGCGCTTTAATAACATTTTGGCCCCCAAAAACTCACATTGGCCCACTTGACTGCGTCATGACGTTTGATGAAGGTGTGTGAAGTGCCTTTAGGTGGGTCTCTCTCTCTCTCTCTCTCTCTCTCTCTCTCTCTCTCTCTCTCTCTCTCTCTCTCTCTCTCCCTCTCTGTCTCTCGGCTGAGCTGGATGCGCTAGGACCGCGGGGACCAGAGCGCAGACGGAGACGGAATGGGCGCACTTGGGGTAGTGCTAAGTGAGTTTGAGTGTGACAGAGTCAAGCAGGCAAAAACCGCTAGATTTTGGGAATTACACAGGAGCCGATCAAGACCAACTCATTTTCTTGCCCGAATTAATAGTTTCCCCCCGTTTGAATTTCTGAAAAGACGCGTTTGAGAGAAGTCAGTGGAGACCTCCGGAATAGACGGAGACACTGAGGAAAACTTTTAAAAGCAGCGAAACAACTGGAAAAAAGTTTGTGAATTATACTTTTTTCCTGTACTTCTTCATACAGATGTCAGCGTTGCTCTGTGGCTGCTCAGACTTGAATCTCATCAACCCCTGGATTAACTTTTAGAGGGGGGATAACGGTAATCTGGACACTCCCAAGTGTCCCGAAAGTGATGGAAATCTTACAGAGATATTAATACGAGCTTCAGCTTTTTAAGACAGAATATTGCGCGTTTAGGTGTTTCAGACGTTTGGAAGGACACACAGAGGCTATCCTTCGGATTTTTTTTTTTTTTTACCATTTGGACCAAAAGGAGTTGTGCGCCCAAGCTGCCATGACATAACGGGACACTCTTGGAAAATCAAGCGTGCTGAATATTTCTGGAATGACCGGATGATGTGCGTTCATTGTTGAGCGGAGTATCTCCAAGTTTGCCATTCATTCAAGAGCTGAAATAACTTCCTCTCCCTTGTCCTCCTCAACCTCCCCCCCTCCCCCTGGAAGCTTCATGGTGGAGATATGGGATGACTGGAGGCGGGGGTGCAGCTGAGGTGAGATCCAGCCGAAGGACAATGTTTGCGCCCGGCGTTGGCATCCCTCCGCTGCCGGGGCGTCTGGTACTGATGCTGCTCCTGCTGTCCGCCTGCGAGCCGAGGCTCTCCAAGGCTTGTCCCGGGCTGCTCGCCTCCACCAGCGGCTGCAGCTGCGCGGACGAGCGGTCCAAAGCGCACGGCATCCAGGCTGTCGGGAGAAGGGTCAGCTGCAGCAAGGGGGAGCTGTCTGAGCCTCCGGATGCCAGCCTGCTCCCTAACAGGACCGTCACTCTGTGAGTTGTAACAAGTTTATGAACGGGGCGAGATCAGCCATTGTAACCTTTGAACTAATGACATATTAATATAGTATTACTACAAGTATTGTGGCCTACTGTAGACTGTGTGGCACTGACTGAGATCACATGATGACTTTACCTCATTTATGTCCTTTGATATCTAGAGTACCCAAGTTTGTATTGGTTTTGATAAAGTATGCATATGATAAAACAAACAGCTTCATATGAGGGTTTAGTATATTCTGATCAGGCCCACACACCCACGACTCTGACCCCATGACCTCAGTTTTAACTGTATTGAGGACTTGCTGCAGTAATAAGGCTTGTTAGGTCAGAAGTTTACATCTTGATCTAGTTTCTCTGTCGTGGAGAGCTGAGCATCGCCTCCCTGCAAAGCATTAAGAGGATCAGTGAGAGGGCAGGCTGACTGTAGCCATCATCTGGCCCTGCCTCTTTGACACAACTCTGTCACTTTAAATTTGACTCTGACCCAGCCAGGCAGCTCCAGTTCAGCTCCCTCTTTCTCCCTCCACCAACCCTGTTGCACATGGTCCAGCTGACTTGGCCTTGCAAAACTAGAATAAACAGAAACACATTTCTAGTGTTGTTTTTTTTTTTTTTTTTTTTTTTTTTTTTTTTTAACATATATCAGACTCTCTGTGCTTTACTGGTGGGTTGTCTCACAATCACCTTTTGGTGCTGCTTAACACTAAAATGGTTCTGGGTCAGTTTCAATCAGATGTGTTTTAATTATGAAGCATTTATTTGTGTGGTCTATTTGGACAAAAGTTGAAAGAACCAGATATTGGGCCAAAACACACTATCTGCGTGATGGATGGACTACCGATCTATCACTGACACATTTCTTGGGTGTTGTTGTACAGTTGTAAGGAATTCAAAAGACATTGCATGTTCCCACAGTATGTTACTGTCTCTGTGCTCTGACCCAGTGGGAGCTGCACATGGGCACAGTAAAAAAAAAAAAAGCATGTTCAACTGCCCCACTGGAGCGAGCACATGAGGTAAAGTAAGGGGATTTATGCCCCAGGAGAGCTAAAGCCAGCCAGCAGTCCATTTATAGGGCCTTATGTTTCTTGCTTAATAAAGGCAGGATAAACATCTGGGGAACACATTTCTGAAAACCAGAGGGAAAACTAAAAAAAACGGCTTGGGTGGCAGTGGTCGAGGTGATTGAAGATAATCTTCCATCCCCGCACCTACTAATTTTGGTTGAGTTGTTTTTGTACAGATGTTTAGCATTCTGTGACACATTTATGAGGCTGTGTACGAGGGGCAAACAATTCCGCCCGTAATCCATCTGACAGTCCGCCATTTTCTTTACCTTCCCTTCCCTGTGAACACTGGTGTCTGGAAAGTTCATTTTCCTGAAGATTCTGAGTTCCTCAAGCGCCCGTGCTCCCATCGTTGCTCACGACATTAGCTCCAGATGTGGAATGTGAAGTTGTGTTGATATTTGTTTTATTCCTGACATTCCTCAGTCCGTTCAGAGACTGCAGACAGTATCCCAGGTGCAGCAGGGGAGCTGTCCGTGCCTTACACCACCTCGGTCCCTCCCCGCATCGGACAGTCTGACAGCAAGCCCCGCTGCCCTCTCTCCTGGGGCAGCCTGGAGGAATGCTCTCCTCCATGCTGAGCAGGCGAGGGCTGGAGAACACCAGGCCCAGGGCTTCCGGGGCCGGCTGCTACGTGTAATGCACAACAGCTGGCCCCTGTGAACATTCCAGCTGAGGCCCCTCAGCCTCATGGGAAATCCCAACAGGGATTTGTTTATTAAAACTATTAGTTGGCTGTTTGTTGTTCCTGCCAGCCATAAAGGAGCAACCAGTCGCCCCAATATTATCACCTCCTCCTTTGGCTTGTCAATGCCCACGCTGCATTTTGATTACATTATTGTATGTCAGATTATATAGCTCACCATTCCTATAAACTCACACTTATCACTGGTTTAATGATGCATAATGGTATTCTCAGCCCTACACCATAAGCTCCCAGTCGTCTGTCCCACTTTCCCTCTTTTTCTTTATCTCCAGCTCCCCCATTTTTCTCCCTTTTCCCACCCCTCTATCATGAGTTCATCCACACGCAGTAACTCTCAACCTAAATATTTAGTCGTCTTGGTAGGAAACTGCCATGTCCAAACTCCTTCCAGATGTGAGCCTGCACAGGCTTGTGTTTAGGCCTCATTATGCACGGCTGCAAAGGAGCTGGATCACTGGGAGAGGAAGAGGAGCGGAAGGGTAGAGAGGGGAAAATAGATAAGAGTGTAAGAGCGAAAAAAAAGAGAGAGTGCAGTGGTTGAGGAGAAAGCAGGAATAAATGATGGATGCAGAAAAGAGGCTGAAGTGGAGGAGAAAAGTTGAACATGAGGAGTCGAAGAAGTGGGAAGAGGGAACCAAGAGGGGAACAAAGAAAGAGAGCAGAGGATGGAGGAGGGAGAGGAGAAGCTTGGCAGGCGGTTCAGAGGGATGTGCCCCTGGAGACTGAAAACTCCCCAGCCCCTGACTAACAGATCTTCGACACTGGGGTGAGAGGGAGGAGGAGGAGGAGGAGGAGGAGGTGGAGGCAAGGCTCCTCAGTGTAGCAGCATAGCTTGACTTACAAAAGATTGCTCCATGGCTCTATTATTATTAGCCTGTTCTGTATGAAAGATGAACTTTTATTTTGGTGATGAAAAAAAGAGTGCCTGTAGACGGATATATATCATATACATTAAGCCTATAGCTCTAAAATACACAGTGCAGTGATTTTTTTCTCAGAGCTGCATGGTGGCAGCTGTGTTTGTCTGAATGTTTTAATGGATAATGGATAACAGACAGATGAAGAGAATGTACAGTGGCAGTCGATGTGTGAATGTTCTGGTGCTTCATAGCTTGTGGTTTAAGCGAAAACCGTACTCCTCCCTTAGTGTATTTGTTGTCATCGCTGTGAGTGACTGATGGCGTTGGCTCAGTGGGTGCCAGCCTGAATGAGTGGGCACGGATGCTCAGGGTGGGTGGGTCAACATGCCCGTCCTTGGCTCAATGCCCCTTCACTCAAGACAGCTGCAGTGCAAGACAGTTGCTCCCCGCGTGGTTGCACTTGAGCCCAGTAATGCCGATGTTGCTGGCCAGTAGTCAGGGCTGTAAGATAAAAATATTCCAACTAGGTCGGTAATATTTTTATCGGTAAGGGTCACAAGTTCCAGTTTATACTGCATGTTGTTGCTGAACAAAGGCCTGACCTTTTATCTTGCTCTTTAACCAAAATTTATCTTTTGTTGGTCATGACCTCAAATCTCGAACAGCTTGAATAGTTTTTTTTCAATTATGAATGTAAACACTTAATGTTGATCTGAGCTCAAAAATCCACTTACTAGCTTTTTTTGAGATTTTAACTGTGTCTAGAAGTCTGCCTGAAAGCTCAGAAAACTTTGTAAGTTTACCTTTGAGCTTAGATGAGCTATTTTGTGAAACAAACTGTTCCCATAGTTAAAGTATTCATTTCCAAACTCGCAAAGTGTTTACAGAGATAAATTAAAAATCAGCCAAACTGAAATAAATTTTAAAACTGCTGATTCATCTGCTTTCGACAACACAGCTTGGAACCTAAGAACTACGTTAATTGATTGCAACTGCTATAAGGAATGCAAACAATAAAATGAAAATGATTTCGGTGAATGTCTGTATATGTAACTCCATTGTAATTACACAACCTTTACAATGGTAAATGGTTAGAGGGGGTTCATCTTGATCTCCTACATTTTCTTACCTATCAAAAGTCTTTTGTCGAGCCATTCATTTGTTGTTGACTCAGTTCCATTTGAAAATCTTTGGGAGTTATTAAAAGGAAATGATTGACATTTTGGGAAATACTCTCATTTGCTTTCTTGCTGAGAGAAAGATAAGAAGAGACAACTCTCATGTGTCTGTGCGTTAAATATGAGGCTACAGCCAGTCGGTTAGCTTAGCTTAGCATAATGACTGGAAGCACAGGGAAACAGCTCGCCTGACTCTGTCCAAAGGCAATATAATCTAACCTCTAAAGCTCACTAACTGACATATTACATCTTGTTTGTGTAATCTGTGCAAAAACCAAAGTGTGAAAGCAACAAGTTGTGGTTAGCTGTTTCCCCTTACTTCCAGTCTTCATGCTAAGCTAAGCCAAGCATCTACTTGCTCTAGCTTCATATTTAGCATAGAGACGTGAGTTGTATCAACCTTGTCATCTAACTCTTCTTTTTACACCTAACCCCACATTTGTCTGGTTTCTCCGTATTCTCTTTCAGTTCCACTTAGCCGACCACCATCCAGTCTGTTATCGTTTTTTGCATCCGATGAGTCTTCCGTGTCTCCGTTTGCTCAAAGCCAACTCACCCCAACGGTATCATTGATTGGCTACAGTATCAATCAGTGCAACTTTAATCACCATTTTATTTATGAGTCACATTGTTGAGCTCTTAGTTGTGGCCCATGTGTGGATGGAAACAAAAGGGCTCGCAGATGTGTTGGTGGTTTATGTTGGGTCTGTGAGTCAGTATGTGTTGAGACGGGAGTATGTCGATGAAACCTCCCAAACAGTCATCTTATCAGCATGGAGAATTCCAATAGCAGGGAGAGTGCTGGACCCCAGGCATTCCTGCAGCGATAGGGTTTATTTATGCAGGGAAAGGTGTTGAGAGGAGGGGGGAGCAGACCCTCCTCCACACATGTTAGGTGGGGCAGTCAGCAATAAATCAAAAAAGCAAACAAAGGCCTGACACTGGATACTCTGAGCTTTATACTCAGCCGCAGCACCTGCCAATGTCACACAAGCCCGGGATTTTATTGTGCCCTCGTAGGTCAAGGTAACGTGACCGGACTGAGACATCTCCACACACCTACTGTGCTGCACTGTAGCTGCCCGGCCGTTTGGATGATGAATGTGTATTTCACTTATCACCTTATCATGTTTGTTGATTAAAAGGCTGCGATTTTTCAAAACTTGGCAAAAACAGAGAGACGTGTTGTCACTGTAATCTCTTACCCCGGGGTGGCTTTTTGTTATTTTAGTTTTTCCTTTCTCGTCACTTGCTTCTTATCTTACTCCAAAAAATGCCTGACTTTGACTTTTCCTTGCCAGCGTTAACTTCCCTCTCCCTGTGTCTGACCACAGCAGCCCCCTAAAGTTCCTGCTCAGGGTCCACAACACATGGATACAAACGGAGATAGTGGGAATGCCTGTGGCTTCAGTGTGTGTGTGTTTCTGATATGCTTACTCTTGAGAACTAATCCATGACATCAACAACATACAAACAACTCACTAATGTAATCTGATTACTTTTGCTTCCTTTTTGGTTACCATTTCATATGTATATATATATGTATATATGTATATATATATATATATATATAGAGAGAGAGAGAGAGAGAGAGAGAGAGAGAGAGAGAGAGAGAGAGTATATATAGTTAGTGATAGTTATTAGTTATTGAAACAACAACACAAATAACAGACTAGACAAAAGCAAGACATTTTTAATCATAATATAATTAGAGACTTAAAATAGTATAAGAGCAATACAACCGTAATAAGGGTAATAACGGAATTTCAATAAGGTTGCTGTGCTGTTCAGATCTGTGAAAAGCTTGGTGCTTATTTGCTAGAAGTTAGGACTTAGATGGAGAGAGGGGTATGACATGCAACAAAGGTCCCTGACTGGAAGCTAACTATGGACACTGCAGTTATGTAGCATGTGCTGTAACCATTTGGCTACTTTAGTGCTCCTGTAGTGCTGTATTGTATGACTGCTAAATCTGGTGGGATATCAACATATATGTTTGTGAAGCCTGGAAGCTATATTTCGCACCAGCTGAAGCTGAGTGTGGCTGAGACAGAAGTGCAGTTACTTGCAATACTTGAGGCATTAACTATTTTATTTTGATCATCAGATAGAAAGAATCTAATGTTTCTTTTAACCAGTTAACTTGATAATTAAAACAGAAGTTTCAGTCAATGACACATTCAGAGTTTTAGGTTTAAGGTATATACAATAAACTCTAGACTTCTCTACACAAAAAAAGTAAATGCACTTTATTTATTTTGTTTTTAGTTTTAGTTTAATATCAAGGGATTGCTGCTAGTTTTTTTCAATGATGTGGTTACTTGTAAACAGATCATTAGTTCTACCGTCACTCCAAACCATTTTTATGTTGAGTATGCTATTACTGTTACATAAAACAGTGAGATATTAAAAATCTGTCACCATGATTATTTTATCTATCATTCCTTTTAATATGAGCTGGTTTACAGCCTTAATCAAAGTGTCAGAGCCAGTTGTGAAATGTAGCATTAAGTTTTTAATAAAGTATTTGTTGAGGGAGTAAACCACTAAGATACAGTATGAATGTTTATTCATTCAGCTGAAATTTAAATAAAAAAATTTGGAAAGCATGTTGGTTTACCATATTTTTATAATACATTCCTTATTATTGTTTAATAAATTCTTAGAAATTCTCGTACTTGTGGGCGACGTGCGGTAATTATGATGATGTGAACGCTGATTGTGATTCTCAAAACACTGCGGTTACACACAACACACACACACAAAAAAGCCTGAACACAAACACAGCCTTCTCACAGATGCCTCTAAAGAAACTGCGAGAGTATCTGGAGCAGAGTAGATTTTTGCCAACCCTTTGTAAAGGCAGGCTGATTTCCCAGCAGTCTTTGCAGTCAGGAGCAGAAAACAGAGGTTGGTTATGAGACAGAACAATGAGACAATGTTAGCCGGGCATACACCGCATTCCACTCACTGTCTCAAAAGGCTAAATTCTCTAAATTGCCTCATTAAAAGTGTAAAAACACTTTAGACAGTGATTAAACTGGCTATTGTGTTCCTGCACGGCAACCATAAACTTTCCAATTTGGTTTGTCTTGACTTGTCTTTGACTCCAAATATTGCAATAATTTACTGCAGCAGTATTTCAACTGTTAATATCCATAGCAGCTACTTGTTTACGTCTTTAAAGTTCACTGGTCGTCCAGCTTTAGTAAATTGTGCATGGATTGCGCAAGAAACACTTCATGGACACTTCCTGTTCGCCATACTCACTGGATTGTCTAATAAGATGAACTGCAAGTGGGGAGGGGGGAACCTTCCTCTTCAGAGTGTGTATTGTGTGTGCGTGTTCATCTGTCATTTGCCTGTGTACACACATATGGGAAGGGCGTGCATGGCCGCAGCTCCCAAAATAGTCTTCAGTCCTCCCCTCTCTAATTAGAGACATTTCAAAAACCCAGATTTTAATTTTAGACTAGTAGCTTTTGGACCACTTATGCACACACACACACACACACACACACACACAAATACACACATTGAGTTAAACATACACACTTTCTGTATAAATAAATCTGATAGGTCACACACTTGTGCATTTAAATCCGCACTCACACACACACACACACATAGCCACAAACCACAAAGCCTTACTCCCTGGCCCAGTCTGGTAACCCAAGCACAATGCAGTATGCTCTATAATAAGTGGTTGCACATATCAAATGCAGGAGCTCACTCCCCATATCTAGCCTCAAGGCAGGAAAGTATGATAATAAAGCTAAGTAATGCAAGATTCCCTGCATACTGTAAGTCAACCAATGCATATATTTTGTCACTTTAACACGCATGACAAGAATCTCCTCCACTCCTTTATGCGGCCCCTCTGGCCCTCCTCTCCCTGTTTGATGACTAAATAACTCCATCGGGGGTTCGCAAAAAGATTTCACAAAAAATATTTTGCATGCAATTACATGGATGCTCCTTTCTATGACAGGCGGTAAATGGGGCTTGTAGCTTGGCAGTGTTCCACAGTGGCTGCAACAAGCCCTCTGGTGGGTCAGGGGGACAATGGGCACATTCACATCTTGACATGCATTTGCCGCTAAAGTGCCTGTTGTGCTCAAGGGCATTTAGTCTCTCTGTTACATTCAGTGCCGTGACTCTCTGAGGACAGGCTCAGGGTCGAGGGGGCTCCCAGGACGGCCGGCTTAGGTGGCTCTTCGTCTTTTACAACGAAAGGGTTAAGCTATTTGGATGGACCCAGGCGCTGAATAGTGCAGCGCAGTCTGGAGGCCTCTTAGAAAGTACTTATTGTAACAAAGATGACACAGCCACCTCCCAGTCTGAGAGATCTCTCTGCTTATGTTCTGTTTCATTCCTCCTCACTCAACCTTCCTCTTCTTGTCTCTGCAAAAGTGTCCATTAGCAAGAGAGACAGAGAGAGAGACGAGGGCAGGGTTCAACCGATGTGGGTTTAAAGCCTGATGCAAATATCGTCTGTCAATAATTACTGACTGATATTTTTATGCAAACAGTGACTGAAAATGTCACTCAGTTGGATCAAAATTAATTACAATAATCATATTTATTTTAAGATTAAGATCATACAGTTCACAGCCAGCACAGTAGCAAATCTATAATATACAACTCAAACATAATCAAACCATCCGCACCATCTGCACATTATATCTGGGTTGGTTGACACACGCTGGCCAATATGATAGTTTTTACATCTTTATTTTTTTCCACAGCCCGCTTACACACATTTCCTGAAAATGACAATTTACTTTTCCAAAACTATAAACACGAAAAAGCCACACTTAGTCTGGCCAAACCTCAGACATCGGAGACAAAATTAAACACATGATTCAAAACATGTTATCTTCCATCTAAATTTAACTACGGATTACTTATTGCCTTTTGGATGACATATAAATGCTGCCAAATACAGAATCACCGGTGAAATGAGTGAAAAACCACTAGAATTAATCGAACACATGCAGTTTTAGAGAGAAAACACAATCTCTTTACACTGAACTATTTCAAACTACCTCCTACAATATCTAAATTATGTCATTCTGCAAATGTAGATTAGAAAAGTTGGAGGAACATATAAAACATTTACATTTCAGCACTTTTTTCTAAGGTGCTTTATAACCAGCTAGTAATAGACAGCAGTATCAGCAGTGAGTTCACAGAAATAGTGTTTCCTGTATGAAAACATGAAGTTTCCTCCGTATTATGTGTGTCAGCTTTTGAAAAAGGTTCAGAATGATCAACAATAGATGTTTTGACATGTCACAGTAGGAAAAGCAGAGGTGTAAATAACAAAATGAATGATGGCTGAATTTCATGTAGTTGCTTCAGTTTCAGGGTCCTGGTATTGTACTGGCTCACTGTCACACTGTCAAGGCTTACTGGGACACTTGAAGAGAACAGAGTCATCGTTAATGTTATTAATAACACCTGAACTTTTCCTGGTATGACAAGTCAACATGTCTGCTGTGAAAAAAAGGCCTGTTTGTCTGAAAACAGTTGATTTATGCACTCTGGCTTGTTTAAATGAAAACCATGTAATACATGGTATGCACCTAATGTATACCAGCAAACCTACTGCATGTATCAGCGACTCACACACGCACACACACACACACACACACACACACATCCTGTGACATGTCATGACCCAGAATTCTCAGCCACTAATGAAGGTCCACACTAATTACTGTTGCCAGTTTGTAGCCACAGGAGCCCTGTCTCAGCAAGTGGTTGTGTGTATGTGTGTGTGTTAATGTACACAAGTGACTGAAAGCGTTAGACTCCTGTCTGTCATCAAAAAAAAAAAGTTAAAGTTAAATTAAAGTTTTTCTCGTCTTGCATGTAATTGATCTCTAACACATGGTTTATCTTCAGACTTGGGTCAAATACTGTATATCATTATATTTTTACATATTTTTCTGTATTTTAACCTATGTCGATATGTTTTCCTGAGCCTGAGAATTTACCTGTCACCAAGAGTAGAAGAAGTACTAAGATTCTTTAATTAAGTAAAAGTAGCAATGCCTCAATGTAAAATTACTCCATTACAAGTCAAATTCCTGCATTTAAAATCCCACTTAAGTAAAAATACAGAAGTATTATTAGCTAAAAGTATTAAAAGCAAAAGCACTCAGAAAATCAGCCCCTGTGACAGATAAATTAAATTAGCTTGGTATAGGAGAGAAGAAAAAGCAAAGTTGTGCCACACAAAGTCTGATCAATTTTTTAGACTTTTCTCTAAACCCTGATTTTTGGTGAAATATTATTATATATTATTATCATATATTGGAAGATTTTACCTCTTTGGGTGTCAAACGATTATTAATTTGGTGGAACAGATAACAACCCAAACATATGTAACATAACAAGTGTCCACAACTACACAAAAGGAATACAAGTCAAAAAGGAACTACTGGTTTAATCTTTAACCATTTTTTGTATTTTATAAACTTATCGTATATTATTTAATGTAAGAATTTTAATCTGAAAAGTAACTACAGTTACAAAAGTACACCATTTCTCTCTGAATTGTAGTGGAGTAGAAGTACAACATAGCATAAAATGAAAATACTCAAGTAAAGCACAAGTACCTAAAAATTGTAAATTAGCACAGTGCTTGAGTAAATGTACTTAGTCACTTTCCAGCACTGCCTGTTTTCCCTGATGCAGCAAATCCCTGCCATCACTTATGTCATGTCATGTAAAAACAGATGATTCATTTTAAACATATCATATAACACAGGTATGATCTTATCATTCCTTTCCACTGACCTGCCCAGCACTCTGAAATGCAACTCACTGATCAAGGCCAGCTCCTTGTCTATGAGGTTAAACTGTAATGTAAAGTAATGTAGTTCTGTTACTGGCTTTTCATCTATTAGACCTGGCATTTGGACTGAGCAAGCAACCTCAGAAAACCCGGTAACAGCCAAGTAAAGTAATAGAGTTTTTAATCCATCTTTTGGTTTAACCGCAATATTTTGTTGATCCACTATGTCTGTCCTCATTACTCTGAGTGCAGCGTGTGTGATGTGTATATAAAAAGAAATACTGCCATGTCCACTTAGTTCTCCTCTGAACTGCCAATATACTTGAAAGGCAACCCTGGCAAGCAAAAGCAGCTCAAATGGAGAGCAAAAGAGGGAAAATGCAGTAAAAGACACTGATGGCTTTGTATAGAATGTTTTCAACTGTAACATACACAAATTAAAGCGCTCACACAATGCTGAGCTGTTAGTGTAAAAGTGGATAATCGTGTTGCTTTCGGCAGAATGTAATTGCCTCTAAGAAAAATTCCCTCAAGGCTGAATAATTTTTTTTCATTTATATAAACTTCAAGCACTGCTGTGGCACAGGCCAGCATGTGCATTATCAAGGCATGCATGCTAATTAAACCGGGCTTAATTCAATGATGACGCCCTGAGACTCTCATTGAAAATCACTCTCATTATCTGGCTCCCATTGGTCTCAGAATTAGGACTGGATTTATGCCATGTTACCAATCTCTTTCAAGGGTTCTTGTCTTTCACCTCGCGTGTGGTCCTCGAGGGTAAGAGACCTATCCAGAGTTAAATGATGTTTACACAGTGGCCCGTTGGGTTGTTTTGACTCTCTTTATTACACTGAACCTGCGCTTCTCTGTCTCTGTTGGCCTTGGAGCGCTGACTCAACGCCCAGGGTGGGAAAGGAGGTGGAGCGTTTAATCAGCACTCATGTCTTCACGCTGTTTCATCAGTGACAAACATCCGATCACACTGTTTCAGCTCCAAATGTTTTTCAGGGAAAAAACAGAAAACATGACTATTATTCAAAGATGCATATGTAATGAGAGCAGGCAGCTTAGCCTGCAAATGAATTCTTATTAAATAGAAATCCCTCCTTAAGACCTCTATTCTGTTTGCTGTTTGCTGTAGAGGCCTGCAGCTACATAGAGCTCACTGTCTGCAATCCAGCATGCCTAAATATTTGAGGGCAACAGGGGCCAATTTGAATCAGCGCTTTTTACTCAAACGCATCTCATTCATGCCCTGGAACAAATGCCAAACCAGGATGAAGCATTTCCTGTATTTACTCCCTAACACAAGCTTTAAGTGTTTCTGGTAGGAAGCTGGGATGAGGAGTGCAAAGATATTGACACCAAATTTTTAGCGGCGACCGACAGCAAACAGGACATCCTGTGGTGTTTGGGTTTACAGCATTCTAGCTGCGGTTAGGACAGGAGATAGAAGGATGTGTTTTCCCCTCGCTGTCCCTCTGCACCAGGTTGTGATCTGGAAAGCTAAAAAGGACTCTGTTCAAGCTGCTGCCTGTGCCGGTGCCGTTCACCGCACAGCAGGCCTTCCCAGCTCCACCACAGAAAGATTCCTCAGTGAAATGATTGGTTGACAATGACCCAAAACCAAAAGCAGCTGCAGGAAGCATGCCGCTTTTGACAGACTGTTAGAGTTTACAGTACACACAGGTACACACACACATACATCAGGCCGTCCCCCAGACCTGAGGCAGTGTGTTAATGTGAGACTGTCTTGAAGTTAAGAGTCTGGAGGAAGAGCGGAAGTAAATCAGTGAACAAATACGATTTGAGACATGCTGTCATGCCCCTGTGTGGCCCTCAAAGGCTTTGCGGGTTTAGGAAGCAAATTGAGCAAACCAACAAAGTGAGCGGCACAGTGCAGGGAGGAGCTGTAGTAGTTTACTAGACAAGACTCTTTGTGTGGTTTTGTACTTTTTCACACTCCATCACGCACCAAGGAGCCCTTGAACTAACACTGTGTTATGGCACTCAAATCTTAATTTATAAAGAATGAGTTATAGTGACAAAAAAGCCCACGCATTTCTCACATTAAGAGGGAAAACTGGAACAACACGTGTCTGTAAAGTCACACTAATACTTTTGCTTTGATGACAGGAATCTCTCTTTGGATACATTTCTGATTAAGTATATGTGGGTTAAGTGATTTTCTTGAGTTCTTTGTGAAAAAAAGAGTGCAAGATCTTACAGATTGGGGTAATTTTCATATCTTCCCTCATCAGTTTTGCAGGCTGCTCCAGATATTTGTCACGTTAAAGGATGAAGTTATTCCATAGCTTGAACTTGTGTTGTAGAAGGCAAAGTTTATTCCCTAAAATTTAAAAAAAATCTAAAAAATATACATTTTCCTCTCCTGACCCTTTGTTGCACCACTTGGAGTTTTCTCAAGGTTGCTGTTGTCCTCTTAGAAACTGTCAGGTTATTTTGAAGTTCTTTAATCTATTCCTGTCTCTCTAACATAAACTTTGTGTGAAGATCAGAAATTTATGATAATGTGTTATAGAAAGAATTGTTTGCACAAAATAATAAAACTTAGTGTATGACATATCCAAATTGCAGGAATAATATGTTACTGGGGAACTCCAATAATGCCTCAAAACAATGAGACATTCAGGTGTCTCAACTTTCAATGTCATACTGTTGAGCTATTAATATTCAGATGTACTATTTCTTATTATAAGACAGTGTTAGAATAAGTAGCTTTTTGATTTTATCTTGATTGTGTCCAAGTAAATGTAAAAGTATGGATTCATTGATTTTTATTTGACGATTTTAAGGCAACAACAAAAAAAAACAAACAGAACATGTGAAGTATATATGCTGTACATGGGATTTTCATGTTCAGTGTAGTTTTGCCGACCCTGTTTAACCCCTCAACTATGATACTACCATACCCTGCACAAGGGAAGCTGATGTCTGTGCTTCTGTTTGACCTGGCTCTTTTCATATGACCTCCAGCTTTTTGATCTTCATGTAAATGAATTAGATGAAATGGTTGAATGGGATACTGGAGCCTGACATGTGGCCCTGTTTTTTCTTTACGTAGATTAGATGGATTCAATTAGCTGCTCTGATTTCTCACAGGCCTTTGTGGTCTGAAAGGGTTAAGTGAATGAGAGATGCTAAACACAGCTCTAAGATACCAGCCATAGTCTGGACTGAGTTAGCACGCTGCCACGCCATGTACCATACAGCTTATTGCTCTTGAAAGCAGATTAACTCAATCTGCCATCTGATCTGTCACTTGTGTTGAGAAGAGAGAAGCCACTCGTGCAAAGCCTCAGTAGCGACACAGTACTGAGCAGACATTGGGCCTCCTACTGTAGTAGTAGGACATTTATGATTAAGAAGCTACTCATCTTCTTTGCTTGTAAAACTCTGTTAACCTTTGTATACTCCGGTGATGAAGTGATGCACTCTCATGTGCCTCTGCTGTTCCTGTCACCTGCCTCCAGACACTGCTCCGTCTGTCTGATGACTGTCCAGGAAGTGCTCTCTCCGCTACCCCTGACCTCTGAAACTGGGCTCTGAATAAACAGCTAATTGGCTGGGTTTCCTGTTTAGCCTGATGGGAACGCTGACTATTTCTGTCTGTTTACAGAGTTCTGCCTCTCTCTTTCTCAGAGTTGTACTCTCTGTATTGTTTATGAAAGAACAATGTCCTCGCTACAACTGTGCTCCAAACATCAGGCTTTGGGGATTATACAGTAGTGTCCAGCCTCTGCAACTCCCCTGCATTCCTGAAAATCTGCGCCTTTTGTTGTCTGTGGGAGGGTTTCAGTTTGCTCATTTTGTGGTCTTTGTTTATTTGTGAAAGTCAGCTTTCAAGTCCTGGTGTACAGAGTAGCAGTCTAATTGAAATGTTGTGTGTTGAAATGTCCCAACCTGAGACAAATGAGGCTAATGGCACCATGTGAAATTCATGTTTTTTCCTGATGTGATCATGGACACAAAACACAGATAAATACATCTGTGCAGTTTTTAAGGAGAGTAATTATCAATTTTTTCATAGTGAAGAACGCACCGATATCAGCACTGCTAAAGGTCTATGCACACATGTGCACGCCCAAGCACACAAAAACCAAACATGTGCACAGTCTGACTAATAGTTTTTGGGTTTTTTTTCCTGCATAATAAGCTTAGTCAAAAAGGAACTATCTGTATCTAAACTGTCTGTGTTGAATTAAATGGCTTGTTTCTTTGCCAGATGTGACTTTCTCCTCTCCTATCTGTATTGAATTATTCAGGCAGTTCCGGATCCTCTGTAGCTTTCATCTAGGGCCTGAATCCAGGAGCATAGGCGAGATACTGTGCCCAAAGTCAAGCGAGAGACCTCAGGTCCAGGAGTCATAAGTTCAAATTCAGGCTATACACCACAAGAGGATTGGCTCTGCTCTCGTCTAACATCCACTATAAAATGTCTTGACTCAATAACTGTGATTTATATATTTCATCAGTTCAGTGTGGATTTGTGAACATGATAGGGTTTTTTTGTTGTTTTTTCCAAAGCTTGAAATAAGGCTCTGATCTGGGAAGACATCAAATTTTGAGGCTTCTCTTGTGGAGATGAATACAATTAAATGTGCATTATATGATAGTAATCCCAATGATATAGCACAGCAAAACCCAACATAAAGACAATTTTGGTTTAAATGCTAAGTGAAACAGTCAGAGAGGCCTTGCTTTCACTTTCAGTATTACAGTCATTATCAGCCTTCGTCATTTGATTGCTGCAAAGTTTTAAAAAATAAATTTCTCTGGTTTTTAATTTTGGAACATAATTGTAGGAAGATACTGACTGAGGTGTCCAGGAGAACTGGAGCAGAAGATGATTTACTTTCCATGTTGGTTTTCCTTTTGTTTGTTCCTTGAAGGAATAGCTTTTCAATTCTTCAAACCACAGTGGAGTTACTGACGTGAAGAAGTGAGCACTGGTCAGTTTGTCCCTTGTACCAAGACTGGATGATTAAATCTGGTCATTAACTGAGTTGGAAGGCGCAGAGCTGAAGGCAGTGTTTTTATTGATGTGGCAGGAAACAGGGGGGCCGACTGCTGCTGCTGAATCTGTAAATCTCACAGACTGTTCACAGTCAGCTCCCTCTTTTAAAGGCGCACACACAGCTCCATTCTCTCGATTAAGAGCGCACTTAATGTCGCAAACAGCCCATTAAGTGCCATGTGGTAGGGGCAAAGATGATGTGAAACCGATGGGTGTGTTAATGACGGTGGGCTGTCGCCAGTTAAGGGCCCCTGCTGGACCCTGAGCTCTTGCTGCGGGGACAGGGATCATACAGACATGGGCAGTTTCTGGGGTGTGAACATTCAACCCTGTGTGCTTAAAATTATGTTCATATGCAACTAAATTGCAATACCGAATGAAGTTAGGAAAAGAAAAAAGTCAACCCTGACTTGAAGAAGGAGACAGAATGAGTTGGCTTTTTCAGTATTTAAGCAAAACCACAAGTTTTTTTAGTGGCCTAAAGCTAATAACATGTGGGACGCACAGTGTGAACCTCCAAGTCCATCTAGACTCCTTCTTGTAACTCACTTCCTGAATTGGAAAAGTGTTGTCAATGAACATAAGCCAGGCAGCAGTTACTGGTATGTTCCTTCTAAAGGTTTTTGTAAATGGGGACAAGGTTGGAACATCACAACTATCAGGGGTGGGTGCTATTCTCTGAACATTGTATATGATCTTGTGTCCAGTGAGGCTTGTGAAGGTTGTGTATGTATCTGAGTTTAAAAGAAGGACTGTAAGTCTATGAAATGTACAGCTATCCTGACCAACTTTGACAAGAGCAAGTCCCTCGGAGCAGACTGATTACTGTAAATATCCTTTTCCCATGATCCCCTGTCAGACATCTCAACCTCACTTCCAATGTCCTGGAGCCCTCTGCCCTCCGGTCCGATAAGAGTCCTGTAAGCCAAGTGATTCGCCAGTAGGGAAAGGGCTAATTAACATGGCGTTTGATGTGGAAAGACATCCTTTTGATGTGAAAATGTATGCGAAATGATTATCAAGATTACAGTTTCCCGTCTAATCTTGATGTTCTCTTCAGTCTTTAACATTAATTGGAAACATCTTTGCCTAATGTCTGTTACGTGTGACTGCAGCACCAAGTGGACATGCAATTGGCTCTCATCTTTTACTTTTGACCCTTTCAGCATGTGTTTGGTTAAACCTGACTTCTTCCTTTGCAGTAAAACTGATGTCCAAGATTGTAGTTTTGCATATTTGAGTTTAGCATGATAAGATATGCTTCAGTTTATCCTCAGTGGAATATTTCTAACAATACTGTGGTGTTTCCTTTTTAGGATCCTGAGCCACAACAAAATCGGAATTCTGAGCAATGGATCCTTCTTTGGACTTTATGCTTTGGAGAAGCTGTGAGTAGCCAATTGTTTATCATCCTTTATTAATTCTTCCCTTTTCCAGATTGCTGCAATGCCATATTTATTGTGTGCATGATATATATGTGATGCATCCATGCGTAATCTGTTATTTAGGCTTGCTTTGGGGTAGAGAAAAACAGACAAGGTATCAGTGAGATCTGAGCAGCTCTGTGCGCTTCTATCCAATGGGCTTCTGTCCAGAAGGGAGGTAGATACACTCAGACTGGCTATCGCAGAGTTATGTTGAAAAGTTCACATAATTACACTTCAGTCCTTCGTTATCAGGTAAGCCCCACTCCGTAGGACAAGATAAGGGGATCTCTGGGAGGAGGTGCGCTTTGGCAGCTTCGCCTGTGGCTCACAGACAGTCTGGCCCTCCTTAGTAGAATCATCATCTCTTTGAATGGGGTGTTAGACAGATGATAGACAAGATAATTTTGTGGGGGAAAAGGAATAAGTGGCACTGCTGGTAACAAACAGAAAAAGGACCATACTGGAAAATGTTGCCTGTGAGTGTTGTCTTGTGTGTTGCTGACTTACCACTTTTTTAGAAGAATAAAGTGAGTCCAAAAAAGGGAAAAATGCTCTTAGACTACAGTAGCCTTAGTGACACTTAACTTGTCAACTTTAGATTCAAATAGCAGTGGATGAGCCAGACAGACAGTAAAGGCTACCATATACAGTACAGGACTGTATATAGTATTTGTCTGGACACACCTTCCCATTCATTTGAATGTGAAAGTGTGTCCAGACTTTTGACTGGTACTGTATGTCTTTGGGTTAGCTCTAGGCGTACCACTCCTGGCTTTCTTGATACTCCGATGTGAGAATTTCATCTAGTAAGTTTCCCGCCCAACACAAATTACTGATTCAAGGAGTGTTCTTTTACAGAGCATCCCACTAAAGCTTTATAGCATCCTGGTAGCTAACAACACACATGGAGCAGCTTCAGTCTGGATACTGTAGTCTGGCAGACACTTATTTTGTTGAGGGAGGGTGTAGGGGGCTGGATAGGGATATTAGTTCCACATGCCACTCAGAGCTGCCACCCATGAAGCTAACGAGCTTCTCAAAAATGTTGGAAGAAAGAAAAATATGGTAATTTGCCGTAGTTGTTAGCTTGTTAGTACCTACCTACTGGAGTTCACACCAGATGTGCCAGTCAAGAACAAAAGCCAAATTTGCTGAAGTTGCTGTTTTTATGTCTGCCATGTGAATGCCACGGGTGAATAGTTTCAAGGCCAAGTTCTCAGTTCTCACCTCAACTGTCTTGCACCCTGGTGCACCAAAGACGCCGATAAAGTTGTTGACAGGAAGACCCTAAACTTAGATCCTGTGACTAATACTACTTTAGAGAGAAATAAAGCCAAAGAGGATCTGTAGCTTAAAGTATATGATGTAAAATGAGCTGATGTTGCTTGTTTTTGTAAGTGCGGACAAGGCTCCCTGTAGCGCTGCAGGGTCGGTGGGTCGAGTAACCTGAGCTTACCCGCTAACTGGCCCTTGTACCTGGAGCAGGGTTAAAACTAGCAGGGAGCACCAGGGTAGAGCTTTGTTGCAGGCTCTTAACTAAGAGACCTAGGAGAAAAGAAACAGAACAGGCAGACCAACTTTAACACACACATACTTTTGCTCCACAGAGGGAGATGTGGGCGTCTGGTGTAAGGAGAGGACATAACGTAAATCATGCAGGCCTCATTTCACTCCTCTGCCTCAACCTCTGCTGGCTCTCTGACACACAGCAGTGGAGGTCTGCTCACTCACTCTGACGTCTTCAACCTTTAATTGAGCCCTGCACAGCTTATAATTACATCTGAGCTCATGGGAAAATTGCTGTCTGATGTGAAAAATGCCACATTGAAATTCACCGTTGCAGTGATGGAAGGGTTTGAAGAGCTGAATTCAGAAATTAGTTTACAGTGAAGATTTGGTTGCAAGTTTTGGTGTCTGCCTACTTCATGTGCTACATTTCCCTCCCTGTGAGATTTCAGTTTTGTTTTGTCCGTTCAGGTCTCCTCATTGTTTCCAGTGTGTCATCTACATGTGCTTGTCATTTGGAGCAGTAGTGAACAGTAACTTATATTATGTGGTCAGTGCTCTAATCAAAGGCCAGCCTACTAGGGCTGAGTAAACACACATCAGGGAATTACACTGCATCTCTTCCTCTACGTGACAAGGATAAACAGTCTGCTCCCTGGCTGCACACACACTCTCGCTCTCGGCCCATCTCTGTTGTGACTTCAGCATGTACTGTTACTGAGTGAGTGTGTGTTTCCTAGTATGGGCACCTTTGCTTCTCGTCCAGTCTCGTCATTTCAAATGGGTCTGGTAACTCTCAGACGTGCACTCACACCCACACGCTCACACCAGACGTCTATTCAGAGTTGAATGCAGTCTGATCTGCTGTTGTTAGTGGGAGAATACAGCTCCAGGGCAGGCCACCCTCCTCCAGGCCCGGGCCAGACAGTGCAGCAATCTACACAGTTAGCCCTTTCATTGGGACAAACCTCCTCAAAGCCACTATTGCCTTCATAACCTGCCAAACCACCCAAGTGCAGAGGAGCAATTTAGCCTTGTTTGTTTTTGCCCTCTTACTGGACTACTGTGTTTTTGTAGCTCTTTTAAATAGGCTTACCATCCAACAGCTACATTTGGATCTTGGAATACTTCGTTTCTTTCCAGCTTTTGGGATGAAACATTCATTGAATCATACCTGGCTCCTGTAGCAGTGCTTGCAATATGCAAAATGATCACTCACATACACACACATGCACATACAGGCTATCAGGCCTTCGACACTGTGCTGGTGTACCTATTCGAGTACCTCCACCTCTGTGCACACCCTTTCTGATGGGAGCTGACGCTGGCAGCCCCACTAACGAGCCGGGACCTTTATGAGTTGTGGACAGATCCCAGCAGCCTGTCCTGTGCTGATTTGAGGCGAGGTAATGAGAATAATGAGCAAAGAGGGTCGAGGTAGTCTGGCTCTTGTCCAACTGGGCCCCACTGCACCATGGGACACAGGACAGGCAGGCAAGGCACAAGGGGCCCTCATTACCAGGTCTGCTCACCCTACGGGGAGAGAGGGAGCAGGGAGCAGAGAGGGAGAGCAGAGGGCAGCGATGATGATGGATGAGGGAGCAGCAGGGCGCTGCAGTGGACAGGTCTGAAAGGCAGGAGTGAGGTTTGTGGTTAGGGCTGGTTAGAGGCTCAGGGTGTTGGCAGCATTATAGACTTTGTCAACAAGAGAGTCTGAAATGATCCCTGAATCTACCTGACATGACTGTACTTTTACTTTTCTTGTGCTGTCAAAGAATATGCACAGGAACTGTCATGCAACATTAGCGAAAACTTCACTTAAAACAACTCCATTCAAGAACAGGAAATAAGGAGTTTGTGATTTATGCTGTAAGGCAACAAGAATTAGGGGAAGTTTGCACTGAAACCTGTGACCAATAAGTCATTCAGGGCATGAGAATGTGCAGATGTTAGACGAATCTGGGAAAATGTCTGCACACATGATAGAAAATATACAGTATACAGTATTATCACATTGTGTCTGTTATGATTAAAAGTGATAGTATTTGTTTTACAAAAGGGGAGAAGGGCCACTCAGACCTTGGCTTTTCAGAGCTTTCCTGAAAACCAACCTTGAAATCGCCTCTGCCATGCTGAGCAGCTGGGGTTAGGAAGTAGTCCAACCTAAACAACTTTACCATCTGACACAGGGGAAGTGGAGCCGAAATGGCTAAAGATGGTATGGTGGCTGGAGAGAGAAGGAAAGAGAGGAAAAGGGAGGGAGAGAGGGAACGCACACTCCTGCAGTTTGTCTTATATAAACCTGAGCTTGTTTTCCTTAGCGGGAGATTAACATTATTTCCACAGAGGCTAAGCAAATTACCTTGATGAGTGGGAACAAAACAGAGGTGGGCAGCGCTATACTGTAGCGTGTAAAAACAGAGGAGAATGTGCGGACATGGCAAGGAGCCCCTCTGTCTAGACCAGTCTGGGTAAGACAAGGTTCAGATTGTACCAGCCCACCACTCTAAGGAGAGCTTGGGCCAATTCTGGAGGTCGCACAAGGGAGTTTCATTTCTCCCTCACAGGAGAATGAGTATTTGTGTTAGTATGTTTTCCTGCACACGCCATTGAATGGCCTCCGGTTAAGCAACGGTCACCTAATGAGAGTGCATGACATTAAGGGGCGGAGCGGGTGAGGAAGGGGTTAAGCGTGCTGGAGAGTGGAAACAGAAAGGGGGGTGCTGCTGGAGTTGATAGACTCCAGATGTGTCTTTCAGATAAACTGAAGGAACGGGGTGTGTTTGTATTGCAAGCCTAGCTCAGTCATGACTCTGGGGGTTTATTGAAACAGCGAGCAAGCCCCCTCATAAGCCCATTACCAAATTGTACACTTTATACGCCAGTAACTCTCTCTCTCGCACACTCATTTGGCAAACTTGATATGGTTTCAATGGCATTTTCCTCTGGAGGAACTTGAGCTTTCTCTGGACTTGCTTCCCCCCACTTCCGTTTGTGTTCCTTTTTCTGCTTTATTTTTGCATCTCCCCTCTCCCAGCTCACTGTGTCTCTCACTGTAACTCCCCCTACCCGTTCTCTACATGCTATAGTCCATCTACTGGCTGAAAATTCACTCACGGACATGAGTCTCCCTATTCATTGATAATTTGAATGAGAGGCGTTTGTTCCTGTTTCCTTCCCAGTTGTAAAGCATACTTTGTTTCAACCCCACATCTATTATCTCATTGGTAAAGACGTTCAGTGAGACTTATGAGTCTTTCTGTGCAAATGACTCAATTTGGCACAAGAATAAATTGTAATAATATTATTTCATAAACATTTTTGAGACCAGTAAGTGGAAAAATAGCTATCACTGCTGACCTTGTGACACTTTGGCTTTACATGATTATTAATCTGACAGACAACTATCACGATGTACTGTATGTTCCATTACGAACATAACTAAGTTTCATTGTTACTGACTGCTGTGCAGGCTGGTAGATGTCATGAAATCAACAGCGGGCATCACCCCCTTCTCAAGGCTGCTCCTAAACAGTTTGTGGTTCCAGAGTTTTCCTTGGCAGAATAATCTCCAGCTCCTCTTGCTGCAGACTATAGAAACATGTAATCAACTTAGGAAATTTTACACTTCAAATAAAAGTGTATATTGCTATTTCTGTAGATCCTTCTAAATGCTGTGCAGCTGAATCCAGAGTTTATGTTACTGTCAGTCATGAGCAGAGCTGAGGGCCTTATTCATTTGAACCATATTACTGCGGTGGCAGTAATTGTCCAGGTTTGAAAGGAAGTCACCAAAGTATTTGTCCAGTAGTAATCCACAAATGGTGATTTTATTGATATGTCTACATTTCATGAGCTTCATCTTATGACAACCACTACTTAAAAAGCAATTGGTTTCCAGATGAACACAGACAAAAAGTTGATTAGGCATCCAATCTGAGAGGAACCGGCAAAAAAAATAAAGAAAATAATCTGGGGAAGGGGCAGCAAAGCAGGAAATTAGTATAAAAACAAGAGCTCGGCAGATCCTGGTTTCCTGTTTTTGGGGGGAAGGCAGGAGTACGTTTGGGGCCTGTGTTACAGAGCCCCCATTGTGAGCAAGTGTGTTGAGGAGTAGGGAGGTGGGGTCTGCGGGGCCATACACAGGGACGATTTTGCTCAGTACTGAATCCCCTAACCCACCTGCCCCTCCCTAAAGGGGAAAGCTAGCTAGTTAAAAAAAGGAGAAAAAGGAAACTGTAAAAATAAACGAGCAAGGGCCTCTGCTAGAGACGCCAACCAGACAGGAAATGACACGCGGCACAAAAATGGTCTCCACTGACCTCTGTCAGGAGCTAAGGTGCCAGCTAACCCACTTTGCTTTCTTTTTCCAGCATACCTTTAACCCATAGTTTTGCATCAGGAAATAAATAGAATTACAGCACAGAAAATGATCTCTGAAATGCCACAACTTTCCATAAAAAAATTCCAGGAACAGGAAATTCTTGATTCCAGTCTGGCGATAATGAGTGGCCATTCCCTGGCTTCAGTCATTTTCCCAGCTCCCTCCGGGGCCGGGGGCCTAAACAATGTCAGTGGAGCACTCCAGTCCCTGCTGCTGTGCTCCTGATAATGGAGCACTCCACGTCTGGAGCGCTTTACAGACCGTGTCTTCATTATTACCCTCTTGCTGCCCTACAAGCACGTCGCTCCTCTCCAGCCTGCATGGGGCCCAGGTGCTCATCCCATGTACCCACAGAGAAATGACTCTTCAGAATGGCAGAGGACCAGCGCCATTGGTCAGGAGGAGTTTTTTGGGGAAAAAAAAGACATTCTTAATGTCAGGCTCTGGTGTTAGGCCCAGCGGCAGCAAACAATGGCCTCTTTTGGGCTGGGAGTGAGCTTGAGTCTGTCACAACCCAATCACATAGGCCACATGTGGTGAAGGGGATAAAGCACTGCACTCACAAGGTTACAAAGCACAACTCAAAGAGAAACGGCATCAAATTCCTAAGTCATAAATGTAATGTGTCAACACCAATCCTGTTACTTTTTGAAGAGGGACATGCTGCTGCTGAGGAAGTAATTGTGGTAATCGCTACAAGTTGCAACTTCTAGTCCAACTTCTTAACAATGATATTTTCATGCTCAGCAAGCATGAGGCTTTGAATTATTTCTTGTCTCTGATATTATCCTCTTGCTTGGTGACAGCTGTTGTCATCAGTGTCAAGGTCGCTGAGCTGTGAAGCTGTTGTCAGGGAGGGCACTGTCTGCTCCAGAGGGCACACAGACAAGTCATCGCCTGAGCTTGAGCCCTCCTAGAGCTGGCGTTTGTGATTGTAGGCTTGAAATAAAGTTTGAAATAAATTATCTAAAGAGTTGGGAGACCGATGAGGGGCTGCAGTATAGATTTTGCTGTGATTATGGTGGTGAACAAGGGCTTATATTGGTATTTATAGCTTATGTTTGGGCTACAGTGGCTTGGCTAGTGTATAAAGTCCTGTTGACTCTGGTGAGCTCCTCCACATTCCCCAGCTTGGTGATAAGAGAGTGTATCAGAAGTAGTGGACTGTTGATACTGTACTCTTCAGGCCAAAGCACACACAGCACTGTACCCTCTCAAGCTCCATGTAAAGAAGCAGACTGTAGGAAATGCAGGTGTTTAGCGTGTATTGTTAGTTGAAGACTGGTCAGTACACTGGGCAAAAAGTTCAAATACAGAAAGCTTGAAGTGCTTATAGACAATACTACTGTGGTTCTCAGCATGTGTTTCATTGGCATAAAATCTGTGGCTCAGTGTATGTGTGTGTGTGTGTGTGTGTGTGTGTGTGTGTGTGTGGTCTGGTTTAGTTGTACTTGTGCACATGCATGCATAGGTTATAGTTAAAGTGACTATAAGCCTCCAGAGAAAGACTCAGTGTAATGTCCCCTAAGAGCAGAAAATCTGATGTGTTTGTGTGTCTCTATGCTTGTGCATGTATATTTGTGTGTAACTTCTATTTGTTTAGATTTAGGTATTGTCTCTATTATTATTGTAATACTATTTAAGGTAATTTAATTGAGATTGAGATCTCTTTTTGTAACAGAGACCAGAGGGAGGGGACATACCAACACAAACAGTATAACAAACATCTCTAAATAGTTCTATAATTAAAAGTTTAAAATGGGGGTGCTCTGGTGGCCTAGGGTGTTTAATAACATCCCTACTTTGAATCTATTACATGTTATCATCAGCTTCCCAATAAAGGAATGAAATGCCCCCCCCCAAAAAAGTTTTAGTATTGGTTGTAAATTCTTTCTACATTCAATATTTTGTAATAATAAAACACATTTTATCTTATCAACAGTCAGTAAACGTTTAAGAGCCCATGAAAATGTATGAAGAAGGTTAAAGGCATCTGAATCTAGTCATGACTTGAGTTGAAGTACATCCAAAAGTATTATATGCACACAATAACTCACTGTTGCCAACACTGATATATGTAATAAGACAGAAGTGCAGTTAAGCTGTTTTTATTATTTCTGTATATAACCGACACCTCCCCTGTCAAACCTTCCTGTTTGATATGTTTGGGCAGAACAACTAACATCAAATTTAAAGAAAAGTTGTAGAGGTGTCCTCATTATTCCATTACTCCACATTTTATCTGAATAAGAGCTTAAACATGGTGACCTAATTAGAAATTGGTGTTTACATGGGCTCTGCCTTATTTAACTTGTAATATCATCTTAATCCCATTACAAATGCATGTTTAAATGCATATACACAAGATCAGTGTTACACAGCAAATGCATGTGAAAGGGAAGGAGAGACGGTGATCAGAGAGAGGAAATAGTGGGCAGTGCCTTGCTTTTCATTGCTGCGTTAATGAGCCCCGGGACACACAGACTGGAAACAGCAGTATTGTTCTCCCTGTGCCCCGGTCAACAAATCCTATACAGCTACTGACACACAGAAACACATGTACATTCAGAGCGCGACACATAGCCACATAAAGATTACCGCATACATTGTGACAGACCCACAAGGCCACACACACACACACACACACACACACACACACACACACACACACACACACACACACACACACAGTGAGAGGGCTGTTGAACAGACACACTCAGAATCAGAGAGGTGGAAACATCTCCACCTTTTTTTAAAAAGCTGTGAAGTTGTTGCAAAGTGTTCTGTCTGACAAGCTGGCACGCACTCAAAGAGCTGTGCTGAGCTGTCCAAGGCTGTCTGCTTTGAGACAAACACAACAGACCTCAGCCTTTTGGTCCAAGGCCAGATAGCTTTTCCTCCATCATTATAACCTGTCTCCCATCTATAATCCAGATATGAGCGATGGCTGCGAGAGCTTGGACCAGCAGCAAAATCCCTGATCTCTGACTCTATCCCAGCCATACCGCACAGTCTAATTTTTCTACTGGAAGCCATTTTCTGAAACAATTTTCCTGCCCCAGTCTGATCAAAATAGCTCATCTCTTGGAAAGCGGACAAGACAATGGTTAAGAGATGCCTGAGGTGGTGTGAGGCTGCGTGGTCGAGAATGGTGATGACAGATAACTATTGCGGGAAAAAAGGACCAGAAAGTCCCCTGAGGTCTTGCCTACCACAGTGGCATCCTGGGTAGGGATGGAATAGTGAAAAATGCAGCCTGTATACCGCAGCGTTAATGCATGTGAGCTCCTGTAAGGAAATCCTCCTCCTCTGTGATGAGTCCAATGGGACCATGCATTTTTCATGCTGTAGGAACACAGATCACATTCTAACCCGCGTCGGCCATGTCCTGCAGATAACCATCCGTCTCCTGACCCGCTTTAACATCGCTATTCCCACCTGACCAATAAAGAAAGTTCTTGGATTCAAAATCAAATGCAGGTTATAGCTGATGGAGGGGGGCATGTGGCTGAATAGTTTAACACATGGGTGTGGGTACGGAATGGGAAGAGGGTGGAGAAGAGTGCAGCAGACAGTATCAAATTAGATCTTCAAAGAAAGTTAAGAGAATTAATATTTATAGTTTGGCAGTGGCCAAGTTTGTTGTGGGAAGCGTCTTTTTGAAACAAGCAGAAAAACGACAGAACCCCTTGCTTGCAGTTTTATATTCCACTAATATTTTACTTGGTCAAGTATCTGGATTTTTCCTGCCTCAAGCCCAGGTGGCTGATGGGATAAGATTTCCTATCTGTGTGCAGAAATACCCTGCTGTGTCCTGCTGGAGGATCCAGGTTAGGACATGTGTATCCACCACTCCCCTTCATTTTCACTTAAAAAGAAGCCTTCTCCTGATGTTTCAACATCATCCCTGCATTCATTTTCTCATTGACCTAATATTTTCTCTTTCTCTCCAGGGACCTCAAGCACAACTTAATCAGCACCATCAAGCCCGGAGCTTTCCAAGGCCTGTCTGAGCTTCGGAAACTGTAAGTAGACATTAACATGATTCACATTCCATTCGGGTTAAGAGCAGCAAATATATTAACAGAAATCATAAACACAGGCATGGAAATTTTGAATTGTTTTGTATGAGACAAATGAAGGAGTCAGGGTAGTTTTTTACGATATGAACAGCATTGTTCCCCAATTTCACAGTTGAAAGAGACAAACCCACATATCCCCCTCATCTATCTTAAGTGTGCACTGTTTTGGCAGCTCATGGCAGATGTCATGCATTATATTGAGCTCCTAGTGTTAGTGTGACCATAAAGGGCCTCCTCCGTTAAGTGTTTTTGCTGATACTTGCGGGGGCCTGCGATCTCATCTCTGGTGCCCCGCTCCACCACCGTGGAAACCTCAGGGCCACGCAGAGGCTCCTCACACGTCATTGGATGTGACAGGGTAGATGTTCACAGCCACTCGCTGCTCACTCCTTGTGTTTTTGGACACTGAGGTCTGGTTGCGGCGTGGGTCGGAGCTGGTCGTCTGTGCCGCGCCGCGTGACTCCCCTTCCCTCCTCCCCCTACTTGTGTTTTCCCTGCAAGGTCTGGGGCTTCTCAAAACAAACAGGGGGAGATAAACACATGCTCTGGACAGCTCTCTGCTGGGTAGTGTCAGGGGTGCAGCAGAGCAGATCCCTCTCTGGCTGTGGCTATACATCACACTCAGAGGTGGACAGCAGAACAGGGGCCCTGCTTTTGGTGATAAACTTTTACTGGGGTCCCATGGAGTAGAGATAAGGGAAAGTGGCAGGGTCTGTGGACATGCTGATTTAGATTTAACTTTCTAACCTCTGCAGTGCAATATAAAAGAGCAGACTGTAGTGGAAAATACTATGCAGGTACCAGAGGCAGAGAAAACCCTTTACTTGTGTTATTTAAATAAGGTTCAAAAGAAGGTCCTGCAGTTTTCTAGCGTTTGATCTGATATCAGAAGTCACGATATCACCATCTGTGACTGAGTAGGTGAGATGAGCCCTCTTGAATCAAAAATAACCAATGCATTCTTTTGTCTATTCATACTTTTAGTGACCTATCCAACAACCGCATTGGCTGCCTAGCTGCAGACATGTTCCAGGGGCTGACCAATCTCACTAAACTGTAAGAGACAAATAAATTGATTCCATAAAAATATTGTACTTTCTGTGTCTTGGGGAAGCTATCAAGTTAACATATTCATATGTAATTTGTGTACTGCTAGGAACCTCTCTGGCAACATCATATCGACCATGGATCCAGGAGTTTTTCAGGAGCTGCCGTCCCTCAAGCTAGTGTGAGTGTTAGAGACGCTCTGCACTCCAGACGTTCGGTCTCACGGCATACCATTCCATATCTGAATAAAACAATACATGTTCCAGACAGAGATAAGATTCAGAGTTCAAGGGTTTGCAGTCATTTTCAATTACTTCAAGACTGTACAAATACTAAAATAAGCAATGAAAATTTATTTGGTATGCATTTATTTGAATTTGGATGTTTTTCATCTATGTAGGATTTGTAGATTAAAGTTAGGCTATCATAAATTATAAATCAGAAGACAATTCTGTTTAAATTACAGATGTGAACCAACTTTTGCTTGTTTTCACAGTCCTTGCATAAAACTGTCAGTTAATTAAGTGAAAACAATAAATCTGTAATATGTGAACAAATATAGTGTTAGGGAGGCTGTAATTCAACATTGGGTATCACAAGTATTTTTTTTTTTGTCACGTACAGGTATGATATGTTGATCCAATAATGTGCAAGTAAGCATAATACTGTGTCTGAACTAGGTGTAGTGAAAGTGCACATCCAACTCCTGCTATCTTCCCTGATAAATGACCATGACTTCTCTCACCAGGAATTTCAATTCAGAATACCTGTCCTGTGACTGTGGCTTGCGCTGGGTCCCGGGCTTCTTTCGCGGCAGTTCAGCCCGATTGGGGGACGAAACCCTGTGTGCCTACCCGAGCAACCTGAGGGGAAAGCCCCTGCGTGGACTAAGGGAAAGCCAGCTGAGCTGTGGTGAGGTCTTTGCTAGAATGAGGCGGTTCACCGCTCTATTTCAGAAAACACCGGCTTGTGAATGACAATGAGTATGCGCTCTTAATAGCACTCAAGATTGTCCCAGTATTTTTTAAGGATTAGCAGACCAAATGGGAAGCAAAAAATCTACTCCAGCAGCTCAACAGGGACATACTTCTAAAAGTATCACTGGGCTGTGTTGACATCTAATCCTGTGGGTTGCATTTATTTGCTGCTGTCTGCATCCAATCTGCTCTAGAACAGCAAACTCATAATAGCTTCTGTGGAAACATTTAGCTGAGGTTGAAGTAATGAGAGAGCTGCAGAAATAATTGAGAGTGATGTGTAACGGGCACATCTGCGTCTTTCCCAATGTCACTCAGATGGTCCTCTGGAGCTGCACACCCTGTCGCTGCTGCCGTCCCAGCGTCAGGTAGTCTTCAAAGGCGATCGGCTGCCCTTCCACTGCACTGCTGCCTTGGTGGACAAAATCACTACCTTGCACTGGCGCCACAATGGTCAGCTGGTGACCTCTGACCCAGAGATGGGTGTCCAGCTGGAGGACAGCGTGCCGCATGACTGCACCTTCATCACCAGGTGCAGAAACTAGAAATATTCAGGCAGATGGCAAAACGTGTTGACAGAATTGATACACTTAAAGAATAATGCTCAACCAGTTCAGACACACATTGTATTTAGTGATAATGTGTAATAATGCACTTTCTATATCCCCTCTTTCCAGTGAGCTTATTCTGTTCAATGTACATGTGGAGGCCAGTGGAGAGTGGGAGTGTGTGGTTTCTACTGGGCGGGGAAACACATCTCGCAGTGTTGAAATAGTGGTGCTGGAGAACAGTGCCTCCTTCTGTCCAGAGGATAAAGTTGTCAACAACCGGGGGGAGTTCAGGTCAGTTACAGTTACATTGATTATTACTACATACCTAAAAAATATAGTGTTCTCATTTTTCTCTGGTGTTAAACCACAGGTGGCCAAGAACTTTGGCAGGCATCACCTCCCATCAGTACTGCCTGCAGCTGCGTTACCCTTCCCTGTCTATGGAGGGGGGTATGGAGCAGAAAAAAGCCTCTCGTTACTGTGACCGTTCTGGAAAGTGGGAGGAAGGCGACTATTCAAACTGTCACTACACCAATGGCATCACCCGTGTCCTACATACCTTCATTCTGGTCAGTACTAGGTTTGCTGGATGGTTCCTGTTCAGTAAACACTAGATACAGTAGATTTAGTATCATGACCCCACACCTTGTTCATTCATTTGCTCTTCCATTGCAGAGGCCTATCAATACATCAAATGCCGTCACTGTGGCACATCAGGTACACACATACACCTTGGAGGCTGCAGGCTTCACCGACTCAGTGGATGTGCTTTATGTTGCACAAATGATGGAGAAGTTTATGGAATATGTCAGACAGCTGAGAGAGGTGAGCAAAATGCCTATATACACGTAAGTGTGGTCAATGTTGGTTTCTTGCTGTATAGATCCCCTTACTGTTGCATTTCTGCATGTGTTACAGTTGTCTGTGGTGTTGGTAGAGATGGGCAGCAACCTGATGCAGGTGGACGACCAGATCCTCACTCTTGCCCAGAGAGAGAAGAGAGCCTGCAGTTCCATTGTCTTCTCTTTGGAGACTCTGGCCTGGCTTCAGCTACACAGCCATGCTCAAGACTTCTCTATGGTAGGGACTATCAACTAAAGTGATCATTATAAACTTTTTAAACAGAGCAAGTACAGTTTCTGAATAGTATTCTAGCATTCAATAGACAAACATTTCACCAGGAATATAGGAACCAAGGTGTACAGGTTTGCATTTTCAATTACATTTTCACAGTGATTATGCCTAAAAAACTCAACGGTACAATAGGAAGTCTGAAAAAATGTGCTTTCAAAATATAAATCCAGATGATTTTGTTTTTATATTCTCCAAACCTGGATGATTGAGATGAATCTACACAGACAATACTCTTTACCCTTATTTCCCTATTATTTGTACAGGTGTCTAGGAACATTGTGATGGAGGCCCATTTAATTCGACCAGCCCACTTCACTGGTATAACCTGCACTGCATATCAGCGTCGTGAGGTCTTAACAAACAGTCTTGGAATGGAAATGCAGGAGTCTGCCCATGAACAACAGCTTCGTTTTCGCTGCAGCACTGGCTCGCATAACACCTCTCTGAACAATTTCACCTCACAGGTGAGATGTGAGCACCTTACTGTACCTGCATTCATAAATATTAAGGTGTACTGATGGATTTCAACATTAAATACAGACTTTGTGACATGACGTGTCTTGTTTTTCTCTCTTTCTCCAGAATTTAGTAGCCCTGGCCTCTGTGACTCTCCCTGCTAATCTGTTTCCTCCTGATGCTCCTGCAGACTGTAAGCTGCAGTTTGTAGTCTTTAGGACAGGCAGCTTTTTTCCACTGTCTGGGAACTCAAGCAACACTGGGGAACATTCTCGTAGACGTAGTGTGAACACTCCTGTCATCTTTGTAGGCCTAGGTAAGGAAACGTCTCAGCCTATTTAGTGTAATCCACTTAGATGCAATATTTTCCTGCCTTTAAAGGAAAAATACACTCTAAAACACTTTAAAAAATATACTTTGCATTTCTGGGCCTTTTTTCATTCTTGTTCTTGTTGATAGCCTTGTGACATAGATCTATATCATCAACAATAAAAGTTTTTTTAAGGGTCTTGGTAATACTCACCATTTTGTATTGATTTTCAACTATTTGAATGTAGGGAGACATCTGTTGTACAAGAAGCACTTCCTCTACCAACGTGGTTACATTTTTGCATATTTGTCAGTGGTACAGTGTACAGCAAAAAAAAAAAAAAACCAACAACTCAGTTTGCACAGCACTGTGTTTTGTCCAGTCACTGTTTCCTGACCTTGGCAAACTGCTATGCTTAGCTCTTCCTCCTACGTATAAAGAGCACAGAGAATCCCAGTCTCTGTGGGATGTTGAGAGTCATTCTGGGAATCGAAACTCATCAGTCAATATAAAAGAACATGTGACAGGCCGAAGGAACGTGGAATGCTGTTGGGAAACACAAATGGACTTTACAATAAACAACTCAGTCACCGGTACAGTTTGTTTTAAAAATTTCCCTCCTCTCTGTGACAGACGGCTGCAGCATGTCGAACCACTCAGAACCCATCTGGGTGTCACTTCGCCACTTATCACCTGGCACTGATGCCATGGCAGCCCAATGGAGCCTGAAGGCACTGGACAAGCAGGGAGGCTGGAGCCAGGAGGGCTGTCAACTGGTCCACAGTGACAGCAGCACCTCCACGATGCGCTGCTCTCTGCTTAGCAACTATGCAGTGCTGCAGGTAGGATGGCCAAGTTTACTTAATGCACCATCAGAATCACCGAGGCTCATTGAGACTTTAATTTAATGCCATTTTTTTTATTTAATACTATAGGAGGTGCCAGACTTCCCCAACTCTACAACCATCTCTGTGAGGGTGCTCCACCCTGTGGTATATGCCTGTACTGCAGTGCTCCTCCTTTGCCTCTTCACCATCATCATCACACACATACTTCACCACAGGTACTCCTCACATGTGCAAGTGCATATACAAGCTGCCATTTGTTATTATTTGCTTCATTATTTCCACTATTTTACTCATTATCCCAACAGTTCCATTCACATATCAAGAAAAAGCTGGCACACATTACTGAATACCTGCTTCCATATCGCCATGACAACGGCCATCTACGCAGGAGGCATAAGCTTAACCAGCTACCCAGTCGTTTGTCAAGCTGTAAGTCGTAACTTTACACAGTCACTTTACTTTGATTCATGGCATGTAAGGTTGATGTGTGATCTGTCTGATATGCGACAGGTGGGAATTGCACTGCACTACTCCTCGCTGTCAACTCTGCTGTGGATCGGAGTCAGTGCCAGGGTCATCTACAAAGAGGCTGTGTGGAGAATGCCTCGGCAGCCGGAGGGAGAGTCACCTGTTCCACCTACTCAGCGACCTATGCTCAGGTCAGTGATTACATCAGAGAAAGCTACAACACATCTTCACCCACTTCCTGTACCATGAGATTGTTGTTTGCTGTCAATACGGTTTATGTTTTAGACAGATGCGGGAGTTCTTGTGCTCGGCCACCCGAGCTGTGCACCGTCAAAGGGGGTCATTGTGCCCAACAACCATAGTCCCTCTGTTTTTATGAAACTTTGGAGAGACATGACAGAGTATTGCTGTACAGAAAAAAAATCTATAAGCGCAGATGGACCCAGAGTGGGGGAGGGGAGGAATGTATGAAACCAGCATAACAGGAGCAAAGGAGGTCGTCGTAAATCTTAGCATGGTGATTCGGGGGGTGCGCTGTCTTTCCAAATATTCCCTTCTGTTTCTCCTCCCTCTTGCCTGGCCTTGCCCCTGTGATCCTAGAACTGCGATCATACATTTTGCTGCTGACCTTGCTGGCCCTCCAGCCACCCTTTTATTGCCCACTCGGCCACATGGGATTAGGCCACAATAAATCACAGACTTCTGGAGCCCAAATGGACCCTTGTAACACTCTGCCCACTATGAGAATGAAGGATCACACAGCTCAGTTCAGATTATAGACAGCCAGAGACATAAAAACACAAAAAGGAAAATGACACCGACATGCACACTTGAAAAACAACGTTGCAGCCAAAGGTCATACAGCATCCTGTGGCACAAACAAGAACTGCTCTTCATATCTAAAATTGCAGCTGGGAACTTGTGTTTGATGTGTTTTTCTCTGTTATTCAAGGTTCTATTTGATAGCTGGTGGAGTTCCTCTTATCATTTGTGGGATCACTGCAGCTGTCAATGTCAGCAACTACGGAGACAACAGCCCTTAGTGAGTACTTCTCTTTTTATCCTTGAGCCATTTGGCCCTTGACTTTGTGTTGTTTTGTTTGGTGCTGAAATGAATAATTCTGTGTGATATGTTGAATACACAGATGTCCTTGTTCTGCACTGACCCTCCTGACTTCTTTTCTTCCTCTCGCAGCTGCTGGCTGGTGTGGCGCCCCAGTCTGGGGTCTTTCTTTGTCCCGGCTGGCCTGGTGGTGTTGGTGACCTGGATCTATTTCCTGTGCACTGTGTTTCGCCTGAGGCACCGTGTGGCCAAAGAATGCACAGGAACCACCTTGTCCTCTCCTGTGACTGAGAGCCAGCCTGCACTGGCTGGAAGCACTAGCCTTCTCTCCACAGATTCAGTGGTGGGCCCTATAAACCCTGTTGTGGCTCTAGAGGACCAGTACTCACTGAAGACACAGTTCTTGGTGCTGGTGGCCACCCACTTCCTATTTGTGGTTCTGTGGTGTTGTGGAGCCATGGCAATGTGGCTGACAGGACACACTAGCTTGTTGTTTAGCTGTCTCTATGGGATGGCTGCCACAGTTCTGGGGGTGTTTCTGGTGGTGCACCACTGCTTCCGACGTCTGGATGTGCAAGCCTCATGGCTGGCATGCTGCCCAGGCTATCGCCGCTCACATCCTATGTCTACTTACACACACACCTGCACTACTGTGAGTGGAGTACAGACCTCTGAGCAGGGATCCCAACTCTTCATCAACTGCCATCCACCTGGTGACTCACATAACTCCTCGTCAGCTAGGTCATCATCCACACCAAGTGGGATCAGTAGCGTGGGCCCGGGGCCCTGCAAGCTCACCAACCTGTTGCAGGTGGCACAAGATAATCCAAACAACACTTCACGTGCGCCTGCGGGTAACAACACTAGCACCAGTACTGACAACATCACCAAGCCAACAAACAATATTCTGCCCACCATTAACTCTGCGGCACCAGTGCATCCCCAGAGAAGGAAAGTGAGTAGCAGAACTAAACAAGGGAGCAGCCAATATCACCATCGGGGTGAGGGCAGAGGTCACTATCGTCTCAAAGCTCTAAGGACAGCTGGAGGTGGGGGCAGCCTTGGAGCTTTAGGTCCCACAGGTTTAGAGCACCTCAGTTCTTCACACACAGTTTATAAACAGGCCACGAGTGAGAATGGCAGTATCCATCACAGCCTCTCGGAGAGCCAGGCCAGCCCGCTGACGAATGGGAAGCGGGTGGGAGAGTCAGTGGCCACCAGCCCGTCAGAGGGAAGTGATGGGGGCAGCAGCGGGAGCCGCAAACCCTTCCCCTTGCTACCCTCAATGGCAAGCAGAGCAGCCATGCACGGTGCCCAGAGACGATGTGCCAGCAGAGACAATTTGAAACTGGCGGCTGCTGCAGAGCGAGAAGCTAAGCGCTGCTCCTACCCTTTGAACAGTGTCACCACCACTACGCCGGGGGCCGCTGCCCCGAATGGCACCCTGAAAAACTCAGTGCTAGAGCTGGAGCAGGACATGAGTGGCACAGACCAATCTCAAAGCTCTGTTGGAATGAAGAGCAGTTTGTGGAAGAGCGAAACCACAGTGTAACCTATACTTATACATGAACTTCTATGCATGACCTTAACAGACTCTTTAATGATTGGGTTATGTTTTAATGGTCTTTTGATTATAATAATTATATAATTTAAGATATAAAATCATGAAGGCATCCAGGACCCTAAACTGGTACTTTTGCCTTTGTAGCATTGTAAGAGTTTGCTGTGAAATGGTAAAAAAAATAAGAAGGCATTTGTCATTTTCAAAAAATAAGATACTCATTCATTTTATCCATTTCACAAAAAAATGCGCAAGAATGCTCTGAAATTGGCATATGATGTTGATTTTGGATGTCTAATGAAAGCTTTATTGTTTTAGTTGTGATTTTTCTATGCATATCAACTATAGCATGAAATGGAAGGCAAGATTGTCCTTTTCCAAAGTACAGCTATATGCATTTAATCTGTGGACAACCTTTCACCCTTATGTTTGCTTCAAGTAATTGTTTGCGTGTGCTCATGTGCATTTGTATGTTCTTCGTGTGTGTGTGTGTGTGTGTGTGTGTGTGTGTGTGTGTGTGTGTGTGTGTGTGTGTGTGTGTGCATGAGTGTGGGTGCACAGAATCTCTGAGTGAATTAAAAAAAAAGCTATGCGAGACTTTTGAATATATGGTGAAAATGTTTCATTTTTATTTCTATGTATTCCCCTCGGCACTGACACAGAGCTCTTCATGTCTAATAAAAACATAAGGAATAAAAATCAGGGGGAAATAATTAGCTTTTACATACGCAGTAACTTGTAGTGTTCAATCACTTTTCACTTCCAGAGGACTTATTCTGGTCTAATGCAAGAATGACTGCCCCCTCCTGGATGGCAGAGCAACATTTCAGTCTGGGAGGGATTAGAAATGTGAGGCTTACTTTTAAGTAAATCTTCTCACTATGATTTTAAAAGTATTAGTATGAAAAATCTCTCAACAGTGTTCACAGAGCACCAGTTTTGATCCACTTATCTCATATCAGGGTCCTGACCAACAGCACTGCGTGAAGATAAGCTTTTTAAATCAATTAATTTCGATTGTTGTCTTCAAATTTTAGTAGACTAACATAGACTTAAGCCATACTTCTTCTTTTTTTCTTTTTACTTGTCAGTTTAGTACATCTGCAATTCAGGAAATTGCATTTGCAGGAAATAGTGTTTCTACTATGCAGCTTATTATCACATCTTTTGTCCATTGTTCTTTGGAAGGAAGTCTTATTGAAATTCAGAAAACCGCATACTGTATGTCACTCTTAAGCGTTCTCGTATAGTCAGTTTATTGTGCATATTATTACATATTGTGCAATATGAGCTTTTGATCAAACCTCAGCAAAATAGTATTAATGTAAAACATGAAAATTATCCTATATTCCATGTGTCCCGGACTTTTACTGAACTGAACTTCTCATGAAAAACATAATATGAGCATTAATATAGACATTTCTTATTCATAATTCAGTATGAATTTCAATATCATCATGTGCAGGTACTTCATGCCTGTGCTGTAGAGACACTTTAGACACTTTCTTATGGCTGTGGCTGAGTTACATAGGCCTAATCTTGACTGTACGTCGTATCAGTAATGATTTTGTTAACAATTTCCAAATTGTTGGCGAACCAAATATTTATTTAAACATTATAAAACACTTTTTGGAAAATTATGCTAATTCCTTTATGGATGATTTTTCCTAATGTGTGCCAAAATGCCTGCTACACAGTATGTTCATGAAGTATGAAGCATTTGGCAATCACTTTTTAAATTATTCAAATTTCTAATTATCTATTACTGAATGTTAAATTCTGATGAATGTCTGAGGCTTTTTTACCTACCAAAACATTCAGTCTTGTGAAGTGTACTCTATTTTGAATATTACACAAGCCTGCAAGAACCCATGCAACTGTGAAATGGTGAAATATTTTGTTCTTTATTTTATACTACAGTACTGATCAACTACGTATTTTGCCTGAAATCAACCTCAGTATCTTGATGAAATCCTGGTGGCCAGACCCAGCCATAGATAATAAGATGTCAGTGAGTGATAGAAGATTCAACAATTTCATCCTACTTAGTTCTGGACTACTTTGGGCATTTGTGGGTTCACATTTAGACCATCTGACATAATTTGATCAGCCATAACCTGAATGTACTGCTCTTAAGCTCCTTCAAACAAACAACACTACACACTTGGAATCTTAGGGGATCAGTTTTCATGTGCCAAACTCTCCTTTAAATAAGAAAATGGGCAATTTTTACATGTGTAGATACAGGCCTGCTCATGTTTTACTCTCATTTTGGAAACCTGTTTTTACTTAAGTAATATATTTCTAAGAAACCTCAGACTCTGCCTTACAATTTCAGATCCAAAATAAAGAGAGAACAATTATTTGTCTGGTCATCTTCTGTCCTTTATATGGTAAATGAGCGTCACTGGACTGAGTTCAGTGTTCATTTGTCTCCTATTGAACGTCTCTGTGGATTTTGTGAAGAAAAACTGACTCCTGATCAGTGGTTGATATTGCTGATTAACGGTCCGCGATGTCTCAACGCCCGCCTCCTCCACTGTCCAATCACTGACTGAGTTCAGATACTGACAGATATATTAGCCAATCAGACGACAGTATGTAGAATATGGGTGGGAACCCGTAAACATCGGGGAAGTGGACTGTTAAACTTATCGGAGGCAAAGGAAGGGAATTGTTTTCATGGAAGCCTCTTAAAGGAATTAGTCGCACCGCAGGGATGTCTTGATAGCACTACACAGGCTAATACTAGCGTTAAATTGGCTAACCAAGTGTTCACTCCACACAAGTGCTGTCAGAGGTTTAGATATAGCGTTACGAAGAGGAGGGAGAAGTATTACGCCATCAACCCGAGCTTCCTGAACTTGAAGTCAAGCTAGGCAACCAAAACCTATAACCGCAGCGGACGCCGAAGGTGAAAAAACAGACCACGAAAAGGTTAACCGACCCCCAGACTTTGTACGTCTACAGTCACAAGACAGTTCGGAGTAACTTTTGGTGAAGCTTAACCGGACTTGTCGCGATGTCTCTGGCCGACCAGAGCCAGCAGTGGTTCCCCACCAGCGTACAGGTAACGGTGCATCAGGCTCGGAGCCTGCGCGTCAAGGGTAAGAATGGCACCAACGACGCCTATGCCATCATCCAGGTGGCCAAAGATAAGTTTTCTACCTCTGTGGCGGAGAAATGTGTCGCTCCAGTGTGGAAAGAGGAGGCTTCGTTTGACCTACCGCTCTTCCACCCGGGCAACGCTGAACGCTGCACCCTTTATGTCATAGTGATGCATCGTTCCCAGGTGGGACTCGACAAATTCTTGGGGCAAGCTGTGATAAACCTACTGGATCAGCACGACAACAAGTCTCGCAAGAAGACAGAGTAAGTGGCTGCTGTGGGCCTTCACTGTTTTATAATTAATAGCATTTAAAGCCTGTTAGACACACCACCTCAAATAAAGCTGAACATTCATTTTGGTGTGAAGTGGAGCTTCATCTGGGTGGGATGTCACTGGTAGTATCAAAGGGGGTTACACAAAGATATCCACCAGTTCATACAAAATAAGTATGAAGTTTTCTTCATCAAGCTCAACTTATACCTTAATCTAAATTGACTGACAGTACATCACTCTCATCCTTCAACAGGGCTGTGCCATATGACGATATATATCATGTGATGATAGAAAAGCGTTTATCGTTTCATATTACGCTCTATTGTTTATTTGGTTGTGTGGCAAATCACACTGTCCATCTTTTGCATGGATTACATTAATAAGTTACTCTTCCTGGCTTCTTACTCGCAAAGCTGTTATTGTACCAGAAACTATTTATTCATTGAATTTACAGAAAATATGCTATATCGTGATATGTGTCGTTATCAGGATATGAGATTTTGGTCAGCCCTATCCATCAATATGTATGAATGACTGAAATCTGCAAATAAATATGTGTGTAATCAAACACTCCCCCCTGGCTTATGCTTATATTAGTTTCCCTAAATTATTTTGAGCCAACACTGACAGCCTTTTAAGAGTGGTTGTATCCAAACAGACTTAAAAGGAGCAATTACCGTCAAAGTGATCCAAATGTTATCTTGACTGGGTCGCCCAAATACTTGAAACAGGTTTGAATCATTTAATCAAATTCAAATTCAAAGGGTTTGACATGAAGGTTTCAAGAACAATGTTGACAAAGCAGGTGAAATTTGTCAAAATATTTGGAACGCACACAATAATAGTCATATGAACATTACACAATATTAAGATTGAGGATTCATTATATAAAGTATATCCTATACACTGTAGTGTCTTTGTTTTGTTTTGCAGGCAGCTAATGACTTTGGCTTGTTCTACCTGTTTGTTCTTTTAACTGCACCTTACCTCTTATGTAACACAGTATCAGAGGTGCCCTATCTTACATGTTTGAACATGTTCCTGTGTCAATAAACATTGTTTTTATTAACACAGTAATCCAATGGTGATTTGGATATTTCTCAAAATATGAACCATTTGATCCATTCCTTGAACTCATGCAGTGGTTAAATCGCGTTAATCGTCATGTAGTTTAACCTAACATTGCCATTTTATCTTTGAGATTTGGAATCAGTAAAAACAACATGAAGTTTTAGCATTCACTAGAAAGACAAATAAAATCTCTATATATGTTTGTAGTAAGACAGATGAAAGACTGATGAAAATAACTGAGGGACACACGTCACACAATTCAAAGCGTACCTTTATGTTGTACAGTATGCATGAACTTTGAAACCAAATTGGCCTTTTGGAGAAGTATGGTAGCCTTTTGCATTGTCCAACTAATGGGGTCAAGTCTAGTTTCAGAGACAATTAGAAACACAAATGAATAATGCAGTCTTTTCATGACACTTTTTGTTAATATAGGTCAAATACAATGCACTTTAAATTGGTCACAAAATAAAGAAACAATCTATAAACCTTAAAACTCCCTCCCTCCTCTTACAAGTGTCTGAGAGGAAAAACATAAACTATGGAGCTGGTGAGAAAACAGTCCAAGATTATCTTTATCTCAGTCCTTTCCTTCTGTCTTCTATCTCTGTCGGACCAACCATGGAGACTTCTACTTTATAAGTTGGTGTGAAGTGAACTCCATCACTGCCAGCTATGATGACGGAAGCCTATGTGCAGGTCATTTTCTGACATTGCTGCTGTTGATCCTGCACATTCCTCAGGGCTATTTACTCCTATACTAAACGTCTTCTCTGATCACACCCAGATGCGTTACACGAGTCAGATGACATCTGTGGTTTGACGTAGCATGGGTGGAACGTGGGTGTAACAAGAGTCAAAATAAAACTTTGCATTAGTGTTGAATGATGACACACACACCCCGTGATGTAAGAGAAATTTAAAAATAAATGATGGTTTAATATAGACTCTGTCAACTGTACTGTCAAGTCTTTCTCTCCCCTTTAATTTTAAGAGCCTGAGTGAGTTGGCAGTTATCGCTCAAGCAAGGGCAGGCTTGATTCAGTGCCGCGATGACCTCATTCACTTGGTTATTGTACATTCATATCTGAAATGTTATCTTGTGTTTACTCAGGACACTTAGTGGCAAAGTTCAGTCCTTGCGTTCTCATTTCCAAGTCTGAAGTCTCTTCACTCTCCTTGTTTTATCTACTCCATCTGTCTTCTTTAAGACACAGTATGCAGGATGGGTATTAGATGTTGCTGTGTTCGCCTTGAAGCGTGTGGTGTTAGGTTTCTATCCTGCTCTCCCGTTGTGCTGATACTGTACAGGGTGTGACATTGAGTACTTTGTTCCCCTGCTGAAAGGAAGCTCTGCTGTTGCTCCTAATACAATACAGTGTTTCCCAGATGAAATGAGGATGTAGGGCCACTTTTTTTAAAATTTATCAGAGGTTGGGAGTTTAATGTTCAGTATATTATTCAGTACAGAGTGATTTAAAGTTTGGATTTGTCATCATCATTTAATCTGCTGCTTATTTACTTGATTACTAGGTTAATTGTTTGGTCCCTAAAATATCTGGAAAATTAAAACATTTTCACAGTCGAAATCTTCAAATTGCTTGTTCTGTCTGACCCATGGATCCAAGATATTCAGTTTACCATCACGTATGACAAAGAAAAGCAGCAAATCCTCACAATTCACAAGCTTGAACTAATAAATGTTTGTTCAGTGTTTGCTAATGTTTCAAAAATCACTTCAAAAAACTTCAAAATTTGTCAGCTAATCTTGTCAACTCCAAATATCTTGAAGCCGCAATGATATCAGATCAGTTCCAGTTGTTGCAGAGCTGGTTCTCTAGAGTCAGCTCCAGTCAGACACCTGAGCCACAATATTTATTTTGTAAACAAAGAGCAGATGAATATTTTAATATTTAATATTTCAGATTCTGACATTTATGTTTACCTAACACAAGAATCAAACCTGCTGACTGTGTCTGGTATATTTATTTTTAAAATTAGAAAAGCCTTGCAGTGCTGTTAAATATCAGAAAGTATTAAAACAACAATTTGGAGCAATGTATCTAGATTTTACTATTTTAAAGGCTGGATCCGCTCTAGCGTCCACTCATAGGATAAACATTAGCCCTCTCGTTAATCATTAGACATGGAAGAGAAGTGCCCTTGACAGTTAACAGAGGGAACTTGTCCAGCAGGACTGGTGAGAGCATGCATCAGGGGCACGGCTCAGTAATTCATGCAAACAATACAGAACATGAACACCCTGTAAGCCTGTTCATAATTGTAATAATGCATTGTCATTACAGTCAACTGAAACACATGCCCTGCTGCAGTTGACGTAGACAAGACACCCTGAAGGAACAGCAGGCAATTCCTTGACAAGCTTGATAAAGTGAGATCTGTCCGTCCTTGTGGTTAGTTAGCGATTGTTTGACTTGGCATGCTCCGTTTAGGGCTGGACATGAGGAATGTTTGAATTAGGCACAGTGTAACTTTAATTACATCACGTTTCAAGCCTCCCTGCATGCTTTGAACATCTTTGAGGAATGTTGGTTCACTCCCATGCTTGTTTCCTGACTGTTATCCCCAGAAGCCTGTCTGGATGCCTGCCTCATGACACTAAAGTAAATACTGGAGCAGTAAACTCCATGTGAACTGCAGATAATTGTCTGCTTAATGTTGTGTTTTTAAATTCAGTGACAGATATAATCCATATACCTCACTTTATCTGTTATAATGTTAGTTTGAACTGTATTGAACTGTACACGTTACTCTACAAAATGATCAAAGAGAAATTAACACCGTGACCTTAACTTTTGGTGAAGCAGTTGGAGGGCTCTGCTGTGGAACAATAGAGTTCAAAAGGGGAAAAGCTTACCATAATGGGCACTTCTGCTAAAGTAGTAGTGCGTCTAATAATAGCAAGTCTTTAATTATACAAGGAGAAAGCATCCATATGTAATGGTTCTAATTGCTTGTTTTGGCATGGTTTTAGAAAGGGCTGTCCAGAACACTCCTACCTTTCCTTTGTAGACAATAAGTGCTGATCCTGTTCAACAGAGAGGACATGGGGGGGGGGGGGGGGGGGGGTGAACAAAGCTGTAATTGTCATTGCTTATCTGTTGTTGGCATGGTATTCCCAGCAGGAAATGTAACAAGCTGTATGCCAGTTAATGACACCTATCAGTCTCAGGTCTAATGAGACGCAGCAGACAAAGTCAGAACTAGAATCAATCAATTATTTGTAGGGGATTTAATTGTGCTGCGTTTTTTATATACAACTTGCATTTAACTGTTTTTAACCCCTCCTGAAGTGCTGATGCATTTATTTAGTGCCGCCACCCCGTTAACAATTTTGTTTGATTAATTACTTACAACTTAATCAATTATCAGAATTGTGGTCGATCTTGGGGAATTTTTGTCCTTCAGCTAATCAGTTAGCTGAAAAGTAGTTTCAGCACTAAGCCTCAAAATGTCATTTTACACAGAGACAAGTTATTTTCCAATCTTCCATTTCCACTCTAATAAATAATTTCACCTGTTTTTGGTACTTGTTTCATACATTTTTTCTTGATACAAAGTCAGCCATTTGTCTTATTCTGTCTTGTTTGCTGAAACAGTGAAAAGTACACCAAGGACAAGTGGATGTACATGCCCTCATGTTGCCCTTTTTTCATCTTGCATCAAGAAAAATAAGTCTTAAGGGTTTAATAGTTACTATAAGAGAAACTTCCTGATAAGATGGAGGGTTATTGCAATGTACTAAGATTAATAAGATATCCAAGTTGAAATTCAAAAATGCCTGTCATTGATTATAAGGAAATTCCATCTTAAAAGTCTGATTTACTCTTTCTGTCATCTGCAGATGGTTCAAGCTGGTGGACAAGACTGGAAAGGAGGACAAGGCCAGAGGAGAAGTGCTAATAGATATTCAATTTATGCGAAACAACATGTCAGCTAGCATGTTTGACCTTTCTATGCAGGACAAACCACGCTCCCGCATCTCCAAGATAAAGGACAAAGTCCGTGGGAAGAAAAAGGATGGCTTCTCCGACTCTGCCTCAGCTATTGTCCCGTCTGTGAGCCAGGTCCTGACAGACAGCGATGGAGAGGCCGATTCAGTCTCACTTAATCAGACTCCAGGAGAGAAAAAAAAGAAATCTAAATTCAAAACCCTTTTTGCTCCCAAATCAAACTTGCAGAAGAATATGTCACAGTCCATGTCTACACTGGGGACTCTTCCTGAGAGGAACTCATCTCTCAGTGGCAGCCGCTCATCTGGTCTCAATGTAGACTCCCCTGAAGGTAACCTAACCTTTCTATACTCTGCGTTGAAGCTGTTTGTTTGTATGTCGACAGTTCTGTCTTTCTCATGCTCCACGGTGAAAGTTAAATAGTGGTGTTTTGCTTGTCAACAATGACATTATATTTCACTGTCTCTCCTCCCACAGTTAAGAAGAAATTCAAATTCCTGGGCCACAAGCGGACAGGCAGCTCTGACAGCAAGGTGTCTCAGGGTCCTTTCTCCCTACTGGGCCGCTCCAAGCAGAGCAACAGTGACCTGAACAGCCTGTGCATCAACGGCAGCCATGTGTATGCAGAGGACACAGAGCCCAAGAGTGGATCCACCCTCAGTCTGAACAGCTCAGGCCAAGGATCTGTGGAGGATGTCCGGAAACATTCCTCAGATATGTCTGCAGATTCTTTCAAAAACGTACCTGTGCCTTCCCACAGCCATGAGTCTTCAGACAGGGCTATACTGGAGCAACAGCGCCATCAAGAGGAGGAGGAGAGAAGGCAGGCAGAAGAAAGGCGCATAGCAGAGGTGAAGAGGCTGGAAGAAGAGGAGAAATACAGGGCAGAGGCCAAGAGACTGGAAGAAGAGGAGAAATACAGGGCAGAGGCCAAGAGACTGCAGGAGGAAAAGGAACGCATGTACAAAGAGGAGCAGGAGAGGAAGAGACGCTTCCTTGAGGATGAAGCAAGAAGGAAGAAACAGAGGGAGGAGGAGGAAGACAGGAAGAAACAAGAGGAAGAACGCCGGATGCTGGAAGCAACTGAGAATCAGCGGCTTGAGGAGGAGCGTCACAGACTGGAGGAGCAGAAACGACAGGAGGAGGCCTCCATGAGCGACAGGCTGACGTCTCTGTTTGGAATGATCCGAAAGAAGGAGGAGAAAAAGGAGGAGGTACAGGAAAATACCAAAGAGGAGCTACCCACAGCAGCTCCTCGCATTGAGTCAAAAGATCCCGATCAACCAATCTCCCACCACTCCACCAACCCGTTTGAGGAAGTTCCCCCCAGCTCAGATATTACAGTTAGCAGTAACGAAACCCCAGCTGATCATCTGAAATCTAACCGCAACCCACAAACCCCCTCTGCCATGGTCTTCCTCAACCGTACTGCAAAGGTGTCTGCAGTCAAACCCAGGTAGGCCTTCTTCTTATTTGGTTGTGTTATATAATCTCAAAAATGACTGTGCATTAATGTTATGTAATAATGTTAGTATTATTTCAGTGTTGTGACACAGGGCAATGCTGTCGGTTGCTTGTAGGCACACTATTCTTTGACTTGCTTTACTGGAATTTGAATACTACTTTCAATAGGCCTGCAAGTGGACTTGCACATACTGTCGCATTTCAGTGTGTGTGCTTACTAAGTCACCAAAAAAGGCAAAACACAAATTTCACAGCAAAAAGATGTTTTATTTTTCCTCAACTTTGATGTCCAGGCAGCAGTAAAAGGCAGACTTAGAAATGTACGTGACTGTTAAGGAGCATCAAGATGATTAATGAGTTTCACCCTACACCATCTCTGTCAACAATGAAACTCCACAGTTTCACAGCTTTCTGTCCTGTTACTGTTCACTTTGACCAAACCTTGTGACTGTCTTGAATTACTAAAACTTGGAATTGCATCTGACACTTGACGGACCCGTTTGACCAGCTTGGTCTCCACACTGATGAGAATCTGGGTGTGTCTTATGTGTGTGAGGACGTTGTGGAACAGGTTGTGGACTGAACAGAGCTCATAAGGAGTGAGTTAGACACGGTGTGACTTCCTATGTGGACGTCTTTAGTGCTTGGGTTCTCTTTTTGATTTTTTAGAGTTGTTTTTTTGTGTTTTTTTTTATATTTGGATCATCATGGTAAGGTGGTTTTGCTTGGTATTAATGCTACACTAGTCTTTTCTTTCAAGTGTGTTTGCTAGATGGTAGCCCAGGTAGCTTAAGTTGTTGTTATTCATTTGGGATATTTTGTTAAAATTAGATGTCAGGTTGGCAACCTACTATAATCTAAGAAGTTGAATTAAAGCAGAAATGTCACACTGTCTTTTTTATCTTGGAAAGTACATTTCTCAATGTAAACAAGTCTCTACTAAAAATAGAAACATTAACAGCGAGACATGTGATCAGAGGTTGTGCTTTTAGGTTGCACAATGACATCAAATGGTGGACCATTTATGAACAATGTCAGCCTTCTCTAGTGCATCACTGTGATACAATGAATTTTGTTGTCACAGGTCACACATTATTCTCAGTATTTTAAGATTTAGCAAAGTGGTTAAGTTTGGTAAATTTTGAACAATCTCAGAGCTGCATTATGTGAGGTTTGAGTTGTGAATTTTTTGACAAATTTGTTGATCTGAGAGATGTTAGTTAAATTGGTGGCGGGTTGTACATTGGTGGAAGTCAGTTTGGGTAAATTGATGGTCTCACTGACCTGTAGGCCTTTGTTTTCACTCCTTGGCAGATTGGCTCAATCTCTGACGTCTGAACCCACTGACTCACTAACCCCCCGTCAGCAGTGTCCCTCCCCAGCCACCCCTGAATCCACCCTCTCTAGTGTCCCATCTGAATCCCCTGATACTTTCTCCAACCTTCACTCGTCTCTGGCTCCACCAAATATTAGTCAAAGTCCATCTGGTTCTCCTCGTGGCAGCATAGAGAATCTGTCATCTGTGGGATCTTCCACCACCATGGCTGATAAGAAAAGAAGAGCCCCCCTCCCACCCTTGAATCCTGTACATGAGACCCAGACAGGAGGAAACTACATACCTGTCAGAGAGATCAGTAACCCTGGATATGTTGAGGCAGATGTGTCGCAGCGAGGCAAAAAAGTCTCTCTACCGCTCCCTGATTATGAAACCCTCTTCCCCCAGAAGAGACATGGAGTACAGGGGCAAACGCGATGGGACCATATAATTGCTGATATCAATCAGAGACATCGGGACACTCCACCTGAATTTCTGGGTCCAGAGATGAGTGTGGATGGCCCAGAGGAGCATGAACCCAGTCTTCAGTCTTCACTTCCACAAGAGAGGCATCATCAAACACAACCTCAGGAAGCCAAACCTGTGTCGTCAAAAAAAGTAGCGGCCCCAGCTCCCCCTAAACCAGTGGTTTCTCCACAACCTAGATCAGTATCAGACTCCAGTCAAAGACAAAACCAAAACATGGCACATGCTCAGAAGTCTCTCATGAGCCCCAATCCCTCTGCAGCCCCAGGACATGTAAATACTGACACATTAAGCAGAGGAAATCTCTCAGAGATTTCCAGGAATGGAGCAAAGAAGGCGTTGCAACCACCCCCTGCAGCAACACATGCACCCAGACCAACCAGCCAAATGGATTGGGATACAGCACCAACAGATGACCAAATAAAAGTGCCAGTCGCCATGAACAAAGAAGCTCCCACAGCCAAACCCAGGCAAAGGGTTAGTGGCAAAGAGCCAGTAGAGCAAGGAGAATCTGCTGTCACAAAAATGAGCAACACGTACAAAAATGGTGGAAAGGCAAAGGAGAACTTTACTGAGTTTGACCCATTCCCCAACACTGAGCTTCTTTCCAAAGACCCGTGGGCACAAGTGAGCCAGAACCAAGAAGCAGATGACCTTTTTACCGGCAGGGTACGGAAAGAGCAGAAACCAGAAGATCGCGGATTGACAACAGGTGATCTTGATAACATCTTTAATCAAGAGAAACCAACAGATCCCTTCTCAAGTTTGAATGGCAGCAGTTCAAACAAACAAAACGAATACATGAAAAAAGATGATGATTCAAAGCAACTCAGTCCTGCTTTCCAAAGAAAAAATTCACAGAAGCGAAAACAGATTCTTCCTTCAATAACTCACTCAGAGAGAGCTTCCAAATCTCGACAAGAACCTGCATATCAAGAAGAAACAGCTGATCAAGGCCTCCCCGCAAGAGATGTTGCAAATGAGTTTGTCACACCAAAGCATCAAGGTGATGTGAAAACACAAAGCAACTTTTATGGCAGAGAGGATCCATTCGGAGCTGAGCCTTTTACTGCACCCTCTGCCTTTACTTCTTCAGAGCCCCTTCAGGTAGTTATGGAGGAACCAGTATCACAGGCAGGAGTTTTGTCTGGGGGAAAGACTCTTTTGCGAGCATGGGTCTCGCCCTCTGAGGTTCAGCCTGTCAGTGCTCAGAATAGCAATGGAGGTGGGCTAGCCTTAACTCCACGCAGGTGAGATTGAACAGGCTACTTACAAAGTATGCATTTGTGGACTGTTTATCTAGATTTGATTGTGGAATATGGCTGCTGATGTTGTATGGGGAAGCAAATAAGGTGTTGGGATTTACCTTGGGTGTCATTTTGAAAGCTTGCTATTTCTTGGTAACTTTTGCCAATTTGGATCACAGTGGAATGATTTGGAAAAAGTAGTTGAACCTTTTTCTCTGGTTTTATAGTATTTTTTTATTATTTTCTTTGAAGTTTCTTTCCCTGTTGTTGTTGTTGTTGTTGTTGTTCTTACTTGCTGTAACCTTATTATCTCTTTGAGGACTTTATTATAATGTGTGGAATTTCTTTACAGGCCTCATCCGGTGAAGCCCATGAGCGCAGCTGAAACCCAGCATCCAATCAGCACCCCTGCTGTGAAGGAGATAAAGGCCCACGATAGCACACCAGCGAAGATTAAGGTAATGTTGACATAAATTACATTCTTGGACCACAACACCTTAATAGATTTGACATTTCCCCCCACAGTAATTTATTTGGATTTTCCTGCAGGAGGAGACATTTAATAATGTCACTCTTCACCCTTTAACAAATACAGTTCAAAGGAATCTACAAGTTCTCCTTTTTCTAAGAATTGAAACGTGGGGTTCATGATAAAAAGAAATTCAATTATAACTGGCAGCTCCAAAGTGAATCATTTTTTACATCCGTATTCTTGTGCCAGTGAATTCAGAAAACGTTGTTAAACTTTGAGCTTGAAGGTTCTTTCTTGACATTGAACACAGCTGTTTGATGTATTTTTTCATTTTATGAAGCTTTCAGCCACATCTCATGGTCCTAAGCAGATGGAGTATGCTTGGTTGTCATGGAGATGGTTTTGACAACTTCGGTACGTAGTGTTTTAATTAGAGTGTATATACTTTGTTCACTTCTCTTCAGGTGGCAGACTCGGCGAAAAGTGGACCTTACACTCAGCTGACACAGGAAGAGTTGATCACACTGGTGGTGAAGCAGCAAACTGATCTGTCCAGGAAGGACGCTAAGATCGTTGAGCTCGAAGAGTACATAGACAACCTGCTGGTCCGCGTCATTGACGAGCAGCCCAGTATCCTGCAAGCCCTTAACGCTGCCAAGCCAGTGTAAGGTTAAGAGTGCTGGAGGAAGAGTCCTGCTTAAGGACCCAGTTATGTTTTTGTGTGTATGTTTGTACTGTTGTCACTGTGTAAGACTAAGAGCATATGCACTTTTTTTAGTTTCAATGTGGAGTTAGAGTCAAATTTGTTTTGGAATGCTGGAAAGTGTTTCTGAAGTTGTGATGGTGTGTGGTGAATCCTCAATAACAAGCAAGTAAATATCTTTATAAATGCAAATGAATGTATTTGTTTTGACACTAAGGTACTCGCATTTGCTTTAAAAAAAACTCGTTACATGATAATATGTTCAACATCTTGATTTATATATCATACTTAATGAAAGTTAGGTTGCTCTTTATTTAATATATCAATTATGCAAAGACAAACTGGCCTTTTTTACTCTACACTGGGATTTGTGTAATTTATTTATGTGTAAAGAATGATCACAAACATGCCGTTATACAATCATTCCAAATTCAGGCACCATCCTGAGGTAAGAATGTAATAATTCTCTCAAAAGGTAGTTTGTATATTTGCAATAAATTGTTAGTCATTTGCACTCCATCACTACAGGTCATAACTATAAGTTATGACCTCGATACCACATCAACTGAGGAAAGATTATTTACATAACAAGCACACATTGACTTCTCCCTCCACCACTGAAGTCTTATTTTTTATTTTTTGGCAAGCATGTATTTTTTTTTTCATCAGTCAGTTAACAACATTCCTCCCTTTTTTTTTTTACTCACCACAGTTGAATGTCAGCTTGTCTTCCAGTCCTCAAAAGATATTGTGCCTACTTTTGCTTTAAAGAGGTATTATTTAGAAAACCAGCAACGAATGACAGCAAGCAGCTACTATTTACTGTACATAGTTTTAATCACATAGTCGTTATGGGAGTTAATTCATTCATTTGGTTGTTATTTAGCCTGTGCACAAAGTTGGTTGAACTATTATGCAAGTAATACAGAATCAAACTATTCTAATAATAATGCAAGATTTTGGTCACTGTGATTTTTGTGTTTTATTTATAAAAATGATAATCAAAACTTAATCATCAGAGGAACAGTAGTAGCAGTCTCTGTCGTACACAGCTGGCCTTGTCTTTGTAATTGAACTACACTAATGAATGAACCTTGCATCTCTGCCTTTTATATGATAATATTATTTGATGTTACCGTGGAAATTATAGCAATATTAATCTTGAGAATGTATAGACCTGTGCCTTCAAAAACCTTTTTCATGGCTTTTATGTCTTGATTTGCTGGATGAATTGTTGTTCTGGGTGAGCGCTCAAAGAATGTGCAGAATGTACAGTCGGATGCATTAAGTGTTTGTAGGACATGAAAAACAATTCTACAGTGTAAAACTTCTGAAAGGAATAATGCTGAGAAAAATATGGTTTTATTTGAAATAAAGACACTACTTGTTGCACCAGATTGTATTTACTGTTTATATACATTTTTGAATGGAATAAAACATATAAATGTAATATTAATCGACATTGTTTACATCTTTTCTCATGACATTTTGCATGTCTACAACTATAGATCTAATTTATCTAAAGCTGTGGTCTTTATTATGCTTTATTCCCACTGACAGCAGGTCATTTTATGTAAGGTAAATGGAAAAAAATGAGTGACCCTCACATGATAGTTATATTCTTAAGACCAACAAGGATTAAAAAAGTGTAACCATGGAAACAGCATGTTTTATTGTACACAATAGCTGCCTTCCACACCAAGTGACAGTGCAGTTGAACATGTTTATTAATTTTGTCATCACTAAGGTAGCCATTCTTCTTCTCTCTCATGATTAAAACAATGAATAACAAGTAATTGAGGCTGTTAAAGTAACATCTGGTGATATTCTATATTTTTCTTATTTTAATAAATACCAAGAAAAGCCCAAAGCAAACAATGAATTAATCCTACTAACACAGGCACCATAGTTAATTTGGAGTTGATCCCACATGCTGTATGTACTTTAGCTACACTGTAAATGCTACTAGAGCACTAAATGTATATTCTTCAGTGGAGGCTGGTACATAGAGGCAGAGGAGGTTGCTCCTCCTCTATTTTTTGAGAGGCAAGAGGGACATCAAAATATAAAAAAAGATAATTATTCATAAAATATTTTTTCTCTCTTCTTTGGAAAAAATCCATGATTGAAATTCTGGTTAAAATGCTTCAACAGCAACACCTGCAGGGCAGGAGGAGAAAGAGCAGTGTGTGAAGTGGTGGTGGGGAGCAGTCATGCATGTATAATAAGAGCTGGATACTGGACTAAAAATGGCGCCCATTCAGTATTATAGGAATTGCTTGCCTGGCGCATACGCCAAAAAAGTTTCTAGCTTCGGGGTTTGCTTCCGTGTTGTGCAGCCCACTGAATATGCGCAGTAGTGTTTCACCTGCTGGCCCCGCCCACGAGTTCCCGCTTGGCCCATAGACTTTACATTGTGATGACATCACAGATTTTTAAATTGCTTTGGGGGAGAGTGGGGGAGAGTGGGGGACAGAGGAGGACAGTGCCTGCTGTCCTCCGCAGGGCGGGATCTCTTACATCAATTTAATGTACTTCATTTTTTTTCATGCTAATCTATGATTGGCCAAGAAACATAAAATGACGCTCCAAGGGAGGATGTCCTCCCTAACCAATCAACAACCAGAATACAATATTGACATTGCGTTGGTCCAATCATAGTTTCCAGATTTCATCTTCAATTCTCTACACTGTAAGGCAGAGCAGCAGCAGGAGATAATGAGCAGTAGATAGCTGCTTGCGTTAGCCAACAACAGTTGGCTTGTTGTAGCAGGATCTGGACTGAGCAGTGCAGCAGCGGCAGAACGCCACCGAGGAGGCTGGAGAGAGAAACAACCGGAGAAACAACCAGGAGAGTTAGCTTGTTTGTCATTGTTGCTAATGATATCAGACTGGTTAACCAGCAGCCACAAAGTTCTGTTAGCTAACAATCAAGATGACCAACAGCCACAAATGGACGTTATGTCGTGGATACTTCAACTCAATGATAGAAAGAAGAAGACATCAGATAATGTGAGTCAGATACAGCTTCTCTCTCTCTCTGTCTCTTTGGTCGCTAATTTCATCTCTGATAGTTAAATGTCTCTGTGGCTGTTGTGTGAATTTATCTCCTTAACAAGAATGCGGCAGAGATCATATAATGTGTTGTGGGTAGTTTTCTTGTTGAAGTTACAGTGAGCTGTCTGGACTCACTCATTCATTTGGAATTGATCCTGTTTTTAATTGAGTGGTTGTTCAGTCACCTGTTGATGTTGTGTGATTAGTGAACGAGTGTGCAGGAGGTCTGGCTGCTTGCTTGTGACAATTTCCTCAGTTTGTTTTTAAGCTGAGCCGTATATTGAGTAATAAGTTTAAAGTAACTAAAATAACAAGTGTTAACAAGACAACTTTGTAGACTATATTTTGTATGTCGTGCATATAGATAAGAATGTGTAAGTCATGTATTTGATACATGCATTAACACTTAATGATGTGAATCTACACTTTTAGATCTGTGAATGTTTTTAGTGTTCAGTCTTTCTAGTACTCAGCACTGATCTGTACTTGTATTAGATTATAAGCTTTGTGGTACTTTATATATTTCTGTATACTAAGAAAATGCACAGGAAATCATGTGATATGTTGTCTATTTTTGATGAGAACATAAATCTGTTGTCACAGTAGCACAAACTATAAATTTGAATTTAACTTTGTTGGTAAAATGACACATTCTGAACCACTCCACAGCTAAAATGAGCACTTCTTTGTTTAGAAACAATATGTAAATGCTAAATTTATTTAAAGAAGCAGCCTTTTCACCACTCAGGGGTTTTTGTTTTTGAAAGCAAATTGTTTTATTGGCATATAAAATTGCCCTCCACCCCTCTGATTTCATCAGGTTGGGCACAATGATATAGTTTGATGCGGTTTGTTGTAAGATTCCATGTTGGTTTTCCTTTTGAGTCACCAGCTGCCACTGATATTCATCCATAGCTGAATATAGTCCCCAACAACTACATTATTTACTTCTGCTTAACACAAAACTACAGTGCTCAGCTGTTTAAGGATAATATTAAGCCTTTTTTCAAAATTAAGTATATATTTCAAAGAAAGGCTGGGGAAGTCAGAAAGTATCAAGAGACAGACAAATGCTTTATTGTTTTTGGTTTTTTTCATAGGATATGACAATAAAAATATAAAAAATATTGCCAGCCTAATCCTTTATTTCAATTGTATGTCAATCTGGAAAAAAGAAAAATGTTTTTCATGGTCCAAACACCAAAACAGATTACTATACAACATATTTTCCAAAGATGAAAGATATATTTAAAAAAAATAGATAAGTTAAATGTTATTATTTACAAAAACAGACAAATCCATGTGATTGCATCAGGACAAATATATTACAGTCGACTGTCATACTGTGTGCAGGCTGAAGCCTATATAGAGCAGGGCAAAGTGTTTGACATAGCAGAGTATGATAGTCATGTGGGTATACTTTGAGTGTCATAAGTTGAAATTTGTCTCAACACACATGCTAATGGCATCCTACCCATATATATAACTGACTGTAAATTACAGTCCAAAGAAGCAAGGACTGTGTCTAAATCTCTGGAGTTTCACAGCACCACGCTGGCTGTGGCGCAGTTATTGGCCGAGATGCCAATGCGACGGCGGCATGTGAACATTTTGCGTAGCTCAGCACGGAAGCGGTCATGCAGCCAGGCATAGAGGAAAGGGTTACAGCAGGAGGAGCTCATTGCACACAGGTGACAGAGTAGCTGAATGAGCAGGAAGTACCGCTTATCAATCAGGTCAATGTCAATATCACGCAGGACGTTGAACACACTGATGGGCATCCAGCAGACTCCAAAGGCTGCCACCACCAGGCTCACCAGACGGAAGGTCTTGCGTTTGCGCATGCGCTGAGCCTCCGCCTGGCTCTGGGTGTGGTGGCCAGGTACGACACAGTTCCGCAGTTTGACAGAGATGCACAGGTAGGAGATGGAGAGAGCAGAAAGAGGCAGCACGTAGGTGATGAAGAGAGTGCTGTACGCGTAGGCCAGCCGCTCCCTCTCTTGGCCCATCCAGAACTCCTCGCAGATGGTGAAGCCCTCATTCTTAAACTCCACATGGTAGGTGTGAGCCACAGCTGGAGCCACCAGACCGCAGGACAGAAGCCAGATCCCAGAGAGGAGGTAGGTGCATGCCAAGACTGAGATACGCTTCTTCAGAGGATGCACAGTGGCATAGTATCTGTACAGAAGAAAAAGAGAAGAGCCTCAGTTTTTAACTTGGATTGAAATGGGTTCTATTTATCTTGGGTAAAGAAGAACATTTTTCCAACTGGCAAGTGACAGCACACAAAAACATTATGTACTGAGCTTCACAATTCTCAAATCCAATTCAGCTCTGCCACAGTATCCAAGGTCAACAGACAAAGCGGGACTTGACCATTCGGCACACAGGTTGGTGTAAGAATCATAAAACCTTGAAACACCGAGCAATTGAGAAAAGTATTATGGTTTGATAAATTATCCTCCATCCTTTTCTTCCTTCATTCAGAGACAGGTTTACATTTGGAGAAAACAAAATTGTCATCAATTGTGGATACTAGTGAATGTAGTGGCTTTATATCTGCAGTGTAGCATGAGTAGCATGACCCATTGAAGAAATACTAAAGCCTTTTACTTTTCTTTACAATTACAGAGCTTAAAAGGTCATGGAGCACAGAAAGTAAAGCATTTTAAATCTATGATCCTTAAACATCTCAAGGAATACTTGCAGTACAGGTTTTGTACTAGAACATTCACAGAGTAAAAAATGTGTTCATTGTAATACTATACTGTATGATACTTGTATTTGGTCACGGCAGTCCTAGAAACTCTAGAGTATGTGACTGTTATTTTCAGAGCTGGCATAAAAATCCACTACACCCAGGTGCTCAGATTTGTATCTGCCACTGCAATTTTGTGTAATTTTCTTTGAGAGATAGTGACATTCATTTTGTGTCAAATTATCCACACTATTATTTCTTTGAGTATGCAACAAGGTCACTGGTTTGAATAAATGCCTCAAGCTGAAAGCCTTTTTTCCTTTTGCTTATCTGATGGTGCATTACAGGATATGTCTGTGCAGGATGCATGTAAATAAGGTTCTGCAGAACTCCTCAGAAGGTTTATTTATAGTCTGTCCACAGTCCTCTGGGTCATTATGACTTACCTGTCCACGCCGATGGCAGTGAGAGTGAAGACTGACACGTACACTGTCACTGGCTGGATGAGATAAACCAGATAGCACATGAATCGGCCAAACACCCAGCCATGTGGGTTGAATGCATAGGCCAGTGTGAAAGGGACACATGTAGCGCACATCAGCATGTCAGAGAAGGCCAGATTTCCGATGAAAAAGTTGGTGACGTTGTGCATCTTACGGGTGCGGCAAATGACATACAGGAGCAGGTAGTTGCCAAAGACGCCCACCAGAGCCACCAGGGTGTAGCAGGGAATGATGAGCAGCTTGAAGGACTGCAGCAGCTCCACACCCACAATTTGTGGGCTGCGTTTGGAGGAGCCGTTCTGCAGCGCCACGTCAAAGACCTGACCGGTATCGTTCCCGTTTACATCAGGCATCACACGCGGTGGGGTGAGCTCTGCGGCCCAGCCACTGCCTGTGCCCTCCATCCAAAAAGGCTGATGTCAACCTGGAGGGGTGAAATCATGACTACTATAAACCACAGTGCATGTATTCGACCATGAGTTAAAGGTGCAGTGTGTAGAATTTAGTGGCATCTAGTGGAAAGGACTTGGCAGAAATGGAATATAATTTTCATAAGTATGTTTTAATTAGTGTAAAATCACCTGACAATAAGAATTGTCAGTTTGCTGCAATCTGCAACCTCACCGCTAGATGCCGCTAAATCCGGCACACTGCACCTTTAAATGCTAAATACTGCATATATAGTGTGGCATTTGTAGACAAGAATGTGTTAATCTCTGAGCATGGCTGATAAATAAAACAATCCTTTCTACATTCGGTTTGTGTCAGTTATTTAACATCAATGGAAAATTCCCCCTTTTATTGTTATCCTGTGTAAGTGCAGATAAGCTGTGCAGTTTAATGAGCAAGTTCCTCTGTGAAATTATAATCAGATAAGACAATTTCAGTCCCGAGGCTCAAAAGAGAAAACCACTGTATGGACAACAGCCTCCTTTTATTAGAATACAGTAAAGTTTGCTTTGGCTATGTTTTGAATTAGTATTATTTCAGCCTTGCCTTTCAGTTATTTCATCAGATTTTTAGAACTTCAAGACAAAGACTGAACATTAAAGCAAAGCTGCTGTGTGACTGAGATGTGCAGCTCTCCACTATTCATACACAGAACAGGAGGCTTTCAGTTCACATCTATTTGATTAAACTATATTTAGCACAACTGATGAAAAGTACAGGACATAATATGACTATATGACAACATGAGACACTACTGACATACAGTAAGTCATAGGCACTGAGGAAATAATGAGTCAACTTAGTCATGACACACAGACTTGTTTCATTTAGAATTTACAGATTTGCTGGATGAAGTATTATACATCTATTTTAATGTGTGAATAACGTGAAATAGAGACAGAAAATCACATATGACTCTTATTAATTGACCGCCAAAATGTACAAAAAATGACCATCTCCTAATTCACACAGTAACTCCCAAACTGTCACAATTGTCCAAATGACAGTTTCTCAAAATTCTTGAAGTTACCAGCTGACAAAAGGGGCACAGGAATGTAACATCATGTCTCAAAGCTAAATACTTAACCCTATAGCCTATGCTTCCAGTGAGAATTGATTATGAAGAATGGATTAATCTGTTGTTTATGGTGTTTTTGACATGTTTATCAAAACCTCAAATCATTTAAAGCTTGAGTTTCCTCGTTGAAAATAAGGACTCCCAGTAATTACAACGCCCATCTTTACAGGTTGATCAGGAGTGACAATATCAGATGCACTAGTGAATTACTTTATGATACAATTTACATAGCTAGTCGAACAAAGGAAACTGTACCTATTTGATTCACACACTCTTTGTGATATCCTCGTCATCAATATGTGAATATAATGACTGAAAGAAATATTTATAGTGGCAGCAATTTTGTGAAATCAGACACACTTTTACAGTTCAGCAAAACTATTAAATTAAACCATTATTTCACACGAAAAAGAGATGCAGCCAAGTAATCACCTGATGCAATGAGAAGGAAACTATGCGGATAAGTATCGATCCCATACTTTGAGATACAACTGGAGATTATGGAAAATAAATCCTCTACATAAAGCATGATCAATTCACTTTAAAGGTAAGCTACCACTTAGGAGAAACCGTTTGAAATTGGATGCAATTGGTGCATTTGCGTAAATTCTACTGTCTGTGTCTTTTTCTCTCATATACAGATTTGTAGATGGACTTAACCCCATTTTATAAACACATCTTTACTGTGTATCACGAGCTGGGGTGAAAAAGTATCACACCTACCTTATCAGTGTTAGTGATAGACGGACAGGAGAAGCTGATGGAGATCCAGCGCTGAGCCTCTGTGCGCCTCTGGAGAGAGGCGCGTTTCTCACACAAATGAACGCATGCGGTGTTTCTGAACAGCACACAAGCCATGCATTCACACTCTGAACCACTGGTATTGCATGTGTCAGTATCGATTTGCGCTGTAATCACCTGTGTGAAAATCGTTGTTAAGTGTGTGTTGCCAGGCGATCAACAGGTGCAGTCCGACTGACGGGGATGGCTCGCTTTTATATCTGCCTTTAAACTTGACTGACAGCTCTGATGACTGGCAGAGCGTCTGACGCACGTTTCTCCATTGAAAATAGTTAAGCCTGCATAGTCTCAACGAAAAAGCATGTACAATACTCTAACAGTTACACCAACAAAAGATTTTCATTCATATGCATCTCCTATTTGGTCTTATAATATTCCTCTGTATATGGACTTCTGTAATAGTAAAAATAATGCACAATTGGAACAATATCTGACCAGCTGATAAAGGTTAGATTTTTACATTGAGAAATACCAGTGAACCATTGAAAATCCATTAACATAAGAGACTAATCAGTGATGAGCGATGGGTTAAGGTGCATTTTTATGCATGCCCAAAAGGTCACACTGCTGGATTAATGCAGCCAAGGTTTCGCCTCTATAGTTCTCATGTTTGAACTGTAATCCTTCACTGGTCACAGATGTTTGCAAAAGGGACTGGGGGGCAGACTGATAAGGGAGTAACGTGATGTGGTGTCAGAATGTTGAGAAGCCTTTGTGAGGAAGACAATCAGAGATGGAGCTCCGTAGGCATGGTGTTTCATTTGTGCAAACTGACTCTCAGTTTCTCCTAAACAAGCCGAGCCAGAGACAAAACAATCGTGGGCATATGCTGACATTAGTGGATTGATTCTAAATCGATAGCCTGGTGTGACGCCTAGATGTCAAGGCCCGGTAAGGAGATCCTGATGTGATGTTCACAGTGGAGGTTGTGTTCACAGTGTGTCTGAGGCTTAGGCGCGCTTATTTAAAGCTACAAGAGTTTGGTTGTAATCAATAGAGGTTAAGTCTCTTCACTCTCCTTCCAGCATGCAGCCAATTGTAGCTCAGTCACCTGTCAGCAGGATTTGTTTAAAAAGAAGTAAGCCAGAACTTATCCTTTTGAGATTATTGAATACATTTCATGCTGAACTTCTTGTCTAAAACATGTCAAATAAGTTTCAATTTATTCAAAATTGTTTTTCAAATTGGGAAAGAACCAGCACAGGAAACTCTTAAGAAAATCTCTTTATCCTTGTAAACCGAAATAACCTCTTGTTGTAACATTGTGAGGATAAAATTGGGTTTCTTCTGGAACAAAAAAAACATAATAAGGGAAGACAAAGATAATGAACTGCAAGGGAAATTTGCAGCTGAACATCCTTTTTGTTGAAAAGACTATTCAAACACTCCTTGATATTTAAGGCAAGCTTCAATGTTGCAAAATCGTCCTCTCTTGAAAAAGCTGCCTGTGCTGTTTTGATAATATTAGTTTATAGACCTTTTACAGTATGTGAACAAGCATTTTTGTTCATGCTGCTTTGTATTGCATGTTCTCAAATTCATACATGCACCCTAAATACTTTACAATAGAAGCCATGTGCAGTTATCTTTTTATAGGTGCAATATCTCTATTGCTAAACAAGCAGATAACTGTATGGACTCATGCATTCATTTAAGTAGGGTTACAAGCATCAGAGCATATGTATATTTTGGTCTTTGTACATGATTACCAACAGCTGCATAATTTTATTCAAAGGGAAGGTAGCAAGCTACTGTCTGATAGAAACCACTTGATATATCTTCTGGACAAACATTGTCAATGAAAGTCCTTAAAATATTTCAGCTTCCTGCAGATTTACTCTCATAGACTCTGTGAATGTTGATGATATTTGCACTAGTGTGTAGACATAAGAGTACTTTGCATGAGGAACTGATGAATCACAGTTGCAAAAGCAGCCACACAGGTAAATCAAGGCCGGCAACTGCAAGTTCTTGAGACAACTGCAACAAAGTTACACAGACAAACTGTGCCAGTGGAATCAAAGTCACAAGCTGAAATTTAAGGACTCTCCCGTTAAGTGATAGACACTTGACTAAACAGCTGCTTGGGTACAACGGCACTATAGCATTGGGCTAAAATCGAGCGCAGTATGATGGCCTGAGCTCCTCAAAGACTGTGTTCACGGCATTAGAGTGCACTCGTCTCAAAGGTCAAATACACAGTGTGAGGACAACATGACTCCAAACCTTGAGCAGTAAAGAAGAGAGATGATGTGATGAGGCACAGCTTTACACTGACAGCGAATAATGCCTTCAACATTCAAAGCCCGCAGACTGGTGACAATAGATGGGGGATAAATGTGTGGGAATCTATCTTGTGGTATAGTCTCCAAGTCTAACATGGCTCCTATGGTCATATTATTTTGATATTTTCCATTTTACAGGACTGTATGGTATGTATAAACTGCTGGTGTCACTCATGAAAAAATCACTTTGTTCTTATATCACATGCATCTTGAATAACTTTTTGTTTTACAACCTGGATCTTGCTTTCATGTAGTTTTGTCCATAAATGAAGGTGACTGCAGTTGTATATTGCACTGTAAAACTTTATACACACACATGTTTTTTTATGGTAAGTACAGTATGATAGGTCACAGGATGAATTAAAAAACTCTACCTTAACTCTTCACAGCACCATCATCTCAGAGGTCACAACTGAATATAAAATGTATGACATAATACAGAATACTGATAGCGTGATATCTAGTTTCACAAATATTTCAGCAAACTTGCTAAAAGCTTTACGGTTACCAAGTTCACAGTCATCAATATCAACCAGTGCCCCTGTTGACTCACAATAAAGCTACAAGATAAACAGTGCAACTGTAGGTTTCCAGGTTACAGATATTCTAAGTATTTCACTACAGAGGTGGCAGCTCAAGCTCAATATGGCTCCATTAAAGAAGCATAATATCATGTATCAACAAATCAGAATATGTTTTTTCATGACAGCATGTCAAGAGCATTAGGCTTTAATATTGTAGAATGACATGCACAAGTGAAGCACTATTTGAATTACTATTATTGCAGAGAAGCACATTATTCTTGTTCCACTTGAAATAAATTATTATGCTGCCAGGGAATCATTTTGACAACAGTTGTCATTTGGATAATATTGTAGGTTCGTTTTGTTTGAAGCTAATAGCCTTTGTTCAGTTCAGTCAATATGAGTCATGGCTAACCACTGATCATTGTTAATCATCGCATCTCTACTGGGTCTAAGTGCACTCTGTCTGGACCAGCAGATGAACACCTGAAAATCATTTACTCCTGCAGTAATGAAAGGCTGCTTCGCGTCCACTCAGTGGTACCCAATGTTCCCTAAATTTACTGCCTTGATTGGCATCTTGCTGTGATGATTTAAAAAATCTGCTCAGACAAGACAAAGTTCAATGAACAATTATTTAGACTGCTGTCTGGCGTGCAATTACTCTGTCATAGTCCAGCTCAACATCAATATCACTGCTTAGATGTGTGTGGTAATGTATAGGTTAATATGGCAGGGACAGAAAACACTCGCTATTGGTTATTTTCTTTTGACAATGTGCTTTTCAGAAAAAAAACTTTCAAATAAGGCTCTTTCAATAAATTGTAACAAATGGCTTTATTAATAGTTTATAAATCATTTACCAATGCTTGATAGATCAGTTATAAGCCACTGATAAGAACAACTTGGTAGGTTGAGAAGAATCCCTTTTTCTGCTCTGACCACTGACATGACTTGATATCAGGTAATTGTAAAAACCTTTTAAAGGTCCCCTTTGCACATTTTAAGAAAATACTCTGCTTGAAATAATAATTTGTGTCAAAAAAAAAGTTAAATCTCATTAAAATCTTTAAAATGGCATCTACTCCTTCTCCCTCATTGAAAAAATCTGCAATCCTCGAATATGCAAATACAGATAATTTCTGCTGTAAATAAGATTATTAAGTCCACTCTCAGTGTGTGTGCACGGCAGGCTTTGAGTTTCCACACCACACTTGTGTAAGTTTCACACTGGACCATGATTAGAACTAGTTGTGATGTCATAAGTCATGCTTGCAGGTACACGCCTGAAACTCAGATTTAAGGTGAGCACAGAGAAACTTTCCTCTCCGGTAGATAAAAATGAAAACAGCTTCTAGTGTCAAACTCTGCACATACATCATTTTGCACAGTGAAGGTTAAACATCCAAGTGAGGTTTTGAGTGGATGAGGACTTTAATAATGACCAAAAAGAAAGGATAAACAGAACATAATTTATTGACATTAGTAAAGGCATTATTATAAATCATAAAGGGTGACTTACAAGAAAGTGGTACCACACAATTCATGCCCAAATCTTGGGTCATGGTGATCACTGTTTAAGAGGAACATTTTTGGACATTTTAATTCAGATAAATTGCATAAATTTAACTTTTGAAACATTGTGTTTGCTCACATTTATATTCCTGTATTAACTATTAAATTCAGTAGTGCCCCAATATAAAGCTGAATATGATTGTTAGGAAATGCTGATATTAGCTGGAAGGCAAGCAACACCTTTCTCATATTTTTGCGGTCCATGCAAGTTCAGTTTCCATGGTAATATTTGTATTAAGGCAATGCTCTTTATTCACATATGTGTGAATAACTGCACGTGGAATCTGAGGAGGCATGTAAACAACTTATCTCAAACTTCAAACCTGTGATACGAGTGAGTATCTGCACCACTGTGTACATGTAAGCACGCTCAGATGCAAATCAAAGGGCTGCACAGCGTCTAATGGCTCAGTCTCTGTATGATGGTGGATGCTGATTATCCTCGTTGTGCACCCAAGGTCACCGAAATGAAAAGAGCGAGCACACCGCCTCCATTAAATACCTTGTCGCAACCGGTTTCCCAGAACTAAACAGCATACAGTGACAATAGTGGCGTATCTCACAAATGAGAGGAAGTCTACCGAGGATATAAAGTTAGTTAGATAAAAGCCTTGTGTTTTCCGAAAGTATGTTATCTTTTAACAAAACAAGAAAATAATACTAATTTTTGTATTGCTCCATTACTGCTACACAGACGTTCATGAACTGGGATTACTCACTTATGTTTCCAGATGAACAATAATTTGCTGTATAATACATTCACAGCATTTGGAAATGTTTCTTAGTTGAGTGGAAAGGAAAGGCTTCTAAAACAATTACCGGGGCATATGACAATACAGTCTCTGTGTACAAGTAAAGCTCTTTTTAGAAGAAAGGTTACTACATTGCAGATGCAACCTGTTAAAACTATGATTGCCTCCAGAAAATTAATTTTGAAATAAGGTCAGTGAAATCAAAATCATTTTTCTAATTCCTTCTTTCTGCCGCTTTGGCCAGTCAGATTGTAATTGTGGCTGTTATTAAACCCAGTCCTGCACTGACACATGACATTTGTTGCTGAGAAGAAATATTATATGAGACAAAAGAAACAAAGAATCAAAGACTGCCATAGAAATGCATCAAGCTTGTGCATACTGTATGTTTTTATAGATACGGGAATGCATTAGACTTTCTAATGAGAAGCATGGACAGTTGTGACAATATTTCAGTTCTGGCTTTACTTCAGCTGTTTATTCAGCAAACCCAGCTGAATTATGAAGGCAGCTGTGATCTGCTGTGTCCACAGCATATGTTTCCAATATATAAGATATATAAGATGGATTTTTTTGACTGATGTTCACAGCTGAAGGGAGTTCATGAAGCAGGAAACCATCCTTTCTGCTTTTAATACAGTAAGCAATATATAGCTGCTTGTCTAAAGATCATCCCTGTAAAGGTTACCCTTTGGCTACTGATAAGTTCAGGATTCAACTTATAGTGGACAGTGCCGGTCAGTGACCATTTCTGCACAGCATCTACAGATCTGTTGTCTCTAGTTGTCTAACAACTTACAGTGTGTACCCACACAGACAAAATCCACTGATTTAACTACCTTTTTTAACCTGTACAAGTGACAAATTGTGGTTTTGTCACTGTGCCTGACTAAGAAATAGTCCTGCATATAACCTCCCGTAAAACCACAAATTGGTGTTTTTACACTTCAGTTTTTGCACTGATGGGGAAAACAAGATATATAACGTTTTATTAGTGAGCGTTAAAGGTGCTGGTAGGTGGATTTTGATCCTTTTGGACAGAGCCAAGCTAACAAGCTAAAATAAGCTAATTGACTTCGTATTTAATGGAAAAATGGAGAAGTGTTGATCTTCTAATCTAACTCTTGGCAAGAAAGCAAAGAAGTGGATTTTCCAAAAATGATTAAATAAATAAATGAACATGTGCTAAATAACTACATTCCAAATGAAATTATCCAGGTTCTGGCAGACTACGCAAAATTAGCACCAAAGTAATATCTATCACAATTGTGGTATAAATATTCACGTATGTCTGTATACTGTGTGTGTGTTTGCATTCTCTTTGCAATCACTGGAACAAACCTGAAACCGAGCATTTCAATGAGACATTTGAAAGGTTAAAATTTATGCGTCTGTGACACTGATTTCAGATCTTGATCAAAAGCCACATGATCAGAGTGAAGTGGTCAGAGCCAAATGGATGGACTCGGCTATATAGTCCAGGTTACGGCCGTTGATTGCACTCATGTTTGGACAGCCACTGGGTAGCAGGTACACATGTCTCCTTTTCATCAGAAATTCCACCTGCTGACCTAAAATGCAGAAGAAATACTGTATAAGCATCAGTATTCATGATGATATTGTGGGTTTTTCTGATATTTTTACATTAAACAATTTTAGCATGTAAACAAAATGTCCATCTAGAATACATTTTGGCTGTCCATGTAAAATAATCATTATTAGTAATCATCTCTACTGTTTATAGTATTTGTTCATAATCAAATACTGTAAAAGTTCTGTAAAATTATTTCTTATAAATACTTTTGATATCACCAAAATCATGAATATTCTTTTTATAAACACTGACTGAGGTTAAAGCCTGTTGTTGTCCAGGCATAAAGTGAGCTCAAAATAATTCACAACTATGTATGGCGTGCAATAATTGGATGTGTAATGACTCTGTAATAATGTACTGTAAGTGCCAATTATCCATTTTGAAGAATTTCACAGTGCAGAAAAGTAATCATGAACATCAGACAGTGTTTTGTTTTTTCCTAATTTCTGGATTTTGCTGCAAATCATTTCCTGCTCAATATTATTAGAAAAGTAAGGTCAATATAACAGAAACTGTGCTGTACGCTCCCTACCATTCAAGCCTGTACAACAGTAGAGGCCACTTTGTTGAATCAGGTGGTCCCAGCAACCCGGAGATCCCAAAAGCCTCAACCTTTCTCTCAAGACTTCTCTGATCAGCATACATCTTTCCACAATACGCTTCACTTCTCCCTGCCTGTGGGGAATACAGTGGACAGCATTTGAGAAAAAAATATCAGAATTCAATATCTTCAAAATGTCAAGCATCCAGTGAGCAAAAATTGCATTTTGTCAGCGAAGGAATTTGTCCAATAAATCCTTTTATTTTGTTCTCTTGAGACACTGCCCCACATGCCTAAAGGGATGGCCAGAACAGCTATCACTAGGGACATCTACTGATACTGTAGCAATGACGCAAGTCAAATTCTTTGAATACCAGATTATTCATTCAAGTCGAGCGTGACTCACCATTCAACATAATGGGCTGGGTTGCCGAGCACAGTGGCAACAACATGTGCTCCTCCAACAGACGGCCGGGCCCAAAGCGATCTGACTATTTTGTCAGCTTGAGACTGCACCGCTAACAGGAGAGAGTTGTGCTTTAAGACGCACAGGAGGTGTCCGACAGCTTCACCTGAAGAAGCATGACGTAATGTTACACTTTCTATCTCTGACTGTACTGACTTTAGCGCTGCGTAAAATGTGCATTAAATTGACAAAGCCACTCAGTCATAGGTGAGTGAATATTCAACAGGTCATACAGAAACAAGAAAAAAAGCTGATCTGTATCACAGTGAATTTCCTGATGTTAATTCAAAACTGTTGAGAGAGTAAAATTGGGTGGAAGAAAAAACTCAATGTTCTTTTTCTTGGAACATTGAATTCAAATTGACTGGCTGTATTTTCTTTTAATAGCAGGACCACTGCAGACTGTGTAGTGTTGCTCTCACCATACAATCCGAAGCAGTGGGAGAACGACTGAGCACAAAGGAGCTCCATCCCCAGAGATGCACAGTACTGTATAGGCCAGGCGTCCCGCACTAAATCTCCATAGCAAAGCGCCTGTGCGGGCAGCAAGAGGAAAGGAAAAAGCCGCCGCCTCTGTTGAAACAGGAAATAATGATCTGAGTAGGAGTGAAGAGCTACTTGTCTGATAAAAATATAATTGTATCCTTAATTTAAGAGCATAAATGTGCAGGTCAGTTACCATGACGAGTTGTGTAATCACGGCCCATTGATTCGGAGAGAGGTCTGCTCCCGTTGGGTAGTGGGCAGAGGCTGACAGAACAACAACACTTTGCTCCGGAGCCCTCTCCAGATCCCCCAGAAGCTTCTCCAAACAAACACCCCGATGCTCGTCATCCCAGTAATAATATTCACGGATGTCTTGAATCCCTGCTGCCTGGAAGATAGTAGCCAATGAGTCTGCAGGGAGGATCAAGACAAAACATTACATCAGATAGTTAAAGCGCTGCTGCAGCTTTAAACCCCTGCATGTAATTACATTATGGTGACAACAACCTTCTAACTTCTAGTCTATATCAGAAATGTTGGGGGGGTTTTTTTGCATTTGTAATGTGAATATGATATATTTACATGTGTGAAGAGATGAAGGTACATGGTGAGGATGAGGATGTGAGGATGTGTCTTCCTGTCTCTGAGTCTCCACACTTACATTTGCCATCCAAGTGTTTCCTAATCAGAGCCAGCCCAATCCTAAACCCACAGTGCCCAAACCTCAACCTGGTTGTGACAACTGAGTCTTTTCTTTTGCAGGCAAAATTGCTTTTTGTTTTTTCACTATTATCTGTATTGCAAAGTAAGACCTCCCCTTCTTTTCTTTCCCATGTATTCTGCCACATTTCTTTGACTGACTTATTTATGATTGTGTATTCGGACCGTCCATATTGTCGGACAATTTCTACTCTATCCTCAAGAGTGGCGTTGTTTGACAAGTAATCTGCTTCCTCATTTCCCTCCTCACGCATGTGTGCTGGTACCCAAATAAAACCCACCTCACACCCTACCTTGTGAATTCTGTATAATTATAAATCTCTGTCAATATATCAGGTCTGGACTTGGATTTGATTTGTCTTAGATTTGTCGTAGTTAAAGATGCTGCTGAATCACTACATATGACTGAGTTGTCTGGTTTATTGTCCTCTACCAATCATAGTGCCCATATCAATATTGCCAGCATCTCTGCTGTGAATACTGACATCAGATCTGAAAATCTATGACCATTTTTAATTTGTAATTCAGGAATGGTTACTCCAAATGTCACTTTCCCACTCTCTGGATCCTTTGATCCATCTGTATAAATATGAACTCCATTCTTGTTGCACATGAGACTTAACTTTCTTGACTAAATCTCCGGATTTACTTCTTTTGTTATTATTCTTTGTTATTATTCAGTATGCATTACTGAAATAATATATATCACATATAAAAAATAGCCTAAGTCTTAACTCAACCCTTCTTATTTTCTTACAACAGCACCTTATAGTTTACGCCCAAAATCTGGTGCAATGTATTTTAAATATTTTTAATGATTTTCTATGTGTACAGCACATTGAGTTACAACTACTGTATGAAAAGTGTTAACAAATAAATAAACTTAGATAAAAACAAACATCTTAATAATGCTGGTGACGTCCATGTCTGATGGTAACCAGGCAACGTACAAATTAAAAGCCCTCCAGTGTTTCATACACAGTCCAGACATATAAGAGGTTTTGACCTACTTTTGTTAATGTGGCAGTGCATATAACACACTTTAACACACTGTGGAGTTTTTCCTGTACACATTTCCTTTATTTAAAAATCTCCACTATATCATCTAGGCCTAAAGCTGCAAACATATAGTGATTTTTCTGTTTCTGCAAAATGTAAGATTCTCTCAATAAATCTATATGTTTATGGTCTATTATCATCTGCCTACACCTCGTCTAAAGTGCAACTGTTGACATTATATGTTTTCAAACACTTATATTCTTCTCATTATCATCTTTTTCCCTCTGGAATCTCATTGTGTGTATGTTGCTATGCATACAGTTGCAGTCCATTGTTTATTTATATGATATATGTGGCACACACATGAGTCACCCTGTATTCTCACACTGTGGATAATATGATGTATAGGTTAACAAGTACATGCAGCTGCAGTCACAACACTGGGATCGTGTGTGTGCTACAGTGTGTTGTTTATGTTTCAGGAGCACAGTTTAATGTGACATTTTTCAGCCAACGTACTAATGGTTGTTTCCTTAAATGCTGTTCAGGAAGTAAAATCTTACTCACTGTCACAAGGGGAAGAGAGGTAGACCGGCCCGTCCCAAGCAGTACTGACATCATACCAGTGTCTCAAGAGTTCAGCCCCAAGACGCACAGCACTGGTGAAACCAGGAGTTTGGACACCTAACACCTGCGATAAAAGTCAGGAAACACCAAAAATGACTGAGTGCTGATCTTCTATTGATTTGTTCTGAGTTTGAAGATGGATATAAATCCCTGATTAAATAAGAGCAACTAAAACAGCTCCCGCCTACCTGAACTCCCTCATTCAGGTCTACACTCCCTTTTGCTCACTACACTCTGCCAATGAAAGGCACCTGGTACCACCACCACAACAGTCACTAGCTAGACTCTTCTCCTCTGAAGTTCCCCGGTGGTGGAACAAGTTACCAAACTCTGTTTGATCTGAAGAGTCCCTCTCAATCTTTAAGAAAGGACTAAAGACCCAACTTTTTCATGAACACCTCTGTACTTGATGGACTTAGGGTGGAGAAAAAACAAAGACACAAACAAAAAAAACTGCTTCTATGCACTCTATGCATTGCCTCTGTGCACCACATGTTGGCATCAACGTCCTATCGGACTGAAACTTAGCTTTATGGCACTTACTCGTGTTGTTCTCTCCTGACAAGATCTCTGCTTGTGTTGTATCAGCTCTCAGATGTATGTTGCTTTGGATAAAAGCGTCTGCTAAATGAAATAGTAAATTTGTGAACTGTAATCTCCAGGTAATGAATGTTCTGATTGATTGGATAGTTAGCCACAGGCTACTGTTTCATCTCTATGTGTTGTTGCTGTGCAAACTGAGGTATAAATATATACAGTAACTATAATCAGATACAGTATATGTACCCGGTTCTCCACTATAGCCTTGGAGCTCTTCCCCAAAGCAGCCTCCGTGGCTCGCCTGCTGAATTCTGTCAGACCAAGGGAAGATGGATACTCTGGACGCAGAGTGGGATCAGTGTTTAGCTGTTGCTTTATTTTCCCAACAAGACGCAGCTCAAAGGTCTGTCCCTCCTCACTGAAATACTCTGTGGAAAAATGAAGACATTTTCATCCAAAAAAACTGTACTGAACTGTGAAAAATCACTTTTATTGTAGATATTAAACGAAAAGTAACAACCAGAGAAAACTGTAATTGAAATGAAATCGTACAAGAGGTTGAAGCTGACGTGAACGAGACAAAATATTCACATACCGGCTGCTAAGATGTTATAGTCTTGATATTTTAATTAATTGTAGACTACTGTATATCAAGGCTAATTTGTTGTCAATTATTGTACCATAAAGAAGATAATAAAGCATGAAGAGGGGTGACTTTAGGTTTGGGTTTGCTAGATTGTACTGTATTTCAAGAGATACACATCAATTAATTATTTTTTTCAGGCTTTAAACCAAATAGCTGATGACAGTGAGGGGAAAACCAACCTACTCCAGGTTTTAAAAAGCCCCCTCATACACTTATACTGTGGATGAAATCACATGGATATTCTTGTTCAAATTCTTCCTATTCTATGACCGCATATTGGTTTATTCTGGTTCACTGTGAGCTCTCCATCCAAATGTTTAGGAGTCCATTAAATTAAATTTATATGAACCCCCAGACTGTCATTTAGTGTGTCACCTGTATCTACTCAAGACAGGTGAGGAAGCCACTTATAGCTGAACTCTAAATGTTCCGCTGGTCTGTACATTGAAAGTTATATAACACAAGCAAACATGTTTTCATGCTACTTTACAGACTTTTGCAGGAAGATGAAGGAGACTCAATGTGTTTTTGACTGCATAACATTTCTGACATTATTTTAGCGACGAAACCAAGGTGTCTAACAACTGATAATGTCGTCACCGTAATTACTTGCAACTCATGCAAATTGGCAATCATGGGAGAAGACCTGCCTCTCAGCTTGTTTCCGGGTCGGAGCTCTAAAGGGAGAAAGAAAATAAACTCGTAATAAATGAATTCAGATGAGCGGACTCACCTCTCCCTGCCAGGTACACTTTGCTGGCGTGAGTGTCTGTCTTGAAGGCGGACAATAGCCTCGTGTCAGGATTCACTGCAGCGGTGTGAGTTTTGGTGAACACAGAGAGATGACCCCCTGGTTCTTCATTTTGGTTGACCCCTCTTTCATTAAGGCTACTGGCGGGTCGGCTCATCTTGAACCCAGCCAGCTAAATCAGCCCTGCTGCCTGCAAGCCTTTTGTTTAGGCACTGTTGCCAAGCTACAGCACGTATTTGGATACTGTCACCCCGGCAACGGTGATGGATGAGTTTGTCACTCCCTAATTTGTGGGTCTGGTGAGTTTACTTTTGCCATCGCAGTGAGCTATCATCAAATAGGCTAGCCTGTGTGTGAAAATGAAAGGATCAGTTCTCAGTTTTTTTGGTGAAGAAAAGCTTCCAACATGTTTGATTCAAACGCTCACTGATAACAAAAAGAGGCCCCTCGTGCTCCTCATTAAGGTTTGTTGAGGCAGCTTAATTAAGATAGCAGCGTTTAATTGCACAAAGATTCGGTTTTAATGAGCATATTAGGGATCAACATGAGCTGGATATCTTTTTGCATAAGTGGTTTAAAGGGGTTGGTTTAAAGAGACTTTCATGTTCATGCATCAAGCTTGCATCTTTATATGAGGTTTTAGTTCCTTATAGCCTAAAATGTGGAGTAATTTTCTGCACGTGCCTTCATACCAAATGACACAACCTCAGTCAGTTAATGATGAAGAATATACCTCCAGCTTCCCTACTGTGTAATGCTCTTAACAGCAGTAGCAGTGATCCCCACAGTAGCTGAAAACCAGAACATCTTGCAGCTATTATATGGGAGAAAAAAGCAGTGAGCCAGACATTGTAGAAGTACATTTTATGAGGCCAGTAATCACAAATCACTGCACTAGATGGCAGTAGATGGCCAAACCAGGCAGTTAGTCTTGTCAATTAGCTGACCAGGAGTAATTTAAGAAAAAAGTACTTTAAGATACACACTTTTCCCCCGGCCTGCTTCATCCACTGTTCTCTGTACCACTGTGCTATTTCTCAGAATATTGCACTCACCAACAGCCTTCAGAGAATCAGTTGCGCAGTAGTAGTATTATTATGTGTAACAGCGGATTCAGAGTTTTCCAGACAAATAATAAAATGTATTATATGCCTTATGGGTGCATTGTATTCTTGTCTATTGAGACAGATGTCAGCAGAGAAATTCATATCTTTGCCCTTTCTGTCTTGGATTATTCCCTTTTTGTGATTATCGATCATTGGTACAGAATGGTGAGCGTAGACGTAAGTGCCTTTCATTTTTTTCTCAGAGCGAATGACAACACAACATTTACCTTTGAGTCTGTGGATTGCTAGACATGTTTTATCCCCCCCATCCAACCGTATTATGGCTGCAGTTGAAATGTGTGTCTGTGTTTGCCCAGATGTCCATGGCACTAAGAAAAATTACAGCCAAACAACTGAACCAGAAACACAAACACAAAAGCTACAAAAATTGCTATAATGAAACCAATGTTGATTCTGTGACTCAAGGCTTGTGGTCATCTGAGCAAATATGTAATATCATGAGGCTATTATGTTATCAGGATAAGTCTTTGATACTTAATCTAATTAAGCTGCTGTTGATTCAATTAGAAATTAAGGACCCCTAACTAGTGAGCTCTGAAGTCTAAGTTTGGTGTCAAAGGACTTTTTCTTTATCTGAAATTCCCCGTCTGTCCTGAAGAAAACTGCTGTAACATCGGCTGAGTAGAAAAAGGTTCAACGGAAAAAAACTAAACAGAACTAACTAACTAACAGAGTTAAAGAGAAGTCTGCATATTTACAATCGAGGGATTTGCATGTGCAATCAAGAGAAGAGAGAGAGAGAGAGAGAGAAAATACTGCACGCTTCAAAGCAGCTCCAAGATTAAAAACATTTAATCAAACAGCAGTGTTGATTAAAGAATGCCTTTGTCATGATTAATAGAAAACACTCAAAATGTGGTTCCTGTAAAGCAATGTGACATATTACTACATCATATTGGAATTGAGTTTTCCCATCTAAAAGAGCTGATAATTGACCTCATGGTTTGACACCTCATATGTTCCCTTTATATATGTTTATAATTGCCCTCTATTAGTGAGTATAATTTATAATCTTTTGTTTTTAATTTTTCATTGTAGACTAGACCAAATAAAATTCAGTGAGATATCTATTGGAAAAAATAAGCAGTGTTGTGCTAGTTTTCCTTCCCATCACCTGCACCTCATTTGCACACTGCTGAATGTTTGATTACATATTAAATCAAACAATGTGATGAGCCATGTTTCGTTAAAGATAATGCATTTTAGTGGCAGTTTTTGTTTCATTTTATTCATATATTGTCAAACCCTCCTAGCTGTACCATAAGGAGTGGTTTTCTTTCCCCTAAAAAATACCATTTTGATTGGTTTTGATCTAATCCTGCTCATGGAAAACATTGTAACAGGAATCAGCTGATAAGAATGTGCCTTAACTTCAGACAGGATAATTGTTTCCAACCCAAGTTGTTGTGGCTTTTTGCTGGATGATGTTTCAGTAGTCACACAGCCGGCCTGGTAGAGCTAATGCCGGTCACAGTTTGTTTTCAAATGTCTCGTATTCTGCTCTTGGTTTATTTTTTAAAGTCCTTTATCTTGTAAATTTCTCGCATAACACAACATGACATCGCCTCAAATAGTAGCCAGGCCAGTGATGGTGGTGGTTTTGGTGGGCGGGTTAATGCTTAAAATAACATCAGAAATGAACATGAAGTTTAGAATTGTCTCTTGGCCTAGCTTGGCCTCTGCTGTCGAATTCAACAGTAGTTTGATAAATCTGAGGGGTCACAAGATGATTATATGGATACAAAGAAAACAAATATATATTTCTGTTATATAATATTATGTTTATTTTGTTCTGGCTTGTCTTTTTTCTTGTGAAATATTTGATTCTCTTAACTCTTTAGGCTTCAGGTTGAACTGAAATTGGAATTCTCACTTCATGTGTAAACTCTAGTGATACTGCAGCTATTTTACATATTTTTTCCTTTATTAAAAACAAGATATTTGTGGAAACAACATCTAAACTTAAAACTGCTGGATGGGTGTATCCATTGGGTGGGGGTTGACTGACATTTAAGAGCTGGTGTTGCTAGGAGACACGCTGTCAACTATTGTGGAGGAAGACATCAGATCCCTGTATAGCCCACAAATGTGAGATGTTTTTCCCCTTTTGTAACAAGCCTACATAATATTGATTATGTACTATGAGCAATTTTATCCCTTTATAACATTCAACATTAGGGAGAACCTATTCTGTTGATATGTTTGTACTTCACTTGAAAAGTTGAAGCTTTTTAGCCTAGCTTGCTAACATCAGCAGTGATTCCCACTAGACATTACTTTTCTTTCATGTCATTTCAAGCGTTTGCGTTAGCTGTCTCTTTCTCGTGTTCAGATGTGGTGATAGTAAATGGCCAAACTGTCAAAACTCACAGCAACAAGTAGTCCTGTAACCTCAGCACTCTTGATGTCTCCCCGTAATTCGAGTCACTGCACAGAGTAACTAATGAAAGAAGTTTCTGAGTAACATTGGCAGTGCTCAAATCACAGATGGGACCAAGCAACAGCTACCAACGTCAGTCTCCAGCTGGTTAACTTCCTGTGTGACCAGTGGAACTGATGTGAAAATGAAGTATTTATTCTACCCGCCCACACCGATCATATTGCATCAATTAGACTACCAGGACCAACGCTATCAGTCGAAACCCAAACCCTCGTGTGATTATTGAACATCGGTACAGAATGATGAGCGTAGGCATAAGTGCCTTTCATTTTTCTCTGAGTGAGTGACGACAAAACATTTACCTTTGAATTTGTGGATTGCCAGACATGTTTGCCCCCATCGAACCGTATTATGGCTGCAGGTGAAATGTGTGTCAGGCTATCTGTGTTTGCCCAGATGTCCATGGCACTGAGAAAAATTACAGCCAAACAACTGAACCAGAAACACAAGTACAAAAGCTGCAAAACCGGCTATAATGAAGCCAGTGTTGACTCTGTGACTCAAGGCTTGTGGTCATCTAAGTGAATATTGTCATATCATGAGGCTATTATTAGTGTGAGTGGTAAGAAAGAGGATGCTATGGCAGAGGTTGAAAGCTTGGCCCAGTGGTAAATTCACTCCTGGAGAACACCAATGTAGGCGGTGCACACCGCCTGCACAAAACAAATAAATAAATAAAAACTTTTATCAACACCAACTGATTTGGTGGAATTTTAATTTCAGTTTTAACTGTAAAACGAAACAACCTAACCTAACCTAACAGATGACAAGGGGTCACAAGTAGACTATGCTTCATTTTGGGAGGGACACATGCCAAAACGGTTGGGAACCACTGTTGTACAGTAGATAGTAAAGATTTAGTGATGAATGGCCGCGGGCAGTTTGCACACAGAGCACACATGACCAATGTTACACAGTTTTATAATATTTTATTTCTCAATGCAACACATGATGATACGAAAGTCACAACGCATGACAAGATGTGCCGATACAACAAATAATGGATGAGGTGGAGGCAAAGTACACTAGTATTTCCTCCATCAAGTGCATTATTTTCTATATCAGAACACTTCAGAGTGCGTTATAGAGCTTATAACATGGCCACTTACCAAAGGAAAAAATGGAAGGGAGTTTACTGGCAACGTAGCTGTAGCAGATGTATTTTTGCCATGGTTACCTGCAGTTTATAATACTGTACCTTGCACAATGACTTAACAATTGTTAAACTATTGACCGTAATTATCTTTCACATAAGATTTTAACATTCAGCCAATCAGAAATGAACATTTTCCATAGCCATGGTATGACTTAACATAGACTACAGGATGTAAGCATGATAACTTATTGTGCGGATACAGAGTCCAGGCTCCAAATAGAAACATCAAGACTGAAAACAGACACCAGAATTGAATATTTGAATGCACAGCCCTTTGGTTGAATTGACATTACACTGAAGAGTTTGTGCAATGAAAATGAAGTTTTTTTTTAACTGGATTGTGAAAACAGTCTTGCCAGAATTTTGACCTTGTATTAAGTTAGACAACTTTTTGTATTACGCTACAGATTCAGTGTATCATAAATAGATAACTTACTAGATAATATACTGTACAAAATCTGTTTTTTGTTTGTCCTTTTGAAACCACAGATCACATCAACTGTGTCCAAAGGTTTACTGGAATGTATTTAAAACTTGCAGTTAAATATTTTCTCATTCAGGAACAGAAAGTCTATTGCAAACAGTATGTAGATGACACTGGGAGGTTCAACGTTAGTGTCACCTAATATCAGCGAGTTGCAGTAGTCCATCTGCCGTCCACGGAGAGGTCAGTCCAGTCATCTCACTCATTGGAGTTTATCAGGGCTGATGGTTGTACTCTTCTTTAGGTTGTCCTCACTGTTGCTTGGTCTCAGCCTTTTGCAGGATTCACAGTAACGGCTGAAGAACAAAGTTTCCTTCAGTAGCTCGACATTTCACAGTTCTCATCCGTCTTTCTCCTGCAATGTGAAGCTGAAAAGAGATGGACACGTTAGCATATGCTATTTCTACTGAAATGAAAAGCAGGCTTGAGCAAATCTGATGTAAATACAGTAAAATGTTGTCTAATTTGAATATTGTACAAAGAACAGATGACCCGGTGTCACCTAGGGAGGAACAGTTTGCCATTACAATCAGTGTGACATTCAGTTTGCAATTATGCTGTTTAGTCTCTAAGGCAGAAATTACTGAGAATGACATGATCCAACAATCATCTGCGATTATGTCACTGTTTTTTTTTTTTGTTTGTTTGTTTTCTTCCAATTTTTCTATTGAATTCTGAACACATGGTCTATTTTTTTAGCCTCATTGGTTTACAGAATACCTTGGTGTGCAGCCCTGTGAGATGTGACCCTATCAAAAAAACACTAAGTGCTTTTTACTGTATGTCACTGTATGACTTGTTGGTCTGTGCTGGTCACACCCTTTGTGGCATTTCAGTTTCTATCAGATAAGAAAACTCAGAGGCAACAAGTTGTTGTAGTTGTTTTACAGGTTACAGTATGTTGATGTTTTTAGCTGAAAAACAATGATATCATCGCTGGCTTATTCCATTTATTTTTCTTCTTACTAATTACAGAAAGTTTTGTACCCTCTTATCCTCTTATCCTTTTGTACAAGTGTACCTTTTTTTTCCAACAAGACAGGAATTCTGATGCTATCACCTCCACTGTACATGTCTCCACAGGAAGACATAAACTAGAACTGAAAAGGATATGCAAGAAACTATTTACAATGCAGCTTCATCTGGATTCCCATAGTTTTTTTGAAATCTTACCATTTTACTGTATGTAGAAAGGTGGAATCACAATAGTCTTTTCCCTCATTTCATAGGTAAGAGGGATTTTAAGCTAAAAGGCTCCAGTAATAATATTCTGTTATACATTCTGTTGAACCTCACATTCACGCTTGAGTCATTGGATTATTTTAAATTACAAACCACAGACATAGCTTGCACATATTTTTGTAGTCTCCATTTAAATTAAAAGAGCTAAGCTCATCAAAGTTAAGGAAAATCCATTCATCATCTGTGGCGTGTGTATTTTCTCTCTGCAATGTACACACTGACATACAGTATTGACTGCAAATAGAAATTATTTAGTCGTATTGTTTAATATGATTTCAGTCATTTGTATTTTTGTTTAGTAGTTCTACTACTTGTTGGGATAAATATTCAAAATGTATGTACACGATCCAAGAAAAAGAAATGTTTTGTAACGTAATAATCTGTTTATAGAAACAGCTAGAAAACTCAGCTAAATATAATTTTGCTTACGTATTTCATAGTAGGCCAGACAAACCAAATCTACTGATAGACAGACATCGTGAATCTAAATTTACTCTAATTTCATTTTTTAGTTAATCTGAATCTCATATAATTGAACTAGTGTCTTTGTAAGCAGTGTCTTTGTAAACAGTGTCACGGCTCTTGTCAATCAGATGTAATTGTCTTTTTAATTTTCATCTAGCTACAAAATCAGTGGCATGTAACCGTTCACAGACCAACCAATTAGCGTAAAGTCAGTCAAAAAGTCCACAATTGTTAAACTGTAATTAATCCTAACAAACATATTAAAAGCAAGCCAGTAGGAGAAAGACACTGTCCTGTGCTGATATGTTAAAATATACTTTAATATTTATTGCTATTGTTAAGATAAATGTTACTCTATATTGTGATGTAGATTTTTGCAAGTGCAACTCAATACAAAGAGTTAAATTCAGACACCAAGTCAGACCATGAATTAATATATTAGGAGATGAGTTGCACAAATTTCTAAGCCAAAGACATTTAATCATTTTCAAATTCTTGAATACATTAATCAGGAAATACCTTTGAAATGCAAACATGATTTTAATTAAATTAAATATTTGTGTTATTGTGATAGAAAGTGTTAATACTGAAAGCTTCGGTCATGCTGTAATGATTTTAGCAGCTGTTGTAGAGATACATCAGAGAAGAATATTCAGTTACGGTTTATTGCTGTTTTAAAAATCTGTCCAGACCTTAACAATTTAGAATTATACATTCTCAAGTGTTTGCTCTACTCCCGGATGCCTCCATTTAAAGACCCCGATGCAGTGTGATTGGCTCTGATATCAGCCAGGCTTGAAAGGGAATGCTGGAGGTTTCCCACAGGTCACTACCAACATGTTTTGCTTTATTCTGCCCCTTGTTTCATGCTCTCTTGGGCCTGATCTCGCTCTTAGCGAAGTAAATGCACTTTATGGAAGTTCGGTCAGAGGCACCGTTAGCATACTGCAGAGAAAAGCTCAGAATTACAGGGTTCATGGCACAGAGGAAAAAAGCAATAGCGCACACCACCCCCTCTTAAAACACCATCAAAACATCAGGTAATGTGTTCCTAATGATATGCTCGATGCAATGCCTTAACTTATTACACCAGTATTTGGGCCGCTTTGAAACCACATGTAGCTATAACCTGCTGCACATTAGCAGCTCAGTGTAGTAAAATGCCAATGTCAATCACAAACCCTGCAACAAACATCAATCACCGGTCAGTCACATACGTATGTACTTCATGCTGTATTTTCACACTCATATTGCAATAACAAAGTGTCCATTAATACAGCACTGGATATTTTGGGAGGGTACAGCATGCATGTGCAAGAAATACAATTATATCTTCATATTTAGCTGGCATAATGATGCCGTTCATTCCAGTAACACAAAGTAACTTACAGTATAAACTTGAGATGCCTGCATTATAAACACAATGTCCTTTTTAGAGTTGTCTTAATGGGCTGTCAACTACTATGACTCCAATATTTACACAATCATTTGGAGTAATGAGACACTTGTAGTGACATTAGTGAGTCATAGTGAGTATTAATATTGGGAATGACATTCTTCACTGTCTCTCTGTGCTTTGTTTAATATTTGGTTATTTGTGCACATTTTACTCATCACAGTAAAAGCACACAAGCTAAGAATATGTATGTGCCGTATTTGTTTGTTTTATGGTTATGAGAAGATTTTGTTGTGAATTGTCAATAAGAGTATTATCAGAGTCCAGATGCATCACGCAAATTTGCATAAAATCCATTTTCAATTGTAGATCAGTGCAAGCGCCAGCGTTGCCGTCAGATGTTGCTTCAGAGTTAAATCTGAGCTGATCAGCCGCAGTGCTTTGTTGTCCTGCACCATCAGCTCATGATATCACGGTAATATTTATGCTACTATATTTTGTCTAAGATGGAAAATATTTTAATGTGAATTTGATGACTGTGCAAGATACCTTTTTTCACTTTTAGAGATGTTTTTATGCAACATGTTGACAGCCGTTTACTCAGGTGTGTGTTTTGATCGTTTAATTGTAATGCATCAGCACAGCTGCAGTGCACATAGACATGTTTCCTGTAATAATAATAATAATATTGTTCCATGGTTTTACATTCCTGTACGGCTTCTGCACTGTAACTCTGTGTCTTTGATGTGCTGAAGAGGAGACGTGCGGTCATGTTTCTGGACCAGTCTGTCAGACTCCTCATTTCTTCTATACACTCACACTGAAATTTACTTTGTTGGCGACCTTGTTGGCTGCTGCTCTTTGAAAAATAAACGTTCCACTCTCTGTTAACATAATTTTAGTGTTCTAAATCATGGATAAACTGTGCTAACAAGCTCCCCCTGCTCATAAGATGGCAATGCCTTTCAAATACATGAAGGCTTTGTCTTAAATTCCTCCAATACACATATTAGGACTAATGGAGTAGCAGGCTATCTCACTTCAGAGTGACATGCAATGGAAGAACACAATGGTAAACTTGAATTAATTCTGTGAAAAAAGTCACACAACTTAGCAGATCTGCCTCCATGTGCACTTTGATGACTAAAACTAACTGGCAGAGGATTGTGACAGATGAATTAGAAACGCTGTTATGCAGGGAATCCATGAAAACATGCACTTGTCATATGTAGCATGGTGCATACGTGACAGAGTCTGAAGGCGACTGTGTATGTTGATAAGGGTAGGAATGATATGCCTGCATGTATTTCTGTGAAAACAAAGTAAGTATTGATAATGGCTATTATGTGCTGTGCAGAGCAGTGCAGCCACTCTTCCCTAGTAACCATTCATCTCAGTGGTTTTTACCTCGCTTTTTATCAGCCCTGGGGATACATCAGCCCCTGACTTAACCAACCCTGCTGTTGCATGTTGTCCCAGGGTTTAAAGGAAATGTGGAGCTAAATTTGGTCTTTTGTGTAGCTTGTTAAATAGATGACAGGAATAACTGTGGAGCGCATAGTCTCTAGCATGGTATTATTGGCACTCTGAAGCAACAACTAACCTCTACAGAAGCCCAGACTCTATTGAGAACAGTTTGTCACATTCGTTCATTAAACCTGTCTTGGAGCCATGGCCTCGTCAGAGTCATTCTTGAACGGCTGGTCTCACTTAGGTTTCTAATCCTGCTGAAAGCACAGTGTGAGTCTGCTGAGCCTTCCCCTTGGGGTGATTTACTACAGAACACACCAGGCTCCTTTTAAGGAAGACTTTTATATGCTTTTAAATGTCTCACATTTTACAGCCCCATTGATTATGTCTATAAAATTCCACTGAGAGGATGTCATGTAAAGAGGAGAGGAAAATGATATATAGTATGCAGAGTAAATATTTAAAATGAAACATCCCTCTTCCATAAAACTGGATTGCTCATGGGAATTCGGATGGCAAGGCAAGGGCTGTAGTGTATGTGGCCCGCCACTTGTCAAATAAAATTGAATAATGAGTTGTGAATTTAACTTTTGTGTTAGAAATTGCATAATTTGCATGTTTATGTGCATTATTGAAATTAAGTTCATTGATTTCACTCTGAAATTTAAACACTTCAAATTTACTTTATCTGCTGTTTGTTAGTAGAAATCCACATAAACAAGCTATAATTTCAACTTGCGCAAAAGCATTCAGTTTGTGACAACATATAATTTAGAAGTAAAAGTTGGAGACATAACCAACCACACTGATTACATATTAGTTGTCAATATATTTTTAAACAACTATGATTATCAAGTCAAGTATCATTTGTCTTTTTTGGATTTTGAGATTTTTCAGCTGTAATAATATCTGCTAATATTGTTGCCACAGACAGAAAACTTTCTGCAAGATGAATTTGAAATCTTGTGGAATAATTTCTAATGGCAATAACTTCAAAGCTTTTTTATTGTAATTGAAAACTAATTTGAGAAAAAAGGGAAATTCAACTACTTTCAAATGCAGAAGTCATGATATAAATTAATTCGGTAAGTGGCGCAATTCTTACACCACAATCAACCTACATTTTACCACTAATGGGCTAAAAACCTAAAAAATAAAATCTACCATCTCATAATTATTACTGCATATCTTGCAGCATTGAACTTGTATATTAGAATAATGATCAAGTACTCATCTGTCCAACCCCAGTTAACCTGTGTAAACATGGGCGTTCTCATTGGCTGTCAGTCTTGTAAACAGCCTCTCCAGTTACGGGGGAAGTCTTGTGCGTAAGTGATAAAGATTTATCTGCTGCAGGGGGTGTTGGGCAGGGCACACTGAGGCCCACTGACAGGCAGAGAGCCACACTAATATTTGGAAATGTCATCAAACGTGCTCAGCAGTACAGCTGAAGGTTTTACAGTGTTATTTAAAGGCCCTTATCCTTATGAGATACAGTTTTCATCAGATACCAGATGATAAAATTGACAAAAAAGCTACATATAAGGCATACAGGTTTCTATGGAGTATTAAATTAATTAATGACATTGTTATCTATTGTTATACAGTGTAAAACATTATTCACCCCAAACACAGTGCTAGCAACATGTCTTAAGGTTATGAGCAACCTGTGGACATCTGTTAGTTATTTTTACTATGTTTACAGCCGGGTCCAAACACTGATAACATGTAACATAGTAAAGTAACCGATACAGGTACAGTCCTCAAACATTCATTAAATATGCATAAAAATTCAAATATTAAGTTCCAGTTTTAGTTTAGTAATATTGAAACACCCCAGCTGCTGCCAGTGGTTCAGAAATTATTTATTTTTCTGTACTGTTGCGCTCCGTCTATTTTACTCCTGGACAGCAGCACACTGATGTATTAGAACATGTCCAAATATGGATTTCTACTTTTAATAAATGCAAAATGCATAATAATGCAGCATAATGATATACAAAATGAAAAAAAAGTATCTGTCCTAAGACCATTTTTGACATCTTTAAAAGTAGGATGCCTTGTTTATGTATTTATTCTCTGCAAACTGTATATCAAAGAAATATAGTAAGCACAATACTGAAAAGATGGGTAAATGTATAGAGTTAAACTTTTATAAATAACCAATAATGGGCTAAATATATTAGTAATCATAGGAAACAGATAAATGTTTTTCTATTAAATATCTTTATGTTTAGTTTCAAATGTCATTAATTAACCGTTAAAGACGATGTTTGCAAACTGCATTAAATGTAAAGTAATGCTATTTATAGTGTCTTTATCTTTTCATTTTTGATTATTGTGCTGGCAAACAAAAGTGAAACAAACACACAAGCACACATGCGTAGGCGTGTTTCACCAGCATCATTGCACAATAGTCTGCTAATCTGCAGCAGGATGTCCAAAAGCGGTAAGTAATGTAAATTGTTTGATTCCCCGTGAAATTGATTCTATTCTAAGGGTCTTCAGCTTCATAGTGCAAATGATCTGCTCACATGCCACGTGATGGACCACTGATGTTACAGATAACTCTATTGAATTCATGTTCAAAAAGAGGAAAAAAGGGGAATGAAACATTTCAAACTTGTTTCAAACACTCACTGCCACCTCGCTGTCCTTTCAGTTTCATAGAGATTTGATATCAAGTCTGTGAGTTTCTCTCAGTAAGTAAGTAAGATGCAGTGAGATTTCATAATGTAGTATTTCAACTGTAATATTTCATAGCAAATACTAAAAAAAAGATTAACAAATTGAATTAAATTATTCCTGTAAGTGTGAGTAAAATGCAGAATGTGACTTTTCCCTGCTGGGTATTTTTAATCATTATTTTATTATTGTGGCAGGTAGTTGTGTTGTTATTAACTGTTGTAGTTGTTGTGCATGATATCATGTTTGTGTATCAGCTGTCAAAAATGATTATCAATGTCTTTGACAGTACAATTACACTTTCTGTATTTGAAGAGTATTTGTGTTAAGTTGAAATCTTAAAACATTCATCATACTGAAACAAACTGACTGCATGAGGAAAATGAATTAAGAAAAATAAACTTACAATTCAGTTTCTGGCTCTGAGAAGTCACTGAACTGTGTGCTGCCGTTGGACTGGATACGACCAGGGGAAGCCTCCTCACTTCTGCTGCTTCCCTGAGTGCTGGTCAGGCTGTCGTTCCCCTCCGTTCTGCCAGTCGGAGTTTTTTGGAAAGAGCCTGCCGTGCCTGACTCAGCCTGCCACAGAAAACAGGAGCAGCGAGTCCGCAGCTCTTTATAGAAAGTATTGAGCTGTAGGGTGGACACCCATGGGCAACCCAGCAAGTTCTTGAAAGCAGTACGAAACTCTGGACTCCGGCAGTAGATAATAGGATTGAGACCAGAGTTGATATAACCCAGCCAGTTTAACAGTCGGAAGATCTTTTTTGATGGAACATCTCTGTTAAAAGCGTTGATGATGTTGGCGACAAAGAACGGCAGCCAGCACACAGTGAAGGTCCCCATGATGATACCCAAAGTCTTGAGGGCCTTTTGCTCTTTGACAAGCATCAGCCGTGACGGTCTTCGCTTGGCACTCTTCCTCCGCACTGCATTGTTGCTGGAGCCCACACATGCCGAGGGCAGGATATCATTGATGTGGGGGCCAACTTGCATCTGTGGTGCACACTCATTCTGGAAACGCATGCGACTTTTATCTATAAGCTGTACTTGCCGATTCGCTATTAGAAAGACTTTTGCATACACAAATATCATTATGAGCAGCGGAATGTAAAAAGACACTATAGAAGATATAATGGCAAAGGCCCTGGTGGTCACAAAGTCACAGCATGCAGGGTCATTGTAGCACTCCTCCGCTTCAGGGTCTCCGTCTGCACGCCAGTACCCTTTCATAATTGGTACAAAGGAAATTAAGGCGGACACAACCCACACCAAACAAACTATTACCCTGGCACGCCACTTATTGAGTAAAACCTGGTGTCGCAGCGGCCTGGTGATGGCTATATACCGATCCACTGCTATGACACACAGCGTCTCAATGCTCGCTGTCACACACAGAACATCCACGGAAGTCCAGAACTCACAGAACGTGTCACTCAACTGCCATTTTCCTGTCACCACAATAGTGGTCCCCAGAGGCACCACGAGGACCCCCATGATGAGGTCCGCACACGCTAGAGACATGATGAAGACGTTCGTCGTCGTCTGTAGCTGTGAAGTGCGAGCCACAGCTATGATGACAAGCAAGTTTCCCAGAACTATGGTCAGTATGATGATGACCAGAATGATGAGACTCCAGGGTCCTGCTGCATGGTGGTAGGGTCCTGTGCTGTTGGTCACATAGGATGCTACTGTGCTTAGGTTGCCATCCATTATTCACCGGCTCAACTCAGTCACAAGAAGCGGAAGATGTGTTTTCTCACGTCAAAGTTAACAAAACTGAAAAATCTACACTTCTTACAAGCATCATAAATGTGCTAAAAATAAAAAAAAATGATGTTTTTCTGTAGGAGTTTTCCTCAGTAAGAAATAGTTCTATTCTAGTCTGTGCATTGCTTTTTTGCTTACATTTCACGCCTTTCGGAGTCTTGTTTGGCGATGCTCAAACTTCAGCAGTGGCTTTCCATCTTTCCAAAGATGAGATTCGTCTACTGAAGGCAACGACATGTTCTCTAAAAAGATGTATCCAAACTGTCCACAAAGCTGAAACAATATTAGGTCATGGAGTTGCAACACTTTCATGAATCCAAGAAAAAAGTGCAAACATTAGGTGAAAAAAAGTCTTGTAGAGGAAAACTCAGCATTGTCCATTTGTATATGTCCACTGGGATTAGAGGAGAGTTGCAGTTTCGCTGAATCTTGCATGAGCCACAATGCCACACAGTTGGACTGTTGGAGATCAAGCAATAGTGACGCTGTCGCAAGAACCACCAGAGTGCACCAGAGTGGCTGCCCACTCTTTCTTTTGCACTCTCTCTCTCTCGCTCTCTCTCCCTCTCTCTCTCTCTCTCTCTCTCTCTCTCTCTCTCTCTCCCTATCTCTCTCTCTCTCTCTGAGTGCAGTGCAGGTTGCCCAAGATTGTATTGGCTCTAATCACACCCTGGCTGAAGGCAGAGGGGAGGAGTTGAAAAGTGTGCCTGTGTGCTGAAGCCATACAGGGATCAGCACCCTTAATAGAGCCACACACATGCGAACAATCAACCACACACACTCACAAAGACACATAGTATATATAACTATAGGCCAATAATTGTTCATTAGAGTGTGTAAAATGTGTGTAACATGTAAAAATTAGACAAATCCATCTGCATTAAAACTGCAAAAATAACCTTGTGTATCTGATGACCAGTAGCTCTCTGTTCTTTACCATCACTGATGTTGTGTTAAATGTAAACGCTACACTAAGCTTGTTAACCTATTAACTGTGTCTGTCACCTGACTGTGTCAACAATGAGACAGGCTTTTCCACTGCTGGCTTCTGCTCCGATTGTCAAATGATGCTGGATTATGTCAAACACACACATCCAAGGTTCAACATTTTTTGTCACTTGTTTAAAGACATGTTGCCTTTGCGGTAAAAAAAAAAAGAAAAAAAAGGCAGGCGTCGCTGTTTGGTTGTGATTATAGCACATTATCTCCGATTCAATCCGACAACTCTAAAGGTTTCTAAATATTTATTTGTAGTACAGTTTGTGGTCAACTTTGCTGACCACAAGGCACGAGGCATCCCTGACTGCGGAGAACAGGAAATCAGTGCCCTCCCTTTGACTCAAAGCTGTAAAAGAAAATAATAGATCGCTATCTCGCTCATACTCAAGCCGGTGCACTGAAGAAGAACAATCAGGCAAATGCCTTTCATGCGATTCACTTCAGATATTCAGCTTGCTGCTGTGCTAAGCTGTCTTGTCACCGGGCAGTTCCTTCTTTGGCAAACTCTACGACTGCAGCTGTGATTGCTCTGCATTTCTTCCTATCTTGCATTCACTTTTACTTAATGACTGGAGACACAAGAGAACACTCTCATAATCATTTATTTTTTGCACTTGTTATGTTGATTTTTAACCCTGTGTATTCACATTTTATCATGTTTACCATCGTCATGTGGTTCAATACATGTTCTTCCAACACATTATTATTTTCTCACACCAGTTGCTTTGAGAGGAACGTGAACCTGTATCATGAGATCAGTCAGCAGGCATTTCTCAGTAAAAATGCCAACTGTATAAGCTACAAATATGTATGTAGCATTATAAGTTATTTATGGGCTTTCCAAAGCAGCTTGTACTTAAATACACTCATTCTCTTTCTTGCAGAGAGTTTAGCTCTGTCCAAAGCTAACAAGAAATGTACCTGTAAAGCTCACTAATTAACACTTTATATCTTGTTTGTTTGATCGGTACAAGACTGTGTGAAAACAACAATTAGTGGTTTTATGGGAGGTTATGTGCCGCACTAAGCTAAGTTAAGCTAACCGCTTGCTGGCTGTAGCTTCATATTTACCGTACAAACAAGAGTGGTATCAATCTTCTCATCTAACTCTTGGAAAAAATATTCTAGTATTTCCCAGAAATATCAAACTACTACTTTAAAGTAGAATATTTGGGTTTTTAAACTTTTCACAGACTACACAGAGGTTCATGTTTCATTTCACTGAACATAAGTTTTTCCATGTACATTAGGCCGTCTACCTCCGTAAAATATATGATCTTTGGGGAGAGTCTAATAGATGTTTAATCTAATTGTATTGTATTGCAATGTGCTTTGTCATTCTCATCCAATGCAAAAAGTCTCCCCTCCTTTTTCTCCTCTGTCAGGTTTAAATAGAATATTTTTCTGGGTCACTTTGTCACTCATCTGACAGGAAACGGGGGCAAAAACAAAACACTGGTGCCTTATTCAACTTGATGGCCAAAAGGCCCCATTTGACAGCATTTCTGTAGATGAAGGTCACCAGTGTGGAGCTGACAGCTTGACAGCTGCTCATTTGTCTTTGCGTGAGAAGATGCCATTGGTGGATCTGGACCTGGTCCTAGTCTAGTCAAGCACGGCAGCTGGCACAAGCTGAGTTGTTGATAATGGAATCAACCGTGACAGGTTTCTCACCATTACAAAGCCGTGTTGGTAATGTTAGTGCACTGTGCATAAAGTGATTTATATTGCATAATATGCAATATATCCATTTGCAAGAATAACTTTTTGCATTCACTGTGCACAACTGACAAAACTAATGTATGTTGCTAATGAATAGTAATTTGTAATTTATTTTTTTACATGTCATTTACCAAGTAAGGCCAAATGTGTGACGTCTCCAAAACTTCAGCAAAATCCTGTGTTTAAAGGGGACATTTGCACATTTCCAGGTCTATATCTTTATTCTGGGGCTCTACTGGAATATCTTTGCATAATATCCAATTCAAAAAATTCCTTATTCATGTTATACAGGCCCTTTATGCAGCACCTCAGTTCAGCCTCTGTTTGAAACAGGTCGTTTCAGCTCCTGTCTCTTTAAGCCCCCCTGCCGAGGAGCCCACTCTGTTCTGAAACCAACTATAGTAGTAAGATTTCACTTCTTTTTCTCATTCTTTACCCAAAATGTCAGCTTGTCAAATACATCCGTACATGTTCGAGCCAGAATCCGATCTGAAATATGCGAGTAGCCAATGCAAACAACAGATGGAAAAATCTTAGCAACAACCTTAGCAACCAAGGCTATGGAATGGATGGCCATTTGTGGGCATGTGCAACGACTCGACATCAGCTCATTGGCAAGGTAGAAATATATGTTGCAAATGAAGTGTTCAGAACAGGCTGAGGCTCTGGCTTTTGACTTGCAGGGAGGATTTTCAGGGATTAAAGCAAGAAAAGATTTGTGAGCCTGAAAAGCTGTCCAGGAGGAAATGTGTACAAACATATTGAATTAAGTTTTAGATGAATTTAAAACTGCTCTAAACCTGAAATCAGGCATGGTGCCTGAGAACTTAAACCCCAGCATTTCTACATACATTAACCTCAAGTTTTGGAACTTTGACCATGTTTAACATAGATATCCTAAGAGTATATAAACAACCGAAAATCACAAAAAGAATAATGTGTCGCCTTTAATCATGTGCAAATCTTTCAAATTAACATGGTCCTGCAATGCACTTGACCCCACTGTTCCCTGCTTTGTGTGAAATGAATTGTAACTCTGGAGACATATTTGACAACATCTGCATTCTTCCCTAGAAAGAAAACCTGATTTACAGTGTGCAGAACAGTCCGGGATTTTGCTCAGTTCATGATGGCAAGCTGTAAATCATCAGAGTAGTCATAAGGCTTTTGAAAACCTGTTTATTACTCGCTCACTCCGCACATCTACCCTGGGAATGTTTCCGTCCTCTCCAAGGAAACCTCAAAGACGATGTGTTCCAATTAGCTTATATCCAAAGAACTCCTGGTATTTCTCTGTTAAGGATAACAGCATATAGCAATGACCTGATCTTTGGCAGCCATCTGGATTTTACAAGCTTACATTTCAATTCACATTGCAATCCATCTGGTCAGTGCCAGCACTCCCATGCTTGGAAAAGTCCACGCAGTCATTCTCCCACTCATTGCCAACGCAGACAGCCAGAGGGAGAAAATCTTGCTGACAGAGTTTGCTCATATTCACTTAGTACTGATTGTGGGCCATTTGTTTAACACTAGATTTTTAACGCAGTGGCTCCTCAAGATGTTTGGATCTGCCGAAGTGCCGACCATTGCAGGAGACCAGAGAGAAGTTTAATGTCTTCATCCTGTCAAACACAAGTAGAACAGGAGCTGGCAGTATGAATGTAAACACAACACAAAAGAGGTCAAACTATTCAGTTTAAAAAGGGGCTTTTATTCTGACTACGCAGTCTGCTTCATGTTCATGATCCTACATGTTTAAGGACTTTGATCGAGATTCAGATCAAATCAAATTTTGGTCGGGGATTTTTTTCACACCACACCTTGTAGTGACTTTTCTGTACATCAGATGTTTACAAATGCCTCTAGAGAGTTTGTTTGGAGGATTTTCTTTTTTCTCTTTCGCACAGGAAACTCTCCATTAGCTGGAGAAACTAATCAAGACTGGAAGGAGGAGGAAGGAGTGGCTGCGAGTGTAAAACAAAACTTCAGACCCCGGAGCGCTAATGATGGCTTTGTTTATGAAAATATAATAATGTGCGTTACATGTGTCTTAATGTCCATCAAGAATCTGAAGAAAAGGAATTATGGAAATTACATTTAACAAGAGAGCATTTCATCCTTATGTATGCATCCTGTGGGGGTTAAAGCCCCAAAGCAGTTCCTCTGCCAGTAGATATAGGATGTGTAGAGGTGAGAGGAGGGTGGTTTCGAGGCCAAGCTGTTCAGTCTTCCGCAGCTATCATGTCGTGGGTAAATCGCGCTCATTATGCCCTGAGTGGAACCACATGCTGGGGTTTGTGGACTGGGGGCTGTATACAGGGATTATGGAGGGCTTAAAGCACCGATGGCCTCTGTTCCTCCACACACTCTCAGGAGGAATGTCAAAAACCAAAGTCAGGCTATTTTTGGGGCCATCCTGAGTATTTAATTCTGAAAAGTACACTGAACGCATACAGATGATTCCCATCTCAAGCTCATGTTCTTACAGTAAATGGAAATAAAATGCATTGATCTAATTGATTTGCAGTGTCTTTTGCATATTGCTATGTCTCCTGCTTCCCTTTATATTCGCCTTTGTGATTACATTTAGAGGGAAAATCAATTAAGAGAAAACTGATTATATTTTAATCAGCCATCATTAGCTCCAGTTGTTGTTCTGTGTGTTTGAATTCATTTTTAGGCAGTAAACACTGCTTACACTTCTTTAAAGTTAAAGCTGCTGACATGTTTTTCCACACAAAAGTTCAATTAGCTCGTTAAAAATTCCCACATTAATAAAATCCCGAATATGGGACTATGGGCTAAACGATGTCTCATACAGCACTGAATCTTTTTTTAATATTGTCTCTATTTATTTTATTTATTTTTGGTTATTTTTGTGTATTTCTTAGAGATGACAGGAAATGATGGGAGAAAGAGGCCGAATGACATGCCACAGAGGTCCCTGGTCTGACTCAAACTGGAGATGTTGCGGTTCATGGTTGGCGTAGCCAGGATACACAACTGGGCGTTCCAGTTGCACACTGGACCTCAGTTAGCTTCAAAACAAGTTATGATGCCACTTAATCATGCTTTTATACTCTTATCTTAAACTCACGTAGCTGCTTCATTGTCTTGGAATATGGAGTGCAGTTGACATTGTGTACTGAGCGTTGTTTTCCACGCTGTACTGAAAACAAATAGCACTGACTCTGGCCATCAAAGTGAAGTGAAATAAAGGTGAGTTTAGAATAAATTTCAGCAGCAGCTGAAGATGAAAACAGCCTTCTACTATCAAACCATCATGAATTTGAAAGTGTTAATGTTAATGTAGGAAACAAGTTATTTTTGTGATGGAACAAAATTTTTAAATTTTAAGATTCATTTTTTATTTTTCTTTCAAAGACAGAAAAAGAAACCAAAAGTATTAATTGGCTAAACATATTATATTTTACTTTGAAGTCACCCTCCACTCACCACAAGTCAAGCGTGGTCCAGTATCAAATTTAGACAAGTGTGATCTGGAAACTTGAAACCGCAAGTGCACAAACACTGAGAATGAACTTAACAGTGAAATAGGAGACATGTTGCATCCCGTAGTTAAACGTTTGAAATGAGCAATATTTGCATATTGATTGATTCTAGATGGATGAGATTTGTTTTTAATGATTTTAAGGAGGTAATTAGACTTTTTTTGTGGAAAAGAGTATTTTTTATATGTCTTAAAACATGTCTGGGGGGGGATCTTTAACTATTAGCTTGTTAAAATTGGCCAATTTATTGGTTAATTATAATTAAAGATTCTAAAAGTCTATATATAATTATTCTGATCTAGGCCCCATTAAGTCTGTCCATCCATTCATTTTTGTAAACCGCGTATCCTGTTCAGGGTCATGAGGCACCCAGAGGAGTGATCACGAGGATGTGTGGTTTATTTTCTTAACTTAGCAGCAGTGGCTGTTCAGTCAGCAATGAACTGTTTGCTTATGTTGAACACCAGTAAAATCTGATGCATGTATTACAGCATACTACACAGATTTTTGTCCTATATTTGTGCATACAATATGTGGAGGAGGTTATGACCTTATGCTTACGCATGGAGCTGTCACTCAAGTTATAGTCTACTAAGGGAAATCCAGTGAGAACGGCTTGGAAATCCTCCTCCATAACATCTCTCCTTTAACAACCTGTTAATTAAATGTCCATTCTTCAACATGTAGGAAGCTTTGTGTGTGTTTTCTTTGGGAGCTCCCATACAAGACAAGCTTCTAATGACCAAGAGTTACCTTAAGAACTAAACAGGACACGTGCTACTGGCAGCCGGACAGTAAATTGGAGTATCTTGTTCTGGTATTTTGAAAGCAAAACATAGTCACAACACAGTATGAATATGCTGGCGTTTCCATTGGGTAAACACTGAAAAAAAAAACAAATAAATGTGACCTGACTTGGCATGCAGCTTGCGATATTCCTGTCAAACCCTGATTTCTAAAGCCTCGGCTAGTAGGAGCAGGAGGTTAGGAGGTTGTAAGTCTGCGAGACTATTGGCGATGACCATTACAACATGCTGTTAAAAATCCATACAGTCATAAGGTCTGCCGTTATTGCGTAAAGACAAACAGTAAATTAGAGTCAGAGGTTGACACTGGCTTTATATCTTAATAAAAGAATGAGCTTGCTTCTGATCATCCTCCGGATCAGTGTCAGAGTGAGGAAAGCCGGAGTGCAGAGTGCTGGCGCCAGAGATGGAGACACACAGACAGAGAGAGAGAAGGGCTCTGGTTCATCTCTCATCTGGTCTCAGTGTCAGAAGCATGTTGGCCCTCCGCAGTCAACGGGAGTTTTGTTGACATTAATCACCGTAAATACTTATTACCACCAGTGATCTCACTGAATTATTGATGGCAGTCCAGGTGAGATCCACCAGTGGATGAAATCCTCTGTCAGGTAAACACGCTAGATAAAGATTAGACGTAATTGTGATGGCTGGACTGATGACAGTTTCGTCAGTATGCGAGACAGAACAACTGACAGTTAATTGAGCATAGAAAGGTAAAATAAGGGCACAAGACTAGCACAGAGATGATAAGGGAGAGACTACTTAAGAAGACAAAGACTAAATTGTGGTTTGTTGGATGAAAAAAGTCACTCTTAGTTCTTGTTTCTTTTATGTAATTGTACTATACTGAATGTTTGGTCATCAGGTTATCCAGTAATCACAGGGTTGGTTGTTCTATTTTCCAAACTGCTGAAAATGAAAATGTATTTATTTGCTGTTTAAATGAAGTTCATTTTCTAGTTGTACACAGGTTGACTTAAATATAGTGCATGTTAGCACACCATTTACACTTTGCATTTCTTTCATTGTTGCGTTTTTAAATCCACATTATTGTTACTCCACATCAGGTGTTTCTAACAAACACAGAGTCACAGGAATGGGCGCAATTTAGGGAGTCAACAGTACGTCTGAATATAGTCATAGAATATAGTGGCATTATTGCAAGTTATACATGCATTTTAATAATACAGATATACTCTGACTGACATTTTTTTAAATATCTTGAATTTTTTTTTTCATCGCAAACTTCTTCCATCTTTTATTGGTGAGTGGCTATCTATTAGTGCATTACCACGCTTTGCAAAAGGCACTGCTCGCAAACTCATGTTTGTGATGGTAAAATGCACAATACACAGATCCACTCATAGTATAAGTTTAAGAAGGTTGATGACTATCCCAGCACACACTCGTCAAGAGGAAAATATCACGGAGTTAACACATTTAGACATAACCCTTCACACTTATGGTCAATTTAGAGTTTCCAACTCCTAACCTGCATTTCTTTGACATGTTAGGAAAAAACATATTTTCTTCAAGAAAACAGAAAGATCTCAAGTCTGCTGGTGGAAACAAAGATGAACTGTTTCACCCTTATAGTCATCACAACATGTTTAAACTCCAAATAACTGCTTGTACTATGCATTGTTTTTTTGTTTTTATTTTTTTACCACAATTTCTATTGCTATTTTTTACTTTCATTGCATACTTACATTCTACACATCCGTTTATTGATTAATTTCTCTGTGTCTGCTATAATCTAATTTCACTCATATTGATAAATGTGACATTGTTTGACCAACAAAAGGGAAGCAACAGGGACAATAACAATGTATCATGCCTCATGAAAAAAATACTTAAAAATACCAAATTAAGCACCACAGTTGCCTACCAATGAAATATGGTCTGTAAAACACCACGGCACCACTACTGTATTTGTAGCTTGGTACACTATTAGTTGTTGAATGATAAAACCAGTACAGTGCAATTGTTTTTGAAACCAAGGCAGGTTTGAACAGATTTTACATTAGGAACATCATGTTCAAGATGGCAAGATATGGGTAGCTCTAGGACTCTCCTTGTTTGCCGTTCGTTCTTATCCGCTGATCGATCGCAAACTTTAGATACAAGAGATTTCATGTTGTGGCACCGAGCAAAATTTAAAACCTGTTAGGTTGCTCTTTTTCTGTTTATTTATAGCCTATGTGTATATTCAAGGGAGTTTAAAGTGAGGCAAATGCTTTTGTATCTATGCACAGCAGTCATTTTGCACAGCAAACTCTCGCTGCCTTGCTCTAATGTTCTAAACATTAGTGAAAAATTAGACACTGTGCAGACATTACCTGAACTACTGACACGCTTCAGTACACAGTATGCACAGTCACAGTTAAAGAGGGAGAGATATACACTCATTTTCCAGACTAATGTCAAAGCCCAGCCCAGTGTGAGTGAGTGAGCAGTTTGGGCTTTGCTTAATAAACAAGGTGTACCACCCATTTTCTCTAGCTGCATGAATTCCACTGTATAATAATTAAGAATTGAGAAGCCCGTCAATCAGCCTTAAGATGTTTTTTTTTTTGCAACAGGGACATAAACAGTCCTTATTTGGGCTCACAGAACCTCTTTTGAGCAGCCTGCATCCTCAGCGGTCATTCTGCACAAACCAAATGTTTCCACCGACTTGTCGTGTGTATTTGAGTGCACAGTACTTTATAGCCACAGTGTTTCAAGGCAGGTCATTGTATCTTGCTTTTCTGCCCACCACCCACATTAAGTGGTCTCATTATAGACCAAGTCATTTATTGTATTTTAAGGGTCATGAGAAAAGGTCATGTAAAATGCTGTCTTTCATGCAGCCGCGTACCAGGTGAGGCCACAGATCATTTGACCTGCAACTGGGACGTTCTCCTTCACAATCAATATGTGGAGATTCACTTGATGAAATGGATGAAACAAGCCACATATCAATCAAGCCGCACTTGCACACACACACACACCTCCTTGTTCTGTTAGAAACTGCAGGGACATTATACTTGACTTCTATTCATTCTTCGTCTCTAACCTTGGACTGATCCCTTGTCACTTAACCTTAATACTTATGCAACTGGGAAGAAACTGCCATGCAAAGATGGTAGCAGATAACCTCAAATGTGTGGGTGGTGAAAGGGAACTGAGGACAAACTTGTGCTTATATTGTACGTAAACTGTGCTGTATAAAGTCAGTGTGTTATGTGTTTTTATTTAATAATTCGCAGTAGTTTGTGAATTTTATTGTACACCACAAACGACAACCTCAAACATTTCCAGAAAGATAAATCTTCATGTCTCCAAACTGAACTTTACAAGCTTTACACAGGTAGCTTTTAATACAGGCTTATTGCTTATTGTGTTACACTGACTAGACTGTAAAAGTTTTTATTTTTCATTAGTTTTTTTTGTTTCCACCATCCTGTCCTGTAAGCTTTTTTAAAACTGGCAGCACTGCTATAATTTGGTGCAGTTTTACCCTTTCAGATAGAAAACAACTTTTCGAAGTCTGGCTTTTAAGACTGTATATGGAATAGCTTCACTTCATGTCCAAAAGTCAGAAATCGGCAGTTTGGCAGCTTCCACTTGTGTATTTTTGTAGTTTTTTGGTTAAGCTGAAATCATTACATCAGCTGTTATTAACCTGATTCCTGTGTTGTGTTTTTTTTAATGGGTAACTAAAAGGAAGCAAATCAACTGTGCAATGTGATGTGATGAGTTGCAGCCATCACATCACAATTTTGACAAGTTGCAGGTGACTGTATATTGGGGTATAATGAACAAGGCTGTGCGAACATTTTGACAAGTTCAGCTGAGCAGCGCTCACCGTCACCGCTGCCAACTTGCCATTTTTCCAGTGGGAACACACCAAGTTCAATCTCATCTAGAGCACACTACCAGCCTTGTCTTTCCACACACTGACAATATGATCAGTTATGCTGACGTAAAAAGAAAATGTATTTAATATCAAGATAACAATAAAAAAATAACAAACCAATACAAGTGGTCTTGGCTTCAGTGCAGCACTGCGCCATATTGTTTGTTTTATAAATACAGCTACCACATTTATAAAGTCTTTGCCAATGGCTGTTTTTACCCAAAGTTGAAAAACTGAACAGAAAATAGAAGTTATCAAGCGTCACCAACGTTAGAGAACAATAAACCCACTTTATTATCACCCATTTCCATTATGAAAGCACAAATATTACCTGTAAAGCAACAACAAAAACCCTGAAGGTACCGTACAGAAGGCCATGAGGCACCTCCACGTGCACTTTATAGAAATCTGGGTTAGCCGATGTCGTGACACGCACAGTATTGATGGATCTTACTATAGTTTGGTTATGCACAGTAAATATTTACTGTAGCTACTTGGCAACCTGCCTAATGTGGTCTCTGTTGTGAAAACATAACTCTCAGTCAATTACAAGCCACTGTAGATCTCAGGGATGGAGGGGTGGGTGGGTAAAAGAGGGTTAGAGCACCAGATCCCATCAGGCTATGGCACAGAATGTGTTCAAAATAACTAATCTGTAAATGTCATTGTTTACCCACAACTCTGTTGTTTTTCAAAAAGAGTTATCAGGGGCTGCATTGTCTTATCTTACCATAAGGAGTCCTCCTAAAAGTTTATAGCAGTTTCCTCTTAACAGCTACTAACAAGAGAACTAAGACACAATTTGTCTTGAATTAATCTACTCACCTTAGAATATCCATCAGTATATATGAATGTGAAAATTAGATTGAATAAAATAAGATGATGAAAATAAAGAATTTATTAAAAATTAAATTAAAAATATGATTTTAATTTATAATTTAAAATGATATGTTTGATTAAATTTAAAAAAAATGGAAAGTCATTTAATTTAAAAATGATTTTAACGAAATCAAAAAAATTTATCAATTTATAAATTAAATTAGATTAAATAATAAATTAATTTAAAAAAAATTAAAAAAATAAAAATTAAAATAGTATATTAAATTACAAATTAAATTAAATAAATAATTATGTCAAATTACAAAATTCAATAGATAAAATTAAAACTTTAATTTAATTATAATTGTTGGCCATATGATGTTTTGTGAAAATGGCCCCTGGACTATTACGTTTCTGCGCTGGTCATGATAAAGGACCAGCTGAACTCTGTGTCTGTGCCTTTCTCCTGACATCATGAGGATGTCAGCATTTATTCAGTATTCTGTCTCAAATAGCAAATGAACACACAGGTGTCAGGAGACTTTGCATTACTAATATCATAACATCTACTTAATCTACCACACACAGGTTCAGGTTCAAACACTCACATTTTGTTTGATTTTACTTTTTTACCTACCGTCCCAGTTTTGTTTGTGTTCACATTTTTAATTACAGGCCCCTAACATATCCTTGTAAGGCATTTTCTTTTCAACTCTAATTGCTCCTACCCTCTGCCTATCACCGGCCCATCAAACAACTAGCTTACTGCAAAAGCCTGTTATTATCAGCAATGCTGAGAACCTATTGACATGGTTCCATGCTCAGGTCCAAGGCTATTTTGTGCAGCAATCAGATGTACTTTAGAGCCATCATAATGGTCAGCTTGTACCTCGTTATGGTAAAAAAATTTTCTTCAAATGAGAAAGTTAATCTTTCAAGATTCTTTGAGCCCACAGCATTTTTCTCCATGTGGTGCATGATGCAAAAACTCACAATTTCCAGTTTGCATGTTGTAGAATTTGTGTACAATGTTTACTGTATTCCAGATAGGACATATTACCTTCTACATGTCTCAGGCACTTTTAATTTAACATATAAAGGAAATATAAATTTGATGAACCATGAGTCTGCATGTCTTGAGCTGGTAAACACTGACTGGAAGGTTGGTCACAAAACTTCACCTTTTAAATTTGTTCAATCAGGATACTGACAACTCAGCATTAGTAGCTTTAAGCACAAGTTATCACTTGTTTAAGCTGATGATGTCTTATTTCCTAGAAAAATGTTGTTTCTCTCAGATTGTTGTTCCTTACCTGCCGTATACGAGCTGTGCCTGCACTGTCTCTGTTGTCAGATGCAGGAGAGGAGATTGTTGAGTGGGAGAAACACTTGGTGCTCTTTAGATAAGGACTGTGAAATCAATGGTAAGTATTAACATACAAACCTAAAATGGGGCAACTGCAGTCTGTTGTGCACAATTTATGTGATCCTGTTGATGTGCAGAACCTCAGTGTTTGCTGTTTGTGCAAGAGGAATAATGCACACAATGTTTGGCTTTGTTTTGCACTCCTTCAGTCCGACTTCAAGCCATGCTATACTTGCTCATTGATCATTTCAGTGTAGTGTTATCGTCTAGAACTGGATCATGTAAAATGCTTCAATTAAAGCCACGCAGCTTTGCCTTTCAGAGGTCAACATGCCCATCTGTGTGGCTGAGAGAATTCAAGTCACAACATGAACTCTGCTTCAGCTCAATACATTGAAATTGTTTTTAACCTAACCCCTTTTGTCATTTCCAATGAAAGTGAATGAGGGGTGAAGCAAATATTCACTGGCGCATAGTGTGACTGCACCTTTAAGACTTTGTTAGAAGGCTCAGCCCCTGGCGCCATGTAAAGCATATTGTAATAAGGCTTAACATGCTGATTGAAGATAAAGCTGAGAAAAGGAAATGTAGAGGAAGGGGAACTGGGTTGTGTAATCTACTACTGAATGATCCCTCATTGAGAAGAACAACATGCTGTAGCATTATGGCTTTATTTTTTTGGATTATACTTCATGAATTAAAATCATGGTCTGTGTTATTACTTTGGGAAAGCTTTATGGCAGTATATGTAATTGCTCTGACGGTGATCCCAGGGGCCCTTGAGAGATAAAGGGACAAGAGGCCATCGGGGGGGAGGAGGCATCTGCCTTCCTTTGTTCCTAAATTCCTGTGCTGCACGCAAGTCCCTTGACATGCTCACCTCCTCGATGCCAGTCAGACTAAGATTAGAAAGACACACCTCAATGCAGCTTTTTACAGCAGCATGGCCTGTTTACCTGTATGTTTGCAAGAATCTTGACTGGCCAGTTCATGGTTGAGTTGCACCGGGGAGACAGAGCAACAGAATGAGCAAAAAAGGATAGAGGTGAATGTCAGAATGTGAGGGCGGAGGAGGGATAAGGTTGAAGGAGAAGATAGGTAAGAGGTTTTAGGCTTCAGATTGAGACAGCGGAGGGACAAGAATGGCATGAAAACATAAGAGTGCAGCCTGAGATAGCATCTCCTCAGCCAGCTTCCTTTTGCTTTGGAACATTGCTCGCATTGCTAATGGTATATGTAGGCAGTCGACGAGCTTAGACCTGTTCCTCTGACTTTTAAAATAGAAACAGCCAGGCCCTGTGTTTGATTCTTCCTTTGCGGCAAGGCCAGTCGAGTACCAGCCCAAAAATGCAAACAGGACATCTCATTGCTTAGGGGAAACCAATCCTCATCAAGTGGGGAAAAAAACATGTCTAGAGAAACATGCCTTGTTATCCCGCAGTCATTAGAGATACTGCCATGCCACTGAGCCAGAATAATAGGCAGTAAATGCTGCCTTTTTAGTGAAACTGGCATAAAATGTTCGACCTTTGCTTTCTGCACTAGATGGAACAGCACTCGCGTCATCAGACACCTCAATAAAACCAAAGGATATTAAGTGTCAGGCAAATATTTTATTATTGTAGATATCCACCGCCTTTCTCTTCTGGCTTGATGCAAGCAGTGTCAACAAGGTCAGCCAAAGGGAAGTGGCAAATGGAACCAGGATTACACAGTGTTGATTACAGTCTACAAGAGTAGGACACATTTGTAATGAAATTACATGTCATTGAGACATCGATTGCTGCTGTAATTACCAGCTTATCAGCAACAGACTAATGACAATGTGATCAGATGGGCAGGACCACCTCAGTAACCTGCTGTGAGTTTTGCTGTTCACAAACAGATCAGATATTAATGTATGATACAGGGTGAGGGAGAGATAGAAATCCGATCGCTGGTCTTTGGTCTTTGGAAATGACAACCCAGTAATTAGATACATGTGACAGAGCTGTGGACATCAGACTTAGACTGACCTAAGCCCTTACTTGGACTTGACTGCTCTGAAGACTTGAGACTTAGTAAAATCCAATAACAATTAAGACATTAACACAGCACCAGCTTCAAAAGGAAAATATTTTACATTTACAGTACATTTTACTGTAATATTCACAAATTTTAAACCTGCATTAATTGATTTTTTTGGCCACACTCAAGCTGTTAACACAACATTGACATATCATCACCTTATAAAGTTGAGAGGTGGAACTTGTTAGCAAAAAGTTGCTTATTTACATATCCAACAGATATGAAGCAACATTAGCATTCAGTGTTTCAAGCTACCTAATGAATGTGAGTCAATATTCATTCTCCTTTTGTCTCCATCAACTGCGGAGAAACATATCTGGTTCTGTAGCCACTAACTGCTCCACTATGCTCACCGGCTACTTGCTAACTTTATCTGTATACTATTTGGTGCTGCAGGGCAGGCAACATACGGTGGGTTTTCAGCATTTTTTCATTAAAAACAGCTGTCTGTTGTAGCTGGAAATGACGCTGATGAGAGCGATGAGTTTGAACCAAAACGGTAAAATAAAACAAAACAATGAGTTAAAAGATGCTAAAAAGGTAGGAACTGCAGAATCACCGCTGTAAATGATCCCTTTTACATTACACATAGTCCTTTGATCTTTTGATAATGTAAAAATTTTGATTTAGCAGCTTTAAAATCAGCTCTGTATTGAGCTTCACGCAGAGTGTTTTTGAAATTTTTGCCTGTCTGATCAGCAGGCCCTATGCAGAGTTTAAAACAAACCAACAACTTTCACCTTCTACTTTAATCCTTTATGAATGTGTTTCCCTGTCCTTCACTCCATCGACTGCAGAAATCTCCACTTCCCACTGCTGTTGTTGCCCGATGATGGTAGATTAGTCCTGGAGTTACTCCCCTTACAAACTTATTTAAATTACACTAAATAGCAGAGCCAAGCCAAATGGTCACTTAATAGCCAAGGGGAAGTTGTTTGCTGCGATATGGAAGAAATTACCTTCTCTTGTCGTGACTCTTTCAATGTGAAGACAGGACTTCTTATGCTTATCAGCTCAGACAGCAGTTTCATATTTAAATGATCTATTGCTCCTGTGGTGCACATATTAGACTGAAGTAAGAACTACATTCCATGTTTTTCATGTTTCCACCTCCAGCAGTTTGCCATTGTGATTTAAGCCTTGCCCTATTTTCTTAAATTTATTGTTGTTGTTTTTGTCGCAAGCATTGTGCAAATTATTTTGGTTGCAAAAGTGGCCTTTAAAGGAATGACTAAGGTTAAATGAATCAATCAGGGTTAAGAAATGTGCAAAGAGAATGAGATACCTCATTTACCTTAGTTTGGAATAAACAATAAGATTGTAAAAAGAATAGATGTAAATGTGCTTTTCATAATTCCTGCCAATGAGACCTGAGCATGCAGGTTCTGGTCAAAGATAAAGCTAAGTGGCAGACCATGATCTCATGCACATCCATGCATAGAAGTTTTGTCTGTTATTTTATGCACTCTGCACATGTGTGTGTTTATACAAATTCTTGCATGTCTTTGTATGTGTACGTGTCAGATGTGCAAAACATCAACTGCACAGACCATTTTCTAATGGTGATGGTTCCAACAGTGTGCCAAGTGAGACATGTCTGCAGGGAATGAGAAATGAAGGATGCAAGTGGCTAAAGTGAAAACAAATATTTGTTCATAGACCATTTATCCAAGTTGTAATGAAATGATACCCGTTTTCCAAGTGATGAACCAGAAATGTGGACTAAGGAGGGGAAGGTTAAGGTCAATATCTAATCTTGAAATTGGACTACAGTTGTGTGCTTTTGCGCGGAGGTCCTTCCCACCAAGAGATAGAGGTACATACTGCCAAGAGTCTGTAGTTTAAATCAAATAAAGTTATCTGATTATCCTGTCTATTGTCACGACCCACTTAGCCTTAATAGAGTGGACGATAAAGCATGTTTTTTTGTTTTTTTTTGAGTGCACTGAAAGAGATTAGTTCGGCTGGAGTTAACACTACAAATAAAAAAGTTCATTAAATATGCCCCAGTGATTTCTCATGCATTTTTAGAACACCCACTCTCAGAGTTAATGCAGGCATCCACAGAGAGCCATGGGAAACCAAGAGAGTCTTAACTTTCATGAAGGAGATTCTCTGAATTTAATTGGATTGGAGTTACCTTGGTCTATTTTGGTCCCTACCAATGTTGAGTCTGCAAGTTAAACTATAGCGATGAAGTTTTTGCAAGATTAGTTCTAATTGATTTTTGAGGTTGATTTTCGATTGCAGTGAACACATGCATTATTTCCTTTCTTGCCACCCTTGTCTCACTGCACAGTTTGTTTTCTCACTCTTTTCTGATGTCCCACAGAGTGTCTTCTAATTGAATTCCTCCTTTATCTGAGAGCGAAATCATGCTTCCTTCTCGAGTTAGAGTTTCCTGGGTTGCTGCCTGTTTGGTTGTCAGCATTCCCCTATCCTCCCCCACCATGATGGATCCCTGATGCCGGGGGGGCAGGTCCAGGCTTAGGCCAAAGAGAGTATGATGACTGAGTGTTACAGAGTACAAGAGGGGCCAACTGTATCCTGTTTGGGTTTTTCTCTTTTTTTGGTGACAAGTATTTTTATTGTCCCATGTTGTATTGTGTGGCTGTGTGAAATGAGATGGTTCCTGTCTACATTGGTCTTGCAGCCCCAGGCTGGGCATCAGGTTCATAAATCTGAAGTGTCAGATCATGATTAAACATCAGTCAGGTGGCTTCTGACCTCACTTTGAGTAGAGGAGGCATCTCACTACCTGATGACACCTGCATTTTTCACATTCTTTAACAGGTGTGGGACACATTTGATCTCACTGTAGATTACACACTGTCTCCATCTTATATCACATACAGTTGATCAGAGTTGTTTTACACGTAGTCTGAAAAAGTAGTAGTGTTATATAAGCAACGCACTCTGTGGCACAGTTTCTTAACACAGTTAAATATGTGTTGTTTTAGGTGCTTAATGAATATCACAGATTGTTCAAAATTGCTGCTGCTACATAACTGTTAACACTACAGTCCTGTATGAACACACAGTGTATCAAAGTATGTGTTAATTCATAACAGGTGTACACTCTCAGGCTTGTCATTGACAATTTCCAGAACCGCTGTGAATCAAGTTTCCTCACTGAGCTTTTTTTAACCCGCAATGTGATCACGGTACAAAGGAAATTTCCAGTGCAGCATGTCGGCGTGTTGAATGAATGCTGTTGCCGTGTGTGCTGTGTAAACTGGAACTCCATCTGTGGTTCCTAAAGCAGGTAGTGCCCAGATGGCAGGATTGCAACTGACCACACTTTGACCCTTCAGCCTATCCGCCACGAGCATCACTTCAGCTCCAGGAAAAAAGAATAGTTCAGTGTATATGAAAGAAGCTGCATGAAAGTGATGTGACTCAGTGTTTTGCATTGCTTGTGTATCACTTTACGTACTGGTAAGACACTCAGCCTGGGAGACGCACCTTCATACATAGTCCAACTCTGAACAATCAGACATAAAGGGCATCGTATGCACTTCTTAGATTATGTCAGCTTATCCAGTAACATATTAATGTCAACTACAGCTACAGTTAAAGGAGAGAGTCTAGCCTATGAGCCATGTTTGGGTGAGCAGAAATAGCAAGTATTTGACTATCAGGCAACAGACTGTCTACTGTAAGAACAAAAAGACAGCTGTAGTTGTTAGTGTGTGGTCTGAGAACAAGCCTCTCTCCCCCAAACAACTGTATTGTGTTTGCCCTCTCTGCATTTGCGTCTCCTGGGCTTTAGGGAGTGACCTGGGTCTGTGGGATGGTATGCTGCTTCACTCAGGCGCCATGTGTAAATCCAGACACATTACATCAGATGATCAGATTCCTGAGGTCTTTCACTCAAGATCAGATAAACCTGCGTTTCACCTTTCACCTTCTAGCCTAAACCACATCCACCTGCAGCCAGTTTGTTTTCCACTTTGAAGGGAAAAAAAAGTGAGTCAGCATTAGTAAATCTGTTCACTGATTGGACATCATGACATACCACCTGGCTGAATGCTTATCAGTAGGTGAATTATGCAACTGAAAAACATGATGAAACTCTGATGTTTGTGATAAACAATCTCGGGTCGCAGTGCAGGGCGCAGCCTCACCACAGCTGGCCGAGATGGATTTCTGAGGGAACAGATCTGTTTTTAGACTTGAGTAATAAGTTTCACTCCGATAGTGGCCACAGAGTACTGGGGCTTTTCTGAATTTAGTCCATAATGGCTGAACAAACAGTGTTGCATTTGCGCGACTAGCATTATCAGCAATCCAGGAGATAACACAGGCTGTTTTTACTGGAGGAGACAATGGGAAATGAGGACTTGGGGTGGGGATGGTGGGAGTGAAGGGTGGGGGTACATGAGACCATTGTGAACTTGGAAATGTCTGGGTTTCTTTATGCCAGCATGATTAATCTCTCTCTCTCTCTCTTTCACACACACACACATACAGTTTGTGGGAACTTAGTTCAGACCAATGGGAATCCTCAGTACAATTACACTCTTCAAAGACCCTCTTCCCTTGAGAAGCAAGGTATATATTCTAAAATGGAAAACAAGAGATAGTTGCATAAACCTATATATTTATTTATAATTCCTCTGGGGTTTATTTTAAGCCCTGCAGTGCAGTTTGCAGTTGTTTGTGAATTGGTACATTGACATTCCAGTCTTGTTCTCAGGCCCTCACACTGGTCTCCACATGGCCATCCCCTGGGTCAGTCCCTGCCACAGTGTAGCCACAGTTGAATACAGTTCAAGTTATCTAACGTACTACACCAGCATTGAGAACTGAGAGACAGTTGAATAAATTAAGGCCAAAACATTTCTTGCACTGCTCATAAGTTCATAGAAGATAGAAGAATTTTTCATCTTTCGACCGCTCATATGAAGAAGCAAGCACAGTGTTGGGCAGTAAAGTATTGTTCAGTGGTTACTTAGTAATGCGTTACAGTATTGTTTTTTTTTTCAGTGATGAGTTGTGTAAGGAATTAAAGTTTGAAATTCAGTGATTAAATTGTAGCTTCTACTCCCAGTAATGCTCAATTTGGGAGTCAGCTTATTAGATATCTTATCAGGAATTTGATGGATGGTTTATAACATTTTGGTCTCTCTAGTGAACAGACTGGGCTGGGATGTGTTCTTAGCTGACGTTAGCCTCTGGTAAGCTGACATTCAGGTATCAGCTGGGTTTTGTTCAGAGTTGGAGGGTGTATGAACTCCACAGCTTCACTGTGTCCTCCAATGTGTCCAGGCTAACACAGAGTTAGCTTTTGATGGTCAGTAAACACCTAGGACCTGCAAAACATAGATTGGCTGCTTGTTAAATCATAATGTCTCATTTTCAATTTGTACATGTGTAGAATATGTATCTGTGTGTGTGTGTGTGTCTCTGTGTGTGATGTTATGTAGTTACTTTTTCACTGAGTAATGTATAATTTATTGAATGAATTCAATTATTGACTTGAATTAAGCTTAAAGAACAAAGGACAATTTTTCAAGTCTGTCCTAAAACAACAGTCAGGTGCCCAAACGAACACTGACACGTTTTCTTGCTGTAATCATTCCAATTATTCATACTGTCCATTATGAGATCCCTTCATAATGTACTTTCAGTGTAAGTGATGGGAGACAAAATCCACAGTCCTGCTGTACAAATGTATTTAAACGTTTATTTGAAGCAAATAGGAGGCTTCAGCTGTCCAAATTAGTCAAATCAAGTTGATATTGTTCAGTTGCTATGCTTCCACTGCAGCTGAACAAGTGGGACTTTTTTCACTAAAAAGTTTTTTTACTAAAAAGACTAACTGTGGAAGATGTCCAATTTATTTGACTCATTCAGACAGCTGAAGCCTCATATTACTGTGATGGCCCACCTTCAGCTTATTGTGCTGATCCGTTTCCCTCAGACAGGAGCCCGAGTGGGTCATCAAAGTAACTGGCTGCTCCTGAGAGGTTATGGAGTTACTTTTGTGACTTTATTTGCAATCAAACAGAAAAGGTTTGCAATCAAAAAATATATTTGGGAGGAAAACTATTGATACTGCAATCAAAAAATGTTTTATTGCAAGTAAAATAAAGTTTTGATTAAAATGTGAATCAATAACTTATGTTTGCAAATCCAAAGGTTTTGCTTGCTGTTGAGCTGAATTTCATGGGTGGAACCTATCAATACGCAAGTATGTTTACACAATACTTCCGTCTTAGTAAGAGCAGGAATGTTATGTTTAAACTGGAAGGTTGCTTTTGTTTAATGATCTGTGATATTGTAATGGGTTAAAAAATATATTTTATTTTGCCAGCCTGTAGTTGCTAGTTTAGCTCAATTAGTTAGTCACTCGCTCATAACCCATTACAACATCACAGATCGTTAAACAAAAGCAATCTACATGTACCAGTTCAAACATAACAATCTTGCTATTACTAAGACGGAAGTTATGTGTAAACATACCAGTGCATTGATTATGGACTTCAAAACTCCTTCTCTTGTTTACTAACTGTAGATGTTGCCAAGCAGTCACTCTCACAAAATTCAGCTCAACAGGAAGCAAAACTTTTAGATTCGCAAACAATGTAATTGATTCACGTTTAATCACAAATGTATTTTACTTGCAGAAAACATTTTTTGATTGCAGTGTCAATAGTTCAATCTCAAATCTATTTTTTGACTGCAAACCTATTCTGTTTGATTGCATATTAAAGATGCAAAAGTAACTCCATAAGAGGTGGGAGTGGCCACAGGGAACAAAAGGCCTGCTCTCCCAGGTCACGCTCTCTTGCCGGGTAGCCTTAACGTAATCATTGTCTCAATAATGCTGTGTTTCTTTTAGGTTTGCACCTTGTACATACCTCCACTCATCAAGACATGCTGGCTCCTTCCATATTCCCACATCTTATTTTCTTTATTAGTTGAATAAAATTAATTTTGCATTTGAACAATTTGTTTGTGTGGACTCACCATTTTGTTGTAGGCCTGACGCCAAGTTTGTAACATTATCTTCAGAAAAACTTTTAAATACATTTATGCTCAAAACATGCTCAGATATTCGTTATCTAGTAATTGCTAATTATCTGTAATAATTGGTTCCTAAATAACTTTGAATCAGGGACTATACAGTCGATAATGATGTTATTTGGACTAATAGATGCAAAGGTAATGAACCAGTGTCTATTGATTAGTTAATATCAGTGAATCCGCATAATGGACATTTTCTTAATGAATCCTTCCTCATTAACACAGAATCAGGATCTTCCTTATTACACGTTTTAGTCATTCATTTGCATCCCTCAGTTCATACTCAATTCTTATTAGGAATGCATTACTCTATGACTCGCTTACTTAATTTAAAGGAAATTGCAGAAAGAAATTATTGTCTGTATTTTCAGTCTGTGCCATAATATAAGAATTGATGACAGCCTTGCACAACTGTAGCTCTGCAAGCAGCTGTGTTGTTACAGGTAATCTTTGCTTCACTTTCATAATCAGTTTTGACTCTATCTATCTGTCTATCATTCTATCTATCATTTTATCTAATAGCAAATAGCAATCTCCCTCACCAGAAAATGTTCTTCTCACCTCCAAAGAGAGAAACATCCAATTCCTCAGATGAGGTTAAGAGCCATTTCAGTTGTGTAGTACATATGTTAAGTGTATTGTACCTTTGGACCTATAATGGTAGGTTATTCAAGTTTGACCAAATCTCTGGAGAAAAGCTGAGAGCTCCTTGGGATTACATCACATTAATGGATGTGACTTCACCACAAAGCTGTTATTGGCAGTGACATATTGGCACACTGCCACAGAGCTGTTCAGTCCCAGCAGCGATCTCCTCTCATGATAATTGGTATGATTACAGGACACATTAGACATTCCTGATTAGGTTGGGAAATGGCATTCTGAGAGCACTAGATTGCACTGTATAGGTGCTGTTGTCAGTGTAGAGTAGCTGTGGAAAAAGTCATGCTGGCCGCGTACTTCACACTGTCAATAACTGAAAAGCAGCAATTTTCAGTTTTAGACTGGTACGTAACATTAATGATGTGATGATGTGTTGTGTCAGCCCTCAGGTCAGAGGCCAGCAGACACAGTGGGGAGAAATGAGTTGTGTCTTTTGAGGTGAAGTGAACTTTCTGGTGATTCCACTTCTGTGGTGACTTTACTTGCATGGGGCACTCAGCCCAATCTCATACTTCATTAATCCTTTCCCAGCCTGATGCTGCCTATGACCATTGATCTACTGAAAGAGGGGTTATTTTAAATTGTCACCACTTTACCCATCCATCTGGTACTGTGATTTATAACCCAACACAGCCAAGGAAAAACACAAGGAAATTGCAAGGAAACAAACACATCCCTCTATCAAACAGTAGTTAATAGTTGGAGACGATGATTTATTGAATTGGGTCAGCAGAGACTGAAACAGAATCTCTCCAGTTCGTTCCAACCCTGCTCTCTAAAAGGCAGTGAGTATTCTTCCATATTTCCTCTGGATCAATCTTATCTGTCTTGCTGATGAAAATGGATTAAAAACGTGGACACAAACACTAGCTTCCAGAGACTCAGGTTCACACAGCAGAGCCAAACGTTGAGGTAATAGGTTTCCCACAATACCCACAATAACATACACCACATTATTGTTATTTGAACACGGTCAATTGCCTCTGTTTAGTAAGCAATTACTCGGTGCGGCTCTACAAACTTGCAGATAGGTCACCACCACTCTGTGTCAGCTCTAATGAAAACATCAGTATTTAGACTGATTCTGAAGCCAACTTTGACACTGTGATAATAGTTTTAAATGACTGAGTGCTATTACTAGTAATGGTAACACTGTAGTCACCAAAATAATTGCTGAGATTTAGTAACATGGTGATATCACTATGAAAAAATCAGACAGGACATAAAACATTGCCCCGTGACCTGATCAGACAAGTTGTAATCAAATCAACAGTTTTCTACTCTATGGTATTTGAAGCCCGAACTGTCAGTAATAATCCCTAATTGCACAGGAAATCTGTGTGTATGCACAACTATGCAAATACAGTCACTAAAAGCTGAACCAGGAAGTCAATCTGTAAACTGTGATGGATGTTTACAACAGACAGTGGTGGTACTACCGTGATCTTACCTTTCCTCTAAATAATCTTGGCTAACCTTGAGCTGTCTGACCTCTTCTTTTAGAAATGTCAATGTGTTCCCAAGGCTAGTACAATGTAATTATTACCGAGGAGAAGGATGGTCAAAACTATGCAAATAAGGGCCATGTTGTAATAAACAGGAATCATAATGTGCTATGAAACCTTGCTGTGGCATATAAAGGGTTCCTAGAATCATCCTCTAAGCAGGAGAAAGCATTATCCTCCTACTGCCATTCAGTTTGTTATTTCAATCTGACGGGCTTTGCCTGCCAGAAACCTGCATGTTATTTTGGAGCCAGAGATGAGATGTCAGACCCAGGAAACATTGCTGATGCGTAAGACAACCCCCTTAATGCCTGCTTCAATTCACACCATCCATCTCATTTTACAGTGACTGGTCATTTGTCTTATGTTTGTCAACCTTTTCCCTCAGCCAAGCATGAAGTAGGGTTTCACTGAGCCTTCTCTTAGGGGAACTCCGAACTGCACGTACGCAATGAAGGTTCAGTGATGGACTTTGATCTATCTCATGACCTTCAGAGCTCTTTAATATTTATTTTTAAGACCTTTACTACAGTAGTACAGGTGAAATGGTATATGCATTATTCAGATTAGCATGAAAGCATCAAAATACCACATGTATTGTTTCATCAGGTCAACAGATCATGGTCAGCCATTGTGGCGGTAAATCCCCTTTTTAGTTAATGGAGGCAAAGAAGTGGTTACCATAGCCATATATTTTTTGCAACAACTTCTATATGCAAATGGTCAGTTTATTAAGCTGTACATATATGTGTAGTTTACCAAGTTCTGACCCCTGACTTGTTTCTGAACAACAGGTCACAGACAATACATGATGAGAAATGATGGCAAAGCAGAAATTTTGATTAATATAAGACCAAACCCCTTCTGTACTGTAAGTGCAAGGCTAACCGGTAATCATTCTGACACTAGTCAGTGTAGTAGATTAATTGCTTCCCATCAATATAAGCAAATCTTGCACATATAGTCACAAATGAGATGAGGCCATACTAAGGCACAGCTTTATGCCAAATGCTAACATCAGCATCCTCAATATGTTTACAATGACAATGCTAATGCTGATGTTCACCATATTAGTTTAGCATGTTAGCATGCTAACATTTGCTTATTAGCACTAACCACAAAGTAAAACTGAGGCTGATGGGAATGTCATTAGTTAAGTCATTGTTTGTGTTGAACAAATTGCAATTTTGACTGGATGATGACAAGTCGTTATAATTCATCATCTGGAATGAGCATCTGTACAAAACATCATGGCAATCCATTCAATAGATATGCAGATATTTCAGTCTGGACCAAAGTGGTGAACCAACAGACTGACCGAAATTTTCCATCCACAGAGCCACATCGCTAGTATGGCTACAAATAAAACATGCAATCTAATGAGCAGTCATTAATGTAATAATGCTACATTTCCATTACAATGGATGACTGTAAGGACACAATAATAATGTTGAATAGAAAAAGATCAGTGAATTCTTACAGTAATTCTAGCACTAGAATAAGTACAAAGTAATTGTGCCAAGCTGAAGGCCCATATCACCACTGGTCCAAAATAAAAACTAAATTACTCTATGTAGCCTGTTGCTCAGAAACAACAGAGCTGCCAATCCCTTCTCATCTCAGTTCTTTTCATCTCTGAAGGTGAGGCCAATGTTTGCTCTAATTTTGGCTCAGAGATGGGTTTTTTTCCTTTTATAGTACTATTGCCTCTCTGTGGGTTATTAAACAGGTTTTGTTGGATTTCCTGTTGAAAATAGTTGGGTTTGCCATATTGTTTGTCACTACCATTGCCAACTGTTAAATGTGTGTCTCTTTCATTCCATACAAGTTGTTGCTGCTTCAAGGACCACAGCATTAATCACTCCCTGTGAGGTACAGGACTTTTCTATTTTGTGTCAGTTTGTGAAAGAAACCACAACAAAACCTTATTTTATCATGTGCTGTCTGGGCACATTTTCCATTCTACTTTTCAGGTGACGGTGTAGCAATTCTTATTGCTAAAAATATACTTTTCAACCCACTAACACTCTATACATCTGTGTATGAGTGCATGTATAGTTATGCAGTATGTATACTGTATATGTCTGTAGGAGTAGGAGGTTATGGAGCAAACTATATTTTTCATATTTTTGTTGAATCTTTCTATGAAAAACTACGCATTTGAAGAAAAAATGATGGATGTTGATTTGATTAATTTGGTATTAAGCTATTATGTTGTTATCAGCTAATTCTGTACAAAGGAGAACAAAATATCATGATAGTGGCATTTTAGTTTGTAATTCAACAAAAAAATCCTTTCAACATTTGAGCTTGAAGTAATCATCATAGAGACATAAACAGCATGCAGAAAATCTTTTTGATATGTGCTGACTGAATCATCATTCCGCAAATAGATAGCTATAGCACTACAGGTATATAGTACGACAGACACAGTAAATAATACAACAAACCAGCCATGTCACATCAACATCCATGCATTGTGGCAATGCCATCATATCTATTTGGCTGTTATTACTGTGGCTCGGTGGCTTCAAGGACTCAGCTGACTACTCATTAGTGTGCCACTACAATCCACTGGGGTTGGTTGAACATTTGATGAATGCAGGGCAGGCTGTTGTGCCAGGAGGTGGGATGAAAGTGGTCAGGATATCTGTTTCTGTCACTCGGGGGAACAAGCAGCTTTATTTTCATCGACAGAAAGTGGTGTCTAAAAGCAGTGTGAACTTTCCACCAAAAATGAACCACATCTGAACTGAGCAATCAAATGCATCTCTTATAATCAGTACTGCTGAGTGCGGATGTTCCAGATTTTTGCCAGCATATAAAAATAATTACAGCATTGGTATCATCTGTAAGGAATTAAGTTAATTTAATTTGAACTGAGTTAATTTGTTAATTTGAACTGATGATCTGCATCCACATTTTGATGATAAAAGCAGGAAATTCAATCAGGAAAATTAAAACCATGCATAAAGGAATTGTCAAAGTGCTAATTTTATTTCTTAAATGACTGAAGATGTAACCGGTGCTGAACCAGTTACAACCAGCTGGGTTATTTTAACATTAAATGTTACATATTGCATTTATCTGACTTTCAAATGCATCTGTTAATGACTGTGTTATTAAGCCATATTCAGTCGTTTTAGTATGTTGAATTTTCAAGGATATAGAGAGTAAAACACATAACAGTATATGAGATTGCTGTTACAGATAGAGACTGGAATGGCCTTTGCTTTGACTGCTTCCCCCACTGGGACAGTGATCTCAGGGTCATCTCTAGAAACTCTGAGAGACTCCGTTATCACAGTCAGCAGTTTCTCACTGTGACTTGCTCATTAATCTCATTTGATCAGACATCAAAAACCCAAACAATTGTAAGATAATTCAGTGCTGGGGAATGTCCTTGATGAAGCACTGAAACAGTTAAAAACAAGTCAAACAATCATACATGATGGGCAATAATTTCTCTGTTTTTTATGTGGCACTCCATAGATCAATCTGAAGTTTGTGTTTTGGGTTGCAGGAGGGAGATTGATTTTACCAGAAGGATACCAGATCTCCTACCATTTGTGATTACTTTAAAAAGCCTTTAGAGTTGTGTTCATAAGATCATGTACATTACAGTGCAATATATCCACAGTAACAACTTGGTGGGTGTAACTTTGTTGTTATCAGCAGTTGATGATGTCACATGCCAGTTATGTAAGCAGACCAAAAACATGAAGGCATGGACGCAAAAAAGGTGAAAATCTTCAGCCAAGATAACATAAGAGTTCCCACTTTTAGTTCTAGGAAACACAAAATTAACTCATTCCTGATCTTGATCAACATATTGTCGAACTTCGCCACAGGAGTCTATGTTGGTTTCTTTTAAGAATGACCACATTGATGTTAAACAAACTGAGATTTTTTTCTATCATGAACATTTTTGTGTTTGTGTCTAAACCAAACCTTACCCATAGCATTGTCAGATCATTAAGTGGATTTATTTATTCAACCTTGATTTGTAACATTTTGGAAGGCATTGATGAATAATGTCGTCCTGAGTCAGATCAGAAAACATTTAGTGTGTGTCTTTCTGGAGGAGGGCAGTTACAAAGAATGTATTTTTTCATTAAATTTATAGGACTTGTTGGCTGTGTGATATGACCTAAAGCTGTGGGAACAGCTAAACTAAAAAATGTATCACAGTCAGAATGTGTTGTACCAGGGCTGTGCGGAGATCTTTAGAGGGGCAGGTGCTCAAAGTTAAAAAGGGGCATATGGAACAAGATTTTAAAGCACCATACTTCAACATAATTTATGGCATCAACTGTTGAATTATAACAACCCATATTTAAGCAGAATGTAACATGGAATTTTACAACAAACCACATCATACTATATCATACTCCCCCACCCGATGAAATCAGAGGGGGACTATGATTCACTCTCTATTGTGTATGTGTGTCCTGTTGGCACCTATTAAACATCACAGAGCCAAAGGCAACATCTCTGCAGGCAGGACGAGGCACACTGAGAGCTGAGAACCATAATGGCCACAGTATAGATCATGAACTGTGAGGACCGAGGTTTTGTCATTGTAAGGGTAAATGAATGGCAGGATTAGCTCAAGGATTCAAGTATTTTTGTCTGACGGAATCAGTTTATAACGTTTGACTGAATGATATATAAAACAACTTGCTTTCAAAAACAAAAACCCCTGGGCGGTGAAGAGGCTGCTTCATTAAAGACATTTAGCATATAAATATTGTTTCTAAACAAAGAATATGCTTTTGATATGGTGACGATTTCTCTGATCCAGACCATAACATGTAGCTCTTCAAATCCCATAATTACAAAGAAATTTTAAAAAACTACAAGGCATAGAAAACTGGGATGGAAAAAGGGAGAATATTTAAAGACTATAAAATACGGCTAAAAATAATGGAGAGGCAGAGTTCAAGAGTTGTCGACAGTTAGACAAAACCACATAGTTATAAAGTCTTATCTTAAAAGAAACCGCACAAATTAAGCGCAAGTAGCGCATGGCTGCCATTTCATAATTTATTTTAATTTAGCTCGTTGTTTCTGTAAAAGTAAGAAAACATTCTGACATCTATATTTAACAGCTCCAAGAAACACAATGGAAAAATATTTATAAATCCTTGGACACCATTTGCTGTTTTTCAGAACATGTTTTGGCTGAAATACCTTATCGGATGTTAGATTTTTAATTGTTCTAAAATGGAGACATCGCTGAATTAAGATTCAACTTTGTAGGATTCTTTAATATACATTTTTCCTGACCAAAATGAGAACAAAATTAATTGTGATTATTTCCCACTGGATTTTTTTCCTGATATATACAGTACTTTTCTGCTACTTACTTCAGCACATCTTCAAGGTTTAAAACATTAACATCCACTGAGCTGGGATGTGTCATTTTCAGTTGTTTCCAAATAGCAGGTAGTAATGTTAACTATGTTGCAGGATGACATAGTCTCCTAAGTATTTAAATATTTACACAGAGATTTTTTTGCTGGTGTCTCACCTATTTTGTTATTGTAAATTTACTGAGGTAACCTTTTAACAACTTAAGAAAACATCATGTTAATTGAGTTGTAGCGTAGTGTTTGTGCCTATATTAAAAGCTTTGTAAGTCCTTTTATAGCAAGTTTCAATCTTGTGCTTTGACTTTTGTTTGTTGGGATGTCCTTTAGCTTACATTTGAATAACAGATTGTACCTTTAAAAATATTTATCAGAGCAGTAATTCATCTACATACAGCTGTAAGCCCCTTACCAGTTTTCTTGCTTTAAATTTGTTTATGTGTCTCCATCACCTGACGCATGGGCTGCCTTTATGTGTTTCTCTTTCCTCCTCCTTTCCTCCCTTGTTTTTCTCTCAAAACTATCAAACTACATTAACATTACTATAATGTAAAGCAGCAGCACTAGATAAACTGGATGATTAAAACAAGACTATTGTTAATTTTAAAAGCTTTAGTTCCACTGAAGAAGTTTTGCAAGCTACTGACTTTGTGGTCTTTTGCCAAACACATTATTATTTGATGCCACACATGTCAGTTAATGTGATATTTCAACTCTGAACATCTGTCTCATGAAAGCAGCTCTAGTCTGCCTGCTAGTTTCAGCACAGAGGGTTTGTTTGTTTTAACACCAGCGTAGCAGGAGTGGGCGGTGGTTTGTTGGTCGCTGCTTGTTAACAGTAATAGCTGTCTCTGTGTATCATACAGGGATACAGTGTTAAAACGGAAAGCGAAACGAGCTCTCCTAGAAGCTACAACAGGAACTGTGGTAAGAGCTAACAGCTGTAAAGTGATGGACACTCAGCGTAAAACTAAACATTAAATACGCCTTGACAAAAGGGCACTATTGACATCAAGGGGCAAAGGGGCAGGTGCTCGGGCACTCTCAGCCACTCTCTGCACATGCCTATGTTGCACACTCCTATACTGGTCTCGAGAATCTCACCAAATTGGATATTTCCTACGTGATTTGCATTTACACTGGTCAATATTTGAGTGTCACAATGTTGACTAAAATTCAAAAAGACCTACAATATGAGCCATGATTGATAGATCTTCATAGATCCATAGTTCTATGGAGTCTACCAGTAGCTGACCAAGTCTGACTACAGAATTATTTTACATAAATGATAAAAAAAAAAAAATACATTATTTTGAAATAAATGTTAAAAAGTCAACTGGTCAGTGCAGTGGTGGAAGAAGAACTCAGATCCTTTACTTAAGTAAAAGTACCAATACATCATTGTAAAAATACTCCATTACAAGCAAGCGCTGCAAGGAAAATCCTACTTAAAACTACTTAAATGTTAAAATTCCCTTTACTTTACAGAAGAAATAAACATGTTTACAGCCTGGTACAAAAAACGGTTTTGATCTTGATAGCTGATTTCCCCGTTCATGACAACTGTACAGGGATGAATTATTATATAACTCACCTGTTTAAATTTTATTAAGGCTGAAAGTTATGCATAACTTTAGGGCATGTTTGCTTTGAGTGACAGGTGGGTGCCGTCACAGGGAAGTCGCTACCACAGCGACAATGTTGGTTAGGTAACGTAACCATGACATAACCCCAGATTCTAAGAGTTTGCTATTTCAGTGTATTTTATGTTCATGAAAGTTAATTGTAATATTTTGGTTGCCTAAAAAGTCTTGTTTAGTGTTTGGTTTTACTAAAAGACCCCCTAAGGAATCGGATGTTCAGTTTTTCCGGCAGGTACATTTTGTTTTAATGGTTTTAAGCCTGTTTTTCACTAGTGAAAATTCATTTTGTGTCATTTCACGGTTGTGATGCTCCAAAAAATTATACACTGATTTACAGATGTCTCTTTCACAATGTAAGTCTACGGGAAAAAGGGCCCAATAGCGTCACGTGACGTTGTAATTACATGGTTTGGCCGCTATCCCAAATTGGCTTCACAGCCCGGCGCTGCTCCTGGGGGCTTGCTGTAAATAACCAAGCTAGTAGCTAGCGCCAGTTACTTCTGGCTCCAAAAATTCAAGATGGCGACGATCAAAATGCAAACTCAAGGCTTCAAATGGAAGTCCACAAACCAATGGGTGATGTCACGGTGCCTACATGGCTACTTTAACCACATAAAATATAGTTAAAATATTGCAGTAAAAGTAGTGGTTTGGTCCCTGTGACTGATATATTATTAAATATGACATCATTAGATTATTAATACTGAAGCATCAGTGTGTAAGCAGCATGTTACTGATGTAGCTGCTGGAGGTGGAGCTAGTTTGAACTACTTTATATACAGTTAGCTAGTTTATTATTATTATTATTAGTGGTTCCGAACCTAGGGGTCGAGATCCTCCAAAAGATCACTGGAAAAATCTGAGGGGTTGTGAGATGATTAATGGGAGAGTAAAGAAGAATTAACAAAGTTCTGATGCACAAATCTGTTTTCTGACTTTTACTCTAATCTTGATTTTTGGTGAAATATTGGATCATTTGAACATTTATTGAAATGAAACCATGTGAGAAGTTTAGAGGGAAAAATCATTATTTGATGGAGCTGTTAACAATCATAGACATCTGAAATGTGACCCCGACTACACACTGCTTTTTGTAAGATGTCAAAGCCAAAAAGGTTGGAAACCACTGGTTTCATCTTTTACAATGTGTTGCATTTTATACAACTTGTTATATTATCCATTGTGTCAAATCTTCATCTGAAAAGTAACTAAAGCTGTCAAATAAATGTAGTGGAGTAGAAAGTACAATATTTCCCTCTCAAATGTGGTGGAGTGGAAGTATAAAGTATCATAAAATGGAAATACTCTGTTAAATACAAGTGCCTCAAAATTGTACTCAAGTACAGCACTTGATTAAATGTACTTCCACCACTGACTCAGTGCTACAATCGAGTTAAATGCGCTGATTCAAGGTCATTTCCTCATTCCTGAAAAAAAGTCTTATCTCCCAAAATGACTGGCTCTGTTTACTAACACAAGGAAGTATTCTTGCTTAGTGTACTGTGACCACAAATAATTAAAAAAACAGAAATAGGGTAAAATGCTCCCCTCTTCTGTCTGTAAGAAGCACTCCACCCTTTGCTGGAGAAAAGAGGCACATTCCACAGGAAGTTTACCCGTCGCCTCTTCCCTTCATCCCTCACTCTTCCTGCCTTGACTTATCTTTACTGATTACTGTTGGTTGGGTGGGCTGATAAGAGATGCTAATGAGGAGAGGAGACCCTAGGAAATAAAGTCTGACCATTAAATTTAGTGGTGTGAAACTGCTAAAATATTGAATATTATTTTATCACAGTGAAGATTAAACATACAAATGATCATTTTGTGTATTTATCACTATCAGCTGTCATTTTCACAGTTACAAGTACAGTATAGACTGGACAGACAGTGCAGAAAGGGTCACCAGCTGATCTCAAGGCTAAACCAGACAGAAACACTCTTGAAGTATCATACATCCAGGCTCCATCAAAAAAGGGTCAGAGATTTGAATTGATTTTTTTCTTTCCACAAAATACAGTGTTGTAGCAGCTGCCACAAGTTCCATCAGATAGCGTGATTGTTCCAGTCAGGTCGGCTGTTTGTCACCACGGCCATCAACACCATCCACTCTCGGTCAGCACACCTGCTGCCAATGCAATCAGAAAACTAATCCAAAAGCTGCTGCTGCATTGTCTGTGGCTGACAGAATAGCTGCCTGTTACCACAGACCCGTGAGAAGAAGCACGTCCCCATGCCACAAACACTATACAAGCAATACAATACTTTGCAGCAGAGCAGGTGAAGGTGTCCTTTATACTGTTGCTGACACACACACACATACACAAAATTTAATTCAAGAGAGCACAGCCATCATCACGGTGGCTTAAGGGTTAGTGCTGTTTGCTTAACAACATGGTGTCTGCGTGGCTTTCCTCCTCTAAATCCATGCATGTCAGGTGGATTGATGAATATGAGTGATTATCTAACTGTGTTGATGTTAACACAGTTTTTTCCTGCTTACTGACCCCTGCGTGCCAGGCAGGACCTTATCTAAGATTTTAGAGGTCATGAGTTCCTCCAGCGCATTCCTTGCCACCCAACTCAGACTATATTGACCAGAAACCTAAAAGCTTCCTTTATTTTTTTAACTGTTCATTTGTACTTTCTGTGATTTTTAGAAAGGACACTGGTAAACATGTTTGTTCTATTTTTATTATTCGATTTGTTTCAATGTTTTATTCTATTCTAATTTAAAATATTTTAATATTTGTAAATACATTGTCTATGTGCATAGCATCAAGGGGGCTACAATTAAATTCCATTGTGCAATCTTGCACTGTATAATGACTTTTAAAATTAACCTTGAAAATACCTTTTAGCAGGGAATTTCCCCCACTTCCCAGACTCACATTTCCCCCCAATTTTTTTACCGGCTCACGTTGATATACCTTCATCAGCTATAGATGTACCGAAAATGACCTCATGAAATTCCAGTGAGAGCTAGTAATAATAACGCTAACTGAGACTAGATTAATTTGCAAAACCATCCACTATCTTATTAACATCCAGATCACTAGATGCTAAAAGCTAATTATGCACAAGCAGTGATATTTCCTTGTTGGGATTTTGAATATTTTTCACGCATTACTTCTCTGATTTAGTTTTAGGCACAGAACAACTTTTCATGTTGATCTCATAGACTCTCAGTTATACAGTTTGCGACAATGACATCACTGCAATGCCAAATTTAAACATATTGAGTAAAAAATGTACTGAAATAAACTCATAAAATACCCACCATGTTTTTAACTCAACAATGTAAACTCCTCCCAGGTTGACATGACCTCAGTGTCTTCAACGGCTGCTGAGACCCTGACACCAGCATACAGCAGGCAGGTTTATGATTCAGCCACAAGAGAACCTAAAAAGTAAAAGGGTAAAGCCCATGAATGAATCACTGGCATTAAGTATTTTAACTACAGTGACTACAAGTGAAGGTGCGCCTTTTGTTTTTCACTAACAAAAGACTTAAACAATATGCACTTTCTATATTTTGTTATTTACAGCTGACAGGACTACTCCAGGGCTTTAAAATGTATTTCCTATTGAATATGCATTTCAGCAATGTGGGGAATGAAAAGGGAATTAGTTTTTGTCGGCTGGCGATGAGGCATTACAGGAAGCTTATACGCATCACAGCCAAACTTAAAATGCAAAAAGGAAATCTGCTCTCAATTTTCTGCACTGTTACTTTCAGTGTTTCCCTTTTCTACAATGTGTTCATTGCAACAAAGGTAAAAAAAAAAAGGAGTAGAAAATCATCTAAGGAAAAAAGTTGGCATAATTTGGTTAATTTAATTTGCACACAGGTAAACAGTCCCAGTCATGAATAAAGAGTTCTACACGCCCTGACTTTTCACTACTAGTGGAGACTTGAGGTATATGTGAGTCTCTGATGAAGGTTAGAGAATGAAGACTGAAGCAGGGAGTGTGGCGACAGATTGTGTTCAGGTTAAAAAAGCAATATTCAGTGATATGAACCATGACCTGCTACAGGCTACAGTATAAAGAAAGTGGTCATCTTATTCCTCTAAAATTTTCCCTTTGATACTCAAGATGCACTTTACTGCACAGTGTCAGTAGTCTTTAGGAAGCCAAATTTCTTTCAAAATGTGCCTGTTCGGCCTCCAGAGTTTAGAATCTCTATATAATGTCAGAGTTTGGACCATACCTATGGAAATCTTTACCCCTCTGACAAATGGGTGCAATAATTAAGAGTTGAACCTCTCCATTGCTAAAATCCCAAGAAAGTCAAGAGTGTTTGTTCAGGTATGTGATGATTGGCTTTCCCTTACAGGGGGATGAGATCCAGATGTGTAGTGTGTCTGCTACTGGAGTGAAAGAGGGCACTCCAGCCCTGGACTGTGGGTACGTTATGTATTGCACACTCTAAAAGTCTAATAATCAGTTACTCTAAAATAGCAGTGAATGCCAAAGCAAGCCAGCGGATAGGAAGGAATCTGACAGTCGCTCTTCTAACAACCATTTGAGATTTGTTTTTAAAAAATAAACCACAATCTATCAGGGATGGGGATCCAGCTGCTTTGATTGGGATTTAATATACACAGACATCTCTACATGACTACTTTGTTCTGTTTTCATCAAACTTGATGGAATATCTAATCAAAACTTGGATGGTGGTTGGTGTATCTTTGCTGATCTGCAATAGGTAGAGACATGCCATATTTTCTTGTGTAATGTAATTCTGCATTTATAAACAGCATTAAAGATTAAATTACCATCAAGGGAGAGTAATGTTTGCTTGAGCCACTGAAAGTCACCATACTAGATGTTAATACATCTTCACAATTAGCTGTGGCACTCAGCTCTAACAGTTAGACAATAGACAATGAACCAAAACTGTATGACATTACCCTGTAGAACAACGGAAAGATAATGAAAGGTCATTACAAGCTGAAAAAGGCCATCTTGATGAGAACGGCTACCTGGAATCGCGGAAAGATAAGGTCAGGCTGTGTCATTAAAGGTACATGGTTTCATTTTCTTTATGGTGGTAAGGAGCTCAAACAGTTTCAATCCAAAGCTTGCAGTATTTGGGGAACAAATTCATCTTTTAATTGACCTTATGTGGATTCAGGCAGGTATTAAGGTGAAGAAGAGGTGAACGCGTAAAATGAATCCTTGTGTTTTCATTTTTACTCATTTTGCAACTGGGCAAAGTGAAATACCATCGTCCTATCCCTTTGTGTTGAATCATTTAAAGGATCATTTCACGCATGAAAATGGAAAATCTGCAGTTGGGATGTTTTCTGGCCAATTATTAAGGTGATATTGGAGACAAAACTGACAATTCTGGATGAAGGTAGTGTATTTAGTTATAAGTATGACTGTGTGGAGCATACTGAGCATATGGGGGGACAAAAGACAAATGGATTATACCAAGGTTTTAGTTTGAGAAATATTTAGATGGTATTTGGGGTCATTTAGAATAGAATTCAAGCTACTGTTCTCTGTTAATGAGAAATATTTTTACAGCTTTCCTTGAAGCCTACAGAGAAAGACAATTTTGGGTGGAGTCTCCCTTTAATATTCAAAACTTTTGGATATTTCAGGCATCGGGGGTTTATTAATATGACCACAAATCCACTAGGACACACAAAAAATGTTCAGCATCGGAGTGAGAAAGACCTTTTTCAAAATGCAAGATTCAACTTCTCCAATGACGCAACTACAGATCCACTCTGTTCACAGGAACAATTAGACTCTGTTCTAATACTTGCTGGTATGCATACATAATGCTTGCTTTTTTGACCCTGCCTTTTCACATTATCCACATCCAGACACCAAATTGTAAGGATGTTTTGGTTCTCAGGGGACCACACAAAATGAGAACAAAGTATGTTTACCTTTTGCTTGCGGGTCAGCAGAGAGCCAGCATATTGTAGACGGACACAGGGGAAAGTATGTATCAGAGCTTTGTCATTTATCACCGGAGCACTAACAACTCTGCAGCGCAAATAGCTTAATGGTCCAATTATTTCAGCAAAATGGTCACCACATGTTTAAAAGTGTAAATGCATTGATTCCAAGGCATTAGCTGTCCTAGAATAAATGTCTCATAGTCTGTAAACAAATAATCATGCATAAATATGTTGTCAAAGAGAGGAAAAACTATAAATTAACAGCCATGTTTCTATAACTATTTCATAATGGATTAAGCCTGTTAAACCACTTATGGTAGAAATGTCAAATATACATATTTGGTGCTTGATTGATCATCTATGGTGCAAACACTATAGGGGACACTAGTAGTCAGGAATTAAGGAATGAATAAGGAAAGTGGCTCCTGTGGAATTTAATATTTCTGCCAGTAAATGAAAAGATCCATTAAAAGCAATAACAGTCCCACATCAGAGTTGTACAAAGTTTATACAGCTCTGCTGTTGAAAAATAAATGACTATTGGTATTCTGTCCTTGAATCTTGAACCATCAAAAGTTGGTGCAAATGTGCAAAGTGAAAAAAGGTGTGAAGACTTGAATTCATTTAGTGATGAAACAGTGACCCCTGCAGGGGAGACTTGCACATTGTCATACACATGCAGCCAATTAGCCGTCTGATGAATTTCAAAACTTACTCAGAAATTGTGTAATGTTTCATCTAATATGTGAAATCAAACTATTTTCTGTTTATTTCACTATGTAACAACAAATGTATAAAACAGGTTGGAACCAATTGGCTCACTGCATATGCACATGTTTATCCACAGGAGATCTGATTTTGTTCCAGAAATTTAAATAAATTTAAATAAATCTATCTATAAAAAAATAAAGTGGATAGATATGAAATATATATTAATTTTTCCTGTTTTTTAAGCTGCCACCATTTTCTTGAAAGTGATGTCATACAATCCATATGACAAGAACTTATTGTGTTTATTGTGTGATAATGCAAATTGAAGCCAAATGTGATTCTTTTGACTAAAAACAAAGTCATAGCACATTCCAGCGAGGTTGCAAATAAAGTTGAACATTCCTACCAGACTGACTCTGCTGCAAGATTGCAAATAATGATACCAGCTGATTTGACTTGATGAAGGCAAGAATTAGATGGATTTATTTAACCATTTCCTTCCTTCTACACATACAGTACACTACATCTTTCAATATAACAACTAATCTTAGTCTATATTACACTGCAGAAACTGAAATATAATGATATTATGAGCAAATCTCAGGGCAGATAACAGGTAATCACTACAAAAGACTACAAAAGGCTGATGGTGGATTGCCTGCTTATATACTTAGGTAGTCAGCTACAATCAGCTCTAAAGTCATACAGTATTTGAATCTGATGCTATAATTTTAAATGGTTCATAAACATGATAATTTATAGCAGCTACTCACTGCAATAATCACTTTCCACCACAGACGGGGCAGATCATCACAGCTTTTCTCAGTTGCTTAAAAATGCAATTCCTGATACATGCAGCATTCTCAAAACTTGACATATAAAAGCCACACAACTCTTAGTTTTTATTACTTTTTGACATAAAAAAACACCCTAAATCATCCAAATCTGAAAGTTGTGTTTCAAAAGCTGCTACACTGTAAAAATAATTAATTCTACCAACTGTAAATCTCACCTGTCTCATTGCTCATAAGAAAATATGCTTAATGACACCATGCAGCTTGAGTGTGACTTACAGTGTTATTAAGACTGAAGATCATTTTAGCTCACTTATTATGATGACATATTATCTGACGGAGCATCCATTAATTACTGTGCAGTACATTATAGGCACATTTTGATGTTGCTGTGCTCTATGTAGTTATATTCCCATCAGTGTTATCTTTGCCTCACGCATATCAACCATCCATCCACTCTGTCTCTCCTCAGTGTGACATGCTTCTCCCTTAACACTCTGACAGTAGTGAAGGGACTCATCTTTCTGAGGATGTCTGACTGGGTGTCACTCTCTGAAACAAGGTGTGTCAATGTTTGACTTGTTTGAATGTGTTTTCCAAATGTGGCCTCGTAACCTTTAGTAGTACATCACCTTAATCACCTTAACCAACCTGTTCAGTAGACATTCTTCTCCCTCATGCCATGCCATCATGCATTTGGACACCACTTCACCTTTCATATCAGCCTCTTGCCCCTGTGGCTAATAAACAAACAACTGGCTTTGCCTGACGAGCAAGGTGGACTGCTGCAGCCTGAATTTAGCACATTTGTATAAACATATGATTCTTGCAAGGTTTAGAAAAAAAGATTTACGCCAAGTTCAAGCATGTTCTACACAGCTAGATGGTGCAAACATGAACAGTTTTAATTCATAAAGTTAATGAACTGCTGAAGTAAATTACTCCTAGTGGGGACCTGAGCCTGGAGACTGCAGCAGACTGACTGGAGCTCGTTGTTCATTTGACCAATCACATCGAGAGAAATCCAGCAATCCGCAAAGAGGAGCCGGAGAGGAGGACTCTGCCCAGTAGCATCTGCTCTGTTTGTAGCTCCGTTAGCTCTGTCATTAAGTTAGTTGAGCAGCGCTGTCACAGCCTGCCGGACGCAGACAAAGCTCTGCTGGATACTTGTCATTTTGCTGAGAGACCAGCCGGTGACCTAGCTGAGCATGAAGTAACATTTTTGGCGGATGATAGCTGTGGAGATGTGTAATAAGCTGCACTGGACACTAAGAACCTACCTGGCTGCCAGTCTGTCAACTGACAGCTGTCACCGCTCCTAGCTGGTGAGCTAACGGCTAACAAGTGTTTATTTTCGGGCTAATTTAGCACCTTTCAGAGTAAAAAGCGGTGACTTCCGCATGGACGCTGTATTTTACAGTTTCCTCAACAATATTTGACTCCGCCTGCTGTTCAAACCATGAGTTAGCCAAAAGAAACGTCGGCCAGCAGTGTTTTGGATATTTTGAGGTCCAGCTAGTTAGCTAGCATTTAGCTTAACGCTAGCTAGCTGCATTCATTCAATTATTGAAAAACTGCTACCGCGTTAACACCAGCGCCTCAACCTACAGGAACTGGTGAGAGAATAACAACCATAATCGTTGTTACGATACTGACACATTTAGGATTTGGCCGTGATTTTGGATAACATCTGGGAGACATGAAGAAATTTTTTGACTCTCGTCGGGAGCTGGTGAGCTCTGGGCCTGGTTCCGGAGCCGGTGGAGGAGGCGCAGGTTCCGGCGGCGGTGGCAGCTTCATCGGACGGGTCTTCACTATTGGACGATATCAAGTGACCGTCGAGGAAATTGTCGCTGAAGGTGAACTATGTGGCTTTGTGCAGTGTGAATTACATGTACATATAACATGTCTTACAACCACTTTTTACTGCTTTTGATCCACGAGCAAACATCTGAAGTGCACCTGGCGGACAGTCAAGTAAATGTTAAATGAGAGGGCCTTTCCTTTAGCTAGACCCAGCTAGATGACCAACTTGATAATACCACCTTTAATATGTTATTGATAAGAAAGGCATTGGTCTAACCTCTGGTCATCCTTATTGGCACAAGCTATAGCAGTGGCCACCTCAGGTAGCTGGTGTCTTTTTTCTTTTTGTCTACTTCATTTACTTGTCAGGTAGCCTTCTCCCAAGCAGACCTTTCATTCATGACTTGTTTTCCTGTGAGCAATGATCACTAGAGTGGATAAATAAGGATTCAGTTCAACTGTTGGAGATGGTGTGTCATACAGTGACTCGCCTAGTCGTCAGTTGTTCAGGTACTTTACAGTACTGCACTTTTTACCTGAAGGCTGGGAGGAACATATAACTGGATTGTCTACTGTGTGTAAAGAACCAATGCCATGCTGAGTCATTAGTCTCAAGGTTTACAGAGGGAGTGAGAGATCACAAATGTAGTTAGGGTGAACATTTTCTTGTTGGTTAGGTGGAGGAAGTGGCTAGAATGAAACTTTCAGAAAGTACATAACACATTGGGGGGGGGGCCTCATGTTTCTGTATCAAAACAGGTCATGTACGTTGATTGGTTGTAGGTGAATCCATATTGTAGAGTTAAACAGTGAGCAATATTTTGATGGAAATTAGTATTAACACCAAAGATCTTCCCAATTAACATTTTACTCGAACATCATTAAACAGGGCTTGTGATGGGGGTAACAGGTTTCCCTTGGTCATTTGTCTTTCCAATGAGAGTCTGCCATGCTCTGTTAGCTAAGGGCGCCTGTTACTAAATAATAGATGTAAGAATACTGATTAATTCATCAGTATTGTAGAAGGGCACCATCTGTTTGGGCACACCGTGGCTTTATGAATGAGTTGGACATGTAACGTCAGAGATGTCAGTCAGTGGGAACTCTTTGTTTATTTCTGGCCCGCTTTTTCACCTGTGAGTCTTGAACTTATCAAAGTTTGTGTCTGTAAGAACTTCACTTGAGAGAAGCATCATGCAGATTTGGTAATTGTAAAGCCTTACAACAAGTTTTTCGGAAAGACAGTAAAAATAAATATGTTTCCCAAGATTATGCATCTCTGACAAAGTGCTAGTTGGAATATTCTTCTGAAGATCATATTTTCTTGCCCCGGCAGTGGACCTACTGCTTGCAATGTGACTCCTTTTCAGTGTCACCAGGCCTATTTATTCAGATGGTTTTAGTTGTAGTCTCAGCTCTTAGTTTCTGTTAGCTGGCTGCTGTCTACTCCCTCCCTGTGTTGTCACTTTTTAACTTGGCTTCCTTCAGCTGCAACAAACAGTTTTCACAAAGTACAGACAAAAACAGTCAGTGTAACATACTGGCATTGGTAAACCCCTTAATCACATCATTTGTGTAGTTGTTTGCTTTAGACATTTGGCCTTAAGGCAAATGTCTGTGATTTGTTCTCAATCACTTGTCAGAGGATTTTCCGAGACATAGCTTTCTTTTTTTACTATCCTCAAGGTATGTTTTCTTGTTTCTATATAGAGTTACTGCTGGTAACATTATCCCTCTCTGAAGATGTATGTAACATGCTGCTTTGTTGCATATTAGACTACGCATGAAGCCCCAGTGAGTCATTCCCTCATTTGTAATCGAAAATCACCCAGTTTTCTCAGCACAAACTCTCTCAAGATAACACTGGATGGTCTGTGTTAATTCGTAGATGAGACTGTGCTGCTAGTGTTTCTTGCTGTCACTGCAGTGTCCTATAACCTTGCAGCAAACATGTTTGTAAACAGCATAGTAGTTGTCAGGACATGTGTAGTATTTTCAAAGCCTAGTAGTCATGTAAGCTCCATCACACTGATGACAAATTGTGGCCAACCTTACCTTTCACTGCGCTTTTCATAGCAGTGCCTAAAGGTGTATTTTCGTGTGCATTTGCTTGAGCGTGTATGCATAAGCTAGTGTGGTATAATCCTGACAGTCAGTTACGTCAAGGGGTAGTGGCTATTTGTGGCTGTGCTTACAGTTATTTGGTCGCACTGTCTACAGAGAGCGTAGACCACTGCTAAATGTTGCTTAAGAAGGCTGCTAATCCTTCTAATTTCTTACAGGCATCTCAGCTTAAACAGCAGGAGTTCAGCGGCCTGAACTCTGAGGGACCACACACACACACACACACACACACACACACACACAAGGCTTGTGTTCCGTGCTTATACAGTGTGCATCCCTTTGCTCTGTATTTTGATTGGTCAGCTTGATATTGTCTTCATTGAACTAGAGCTTCAACAATTAGTTGATTAACACAGAATTAATTGCAACTATTTTGATAATTGAATAATCACTGTAGTCATTTTTTTAAAGCAAAAATGCCAAGAATTTGCTGGTTTCAGCTTCTCAAATGTAAGGATTTGGTGCTTTTCGTTGTCATACATTATAGTAAACTGAATATCTTTCGGTTCTGGACTGTTGGCCAGACAAAACAAGACATTAAAAGAAGTAATCTTTGACTCTGGGGAATTACAACATGTATTTTTCACAATTTTTGGACATTTTATAGAAAAAACTATTAATTGAGAAAGGCAGATTAATCGATAGTGAAAATAATTATTCGTTGCAGCCCTACATTGAACTACACATCTCAAGCACATTGCTTCTCTGTATCATGATAACACTAATTACTCAGCCAAGTGTCCTGCCAGTACACCTCACTGTGAAATTTCAGGACGTTAAATATATAACTGATGACATCAGTGAAATTAACGGTAATGTGTTATCATCCCTGGTGACCCAGTTCCACCCTGTCAGGTACAGAGCACTGACACACAATTTATTGTATTTATTGGATGTTCAAAGATTATTTTAAAATGTTGCTGACTCCCATCATATTCTCATACTACATTAATTTCTTCAATATTAGGGCTCACAGTAATGTAGCCGAAGGCAGTCCTGATCAAACGTCAACCAGACTGGTCACGTGGAACTGTCCTTGGCTTAGTGATGCCAGCTGGATGAGTCAGCTCCGTGCATGGCATTAACACAAGCTGTGAGAGAAAAAATAATGAACACAAGAGCTGCAATAACCACAGAATTCAGACCTTTATAGTAAAAGCTACTCCTTACTGTTGACCTAAAATCTAGAGAGAATCAAATTAACAGCTGAGGTCAGTTCATATCTTCAAGGCAGTGAAGACAGTAGGCTTGATCCCATTTTAACGAAAAGTGTTAAAAAATTTTAATATTTATCATTAAAAAATTTTTACAGCACAATTTGCACTAAGAGGAAAAGTGTGGGTGTGAGCTTTAGATGTAAATGCTGTCTCACTTGATTCAGGTCTATTTATGCATTTCTGTTGAAAGAGATATGCTTGTTTATCTGTGTGGTTGTTGGGGGTTTTAGTTGCCATGACATGAATCACACAGCCATCTTTTTTGGTTTTTCTTGAGTGTCATCAACATTGTGCCCAAAGGTTGGATGATGACTTCTCTCACTTCCTACATCCTGTGTCAGTTTTGTCCACCTCTCGCATCCTTCCCCTCAGCACAACTGCTGACTCATACAGCACTGCTTCTAGCTCCTCTTAGCGGGTCACCAGCCACACATATTCCCTTTTAAGCACTGCCTCCCTTACTTTATCATAAAGATAACACCAAATTTAGATATTCAAAATATTTAAGCAGCAAATTCCATCATCATTCCATCAGTCAGCATCAGTTGCCAGAGTTAGAGATGTCTGATCTGTTTGGGTCAGAGCACAGCTGAGGGATGTTTGTCTTGGAGACATTTTCAAAAAAGATAATTTATCATACAGAATCTAATGTTATTGGTCACTCTCACATATCAGAACTACATTGATGTTCAGTATGTAGATGTGCTGGAGGCTTTCTTGGTTACACTTGTGGGGAGCCACAAAATGTCAGCAACTCATAGTGACTAAAGTTAAAAGTGACAATATCCTGTTTTCAGTATTACTGCACATATCTTATACATATCCATCACAAAGTAAAGTATAGCACATCAAGTTGCTGCTATTGCGTAAAGTTCAGAAATGCAGTAGAATGGCATGTTTTGAGATGATAATCCTGAATAACAGTTTAATTAGTAGGTGTTTTACTTTTGTTATGAATATTTGTTCATTCTCTTTTCTTCTTCTTTCTTCATCTTGCAGGAGGTTTTGCCATTGTATTTTTGGTGCGGACTCATCAAGGGCTACGTTGTGCACTAAAAAGGATGTATGTCAACAATGAACATGATCTACAAGTCTGCAATCTTGAGATACAGATCATGGTGAGTAAGACAGTCCAGTATCTGACTGCTGAGTGCAGCAAACTACATTTTATTTTTGGTTCTACTAGGAGATGGTCTTGTGAGCACAGAACAGAGAAGTTTACTCACTTGACATTTAGATACTTATAGTTTCCCAATTCTGTGGTCCCACTACAGGCTTAACGTCCTGTGTACTTAAAGTAAGTTAACAGAAACCAAAAAAATAATAGTTTGACCCAAATATAGTAACAGTGGTGATAACAGAAGGAGCTGGATTGTAAGTCATGATTGTAACATAACATGAAGAATTCTCCTGAAAATGTTGAATTGGCACTTTGCCATCTATAGTCCCTTCACCATCCGTTTCCTAACCAAAGTCCTCACTGTAAGTGAAACTAACCAGTTCCTGTAGCCACACCCTGGGTGGCATGACTATCGCAGGGTGGTTATTATCGTTACTCGTAGACCTTTGGCACAGAAGCAGCGTCTCTTTACAGATAAAAATAGACTGAATAGTTAGTAATTTACTAAGCCAAATGTTTAAGAGCTATAAATTCTATGAAAACTGTATCTTCATTGTATTTTATTGTTGCCTTTTCTGTGTTTGTTTACACAGAGGGACTTAGTGGGCCACAAAAACATAGTCGGTTTCCTGGACTCCAGCATAACTGCAGTTGGAGCTGGCGATGTATGGGAAGTCCTAATCTTAATGGACTTCTGTCGAGGTAAATCCGTCCACCCCCCACCTCTTTCTGTCTCGGCTCCATTACCCTCAACTCGTCACAGCATCCTGTTCTGTTCAAAGTATTCAACTGATGGTTATCAGAACTTCTGTTTCAGTCAATACAAAACTAAGCGGTGTTATTTATAGAAATAGCTTTATGTCAGTCGAAGCTGAAGTTGAAGAATTAACATGATTGTATTGTTATTGGAGTCTTTTTATAATACAGACAGTTTGTTTTGGAGCTTTCCTGAAATAAATTGGCACACCAGTTTCAGAACTGCCATGTGAGTTGTCTCTTTCCAAAATATATAAAAAAGAATATTTATTTATATAATCGACGAAGTTCATTAATCATGTCAATTCTTTCTATAAACTACACAGAAAGTTATATCTTACAGTTTCAAATTGGCCAAAAATGTGAAAAATAATTCACTTTTAGGTATAATTCCTTTCATAAAAACATGTAGCATTAGCCATCAGGTAGGAACGGCGGTATCTTGGCATCAGCTGATCTTTCATAGTCTTTCATTTGTGTCATGTAGGTGGGCAGGTGGTAAATCTAATGAATCAGCGGCTACAGACAGGCTTCACTGAAGCCGAGGTGTTACAGATCTTTTGTGACACATGCGAGGCTGTTGCTCGTCTCCACCAGTGCAAGACTCCAATCATCCACAGAGATCTCAAGGCAAGTCTTTCTTTTCAAATATGCACATACTACTTACTTGCTGCTACTTGCATAAAGCTGGCTGATTGTTGACAGCGCCGATTATTTGGAAGTAATTTGTTGTGGGATTGTTGTTTAGGTCATGTACAAACAGTTCTGAGTGTTTTAATCTTGTTTTCCTCATGTAGGTAGAAAATATTCTTCTGCATGATCGGGGACACTATGTGCTCTGTGACTTTGGAAGTGCCACAAACCACTTCCAAAACCCGCAGACAGAGGGGGTGCCAGTCGTTGAGGAGGAAATCAAAAAGTGAGTCTCTCTGAGCCCTTTAATTTACACCTTAAATATTTTCCCTCACAAATATTCAGACACTCATAGCTCTGCTGCTCTTAACATCAGGTACACTACTCTGTCATACCGCGCTCCAGAGATGGTCAACCTCTATGGTGGAAAGGTCATCACAGCGAAGGCAGACATTTGGGTGAGATAGACATTTGTTATGACAATGTCAAACTGTGATGACTGCATTGATCACATTGATTAACTATGATAATATGTGCTGGACACTGAGCTCAGTTTACAGAAGGTGTGTTGGTCCTCTTCTCTGTGCAGGCAATGGGTTGTCTACTCTATAAGCTGTGCTACTTCACGCTTCCTTTTGGGGAGAGCCAAGTAGCAATCTGTGATGGCAGCTTCACTATCCCAGACAACTCCCGCTACTCCCAGGACATGCACTGTCTCATCAGTTAGTAACCTTATTCCTCAGAATATACTCACTATCCGTCTTAATCCATGTGCATCCTGTGTATGTGCAGACACTCTAAGTTTGAAGGGGAATTTTTATGCATCTGACTCTATCTGAATTTCCCTTGTTTGGTGATTTCTCAGGATACATGCTGGAACCTGACCCAGATAAGAGACCAGACATCTACCAAGTATCCTACTTTGCCTTTAAACTGACTCGACGAGAGTGTCCAGTCCCAAATGTACATGTAAGTTCCCACAGTGAGAGGAATGGCAAAAATATGAAAGGAGAATATGTTGAATATTAACGTTTGGGTCACTTCTTTTTTATCTTAAATTAGCTTTGTTATGTTTCACGTCTCATTGCATTCTTAAGAAATAGTTTAGTATCTAGAATGAAATTATATTGGATGGAAGCTATGCATCCATTCCTCATGCCCTTTTCTAATGTATTAACATAGTAGCTCTCCTCACATCTCACTGGTGTATGAAACTCTTTGATTATTCTTGATCAAATAAAAATTGCAAATGTCTTTACTGTTGTAGAATTCGTCCATTCCTACAAAACTTCCTGAGCCTATCAGAGCCAGCGAAGCAGTGGCCAAAAAGAGTCAAACCAAAGCCAGGTGAGTGACAAGCAAAGCATTTGGGTGTTATCATTATAAGAAACTTGAACGTTACCAATCAATTCTCTACTTTTCCTTTCATCAGACTCACAGACCCCATTCCTACCACCGAAACCTCAATAGCGCCTCGACAACGGCCCAAGGCTGGGCAGGCTCAACCCCAACCGATATCAGGCATTCTTCCCATCCAGCCAGCTCTGACCCCACGCAAGAGGCCCAATGTGGCTGCTGGAGCACCGCAGGCCATAGGTACAAGTAGCTCTGTGATAATGTGACAGTTATCCTGCTAATAATGTACTCAAACGGACATCTTGCATTGGATTCAGCACAGTGAACTGCTCAGTAATTTGACTCTAAAGCCTTGTATTCCCAGTGGTTCAATTAGCCCATTCTCGAAAGGCTTTTAATTGTCTTTTTATGAGGCCTCTGACGTTCACGATTTGACAGAGCCATCCATTTGTGGCCCACTTGCAAAGACAGAATAAATGGTGGCATGATGTCACATTAATTACAGCAGCATACTCTCATATTTTTTATGTGCAGTTCTGAGTCACTTATTCGCTGGGTGTTCATCCAAGTAGTTTTTGAGACATGAAATGTAGATTGTATTGAGGAAAAAACAGAATCTGATGAAAGTGAAGATAAAAGTATTAGCTTTCCAAAATATTACCAGTAATTGAAAGACTCTTTCCATCTGTGTAATTTGAGGGTAATATCTTTTTTCAAGGAAACACACAACTGCACAAAAAAAAACACTTTTCATTTTTACAGCATGTCAAGAGTTTTTGTACTTGACAGCTTGATGAAAACAAGAACCCATACAATTGTTATTTTATGAGTTTTTCATCAGATCAGCAGAAATGTGGTTGCATTTAAAAATAATACTTTTGATGTGGTAAATGATAGTTCTGTTTTTCTTCTCATTTGTGCTAGCAGTTGACGTCACCTATTCTTTTGATTTTCCTCCCCTCCAGGTTCCAGTGTCCCACCTTCAGCTGCAACTGCTCAGCAAACTGCGCCGCAGTCAGTTCAGACCACCAACATGCAGCCGCAGGCTACACCACAGCATCAGCAGCTCCTCATGAAGCAGCAGCAAGCTTCAGCCTTCTTGAGCCCACAGAGTAACCAGCAGGTAAGCATCCTGGCAGAACAAGAATGGGAATAATATCTATCTCCACATGTTTTTAGTCTACATTATAAAACATTATAAGGCCTTTTGAAACTAACTATGTAAAGTAAATATTTTTTATCCTCCAGGATGTTTTTCACTAAGCATTTCTTATTCCTTTAGCATGCTCATGTTTGATTTTCCACTACATCTTAAGAGCCACTAACAATAGGTATATGAGACATATAACGCATTAAAAAGCAAGACGTGTTTTCAATATTTGCAGGTAGAGTACATGAGTCTATCATATTCGTGTGTTTGCATTTGAAAAGCCCAGTATCTTGATGTGTGTTATTGACCATTCATAAAAAAGAAGATACTTGTGGTGCACGGGGACAACGTGATTGCAGGTGTTGCCAGTGTTTTTATTTTGACTGACCACAATACAGACACAGTGTGGATTATCAGTTTGTTCTACATCACTATCAATGTAATAACATACATGTACATACACAATATGATACCACACAGATTTTTCTGTATTGAGCCTGGTAATGACACATACTCTTATACACAACGGCTAAGATTTCTTTTTCATTTTTTTATTTTAATTGAAGTATCCATGAATGGACAGTCACACCTCAGAATATTCCTTCTCTTACTGTTTTTTGCCTGAGCCTCCCAGTCCCTGATTTAAAATGTGTTTCTGTTCCTCTAAAAGCTGCTGTGGTTCAGTGTAGTTAAAATTCTACCTGAGATTTATTCATTGTGGATCTATTCTACAGACAGAACTTGAGCTTTTAGGAACAAAAGACAATTTATTCATAACACTGTAGGTTTGTAAGCAGTTGAAAAGACTTGTCAAAGTGCAATATTTCATGAGAAGTTGTGTCTAAGTTTGAAAACCAGGCCTTCCTCATTATTGGCTGTGTGGTGTTCCTATGTAGCATCAACTGACACAGAGCCTCCATCATCAACAGCAGCAACAGCAAACAGCTTCTCAGGCATCTACCCTGCCGCAGTCCAAAACTAAGCCTGTTCCTTCTGTTGTTACTCTGCAACACCAGCAGCAGCAGCAGCAGCAGCAGCAGCAGCATGAAGTCCATGAAACAGCAGCTCCCCATCTGACCCCCATCCCTGAGTCTGCTGTCATTGGTCCTGCAGCTGACCCAGATGTGGTGGTAACAACCTGCTCATGCTGCCATCTGCTGCTCTTTTGGGCCAGGGAGTTGATTACTAGCTCCTCTCTAACGAATCATATCAAGTTTTTTTTTTTTTTTTTTTTTACCTTTTTCCTCTTCTGGGGCTCTGGGAATGCAGAATAAATTTAATCTGGCAATATGAATGCCATGTAGCTAATGCTTCCTGTTAATCTTTATTAGAAAGACATAATTGCTGCAGTTACATAAATATGGTATAAATCACTTGACAACCAAATGATTTACTCATTCTGAATCACTTCTTTCAACTGTCAAAATGATTTTTTTCATACTTGGTAGACCCTAGTGTATGTATGCATAAAATGGTTTAATGGTTTGTCAGTTAACTCTCAAATCAACTGGTGCATCTGTTTATGTCCAATCTCTCTACTTGATTTTCTTCCCTTGTGTATAATGTTTTTTGGTTTTGTTTATTTTCTAGTTTTTAGTTTTCATAGGCTTGTGGTTTTGGAGGAATTCATGATTCATCTTCTTCTGATTTTCTTTTTCAGTGGATCTAGCTCGCTTGTTTTTGTATCTTTGGTTGTCCGATTTTCTTGTTTCCTTTCATTCACTAAGCAGATATTCTCAACATTGTCATCATGGATATTTTCTCTCATTTCCTTCTCTGCATCTTTTCCAACTCCCTACAGACGGCCAGCCGAGGGATTCACAAAGTCAGCTCCTTGACACCCCCCTCATCGCCGAAGATGGCCCCCAAGAGTGGCCATAGACGCATCCTGAGCGATGTCACTCACAGTGCCGTGTTTGGGGTCCCGGTCAGCAAGTCCACCCAGCTACTCCAGGCAGCCGCAGCTGAGGCCAGCCTCAACAAGTCCAAGTGAGCAGAATTATCTCCCTTCAGTGATCCATGGATGAAATGTCCTTTCATGGCATCGAGTGAGCTCAGAAGGGCGATAGACAGTCCATTCATGTGACAGAACCCCAATGGAGAATAAATGACCCTTTTATATCCCAGAGCATCCAGCTTAAGAAGAATCACTCAATTCAATCTGCAAATAACTCCGTTCACTCACTCTTATTAGCATACATCAGTAGGCCAATGTCCTAACATCCTTGATTAAACGTCACCGTGCACTCTTACCTTTGTTTATGTTTACACCTCTGTGTACTGCAGATCAGCCAGCACTACTCCTTCTGGCTCCCCCTGCTCGTCCCAGCAGAGTGTGTATCATCAAGGTGACGGCGAGGCCCCGTCAGCCCTCTCTGCACCCAGCACTCAGCCCAGCTGGAACCCCTTTGGGGATGATAACTTCTCCAAGCTAACAGCAGAGGAGCTGCTAAACAAAGACTTTGCAAAACTAGCTGAGAGTAAGTTCAACATGTCCACTGTATGTTTACACTCAGCACAGCGCTGGTAGAGAATTGTGTAACGTAAAACTACTTGCTTTTTGTTTGAGCACAGCTGCTGCTCAAGGAGAGAAGGCCATGGGCTCCAATGAAAATCTCATTCCAGGGCTCGATGCTTTTCCAGGTAAGGCTTTGCTTAATTCTTCTCAGTACTCTGCCTCATATGTTTGCATACTGCCTTTAATAAGAGGCTCATTTTGAGGGAGGTGGATGTCTACCTTGTGTTGCATTTCCATAGTTGTCATAAAAGTAGTTCATTTGTTCTCTTCCATCTTTATTCACGGTGCAATCTTAAGCTGAAAGACCTGCTGACATCCTGGGTGCAGGTTCAGCGTTGTTGAGTGTCCCGGACCCTTTTAATACCCTCTCCCTCTCTGACACCCCAGGTAATTTTCTTGTCTCTACCTGACACAGTATGAGCCATGCCTTTGATTCTGTCAGGCCACGGGCTCTACAACAAATATATTTTAAGGGCTTATGAGTCACTATTTTATGTTTACCGAGGCTGTTTGCTGGATATCAAGCCTCCCAAAGGCTACTTTGTGACTGCTAGTTTCATGGTTTGGATTTGTACACGGCCCTATCTATGTTGACATAGCAAGCAGCCTCACAGTGGCTCCTTGTCAGTTTCCATGAAAAGAGGCAGTGGCTACAGCTAGATCGCATCTCATTTGCAGATCTGTGCTTTCACCGTTGCCTGGTAACGCGAAGGACAAATTCTCCTTTGTTAATTGGATTGCCTTACTGCTGGAGAAGCCTGCTTACCGGTGCCACTAAGAACTAGGAGAAAGTTAAGCGTACTGTCTTGTTAAAATGATGACCCAGCTTTTTATGTTCTCCTGAGTTTTAGCCTTTAGCCGTTTTAGAGGTGCGTGCATCTTAGCTGGGTAACCTCCTTTATGTAGTTGCTGTTTAAGGCATGAACTGAGAGGATAAAAATGTTGAGGCTATTACATAATCAGGGTGTGGTTAATCTTCTCTACCCAACCTAAGCTGTCTCTTTAACTCTCTCTGTATTGCTCACTGAAATAGGATGCACACAAGCAAACATAGTCTGACTTTTGCTGATGGAGCGTAGAAAGCCCCGTCTGAGTTCTTCTGTCGACAGGAGATTGATACACAGCCACATTTAGGATAAGGACGCCTTTGTTGCAATTAAGTGGGAAATATACTGTAGCATACTGTGTGTGTATATATATATATATATATATAGCATTTATAATACCACACATTCTTTATTTACTCTACTGGGAGATTTAGTTTTTTGACATTTAGGATTTGTAAAAAGCTTTTCATCAGCGTTCGCCTCTCTCCTGTAGTGAAGGGGGCAAAAGGTCACATCTGCTGTGCCATTTTCTGAGCCAACACATTCCTTGTCTAAGATCCCCACCCCAATTTTGCCCCATAGCAGTTTCCTGTAAGTATGAGCTGTGGTGAAAAGCATTTAATTTCATGCATGGACTACATTTCAGCTTAATGAAATCAGTAATCTGTATTAATAGTTGATTGCAAGTCTTGATGTTTAAGATTTTAGCGTGCAGGGAAAAGTCGTGTTAACAAGGATGTCCTCTGCTCAGTTGTCTGTACTGGTCCAAAACATGAGTCAAGAGGGTTGGCATCTGGGGCGGTGTATGCTCACTATGTTTGCTATGGCTTGTATAATTACATGTGTGCTGTTTGTACTTAAAGAGTGTGAAAATTTCTCATTGTTTTCTTCAGTATTTGTTTGGCATGATAATATTGCTGTAAAGTTCAGCAAGTTTTGTCCTCACAGTGCATGGGACTTCACTCCTCTAACTGCTCTTGGAGTGTGTGGCTGTGGTGGGCAGAACTGAATTAACTAACACATCAGGCAATATTTTTTTGTGATATATTAAGCCACCTGTAGGCCTGTCGCAATACCGTGCTATAGACAAGCCAACTGTGGTGGATGGCAAGCAACCACCGCAACCTTGCTAGGTTCACGTTATTTCTTTTTTTCATGAGGCTAGGCCCTTCTTGTTTTACACGTCTTGAATGCTCGGCAGCTACCTCAGTCAGGCAGCTCCAGAGAATCCCACCCACCATGCGTTGCCTCTCGCACACTGATTACCAGCTAACCTGACGGCCCTTGTAACAGATCCGGGCTCGGGGTGAGCTGATCGGAGGTTGGTGCTGATGCTCGGTAGTTAAAAACACGTCTGTATGAATATTTTGTCTCAATTATATGTTTAAACTCGCCTGAGTCACTGCATGGCCAAGCAGGTTGCCATTTAACATGCGAGGTAAAGTAGTTTTCCACCAATCATACAATCTAAAGGCGCGTCCAGTTAGCCTCCATTGATAAATCCAAGGTTTAAGGGGACTCAGCTGTAGATCAACGTTGTTTCCTGCCACAACATGATTTAAAGTGTTTTCTGTGTTCATCAGGTATTGCTGCCGACACATAATCAGACTAACATACTTTGATTTTCTCAAAAAAAAACAAAATAACTGGCGCTAATACCGCATAGACCACATACCGCAAGCCACCCTGAGTCACCGCAGGGGAAATTTCTTCACACGACAGCCAGAGCCACCTGGTTCTCATATTTTATTCTTAAAAATGCAGGCAGCTCAATGTCTGCTACATTAAATGTTACTAACCTGTAACTATCTTCACAATGTAATCGTTTCTCACATTGCTGAAGTTTCATATCTCTTTATTTCTGCTCCTTGTTTATTTGTATGCAAAATCCTCCCTCATTCCCTTTCTCTCTCTCTTGCCATCTGTCCATTGCTCCCTTCCGTCTTTTCTCTCTGGCTCGCTCACAGAGAAGCTGATTGAGGGACTGAAGTCCCCTGAAACTTCTCTGCTGCTCCCTGACCTCTTAACCCTGGCTGACCCCTTCAGTAGTTCTGCAGAGAGCACCACCAATGGTACCAGCTCTGTTCTTGTCCCCTGCCTTGCTGTAAAATCACCCCTCTGCTATGCATGCGTCTGTCTTGCCTTCCTTCTCCTCTTTCTCTCACATGGTCATGAACTCAGAAAGACCCGCTGGGGAAAGGAGCGAAGAAGGCCCACGTCAGTTTAATTCCTGTCAAGGGAATTTGTTTTTGTGTACAATATTAATAATTGCTTTATACTGCTATTCTTTCCTGCTGTTGTGTCCATGTAGCAAAAGCAGAGGTGTGTGTGGATTCACTGATTCCTGGTTTGGAAGCTCCCCAAGCCCAGCGACATGCAGGCCAGCCTGAGCTCATCTCTGCCAGCATGCCAGGTTAGCATCCTGGACCACAGTATAAGAAATTCAACAACTTAATTGCTTGCGGCATTTTGACAGTAAACAAGTAGAATTGTTTCCAGTCGTAGCCCTGATTCCTAGTCAATTTTGAGCCAATGTTTTATTGAGGGCGTTTTACAACTGCAATCACTTTATTTTTGTGAAGAAAGCAATTTATGAAGTAATTTATTATTGACCCTCATCACTGCGCCAGATCATGCTGTCCTGGCAAGAAATCTGGAGCACCCAGTAATCTTGGTTTGTCACACTTGCAAAATAGCAGCAAACTTCAGTGACACAGTGTCTGCGGACAACGACCCCTGAGGTTTTATAGGGTATGAAGCAGTCTGCTCAATGAGAACACTGAACAGATTTTTTTATTATGAATACTAATCTTGCTCAGAATTGACCCATAGTCCACATTCTTCTGTAATGATGGATATTAGTTACTAGCCTATGTAGGCTAGTGACTCACAATGTAAATGTTGCTCCTGCCTCCTGGCTTTGACCTTTTATTTTGTTATTTATGTCCAGTGCGGCATATTTCTGCTGCAGGACACTGCTCCACCAGCGGAAACTTTCAGATTTTGCGTTTTGGTTTTTTTGGGGGGGTTTTTTTATGACAAGGGATTTCTTTGAATGTTACAATATAAAACAGTGTCTTACTAACAAAATGCGCTCTGCTTCTTAAAGCTGGAGTGCGGGACTTTTACATATAAATGAACGTTACATTCGAGCCCTTTCCAAACAAGTTCACACAATGTTAATTAAGCCTATCACTGCCAGATAAAACTCTGTATTTCAAGGAGTTTTTAATCTGGTGTCTGGTATGACATTCCCACACTGGCGCACCTGTAGTGGTGCGTTTTACGTCAACCAGCAACTGTCGACAGGGGCGGACTGTCCTCCGTGCGCTCCAAACATGTTGCGTCACCGGCTCACACATGTACTCAGACACACACAGAGTTACATTACATAACTACTATTTACTCTCACTGCCAGAAGGGGGAGACAAAAGTTCCGCACTGCAGGTTTAAGCTAACAATCTTTTTTTTTTTTGTTACTTTGGCCCCTTCTCATTCTGGCTTTGCTTCGTCCTGTCTCAGACTCTCTCACTGGGGAGGACTCTCTGCTGGGCTGCGATCTGTTATCTCATACTTCTCCTCATGCAAACCAGTCTGTTTCTGCTCTCCCTTCCTCCTCCGCCTGCTCTTCTGCTCCTCCTGGCTCCGGCTCTGGATCCTGTCTGGAGGAGCTGCCGCCTGGTCAGACAGCCTCTGGTAAGACCTCCTCTTAGCTAGCCTTATGTCTGTCGGGTGTTTTGGCCAGTGAAACCATCGCAGACCACAGATCCTTCCCAAAACAGGAAGGCCTGTTCAGACAGAGAAAACAAAAACTGAGATACAACAATGGAATTGGACACATTAAATGACAGCTTCACAGACCCTTGACTCATTTGTGGAAGAGCCAAAAGCCACCTAAAATGCATGGCTTTTAAATACTGTTACTGCCCTGGCTCCATCTATTTTTAATCGACTTGCATCCTCCTTTCTTTTTTGCTCTTTTCTTTGGCTGAGTTAACTTCTTTCCCCTTCCATCATTCCTTCACTTCCTCTTCCTTCACCGCAGACTCCGCTTTCCTCATGTCGTGTGGGGAGAAGGGCAATGACGACGAGTTTGACCCTATTCCTGTGCTCATCTCCAAAAACTCAAATCAAGGTAAGATTAACAGAATCCCGAGATGAGCACACACACCTGCTGAAGCCCTCGAGTGTGAGCCGAGTGATGAATGATATAGCCCCTCATTCAAAGGCCCCCGTCACCACAGCTTGTTCTGTCACTGGTGATGTGAGAGGTCTTGTATGGGTGTGCTTGGCACATTAATGCTTTTCATCCCATCAAGCTCTCACATCAGTGAGCTTTTTATCCCTTGTTTTAATGTTATACTGCCAGTGATCCTTCAGCCTGCAGGTGTTTGGCTCTTTATCGTTTATCTTGAAAGTCCTCCTCATGTTAGAGTGTCATTCCCTTACTCTCCCCCTGTAATGATGCAGCTGTATAAAGATTATCCCAGCTCACTCTCTGCCTGTTTCTCTTTCTCTTTTTCTGCCCCCGTTCATGCATCTCTCTGCTCTGCCATAATCCCCCACCCACCCACCCCATCCTCATCCTCATCCTCATCCTCATCCTCATCCTCATCCACTCCTTGCTTTTAATTTCTCCATTAAATCTCTGTTAATATTACTTATTCTTTTGCTTGTTTTTCACAATCTCCCTCGGCTCTTCCATGTCCATCTCTGTCTCTGTCTTTCTTTCTCTGGCACGTTTCAGGTGGTCACTCGCGCAGCAACAGTGGCAGTTCAGAGTCCAGCATCCCCAACTTGGCCCGCTCCCTTCTGCTGGTGGATCAGCTCATCGACCTCTAGAGGGGGTGGGAGAGGTCGAAGGGGCAGTGTGCAATCCTAACAAGGGGACAGGGGAGGGGGGGCCGGGGGGTAGAGATGGGGAAGCAGGGGCATTTAATGTAGCACCTTATGAAGTGAAACAGAGCAGCCAGCATAGATCGGTTCAGTGGAACCTTTCTCTTTATGTGCCTCCTTGGCCTCGACTCAGTCTCTAGTTGCCTGATAAGCTGGTTTCATGTATCTCTGCTGGCCGTTGACATTCCCATGCTGGTAATAATCTTTCATTCATGCCTGAGCATATCGTCCGCTTCTGCCCTGGCTACACCATGGTCTTCCTCATGCTTTCCTCATACATGCATTAATCCCTCATCGAGTGTACTGCCACAGTGATCGACTTCCATCATATGCACATGTTAGACTGCCTGATCACAGCCGCATCGTGTTCACTTTGTGTATTTGTTCAGGGTTGAAGCTTTATTTAAACAAGCCACCTGCAGGCATGCTCATCTGTGTCAGGGGTCTGACTTAAGAGTGAGGAGTGAAAATGTTGTAGGCCTCCCGGATAATTTGATGCACTTTCCTATGAAAGCTTGGAACATGTAACGTGTGCTTACAGGTAGCTTAATTACTGACCGAGCAAAGACACACCCTGAGTGACCCACTGAGAGCTGTTCACACTGATTTAACCAGTGATGACAAAACGCCTGTTTGGGCAGTCTTGACAGGTTTTCCGCACTGTTATGTTGTGAAAGGAAAATGTGGCTTCCTTTTTCATACGTTTGGTTCGAACACATACAGGACTGCGCTACTGTAGGAAGTCTTTTCAATTCTATTAACCTACTTCCAGATAGAACAATAACCATTTTAAAACAGGTATCTCGTCAAATGGATGATGTTAACATGTGTATTAAGAGCTGCAGCTTCAGCATGACTCTATCGCCTCACGCTGAATATTAAACAGGGTATTATTTTCTCCATCTGTAAATCAGTGACCACGTCTCGAAATCCTGAAACTGGTGAAATCAGTGTTAACACAGCTGATTCATGTGGCTACATCACCATGGCAGGATGCTTTCACCGTCAGCATTATATACAACATATGGTACAGTAAGACCATTCATGGTATATTTGCATTTTATAAATACATCTTTTTATGTGTAGGCCGGGTCACCTTCATATCTTTGACCCATTGTGAATATAAGCACAGCAGAAATAAAAGGGGATGAAATAATATGAGCTGTAGCCATGCCAAAGCTAAAAGAAAGATTTTATTATTATGCTATGTTTCAGATTATGCCATGTGTTGCTCTGCTCTCAGGATCATTGAAGATGACCACTGTTTAATAGAGTGTGGCACGATATTATAGGCTTCATCCAGTTTTTTTGTTTAATCTTTCTTTTTGGTAGTTACTAACAAATAAGCTTTACATGATAATGTTTTCTCCCTTTCCCATCGACGCCCTCTCTGTCTTATCTAGCCAGTTCATTCCTACCAGATACCTTGACGGCCAATATGACATTTATTTCAATCTGAGGAGATGTTCCAAAAAAAAAAAAGCCAACAACTCCTTTGTATGTACATAAAATCATTGTTCAGATTTCCTCATTTTGCTTTTGTCAGCACTGGTGAAAGTCTTTTTTTTTTAGTGTGTAATATTTAAAGGCATTTCATCTATCATTGTATGAATAAATGTGACTATTGATAGTGCTTTAGAATGAATGTATGAACTGAGTACCATTATGATATATGTAAAATTTATAAGCATATATAGATACAAAAAAACAACAATAATTGTGTATGAAACTGTATTTAAGATGTTGCCCTTTGTCCAAAGTCCTTCTGTCTTATCTCTCCATTCATGTCAAGCATTCAAGCTAGTGCTTTTATTTTGAGATGTCGTCATCGATAAATGAAACAAAGTGCTTATGATTCACCTGACTGGGATTGTATGTTTTAGCTCTCCATCCCAGTTCTCTCCATAACAGTGGTACTTGTAAGTTATATGACTGGAATGGATTTAATCCTGTTCGGGCAGCAAAACGGAGCTCATGACGGAATTTACTTCCTGATATCTCTGCTGCACCTTTCTCCTCTGATAAGTGTTCTCTCTCTCATTTGGCTGCGGACCATAAGTTGAGGCAGTGTGACTTGGAAAAACAGCTGTACAAGTCACATCAGCTTTACATGTGATGGTTACAGTTGCTACAACTGGCTCTGTGTCAAAAATCCCACCGAGTATTATCTTTTTATTTTGGTTCGTCTCTAGCCAGAAGTCCATCACACAAGTCTCTTTTTTTTTTTTTAAACTCAGTTTCACCTCAGATGAATATCAATCACTACCATGACATTATAGTAGGAGCGGAGCTTTCATAATGCACTCAGTCGGTATTAAAAAATGAGTCGCTATTTTTTAATACAGTATAATGCACAAACAAAACATCACATTGATCCTGTTAACACTGGTATATGCTGTGTAAGGTTGGGTGTTTGGGACATTCATAATTTCTCTTCCTCCCCACAACTACATATTGTAAAGGTTAGTCATAGACATACATACTGTAAGAATTGGCATGGGCAAATAAAACTATGCTTTCTTCTTTCTCTCCATCTAATATTGTTCAGTTAATTCATTCGCATTCTTGTGGCTAATCTATGCAATCCTACAACAATGCTTCATGTTCCTATCAGACACTCCAGTATAAACTTCTTAACCTTGGCCGTAGAACTTTACTTGTGTTGCTGTGTGAAGCCAATGTACTTATTGTACTGGTTGGGCTGAAATGGTGATAGTTGTACAAATTACTTTCATTATATCAAAATGTTTGACATGAATTGGCAGCAGACGTCCACACTGTATGTCAAAGCAGGGCCGTTATTAAGTGTGTCCTTCTATTTTTATGAATTAAGGTTCAAACAGAGAGACACTGAATAAAACTAATTAATGTGAATGTACATTATGTCTCTTTGGGTCACGTTTTTATTCAGTTTTACCTGAAAGAGAAGAAGACACAGCTGCCTTAAATGACAGTGTTTCACTTGGCTGACAGATTAGTTTTCCAAATTAGATTGCAGATACTCTAATCTGACCACAGAGTAACCGCTACGGCCCTTTCTGCAGATTTCAGTGCTTCTAAACCTTTATCATTTTGTGTGGAAATACATTTGCAGCTTAGTTCAAGTAGCATCAGACGTGTTTGTCTGATAACTTGCTCAGTTGTCCTTTCTTCTGGCAGACTGAGCTTTGCCCTGAGATTTAAAGGAAATTACCAGTGTTTATTCTAAGCTTTCATTCTTAATACTGCTTTCTTGCCACCCTCCTAACTTCTTAGTAGTTTTATGCTTCTTGGAAGTATTTTAAAATTGGATTAGTGTTCACTGCTGGCATTTGGTTCCTGAATTGTGTACAGCTTGTTAGTTTGTACCAAGGACAGACAGTCTATTAGCTGTACCAATGCAGATTAAGTTAAATTGCTAGTTGTTATTCCACGTGACTACAATTTCACTATTTTTAGTTGTGTTGGAATTCAGCGCTGACCAGTGAAATTATCTGTAATGCGTTTTTCACTTAAATTAATTCATGTGTAAAAGTTTGATATGTTAAATTGGCTGTGGAAAATTAAAATAGACCAGCGATTAAGCAAATCACCCAAGAAAGTAGTGAAACAAAACAAAAAAACTGGTGTTTTCCTTTAATGGCTGCAACTAACATCTTCCCAAGAGCTGCCAGTTAACAGCCGCTGTCGACACTGCTGAGGTAAGACTGATCTGTCTCTGCTCATCTGTGCAAACCTGTCTGTCCCTAACTGCTCCCTACCTATAGCTGTGAAGGCTCTTTTTCCTTGTTTCCACAGACCTACCACTGACTCCCTCTGATCTCACCTAAGCACAATCGATCCTAACACAATCCCATTGTTGACATTGTTTCTGAAGGTTGAGCGATGTGGATACTGCAGCTGTATGAGACCAATTTGTGGAAACAAGGTTATTTGATGTTGTAATGATAGAGCTGCGTAGTCTTGTCTGTCTTATGTGATGTGTTCAGAGTAGACTGTGTTTGTGTTGTAGTCTTGTGCTGGTTCCTCACGGGTCGCTCTCATAGACTCTTCAGTTGTTAGAGATCAGTCATACAGTATGTCGTGTGTGTGACTGAGGTTTGATGCCCTGGTAGAAATATTGGCAGCTGGACCTCAGATGGTAATGATTTAAGAAGGGTTGAGGTTTCTTGTTGATAATATTTGGACTGTTTGTAATATTTTTGTTCACCTCTGATGTTTTTCTCCATCTCTGCTCTCTAATACAGATGCCCAAGGGGAGAGTAATGGCTACTCTGTGCTTGGCGAGGGACAAGAGACTGAAACTCCAGAGGGAGATTCTCAAACAAATGTGGGATGTGTTCACTCCAGCGATGAAGATGAGGAAAAAGAAGCCCACAAGGAAGAGCAGCAGGACCAAGAAGCCATTAAAAGTCACGCAGTGGCCCATGACTGCAGCGGCTCCAGACCTCTGCTGCTCGACTCAGAGGAGGAAGAAGAACAAGGATCTCAGCTGGCCGTCCCCTCATCACCCCACTCCAGCATAGTACCAACACAACCGTCTACTACCTTCCATCAACCTACTCCAAGTACCTTTGCTCAGAATCATTCCCAGCATGCACACGAGCCAGCAAAGGGGGCGGAAGTCGCTGCAGATGTCTTCTCAAAAGCCCCCTTTCGTGTGGCGCAAGAAGAATCAGGAGATGTGTTTGCCAACGCTCCGTTTCCTCGCGCCCCCGTTGCAGCTCAGCAGCCATTCGATGTATTCTCACAGGCTCCTTTCGGAAAAAGAAAGGACGCCACGGGAACATACCCTGAGCAAGGTGTGTTGGGACAGGTTACCCCACAACCATTCCGCCCACAAGCTCTGGCCAAATACTCCCGACACTTTGAGGGACCTGTGCCCCAGCAGCCCATAGCAGCTCACAGAGTAGTATCTAACGTGAGCAGGCAAACTGCTGTGGGATCAGTCCCTGTTGGACCTCTTCACTCATGGACCTCAGAAGTGAGCGCTGTGGATCCCTTCGTCTCTGCACCTTTTCACCTCAAGGCCCCACAAGAAAAGCCCTAAACCCAAACTCAGGTCAGGGCAATGGGTATCAGCGTCACTGAATTATGCAAGCTATACCAGGCATACTGCATGCTGTCACCAACGCCGCAGCCGGACTGCAGGCCTGCATGGAAATCATTCTTAACTGGCTCGAATTAGTTCTGATAGTGCGAGGTTATCTTTACACTTGAATGCTCTGTTAGAGTAAGAAAACTGACATCAATACCAGACTCCTTGTCACTTTTTAATTGTCACATCCTTTCACCTTCCGAATTGTCATTCATCCTTTCTGGTACGAACATCAACACAAAGGCGACATGGTGGTCAAGCATATGATTGTTTTCTTGCCTACCTCAGTTACTTTTTTTTTTGTCAGCGCTAAAAAAAATATCACTCAGTGAGGGAGTTGAGATTGTCTGCAGCCTTGGCAGTTTGATTTGAGCTTTACTGTGAAACCATGATCTGATAACGCCTCATTTGCTGTCATTCCTCCACTGTATTAGTTCTCAGAAAGGACGGATTCAACTTGAATCACAAGATCATGGCTTCACAGAAGCTGGAAAAAGGAAAAGACACTGTGTATAGCACTAATATGGAGTAAAACCTAGTCACAGATGATCCAGAGTCTCTCAATAGGAGTTTCAGAGAAATTCATCTGTAATTACATAAAACAAAATTAAACTGCCTTACAATTATGTGCTTAAAGCCAATTGTTTTTGGCCCTTCGGTCTGACAGTTTGCATTTAAGCAGATGCTGGATAATGATGCAAATAATTTTTGATGGTGAAAACCTTTTTGTTTCATTCCAAATGTTTGCATTTTTTTCATGTATATTATGTTTGTGGTCACTGTCCTGTCTCTGATGAGAGTGGAATATCAGTGTTTATTCCATGTGGCGTATGCACCTTTATATAAATGTTAGGCATAGAAAATACATTATAGTTCCTATGTTATAAACACGTAGAAGATTCACCTTTTTTGTTTTTGTCTCTCCCTGTTTTACAGGATGTTATCTCTTAAGCCTTACACTCTTGCAGTACTTACCTACTCCCACATCAGACAGTGTAAATTGTATCACTTTTTTTTTTTTTGCCCTCCTAAAAAAAACTGCTGCATTTACAGCACCAGTCAAAAGTTTGAACACACCTTCCCATTTATTTGAATGAGAAAGTGTGTCCAAACTTTTAACTGGTACTGTACATCATTTTATTGCACTGGCATCCGGCACCAAATAGAATCTCGTACAACTTCCTTTTTGCTGTGTGCAGTACGCATACGCACCAAGATATCCATTCAACTCTTTAATGCATCTATATTGTAGACATCTCTTTAAACTCCAAATGTGTACTAACTGTGATTCCCGCTGATGAACAACTGAAGTAACAACTCCTGCAACTTTAATAATGCTTTTCCTGCAGTCACATAAATATCTACAGCACTTATCCTCAGCAGTTCCAGTCAGGGATTGTAATAATAGCGTCTTGTAAGCAGGATCTGGAATAGTGACTGACGACATTCCTTTACAATTTATTTCCATCACCATTTGGAAATGTTTTATTGTCTGTGTGCTTTGTAAAATCATGAAGCACTTTTTTGGTTCCCGCTATGGCACTGTTAAGAAAGGGGATCCAACCAACGTTTCAACCCAAAGTTTAATTCACATTTTCTTCAGTTGCAATGTAAAATCTTCTGTTTTCTGTCTTGAATTGTACAATCTTTTTATAAATGCTCACTTTTCTCACCCAACTTGTATAAATGAAGGTTGCACATAGTCACTGACACAGAGTCAGGGTTCTCTAAGAATGTGTTTTGATTGTAACACAGCTGTAAAATGTTTTTCGACCAGTGTTGTATAGGATGTCCATCGAGCATTCAACAGCTGACATACTGTTGGATTAAAAGGCACTCGAAATACTTGTGATGCTGCACAGCCTTCCTTTCAAAACTGTTGTAAGTCATAAAAAAAATATTAAATGAATGTAAATCAAGTTTTGGACCATTGTTGCAGTTATTTATCATCACTGAAACATTCAGTTGTGGGATGCAGCTAAGTACATTTACATAAGTATTTTATTAATACAGCTCAAAGAATAGGTTCACAATGTTTCATGTCTGTCTTAAAACATAAGTCTGGTGCCCATATGAACACACACATATGAAAGAGGTTTTCCTCACTGTAATCATTCCTCCTGTTCATACTGGCAATTAAAATATCCCATGCAAATGTGTTTTCAATGTAAGTGATGGGGGCCAAAGTCCACAGTATATCCACACAGTCAGTCTGATGCATTTAAGTCTTTTGGCATCAAATTCCCACTTTGTGTTTCCCTGTTGACAGTGTTTCCCTGTTGAGCTGTGGTAACAAAAAGAGGGACTTTGGCACTAAAAAGACTAATGTCGAAAGATATTTACTTGATTTGACTCTTTTAGACGGCTGAAGCTTCATATTAGCTTCAGACAAACTTTAAATGTTTGTGGGTTTGTACACATAAAAGCTGTGAAACTCCAGAAACACAAAGCTAAATCAACTTAACTGATTTCACTAAGGTTAATCTGCTGTTAAATCTAGATTTAAGAAATGAATTTAATGGGTGGATGTGGTCACCGCAGTCCATCCATGCAAGGCTGGTCCATTTGCTGAAGAACAGAAGAGGGCATGTAATCCGACCGCACGGTTTAGAAATTCGTTCGCACCGATTTACAAGTTGTTTTTTTTTACAATGTGATCCCAGGAGGGCTCCATAACCTTACACCCAAGTAAAGATCCATAAATCTAAAAATACATTTTTATACATGACAGTACAAATTTATGAAAAGGGCTGCGAAGAGTTATTAGAGATCTTTTTTGAAAGGGACGCTGTAATTTCGCAGTGTGAAGTAAGTCATGCATCGCTAGAGGGCGGTAATACACGGACACACCGGAAGTTACCCGCCATTAAACGCAAAGAAGAAGAAGGGTGGCACTAGTGGCTCTTTATGGTCTTGTACAAAACTGACGTGGTTTGCAAAGTATGCAGTGAAAAGTAAGTCGTAATCATTGTATTATGTGTAAGAAAGTGTATTTTTGCAGTAACGTTAGTAGAGTATAGTTTATACGTTAGTAGTATATTTCTCATCCGTTTCTGTTATGAAAGTACGCGCCTTGCTAGCTGGGGTTGCTAACAATAACAGTGCTCGCTGGTGATGGTTGCGTTTTGTCCTCAGTGTTTTTATTGTTTATTTCATCACCTGAATGTGTCTGTGTGTGTGTGTGTGTGTGTGGACAGGTAACGTAGGCTGCGTAGTCTTTTCCTGAGCACAATGGCTACTCAGAGAGTGCTCCCCCAAAGCAAAGAGACTTTACTGCAGAGCTACAACAAGAGATTGAAAGATGACATCAAGTCCATCCTGGATAACTTCACCGAAATTATCAAAACTGCGAAGGTACCTGCTTGTCCCTGATATGAAAGGACGGGTTCACAATTGTACAAGTCTGTCTTAAAAAAAACAGTCAAGTGCCCAAATTAACATTGAAATGTGTTTTTCGTGTCATAATCATTCCTCCTGTTCATACTGACCATTAAAAGATCCCTTCATAATGCACTTATAATGTATGTGATGGGTCCATAATCCACAGTCCTCCTTCTGTGCAAAAATGTATTTCTCAATAAAGAGTATTTCTTATTATCTTAAGCTAATATGAAGCTTCACCTGACTGTTGTTTAAGACAGATTTGAAATATTGTAAACTTATCCTTAACTCCCCGTCTCGTCCTCTTTCTACTCGTTGTTTTCTCGTTGCCCTCCATACATATAAGTTAAGAAATATGGTCCCACTCTTTTCTCTTTCTTCCCTCAGATAGAGGATGAGACACAGGTTTCTCGACCAACCCAAGCAGAGCAAGACCATTATGAGATGCATGTACGAGCAGCCAACATTGTAAGTATCGCAAGAATTGGAAGAGCCATTCACATCTGCTTTCAAAGCAACTTAACTCACCTTTTTCTCCTCATCTGCATTGTTGTATCAGGTACGTGCCGGTGAGTCCCTGATGAAGCTGGTTTCAGATCTGAAGCAGTTCCTGATTCTGAATGACTTTCCCTCCGTGAACGACGCCATCAGCCTCCAGAACCAGCAGCTCCGCTCACTGCAGGACGAGTGTGACAAGAAGCTCACCTCGCTCCGCGATGAGATCGCCATCGACCTGTATGAGCTCGAGGAAGAATATTACTCCTCCAGGTACAAGTAGGCTCATACTTGCCCCCATCCCACCGCCCCTCTTTTGTCCCATGCCCAGCACCATGTACTGTCTCACCCTTACCATTCACCACTGAGCCCAGGGAAAGATTTACTTCTGCCAGCATCTAAACCTGACTCCTGACAGGGCTGAATTTATCTCATCTTCATCTGTCAGTCCAAACTGTACATGAGCACAATTCATAAGCCGGGGTTCACTGTAATGTCCAGTAGATTTGCACCATACACGATGGAGCTCACCTCACTAAGTGACGTTACATTGTTTTTGATTCAGTGCCTTGACTGATTTCCTGCTCTATTATTTGTGTCGTAATTGGTCAAAGTAGAGAGAACATAAGCATTAAAGAGGCTGAATATCAGTAGTGTAAATGTTACCAGCTTGAACCACAAGAGGTCAGGATGCATTTTTGGGTGCAGTTTTATTGGCATGGTTGGAAAGCCAGGGCTCTTCTGGAGACAAGGATAAATGTTATAATTCTGAAGAGAAAGCACTGCTGTTGATTTAGGTTTATTTCTAAATGGTGATTCGACTTTTAGCTTCCCACTTTTATCAAGTACTGATGGTACATAGGAGAGATGAATGATTTAATGGAATGAAAGTCATGAGATTACTGCTCTTAGTTTATTTAGTACTGAAATATTTTAAAATTTAAGTGATAACCAGAGAGCATGAAAATGCATAAAATCAATATAATAGCTCAATTTTATTAATGGATGACTTACTAGATAGTTGTTAAAGGCCTAGTTTTAAAACATAGAAAGATAGCACCCTTTAAGTGTAAACTATATCAGAAAATATATTTTATAAATGCATTATTCATTTAAGATTATATGTGTCTATTTAAGTCATAAATATAATGGTGATGCCCTATATGCTAGATTTTGAGGATAGGTAGATGTTGGGGATAGACTAAAGTTAGACACAGCTGTTTGCTGTTATTTATTAAAGGTCAAATCTTAAGTTACTAATAGTTTTTCAAGCAGATGTTTTCTGTAAAAGCAGCTAAATCTTTATTTTTTTTTTACTGATTCCGTCCCTAAGACCACAAGTGACTCAAGCTGTAACCATGTAAGCGGTGTCAATCACACATGCTGTGGTTGTACATTTGTACCAGTTGTTCCAATAGACCCAGAATGATTTAAGAAATAAACTAGAGAGAAAACACTGTAGTGGTTTGTCTTGTTTTTCTGTAAGAAAGCTTTGAGAGGTGTCTCTGTCCTGTTTGGAGCATGCTAGGTGTGGGCCTTCTTTCCTCACTGCATTTGCTCTGCTTTCCCCTCCATCAGTGACTAACCCCACCTTTTTTCTGAACTTAAAACTCAACAATTGATCTGTCATACCTCTAAACATTACCAAATTAATGAACAGCCGTTTTATGGCTTGATACACGTTCCAGTTTCCAAGTGCTTTTGCATAACCTCCATGCTTGTCCGTTCTATCGTATGTGTGCTTTTATAAGCTCCTGTATGTGTATGAATGTGCTTAATTCTGACCTGCTGCTCTCGTCTGCTCCTCTTTCTGTGCTGCGCTGATTCTTTGCCTCCTACTGGTTTCCGCTCTGCAAAGCTACAGTCAGTGGGACAGCACTGATCTGCCCCTGTGCGAGGCCTACCGGCAGCGAGACAGCTGGGCCTCCCCAGGCAGCAGCTGCAGCTCTACCCAGGGAGAGCGAGAGGACGTGGATGGACCTCCCTCACAGGAGACAAACCCTCAACACCACCTCAATGGACACGGGACCACCTCCATAGAAAAACCATGAGGAGGAAACTGGACACTGATTGGAGCACAGAACACTTGTGCTCAGTTTGGACTTCAGCGGTTTGGCTAATTTAGTTTCCATTACACACTGAAATAGTGTTTGACTAGGTCTGCCGCTATTTTGTGTTATAGACCTTGACTCAAATATAACTGAACTGAAACTTTCAGGCTTTGAGGACTTATTGTATATGAAGATGTATTTCAGAAAAAGAGCAAAATTCAGAAGATTGAATGATACTGTAACACTTGTCAGAAGTAACATTCCCCTCAGTCTAAAATGAATTTTAAAATGTGTATACACTGACGGTATATCCAACACTGAAGTAAAATACAAAACATTTACATTTTCTTTTGTACACATGCTGGACTTTGGTTGAAGTATTGAATAAGAATGTATGATCTTACATTTCATTTGTAAAAGTTTTTGTTTGTAATGTTTTATTTCAGTTTTTTTTTTTTTTTTTTACCCCACCAAGCACTGATCCAGTTAAAGAACAACACAAATGTTTTATGTTTTTAATAAAGACAGAATTCTACAACTAAAAGTCACAACTTAAAAGTGGAATAAAATGCATGTCTCTTTTATTTCAGAGTTCCTCTCCTTAAACAGGACAACCACTCAGTTAAACATCAATATTATTCCTGTGTTCCTAAACAAATTCTGATCTTATTTGTTTTTGGCTATCATAATTATGATTTCTTCTCTCTTTTAACATAACACAAAGCAAATGACTATCAATAATCAATAATCACTTGGAGATATGTACAATATTTACAAAGTACAACACTGTTATGGGAGTCCTCTCAGTTCTTTGGTTCAACCAGTCTGCAAATTATCCTCATAGCTCATCTGGAGGCTTCACTCCCTAAAAAGATGAATATAATTTCGAGTCAAAAAAACACCCAGCTCCTCAATATCGTCGATTCATCTTCTTGAACTTCTCGTAATGGTAGTCATCAGTAGCCTTTTCATTGTTGGGACGTTTACGGTAGTTAGGTGGTGAGGATGCTGTGGAGAAACAGGAGAAGGCATAAAGACTGATCAGCAACTGTTATCTTTTTAAAAAATATGTTGCAAACAACAGCAACTGCCAGACAGAATACAAAAAACACAAATGTCATATACTATAAGAAGAGTGTGACTATGTACGCTCTGCTTACCCTCTGGACCTGGTTTCTCAGTGTCGCCCACACGCAGCGGCCTTGCTTTGGGCTCTTCTCTGTGTCTGTGGTGCCTCTGTGGTGCGTTAACATCCTCGTGATAGACTGAAAGGAGACATTTGTATAGTTAGCCAACCTTTCACAACTCATCACCTTCTACTGTTTTCTTTATTTAAACCACCACATTGACAGAACTCACAGCGGTTGTGTTGGACATAGTTGACGGCGATGTTGGTCGGCACAAATGATGTGCCGTTGTCTTTTTTCTTGTTCCTCTGTTCTGCCAACAGCTTGGCTTTTGCCTCCTCTGTATGGATAATGTTCTTTATCTTTGCACTGGGAAAGATACAACAGGCTATTAGTAACTGTTACATCCTGTTGTCAGGTAGTCACTGCCATGTCAAAAGGTCTCGCACATAATAAAAATACATATTTTCGTGATTTTAAAAAACTAAATACACAGATCCTTTTGAGATTCTTCTCTACGTACTCAATACCAAGATCAACCTCCGGGATCCCACTCAGCATCTGATTGGATAACATCTCCTCTGTCTTCTTGGCAGAGTTCACTCGGATGCTCTCGGGCAGCTCATACAGGTGGTCCTCTGCATTCTTCACCTTAACTTTTTGTTCCTCAGCTTCCACGAGGCCCTTCTTCTTTTTCAGCTCTGTCTCGATGTATTTCATCCTTTGAGGATAGATTTTTGAAAAAACATACAGCTGTGAATATTTATATGAAGCACTAAGTAAGCAGCTGTGTGGGAGTGATCATAACTTGAGTGTATCCTGAATATTAGGGATTAAATGTGTGAAATGAAAAAGCACGCTTACATGTCTGCATCCTCATCTCTTCTGTTAGTTTCAGCTGAAAAGGAGGTTCCCAGGTTGAGGTCTGTCTCATCTTCTGTCCTGCATGTGGAAACAAAAGGTCATCTTAAGTCAAATCATGTCTCATGAAAAGACAAATTTTGACATACCAATGCATGCATGATAATTATCCACAAAAAACAAAAAAAGTAGTTGGTTTTACTTACATGTCTCTATTCCTATCTTTGACTTTCTTCATGTCTACAACCCCTCCAGTTTTCAGCTTAAAGGGGTCATTCTGAAAGAAAAGTTTATTTTTGACAATGAGATAAACATAAAGCTAACAAGTTTACCAGACAAACATGTGACTTATTCAAAGAAACTACAACTTGTAATTTGTCACTTACATCAATTTCAGCCTCTGGTGGCAGTTTCTCTCCTACCAACAAGGCGGTAACACTGAACAAAAGGAAAATATAAACATCAATTTACAACCAGTGGTGGAAAGTAAGTACATTTACTCAAGTACTGTACTAAAGTACAATTTTGAGGTACTTGTACTTTACTTGAATATTTCCATTTGATGTTACTTTACACTTCCACTCCACTACATTTCAGAGGGAAATATTGTACTTTCTACTCCACTGTGTTAATTTGACAGCTTTAGTTACTTTTCAGATGAAGATTTGACACAATGGATAATATAACAAGCTTTTAAAATACAACACATTGTTAAAGATGAAATCAGCGGTTTCCAACCTTTTGGGCTTCTGATGTTTTACAAAAAGTAGTGTGTAGTCGGGGTCACATTTCATATGTCTATGATTGTTAACAGCTCCACCAAATTTTTCCCTCTAAACTTCTCACATGGTTTCATTTCAATAAATGTTCAAATGATCCAATAATTCACCAAAGATCAAAGATTAGAGAAAAAGTCCAAAAACTGGAAACAGATTTGTGTATCAGAACTTTGTTTTTTCCACTTCCCTCTCCCTCCCATCAATCATCTCACGACCCCTCAGATTTATCTGGTGACCCTTTGGAGGGACCTGACCCCTAGGTTGGGAACCACTAGACTAAACAAGGCTACTGTATATAAAGTAGTTCAAATTAGCTCCACCTCGAGCAGCTACAACAGTAACATGCTGCTTACACACTGATGTTTCAGTATTAATAATCTAATGATGTCATATATGATAATATATCAGTCACAGGGACCAAACCACTACTTTTACTGCAATACTTAAATTACATTTTACTGCTAATACTTATGTACATTTAAGTGGGATTTTTCATGCATGGCTTTTTTTACATTGCTATATTGGTACTTTTACTAAAGTAAAGGATCTTAATACTTCTTTCGCTGTAAACTACTGAGGTGTGCTCAAAGTTCCGTTGAATTCACGTTACCTGACTCCGCTCTGTCGTTTCCGCAAACTCTGAAGTTCTTTGGCCTCCTCTACTTTTGATCTAAAGAAACAAGAAATAAATATGATGTCCCTAATTAAAAACTACAACTAAAACCAAATGCACATAGTTAATAAATTAATAAATAAGTAGTTGCCGTTTTAAGCGTAAGCCACATTTACACAAAGCGGTTTGCTAGGTTAGCTACTATAACATGACAAAACAAAGTATTTTACCTGACTTCTTCAGTTGTCTCATCCTCCTCGACATCTGACGAGTCCTTTCTCCTCCTAAAGTTTTTCCCACACGGCATTTTTAATGCAACTTCACTTTACTTCTATGCTTTTGTAAAATAAAACGGCGCTGGTCTACGATGGCAGACTGTTCGTTATCGAGTGGGGAGAACTTAAGCAAACGCACAATAATAGTGCGTCACTTCCGCTAATGGGACCCGAGGACTTCCGTTCTTGTTTAGGTAACCATAACAAACATGGCGACTTACAGACAGGTCGGCAGGTTGTTGGGTATTTCAGCAAGACTTTCGCGACCGTAAGTTTACATGTTTCTAAGTTGTGAGAGTGCCATGTCCTCTCACTTTGCTCGTATTGATGTATTGGCTTCATAAGTACCGGCTGACGTTAACTATTAACGACTAACTGGCTAAGTCACGCAGTGACGCAGCCTGATTAGATGATGCTGCCTTGTCTGATTGTTGTAACTCTTTGGATCACAGTCTGGGTTTTAAGCTTTTTTTACACTGATCAACAAAAATGACCATTGACTGTCATCTTTTGAACAAATTTATACAAATTGCATTAATTAAGTTCAAAATAAATCAGATCTACGGAAGGGGATTAGTGTCACGTGAATTTCTTTTTCTGAAAGGGGTTTAATTATGGCTTTTGCTACGATGTCTAACGTTAACACTCTTTCACAAAAGTAAGTGGTGCAAAAACGGAGAATCAGCCGCCAGTCATCATTGTTTATGTCTCCCTTATCGTTCCCCTTAACTCTAAATCGGAAGCTAACTTCAGTGCTGATCAAATGATTGCATCATATAAACCCCTTGAGGTCCAAATTTTAACTAATTGTGACCTTTAACCAGTGATGGAAGTATTCAGATCCTTTACTTTAGTAAAAGTACAAATACAGCCATGAAAAAATACTCTATTACAAATAAAAGTCCTGCATGAAAAATCCTACTTTAGTAAATATACATAAGTAGTAGAAGCGAAATGTAGTTAAAATATTGTAGTAAAAGTATTGGTTTGGTCCCAGTGACTGATATATTATTATATATGACATCATTAGATTATTAATACTGAAGCATCAGTGTGTAAGCAGCATGTTACTGTTGTAGCTGCTACTAATCATCGTTATTTTACGTCATCATCATCAGCATTACATTGTGGCATTTTTAGCTGAAAGTTGTGTACATGCCATAGATTCTATTTTTTTTTTTTATTATTCCATTGTGGAATTTTTGAGGGCACTATATAGTGGATATATCTAATAAAATGGCGGAGGCTAAATGTAGTGCACTGTATAGTAAATTGTAAGGGTGTAACGGATGGTAGGTGATCCGTGATCCGTACAGATCGCCCTCCACGGTTCGGCACGCATGTGAACCGCGAATAAATTGCAAAATGTAATGTCTCATTTAAGACAAAGAAAACAAACTGCTGTAACTACAAGTCATGGACAGACAGCTAACAGGGATTTTGAAAATCAAAGACCAAACCAGCATCTAACGGGTCCGAAGTGACATCTGCAGGTATAACGTTATTTACATGTTGTTTAATGTGCTGCAGCAGAGCAGCTAATTAGCCTTTTAGCTGCTAAATGACGTTAGCGGTGAATGTTTGTTTGGTGGCTCGTTCAACAAACAATCATGCTTCATATTGCAATTTAATTTAACAATTGAGCTTTGAATATTTTATATATTTTAATATTTTATTTAAACATTGGACATCTTGAATGTTGATTTAATTTAAGACCATGGGCAAAAGTTCCTTGCTTTAAGTGTTTTACAGAATATATGGAAAGCAAAGTTTTATTTGTCTCCCTCTTTTTTTCTTTTTCTTTTCTTTTTTTTTTTTTTTTTTTGCTGATCCGAAAAATGATCCGATCCGTGACTCAAATCCGTGATACGATCCGAACCGTGAGTTTTGTGATCCGTTGCACCCCTTGTAAATAGGGAGTGATTTCAGACACAGCCTCAGCTTTTGACTGGAAATTGACTAACTAGGAACTTCCAAATAAATATATTTAACTCACAATAATTAAACACACCTTGATTACACACAGGTGGCCTCCATTCAATCAATCATGTGACATCTGATAACAGTTGGCTGCACCAGTGATGATTCAACTTTGTCATAGTGAACGACATGACTACTTTCGCAATATTTTGTGTCGAGTCTCTTGCTGTTTACACATGTCAAGGATGTTTAACCAGTCCACTGTTATTCAAAGATGTAAAACAATAAAACAAAGAGGTTTTCCATCCCTCATTGTGTACTATGTATATTTATATAAAGTCCTATTGTGTATATCTGACTGTGTTTTAATTCCAGTAGTCACGCCACCCTTCATTATATCTGTAAAAGCTTTATAGAAATAAAGTTAATCAGTATTACAATTAAATGCAGATGTGAATGAGCATCCTCCATGTATCACTCATTGTAAGGCTAGGTAACCTGTTGTCCCCTGTATCAATTGATATTACTCCTGTGTATTAACACTGTGTACAAAAGGGTTTTAGAAGATTAGACTTACTAAACAAATTCTTTGAACCAGTTACTGCCACATCCTCAAGTGTAAATGTGGAATATTCAGATTTTTAGCAGCATGAATGCATTAATAAAGTGTGGTTTTAACTGTAATTACCTTATGAATCTCTGTCCGCTATTTGCAGTGTTAGTCTTGCTGGCTGTGGATACCGGAGCGCTGGATTGCACTGGCTGTCACATAACACTGGAGTCACAAACAGATGGCCACAAAACCCCCATTGGATTGTCCCTGGTGTGTATTCCTGTAGCACTCTTCTGGATCTCTATGAGAAACACATTATAATGACTAATGTTACCGTTCTCTCTGCAGGGAGGACCATGTTTGTGCAGACACAGGACACACCAAATCCAAACTCCCTAAAGTTTCTCCCCGGTCGTATAGTTCTTGAGGAGGGAACTATGAATTTTGCTGGCCCTCGTGATGCGTACAGCTCACCCTTAGCCAGGTATGTGACTTCTTAAATACAAGCTTACTGAACAAAGAGTAACAGGCTTTTTTCACAGCAGGGAAAACACAAGTATAAATAATAATATTGGCCATGTTCCAATGTTTCACAGCTAAATTGTACACAGCCATTATTATCATTTGTTACACTTGTGTTTAGCAAGTCACCTGTGAAGGTTTATTCACCTGTTATACAGCTGTATGACTCGCAAAACAAGTTTTAAGTCTTGTAAGCCAAAGTAAATAGTAGTAAGACTTCAATGTGCTGCTCAGAATATCATTGAGTCCTTAAAACTGAGAACATTTTTTATGATCCAACCCATAATTTTGTGAAACCTTGTGTGTCTTTCAAAGCATAAATTCATTATGTTATTCTCATGCAATTCACATTTTCAGTGAGATACTGAATTTGTGTTTGCTTGTCTTTTACATCAAATTGAGCTTGAAATCATTCAATTTTAACAGTTGTAAACTGAAATACTGCAAGTGCTGTGTCACAATAATATATGATAATATATTAGATCTAGTATAACTGTTCATCACATGAGCAAAGGACTTGTTGACAATCCTTGGTGACTCAATTTCAATCTCTTGAAGTGTTTTTCTTAACTTTTGTGTATTGAATTTTATTATTTGGAGTATTCATACCTTTAGTATAATTGTTAAGTGGTCTGTGTATGTGTGTTTATGTTTTTTGGATTTTTTCATGAAGTAGTGGATGAGCCAAAGACAATTTCCCACTTTTGTGAATGATACGTTATTCTAATCTAATCTAATCTAATCTAATCTAATCTAATCTAATCTAATCTAATCCTATACATGTCTGAAGCCAAAAGGGAATTGTTCAGATATAATTTAGTTTTGATGGATTCTGTTGCAATTTGACATTTTAATTCCAAACATTGACATTTTATTTTTACAGTTTTATCTTATATTCATGTTAATAAAGTATATTATATGGTATTACCCATCATTGATAATGTATACATAGACACTATATATGTTTGTGCACTTTTTTAAACATACTATCCATTCTATATCCATCTATCGATTTTGTCTGTAATATAATTTTAATGTTATTATCATATCATAAATGTACCAAACCCTGAATAATGTTCTGTATTGTCTTCAGACAGCTATTTAGGATTGATGGTGTCAAGAGTGTGTTCTTTGGCCCCGACTTTATCACCATAACAAAGGTAAAACCAGGCCCAGTTGAATGACCAGCACAGTGTGACATACATTAATCTCATTGTTTGTAATTGCTTGTTTCCTTTCTCTCTACATTTAGGCTGATGAAAATATGGAATGGAAAGTAATCAAGCCTGATGTCTTTGCTGCCATTATGGACTTTTTCACCTCTGGACTTCCTGTCGTCAATGAGGACAGCAAACCCAGTGCAGATACAGGTAAGAATTCAACCAACTGTGCGTAACAAAATGTTTAAACAGAGAAAACACTTAGTGCCAGCTGTTGATGAGTGCCTCCTCTTCTCTTTTCAGCACCGTCTGATGATGATGATGAAGTAGTTGCTATGATCAAAGAACTGCTGGATACTCGAATAAGGTAGCTGCTGTTGTTGTGGTTCTCGTGAAGACACATTATAATATCAGGTTTGGTCCCTGTTACCGTGGCATTCTGTCTTTTCTCCACACTTATTGCTGTTGTTTTCCTCCAGGCCAACAGTGCAGGATGACGGAGGTGATGTTCTGTATCGAGGGTTTGAGGACGGTGTCGTTAAATTGAAGCTGCAGGGCTCCTGCACCAGCTGTCCCAGTTCTATTGTTACTTTGAAGAGTGGGATCCAAAACATGCTGCAGTTTTACGTCCCCGAAGTGGAATCAGTGGAGCAGGTTTGTTCTCCTGCCAGATAATATACTATAAAAATGCTGCTTAATTTAGTCACAGTGGTGCACACCTCTTATAACTGACCTCCTCATTTAAATTTTGTATTCAGCTATTGAAGGGAATCAAAATGGTTATTACAGTGCAATTAGTTTATGTTTTATTGTCAAAAGCATCTGTTGTGATGCAGGGAAGCTCCTCTTATTCTCTGCCATCCACTCAGTGAAACAGGAGCAGATTCTACACTAAACTGCTTGATTTATTATAGTGCAAAGCAAATGTTATCAACATCTGATGATATTTTGCCTAAACTTCACATTATATTTTTGAAATAAGTGGTTATTGTGGGTTTTTTTTTATAAAGATCCCAAATGATTAATTGCTGAATAAATTACAAGCCAGTATTTGTTAAAACGTGATTTTCCAAAGGGGGTTTTAACAGATGTTTTGTGTTGTAAATTTGTTTTTTATTAAGTGAAAAACTGCATATTTAAATTCACACAATCAGCACACATATTATAGAGCAACAAAACAAAAATGCATAAAAGATGTAATCTGCAAAAAATGGTGAAATTGTTAATAAATATTGTTATGTTTTTTGTTTTATTTCCACAGGTGAAGGATGAGGAAGAAGAGGAGGCTGCTCAAGTTTAAAATGACACTGAAACCAGAACCACATTTTCACATTCCTCCCCACCCTGGCCGAACTATAGGTGCAATAAAATAAGCATCTTCCTGCCTGGTATTTAGCATAGCTGTGTGGGAGTACTCATCATCACCATCATCATCATCACGCAGATTTTGGTTATTTGTTTTTTGTATACTGACAGTATTTCAGAAGAGCTCAGTCATAGAAACTGATGTGTGTAGAGCTGAAATAAATTGTATTTATTATTTCACAGTTTTCTGAATCAGTCACTAGTCAAAGCAGCTTTCAGTTTTGAAAAAACATACTGTATGTATATAAATAAAGTTTATTGAAATATTTTATAATTGTGTCTTGATCTGTCTTACCTAATCCAACAGTTTGTTTTGTGTGTGTGTGTGTGTGGAAAGAATCATGATTTTGTTTTACAAGCTACATCCAGAGCCAACATGAAAGATTTGCATCTAACAAAACAGATGTAAAACAAAGATTTATGTTGCATTAGAGTACCAAACACGTTTTATAGGCTCATTATGATATTTAAATAGAGATTACTATCTTAGTAATATATATAACATAATTTCTTAAAATTTGATCTTAGAAATCTAAACATGTTGAAAATTAAAATGGATTCAGTATTCTTCACCAGTTACATACCTGGCTGGCAGAGATTGCTTTGAAATACCATTTATATGATCAATAGGGAGATGCCATTTACCATTTACACAAAATATGATTTAAAGTAATATGAATAAATTAAATGAATAAAAGTGCCTTGATTGTGTGGGTTGTGCTGGAGGACTTTGGAGTAGAGACGTCAGTATTTCGAAGATCCTGGTGACACTGAAGGATTTGGCAACTATTGTATTCTATAGGGTATTTAATAATAATACATTGGATTTGTACCGCACTTTTCATTCACAGTGAAACTCTGTGCCACAATATCAGTAACATATATCAGTATCAGTAACATAGAACACAATATAAAGAAAATAAAGAGGTATTAGTTATCTGTATCTCTATGTTTGAGAAACACATCATAATGACTAATGTTCCCTGCAGGAAGGAGGATGTTTGTGCATACACAGGACACATCAAATCCAAACAGCCTAAAGTTTCTGCCATTTGACAGTATATTAGAATATAATAAATGAACAAATCTGGCCAATAATTAATTGTTTTACCATATTCTGTATTCATCTGCAGTTGGCAGAGAGCACAGGTCTGTTATTGTGCCGTGGTGTTGGTTTTACGTGCGCTGCTGGATGGCAGCAGGATCTGACTGCCCTTTTCGCGGATCTGCATCCTGATGCCACGTCAGGACTCGGTAGATGCAACTTGATTGGCAGGGCGGATCGACCAATGAGAGGGCGCCATGGAAGAAGGCGGTTGGCTCTGATTCAGTGGACTCAGAAGGGGGCGAACCTTAGCTGACAGGCATTAACTGGCAGCCAAACTGCAGACATGTGTGGTAAGTGTTCAATTCATTCTACGTTTATACGATTAAGTGTAAATGGCATATTATTCTTTACCTATCAGAACAGCGAATAAATTAAATATGAACCACTAACATCATCGTTAATGTCAGAGTGAAAGCGCAAGTCAGTTGAAATTAGCTAGGGGTGGCTAACCTGAGTTAGCGAACATGAGATGGTGCTACTGATGCTGTTAGCTTGCTAAGTAACTTATGAACCAAGCGATGGTTCTCTTTTACTGTATATGCTTGGCTTTGTGTTGAGAGATCAAGAGTGTCAAGCGGCAAGTCGACATCTGAAAGCAAGCTTGAATAAATGAATTGCTGTCTTTCTGCTAACGCCAGACAGCTAACGATATTAACGTTACGCCCATCGCGTAACTTTCCACTGAATCTTTGTCACTGTGGTTTGTTGATCTAAATGTGTTTGTGAGCTCATGTTGCCGTTAACATAGTTTATGTGCTTAAGGTAATGGAAGCGTGAACAGAGGTGATGCATTGGTTGGATACAGTCATACCAGTGCTGTCACGCTGAGATTACTGGGGAGGAGGGGAGAACACGGAAAATGATGACTGATGTATTACCAGAGAAATGTAGTTGAGATGCTTCACTAGGATCTATCACTGTCTCACACTGTGTCTCCTGACTGATAAGTGATGCCTCTCTGTCTCCTATCACTGTCACTACAATCTCTGAGGGCACCAGATAGACTAGTTGGTATTTTTAGGACACCAAAACAGATGCTTTTCTATCTGCTGTCACAGCAATTTTAGGTCAATTTTGACTCTTAAACCTTTCCCTCAAACAAAGGGGGGTGTTGTGATGTTGCCCCCTTGCTGCAGCACTTTCCCTTGGCGATTTGCCCTTCTCTGCCTCCCTCCATCAACTGCTGTGCTGAATGAATGCTCTGTTGAACCGGGCAGCCCTCTGGCTCCACATTTGCATCTATCTGTCAGTGCTTAGCTGTCTAACAGGGCTGCATTTCATGCTTCCCAATTGGCCCTTTAAGGTAATGCTCCTGTCAGTGTGAGTTAGTTGTTGGGACATGCTGTAGATGCCAAATATGTAAGAACTGATGAGTATTGTTGGGATTTGTCAATAAGATGATTACTGTGGGCCTGTGATTGTAGCGTATTAGTTTTTGAGTCGGTTTTGTTATCGTACACGAAGAAATCTCAGTCAGATTTGTACACTGCAAACACCTTAAATGATAAACAGATTATTGGCAGACTATTGATGCCATGTGCAGTCATAGCATCTTGTACCAAAACCAAAAACTATTAGTTGAGATTTCTTCCTTCCCCTCCCTTTCCCAAGGCAGGAGATATCAGCTTGCGAAACACAGAGACTATAGATAAAATCCATTGTTTCTAAGCAGGTCTTGCTGTTTTTCCAGTGCAGTAACCTTTCCTGTAAGACTGGTTCTCATGTAATACTCCCATTTGGTTTTTTGACATGACACATATAGTAGAGGCTGACATCACTAAGTAATGCTTGGCATCCACTGTTGTTGTTATTAGGGGCTGGTCAGAAATTCTGTAAACTGACTTTTGGTGAAATCATATCATGACATTATGATTTTATCATATTTGTATAAAATTCTGTAAAAAAATTAATTTAAAAACTGAACAAATAGGGTTTTTGTTTTACATGTGGAGAGTTGTGCTGGTGTAATGAATAATACTGGAGTACTGATTATGTAATATGCAACTTTGCCGACATTTTCCATTTCATGATTGGAAAAATAAATATTGTAATATAGGCTTGGTTTTAGTCATATCACCCAACCCTAGTCATTGTATTTCCTTCCTTACATCTACAGGGATCCACATGAGAGTCAACAGCAAAACAGTGCTGAATTATCAGCTAACTAACACAGTCACATGGATGCTGGGCTGAAATTCTTTACAAAAAAAAAAATAAAGCACTGAATCTTGACATTTTCTTCTGCTCCCCAGGAATCTTTGCCTATCTCAACTACCATGTGCCGAGGACTCGCCGTGAGATCCTTGAGATCCTCCTCAAAGGCCTGCGACGTCTGGAGTACAGAGGCTACGACTCTGCCGGTTAGAGAGACGGAAAAGGCTAATATCACCAACATGCACTGGCTTGTTTATCAGGCCCCTTCCCTTTACTATCTCCTCACAGGACAGTTAGTCTGATATCGCCACAGAGTAACTGGTAATATTTAGGTCTGGCCAAGATAACGTTAGTGCAGCATAAAAATTGTCTGTTTTTTTATGTTCTCATGAGCTAAGAATACAAAACAAGACTGATGTTTTCTGTGAATTATTGAACAGCCATTATCATGTCGCTGGGTTACACTCACCACACAACTAATGGAGCTAATTTACTGTAAGTTAAGTCCATTTGCATTTTGCTCAGCTCTGAAGGATTTTTGCATGCATGAAGTGAGTGTAGCAGCTTCTTATGTTGGAGTTCTGCTCCAAAATGAGACTTGTGTGGACAGAGAAACAGGACATGATTTGCAAAATGATGAAACCAGCATAACGGAGGATTTCGGAAAGGGAGCGGCATCAGTGAAGGGAATCTGAAACATGCATTTTATAACCTGTTGGTACTTAATTTTCATGCAGTGTCTGATTTGTTTGCTTTCATTAGGTGTAGGAATTGATGGCGGTAACGGCAAGGAATGGGAGTCTAACGCCAAGTCTATCCAACTGATCAAGCAACGTGGAAAAGTGAAGGCTCTTGACGAGGAGATCAACAGTGAGCATTAACATATGAATTCTTGATTTCTCATCTGTAATCTGTGACACAGTCAGGATACTGAATATTCTGTGTGCTGTGCTTGTTTGTAGAACAGGAGAATATGGACCTGGATGTGGAGTTCGATGTTCACCTCGGCATTGCTCACACCCGCTGGGCCACCCATGGTGTGCCAAGCCCAGTTAACAGTCACCCACATAGATCTGACAAGACAAATGGTCAGTCGTGTTGATGACAGAAAGTCTCTTTAAAGCTAACTCGCTACACACAGCTTGAGGTTTTTACTTTTCTCAGTATTTGATGACCTAGATACACCTCTCCGTTGTCACTGTTGTAGTCATTTCCTGTTTGGAGCATTTTTTCTAATCTGTAAGAATCTAATCATTATTGATATTGCTAAAGCATTTCCTTTCAGTGATATCCTGTAACTATACATGTGTTTTATACATGAGTTTTTGTAATATAATAGTTTGCTTATAAAATAATGCCCTTTGGTAACCTTAAAAGCTTTTGATGTCTCGAGCTTCATGATATATTTGTCTGGTTTGCAGAGTTCATTGTTATTCACAATGGAATTATTACCAACTACAAAGACCTGAGGAAATTCCTGGTGAGCAGACGTTTTTTTTTTTAATCTGTCATTTCATTATCCTCATACATGTCATACTCAAGAATTTACTCTCTCATTCCGTCTCCACAGGAGAGCAAAGGCTACGAGTTTGAGTCAGAGACCGACACAGAGACGATCGCCAAACTTGTGAAGTACATGTACGATAACCGGGAGAGTGACGACATCAGTTTCGCCACACTGGTGGAACGGGTGACCCAGCAGCTTGTAAGGGCTTGCTCGCATGCACTACTGCCCCTGAAATGATCGGCAGATAGAAGAGCCTCTCTGATGTGTTTGTTCTTTCATCTGACAGGAAGGAGCTTTTGCCCTGGTCTTCAAGAGTGTCCATTACCCCGGGGAGGCAGTTGGCACAAGGTACACTGCCGCTGATGCTGTCAAACTGTTATTTATTGTAGATCCAGGTATTGTCGACTTGTAAAAAGTCTTAAAATAAATCACTCAAAGTTAATAACATCATTTTAAATACAATTACAACTTATTCTTGGCATTTTTCTTACACTATCTGTTTGTAGTTTTAACAATTTTATTAGCTGATGTTTTTCATTCATACCCTGCTGCATGTAGAGATTCCTATATTGGTTACGATTTGGTGCAACATAAATGATATTTCCTTTTGTGTAGGAGGGGAAGTCCTCTGCTGATTGGAGTGCGAAGTGATCACAAGCTATCCACAGATCATATTCCTGTGCTCTACCGCTCCTGTAAGTTTACATTTCTCTTTTTGGTCCAATTTGCCAGCATGTGATTGGATCAGCAGGACTGAGACCCAGTTTCTTTTTTCTTTTTTAAATTTCTCAGCCGGTAAAGAGAAGAAGAGCTGCAGCGCTCTACCCAGGACAGACCAGGATACCTGCCTGTTCCCTGTGGATGAGAAAGCTGTGGAGTACTACTTTGCCTCTGATGCAAGGTAACCACACAGCTGTGTCTTTTGCAGCCACCTTTTCAACTTCAAGCCACCATGAAACATTCTCCCCGGTTTCTATATGTCTCAGCTTTAGAGTGTAAATCACAAGACTAATGTAGTTTTTTGGTCTGTCACTTTCGTCACGGCAGCGCAGTGATCGAGCACACAAACCGGGTGATCTTCCTGGAAGACGACGATGTGGCGGCCGTGATGGAAGGCAGGCTGTCCATTCACAGGATAAGACGGAGGGCCGGAGACTACCCAGCCCGCGCCATCCAGACTCTGCAGATGGAGCTGCAGCAGATCATGAAGGGTAAGTAGAGGGTCAGACTTTGTTCTGTTAATTTTCTTTTCCCACCATATATTGCCTCTGGCTGTATTTGCAAATAAATCCCAAGTACCACTGCCCTATAATTTGTCCAGAACCCTGTTATTACTGCACAAGTGGTACTAAAACAGTAGTTATATAGCTGAAGTGGCTTTTAACTTTCAGCCTTGAGGCCTTGCTAGACATCATCCAGGTAGTTACAACGCTGCTTCATCACTCACACCCCCAGGGAAGTCATCAAAGTGACTCCTGAAATCCAGGATGCTTCACTTTACACCCATCCCCCCCCAGCCTCCCTCTAGTTAAGATACAGTGCAGTTAAACTGAAACAGTGAATATGAAGTGTATACATTACAGCTTTCATTTGAGACTGAGGACAAACGGTGTAGGAACTGTTGACATTTTACACATAAACCCTCGATTTTAGGGACTAAAATGTATTGGTTAAATTAAAAAAAATGTTTGCTTTGGCTATATGTTTAGGATTCTTGTTTTACATTTGGCAGACTGTTTATAAAAGGGCTTTGAAACACCCACAAATACCCTTGAAGCACCTGATTTAAAATCGTAGTGTGTTACTGTCCCTATAACTTCAGCACTGCTCTTGTAAGTGTGGATTTTCTATTTCCCTCTCCCTCACTGGCTCTTCCTCAGTTGTCCAGCAGAGAGCAGAGGTAAGCTGATGTTGGCTGGACTCGACATTCCTTTGTGGTCCTGTCATTACTCAGCCTCTCTCCTCTGTCTCAGATTTTGGAGCCATTCTGCTGAATAACCTAATTCGCATGACCCAGATTGCTGTCAGAGGCAGGCCGAAAAGCGCCCGCATATTTCACTGTCACAGTTTGTTATTGATGGAAAAACCCTATCTCCCTGATGTCTCATATGTTTGTTTTCCTTAATTAAAGAGGTGGCTTACTCTGTGTGTCTGACTATGTTAATAAAGCAATAAAAAAAAGATGTAGGAGCAACTCCCTGCATTCCCAGGAAGGCTTGCTTATCAGTAAAACATTGTAAAGATTGCTCTTGGACTGTGTGTCATTAATGTGTGTCAACATGACCCTTTTCAGATTCCCTCATCCGACACTTTGTAAAAAGTCCATCAGTGTTTTTAAGAGGCATTTACCTTTTTTTTTTTCTTTTTTTTTACAAGTGTTGGAAATGTTCCCCTTATTTCTGATCCTCCCATTGCAGGCAACTACAGCTCCTTCATGCAGAAGGAGATCTTTGAGCAGCCGGAGTCTGTTGTCAACACCATGAGAGGAAGAGTCAACTTTGATGACAACACAGGTGAGAGAAGTGTCCGATCAGTGTCTCAGTGGAGTGTTGATGCATTAACACACATTATAAATGCACTATTTTCCCACTCTGTCACCATTTATTATATTTAGGTTTTACACTATCATAACTCTTGGATTGCCAAGATTTAAATAACCTCTAAAAGTGCAAACAGTTGCTCTTGTTGCTCTTGTCTTTTTCTTTTCATGCATTTTGCTCAAACACAGGATTTGAAAAGGAAAAGCACATAAGAACATTGACTATTTTTATTGCTTGCATACCACTGCATGTCATAACAATAATCAAATAGTCTTAAAGAGTTTACTTCCTTCCTTTTTTCTCTTGTATGCATTAATATAACAGAGTTGCATACATGTAAAAACACAACACATAAAGAAAAGCCTTGCGAGTGACTGAAATTCTTTCTCAGCATTCTCATGGGCCCTTTTTTGCCGTTTTTTAACAAGGTGGAAAATGATGATGATGGATTGGTTGTTCGGTTTGGTTTTCAGTGACACTCGGTGGACTGAAGGACCACATCAAAGAGATCCAGAGGTGTCGGAGACTTATCCTTATTGCCTGTGGCACCAGCTACCACGCTGGGGTAGCGGTGAGTAGCTACCAACCAAACACAAAAAAAAAAAAACCAACATCATGGAAACATGTCTGCTTTGACTTCCACATTGAATCCATCAGAGTAGTTGGAAATGTGATGTCTATATTGTAGACACAGGTGCGAGGTTTGTGTGCTGCATTCACTCAGCTCTCAGTTCATCTAGTTTGTTTTAACAGAATGATGCTGAGCAGTGCTCTGTTACTTTCCCAGACCCGCCAGGTCCTGGAGGAACTAACCGAGTTGCCTGTCATGGTGGAGCTGGCCAGCGACTTCCTGGACAGGAACACACCCGTCTTCCGAGACGACGTCTGCTTCTTTATCAGCCAGTCAGGTGGGGAGACCGGTGCCATCTGGACTTGATCTAGTGCGCATTCCCGATTTGTCCCCACTTTCCATCCCAGGGAGCCACTCTGGTTCTTCCTGATTTATGTTTTCCTTATCCTATGCTTGAGTTTTATCAAACTGTTGAGTAAAACTTCTGCTGTGCTGTTGAGTTTTCTATTCCCAAACTGCTCTGTTGTAGCCTAGCGAATAAGGATTCTTTTTGTGTGTGTTAATGCGTGTAATATCTCTGTGGTCCACCTTGTGGTTTTTCTGTAAAGCTGTTTCAGGGTGTTGTATAGTGCAAAAGCTATTTCATAACAAACTCATAAATCAGCATAATTATATTGTCAGAAGTGTTACATTGCATAAACTGTTATTTTTTCCATTATTGTCAATCTTTCAGGGGAGACTGCTGACAGCCTAATGGCCCTGCGCTACTGCAAGGAGAGAGGGGCTCTGACTGTGGGTGTCACCAACACAGTGGGCAGCTCCATCTCCAGGGAAACTGACTGCGGAGTTCACATCAACGCCGGGCCAGAAATCGGAGTAGCCAGCACCAAGGTGAGCCGTGATAGCCGTAGCTTGGGTTTACTCTCTCAGCTCTTTGATGACCTTCAGTACGTATGTTACAACCCTTAATGTTTTTACCTTAAAACACATTTATTACACACTACTGTCCCTCAGTGACCGAAACAATACACTTGTTTTTCATCATCTAACAGAACAGTTTCTGCGGTGGGGGAGAAAAATTTGTCCTCTAGTGGGATTACTTTAGTCCCACTCTTAAATGCCTTTGCTGGTCTGGTCATATTAGTCATACAGATGAATGGAGTGGTTGCATTTTTAACTTGCGGTTACAGATTTTAGCATCTTGGGGAAATTTTGTTTTGGACTGTGTAGCAGCTTGGTTAAAGATAATAAATTCATACCAATATCAAAAGCTGGAATGGATGTCCAGGTTAAAGCCACTAAAAAATACAATCAAAATATTCAACAACTCTTTTGCCATAAATTATGAGTTTTATTGAAAGCACACCTGCCAATGGTCTAACTCTTCACAAAAAGGACGCGTGCCAGTACTCATGGAAAAGACGGAATATTTGGTGACGACTCAAGTGAAGGAGATTCATATATACAGCACAGGAGCTAATGGATACTCACTATTTTTTCAGCTGAGAAAAACAATGGGTCCGTCTTTGTTTTGACACAAGAATTTGTGCAGGGGAACTGCAACATTTTCATCCGCAGCAGTAAACAGTTAGCACTTAAAGAAAGAACTTAAGCTTTTTATATTTTGGGTAAACTGACACTTAGATTCTGAGCGTGAAGCAACTGTACACCAATTTGTTACATCATCTCATAAATGAACCCAACGCCCACTGACACTGAATGAAACCCAGATGAAAACTCCATTGTGTGTCTGGTCCCGCCTCTTGGAAGCTGACTTTTTTTTTTTCTCTACTCTGATCCCACGGGGAGGTGAAGAAGCCTGATATTCTCATCTCAACTCATGTAAAGTCAGGATCAGTGGTTTTCTGCCTCTCTTCACTCAACCCCCCTCCAACCTCTCTAAACCAAAAGGATTTGCCAGTTTGGGCCTGAAGTAGTGGAGCCTCAGTTAAGTTAGCGAGCACAGACCAAGAGAGTGGAGCAGGTCTCTCCCTGGCCCAGCCCTTGGGCTTGGCTCTGGGGCTTTTGTGCTGCTCCAAAGCCCCAAAGCACGCCTCGGAGACGCCATCATTTACTGCTTGGCTGGCTGGGCCACACACCCAGCGCAACCAAATGCTGCTCAACCTAGGTCATCAAATCACTGGAGAACATGTATTGCACCCATCTGCTAAATGACTGCTAGACCTCTATTTTCTATGTTTTATGCTAATTTGATATTTTTTCTTAACTGAAACAGAGAAATGAACCTCTTTCCGATTCCTATGATCATATTCGAGATTTATGGAAACAGTTTTTCCAAAGTTTGAGGCAAAATACTTTGATGCTATCTAAAGGCAAATCCTGTTGGCAGGTCAACTGACAGACAGTGGAAGACCGCCTTTGTGATTTACATAAAAGTATCCATCGGGAAGTTTGTTTTCTGGTTTACATCTCTTTCTGTTTGAGAAGAAGCATGTTCATGTTTCAGCTGTATGTAAGGGTGGTCATCTTTCTACGGTAACAGTTATGTGTTCTGCATGAAACGCACTGCATTGCGCACTGAAAAGTTGGTGACATGAACACAGAAAAACACATCAGTTTATTATGTGGAACATGTTGCCACATCTGAGCCGACAGCGCGGACTGTCAAGAGTTCTGAGGGACTGTGGTTAGCGTGCTGTTAAGGGAAAAAAACTGTGTAAAGGTTTTACAGCTATTTTCTTGGCCCTAAACACTGGCATTTCTGAGTCCAGAGGGTCCCGTGAAATGACTTGGCTTCGCTTAAACACTGATTAAATTTCCCAAATAGGCATGGAGGGTCTCCAAACATGCTCGGAGATGAAGGAGCAGAAAGAGGGTGGGCAGCGATGACGGCAGGCATCGAGTCTCAGATGTGCTGAGGTTGTGAGCGGGTGATATTTCCAGAATGATCAGAGAATATGCTCACTGATGTGATGATGTGTGTGTGTTCACCAAGTTTTCCAGGATGAGCACTAGTTTTGTTTGAGCTCTGCTGCATGCATTTTAATGCTGCTTGGCGTGTGTTTAAAAACCCACCTCTCCTTCCTTTTCTCATCATCTGGTGTAGATTATTAGCTGGAGACAAAGTTCGTTATCAAAACAGGCAGACAAGAAGCACACAAACTCTACTGAAAGAAAGGCTTCAGTCAGGAACTGGCTGCTGTAATTTGGTTTCAGTATTAAGTTGCAAGTCGCAGTATTAAGTTGTAGTATCAGGTCACATCAAGAGATGGAGCGATGTTCACTTGCAGTTAAGTTGCAATTTCTTCATTCATATATGTGTCATCGGGCTCTAGCAGCTGTTTGCTTTATCAGTGGAAGATGAAATATGAGAACTAACTATATATATGTGAGAAGATGTTTAGATTTGCTGCATTGTTTTGACCTAACAGTGAACCTAACAGCAACTTTAATGACACATACTCTGCTTCTCTGCTTTGTCGCTCTGCAGGCCTACACCAGCCAGTTTGTAGCCCTGATCATGTTTGCGCTGTTGATGTGTGATGACAGGATTTCCATGCAGCCCAGACGCCGTGAGATAATCCAGGGCCTGAGGGTGCTTCCAGGTAAATCAAGTCCTCTAGTATGTCTGGTTAGGCCAGGCAGACCCCACATGTGAGATTAGAATGTATAGAGATAGAAAGTCAGCTCTCAGAACAAAGATCGAGTACATTCAAACGCCTGTTTCATTATTTTTTTTTAAACAATCTTCTTGGAGGAAGAAGTTAAATGATGAGAGAGAAAAGAGGGAGGGGGGGGGGATAGCTGTTGGCTGTAGGCCTTTGCATGTTTCTCTGGATTTAAAGCATATGATGGCATGTCCCTAATGGTAAACTAATGAGGAATGTCTGTCCACTCTGCTGCTCCTTGTCCAACATTATGAGCCTGTCCAGTCCAGTTTCCAGCATGTGACAGCACACACAGTATTTTATTCAAGACCACGCACATTATTTTTAAAATTCTGTTGCTCCTGAGTATGAAATTCTTCAATCATATCTGTTTTTTTTCTCTTATGTCTGTTAGATCTGATTAAGGAGGTCCTCAGTTTGGATGATGAGATCCAGAAGTTGGCAACAGAGCTGTACCAGCAGAAGAGCGTGCTGATCATGGGCAGAGGCTACCATTACGCTACCTGCCTGGAAGGAGCACTGGTGAGCAAGTACAACCTTCCTCAAGAAAACAGCTTTGTCTGACTTTTTTTTTCTGCTTCGAACTGTGCACTATTAAAACTGCTCTAGTTTTGTCCATCAGTAATTAGTAAGTAAGTAATACCAGACTGCAAGAATCATTTCACCTGTTTTATTCTGAGAAACTCCTGCCAGAAATATTTCATTTCTGTAGTGAGTTATATTTTACATTAACGATTCTGACTGTACGTCTGACTCCACCTTTGGATAATAAAGTAAAGTTTGATTTGGAAAGCCACATACTGTATATCAAAAACAATGAAAAGTAACCTCAGGTATGTTTTATGAGTAGTGCAGTGGTGTCGTCATAGAGTTGGACTAAAAATTTATGTTTTTAAAATGTTAACCATAATAACTGCAATATGAGCTTAGATCTTTGTAAAGATGTGGATTTTTTTTCTCTTTCGTGTAGAAAATCAAGGAGATCACGTACATGCATTCAGAAGGCATCCTAGCTGGAGAGCTGAAACACGGTCCGCTGGCCCTGGTGGATAAACTCATGCCAGTCATCATGATCATCATGAGAGACCACACCTACGTCAAATGTCAGAACGCCCTGCAGCAAGTCGTCGCCCGACAGGTAAGACCTGTATGCACAGCCCTAAGAATCAAATGCAAACCTTTGTCAGAATACGATGGCCTGTTGCTGTCACAAAACCAAAATGCTGAATGTTCCTGGAGGAGAAATGAATAATTTAAAAATGTCAGTCTATTTTATAACATCCCTTTAGAGTGCTAACATGCAAAGAGGAAAAACAAACTTGTTTTTGAACTAATTTGATACCGATACCGATATATGCACATATTTTTTTTCCAGCTGGCTGAGGAGATGCATGCAAGCATAGACTGTACTAAGTATGATCAAGAAAGACAATATATGAAGGAAGAACTTAGGAAGACTGGAGTTCAGGAGCTCAGCATTAAAACTTTAATGCACCCGCCAAGTGGGTGGAGTAGCAGTTTTTTGTGGGTTTTTTTTGAGTTTATTAGACAGACAGGATTGATGTGTAGGATTTAATATTTGGTCTACAGTCCGAAGCAGAGGGTGGCGGTGATGTGCCTAATATGCTAGTTGCCAACCGCTGTTATAACCCAAAAAGAGGAGAATAAGAGGTTTCTTCAAACAGAGTGGTACATCCTGTCAGCCGAGGAATTTCTGTTTCTGTTGACTGTTTCACCCTGATTGTCCCGGTGTTTTTTCCGCAGGCTTCACTTCACTTAACTGACCGACAGACCGGCTGGTTCTTCCCACTTTAACCTGAATAACAAACCAGGGCTCAGTGGTGCGGTTGGATCAAAACAGAGAGCCGGGGCTAGCTGAGAGCTGAGCGGAGGCTAACTGGTTGTGCTTCCTTCCAGTCATGCTGCAGCTAACGCTCCGTTAGCCTTATTAGCGTCGCCACTTTCTGTATCCATCGTTTCACCTTTAAATCCCTCTAGCATTTCATATAGTGTTATGGTTGTAATTTGCAGTCGCACAGTGTGTGAGTAAATTATTTCTCCACTTCACCTCCTTTTTTAGGGGCAAATGCGAGTGAAATACTCACACTGTAGAGCCAAGTGACAGTACACATTTCAGTCAAACTTTGACCAGATCATGTGGGTTAAAAGTGTTTACTTTTCTAAAAATAGACTATGAAATATAGGAAATTAATTTGTTTTACACACAAACTCATCAAGACTTTTCAATTTACTAATTGAAATTCAAGTGACCGGGCTCAAAACTTGCATAATTTTGATGACACAGGTGTGAGCAACTCAGCCTTATATGACAAACATCATCTGATTCACGTGAAATTTTCAAGGTGTGCTCTACAGTTGATATACAGCGAAATGATGTTCACTTAATGGGTGTTTTCTAGCACCATATAGTGGACTCAGGAAATGATATTTAACTCCTTCATGCAATGTTAGATAACAGTGAAAACTAAAGTTACACGTCTTTGTCCAGCAAGTACTCGTAACAATGTACATTTAAACATACGCCACATAGAAGTGCAATCAAACTGGCTGAATAGCGCCCCCCACAAAATCACAGCAAAGCAGCCCCAGCAGCAGGCAAGATAGTGGACAAAGGAAGTGATTGTTTATCTCCTTCTTGCACTGTCTGAAAACAGCCTGGGTCTGAAGACATCTACATGCCCATCACAGAAGCTCTTCGACTGCACCGTGGCCTGACGTGCGCAAAGGGGCGAGGGCCTGTTCAACGCTGCTTGCAGCTTTAATTTTACCTATTATTTTAGAACATGTGTTGTTGGCTGTGGCTTGTTTGTTTTGCTGAGGTTGTTTTTTTTTGTTTTGTTTCTCTGTCTTTTAATGCACTGATGAGGAGTAGTGCTCCTAATGATGATGGCATGCAACTTGATGCAAACTTACAATTCCTCCGTTACCTAAAAGAGCACAAAAGTAGTAATAAAACATGGTATCGCATAATGCAATATGCACACGTTGTCGGCAGGTTGCAGCAGCTGGTGGTGTGCACTCATGAGTGTGTGTGCATGTGTGTGAGGAGGAGCGGCACCAGGTAGAGGTGTCAGGGAGCACCAGGAGAAGCACTGACTGAGCACTCAGCCCAGCTCTGAGCGCTAGATAAATCCCGGGGCCCACAGTTTATTTTTTGACCGCCCACTCCCACCCCCAAAGTTAAAACCGCCTGATCCCGCAACCTCAATAAATACAAGGGAGGGTTGGCTCAGCTTGACATCATTGCTGTTAATAATCTGCAGCAGATGTGGACTTCAGAGGTGTTAAAATCCAGGGAGGGGGGGCAGGTATAGGATCAAATTTTGACAGATGCTGTGCTTGAAATTTAAAGTCTTTATTTGACTTACAGGGACGCCCCATCGTGATCTGTGACAAAGATGATTATGAGACCATCAAGAGCTCCAGCCGCACCATCAAAGTGCCTCACTGTGTGGATTGCCTGCAGGGCATCCTGAGCGTAATCCCTCTGCAGCTGCTGTCCTTCCACCTGGCGGTCCTCCGAGGTTACGATGTAAGTATGCTCACTTCATCTCACATCCAACAGCTCCACCATTTTCATCTGCAGTGACCACTCCAACTAAAAACTTTCCACAACACCTGTATGTTTTACATTTACTGTTGTGTGAAGCTGACAACTTTGAGGAGAATCTTGAAGTTTCAAGGTAAAGTGTCCAAGAGAGGGGAGAAGTGTGTTTACAGTCAGTGTAAGCACAGTGTCACCGATGATCTGGCAGGTTACCCCTGGACCACTCTGCAGGCAAAGGCATTGAGAACCATCACCAGAAATAAACAACATGCGGTGTTTATACATGCAGATCATTCTGTATATAACTCACTCACAAGTATCCTTATTTGAGTCGAAGCATGTAAACTTTCTAACTTTGGTCGCTGAGATGAATCCAGTCCGCAGTCCGGTGCAGCACCGCAGCGGCCAAAACTGCCCCCATTCAAGGACTTGCATTTTCGCCACACTGCCCGATTTGGTCTGAATACCGCCTAATACTCCTGTTTTTTGTGCAACATTATAAACATTACAATTACACTTAATTCCCTATTAAAACAGGATTGATTGACCTGACCTCTTGTATACTTGACTGGCTTTGCTGTATTTTGTATTTGCATGATGTCAAAGTAAACAGCTTAACTGAAGTATTGCACAACGTGTAACTGCAGCCATTGTTGATGCTACTCTTGAAGAACTTCACTTCAAGAGAAAGAGATGACTTTTTTTAAAGTTCAAAGACTATTCACAAAACTGTGACAAATGGCGCCGCTGTCCTGACTGAAAGACAAACATTTAAACTTCTCCATGCACACTCCCACCCTCCAAGTGATGAGAGACGTTCTGGCTGGTGGATTTAAAAGAGCAGCGTTGTCAAGCTGCCATATCACCAGCAGGCATATTAAAAAAAAAGTTTTTAAGATTTTGTTAAAATTATACTACTGATAGTTGGACAGTTTTGTATAACTGTTGTCTATCATATAGTGATTGACCTCTTTTATTTAAATACAGGTGGACTGTCCAAGAAACCTGGCCAAGTCTGTGACCGTAGAGTGAACCGCACCATTCTTCACCTAACGAAAGCCTGGCGGACACGTACAGACAGCAAAGGGGGAGCGTCTGTATACAGATACAGTACAATTTCCTGTTTATGTGTCCTATGTCACGGCTCTTTTTAAGGCAATCTTTTACTCAACAGTTGTGTATCTCACTGTTGCATATTATCTATCTCACTGTCTATTTTCTCGGAAACCTTTGGCATCGTCGTCATATTATTGTTAGAGAAGTTATTCTGTATTCTTCTGGCAAGGTCTGGGTTGGCAGTGATACATTTTCATTTCTCTCTGTGTTTGTTAATCTGTAACAAGTTTCTGCATTGATCTCTGCGTAAGCCCTCCATGTTTATTTGTGCTGATTAGTCTCACTGGGAGCTGTTGACTGGCAGACATTAGCTTTTAAAGACCTTACTGGCTCTTTTTTTTCCTTTAGTGCAATGATTTGTAGTTTAGGTAGAATATTTTTCTTTGGCAGCTAATCATTTGAAGTGTCTTTACTCCACTTAAATCATTCCAAGCCACAGGTCTCCGCCTCGTAGTAATTGCAGCACAGTTGGATTTGCTTCTAAGTACGCACTAATTACTGCAGGAGCTGCATCGTAAGTATGCGATCTCCACCAAAGCCCACAAGTACACTGTTGTGTGAAATCGTCTTGAGCTTGTTCACAATGTACGTGACACACCATTCGGATTTCAAACTCTGATGTTGGTCGGCTCAGTTAAAGAGAATAAGAGACTTTGTTTCTGTTACCTTGCTCTGCTTTTATTTTAAGTTCTTTAAATCATACTTTTACTGTAAAGCTTTTCGGGCACAGTTTAGTTTGATTCTTTTGTTGACCTCTGTTGCCTAACAGCTCATCAACAAGACCTTACTGCTGCTTTCCGGTCTTCAGTTTACATTTAAACACTAAACTGAAGTAATTCAAGTTGGATGAAGTTAATTAACTGAAGTAGAAGTTGCACAGCTGCCAGCCCACATCCTGCCACGATGACTACTGCAATCACAATATTGGGACCATTTGTAGCTATTGTTTCTTTTCTTTTGTTACTTTTGTTTTATTTTCTTAAAAGACAATGAATTTTATATTATTGAAGTTACACTTTGATTTGAAATGTGAATGTTACTGTCATTTGAAATGTCCTGTCAAACCAAAAATCTTTACAATGGCTTTGGCAGTTGTAAACCAAAACATATATATATTGTATATGTTCATCCTGTCGTTTTGTAGTCAAACAGGTACTGATGCTGGTAGATTGTGTCACATGAAGACGCTTCAAAGCCTAAGAGAACAGATACACAGTTATGTGGCAGTATGTCAAACTGTAGATGTTTATTTAGATAGTCAGATGCCAGCTGTGTGTTTCTGTGATTCAAATGTCTTTGTTTCAAAAGCCAAGGAGAGAGTGAAGATGTTCGCACACACAGTTGTGTAGTGAAGAAATAGGAGCTGCTTCAGTTCAGTTTTTTTATAGCCCTTCACATATTTTAGGTTAAAATACATTTATCTTGCTTTTGCAATCAAGCCTTAACTTCAAGTTTTTCTTCCCCCCCCCAAACCTCACCATTGAGCTTTTCCTCAGCGTGAAAGGCTTTGAAAACTGGAAATGCTGTTACAGGTATTTGTAACCCACATAAATGAGCAGACTTATTTCTTGACTTGAGGCAACTGCACTGAATCCTAGCAACATTTGTAGAGTTACTGATGGAGTGGGGGACTATTTATTAGTGGAACTGATGCAATAAAGTGTCAAGTACTTCTCTTTTTCATGTGTCTGAGTTCATTTGATGAGAAGGTGCAGCGATTCAGGACATATAATGATACTTTATTAAAATAAAACACACACCTTTGGAATAATATTAAAAGTTTACAAATCATTTGATACATTCATGTTTTATGTACATTATATACAAAGTTAAAGTACATCAGACATTCAAGGGCTGTTTAGGAGCGACGACAGATCCCAAACAATACCAAGCACCTGTGTGGAGTAAACCGTCAGAGTCTGTAATGTGGACAGTACTGGTTTGATGCATCCATATGAAGTCACAATGGTGGAGACAGTAGATGTGATATTACTGCCCAGATGCGGCAGCGCTGATGGTGCCAAATGGATGACAGTCATGCAAATAGACAGTGAGTATCGGCAAAGTGCAGGCACAGCATACAACAATGACTGGAGTGACTTCACAGATGTACCCCCTCCACAGCATAGAGGAGAGCAGCTGCTGTATCTGAAGGTGTGTGGTAAAGGCCGGGCGGAGCAGCTCGATTGTCCGTCTCGGTCCGGTTCCTGACGTGAGGGGAGCACACCTGCCAGCGTCACCCTGAGGAACGCATTCAGCCTCAGCATTGTTGAAAGGTAAAAAGCGAAGCCATTAGTGAAAGCAAGTGCAATTTTAAGAAGGATTTCATTGCACTGACTAACCACAACTATGGCTTTGAGTGTAGCTGCAGAGTAATTACAGAAGACAGCCGTGGCTCTCGACAAATATAGTCTCCATTTTCTGACCACGGGAAGCTTTTCATCTAGAAAGAGCATCATCTGAAGCATGTTCTGTACCCAAGTCCTTCACCTGTCTCTACAAACCAAACCATCACAGCGGCTTTATGTTGTCTGTGTGCAATTGAATAACTATGAACAGGTGTTGCTGTCACTGTGACCTTAATTAGTGCAGCTACATGGCATCAGTATAGTTTTGCCAATAAGGTTAAATCAACTAAATTGTGACCTACAGTATCTTTAAGTGACTCTAGATTGGCTCTAGCTTGATGTGTAGGACTTTTAATCAGAGACACTTTTACTTGTCACAGCAGGAAAAGCACAGGTGAAGCAAATAAAGTTAATAATGGCTCCAGTGAGCCACCATAATCCAATAGCAGAGTCCTAAATGGGTCAGAGCCGTCATTGGTGTTATCAATGACACCTGTGCTTTTCATCCTATGACGAGCTGATATGTAAAGTTATTTAAGTGAGATGCGTTAGTGTTAAATAAGGAGTGAGAGACCATATACCTTTAAGGCTTGTTTGATTATTTTTTTCAAAAAGTCTCCCTGATTTTTTTGGGGAAGAGGCAAAATCTATATTTAAATATTTGACATTAAGAGGCAGATAAACAAGTTTTGTTTTTTTTTATTTTAGTTTTAATGGTCAGTTATCTCTTCTGGTCTGATTTTTAATCATCTAATCTAACACACAAGCTGTATGGAGTCCAGACACCAGTGAATGTTGGTTTAGTAACACAAAGCTGGATCCAATTACCAATAAACTGTCAGTCACTAATTATTTTTATGTTTTATACTGATTTAAAAAAAGAACTTGCCTCGAATTCTTCTGTAAAATTGATTTAGGAGACACTGCACAGCACGACACTGATGCCTTTGCTGTTTATTTTTTATTACATGGGAGAAGTCTGCAAAATATTTCTAATTTGTGATGCAATGATTTTGGACGTATATGTCAGACATCTGTGCTGTAATTCTTTAAACAAAGTGGAAACAAAAGCTGGGAACCATGTTGATACATCTTGCATTGGGTTTGCCTGACATGGAAAATCTACTAAAAACAGCAAAGTATGACTGTCCTTTTTGCATATCGTCAGATTAAAATGACAAAAGAAAACATGAAGCATTAATCAAAGTCACCTTCTGTGTTTTTGAGACATTCAGAGACCATAGCTCGTTATTCCACCCTGTCGTATCCACTGTCCCCAAATTATGTCATGAACGATTAGCACTAGCACGCCTTTCCTGCAGCCTGTCCATATTTCCTGAAGATTAGATGGTGTCTAATATTTTCCAAGATAGCTCACTCTATTCGTGCATGTGACATAATGCAACATGTGAACATCTGGAATTAGTTAGCCATGCTCTACATACTCTTTTCTCTCTTTTTTTTTTCCATCTCAGGGAGTGAGCGAAGTGCACGGTGCTTTCTGCAGAGAGTCACTCCAGTGTGTGAACCCAATGATCCCAGTGACAAAATCACTTGTCTAAATCCCTGTTTAAACTAAAGAAAGAGAATAAAAGTAGCATATGCAATCAGAGCATTTTCATATCTTACCCAAATGTAAGCGATGTACAACATTGTAGTGGAAGAAAACACAGAAACACAAAAGAGTCAAATTTTGTACAATTTAATTGTTTACTTTCATTTTGAATGAAAACAGACATGCTGTAGGTGTCTACATGCTGCATTGGTTGAGAGCTACATACTATCTTTTCAGTTTTTCTCATGACATTTATATAAGATTCAGACCATTTCTAATTGCTCAAGATGGGCTTGCAATCTGCATTTCGTTCTGCTGAGACTCCTCTGATCAGCATCAAAGAACAGCTTCAGTTTAATCTACACCGAGCGTTATATGCCTCATATAACAACATGCTTTCATCAAAGTCCTTGCATGTTCCAAGATCTGAGGAATTGAAAGAGTCTTGTGCAAAAATTCTGATAATTTTTTTTAATGAAACTGACAAACCCAGTATTGGCAATGACCAATATGCTGTCACAAATACATACAGAAGACTCGTCTCTTTCTCTTCAACACACACGCACACACACACACACACACTCACACATTCAAACAGTACATACACACATCTAAACACGCATGGTTATATCAAAATGATTATTTACATTAAACCCAACCTCTGTTAAGGACTATGGGCGGATGAGCGAGACGATGTGCAAAGCTTTTCCCTGATTCTGACATATTTTTGTCCACATCTTGATAGACAGAGTATTTGCAATTATAGCAGTGATTGCAGTCATTTTGGTAATGTCAGTTATAGTAATAGGGCTAATTTAGTCTCCCAATTCACTGTCTACTCTGATGTGCACAAAAAATAGGCCAGCTGTGACTCACATTAGGCTGGTTTGACACCACTTAGAAGTCATTAGTTATTTCACATATGCTGCAATATTGTTTCAATAAACACTTCCTGTTATGTGTGTTTGTAAGCGATGACTTTTTCTAACCTCAAAATTCAATCTCAGACAATGTAGTCTACAATGCAGCAATTACAAGGCGATTAAAGAATTAGAAATTACAAATAAAGAATGTATTTATGTGGTATAAAAAAGGTAGAAACTTTAAAAAATGCTGACTCAAACATTATTGCATGCAGTTGCTCAACATTAAAAAAACAAAAATTGGGATTTTTCGGGTTCCTCTAAATCAAGTCTGTATAGGCGTGTGGAACATTATGCATATGAGTCATTTATCTCTTATCAGAAAAGATAGGAGCATTACACAGGCACATATTTAAGTTTTGTGATCATTTTGTGATCCCTCTGCTTGGTTGGGATTCATCAGGGCTTTATCCAGGCTTGTGTATGTGGTCTTGGGGGGGACAACGGGGCCTGAGGCAGCTCTGAAGACCATGGAGGCTAAATGTTTTTGAGCCGGCCTGCATGACCTCACTTTAAGGGAATGTCTGTGTAATTCAAGCATTAGAGCAATTGCACTGCTGGGCTAGATGTGTACAAAATTCACTGTAGACAAATAGCTAAAAACAAGTCTTCACTGCTCCACTTCACAAGGCAGAGAGGCCACAGCCCGCTGAGCTTGGCACGTGGCGCTCACATGTCCTCGCTCGCAGGTACAATCAAGGATGTGCTGATTGCTGGTGGGACTCTTGCTGCTCTACAGGCCGGGGCGCGGCGGGGGGCGGGCGGGTGGCGGGGCTCGTCCTGGGGGAGGTCCCTGCGGAAGAGGAGGTAAGGGGCTGGTCGGGGAGACGGAGGGTGGCGGGGTGGGTGGGAGCGCTGGCGGGGCAGGTATGAGCAATGTGGTCGGAGGAAGAGCCCGGTTGGGAGGTGGGGTGTAAGGGGGAGGAGTGATGGGAGGGGAAGGAGTGGAGTAGGTGGGAGGAGGTGTTGGAGGCAGCAATGGACACGTGGAGGAGAACGATGGAGATGATGGAGGACTGTTTGGGATTGGTGGGAGGGTGCCCACCGGAGGTGGACTCCTGCTGGGAGGGTTGTAGATGGGAGACGGGTGGTGGTTGTTGTGTTGGTAGTGAGGAGACGGAGACTTAATGCGAGTGAAGTTCATGCATCTGCCCTGAAATGTGAAAGTAAACCAGATTTTAGAGGGCCATGTGATAAACAACATAATGTATGAACAAAGTTGCATTTTCTTTTTCACTTTCAAGGTGTTCTTCTAAAAGGCCTGTTAGTATGGAGCCCGAAACTATCAAAATGTAATAAAAGCTTAAAAATCAACTCCAGACATGTATTAAGACATACAAAAATGCTCTGCTTGGAACAATAATGTGTGTCTGATATGATTTTTCCAATCCTTAAAATGTCATCTACTCCTTCTTCTTCATTACAAATTCCAAAATCTCTGAATATGCAAATATATTTCAGTTGAACTGCTGGACACAAGAATTCAAACAACTTTATTTTTCCCTCGGGAACTTCTTTCGTGAAGAGAGTACCAGTGCAAACAACCAAACAAGCAAATCAATCAAAAACTCTTTTGCTTCTCATTATGCCTGTTTTGTCAAACAGATAAGTACCACAGTCTGGAGCTCGAAACTTGCTTTTCTAAGTGTTGTTTTGACAAAACACACAACTTTCCAGCTCTGACAGCTGAATTAGTCTAAGATGTAAAAATGTCCCTTGTTGGTTTCTGTTACAAATCGCACGGACTGATGACTACAGCAGACGGTACTGTGACTCCCACCTGAAGAAGCATTGCCTGTTGTCCGCACACATCTTACATGACTACATTTCAATTCTAACAAACCCTTACATGTGCTGAAACTTTTCAACACAGTTTTAGTAATGCGCAATAATGTGTGTTCGCCCTACTCAGCTGGACAAGTTACCCAGCCACCACTCTCCAAACCCAAGTGACGTTATGTTGAAAGAGATCACGTTCCAGAAACAAGCTACACCTCTGGAGCAGCTGCACTGAGGGGATCAGGGAGTGGAAGTGGACTGATAGGGGATGACAGCGCAGCTCTGTGTCTCTCATTTACTAGCAGGGCGAAATGACCTCTGAGGCTAAACCATGCAAAATGACTCATGACGTACGGCAAAGATGGAAAAAGAAACTCAACCTATATTTTTACTCCTTTAGTGCCTGAGGGACACTGAATATAAGCAATCTTGACTCCTATACTGTATAGTTACAACTTACCTCAAAATCAGTCAGTACTGAAGAAAATAAATGTGATAGCAAAGTGTTGTAAGATGTCTGATGTTGAGTTTTGAACCTGCAGTGTTGTGCCTTGTTTTTGATTCCTTTACTGTATACTAACCACTAAAAACACAGCTGTGGTTTAGAGGCTCAGAAGTATAAGACATGTTACAGGAACTTGACTCAGGCAGTAGGATAAACTATACCCTTCCTCCCAACACTGCATTCATTTAGGGGAAGTTGCATTCATTTAGGGGAAGTTGAAGTTGAAGCTTTTATTCCAGTGAAGAGCTTTATAGCTTTATAGCTCTTCACTGGAATAAACTTCACTTTATAGTGAAGAGGACTCTCTTGTACACCTCTTATTATGGTGTGGTATGTTGGCTTTCCTGGAAAAAAGACACAGAATTTAATCCTCTGAATATAACTTCAGAAAGTAGTAAAGTGTACTAAAGTGAGCTAGTCCACCTATTTTCCATTAGGCCCCCCATAGTAGCTTCTTCTGATCCTCTCTGTGAGCCCCATGGGTAGAGGAAATACTAAGATTCTTTACTCAGGTAAAAGTACTTAGACCATCATGTTAAAATACTCCTTTACAAGTAAATGTCCTGCACTTAAAATCTTACTGAAGTAAAAGTGCAGAGTTTATTTTAAAATATCAAAGTAAAACTCATTCTGCTCTGTGATTGTTATATGATTATATATGACATTATTAATCCAGTGGTGTCCAACATGGGGGTCGGGCCACTCCAAAAGGTCACAAGATAAATCTGAGGGCTTGTGGGATGATTAATGGGTATAGAATGATTTTTGCAGTGTTATGTTGTTATTATCCTGCTGAAGGACGCCACTGCCGTCAGGGAATACTGTTGTCATGAAGGGGTACTTGGTTTGCAGCTATGTTTAGGTATCATAGACAGCATTAGCTTTTTCAGGAATTTGTGTTACACTAGCTTTTCTGTGGGATCAGACCAGACGGACTAGCCTTTGGCCCTTGTCAAAGTTGGTCAGATCCTTCCACAAAACAACTTAAAGAACTGACTTTTGACTTGCTGCCTAACATATCGCACCCCTTGAAAGGTGCCATTGCAACGAGATAATGTTATTAACTTCACCTGTCAGTGGTTTTAATGTTGTGACTGATCAGTGTGTATATATACAAATGACCATGCGCAAAGGGTCTCCGTGCATAATGTCACCTTATTCTGCAAATGCAGACATTTTAACATGTTGTTTGCTTGATAATCTGAGGAAATCTGAAGATCATCAAACATGTGAAGGCTCCGGAGACGCTGTGTTTGAGCTGAATTTTAGCTGTAAAAAACTCCAAATGTCCTGATAGCAGATTTAATCCCATTCTGCTGATTGCTGATTGTTTCTTGGATTTGTCCCAGTTTGTTTCTAGACAAATTATTGATTAAAAATGAGGAACTTTGTTTTATCTTCAAAGAGTTTATAACATTGTCTTTGCTAGAGCAACAGTTGTTATATAACATTTTTTGGAGTGTGTGTGATTTTAATGTGTTGCTTGGGACTGATTTTCTTCTAGAGATATTTGACAATATAATAATAATGAATCCTCAAAAAAGGTAAAAGTCTGGATTATTACTGCTTGTTGCAATTTATTGTTTGCAGCTATTTGATTTGTTTACGCTGAGGGAAACTATTTACGAATATGCTGTTTCAGGATGTCTTATGAATATTTGTTAATTTTGTGATCTTAATAACAAACTTTATATAAGTCATATTTTGATCTTGATCCAAGCTATTCCCTCTCTACCTGTGTCCCTGTGGGTTGAAACAGCAACACATGAGATGAGGGCATCCTTAACTCAAAGCCACGTGAGTATTGTTTCATCCTCCCAATTCAGCTTTATATTCTGAGTGTCAACACAGCTGTGTGCCACACTATACAGCCTTGTGAAAAAGAATAAGACTGTATCCAAAGGCCTATGTTCAACAGCAGACACCACAGCCTGGATTGTCTGTGCATCCACAACTGGCTGACCTAACATAATGCAAATAACACAATAATAATAAAGTAACTTTAACTAGTAATTATGCTAAATACTTTGTTAAAATGTAAAATCTGCAAGACAATGGCGCACATGTGAAAGTTCTGAAGGTCTCTCCAACTTTGCGGGTAATTTCTGCTTTTAGATCAACACAGTTTTCTTTCTTCAAAGAAAGATGAAGCATTACATAAACTCCTGTGGGTGAGAGATTATTATATACAGAATTCCCCCAAGGCTTATTTTTTCAACACTTGCAGATCCCACAGTCTCAGACTACACGTCAGCTGCCAACAGTAGAGGTCAGCGCTCTGTTATCCCCCCACCTGTGCAGCTGGCCTTTGAGGAATTACATTCGCCTTTTGATAATGACTTCACCAGACGTCTTTACATTGCAGTGCACTGTAGTCAGACGCTACAGTATTAATCCCAACTCACCACAAGTTTCCCTGTGAGTCTGTCTGTGCACACTTCTTTGTTGATCACAGCTGGTCCATTTTCTCAACAATTTCAGATGTAAAAGAATCTCCTTCTTTGCCAAATGCTAATACAAAGCCAAGGCCTTCCGTCAGGCAGTAAAGTACAGGCTGATTAAAGATGCTCAAATGATGCCTACCTGTGTGGCTTTTGTGTTATTCTTACCTTGTCGCCTGGGTGAGGTCTCATTACAGATACACGGTCGTAGCCTTTTCTTAAAAGTACCCACAATGCATCCAGCTTGCTCTGTGGAAGCAGAGAATAAATCAAACATTGAAACCATTTCTCTTAATGTGATCTTAAAAAGAGCTGTTACCATTGACAAAAACAATCAAATTTCTGATATTAACTAATCTTGTGTGTGTGTGGGTTAGGGGCTGGGGGTTCTCCTTGGCATTCAAAAGCCACAGGAAATCTCTGTGCCCCCTCAAGCCATCCATCTGCAATGAAATGACCAGTATTATCCAGTTCCTGTAGCCATTTCAAAGTGACAAACTCGAATGGTCTAATTGTGAACTGATTCTTCATAGTTTTAAACACAGCAAATACTTTGAGGATAAGGGCAGAAATGCAGCTGTTTTTCCTCACAAAACTGCTGGCTGTGCAGCCCTGTTCCCTGGAGGTCAGTCCAACAGGAGTCTGGTTTCTATTAGTAATCCCCCACTGACTGGGAAGGCTTCAATACGACTCCTTTAACCCCATGCTGGCCCTGGAGGATGGGGCTGTGTGCCAGTAGTCACCTAAGTATTATTACCTTAACACATCTCATGCTACTTTCACTATGACATTTTAATAACGTTATTACTTACACACGTTTCGCCAGATTAACATGGAGTAATTTGTAACAGATGTTGTAGTTTATGCAGTACACATGCTAACAGTTGAAAAAAAGCTTTTCCCAGCAGAGCTATTAAACAAACATGAAAGATTTTAAAATTTAAATGTAAGCTGAGCTATATGCATATACAAATATCTCAAAAATCTGCTATCATCTCTTATTTTTAATGATGGACAGTTGAAATTCATTACCCCTATATATTTGCCATTTTTATAAGTTTTCAACAAAGAGACTGGAAAAAGCATCTGCAGACTAAAAACATTCTCCAGACGGTTTCCTCTTGGCTCCTTGTTTTGGTACCTTGATGGGTGAGTACCACTTGCGTGGCCCTGGGGGTTTGTGCATGCCATTGTTGAGAACCCGCGTGGGGGGCGGCACATACTCCTGCTCGGGCATCTTCACTTTGGCATTTTTGGCCTTTTCCAGCTTTGCTCCTTCTTCAGTAGAGCCTTTCTCACCCCAGCGAACCTAATTACAGAGAGTCAGAGCTTTATCAGTGCGCCAGGCACTACCTTTAAATGTTTGACATCATGAGAAAATTTTTAAAAAAAGATAGTCAGGATTGTAGAAATGAACAGATGAGATGTTTCAGTGCAATTAAAGTGAGTGCATTACTATGGCCATGCTTCATGGTAGTAAGTATTGTGTCATTGGCATTGGGTGTCTGCCATGTGTGATTGTTTTGAATGGGTATGTTCAATTTTGTGCCCACACAGCAAACAAGTTTCCCTTTCCCATTCTTGTTCATTTTTTTTTACTAGATCTTACCTCCATCCTTTTGATTCCCCCAACTCCTCTTCCTCCATAGTAGGAGGCATCTACAGTTGGCCATTTCTTCTTAGGGGTTTCTAAATCCTCATCATCCTGTGGGAGAGTGACAGGGGGCAGGTTTGATTGTGTCAACTTTTTAAATGAGCCATTTGACTGGCTAAATAGCTACTTCAAAAGTGCAGTGAAAAGGTTAAATTCACCTTTTCTCATAGAGCTGACGGATAATTTGCACAATTACATTTACAAAGATCCTTCAGATGCTTCTGTCTGCCCTCCCCACTTTAACCCCAGCCCTCATTTTTGTCGCGTCTGTGCAGGTCAGAGGAAATTACAAAGCCCACTGGCCAATCTTGTGATGTTTCAGCTCTTTAATGCAGCCTGTCTGACTAATAATCTATAAGGACGTCAAGCAGAGGAAGCTACAACGATCACTGAAATTTGTTTTTGAGGCCAAGGCTGTCATTGGATTCCTGGGCTATTTTGGGAATAAATTCCCCTCTTAAAATGTAATTTCCATTTTAAATGGTGTTAATAAATGCATCCTGTTCTGTGCCACAGTGGGGCGTTCACTCGCTGTTATCGCAAATGTTTTAGGGCAGGAAAAATGTATTTTAATAACACAAATTTGCTGATGAAATTAATGTGAAATAATGTTATTAGTCAGTTTTACTTGACATCATAACTGAGAGCTCCAGACAGCACCAGAGGAAATTGTCTAGAAAACATGAATTGAAATCACACATGTCCTCTTTAAAACAGGGGAGGGACAAAATAAACAGTAAAAGTCATTGTTATTCTAAGAGGGCGTCAACTCACAGCACATTTGACGAATTACTAAACAAGTTAAATCAGAGTTTTATGCCAGGGAGTGAGTGAATGATGCTGTGTGGTCATTGAGTGTCAGAGTAGACACTGAAAAATAACTCAACCTAAACACTGACAGCAGCCTGAATCTTCAATAATGAGCTTTTTTGAGTAATAAGAAACAGTCAAGACAGTTCCTACCGAACTATCCTCCACAGTTGGCGGTGGGGGTTCATGGATGATCTGAGGGAAAGAGAAAAACAGTTTGCATGAGAGGAAGAAGGTTGGATGGCGTTGTTATATATCAGGAAATGACAAAAGTCACAAACACATGTATCAAAATGGATTTTTATATAACCTGCATGTCACAGCAATGTGTTCTGTGTGCAACAAGATGGTTACAAAACAACACATGGCTTAGGAATTGTGTTTTTTCCTCTAAGTCTCTACTACTTAACAAGAGCAATGCACTGACCTAGATATCTGCTATCCAGATTTTTTGGCCTGAGGTTGTTGATTAGGAGAAGGGAAAAGTAACAGGCACATAAATACTTTATCTTTTCTTGTTACGTTCTGCATGGAGCAATGTTATTAATAAAATGTTATTGTATTTATGATTCTTGTTTTTGCAATTTATTAGTTTTTTCTCTCCATCCTCAGAGTGTGTTGCACTGCATGATTGCACATAGACAGAATGTATTTTTAAGCATGCACAGTTTAGTCTATATCTGGCACTGGCTCCTTGTAGTCCCCTTGTGCCTTTGCTGTCATTGTCACCATGTATGTCTGCACAAGAGCTATTAATATGGATTATTTTAACCAGTGTAATAAAGACAGTTTCTTCTACATTAAATGCACTTGGCAAATTAAGTGATTCTGATTCTTGTTTGTGATTTTTTCCTCTATGCCTCTCCAAATCCTGGAACACAAAATGATTCCCCATAGCAACCTAGCATCGCTTTCCTAAACAGAGCCGCACGGTTCTCAACTGCAACTAAATGGACAAGAACAGAAAAAGTAAAGGGAGGGACAGCCATGTTGTAAAAGCAGACATCTTTGTCTGGCAGTTTGAAACTTTCCTGTTTCCACCTCTGGAGTGGATGTTGAAGAGACACTAGTCTCTTCGTTTGAAAAGAGAAATACAGATTTTGATGAGAGAGTTTGCTAAAATATTGTGATGCTGGCAGTCTGTCTAAATAATGGCACAGGCATGTTTTTACATGCACAGTTCATCTTTTTACTGTACCCAGAGCAGATGAATGTCATAAAAATACTTTTCGTAAAACTTTTATTCCTGGTGAGTTATATTTTCTTCTACCAATCTCATGGTAACAACAATATCAATCCAAAACATTCAGGCTATGTGGGATTTTGTTTCCATACCACAACATTCAGTCCCATTACTGCTGAAAGACTAGACTAACTAACTAATAGACTTACCACCATAGGTCTTCTGGTGAATAAACTGTGAGTATTGAGAGGTGAGACTTGGGGGTCACCTGCTGTGACCTTTGGAAACGCAAATTATTTCAACAGCAGCATAATTACTTAAACACGCGTTTACCCAGTGGCCTTGGCCTCTTCTGGATGTGGACTACGTTCAGCTGCAGGGATCCAAAAGGGTCATACGCCCTTATTGACTCATAGACCCTAACCTTTTCACCATGGCACTGGTGTTTAGGTTAATGAGATGCCTTAGGGGGCGTTAGCCAGACAGGACAGACCTGGAAAACACATTTCTCTCTGCCTTATTGTCCGCAAAGCAATATCACCACATTCAAAAAGTGTTTGAAATCATCTGAAATTTGAAAGGAAAAGACCAATATCTATCTGTAAAGCAGCATGTGTGCATGCATGTTAATGTTGCATCAGTGCTTTAGAGGACTCACCACAGTGCAACAGAGAGGCCAGAACCACCAGAGGAGAGCCAAAACCAGGAGCAGCATCAGGATGAGCAGAGCTATGGCCAGTATGGTCCCATCAGACTGTAACAAAGACACGTCAACACAGACTGTCTGACTATGCAGAACACCAAATAGATGTAAACCAGTTCTCTAGGCTTAATGTTTGTACAGGAAAGAAGCTCTTTTTGTTTTATCTTGCTCTTCTGTGGAATCGATACTTAAAAGGTCATGACTCTGCTGATGATGAAAACATTAATTAGTTTGTATCCATCATTTAGACATCTACTTAAGCTTGCATTGCACCATTTGGATTGGTTTTATTAGTTTGTTGTGTGTTGCAAGTGCTAGTCTGTTTTTTTTACTGTTGGGATGCACCATGACGAAAAAATAAAGTTTACAAGTTAAATGCCGGTACGTTATATTGTACTCACGCAGCCCACAGTGGTAATGGTGACTGAACTCGAGATGAAACTGAGACCTTCGTTCATACTGACATAAAGGTTCGCTGCCCTGGAAAAGAAAAAGAAAAATGCGGCTCAGCTGTCATTCATGTGGTGCCATAGGAAAAGAAAGCGGATGGGGAGTCATAAGAAACCTCACATTGATTTAAATAAATTATAGGACTTACATTCCCTCATCTTGAAGCACTGGCGCAGGGCAGAGAAGATATGTATCTTCCACAATCAAAGGCTTCACCACTATGGAAGAAAGGAGAGGGAAAAGGGTCAGGAGAAACAGTGAAAGCATCAGCCAAATATTCCAGTCTTGTCTTGTGGTAACAGTCAGTAGTATCTACTGACATACGAGCTCCCAAACCAGAAAGTTTCACCGTTTTGGATACCAGTGAATCATGACCTGAATCACCTCTCAAATTATGTCATTGTTTAAAACTGATTGAAATGAGTTTATTCACTGATTAATGCCACATGACTTCTTTTTAATCCGATAACTGTTGGACAGTAAGAAAGGGGAAACCATGTACATGTTTACAGAAGTTTAATGATGTCACATCTTTAACTGTAACTCTATTAACAAACTGTCTGAGAGAGGTGCTTTTGTTGTCTGAAGATATCTCTATCAGAGATACCGCTACAAACCATTTCACCACAGCTTTTGTCTTTTTTTTCTTTTTTTTTCAGACAAATCTAGGTCTTCTCTGTGTCCAGCTGGCTTTTAGGAAAGCAGCTCGAACGAGCATCGTCGCCCAAGCCTGTCTGTTTATGCTGGCAGGGGGAGAACATACCCCAGAACTGAGGAAATCAACACAAGAACAGCATGGGTCGTGGCTGCTCTTCTCTAGAAACATTCAGGACAGCAGGGAAGAAGGATCGACGCTCAGTGTCAACACAAACTGGACCTCTTTGCAGTGATAATCCCACTCAGAGTTCATCTCTGCACCCACCTTGCACTCTGAATGCTTTTCCAATATTAAAGCAAAACCAAAAGGACTGAGAGTCTTCTAAAGGACAAGTCCAGTGAAGAGCTGATAGGACCTGATTCGGTGCAGTCTGCAGGGAGAAACAGCTAGCTTAGCTCTGTCCAAAGGTAACAAAATCTGCCTACCAGCACCTCCAAAGCTCACTAATTGCTCATGTTATGTCTTGTTTGTTTTATCCGTATGAAAGCTTAAAAGTGTAAAAGCAATAAATTGCGGTTTTACATGTTACGTGGTGGACTATTTCTTGGGTGTTAACCGGGACATCCTGGAGGCAACAAGTCAACAAGGGAAGCCTCCAGAAAGTGAACCACAAATTGCTGTTTCTATACTTTTCATCAGGTTAAACAAATGAGAAATAAAATGTGAATTAGTGAGCTTTAGAGGTCCTTTGGATAGAGTCAAGCTAGCTGCAATGCAATGCTATGTTCATTTCCCATAATGTTGAACTACTCCTTTAAGACCTTGTCTCCCATTATTCACACAGTTCAGTGTTGTCCACAGCACCATAGTTGCAACATCTGTCACCAAAGCAATGGATAGCTCAGGACAGAACCTGCCAAATCCCAGTGCGCCTGACTGTATTTGCTGCTACTTTTTCCTGGAGACACATAGAGTCAAACATCAATTCATCTGCTCAACACATGTAGTTACATGCTGATGCTTTCCTTTTTAATATTTCACCATATTTGCAAAGTAGCGGAGGAGTCATCATGGAGGGCGAGTAAAAAGTAATGGTTTTCCTTATAGACCATCATGTATTTAACTCCAGGTTAAATGAGGCAAGCTAATCCATGGCCTAATTGATTTTATTTAAGTTTACCCCTGATGTGAAGTAAACAAGTACGAGGATTGTGTGTAAACAAAGTAGAGAAGTGAATGAATCTGGAGGAGGAGTATTTGAGTATAATGGGACTGACATTAGGAGCTAATTTTACTCAAATTGTTTCCAGGATAGAAACAACATGATTCTGAGAAACTGTTAACATACTGAAAACCCTTTTTTTTTTTAACTTTCTGACAATAATTTGATTTTAAGAGCATTGGCTTGGCTGAATGTTGATGGCATCATCAAAGTATCCATCATTAAAGTGAAGAAAACACTCTGTATGGATAGCTAGTAATTATTCTATGTGTGTTATCATGCATATTACTACGTACAGTATATACATGAGTGAGGATTTTTAAAATGAGGAAAGTAATAAAGAAGGTTAACCATCATGCAACATGTTGGTAAACATCAAAATAGAGACTCAAAGCAGGAAAGAGTGCCAGAAATTGCCTCCATGGAGCCATGCTGCTAACATGATGAAAAAAAAACACACCTTTTCACTACTTCTGCCTTTTTTTGTTCATGCCCAAATGCTTGTGAATATCTTGCTTTGTAATTAGAGCAGCACCTCATGCTGCTGCTGTGGCATACATGGTGGGAAGTGGTTTAAGCAACTATTACAGTAAGCCACAAGTAAACGTTGTGGGGAAAATGGTTGTATCCTGCGTCATGTGCGGCACTGTTTCTCCACTTGTCTCTAGTCTCATCTCTTGTCTCTGGCTCCTTTCCAGGCTGTAAAATTGCACAATGTGTTCTTTAAAACAAAAAGCCAGGATACCAGTAACCCCAGCATGGCGGCTTGTTTGATCACAGAGAGTTCCAGCTGTGCGGCTGACTTAGTGTTTGAGCTTTGGGTTTATTACAGCTGTTTTGATTGTAAATGAAGTGAGTGATCAGCTTTGTGTACTTGGTTAAAACACTCATGCACCCAGAAACTGTAAATGCAGTGATTCAAAGACAGCAATGTTTCACAACAGTGATGTTCAGTGATGTTTAACTCACTCTTAGTAAGGGTATCATTAATGCGAAAGCTGCACAGGACCTTATCGACATTGCGGGCGTGGAGGAATCCATTTCCTCTCACCACCACCTGGAAAGTCTCTGGATGAGGCAAAGAGAAACACAAATGTTACCTCAAAAACTGATAAGAGCCTTATAATCAATTTTTATTTTGTGGTTCAAGGTAACACATATGTGATGTTCAGTTTAGCATCATCAACAAATATTGTGCCCTGTCACAGTAGATGCTACCTTGAAATACTGTCAGTGAGAGATTTTGTTGTCTCAGAGTTTGAATTGTCGACATGGGGGTTTATTACTGAAGCTCCTCTGGAGCCAATAGGACAACCCCAATACATGCCACAAAAATACTTTCTTCCAAGTACTAAAATGATGTCACACTATACACTTTAAAAGGGCAAATAATGACATAATAATGGCATATATGGTTTAATCATCTCTAACCAGTAAAGATTCTGTGTGTTGATATTAATTACACTGGCCCTGAAGTGATGAGGATGGAACAGAGGTAAATCTTCCTTGTCTTACCTCCTGCACAGATACTGGAGGGCTCTGCTGCCAGGATCTCGATACAGGACTTCTTCAGGATCTGAGGAAATAAGGAGAAAAGCATCATGGTTTCAGTCTGCTAAAGGGAATAATTTGGTACTGTTCTCCTTATTCTCACAGTGTCAGTGTTTGTCTCTTATGGTAAACTTTTCTTTTCTCGTCTCATGACTAGTTTCACCCATAGCCATGACTTTCAATGTGCTAATTAATTAAGCTTTTGCCACTTGAAGCTGCTATTTACTCTCAAGATGTGTAAGCGCTGCTCTCCAGGCACATACACTGTAACTGTGAAGACAAAGAAGACTCATGATGCACCGCCCTGCTCACTTGAGGACAGGCAGCTGCCTGACCTTTAACTCTGCTCAACAAACCTTGTATCCCAGTGACAACAGCTCCATCAAGACAAACTGTTCTCGATACAGAAATATAAGTCAGCACCACTAGGGTGGATCTTAAGAGATACATCAAACACTCCGGTCATGTTTGGCCAGACATCAGCAATGCTGATCAAAAGCAAGAAAAGTCACAGTCGCAGCAGGTTTTCCTGGAAATCTGTCACTGGCCAGCGTCCATGGATGGAATAGCTTATAGTGATTTAAACCTGTTTTGCTTCCTGTGTGCTATTTGATCAGATTAAAGAAGAAGAAACTGTGATGAGAGATTACATGAATTCCATTTACGCAAAATGATTTCCTGTTGACCTCTTTGAATTGTGCATCATTGAGTCATTATCAAGACAGTAACTTGTTAGAGAAGGCAATTTATTATCCACATTAACAGAGGAATCATCTCTTCCTTTCTTTGCAAGGCTAAAAGTTGAAAATGGGCAACATGTTTCACAATCTCATTCTGATAAAAAAAAAAAAAGCTGGAAATTGCTATTACTATATGGATGTTATGTTACTAACAGTGGCTTTTAATACAGATGCTAACTTTAGCTCTTGTAGATGAAACATGTCTCGTCATATAACCAGATGCATATATAGAGCTGTAGCTATTTAAAACAAATCTGTAGCCGATAAATACTGTATGTACAGTAGCTGTTGTGATTTTGATATAGTGTCCAGTAACGTCCTTGAACCCAAAAATGTCCTGTCAGCATAGGAGTGGTGTTTTGAAACTCAACTGTGAACTGTTATCTTAAAAATAAATCTGTGTCCACTGAATAAAAAAAACCAAAATAAAGCAAAAAAGCGGGATTTGTTTTCCACTATAGTGCTGACTGAACATGTGTATGGGCGGACCTGAAATGCTTACCGAGTCAATGACCCCTTGCAAAGCCTCAAATCCATCATTCACAGGGAAAACGTGGTCCTTACTATCAGCGATCTTTGCCAGCTAAAAAAAGAAAAAGAGTTAAATAACAAGTGAGCACAATGATGAGTTACACTTGCACAATCATCACATCCAAATCATCTTCCTGTTGTCCACATGTTGGCTGAAACTTCTCTCAAGTTTGTCTGACCAAACACAGCTTGTGACATATCTAAACTGAGATGGTGAGTTCATAGGATGACAATTTACTAAATTATCTAATTTCAAAAGAAATGAGGTCATTTTTCATAATACACAATCATGTAAGCAGGCTTCTTGACTCACATTGCACTCATTATGCTCCAAACACTTGGATAATGCTGTTTAAATTGTTTAGAGAAATGTTACGTATATTTTAAATCCTTGCTGGAACGAACTAGATAACATGTATTTGTGTTGTCTGGGAGAAGAGTTGGCAGCCTGAGGGTTTACTAGCTGTGTATATGGTGGTTGTATAAATAGTTTTGATTGATATACGAAAGACTAGATAGTAGCAGACATTTTAAATCGGGATGAACTGTGCCTTTTATTAGGTGTAAAGTATGATATAACAACTTAAAAAACATAGTTTCAGTGTTTCGAACATAAAGGTTTGATTAGCAAAGCTAATTTATGCTCTTACTATCCATTTCCATCCCTGAAGCTTAGAGGTCATGAGACATTAAGGTACAGGCTAAAACTTAGTGAAAAACACACCTGTGTCTCATTGAAGTCCTTCACCCCCACGCAGTAAACAGAGGCACCCAGACTTCGGGAACGGTTGGCCTGTCAGGTATGCACACATTCACAGCAAAAACAGGAAGACGCTCAGCACCTGGGTTCAATTATACCTCTGCATTTAACACCATCATCCAAAACATTCTCAGAAAGGTCCTGTGTTTTTCTGGCCACTAACCAGGTTTTACAAGAAGTTGGGCAACACCATGTTCCTGTTGAATAATATTGTTCAGTCATCATACAATAATAAAAATGTCAGGCCAGTGCCTAAATGCCAAACAGAATACACAAGCCATATTTCTCATTTCCCAGTAGTGGATTCTGGTCTTGATACTGAATGACAACCTAAGACCTCCCACAGTTGCCAAGAGGCAGCATTTCAAGCTACTGAGGACGTCCACATGTGTCTGAAGACACTCACAGCTGATTACTATAAACAGCCTCACATACCTTCACCTGCTCTGCCTTGATGGTCTGAAGAAGAAATAAATCAGTACATCCCAGTGCAGATGTGCAGAGAACGACTGGGCTATGATATATAAATTGTTCTGAAACCCCCCCCTTTTTTTCCCCACTAAAGGAATAGGATCAAAGCAGTGATGTATAGGCTAGCAGTGTTTGATGTGGTCCATCTCGTGCACAGTCACGCGTTTCACCTGGTTATAATATGTGTGACCTATTTAACCTTTCTTTATCTCTCTCACCTCTCTCTCAGCGTAGAAGAAAAGGTCCTCGTGCAGCTCTCCATCTGTCAGAGCTATGATAACACTGGCGGTGCGATAACCTGCAGACAGAAAGCATCTGGTCACTCCTGCTGCGCTTTCATTCACTTAACTGTTTATCCATTGCAAATAACCTTGCAGCATTAATAAAATTCCTGCCATTTTTTGGTGATGCAAAATGTAATCATTTTTCTCATAGATGACAGTCTAATTTATTGTAATCTAAATTGTCACTGAAGAATGCACCAGACCTCCCTTTCAGACATAAACACACTCATCCTGAGCTGTCACAAAAGTAATTCAGGTCAAGGGGCAAATCCAAACTGTCACATAACACACTGGTTTTCAAACTTTTTCGCCTTGTGACCCTTTAAAACAATACAAAATCGGCTCACAACCCCTCATCCAAGGTTACATATTTCCTTGAGTTGAATGTGTTCTACCATGTCAGGTTGTTTAGTTTGAATCATTTATAAAGGCCTGAAGCAATAAAACTGTCCAGCTTTGTTTAAAATAGAGCAAACACAGAGAATAATATATCAAATAATAAAATATCACTTTCATACATCAGAGTAAAGTTATAGTTCTTTTTTCAGATTGGACACCCCCCAAAATCTATCATACATTCAACCTGGGGTTGTATTTACACAGTGTCTTGCCATTAAGAGTTCTCCTAAATGGCACTTAAGGTTCCTAAACACAAAGCAGCTGAGATCAACTTTTAATGAGGCAGTGAGAGAACTAAACTAAACTAAAATGTAATTTAACTCAAGATAGGTTAAGTTAATTTATGTAGGTAAGGTAGATAGATAGATAGATAGATAGATAGATAGATAGATAGATAGATAGATAGATAGATAGATAGATAGATAGATAGATAGTAATACACACCTTCAGTGTTTCCATAGTATATCTGCTCACTGGCCTGTGAAAAAAGACAAGATGGATTGAAAGATTGGACTATCTGGTAGCGTGCAGTGAATAAAGCAACTTCTCTCTGCTCTAACACAACAGCTATTTAGTTCTCTGGACTGTGTGCTGTTTGTTCTGGATGCAGAGTACAGATAGAGACGATGCCAGCTCGGATTTGGATGTGCAGCTCACCCTCAGGATGCCTTCATGCATGAAGGTGTCTCCCCCTGGAAGAACCCTCTGGAGCTCCTCCAGACCTTTGCGGATACGCTCTCTGAGCAGACAAACAGGAGATGAGTTAACCTGCATTGGTGATAATCTTATCTAATTGAAAATATCTATTTTGCCAGATTTATTTGTGAACATATAACAGACACTGCAAGGCACGGTAATAGTAATAGTTTCCATAAATCCAGCATTTGCAGAAAATACCAGCAATGTGTAACAGATGAATGAATTGAAACAGTGTTGGTGTATGTTGGCATGAGAGACTGTCACGCAGATCGACAGGAAATTAATCCTTTGTACAATAAGATACGAGGGAAGCAGTGAAACAGTGAAAAGGTTTTGCGGCTGTTGAGACACTCTGCTAAGGAAAAATTAGACACATTTGCAGCCCACAATGTGTAAAAAGCCACATGATAAAATAGCTGCCCAGACTGAAGACACTGTAGACAGATCACAGCAAGGGAAAGTATCTGTCTGGAATCTCTTCTCGGTCACAAAAATTCAGAGGGATCATAACTGTGTGTGATCTCTGTCCAAATCTGGTATTACATTCATTCCTTTCAGATGGATGATAGAAAAGCAAAGGATTAAAAGCACTTTAGAAAGGGATCTGCACCCACCTGTCTTCTGTCAGGCTCATTAAAATCCTTCCCTCAGTGGAGAACACAATGAAGGACATCCGCAATTGTGGACTGAAGTAAAGGACAATTAAAAATCAGTAAACATTTACTGTTACATGTTTTCCCAAAGGAGCTTCATGACTTTGGTTTTTTTTACCTTATGAATTTATGAGCTAGATGCTCAACAAAGTGGTAGATTTCGGTCCAGTGATTCTGCACACTCCCAGATCTACAAAAAAAGAGCCAAATTAATGTAAGAAGGTATTTTTCTTTCACTGAAGTGCATCTGAAGGATATTTTCTGCACGCTACTGGTTGTTAATTGAGTGCTTTCAAAATTAAAAACAGGCTGCTTCTAAGAGGGAAGATACTGAGTAAATGCTTTGGGCAGCACAGCTGATTTACTCTGAGGAGTAGCAATGATGTCATTACATTACTGTTAACATCGTTATAATACACCACAGTTATACCAGTGTTATTGGAGTCAGATAAATGAACCCTCATTACATGCAACCAGCCCTGTGATCACAACTAGGTCAATGTGGATGTTAATCTTCTTACACTTTACTCCCTCACAGCTAATGAACCCAAATCTGAGCTGTTGGTTTTCACATTTTTTCCAGATGTTTTTGTTGGATTGTAAAGCAACTGCCAAAAAGTCCTCCGTATCCTGCTCTTTCGTTGCTAGGAAATAAAGATAAAATGATTTTAGATTAAGAAGGAGGGAAGCTTATCAGTGTGGTCATCCATCTAATCAAATGATCTAATTATTTGCAGATATCAAAATACAGTGCAATTCAGCAGTTTTTGGTTAATGAAGAGATGTTTTTGAACTGGCATGTTTTCATTTTGTATCACTGTTGATATGAATCAAATAATCTCTCATTGGAACTGTGCTTTTATAACCCCCACACCCCTTGCAACATTTCTAAAACACCTATTTTTTTCCATTGTTACCATGACAAAAGTCCCAGCACAAATAGCCCAGCCAGCAGGCTGAAAAACTAGAACATCTGGAGCTAATGGAGAAAGGGCAGCACAGACACAGAGAAGAGAGAAGAGAGTAGAGAGATCAGGCAGATTCTGCGAGAGGACAGTGGGGGCAGGTGGAGGACATCGCTGCTAAAAGGCAGGGTGAGCTAAGTTCCTGCCGGGAAAAAAGACAGTGAAAGAAAAGTAAAAGGAACAGCTAATGCAGTGAATTGATGCCTGACAATAAATGCTGTCAGGTCACACATGTAACATAAATCCGTGCCATTAGAACATGGATCACTCTGGCAATTACTCCCTATTACACACAGTTGCCTGATTTCCCCTCAGAGAAGCAGCAGTGTGCCGAGAGTTGGCACTGACATGTATTGTAGAACAACTGGAAAATCCATCACCATCTCTGGAGGGAAAGACTCTAAACAGTGGAGCTACAGAGCTACAGAGGGAGATGGCAGACTACAATCCTCCAGTCTCATCCTCCAGACAAGGAAAACGATGAGTTGGATAAGGAGGATGATGAATATGTTGTTGACCTAGTTGGCATACATGGCTTGTGAGAAAAAAAAAATGCAAAAAGTTTGAAGTTAGTTCTGCAAAACACAAATGTCGTAATGTAATTGCACTGTAACCGTCCAAAGGAAACAGCCTGGTTATGTTTAAAGGAACTGTGTGTATATTCACCAACAGTCTGAAGTTATTTCCCTTCAAGTCCCAGCTGAGAAAACTAATTTTTGAAAGCCTTAAACTGTTTTCACTTGAATGTCTTTGCTGATGAGGTCACTCACTTGGTTAGATAAAATTGTAGTGCAGTTTTACTTACAAATGCAACATGTATGCTCTCCAGATTACTGCAGGAACTAAAAATTTGACAAACCATATCATGCCCCACCAAAATGTTACTCATTTGCTTAATTAACAGTTTCATTTGATTACTTTGATCAGGTGCCCGTGTGGCATGACTGTAAGGAAAAACACAGAGGGCACTAAAACCAGGTTAGATAAACATGGAAGCTGCAAGTGACTTTATATCTCCTGTGTCCTATTTGAGATACACAGACTATGTTAAAACTCCAAGAGGAGGAGGAGATATGCACTTACGGACTTACTGGAAAGCAGTTCTGGATAAAAGCTTGTTAGTTCTTAGTCTGTGCAGCCTGCAGCTGAATGGTGAAGAAGAGAACTAACACACCACTAATCATTACCATGCGTAGACATAAACCATGCTGAAATGGAGGCCTATGAGGGCATTGCATCATCAGTCCATCTATCGATTTTCCCGCATGACATCACACTAGGGGGCATAATGATAACAAAGACGTTGCTGACGTCATGACAACATTTGTCAAATTGTGATTTTCACTGAGAGAACGAGAGCACAACATATAATAGTGCTATATTAGTTAATGCACTTCATGCACAAATCTGCTTCAAGTTCAGTCACTGGAGATCAATGCAATGCAGGATGAACAAAACAACAACAAAACCTGATCTATTAATGAATGATTCTTGAATTAATATGAATGGCTTTCACCATCCTATTCATGCATCCCCCCCATAAGTACGTCAGGTTATGTGTGCAGGTAGAGTAAATGACCAACTCACTTGTCTAAGACAAAGTATAGATCAAAGCCTCCATAGCATGAGGATGACCCTCCCTCCCTTTTGTCCTGGTTCAGTCCAGCATTACCAGCAGTGAGAACAACCAGCGCAGCACCAAACACTACTGGAAACCAGGAGCTTCTACTCCAGCACGAAGGCATTATTCCATCTGAGGAAAATCTCATACAGGTAAGATGATGAATAAAACCACCTTCAATAAAGAAAAGTTGGCAAAAAAATAGGTGTAAAGATAATCCTCCTTGCAGATTCTTCTTTCAATCCTCCACAGGCGTCTTCAGCATTGAAAAGAGCAATAATCCAAAGGAGAGGAGTGAGAGTAACTCATAGAAGTTGGAAGTGGAGAGGACAGAGAGAAAAGGCACGAGTGTTGGGGGTCTGACTGTTGTTGGGACATCACTGGATCCAACACATCATGCACAAAGAGGTGAAGAGCTCCACAACCTCCCACTCTAGCTGCGTTTTGTTTATCACAAGGCCATGCAGCAGAGGGATCCTCACACACTGGATGTCTAACCCTCAAAACCTTTGCAAAAGTCTCTCTCTCTCCCTCAAGGTGATGAAGACAATACAATGCAATCACCAGGATCTCTGGACTTGTGCTGCCACCTAGTGGTGATAAATGACTGTGGACAGTTTTTAATCCACCAAACCAGATTATGGATATGAACTCAGTGACCCTCAATATTGTGAATCCTTGTGCAACAACACTACAATAAATGCTACTCATGTGAAGCTTATTGTGCTCAGTTTTTTAGAGAGAGTGCAATATATTGAAAGATGATTTCTTTAAGTTTAAGTTGTGATCACCACTATGTACAGAAGTTGGGGGGGGGGAGGGGCAAAATATTGGAGACATATCAACAAGACAAATTATATCTCTTTAGTTCCTTTAATATTTGGTCCTATGTGGTCTATGTCATCACCTTGATTCCCAGGACTGGTCCTGATTATGCCCCGCTCCAAAACACCGCAACAGAATTTAATAAAGAAGATAAGTAAGTTAAGTAAATACATGTGATAATAATACAATTGTGCTTACAGTTACAACAAGAATTAAGTTATTCAAAAACAACTTTTATATAATTATAAGGTACAGTGATGTAGCATTTTGAACTCAAATTCAAAAGAATTTCACACAATAATTGAACAAAATGCTACAATAGTACCTCCAACAAACAAAGGTAACAACAGACAAAAAGGTTCTGCTGATTATCAATATATTGGCAATAAAATACTTTGTCCTGTTTATTTACCACCGATAGCATGATAGCATGATAGCATGTGGTTATTGTATTCACACTTTCTGAGACAATTCATCAGTAGTTTGACATTTGAAACAACTGTTAAATGTGTAAGATTATTATTGTTGTTGAAAGTCTTCTCAAGTATCACCATCTGAACTCACTCTTGAGACAGAAATCTATACAGGATACTTAGAACTGCAGCTATTACACAGATAACAAGGAGCTTGTTAAAACCTACTCCACCTTCATTTAACTATTGGAAGTTAGATATAAACAGTATTTTAGAAATGGAAAGAATAACTTATACAATCAGAACTGCAAATACTTGAAACGATGAAATAAATGGATCAAAAATTAGGCTCACAGTTGAACAATATTGAGGTATTTATTTTTTTGAAAGGAGGCAGATCTTGAGATTCAGCCTTCAAGACTTGAAGTGTTTGAAGAGTAAAAGATGTAATCAAAAAAATGTTAAACATAAAGACCAAAGGACTTTTCAACATAGATAAATGAGTTAATCAGTGAGCTTGTTTGTCTCTATTTATTTTTATTTGTTAGTTTTTTCCTGTGTATGTGTGTAGGTATGTACAGATGTGTATGAATATACCAGCCTGTCCAATTTGGAGGACTTATTAGAGCATACATCATCAGACTACCTTATTCTTACTTCTTTTTCCTCACTATGAAATATATTTATATTGTAAGAATACTAGAACGCTATCATAACGTAAAATGCACTCATGCAATAAAATATAGGCTGTTTAAGAAATAGTCTTACCTCCTCTCCAGTAAATGGCTCATTTTCCTCCTGAATCTGTGAAAATATTCTGATACACACATCATTTGTGTATCTGCTAATTCCTGCTTTTAGTTGTTAAAAATCTCCTTTTCATTTTTGTAAAATAATCAGTAATATTGATGTGTTCCAGTTTACCGGCTTACAAGCTGTCCCCCCACCTATTTGCTTCCCATTGCCACAACTCAGGCTCCCTTCTGCTCCTCATTTCTTTCTGATGTTTGTTTCTTTCCAAAAAGTTCATGAGCAACAGCTTCCCACACTGGTCTTCTAAGTCCTCAAATGTTGCATTGAGGACACCTGTCATTTCCCTCTCTGAATTAATGTCCTTGATGAGGTTCTTGTTGCGCACGGTAAGAGAGTCCAATTCGTCTTTTTCCACCTTCAGGAGCTGTTTAAGTTTGTTTTCCTCCTCCTCGGCATTAGACTTCGCTAACTCATTCAAGTCCTGGTGTGTAGCAACCTGTAATCGAATGTCTTCAAGTTCTTTTAGTAGCGCTTGGTACTCTGCCTCCTCCTCCTGCTCCTTGGACCGGTCAGACAAATCAGTGGAGTTCTCATGTTCTTTGACACCTCCTTTGTCCTGCTCCGAGCTCTCCACCTCTGCCGTCAAGCTCACGACATTCATGGAGAGCTCCTGTCCACACATGTCCTCTTCTGGGACTCGTTTATTTATGTGCTCCAGTGGTTCTTTATCCTGGTAAGAAGTCCCCTTCTGCTTTGACTCCCAAAACGTGCGGGTCTTGAGGAAGTTCTCTCCCCTGCTCTGAAAAGCAGAGAGAGACTGCTCCTCAGACCCCGTTACTACTTCATGATAGGAAGGAGGCCTCAACAATTTCTTTCCAAAGTTTTGTTTGCCTCTTCCCATGGCCTCCTCCCCCTCCACTTTGCAGCTAACAGACATATCACAGACATTCAAGTCCTTCTCTTTTTCAGTCTTACCCATCTGCGAGCTCCCTTTCTCCTTCACCTCCCAAAATGTGCGGGTCTTGAGGAAGTTCTCTCCCCTGTTCTGAATAGCAGAGAGAGACTGTTCCTCAGACCCTGTTATTGCCTCTTGATAGGGAGGAAGCCTCAACAATTTAATTCCAAAGTCTTGTTTGCCTCTTCCCATGGCCTCCTCCTTCTCCACTTTGCATTCAATAGCCATGTCACAGACATTCAAGTCCTTGTCTTTTTCATTTTTGAGCTGCTGCAAGCTCCCCTTCTCCTTCACTTGCCAGAACTTTTTCCCCCTCAGAAAGCTCCCTTTCTGGCTCTGGTCCTCAGCATCTTCAGTCACTGGTGCACTGTGGAAATTCAGTACAACATTTTCTTCCTCCTTCTCCAGCTTCCTGTCAGGTGTAAAACTAGGGTCACTATTCTGTTTAAAGTCAGTGAACTTGGTTCGAAGTGCCTCATAGTCTCTGCGGAGTGCTGTGTTCTCTGTGCTGAGGGACGAAATAGTTTGATAGAGACTCTCAATATGTTTCATCAGAGAATCATTATGTTGACACAGTGTCTGGATGTTTCTGGAGCAGACGTCATTTTGTTGTTGCAGGCTGTAATGAGCTTGTAGGAGGCACTCGTAGGCCTCTGGTGTGATAGTCTGTTGATGAGGATCCATTTGGTCAGCTTCTTAATGTTTGAAAAAATATAATGGCTGTTTCAAATAAATTCTTGTTTTTGCTTGTAAAGTCTTAGGCGAGTCAAATTATTAGTATTACTAATAATCCTCCTGTGTCTAATAACTGTGTTGGTAGGAAATGTGATTTCAGGTTGACCCTCAGCTTGTTGCCTGCCTTTGATACGTCATAAAGGTTGCTTGCGTCAACAGAAGGACGAATGAGTCTACGTAGCAGTGGGCGGGGCTACCGACATTCATTTGACGTTGTGTTTTTTTTAAATTTTGTGTTTGCGTTTGTGGAGATACTAACAGTCCGGCCACCGTAGCCTAATTACGGAATTTCCGTATGCACATCTGTAGTAAGAAAAAATCTAGGGACCCCCGATGATAATAGATAGCCTCACATTTTTAATCATGTGCGCACAAGATAAGAAAATATCACCTTACATGACTTCACGGACTCCGTAATAATCAAAATTAGAACAACAAAAGTTAAATTAACTGTTCTATTGTTGTTGTTGTTTTTTTTTTTTACATGTATTACATGTATTTACAAAGACTCATAATTCTCCTTAATAATTATTTTTATTATCTCCGTGCGTAATAACTGCGCTTTTGTGGAGCATTTCCCAAACTGCGGACTGCGAATCTAACTCGTATGTGTCCTGTTGGCTGGAGATCATCAGATGCATGAAAGCTCCGAAGACGCTGTGTTTGAGTTGGATTATAGCTGTAAAAACCCCAAATGTCCTGATAGCAGAATTAATCCCATTCTGCTGATTGTAGTTTCTTGAATTTGCTCCAGTTTGTTTCTAAACAAATTATTGATTAAAAACGAGGAAATTCGCTTAATCTTCAAAGAGTTTATGACAGTGTCTTTGTTGGAAAAACGGTAATGATGTTTTGTGCAGTGTGCGTGATTTTAATGTGTTGCTAGTACATCATTTTCTTATAGAGATATTTGACAATATAATAATAAAGAATCCTCAAAAAAGACAAAAGTAGGCCCATGTATTTAAAAAATGTTAATGTCTCTGCTTGTTGCAACACTATTTGCAGTTATTTGATGCTCACACTGAGGGAAATATTCACGATTATGCTGTTTGTTAGAGATGTCTTATAAATATGTATTTTGTTAGTTTGTTGATCTCAACAGTTTTAAATAAATCATATTTTAGACCTTGGAAACTGGGCTCCTGCTATTTCATCTCTACTTGTGTCCCTGTGGGTTGAGTACATATTTTTGGACACAGAGTAGCCTACATACAATGTTGAGATTTGGCACGTATGTACAATAAGCAAGCAAAGAAAGATAATAACAAACAAAGAGGTTCTGCTGATTATCAGTATATTGGCAATAAAATGCTTTGTCCCGTTTATTTACCACCAGCAGCATGAGGTTATTGTGTTCACACTTTCTCAGACAATTCATCAGTAGTGTGACGTTCAAAACAGCTTTTAAATGTGTAAAATTATTATTATTTTAGTCAACAGTCTTCTCAAGTCACAAATGTCTGATTTATTGTAATTACTGTGCAAACAAAACTGTAGAGCTGATAACTACATTAATGAGGTTATTTTGTTTGAAATTTAGAAGTTCTCTTTTTTCAAGACAAATTAAGTTATGTAAGAAAAGTGCCAGTGAATAATGAATGAGTGCATTAATGAATGAATTAATAAATCAAATTCTGAGCCTGACCTCCTAAGAAAAACAACACTACGGGTGTCAATTGCCAAAAACGACCTATAATCACGTTTGAGTGACAGACGCCATCCAGCAGCCACAGTAATTATGACCCAGAGAAGGCACAGTTTAGATGAAGTCCATATAAGGTGACACATTTCCACCTTATATGTACTTCTTTGGGTGAAGCCCCAAGGAAGTGCACCAGGCTTGTCAGTACCTTAATTACAAGATACATAATTATAATAATAATTACAAATACAAGTCGACTTAAAGGGGTACTCCAGTAATTTAGTATTGCGCTATCATCAATAAAAATGATTAAACAGATTTAAAGTGAATGGTCAACACTGAAGTAGCAGAAGCCAAGATAGTGTGGGTAAATCTCCAAAAACACTAGAACTTGCCTCCTAAATGCCCAAATCTTTCAAACCACACACCTCAAGTTTGCTTTCTGTCAAAAAATTTACATCTCAAGTCCAAGCTGAGATGATTACATCATCAGGATCATTTCATCAAATCAAACTTTGGAAAGCTTCCTCCAGAGCCACAGAAAACATCATACGACTGTTTTCACAGTCTGAGTAGTACTTCTCTGGACAAATAAACTGAACTTTGAATAATAATAAATAATAAAGAAATGTATGATTTGTTTATCTGAAATGTAATTTGTAGAAGTATGTTATTTTCAATAATTCAGCTCTTGATCATGCATTTAAACAAACATTTTATTGTTGTGAGAAGCCAGTGAGGGAGCACATCTGCTTCTCTCTCTCCACAGTTCAACAACAACAATAAAAGAAAATACATTCATACTCCATCATTTCCCTACTGCAGCATAAATTGGACACTCTACGGTGGGGTCGTCCTTCTTGTGCACTATGTACACACATGCTACTGGGTCAAACACTGACACACAGCTGTCTGGGGGTGGAATACCTGCAAATATACAGTAAACACACAATTAACAATAGAATATGTAGATACAGAAATAATTTTCTTCTCATGTAAACACTGTAATGTTGTGATCTGAGAACTTATGCAGCGCAACATCCACCGCAATCACAGTCCATACATTTATTGTTTCTCCATGAAGATCCTACAGGATGCCATGTTTTATCAATGCCGTCCTGACAATGAGTCATGCCTGTGGATGTAAAGAAAAACTGTTAATATTAAAACATTTTCAGTACAATCATAATGTGGCATTTTTGTGTGAATATTTGATATTTTACAAATGAAGAAAACTTGTGTGTGTGTGTAACCCAGTAGAGAATTGGGTCCAATTATATCTTTATTTTTCTATAGTTTCCTTATTTATCTCATTTTCATTTGTTAATCAATCTGTCAATCACTTATTTTACACACACACAGTCCTTATTTGTCATATCAACTAGAGCAAACTTATGATTGGTTAGAGGGAGTTAAGTCCCACCCTCTCTTCACGCAGAAGTCAGTGAGTTGCAGCGCGGGTAAAACAGCAGCGGTCGGAGCGGATGAGAAATAGAGAGTTAGAACAGCGATTATTAACATATCCATGAGATAAAATACTCTTCTGAAGACGTCAGAGGTGTGCGAGGGTCCGTGAGCCAGGAGTAGTAGCACTTTTGGCATTATCGTCTTGGTGAGTTGCCGAGCTAATTAGCGCTAGCGCATGCTAACTGTATTAGCCACACTGTGAGTTGATGTGTGAGGTGGCAGAAAACGTGTCTGTGCTCCAGAAATGCTTGAACTTGGCTTATCACTGCTGCTCACTGTTTCTGTTAACTATCTTAAGAGTTAAAAACTGAATATTATTGCTCTGATAATTTAAAAGAAGTAAGGTATGATGTTTATTTTGATACTGTGTGTAGTTATATTGAGATACATTTTATGATGAAACTGATGAATAAGTTCATTTATAACTTAAAGTTAAAACATTATAATTCATGGGTTAACAGCTAAAATTCATGTTGATTAAAAATGTATTAAAAGGTTGATAAAATTGTATAAAATGTGGGAAATACTTACATTGGAAAAAACAAACAAACAACTGTACAGTTAAAAGAGAGAATTCATTTAATCATTATTGTGCTACAGTAATGTGTTGAGAATTATTATATTACTATTGCCATTAGAGAAAAGTAGTGACGTCATGAAAATAACAGTCCTGTCTTCATGCAGGCTGGGTTTTTTGAGAACTAGAGAACTGGATCTGGATTCTCCCTGTGGATGGGAGATGGCGATCCCCCAGTGAGATCTCTTCTTAACCTAAGGAGTGAAGAACCGAGACCTGAGAAGAGGACCTCGTATCTTTTTTTTTCTTCCACTCAAGTATCAGTGTGGTAGGACCACCACACATCCGACTACTTGAATTTTCCCCCTGACTTGACATAAAACATTGACTTGAGCGCGCTGACTGATATCGCAAAGACATTAAAGGGACATTACACTCATGGACACTTTCTATTCAAGTTCTGCTGAAAGACTGTGAAATCTTGAGATATTGATGATAATTACACTGCATTTTATGTTCATGTTTTATAAATTGGTACAGTAAACTTACCTCACACGTTCCTCGTGGCTCCATTTATCTGTTTTGTCTGCCATTCCCTTTTCAACCCTCCCATTACGAACCTAGCCCCTGGTCCATATATTCTTTATTCATACCTTGTAGCACCTATTGGGTTACATGTGTATACTTTAAATAGACAGTATGTCTCTGTGTGTGTGTGCTTGTTTCTCTTTACCTGGTTTTATGCCCTTGTGACGACCCCTTCGCTCCACTAGGTGCTCTTGTGTTCCGTTTGCTGGTTTCCTTTTGTCTTGCAGGATCCGGGGCAGGTCGGAGGTTCGTCATCGCCATCATGAGCCACACCTGGGCCCGGTGTGGTCTCGAGTATAAAGCTTGGCCTTCCACAGAGCTCTCCTCCTTCATCATCTTCATCGTTTTCTGTTTGCTGCCACACACTCAAAAATGATTCAAGCCCCTCTTAGAGGTGACACATTACTATATTGTTTGCCAAATTAAAATATATTAAATCCAACAAAAATCAAATATGTTTAAAAAAAAAAAAGTAACCTAAAATCAGTTAATTGAGTCCCCTGTACCACACTTCAACCCAAAATGAACAAGTTGAACTACGTAAGCACGCGCGGGAGTTCACTCTCCCTGACGTTGCCAAGCAGTGAGCGTCCGCCATTTCCAGCCTCTGCTTAAGACCGCAAGAGTGGCGTTTCGGGTGCAAGTTGTTTTTCTGGGTAAGTGTTCGGTCTTTTTTGTTTATTCATTGGGCCTTATAGATTCCAGTGAAATAATGTGCATGACATAGATGGACATGTGTGCACTTGTCGTGATACAGTAGAGAAGGAATTTCACTTGGTTTATTTTTAGGTCGGAGTTGGCCGGTGGTGGCTACAGAAACCTCATTTGAGTTTTCAGCTAACATTACTAACTAAAGTGGTGGGCAAGCACAGACATAACATTGTTTTCATGTGCTCCTATCGTGTACCGGATTGAATGTGTGAACGTTGTGAGCGCATGCACACAGTGTCGGGGTTCAGAAGACGAGACGGACACTGAGAGGCAAAGCACAGTAGCGATCAGCTCAGTGTCCGGTTTGCCGTTGTCGCAACACCAGTTATACAAACTCTAGTTAACAGATGTTTCTGAATTCGTCACATACAGCCGTTATCTTGTTCGTTGAGCTTTGAAAAGTATATCACTTGTGTATCTGCTAATGTGATAAGTTAAAATAATTATACACTAATGGTCTGTACAAGTTTAAAAAGACAGTACATTTAAAAATGCTATGATAAGGTTAAAAAGATCAAGGGTCATGAGAAACAATTCATAAGATGTGTTTAAGAATGGTTTAAAAAAGTAGGAATTCATTATGTTAAAATGGGTTAAAATGTTAAAAGGTCTTTAATTCATTCATTGTTTATTTCATTCTTTCTTGTCAAAAGTTCAGCTATAATAGTATTATCAGTGATCCGCAAAGTAGTCTTAATCTGCTAGTTTGAGATCGATTGCTTTTCGCTCCACCCACTTATCAAGGGGAAATCGCGGTATTTTCCTCTTTCAAGTAAACGCTCTCCCTGAGGAAACATTACTCTATCCCTCTCGTGATTATTTCCCCCCGTTTTCAGGTATGTTGTCGGTATTTGACACTATTAAGGTGGTCGTAATAATTGTCTAATATGTTTCAAGTGTCAAGTGAATGTATGTAACATTTCAAGTGAGTTAAAGTAAAGTTTGCTGAGTATGGTATAGTGTGCGTGTGAGCGAAGCCCCGCTTGTTAGCAGAGTTCAACCCGTAGCTACGCCAGGTGCTTCCGCCATTTTGTGAATCCACTTGTACACATGTAAATGTATGTTACACAGTTTTTGTTTATTGTTTATTTAGTAACTTTTATAAGTTTTGTGAGAGTTTACTGAGTTACAGCAGCATATTATTTACCAGTAACAGCAGAGAGAATGGGAATTATGTCTCAAAGAAATACTACATATTTTTGTAACTTAGACAAGGTATGTACACTACTGCAACCAACCTGTTATGCAGGGTATGTTTATTTGTAAATTGTGTATATGTTCAATATTCATTCGAGTAAATGCTCTTACTGAGGAAATGTTACCCTATCACTCTCATAATTATTTCTCCCCATTTTCAGGGGCGTAACATTTTGGAGGCACAGCTGGGATTGCTCCTTGAATGTCTGGTGCCCACAACCTGGCAGCCGAATCCTGAGGCAGCCAAATCTCCCACAATACAACCCAGGCAGGTGGTAGCGAGGAAAGTGTTGCTGTTCGAGGAGAGATAGAAGCTGGTGGTTGAGTACACGTCACCTGAGGCCAGTCAGAGATCATCAGGGACATTAAAGGCCATCCAGTTCAGAGTCAACTCCTGCACAGTAAAGGTTTCTCCTGCCCTGTCGACATGATGACAGCCTTGGAAGAGCTACAGGGAGAGGTTGTAGGAGAACTTCATAGCCTGACTAGAGAACATTTGCTTGGAGTTTGTGATTTTCTTAACATATCAGATGAGCGAAGAGAAAATGTTGAAGGAAAGTCCCACATATCACTGGTGATTCATGTAATGAAATACCTGGGAAGAGAAGAAGTGGCAGAGTTAGATGATGGCATGTCAGAATTGTTGCTACTGAAAGACAAAATTGCAGGTTTGGCCACAGGCAAGCATAACAGAGCAGCACAAACTGAGGAGAATGTGGAAAGGGCAGGGACACAGAGTGAAATAGAGGAACAAAGAACTGTAAAGTAACGTAAACTGAGACGTAAACGAAACTGAGCAGTCCAACGCTGTTAATGATGCTGGTTAGGAGTCTCAGTGCCAGTCCCAACCTACTGTTAGTCCATCAGTCAGCATGCAGCCCTTGGTCAGTGCTCAGCTGCTGCAGCCAAGCCCATGCTGGTGCAAAGATTTCAAAATCTCAGGTCAAATTGATGTTTTCCAGCCTTGCTCAACAGATTGAGAATGGACTGAACAGAGGTTATCCTGAAATAGAAATAGTAGATGCTGTAATTAGAGTTATATTCCCAGGCTCACAGTTATGCAACTATTTGGAAGGAAAACCCCACTCTCCCCACGCTCCGATGCATCCTGCGCTCCCACTTCCAAGAAAAGAGCACCACAGAGCTCTACAAGCAGCTAGCTTCTGAAGCACAGAACAGCAAAGACACTCCTCAGACTTTCCTCATGCAAGTTTTAGATTTGAGGCAGAAAGTACTGTTTGCTTCCCAAGAGTCTGATTCAGTGCTTAAGTATGATCCAGCTTTAGTCCAGCACATGTGCTTACACACATTACTTACTGGTCTCCACTTACTGGTCTCCAGAATGAAAGTATCAGGATAGACATGAAGCCTCTCCTATTAGATACTGAGACCTCAGATGAGCCTCTGCTAGAGAGGTTAAACATTGCCCGTGCTAATGAGACTGAAAGGAGAAACAAAAGGAAGTTTAGCAACCCACAGCCAGCCATGAGTGTAAATGTAGTGCAGTCAGAAGATAGGCCACTTGCCAAGTGCTCTGTGAAGGAAACCAAAACAAGGATTTCCCCAGAACTGTTAACAGAGATACAAGAGCTTAAGACAGGTGTAGCTTTTTTGAAAGGTCTCGGTGCAGAGATGGCCCAGATTAAAGAAACTCTACAGCAGACTAGGTTTTAGCCACAGTCCTATGCCCCACCTGCAGTTAGGCCAGATAGGGACTCTCAGCCATCTGTTTCACCGCAGCAGTCTTACAGAGACTACAGCCAGCCTCAAACACCTGCTCCAATGCAGCCATAGTATGGACCTAATCAGTACACTAATCACTCTGTCCATGCTCCATGGAGATGTTTTGTTTGCCAGCAGACAGGAGCGAATGAACGCTGCATGCACTGCTACTGATGTGGAAGTGGAGAACATTTTCAGGCTGGATGCAAAATCAGAGGAATCAGACTGTCCAGGGAAGCTCCACAGGGAATGGTTACCACCAATGGATGGGTGCTAATCGTGAATAGCAAAGAGTCCCAGAAATGTGTAAATTGTGGTAGTGCAGACTCACCTGACGAACTGAAACAACGCTCATCCTGTAAAGAGACATTGATTGTTCCAAAACATACCTTACCTCGAGTTAGCCACCCCTGCAAAGTCACCTCGCTAGTTAGCAGGCAGTGTCTTTTTGAATGTTACCTAAATGGCCACCATCAGTAAGCTCTATGGGACACAGATTCTCAGGTGTCGGTAAGTGATGAAAGATGGAAATTGGAATACTTCCCAACCACAAGGCTGAGAGATGTTTCAGAGATCCTTGACTCACATGATGACTTGACATTGACTGTCGCAAATGGAACTAAAATGCCGTATTTGGGATGAATTGAAACAGTTTTCCGGCTAGCCTCTGAAACTGACTAAGCAGAAGAACTGATCATTCCAGTGCTTGTAATGAAAGGCTGGCACCTGTCTCATCCCATTGGGGAATTGAATTGAATTGAATTGGCACAGTACAAACCATTATGACAGTCCCGCCCGCCCAGATATTTGAGAAAGTTGCAACACCAGCCACAGTGAGCCACACCAGCACAAATCCCACAAGTAGTGCCAGTTAACAGTGGGATCCACTGGTAGATCTAAGTCACCTTAGTGAGGATCAGAGACAGGTAGTGAAACAGATGCTCAGAGAAGAGTGTCATTCCCTCTCAAGGTCAGACAGTGATATCGGTTGTATTGAAAAGTTGCAAATGACCATTTTCTTCAAAAACACTGAACCTGTCAAACGCACATATATATCAGTGCCTAGCCCCCTGTACCAGGAAATGAAGGGTTACCTCCACGACCTAATAGCACAGGGCTGGGTCAGGAAGTCAAACTCCTCCTACTCCTCACCTGTTATGTGTGTTCGAAAAAAGATGGCGGCTGTGCATAGATTACAGTGACCTGAACAGGAAGACCCATCCTGATCGTCAGCCTGTCCTTCAGGTCCAAGACATCATGAACAGCTTAGGTGGTAAATCCTGGTTTTCTCTCCTAGATCAGGGGAAAGCTTGCCTCCAGGGATTCATGTTGGAAGAAAGCAGACCACTGACAGCTTTTGTTACCCCATGGGGGCTTTATGAGTGGATTCGCATCCCCTTCGGCCTCATGAATGCCCCTGTGGCCTTCCAATGTTTTATGGAGGAATGTTTGGAAGGGCTGCGGGATAACATCTGCATTCCTTATCTGGATGACACACTAATTTTTAGTAAAACTTTGGACAACCATGTGAATGACATATGAAAAGTGCTGCAACGCCTCAGAGAGCACGGCATCAAACTCAAGCCAAGTAAGTGTGATCTATTCAAACCTGAGGTCCGCTATCTGGGCAGAATAGCATTTGCAGAGGGCAGTAGGGTTGATCCAGCCGACTTCAAAGTTGTTAGAGCACTAAAAGACATCAGACCTCAGACTGTGGGCCAACTCAGGAAAATGTTTGGTCTACTCACCTCGCACAGGCAGTACATCAAAGACTTTTCACGAAAAGCCAGCTGTCTATATGAGCTCCTAAAAGCAGACACAGATGAAGCTGTTGAGGTACAGAAAGAGTTCCCTGCAACTTGGTAATTCACAGCTGTATCCATGTCAGTTTCAGCTGAAAGTGAGCCAGCCACTGCATCTATCAGCCCCATACCAAAAGAACAGTTATGAGAAGTGCAAATTTCTGTCCTGTGTTAAGAGTGTGAACTGTGAAAAGACAAAATGCCTGTTCAGGGAATGGGATAAATTAATAATAAATGATGATGGTATTCTGTACAGAACTACCACTGCCCGTAAGCAACTAGTCTTGCCAGAAAGATACAAAAGAAAGGTGTTGGAAGAGTTGCACAATAACATGGGTCACCAAGGCACTGATCGCACAGTATCTCTAGTAAGTGACTGCTTCTTCTGGCCATATATGTGATCAGACATAGAGCACTATGTGACTAAAGCCTGCACTTGTCTAAAACAGAAAAACCCTGCCACAACACAAGAGCTCCCTTGACAAATATTGTGACAACAGCCATTTGAATAGGTATGTGTTGATTTCCTCCATCTTGAACGATGCAAAGGCAGATATGAGTACATCCTTGTCCTTGTTGATAATTTCACACGTTTTGCTCAAGCATATGCCACCACATCAAAGTCAGAATCAAATCAAAACTACTGCAAACCTCATCTTCAGTGACTTTGCCCTGAAGTATGGCTTCCCCTCTCGCATCCACCATGACCAAGGGGGAAAATTCAAGAATCGGTTGTTCAGTCAGCTACAGAAACTTAGCGGAGTGGCTGGGTCTGGGACAACGCCCTATAACCCGATGGGGAACGGTCAAGTGGAACGTATGAACAGGACATTGTTACAAATACTTAAAACACTGACTGAGGCACAGAAATCAAGCTGGAAGGAGTCCTTGAACAAACTGGTGTATGCTTATAACTGTACATGTCGCGAAGTGACAGGCTATTCACCATACTATCTTCTGTACGGGAGATCACCCAAGTTTCCAGTCGATATGCTATTTGGACTGCACACAGAGTCCGGTTCCAGTGACCAGCAAGACTATGTGGAGAAATGGAAACAAGGTATGGAGGAAGCATACATCATTGCGAACCGAAACGCTCAAAAGGCTGCTGAAAGGAGTAAAAGGTACTATGACACGAAAGTAAGGAGTACAACCCGGTGAGCATGTCTTGATCAAAAACTTGACACCCAGAGGAGGACCAGGTAAACTCCAGAACTACTGGGAGGGCACAGTTCACACAGTAGTGAGACAAATGGGGTCTAACCTGCCAATTTATGTAGTGAGACCTGAAAGGGGTAAGGGATGCTCCAGAGTTCTGCACAGAAACTTGCTAATGCCCTGTGATCACTTAAGAGTTAACTAAAAATGGGAAAAGGACACAGAAAAAGCAACACCAGCCTGCATCTCAAACCCAGTAGTCTGATGAGGATAGTAGGGATGAGTATGCATTCCATTATGAGCCACTCTGAGTCCCCACAGTGTCAGCAGAAAGAAATGAAGCCTTGGGTGAATCAGGGATGGCACTTGAACACAGACACCCACCAGCAGAGGACAGAGTTGAAACGCCAGCTCCTGTTGCATCACAAGCACAGCCTCCTGGGGGAGATCAGCTGGAGGAGTCTAGCACACCTGGGGTCCGTTTCACAAAGCAGGTTTAGTGAAAACTCAGGGTCTGTTGACCCTGAAATGAGGGAAACTCTGAGTTTTCCGTTTCAAAAAGGGAGGTAACTCAAACCAGAGAAAGAGGGATAACTCTAGCCTGTTTCACAGAGAGGGGTAACTTAAGCTCTTGGTCAGTTACCGTAGTAACAGACTCTATGAACCTAACCTGGTCGGGACCAGGTTTTTCTCAATGAAGCTCGAGTTTCTCTCAGTCTCCGCCCTCTTTCAGAGCCACACACTCCATCTGATTTCCTCATTCATTCAGTCAGCAGGCGAGTTTTGGCATAGCCTAGTTCTGCCGTCTGTCATTTAAAAAAATCATTAAAAAAAATCAGAGTCAGTATATTAGAAGTCCATTAGGCACAGTAGGTGGCGACTTTTTCACTAACATGGCATGTCCTTTTGATAACGATCCCGTGGATGAAGGTGCAGCATTACTGCGCAGAGAATTAAATATTCGTTGAGAGATGGTTATCAGACCACGCATAGATGTTCTAGCATTTCCAGACAATTATCTTTTTGAGCGGTACCGTTTCACGTCACAGTCCATCATCTACATACAAAACCTAATCCGTCCTTACATTTGCAACATTACTAATCGTAATCAATTCTCTCACATCCTAGCAGATATTGTATGTTGCGCTGCGTTTCTTTGCAAACGGAAGTTTTCTGTACAGTGTCGGGGCCAGCCACTGGCCTTCCTAAATTCTGGCTTAGGGCCCGCTCCTCTGCCTCCGTTAGAGGTGGCGGTGCTGGACCACCACCCGTTTTACGGACATCTGCCTTCTTTCTGTTGGCTGAGTAGAAGTCTGTGTTAATTTAAATAGGATTAATTATTTAACAGAACATGATGTAGATGAGAAGACATTTATGTGTGTGAAACCAGCATTATGTTGGGGATAAAACAACTGCACAGTCAAACAGCCACTTAATATTTACTTTACAATGTAAAAAATGATCAAAATGAGGTACCCCCATGAGATTATGCCGAGGTCTCACCTGTTTGAACAATGTTTTTATATTTTATCCTAAACTGCTGCGCTTCTCCCTCGCGGGATTGGACCTAAATAAAATAAATTAATAGGCGACCAATCAAGCAGTTTTCCTCTGTAATATTATTGTGATTGCAAAGGACTACATTTAAACTTACGCATTGACCCGAGCAGCGATGTTCTCCCACGCCGTCTCCCTCTCTTTTGCAGCTGCAGCGGTGTTGCACTTCTTTTTGAAAACATGTTCAAACTCGCCGTATTATCGCATTAAGATTTCTAATTCTGGTGGGGCGAAAAACGCAGCCCTCCTCTTCCCCGTTGCCATGGTGACTCGTTGAATCGGGGCTCCATTGATGCTGGCTTTTTATAGTTGTGGTGCACGCGCTTAACTCCAGGTGAAACTACTCCGAGTTGAATAAACTGACTCAAATCAGCTGTTCTGGAACCGGAAACTCAGAGTTTCTTATCTCAGAGTAGATCAACTCAGAGTTCAGGATTAGACTCAGAGTTTGTTGAACCTGCTTTGTGAAACGGACCCCTGCTGAAAAGCTGCCTGGTAAGGAAATAGACTTACCTGTTGGAAATTTGCCTGATGAACACTCACCACTCTCCCTCATCAAGTGCTGCTGCTGAACCTAAGAAGCCGTACTACCAGCTGCCACAAAGAGAGAGACACCCGCCAAGACATATGACCTACGATCAGTTTGGCATCCCTTCTTGCTACAGTATCCAGCCAGCAACTCAGATGTTACCTGTCTACCATGCACCAGGACTGGTCCCATGGCTACTGCCCCTTCAGCCATACAACTTCCAGCCCCACTTTCATGTATGGATTCTAGTAAACATAAGCCTACAGACCTGATTAAGTTTGACTAACACCATGGACAATTCATAGACTGTTCATACAGACCGTTGCCATGGACTATTTATGGACTGTTTCTATAAACTTTTGTCATGGACAATTTGCAGACTGTGTATACAGATCATTGCCATGAAAAACTAATGGACTGTTGAAAAACTGCTTATAGACAGTTTAGTCACTGGACATGGACTGTGGCCCTGTGATTATGGACTGTTGAGACTGGACTGTGACCTTTGTTTGTGTACCAACTCACAGAAAATCTTCATTGTCAAGTTCATGAGAGATTAATAAAAAAAGAGAAAATTGTTTTTTGTGATAAGTTAAAAGAATGATACACTAATGGTCTGTACAAGTTTAAAAAGACAGTACATTTTAAATGCTGTGATAAGGTTAAAAAGATCAAGGGTCATGAGAAACAATTTATAAGATGTGTTTAAAAGGTTTAAAAAGTAATAATTCATTATGTTAAAAGGGGTTAAGATATTAAAAGGTCTTTAATTCATTCATTGTTTATTTCATTCTTTATGGTCAAAAGTTCAGCTATAATAGTATTATCAGTGATCCGCGAAGTAGTCTTAATCTGCTAGCTTGAGATCGATTGCTTTTCACTCCACCCACGTATCCAGGGGAAATCGCGGTATCTTCCTCATTCGAGTAAACGCTCTCTCAACATTACCCTATCACGCTCATGATTATTTCTCTCTGTTTTCAGGGGCCTAACACTAATTCCTGCTTTTAGTTATAAAAAATGAAAAACCTTTTATTTTTTGTAAAATATTCAGTACTATTGATGTGTTCCAGTTTACCAGCTTACCAGCTGTCCCCCCACCTATTTGCTTCCCATTGCCACAACTCAGGCTCCCTTCTGCTCCTCATTTCTTTCTGATGTTTGTTTCTTTCCAAAAAGTTCATGAGCAACAGTTTTCCACACTGGTCTTCTAAGTCCTCAACTGTTGCATTGAGGACACCTGTCATTTTCCTCTCTGAATTAATGTCCTTGATGAGGTTCTCGTTGCGCATGGCGAGAGAGTCCAATTCGTCTTTTGCCACCTTCAGGAGCTGTTTAAGTTTGTCTTCCTCCTCCTCGGCATTAGACTTCACTAACTCATTCAAGTCCTGGTGTGTAGCAACCTGTAATCGAATGTCTTCAAGTTCTTTTAGTAGCCCTTGGTACTCTGCCTCCTCCTCCTGCTCCTTGGACAGGTCAGACAAATCAGTGGAGTTTTCATGTTCTTTGACACTTCCTTTGTCCTGCTCCGAGCTCTCCACCTCTGCCGTCAAGCTCACGACATTCATGGAGAGCTCCTGTCCACACATGTCCTCTTCTGGGACTCTATTTATGTGCTCCAGTGGTTCTTCCTTTTCATGTGGCTTCAACAAGTTTTCATTTGCGATGCTCATGTCCACCTTTTTCAAGTTGTCTTTGTCCTGGTAAGAAGTCTGCTTTGACTCCCAAAAGGTGCAGGTCTTGAGGAAGATCTCTCCCCTGCTCTGAAAAGTAGAGAGAGACTGTTCCTCAGACCCTTTTATTGCTTCATGGTAGGAAGGAGGCCTCAACATTTGTGTTTCAAAGTCTTGTTTGCCTCTTCCCATGGCCTCCTCCTTCTCCACTTTGCATTTAACAGCCATGTCACAGACATTCAAGTCCTTCTCTTTTTCATTTTTATCCTGCTGCAAGCTCCCCTTCTCTTTCACTTGCCAGAACTTTTTCCCCCTCAGAAAGCTCCCTTTCTGGCTCTGGTCCTCAGCATCTTCAGTCACTGGTGCACTGTGGAAATTCAGCACAACATTTTTTTCCTCCTTCTCCAGCTTCCTGTCAGGTGTAAAACTAGGGTCACTATTCTGTTTAAAGTCAGTGAACTTGGTTCGAAGTGCCTCATAGTCTCTGCAGAGTGCTGTGTTCTCTGTGCTGAGAGACAAAATGGTTTGATTAAGACTCTCAATGTGTTTCATTAGAGAATCATTATGTTGACACAGGGTCTGGATGTTTCTTGAGCAGACGTCATTTTGTTGTTGCAGGCTGTGATGAGCTTGCAGGTGGCACTCGTAGGCCTCTGGTGTGATAGTCTGTTGATGAGGATCCATTTTGTCAGCTTCTTAATGTCTTTTTCTGTTGTTATGACTGTTTCAAGTAAAGTAAGTATTTCTTTACAAAGACTCATAATTCTACTTAATAATTGTCATTATCTCCGTGCGTAATAACTGTGAAAATTATTGATTAAAAATGAGCGAGGAAATTCGCTTGATTTTAAAGATTTTATGACTGTCTTTGTTGGAGAAATGGTAATAATGTTTTGTGCAGTGTGCGTGATTTTAATGTGTTGCTAGTACCTCATTTTCTTCTAGAGATAATTGACAATATAATAATAAACAATCCTCAAAAAAGGCAAAATTCTGGATTTAAAAAATGATAATGTCTCTGCTTGTTGCAGCATTATTTGCAGCTATTTGATGTTTACACTGAAATATTCACAATTATGCTGTTTGTTAGAGATGTCTTATAAATAATTGTATACACTTGTCCACACTATTAGCGTGACATACAAGCTGATGTATGTGTTACTTTGTTGATCTCAACAGTTTTAAATAAATCATATTTTGCTATTCCGTCTCTACCTGTGTTCCTGAGGGCATCCCTAACTCAAAGCCTCATGGATATTGTTTCATCCTCCCAATTCAGCTATATATTCATCTAAGATGTCAGAACAGCTGTGTGCCACCCTATACAGCTTTATGAAAACAATAAGACCAGCTCCTCCCCAGCCTGGAAAGAGTACATATTTTTGGACACAGAGTACATACAATGTTGAGATTTGACACATATGTATAACAAGCAAGCAAACAAAGATAATATCAAACAAAAAGGTTCTACTGATTATCAGTATATTGGCAATAAAATGCTTTGTCCCGTTTATTTACCACCAGCAGCATGAGGTTATTGTATTCACACTTTCACAGACAATTCATCAGTAGTGTAATGTTCACAACAGCTTTTAAATGTGTAAAATTATTTATATACAGTCTTCTCAAGTCACAAATGTCTGACTTATTGTAATTACTGTGCAAACAAAACTGTAGAGCTGATAACTATATTAATGGTTATTTTGTTTGAAATTTAGAAGTTCTCTTTTTTCAAGACAAATTAAGTTATGTAAGAAAAGTGCCAGTGAATAACGAATGAGTGCATCAATGAATTAATTAATTAACTCAAATTCTGAGCCTGAGCTCCTAAGAAAAAAGACACTATGGGTGTCAGTTGTCAAAAACGACCAAAAGGTATGTTTGAGTGACAGATGCCATCTAGCAGCCATAGTAATTATGACCCAGAGAAGGCACAGTTTAGATGAGGTTACATAAAGTGACAAACTTCCACCTTATATGTATTTCTTTGGGTGAAGCCCCAAGGAAGTGTGCCAGGCTTGTCAGTACCTTAATTAGTGTGAAAACACAAATACAAGTCAAGTTAAAGGGGTACTCCAGTAATTTAGTATTGCACTACACACAAAAAAATGGTGGTTCTTCAGCAGTTCTCCAGCAGTTCTTTGGAGTGGTTTAGGTGCAGTATAGCACCACTGCTGTACAAAGAACCTGTTAAGCCCCTGTATTGTTCTTTAGAGGTTCTTTAGAGTATTTCCTGAGGATAACACATTAAAGCAGTGGTTGTCAACCTTTTTGCCCCCAAGGCCCCCTTATGACTAAGGAAATATACCAGGGGATTCCATCAAAGGAGACCCTCTTAATAGCCTATATATCCTACTCAACTTTACTCTGGTAAAAAAAATCTCGGTTGGAAGCGAGTTGTTCCTCTTTATCACTGCAGTGTATTAAAAATGTGTTTTTAACTAGAACTACTTTTGACCAGATCACGTAGCAAGGTGAAGCAGGCGTATCTGCTGAAAAACCCTGTGCTCGCCTATCAGTGTGCAGGTGCGCAAACTGTCAGTGTGTGAGCAGTCCTCAAAGAAAAGTCAAGGAAACTCAGCCGTTGGATTCATCAACTGGCCCCAGAAGGAACCAGCTTCAGAGAGAGAAAAAGCAGGTATGTTTTCAAGTGAGTGTCTTAGTGTTAACTGCCACAAGATACGATATTAATGTTTCTTGCTTGTCAGGAGGAAGTTTTCATTGGTATTTTCAAACTTTACACCGTCTTTTGTAATGCTAACGTTAGAGTCACAACAGCCAGTTAACAGCCGAGCCTGACCAACCGTTTTAGCTACTTTAACACTAACTTGAAGGTTGATATTTTTGCTCAATAAACAACACGGATAGCACAACATTGATGCTCAAAAAGAAAATAAAAATCAAGAAAGTGGAGCCAGTTGGAGAAGGGACATTATAGTAAGTTACGTTAACCAAAGACACTGAAACGCCTTTGGCCTTACTGACAAAGTTTGAGACTAGGGATGTCAACGGTTAACCATTAACGGGTTAACTGCTGAGAATATTTTTGACAGTTTGGCATGTCGGTTTGCTTACCACTGTCACTAACGGCTCGACAGTTACATGTTCACAACATCACATATTCTTTTTTAATGGATAAAGTACTGGTGTAAAACCAAATTCTCCAAAGAGTGTTGCATTATGGGTTGTTTGTAGCATTAGGCTGCATTCAGACCAAATCAGGCGGTGCAGCGTTCAGCCGCGGGGTCGAGCGGAGGTGTGGTGGGGTTGTGGGAGTGTTTATTTGTCAGTGGCAGCTGGTGACTCAAAAAATTGAGGAGGACAGGAGAAAAACCAACATGGAATCTTACAACAAACTGCATCAAACTATATCATTGTCTCTACCTGATGAAATCGGAGGGGTGGGTAGCAATTCATATGCCAATAAAACAATTTGCATTCAAAAACAAAAACCCCTGAGTGGTGAAGACATAGCATACATATTGTTTCTAAACAAAGAAATGCGCATTTTAGCTGTGGAGTGGTTCAGAATCTGTCATTTTACCAACAAAGCAAAATTTAAATTTATAGTATTGTTCTATTGTGACAACAGATTTATGTTCTCATCAGAAACAGACAACATATCACATGATTTACACATGTTTCCTATGTATTTTCTTAGTATACGTAAATATATAAAGTACCACAAAGCTTATAATCTGATACAGGTACAGATCAGTGCTGAATACTAGAAAGATTGAACACTAAAAACATTTACAGATTTAAAAGTATAGTGTAGTGACTAGACCTAAACTTTAAGTCACTACCGGCTGCTAATGGTATGATTGTTCCGACGTGCACTCAATATTGCGTAGACTATTCAATTTAATTGATAAATGCTTTCTTTATTGCCTTGAGACAGTGTCAAACTTTCTTTCTATTAACTTCCTTTATATAAAATAAAATGAGAAACCAAAACAACCAAAATAGCCACTATCCTGAGCACAGTCAAAAAACTTTTTGCCTCTCACCATCAGCACACCTGCAATGATTGGCATGACCTTTAAATAAATCAGTGTTCAGCCAGCCTTGACCATGTTCCCCCTGCTGTTTGGGAGGAGTACCACATCAAATCAAATACCTGGCTCCTACATATAGGTACACATCAGAAAGTATTAATGCATGTATCAAATACATGACTTACACACTCTTATCTATATGCACGACATACAAAATATAGTCTACAAAGTTGACATGTTAACACTTATTATTCTAGTTACTTTACGCTTATTACTCAATATAGATTCAGCTTAAAAACGAACTGAAGAAATTCTCACAAGCCAGCAGCCAGACCTCCTGCACACTCATTCACAAATCACACAACATCAACAGCTGACTGAACAACCACTCAATTAAAAACGGGATCAATTCCAAATGATTGAGTGAGTCCAGACAGCTCACTGTAACTTCAACAAGCAAACTACCTACAGCACATTATATGAACTCTGCTGCATTCTTGTTAAGGAGGTAAATTCACACAACAGCCACAGAGAAATATTTAATCATCAGAGATGAAATTAGCGACCAAAGAGACAGAGAGTGAGAAGCTGTATCTGACGTCTTCTTCTCTCTATCATTGAGATGAAGTATTTATGTCATAGTGTCCATTTGTAGTTGTTAACAGAACTTTGTGGCTGCTGCTTAACCAGTCTGATATCATTAGCAACAATGACAAACAAGCTAAGTCTCCCGGTTGTTTCTGCGGTTGCTTGTCTCTCCAGCCTCCCCGGTGGCGTCCTGCCACTGCTGCGCTGCACAGTCCAGATCCATTCTCCTGTTAGCTTAACAACAGTCCTTAACAGTCCTTCCATGGATGTATAAAGAGTCCTCCAGGCTGCTACAACAAGCTAACTGTTGCGTTGGCTAATGCAAGGAGCTATCTACTGCTCGTTATCTATCTCTGCTACTCTGCCTTACAGTGAAGAGAATTAAAGATGAAATCTGGAAACTATCATTGGATCAACGCGATGTCAATATTACATTCTGGTTGTTGATTGGTTAGGGAGGACGTCGTCCCCTGGAGTGTCATTTTACGTGTCTTGGCCAATCATAGATTAGCATGAAAAAAATTAAGTACATTAAATTGATGTAAGAGATTCCGCCCTGCGGAGGACAACAGACAATCATCCTCCTCTGTCCACCACTCCCCCTCAGTCTCCCCCACCACCACTTCACACACACTGCCCTTTCTCCTCCTGCCCTGCAGGTGTCGCTGTTGAAGCATTTTAACCAGAATTTCAATGATGGATTTTTTTCATGGAAGAGAGAAAAAATATTTTATAAATAATACTGAGATTTGGTAATGGTTTATTTCAACCAAATATTCCTTTTTATATTTTGATCTCCTTCTTGCCTCTCAAAAAATAGAGAAGGAGCAACCTCCTCTGCCTCTATGGACCAGCCTCCACTGTTATTTGTGCTCTAGAACGTAACCGCTGTGAAACAATCAGAAAATAACATTGCATTGCATTTCTCCAAAAGTTGACTCTGGCTCAACTTTCTGGCCGCAGTGGGGTGCAGCACCACAGCAGCCAAAACAGCTGCAGACGAAACACACTACCCCCATTCAAATGAATGGAAGGACTGGTGTTTTCGTTGCACCGCTTGATTTGGTCTGAATACGACCTTAATGTTGCTACGCTAGCGAGTGTCTTAAAGTCTGTTTATAGTGAGTGTGTTAGAGTCAGTCAGCACTAAAAGTGTTTCCTTTGTCCAGTTTAACCTGCAGGGGTTTCTGAAGGCTCGTTTAACGTGTTTTTCTGCCATGGAGGAAATAAATTCATGACAAGTGAAAATGAGTCCAGAGCATCTTCCAACGTCTCTACTGCAGAAACAAGCCGCCAAATACCACCGTGACAGATGATAATCAGCTCAAAAAGACAAACAGGCAGTCTTATAAATGCTAACAGCAGGAGAAAATAATTATTGACCACTTCCAAAAGCCTGTCAGGAGAGTGTGTGAGTATGTAACTATACTATGATGTAAGTTATATTCAAAAAGTAACGTTATTTCTCCAAAAATAGCTGTTGGGAAAGGGGGGTAGTCTGATAATCAGAGTCGCCTTATATTCATATTATTATCTATATTCGTACCTCGAGCCTGAGTCCATTATGCCATCGAGAGCCACTGTGACTAAACACATTGAAAACACTTTTGAGAGGAAGAAGGATGAGCTGAAAGTCAAGCTAGCTCTGACCACCGATTGCTGGACAGCTTTCACAAATGAAAGCTACATCACAACTTTTCTTAAAAATTAACCGCTTAGTTATCGGTTAATGATTTTCGGTCTGTTGAAAGCAAAATTAACGAAACTGACATCATTACTTGAGACAGAGAGAGAGAGAGAGAGAGAGAGAGAGAGAGAGAGAGGGACATTGTTAAGAAGATATAGTTAGGGATATTTGTTGCTGCACAAATACTGAAGTTAGCTAGTATAACGTTATGTTAAAGACTTATTTGCAAGTGAGACTGTAATGGAAGCAAACACTACAATGATGTAACATTAAGTTAAAAGTTGGCTCTATTTATTTAGGCTATTTACCATTATTTATGAATGTTTATCTTGTCATGAATATTTGTATGACAGTATTAATGAATCTGATTGAAGATAATTTTCCGTCAACTCACCTTGAGCTAGTCTTTATTTCATACAGTTAACAATTTGACATCACTGAGTACAATAACTGTTGAGCTGAAATGGTGTTAAATTGAGGTGCCAACTTGGTAGGATTTTGAATCAGAAAGAACCCTATATTCATAGCCTATTTAACTACAAATGCTCAGATAATATTAGGTTTGGTACTATAATTGATTCTGCAGAAGAATAAGTACTCTATAGTTTATTGGTTCTCATCCATTTTGATGAGTGCTCCCTAAAATCAGAGGAATGCCTTTTTGCAATTGTGTAGTTTACCAGAATAGCAATGTCTTTAGTGTAGCTACTGATCTTTTTATATGTTTTTATATTATGTGTATTATAAGTTGGCAGATACGAATAATTCAAGTTTCCGTATGTAGGCCTAATGTTAGTCATCACTCGGCTGCAGATAGGGTTATAGGCTAGCATTCACTACAGCCCTAAAGGCCACAAGTGCATTAACATGAGATTTTGTCACTCTCCTGAATGTAGCTTAGCCAATCACAATGCTAGGTCTGAACTAATGATAGATTCATAACAATGCTTGCCATTTACCATTTATTGAATATCTCATTCTTCTTCATTAAATGCTTTCTCATTCTCAGCACATGAGATAGATGGAGCCACTCTTGCTATCATCTCAGAGGGGATGTCTGAGAGGCTCATTCCAGTCATTCACAAGCAGAGTCTGTTTCTGGCCCAGTTGGAGAAACTTAAAAGCACACCAATGAGCAGGTAATCAGAACTGTGCTGAACTATAATTTTGACACCAAGAATCAAATGGAAAGGTCATTGACATGGTACAACCCCTCTTTATTGGTGAAAAACAGGCAAATAACACATTTTAGGCTCATAACAATATAACTTTTGCTTTTTTGTTTCGCAATAGTTTCCTGCAAAATCCTCTTATCTAATGCAAGGTCATCAAATGGATGGCAATCACTCTAACTGACACAGATTGAAATCTGATAATACAAACTAATTGAAGGCAAAAGTAATCAAAACCCTGTTTCACTAATAATCATTGTCGTCAGTCTCATCATCAATCTCCACCTCATCCTCTTTCCTCTCATCATCATCACTGATGACACCAGCAGCCATAAGGTCAATTAGAGATGGGGGCAGGATTGGTCCACAAGACCAGACAGGCTCCAAAATCCCTCCCTCTTTCTTCTCCCACCCCTGACCCTCGTCATATGGCTTAGGCCTCCTGAAGATCGGCTCAGCTGCCCGCTTGTAACAGGCCACTCTATAATTTAACCTCTGAATGTGGGGGATAAGCGAGTCTTGGCCGGGGGGCAGGCAAGCAAAATCGACTCTCGACTTGCTACTGAGGGTCTCGTCTTCTACCACAATCTTCTTGAGCATCTTACTCCTGACCAGGTTAACTAATGTCTCACATGTTTGATTGTACATCATGCATGTGAAGCCCTCCAGCTCCTCCTGTGTTTCCAGCTTCCACCTTTCACTCATCACCCAGCTGACTGTAAAGAGACTGTTTGCCATTACTTGAGATCACCCTGGAATCGTTATTTCACAGCAATTAAAATAATGCTTAAAACCAATTGCACCTAAAGACCAAAAAGTCAAATGTATGCATAGTTATGATAAGGAACACCCATACCTGCTCAGAATCTAGACGTAGTACACTTGGAGACAGGCCTTGAACATCTGGTCATTCTCAGCAGGAAGGATGAAGGATGCATTTGCAGGGAATTTGGGGCGCACTCTGATGCCAATGTTTAGCAGAGGGAGGGTCTCGAGTGTCTCCAACTTCAGACAATGGTCCATGGTCCCATCACATCTAGGAAGTGTCCGTTCCTGACTGCTTGTGGCACCAGGCTTTGTCTCCTGGACCATGATGCCGCCAGCCATGTTGACTACGTTGGAGCCATGGACATTGTTGTGATTTTGTTGAGGTTGTCCCACTCGTTGTGGAACACCTCATTCCCATCCCCTGTGATGATGGAGGGTGTGAGCAAGGTTGACACTTCATCAATGGCCTTGGCCACCACAGTCTCCAGCTCCAACCCAAAATCATACGACTTGCAGTGACCCAGTCTCTGCAGAATGGTGGTCAGCTGCTTGCTGCGGTACAAGTGACGGACTATGAAACATAGAAGTATGTGCACTCGGGGTGTGTAATACACAAGTTGGAGTAGGGCTTTTGAGAGGGGGTTCAGACACGTCAGAAGTCCGATCACTTTTCTTCTTTCACGTTTTCATCATGGTTTGTTGTTTTTATATAGTCTACCATTACAAGGGAAAGAATAATATCTACATAAAATTAGCTTCATGGAACTGTTTGCTAGCTGTTTTGAAAAGTATTATACAAATAAAGTCTTACCTACTGCTAGCCTACTTACTAACTTGCTAAGTTAGCTAGCCAATGTTACGTAGTGTTGGCTAGCTATTTAGCAAGAAAGCTAATTTAAAAATAAAATCTTACTTACTGTTAGCCTACTTACTAACTTGCTAAGTTAGCTAGCTAATATTACGTGGTGTTAGCTAGCTATTTAGCAAGTAAACTAATTTGAAAATAAAGTCTTACTTAGTGCTAGTCTACTTACTAACTAGCTAAGTTGGCTAGCTAACTTTACTTAGTGTTAGCTAGCTAGCAAGTCAGCTAATTTAATGATATAAAAAACTCCTTATATATTATTTATGTGATGGAAGTTGACCGTATAAAGGAGACCAACAAAGAGAAATTTGTCTTTGTGTATTTATTCAGCTTTTGTGCTAAAGGATCGAAACCTACAAAGTGACAGTCAGCAACTGCCAAGGAATCGATCCCGAGTGCATCGTCATCAAGCTTTTTATATGCATAAGAACAAAGAGTCAATAGTTACATTCAATGAGGGCATAGACATCAATGATTAATTCAGGCATTTCCCAAATGAAGACACGCTCTTGTCTCAGATTAACAGGACAGGGTTAATGTGCAAGCTAGGCTATATTTCAACCTTACATCATTTAACACGTAAATACTCCACGTAAATAAACACCTCACCAATACCAACACAGGTAAAATGACGTGTGCATGCACATGACTGACTCATGCTAAAGGGCTCGATAATGAACGTACTTTCTGTGTTAAAGCAGTTGTGAGGAACCGGATTATTGTATTGAGGTGCCAAAAACCACATGACCCCGGGGTATGGACTGATGGCCACACATGGAACAGACAGGCTTGCCAGGGTCAGGTTTTACAGAATGGCTATCTCCATTCAGGCATGGGTGAATGTAGCTTGCAGTATTCCCTCTAAAAACAAACAAAAAAATAATAGTGATTGCTCGACCAGTAGGTGAAGGCAGTTTTGCTGTCAAAATGTTGTTTTCTGTAATGTCTTAATAAATGTATGCAAAGGAGCTCTGCGTGTGCGGCTACTCTTAGAATTTTCAGTGTCTAGTTACTATGACTGGCACTTCACCAACACTAGTAAGCATTTCTCCTTCTGATTTTCATTTTAGGTACCCAACTCATCTTCAGTATATTGAACTTCTGTCAGTTGTGATAATGGACCACCCATTCCTCAGGGAAAGTATTGGGTCAGGATATATAAGTTTTCATTTGTATTTGTTTGTTTTTGTATTTTGTTTTTTTCATGCTAAATTTATGATTGATTTTATATAATAGTATGCATTGTCCCTCACTCTCAGCTTAAACCGAAGGTGACTGTGCCTTCACAATGGTGGTTCCAACACTATGGATTTCCCTTTACACATATGGCCTGTAGTCTCCATAGAAGCTTTTAAATTATTATTAAATGTTTCATCATTAACTACAATCTCTTTTTTTCTCCCCCTTTTGTTTCACAGGATTCCATGCTTGAGTCACTGAGGAATAAGTTTAAGAAGGAAAGGCAGCCACTTTTGGCCAACAATGAAATCCAGTGATTGAGAGAGAGATGGGCAGGAAGGAAGCGGCCTCTTCAGACAACTGAAGCTAATCCAAGCACCATGGTCAAAAATCTCAAATTCTGCAGTAGACTTAAATTCCACAATTGTAAAATTACAATTTCGGCAATAATCCATGGACATCAGAGAAAACCCTTTTAAGTAGATTTAGAGGGATAGTTTGGATTTTTTAACAAAGTCCTATAAATCTAGTGATCTATGCACAAAAATGATTATTTTTTTCAGTGAATCTCGGATACAACAAGATTGTATAAGTTAAGCAGTGTTGTGTTTAGAGCTGGACGACAATGCAAAAATATGATCACAATAATTTTTTCCCTATTAATCAATATAGACATTTATCATGATATATAATCTGCACTGCATAGATTTTCAGTGGTGACTGACTGACAAACACCATAACCTTCTGCATGTCTCACACACAGTAATGAATGTTAAAGGTCATGTAAAGCAATAATAAATATGTTCTGACTTTGTCACATCACAGAAAATCCAGCCAAATTTGAATGATTAAAAAAATCGGCAAGTATTTAAAATTATGTTTAAAAATCACCGATGAATAAGGAGTATTCTCTGCCCTGAAACGCTGGGGGCGTGTCTGCTGAAGGCTGAAAGCATGGCCCAACTGAACAGCCTCTGAGTTAACAATCCTCATACCAAACTCCTGTATAAAAATACGCAATTTAAAATAGGCCTTAGGTAAGGTGTAAGTCAAGCAACATGGATGATATCATCGCTGTCGGGCGCAAAACTTCTATGTCCAAAAACGTTACTTTTCAGGAAATGAAAAAAACCCTGTTTTTTTTAAATAATTGAACACTGCGTCCTCACAGTTGGTATTGTGTCTTTATATATGGTCAGATACTTAAATGTGTAATAATATTATTAATATTTTACCAAAAGCAAGCTCACATTACCAGGTTTTGGACCAGTGAATGTGGAGATGCGTGTTTTGTCCATCATTGAATAGAACAGCCGCATCTCAGGCAGTAAGTACATCATATTATGTTATCATCAACTTACTTGTTATAAAGTTTATTGTAGCTATGTGTGCGCTCAGTTTTTCCTGTTATGGAATACAGTTGGCCAAAATCTCTAGTTATAAAAGATTAAGTGGAAGACAATATTGGCTATGACTAGACGGCAAATGCTAGACTAAACTGCACTCCAACCTACCATGGTTTGCTTGTGTTCTTCTCTGCTCCCACGTCTCAAGCCTCAAATACATAAAACATTAGCCTTTACAGACTTGGTGTTTCTTGCATAAAGAAAACACTGTGCTTCCTCAAGCAGTGCTTTATTTAGCCGTGCATTGCAGCTCTTGCATAGCAAACAACCAGAGACTTTCTACTAATGCTGTGTATTCTTCTACAGTTGAATGAAGTTACTGGAGGGTGTACAAAACAGCAATAGGGCTAACTGAATGCAAGACTATTATGAGTAATACTAGTTAGAATATTTTCTAACACAATACTCACAGGTAATGTAGTACAGCCTTGTTAGACAGTTGATTACATGCATTAGATAGACACAATCTTTTTTTTTTTGGAAAATGTGCATCAACAATCATCAACAATTTATTAACAGTGTTTTGCTTTGTGTGTTTGTGTGTGTAGATAACTGCATGTGAGTGAGTGTGTGTGTGTTATGTTTCCTAGTGTTTCAGGTTGTCATAAAAGCTGTGGAAGTCTTTCGGTATGACCTCCTTGAGGTCTTTGAGGTGTTTGTATTTCATCTCCTTGATCTCCTGGCTCTCTGTGTCGAGTGGTGCAAGTGTGTCTGAGGTGCTGTGTCGGAGCTGGTGCTTTGGAAATGGAGTCCAGTTGTTGGATCTTGAAGTCCATCGTCCCATTGAGGTTGTACCTAATAACATACAATAGGAAAAAGTGACAGTTTGAACATCACCGTTTACACAGCATCATCAGTTTATATACAGTACAATGTAAAATATCACTTAACAGATTGAACAGCAAGTAAATGTGCAACATCTTGATTTTTGCCCTGGACTGGTGTGAAAGACGTGTGAAAGGAAGGATGTGTGATGATGTATCGTTCAAAGGAAGAGCTGGCGAAGTTCTTATTTTGAAGACGTTTATTAGACGATGGCCATCAGGTCCATTCCATGTACAAAGATGGTCTGGGCACCTTACCACTGTCGGTGCATAACTTATATAGGGTTACACATCTGTATATTATCACATGAATAACATAGGTTCTCCACGGGCACTAATTCAATTAGGAGCCATCCATCAAGTGATTGACAGCTACCTTACAACATATTATGTATCATAACATACCACATCTGGAACGGCTCCAATCTTGACCCTGGACCCATTGTTTGTATCTAAAAGGCCCCCCAGAAGGGCTATACCATATTACCTAAGGTGACGTGCAGACTATGGAATGTTTATGTCACATGTCCAACACCCAAAATCAGTAAAGTACATAGGGTCAGATAAAAGTCATACTAACAACGTGGTTTTAGTTTGATAGTTACCTGATGGCTCGGACATCATGGACAGTGGGGTTACTGGGTTTGATCCCTGGGCAGATAGACTTGCAGAGCCTCAGTTTGGTGAAGTCTTGGAAGTGGTTATGGTCTACATATCTGACTTGATACAGGCTAGGCTTGGACCACGCACTCTCCATCAGGGCAACGTAGTCAGCCGGGTCATAGATTTCCTGGTTTCTCAAATGCCTCTCAATGACACTGCAGTGAGTCACACTTCATCTGTGTGTGCCCCTTCTCCAGGAACTTCTGGGTGACTACCTTCATTATCTCTGTGGAAAACCTCAAAAGAGCATCCCTGAGCACAGGATTGCGGTTTTGGTACCCATAACCATCACTCCACAAAATGTACTCCTCATGCTCCCTATGGTCAGAGAGGAAATCGGTGACACAGGATGCAAACTCACTGGCAGACAGAGCTCCCTCACCTTCATGCCAGGCATTGTGTGTAGACATGTCATAAATTGTGAAATTGTGGGCGGCAAGTTTTGTCTTGTAGTACAGAGCTGACGCTTTCAATCTTGGGCAGAGGAGAAGGGCTCTCACGTCTTCTGCCGTAAAGAAGTCTGTGTGTGTCTGCTGTGAGCAGGCCACACAAGAGAGCAGAGAGATGCTCGAGCAGCTGCTGGAGGTGTGAAAAAGCAGCTGCTCCTGCAGCTGAAGGAGAAAGAGAGCAAGGAGCTGCTCCTGCTGCAGCTCGTGGAGAACCTCGTTTTAATAACCTGAATCCATGGGTGGAGCTTCACACTTTGGGTGCGAACCCCCAGGGCTCAGGTTTCTTGGAGTCTTGAAACGTGGTAAACTGTGGTCCACATGTAGTCCCAACATTATTTAGCACCATTTTTGTTGAAGCAATATAGTGCTATATGGCACCGCTAATGATTCTGTGTAGCACCATTTGGCAAAAGTGCTATATATTACCTTTAAAGATAGGAGCTCTATAGCACCAAAAATGGTTCCCCTATGATTACGAGCCAAAGAACCACTTTTAGTGCTATTCAGCACCATCTTTTTTAGTGTGTGTCATTACTCAAAATTATTAAATAGATTTAAAATGAGTGGAACACTGAAGTAGCAGAGGCCAAGATAGTGTGGGTAAATCTCCTAACACACTAGAACCTGCCTCCTAAATGTCCAAATCTTTCAAACCACACACCTCAAGTTTGCTTTCTGTGTACATCTCAAGTCCAAGCCAAGATAACCCTGATTACATCATCAGGGTCATTTTATCAAATCAAACTTTGGAAAGCTTCCTCCAGAACCACAGAGGACATTATACAACTGTTTTCACAATCTGAGTAGAACTTCTCTGGACAAATAAACTGAACATTAACATGGTTTGACTTTTGTGTATGTGTGCACAGTTTGTATTATGAAGACTTGTTTGATGAGTCCACTGAACAATTGTAACTTTGAGTTATTTTTCGTATCTTTGACATGGTTTGACTTTTTCTATTTTAGAGAAATTCTCTACTTTCACATCCATACAAAGTAATGCAAAAAAAATAGTAAATGATAAAGAAATGTATGATTTGTTTATTTGAAATGTAATTTGTAGAAGTGTTTTATTTTAACTAAATTCCAGCAGCTCTTGGTTATGCATTTAAACATTTCATTGTTGTGAGAAGCCAGTTAGGGAGCACATCTGCTTCTCTCTCTCCACAGTTCAACAACAACAATAAAAGAAAATACTTTCTGACTCCATCATTTCCCTACTGCAGCATAAATTGGACACTCTACGGTGGGGTCGTCCTTCTTGTGCACTATGTACACACATGCTTCCTGGTCAAACACTGACACACAGTCGTCAGGGAACGCTCCGGGGGTGGAATACCTGCAAATATACAGTAAACACACAATTAACAATAGAATATGTAGATACAGAAATAATTTTCTTCTCATGTAAACACTGCAATGTTGTGATCTGAGAACTTACGCATCGCAACATACAGCGCAATTACAGTCCATACATTTACTGTTTCTCCATGAAGATCCTACAGGATGCCATGTTTTATCAACATGATCCTGACAATGGGTCATGCCTGTGGATGTAAAGAAAAATTATTATTTTTAAAAAAATTTCATTACAGTCATAATTTGGCATTTTGTTTGAGTCTTTGATATTTTACAAATGAAGAAAACTTGTGTGTGTATATACTATAAATAGACAATATGTCTCTGTGGGTGTGTGTGCTTGTTTCTCTTTACCTGGTTTCATGAGCTCAAAGTAGCAGGCTGCAGTTGACAGTGATGGCAGAGCACATAGCAGCAAAGCCAGAGCCAAATATTTCTTCATAGAGAAATGGAAAGAAACATAGTTTCTTATATTTTCTTCCTATTTAAACAATGCATTATATTTCTGAAACAAAGATGAGTCATTCTGTAATAATAAATAATAAAACTGTATGATTCTGCAATCATTATCACTTTTATTTGCTTGTAAACATCACATTTCATAACAACTTTTCACCATCATGATTTATAAACTTTATCCTGTCAAAAAGACAACCAACAAACAACTGTAACCAGAATTTCTTGAATCAACAGTAATGAAACTTACCATGGTTGCAGTTAGACTTGTCAGAAAGTGCTCAGGTAAGAGGTTGACAATAATGTATTTGGTCAATGAAAGACTCTGTCTTTTAAAAAGTGTGTCAGCATGGACCTTTGGAATTAAATAAAGGGAGGGGGCGTCACCTATAGTTTACTGGAAGAGGTCAACAACTCTGTATTTGTTTCAATTTAAAAAAACAAAAACATAGCACTAACACGGTACAACAAAGACGTTTCTTAAATATTTCAGGGAGGGCATTTTATTTCATTTACATGAAATAGTTTTTTTTGTTGTTTTCAAAATGTTCATATCTTTGGGGCCATTTCCTGAGTATTTCTGAGAGACAGACTAAATTTGAATAATTTTTTGAACTTAATATTAATTCTGTTCAGTGTTAGTTTGCATTAAAACATCTGTTAATGTTACTAAATCTTAATCAACTCAATTCCACTGTTATACTGTAGATCTTTGAACATACCATAACTAGAACTAAATGTCTAAACCTTGACTAAGAAACATTTTTATTTAAATGTAAACACTGGTGATTACAGTGTTTACATTCTCTTCTTTCAAATTCTGTGGTAGATATTAAAAGATCTGCTTCAAATGTGCTTTCAATGTAAATGATGGAGGCCAAAATCCACAGTGTGTCCACACAGTGGTTTTCTGTTAAAAATGCATTTTAAAGTTTATCTGAAGCTTATACGATGCTTCAGCAGTCTGAGTTAGTCATTTCAAGTGAATATCTGCCACATTTACAGCCTTTTTAGCATCAAACACCCTCTTTGTGTTTCCTCGGACAGTGTTTCCCTGTTGTTGTGGAAGTATAGTAACAAAAGGAGGGACTTTGGCACTAAAAAGGCTGTTACATTGAAAGATATCTACTTTATCTGACTCATTTGGACAGCTGAAGCTTCTTGTTAGCTTCAGATAAACTTTTAAATACATTTTTGCACATAAGGAGGACTATGGATTTTGTCTCCCATCACTTACACTGTAAGTGCATTATGAACGGATCTTCTAATGATCAGTATGAACAGGAGGAATGCTTATGACAAGAAAAACTTATTTTAATGTTCATTTGGGCTCCTGACTGTTGTTTGAAGACAGACTTGAAATATTTTGAACGCGTCCTTTACCTACCCCAGTAAAAGTACAAAAATATCTATAAATTATGAATTAAAACAAGCAATGCACTCACAACCAAGACCATTCCCAGAACGCATGATACATGAGCCCAGTATGGTTCGTTTTCAAAGTTCAGTTCATTTACTCAGTCATAACTGACTGAGTATTTTTATGGAGTGAGTAAGTAACACAATCTCTTTTTTCCTTCATCATTTTATTTATAGAAAGCGTCACTTTCATTTATGGATGTGAAATTTTAATAGTTACTACATTGTAGTATACTAGAGTCAGAATTCAGCTCGGTCTGGTGCTGATGCAGATAGGAAGTTTTGTGCCTCAACATGTTCCCAGCGAATGTGATAAGAGGTTTTCGCCAGGTGACTTTTCTATCACAACGAAGAGCGGGGTTATCTTGCAGACAGACTGAATATGAGCAGCCTTCCTTGTTCTCATCATCCAAAGTGAAACCCACCAATCAGAAAATTCCGCAGATCAGAGGTTCTGCGCTTTGGCCATCGATAGTCATTTTTTCAGGAAAATTAAACGCCCTTTTCATTTTGGCTATTTTTTGAGTAACACCCCCCCTTACTCATTTTACCTATTTTTCGCCTTATACCCAATCTTACTAATTTTACCCATTTCTCTAGAAACACCCACCTCATATTCGTTTGGGGAAAATCAGACGCACTTTTCATTTTACCCATTTTTCGACTAACACTCCCCCTCACTCATTTTACCCATTTTTCGACTAACTCCTAATCTTACTAATTTTACCCATTTCTTGATTAACACCCACCCCATGTTCATTTCATGAGGAAAATTGGACGCTCTTTGCATTTTACCTGTTTTTTGAGTAATCAGTAAGTTTATCAGGTATTTGGGAAGATCGGACGCTCTCTTAATTTTCGCCATTTATCAAATAACCCCCGGCCCTTACTCGTTTTACCCATTTTTCGGTCGACAACCAATCTTAATAATTTTACCCATTTGTCCATGAACACGTAGCCTGTATTCATTTATCAGGTTTTTGGGAAGATCCGATGCTCTTTTCATTTTCGCCATTTTTCGAGTAACCCCCGGTCCTTACTCGTTTTACCCATTTTTCAGCAGAAAACTATCTCACTAATTTAACCCATTTCTCCAACATCCACCATGTATAAATTTTGTCAGATTTTTGGGAAGATCCGATTTTCATTTTCACCCTTTTTCATCCATTTTTCGTGTAACCCCTGGCATTACTCGTTTTACCCATTTTTCGGCCAACACCCAATCTTACTAATTTTACCCATGTCTCGATTAACACCAACACCTTATGGTACCTCTAATGGTTCTTTGTAGCACCATTTGACAAAAGTGCTATACAGCACCAAAAAAGGTTCCTGTATGATTACGAGACATAAAACTATTTTTGGGTACTATTGTTGGGCCATGGCTACGAGTTTGGCTATCAGCAATAATTAACGATTATCAAAGATAATTGTTAATCATTAAAATCAATAAAATTATTAATAAGAATTAATAATAACGGGGCACCACCCTGGACTCAGGGAAAAAGATAGCCAATTCAGTCTCAAAGTGTACTAATCTATGAATTTGGGACTTTGATAAATAATTAATTTAATAACTATAAACAAAATCACCATATCAGTAATTAGTTATGGTTAAGGATTTGGAGTTCTTTACAGAGCAGGGGTTGGCAAAACTCATTCTTGTGCAACATTAAAACAGACAACAAGTATATCCAAAAGCATTTATTTAACAAAAGGGTAAAAGCAGCACACTATACTAATCTAGCTAAGTGTACCTATATACAAGTGTGAGTATGTATGTGTGTGTGTGTAGGGAAGACAATAGCAAAATGGCTGCAGTCACCTGGTGACTGAGCACGTGGCATGCCGACAATTTGGCTGATAAAGGGAACTACAGGGATAAAAGGCCAGACCATGTGGTGTCTTGAACCACATGTGCTGCCTGAACCAAAGTTTGCCAAACTAGGTTTTAACCTCTTAACTGTGTGGTTCTCTATTCAAGGCCAACTGGTGTATGCTAAAGGTGCCAGGTTAAAATGAGGTTAGTTGCATGCAAGGCCTAGTTACTGGATGTAACATGTGTTAAGCATGCTAACATTAACCTAGCGGTGTGGCTATGCAGTAACCTGACTATAAGCAACAAGGACATCACAACAACAGTTCAATGTATAACCTTAACCAAATCAATACACGTACAGTGCATTGTTTGAGTTAAACATTCTTGCTTAGCCGTACTATGCTTCACTGTGTTGCTAGGCTATGCCCAGCTCATGAAGGAAGAGATGCTTTGTGGCGTTCTGCTTTGTAGCCGTTGAATCCGTGGGTGAGTCTGGCTGAGAGGACTTTGGCTCTGAAGCTGAAAGATGCAGGCATTGCTGTTGGAGACAGCACTCCAGTCGTGCAGAGGGCCCAGGTCACTCCTTTGTGTAGAGTTAGCAGCAAGCTAACGCCATTTCGCGGCTCCTGTATTTGTTAAACTGGCCAGCAGACTTGTGTGTTAGCTGCTGGCACAAGGAAACTTAGTTTCTGAGTCTTAGGCAGGCTCTCGCGTCTTCTGCCGTAAAGAAGTCTGTGTGTGTCTGCTGTGAGCAGGCCACACAAGAGAGCAGAGAGATGCTCGAGCAGCTGCTGGAGGTGTGAAAAAGCAGCTGCTCCTGCAGCTGAAGGAGAAAGAGAGCAAGGAGCTGCTCCTGCTGCAGCTCGTGGAGAACCTCGTTTTGATAACCTGAATCCATGGGTGGAGCTTCACACTTTGGGTGCGAACCCCCAGGGCTCAGGTTTCTTGGAGTCTTGAAACGTGGTAAACTGTGGTCCACATGTAGTCCCAACATTATTTAGCACCATTTTTGTTGAAGCAATATAGTGCTATATGGCACCGCTAATGATTCTGTGTAGCACCATTTGGCAAAAGTGCTATATATCACCTTTAAAGATAGGAGCTCTATAGCACCAAAAATGGTTCCCCTATGATTACGAGCCAAAGAACCACTTTTAGTGCTATTCAGCACCATCTTTTTTAGTGTGTGTCATTACTCAAAATTATTAAATAGATTTAAAATGAGTGGTCAACACTGAAGTAGCAGAGGCCAAGATAGTGTGGGTAAATCTCCTAACACACTAGAACCTGCCTCCTATAAAATGCCTCCTGATAAAATGACCCTGATTACATCATCAGGGTCATTTTATCAAATCAAACTTTGGAAAGCTTCCTCCAGAACCACAGAGGACATTATACAACTGTTTTCACAATCTGAGTAGAATTTCTCTGGACAAGTAAACTGAACTTTGACATGGTTTGACTTTTGTGTATGTGTGCACAGTTTGTATTATGAAGACTTCTTTGATGAGTCCACTGAACAATTGTAACTTTGAGTTATTTTTCATATCTTTGACATGGTTTGACTTTTTCTATTTTAGAGAAATTCTCTACTTTCACATCCATACAAAGTAATGCAAAAAAATAGTAAATGATAAAGAAATGTATAATTTGTTTATTTGAAATGTAATTTGTAGAAGTGTTTTATTTTAAATAAATTCCAGCAGCTCTTGGTTATGCATTTAAACAAACATTTCATTGTTGTGAGAAGCCAGTTAGGGAGCACATCTGCTTCTCTCTCTCCACAGTTCAACAACAACAATAAAAGAAAATACTTTCTGACTCCATCATTTCCCTACTGCAGCATAAGGACACTCTACGGTGGGGTCGTCCTTCTTGTGCACTCTGTACACACATGCTTCCTGGTCAAACACTGACACACAGTCGTCAGGGAACGCTGTGGGGGTAAAATACCTGCAAATATACAGTAAACACACAATTAACAATAGAATATGTAGATACAGAAATAATTTTCTTCTCATGTAAACACTGCAATGTTGTGATCTGAGAACTTACGCATCGCAACATCCACCGCAACTACAGTCCATACATTTACTGTTTCTCCATGAAGATCCTACAGGATGCCATGTTTTATCAACATCATCCTGACAATGGGTCATGCCTGTGGATGTAAAGAAAAATTATTATTTTTAAAAAATTTTCATTACAGTCATAATTTGGCATTTTGTGTGAGTCTTTGATATTTTACAAATGAAGAAAACTTGTGTGTGTATATACTATAAATAGACAATATGTCTCTGTGGGTGTGTGTGCTTGTTTCTCTTTACCTGGTTTCATGCGCTCAAAGTAGCAGGCTGCAGTTGACAGTGATGGCAGAGCACATAGCAGCAAAGCCAGAGCCAAATATTTCTTCATAGAGAAATGGAAAGAAACATAGTTTCTTATATTTTCTTCCTAATTAAACAGTGCATTATATTTCTGAAAAAAAAGATGAGTCATTCTGTAATAATAAATAATAAAACTGTATGATTCTGCAATCATTATCACTTTTATTTGCTTGTAAACATCACATTTCATAACAACTTTTCACCATCATGATTTATAAACTTTATCCTGTCAAAAAGACAACCAACAAACAACTGTAACCAGAATTTCTTGAATCAACAGTAATGAAACTTACCATGGTTGCAGTTAGACTTGTCAGAAAGTGCTCAGGTAAGAGGTTGACAATAATGTATTTGGTCAATGAAAGACACACTTTTAAACAGTGTGTCAGCATGGACCTTTGGAATTAAATAAAGGGAGGGGGCGTCACCTATAGTTTACTGGAAGAGGTCACTGACTCTATTTGTTTCAATAGAAAAATAAAATAAAAACACTAACAGGGTACAACAAAGACATTTATTAAATATTTCAAGGGGGGCATATTTTTACACTTGAGAAATCACCAGTTCTTCAGACACCAGTGTTCTAATCTTTGGGGCCATTTCCTGAGTATTGTGACAGACTAAACTTGAATTCATTTTTGAACCTAACATTAATTCTTTTCAGTGTTAACTTGCACTAAAACATCTGCTAATGTTACTAAATCTTAATCAGCTCGATTCCACTGTTATGTTTTATGTCTTTGAACAAACCATAACTAACTAACTTTTTATTTAAATGTAAATACTGAAAATTACAAAATCAGCAGTGCAGAGATGAATTAAAAATCTCTTCTTTCAAATTCTGTTGTAGGAGCCTGTAATACTTAGCTCCATGATTTCACCTATTACCAAGTAGTTAAAGGACAGGTTAACAATTTTTCCAGCCTGTCTTAAAACAACAGTCAGGTGCCCATATGAACACTGAAAGAGGTTTCCCTCGTTTTAATCATTCCTCCTGTTCATATTGGCTATTAAAAGATCCCCTTCAAATATGCTTTCAATGCAATTGATGGGGGGCAAAATCCACAGTATGTCCACACAGTCATTGTCTGTAAAAATGCATTTTAAAGTGTATCTGAAGCTTATATCATAGTCAGACTGAAGTTAGTAATTTCAAGTGGATATCTGCCACATTTACAGTCTTTTTAGCATCAAATTATTTGTTTATTTGAAATGTAATTTGTAGAAGTATTTTATTTTCAATAATTCAGCTCTTGGTTGTGCATTTAAAGAAACATTTCATTGTTGTGAGAAGCCAGTGAGGGAGCACATCTGCTTCTCTCTCTCCACAGTTCAACAACAACAATAAAAGAAAATACTTTCTGACTCCATCATTTCCCTACTCCAGCATAAATAGGACACTCTACGGTGGGGTCGTCCTTCTTGTGCACTCTGTACACACATGCTTCCTGGTCAAACACTGACACACAGTCGTCAGGGAACGCTGCGGGGGTGGAATACCTGCAAATATACAGTAAACACACAATTAACAATAGAATATGTAGATACAGAAATAATTTTCTTCTCATGTAAACACTGCAATGTTGTGATCTGAGAACTTACGCATCGCAACATCCACCGCAACCACAGTCCATACATTTACTGTTTCTCCATGAAGATCCTACAGGATGCCATGTTTTATCAACTCTGTCCTGACAATGGGTCATGCCTGTGGATGTAAAGAAAAATTATTATTTTTAAAACATTTTCATTACAGTCATAATTTGGCATTTTGTGTGAGTCTTTGATATTTTACAAATGAAGAAAACTTGTGTGTGTATATACTATAAATAGACAATATGTCTCTGTGGGTGTGTGTGTGCTTGTTTCTCTTTACCTGGTTTAATGCGCTCAAAGTAGCAGCCTGCAGTTGACAGTGATAGCAGAGCACATAGCAGCAAAGCCAGAGCCAAATATTTCTTCATAGAGAAATGGAAAGAAACATAGTTTCTTATATTTTCTTCCTAATTAAACAATGCATTATATTTCTGAAAAAAAAGATGAGTCATTCTGTCATAATAAATAATAAAACTGTATGATTCTGCAATCATTATCACTTTTATTTGTTAGTAAACATCACATTTTATAACAACGTTTCACCATCATGATTTATAAACTTTATCCTGTCAAAAAGACAACCAACAAACAACTGTGACCAGAATTTCTTGAATCAACGGTAATAAAACTTACCATGGTTGCAGTTAGACTTGTCAGAGTAGAAAGTGCTCAGGTAAGAGGTTGAAAATAATGTATTTTGTCAATGAAGGACTCTGTCTTTTAAACAGTGTGTCAGCATGGACCTTTGTAATTAAATAAAGTGAGGGGGCGTCACCTATAGTTTACTGGAAGAGGTCAACAACTCTGTATTTGTTTCAATTTTAAAAAAACAAAAACATAGCACTAACACGGTACAACAAAGATGTTTCTTAAATATTTCAGGGAGGGCATTTTATTTCATTTACATGAAATAGTTTTTTTTGTTGTTTTCCAAATGTTCTAATCTTTGGGGCCATTTCCTGAGTATTCCTGAGAGACAGACTAAACTTGAATAATTTTTTGAACTTAATATTAATTCTGTTCAGTGTTAGTTTGCATTAAAACATCTGTTAATGTTACTAAATCTTAATCAACTCAATTCCACTGTTATACTGTAGGTCTTTGAACATACCATAACTAGAACTAAATGTCTAAACCTTGACTAAGAAACATTTTTATTTAAATGTAAACACTGGTGATTACAGTGTTTACATTCTCTTCTTTCAAATTCTGTGGTAGATATTAAAAGATCTGCTTCAAATGTGCTTTGAATGTAAATGATGGAGGCCAAAATCCACAGTGTGTCCACACAGTGGTTTTCTGTAAAAATGCATTTTAAAGTTTATCTGAAGCTTATACGATGCTTCAGCAGTCTGAGTTAGTCATTTCAAGTGAATATCTGCCACATTTACAGCCTTTTTAGCATCAAACACCCTCTTTGTGTTTCCTCGGACAGTGTTTCCCTGTTGTTGTGGAAGTATAGTAACAAAAGGAGGGACTTTGGCACTAAAAAGGCTGTTACATTGAAAGATATCTACTTTATTTGACTCATTTGGACAGCTGAAGCTTCTTGTTAGCTTCAGATAAACTTTTAAATACATTTTTGCACATAAGGAGGACTATGGATTTTGTCTCCCATCACTTACACTGTAAGTGCATTATGAACGGATCTTCTAATGATCAGTATGAACAGGAGGAATGCTTATGACAAGAAAAACTTATTTTAATGTTCATTTGGGCTCCTGACTGTTGTTTGAAGACAGACTTGAAATATTTTGAACGCGTCCTTTACCTACCCCAGTAAAAGTACAAAAATATCTATAAATTATGAATTAAAACAAGCAATGCACTCACAACCAAGACCATTCCCAGAACGCATGATACATGAGCCCAGTATGGTTCGTTTTCAAAGTTCAGTTCATTTACTCAGTCATAACTGACTGAGTATTTTTATGGAGTGAGTAAGTAACACAATCTCTTTTTTCCTTCATCATTTTATTTATAGAAAGCGTCACTTTCATTTATGGATGTGAAATTTTAATAGTTACTACATTGTAGTATACTAGAGTCAGAATTCAGCTCGGTCTGGTGCTGATGCAGATAGGAAGTTTTGTGCCTCAACATGTTCCCAGCGAATGTGATAAGAGGTTTTCGCCAGGTGACTTTTCTATCACAACGAAGAGCGGGGTTATCTTGCAGACAGACTGAATATGAGCAGCCTTCCTTGTTCTCATCATCCAAAGTGAAACCCACCAATCAGAAAATTCCGCAGATCAGAGGTTCTGCGCTTTGGCCATCGATAGTCATTTTTTCAGGAAAATTAAACGCCCTTTTCATTTTGGCTATTTTTTGAGTAACACCCCCCCTTACTCATTTTACCTATTTTTCGCCTTATACCCAATCTTACTAATTTTACCCATTTCTCTAGAAACACCCACCTCATATTCGTTTGGGGAAAATCAGACGAACTTTTCATTTTACCCATTTTTCGACTAACACTCCCCCTCACTCATTTTACCCATTTTTCGACTAACTCCTAATCTTACTAATTTTACCCATTTCTTGATTAACACCCACCCCATGTTCATTTCATGAGGAAAATTGGACGCTCTTTGCATTTTACCTGTTTTTTGAGTAATCAGTAAGTTTATCAGGTATTTGGGAAGATCGGACGCTCTCTTAATTTTCGCCATTTATCAAATAACCCCCGGCCCTTACTCGTTTTACCCATTTTTCGGTCGACAACCAATCTTAATAATTTTACCCATTTGTCCATGAACACGTAGCCTGTATTCATTTATCAGGTTTTTGGGAAGATCCGATGCTCTTTTCATTTTCGCCATTTTTCGAGTAACCCCCGGTCCTTACTCGTTTTACCCATTTTTCAGCAGAAAACTATCTCACTAATTTAACCCATTTCTCCAACATCCACCATGTATAAATTTTGTCAGATTTTTGGGAAGATCCGATTTTCATTTTCACCCTTTTTCATCCATTTTTCGTGTAACCCCTGGCATTACTCGTTTTACCCATTTTTCGGCCAACACCCAATCTTACTAATTTTACCCATGTCTCGATTAACACAAACACCTTATGGTACCTCTAATGGTTCTTTGTAGCACCATTTGACAAAAGTGCTATACAGCACCAAAAAAGGTTCCTGTATGATTACGAGACATAAAACTATTTTTGGGTACTATTGTTGGGCCATGGCTACGAGTTTGGCTATCAGCAATAATTAACGATTATCAAAGATAATTGTTAATCATTAAAATCAATAAAATTATTAATAAGAATTAATAATAACGGGGCACCACCCTGGACTCAGGGAAAAAGATAGCCAATTCAGTCTCAAAGTGTACTAATCTATGAATTTGGGACTTTGATAAATAATTAATTTAATAACTATAAACAAAATCACCATATCAGTAATTAGTTATGGTTAAGGATTTGGAGTTCTTTACAGAGCAGGGGTTGGCAAAACTCATTCTTGTGCAACATTAAAACAGACAACAAGTATATCCAAAAGCATTTATTTAACAAAAGGGTAAAAGCAGCACACTATACTAATCTAGCTAAGTGTACCTATATACAAGTGTGAGTATGTATGTGTGTGTGTGTAGGGAAGACAATAGCAAAATGGCTGCAGTCACCTGGTGACTGAGCACATGGCATGCCGACAATTTGGCTGATAAAGGGAACTACAGGGATAAAAGGCCAGACCATGTGGTGTCTTGAACCACATGTGCTGCCTGAACCAAAGTTTGCCAAACTAGGTTTTAACCTCTTAACTGTGTGGTTCTCTATTCAAGGCCAACTGGTGTATGCTAAAGGTGCCAGGTTAAGATGGGGTTAGTTGCATGCAAGGCCTAGTTACTGGATGTAACATGTGTTAAGCATGCTAACATTAACCTAGCGGTGTGGCTATGCAGTAACCTGACTATAAGCAACAAGGACATCACAACAACAGTTCAATGTATAACCTTAACCAAATCAATACACGTACAGTGCATTGTTTGAGTTAAACATTCTTGCTTAGCCGTACTATGCTTCACTGTGTTGCTAGGCTATGCCCAGCTCATGAAGGAAGAGATGCTTTGTGGCGTTCTGCTTTGTAGCTGTTGAATCTGTGGGTGAGTCTGGCTGAGAGGACTTTGGCTCTGAAGCTGAAAGATGCAGGCATTGCTGGGGAGACAGCACTCCAGTCGTGCAGAGGGCCCAGGTCACTCCTTTGTGTAGAGTTAGCAGCAAGCTAACGCCATTTCGCGGCTCCTGTATTTGTTAAACTGGCCAGCAGACTTGTGTGTTAGCTGCTGGCACAAGGAAACTTAGTTTCTGAGTCTTAGGCAGGCTCTCGCGTCTTCTGCCGTAAAGAAGTCTGTGTGTGTCTGCTGTGAGCAGGCCACACAAGAGAGCAGAGAGATGCTCGAGCAGCTGCTGGAGGTGTGAAAAAGCAGCTGCTCCTGCAGCTGAAGGAGAAAGAGAGCAAGGAGCTGCTCCTGCTGCAGCTCATGGAGAACCTCGTTTTGATAACCTGAATCCATGGGTGGAGCTTCACACTTTGGGTGCGAACCCCCAGGGCTCAGGTTTCTTGGAGTCTTGAAACGTGGTAAACTGTGGTCCACATGTAGTCCCAACATTATTTAGCACCATTTTTGTTGAAGCAATATAGTGCTATATGGCACCGCTAATGATTCTGTGTAGCACCATTTGGCAAAAGTGCTATATATCACCTTTAAAGATAGGAGCTCTATAGCACCAAAAATGGTTCCCCTATGATTACGAGCCAAAGAACCACTTTTAGTGCTATTCAGCACCATCTTTTTTAGTGTGTGTCATTACTCAAAATTATTAAATAGATTTAAAATGAGTGGTCAACACTGAAGTAGCAGAGGCCAAGATAGTGTGGGTAAATCTCCTAACACACTAGAACCTGTCTCCTATAAAATGCCTCCTGATAAAATGACCCTGATTACATCATCAGGGTCATTTTATCAAATCAAACTTTGGAAAGCTTCCTCCAGAACCACAGAGGACATTATACAACTGTTTTCACAATCTGAGTAGAATTTCTCTGGACAAGTAAACTGAACTTTGACATGGTTTGACTTTTGTGTATGTGTGCACAGTTTGTATTATGAAGACTTGTTTGATGAGTCCACTGAATAATTGTAACTTTGAGTTATTTTTCATATCTTTGACATGGTTTGACTTTTTCTATTTTAGAGAAATTCTCTACTTTCACATCCATACAAAGTAATGCAAAAAAAATAGTAAATGATAAAGAAATGTATGATTTGTTTATTTGAAATGTAATTTGTAGAATTATGTTATTTTCAATAATTCAGCTCTTGGTTGTGCATTTAAACAAACATTTCATTGTTGTGAGAAGCCAGTGAGGGAGCACATCTGCTTCTCTCTCTCCACAGTTCAACAACAACAATAAAAGAAAATACTTTCTGACTCCATCATTTCCCTACTCCAGCATAAATTGGACACTCTACGGTGGGGTCGTCCTTCTTGTGCACTCTGTACACACATGCTTCCTGGTCAAACACTGACACACAGTCGTCAGGGAACGCTGCAGGGGTGTAATACCTGCAAATATACAGTAAACACACAATTAACAATAGAATATGTAGATACAGAAATAATTTTCTTCTCATGTAAACACTGCAATGTTGTGATCTGAGAACTTACGCATCGCAACATCCACTGCAACTACAGTCCATACATTTACTGTTTCTCCATGAAGATCCTACAGGATGCCATGTTTTATCAACATCATCCTGACAATGGGTCATGTCTGTGGATGTAAAGAAAAATTATTATTTTTAAAACATCATTTTCATTACAGTCATAATTTGGCATTTTGTGTGAGTCTCTGATATTTTACAAATGAAGAAAACTTGTGTGTGTATATACTATAAATAGACAATATGTCTCTGTGGGTGTGTGTGCTTGTTTCTCTTTACCTGCTTTCATGGGCTTTACGAAGCAGGCTGCAGTTGACAGTGATGGCAGAGCACATAGCAGCAAAGCCAGAGCCAAATATTTCTTCATAGAGAAATGGAAAGAAACATAGTTTCTTATATTTTTTTCCTATTTAAACAATGCATTATATTTCTGAAACAAAGATGAGTCATTCTGTAATAATAAATAATAAAACTGTATGATTCTGCAATCATTATCACTTTTATTTGTTAGTAAATATCACATTTCATAACAACTTTTCACCATCATGATTTATAAACTTTATCCTGTCAAAAAGACAACCAACAAACAACTGTGACCAGAATTTCTTGAATCAACAGTAATGAAACTTACCATGGTTGCAGTTAGACTTGTCAGAAAGTGCTCAGGTAAGAGGTTGACAATAATGTATTTGGTCAATGAAAGACTCTGTCTTTTAAACAGTGTGTCAGCATGGACCTTTGGAATTAAATAAAGGGAGGGGGCGTCACCTATAGTTTACTGGAAGAGGTCACTGACCCTATTTGTTTTAATAGAAGAATAAAATAAAAACACTAACAGGGTAGAACAAAGACATTTATTAAATATTTCAAGGAGGGCATATTTTTACACTTGAGAAATCACCAGTTCTTCAGACACCAGTGTTCTAATCTTTGGGACCATTTCCTGAGTATTGTGACAGACTAAACTTGAATTCATTTTTGAACCTAACATTAATTCTTTTCAGTGTTAACTTGCACTAAAACATCTGCTAATGTTACTAAATCTTAATCTGCTCGATTCCACTGTTATGTTTTACGTCTTTGAACAAACCATAACTAACTAACTTTTTATTTAAATGTAAATACTGAAAATTACAAAATCAGCAGTGCAGAGATGAATTAAAAATCTCTTCTTTCAAATTCTGTTGTAGGAGCCTGTAATACTTAGCTCCATGATTTCACCTATTACCAAGTAGTTAAAGGACAGGTTAACAATTTTTCCAGCCTGTCTTAAAACAACAGTCAGGTGCCCATATGAACACTGAAAGAGGTTTCCCTCGTTTTAATCATTCCTCCTGTTCATATTGGCTATTAAAAGATCCCCTTCAAATATGCTTTCAATGCAATTGATGGGGGGCAAAATCCACAGTATGTCCACACAGTCATTGTCTGTAAAAATGCATTTTAAAGTGTATCTGAAGCTTATATCATAGTCAGACTGAAGTTAGTAATTTCAAGTGGATATCTGCCACATTTACAGTCTTTTTAGCATCAAATTATTTGTTTATTTGAAATGTAATTTGTAGAAGTATTTTATTTTCAATAATTCAGCTCTTGGTTGTGCATTTAAAGAAACATTTTATTGTTGTGAGAAGCCAGTGAGGGAGCACATCTGCTTCTCTCTCTCCACAGTTCAACAACAACAATAAAAGAAAATACATTCATACTCCATCATTTCCCTACTCCAGCATAAATTGGACACTCTACGGTGGGGTCGTCCTTCCTGTGCACTCTGTACACACATGCTTCCTGGTCAAACACTGACACACAGTCGTCAGGGACCGCTGCGGGGGTGGAATACCTGCAAATACACAGTAAACACACAGTTAACAATAGAATATGTAGATACGGAAATAATTTTCTTCCCATGTAAACACTATAATATTGTGATCTGAGAACTTACGCAAGGCAACATTTAATCAACTCAACATCGCAAGTACAGGAATTACAATCACTGTTTCTCCATGAAGATCCTACAGGATGCCATGTTTTATCAACTCTGTCCTGACAATGGGTCATGCCTGTGAGTGTGAAGAAAAATGGTTATTATTAAAACATTTTCATTACAATCATAACGTGGCATTTTTGTGTGAATCTTTGATATTGTTCAAATAAAGAAAACTTGTGTGTAAATACCATAAATGGAAAGTTTGTGTGTGTGTGCCTGTTTCCTTTTACCTACTTTATGGGGCATAATGCCACAGGCTGCAGTTGACAGTGATGGCAGAGCACATAGCAGCAAAGCCAGAGCCAAATATTTCTTCATAGAGAAATGGAAAGAAACATAGTTTCTTATATTTTCTTCCTATTTAAACAATGCATTATATTTCTGAAACAAAGATGAGTCATTCTGTAATAATAAATAATAAAACTGTATGATTCTGCAATCATTATCACTTTTATTTGTTAGTAAACATCACAATTTATAACAACTTTTCACCATCATGATTTATAAACTTTATCCTGTCAAAAAGACAACCAACAAACAACTGTGACCAGAATTTCTTGAATCAACGGTAATAAAACTTACCATGGTTGCAGTTAGACTTGTCAGAGTAGAAAGTGCTCAGGTAAGAGGTTGACAATAATGTATTTTCTCAATGAAGGACTCTGTCTTTTAAACAGTGTGTCAGCATGGACCTTTGTAATTAAATAAAGTGAGGGGGCGTCACCTATAGTTTACTGGAAAAGGTCAACAACTCTATTTGTTTCGATTTAAAAAAACAAAAACAAAAACATAGCACTAACACGGTACAACAAAGACATTTCTTAAATATTTCAGGGAGGGCATTTCATTTCATTTACATGAAACAGTTTTTTTTTGTTGTTTTCCAAATGTTCTAATCTTTGGGGCCATTTCCTGAGTATTCCTGAGAGACAGACTAAACTTGAATAATTTTTTGAACTTAATATTAATTCTGTTCAGTGTTAGTTTGCATTAAAACATCTGTTAATGTTACTAAATCTTAATCAACTCAATTCCACTGTTATACTGTAGGTCTTTGAACATACCATAACTAGAACTAAATGTCTAAACCTTGACCAAGAAACTTTTAAACATTTTTATTTAAATGTAAACACTGATGATTACAAAATTAGCAGTGCAGAGATGAATTAAAGATCTCTTCTTTCAAATTCTGTGGTAGGTATTAAAAGATCTGCTTCAAATGTGCTTTGAATGTAAATGATGGGGGCCAAAATCCACAGTGTGTCCACACAGTGGTTTTCTGTAAAAATGCATTTTAAAGTTTATCTGAAGCTTATACGATGCTTCAGCAGTCTGAGTTAGTCATTTCAAGTGAATATCTGCCACATTTACAGCCTTTTTAGCATCAAACACCCTCTTTGTGTTTCCTCGGACAGTGTTTCCCTGTTGTTGTGGAAGTATAGTAACAAAAGGAGGGACTTTGGCACTAAAAAGGCTGTTACATTGAAAGATATCTACTTTATTTGACTCATTTGGACAGCTGAAGCTTCTTGTTAGCTTCAGATAAACTTTTAAATACATTTTTGCACATAAGGAGGACTATGGATTTTGTCTCCCATCACTTACTCTGTAAGTGCATTATGAACAGATCTTCTAATGATCAGTATGAACAGGAGGAATGCTTATGACAAGAAAAACTTATTTTAATGTTCATTTGGGCTCCTGACTGTTGTTTGAAGACAGACTTGAAATATTTTGAACGCGTCCTTTACCTACCCCAGTAAAAGTACAAAAATATCTATAAATTATGAATTAAAACAAGCAATGCACTCACAACCAAGACCATTCCCAGAACGCATGATACATGGGCCCAGTATGGTTCGTTTTCAAAGTTCAGTTCATTTACTCAGTCATAACTGACTGAGTATTTTTATGGAGTGAGTAAGTAACACAATCTCTTTTTTCTTCTTTTTTCCTTCATCATTTTATTTATAGAAAGCGTCACTTTCATTTATGGATGTGAAATTTTCCCAGTAAAATTGATAAATTGAGAGTCCGCTGAACTTTTTGGTTTTCTTTTCATGGCATAATATTACATCCTTGGCTTCCAGTTTCAGTAAATAATCCAGTCTCTGTTGTAAATCCAGTCCATGTTTTGCGGTTGGTCTCTGACGCGCCACAAACTGGGTTGCCAGTTTCGTTGAAATGCAGCCCTGGTTATCCAACTTGTATCTAGTGCGCATCAAAAGGCGGATGTGAGACTTAAACATGGCAACAAATCACATAACTAAAGGAAGTGGAGCTCATACGCACTAAATGTTTGTGTTTTATGTAACTCGTAGGACTTAAGAAGAAATACATTTTTGTTTGTTGTTATTTGGCTCAGAAGAAGAGGTTAACCCGTCACGGTGAATATGGAGCTGTAAGGTGAGCAGCAGGACACAGCGGAGCCGTTATTAGCTGAGCTTTCACGTTGCTATGCTAACGTTAGCATGCTAGGCCAGGTTTACACAGCGTTAACAATAATGATCAATATTGAGCTCTTCGCCACATAAATGAGTCATCCAATTCAACAGCCATATTAATGTTTGGTTTAGTAAAGTTAGTTGTACTCAACTCAAAACAGGTCAGTTATATTTTACAATGTCGCAATATCCAGTTCACGGCAGTAATGGGTGTCGCTCACTGTGGACAAAGCACCTGCATGTTTGAACGTCACATTGTGCCACAGTTGAGCTGCAACTAGCGATTATTTTCCTTATCAGTTTGTCTAATGCTCATGGTGGTTTAGTCGATAAAAAAAAATTCTGGAAATAGAGAATGATGCCCCTCCAGTTTCTCAAAACCCATGCATGATGCAGATGTGCAGTTTGGAGTTAAGAAATCCAGCATATATTCACATTTAAAAAGCTGGAACTAGTGCATTTTTTCGTATGTTTACTTAAAGAAAATGAAATTTAATCTTAACATTATTTAAATGATCAATCGATAATCATCATAATTTCCTGTTGGCAACTTTCTTTGTAGGCGTGTCGCACATTTTAAAAGCGCATCGTTACTCCAGTGATAGTATTACACACATAACTTTGGGGACGTATAAGACATAGATTAATAATAAGAAAGTAAAAATTAATGTAGTGGAGGCTGAGATAATCTGACTTTCAGTCTAATGTGGGTCAAACCCCAATATCCTACAATTTCCAGAATGTACTTTGATGGTATCTTTCATAAGACCTTCCCTGCCCAGTAAACACGTCTTTCAAACTCCATGTCCTCAGTTTGTTCCTCCAGAGCCACAGAAGATGTCATATAACTGTTAACTCCTCATGATGACGGATGACAGATCCTCCTATGTTAAGGCAATGGAGTGCCCCTTTTAAGATGTGCATTTCATTGGTGGAAGGCAAAGAAAGGAATTAAATGGTTGTACTATGTCCTCAATAATAATTTTCATCCTATCTTCCCCGCCAGTTTGGTCTGAATCCTCAGAAGTCGAGCCCTTCCCAGGGCCCTTTGGGGCCCAGGAAGAGGATGCATCGTGGTGGGGATAAGGACTTCCAGATATCAGCAAGAAAGATGGGCACGTCCTTGCTCTTCCAGCTGTCGGCTCATGAACGAGAGCTGGATTTGGTTTTTCTGGACCACAGCTATGCCAAGCCATGGAATGCTCACCCTGATGCCAGTAGCGCCCGGCCCACGAGGACACTGTTTGTCACCCCTCGTCGCCAGCCTGAAGCCTTGTCGTGAGTTGGAAAGCTCCTCATCATAATCTTTAAGTTGATTAGATGTCAGACTACAGTTTGGGATTGTCCTCAGCATCCCACCATGTTTCGTACCTCTAGTAATCAAGAATTAACCCCCCAGTGATCAGTTTGATCTTTAAACTATTGTTCTGTGTTGCATTAACTTGATATTTTCTTCTTTTTTTTTACAGAGATTCTGATCCTTTAATAGACGTGGAGACAGTCACACCTATACCTGTTCCTCTATATGATAATCACAAAGCTCTTAGTGTGATGAAGGAGTGTGAACGGCATGTCCTGTTTGCTCGTACTGTTGCTGATAGTCCCCCACCCCCCGATGACTGGGAGGAACATATAAACAAGTAATCAATCATGTGGAGCGATCCACTGTTCATTTGTCATCCACTGTTATACGTGACATTTACACTCATCTTGAATATAAGTTATGACTGAAAGTGTCTCGGTTACAGTGCATCGTTTTGACATTGTCATTATTCTTTTTCAGAACTGGATGGTCAGTGGCTCAGAACAAATTGTTCAATAAAGTCCTTAAAGCTCTGCAAGCTGAAAGACTAGCCCGCCTGGCCAATGAACATGTAAGTTGTGTTCATTTCATTTGTGTTCGCATCCCAGAGAGTAGATGAATAATGAGATTATAAAATGATTATTACATACTGTTTTTATATTGGTCAAAATCAGAATTTGTCTCTGGATTTGTTAATGCATACGGTTGTTTTTAACCATTCATTTTTTAATGAGTGTGTTGTCTCAGGTCAAATGCTAAACACAAGTGAAATCAAAACCACCTGTACCGTAAAAATAAGATCTAGCCCCTTCTTAAAGATAAGGCAAAGTGTTATCATATAAAATGGTATGTGTGACTAAAGCCATCTCACATTAGGGTTTTGTAGATTAAATCATGGCTGTGAAGAATTCAGAATAATTCAATTCGGAATCATTGAAATATTACTCTTGTGTCTCTTGTTTTCCTTAGGCTTCCAATGAGCCAATTTTGCGGAGGATAGCTGTGGACAAGTGTGCCAGAAAGGTGCGGCATGCACTAGCAAGTGTGAACTGGGACACCAAACTGACGCAGTGGTTACACACCACCATGATTGAATCCTTGAGTCTCGCCATGCTCGCTGCTTACCTGGATGTGCTGCAGACTCTCAAAAGCAAGGTATGTAATCTGTCATTGAATGATCATATTTCAGGTCACATGTGTGCACCAGTATCTGTGCAAGGCCTGGGATTCTTGATTCATTACTATCCTCCTCTGTGTGTCTACGAAGTTGCCCTCACTGATTGACAGAATGTTGCTAACAACATCCGCAAAGACTGGTGCTCCAAGTGCAGAGGCCCTGTCACTGTTACTGAAACGTCCCTGGGACCCAGCTGTTGGAGTTCTGTCTCAAAACAAACCGGTAAAAACCAACAACTTTCAGTTTTAAAATAAAACATTTGTATACCTTTTTTTAGTTGGTATTTGTGGTCTGTAGCAGTTACAGACTACTGCATGTCTGTTTTCTTCAATGTTTCAGAGCAAGCTTCCTGGATCCCCACTCATCCTAATTGCACCATCAAGTCCAACTAATCCTGCCCTATCCACCTCGCGGCGAATGAGATTCTGGCAGTCGCAGCTCTCCTGTTTGGGAAAGGTCACTCTTACATAAATCTGCACATGTTACCAAGAATTCAGGTTGTGTTTTGTCTCAGAAAAGTGCTTATGACAGCTGTTTCTGTATCAGGTCATCCCAGTCCACACTCATGTGAACAGTGGAGCCAATATTGGCATAACTCAGTGTCTGGAACACATGTTGGGCACCGTCAGAGCCAAGGTCATGGAGGTAGGATGCTTTTTTTCTTAGTGTTGTTTGTGAAATTTGTCAAGCCAAATGTAGTTGTTTGTTTTTAATGGGCACATTGGAAATGGCTTTTATTGAATGGAGGAATTTATGACTCACCTCTGTGTCCTTTTTATTTTAACAGGTAGTGCTAATTATAAAATCTCTATTGTAAAATAATTTATTTAAGTATTCATCCTGTTCTGTGTTTCCAAGCGTTTGCAGTGTACTTTTATTTGGAGTAGATCATTAACAGCCAATGCTCAGTGCTTGCACATTAAACCACAACATGATCTATTAAAATATCTATTCTGCTAAAACGTCTATTGTTGAAATTAATTACACAGAACATTATCGTGTCTCGTTTCTTTTAGCACTTTTATGTCTGCAATGCTAAAATGGAATACAGTAGGACCATGTAGATTTTTTCTTTTTAGTTTTATTTTTTGTACATGATGTTTCTGATGCTGCATTGATTGTGTCATATAATTATAACCTCCAGGTTCACAGTCACTTCCCTCACAAACCTATCATCTTGGTTGGCTGGAACGCTGGTGCTCTCATTGCTTGTCATGTAAGACTTTTTATAACTTTCTGTGATCTAATGTGAGTCTAAATGGTTTTCTCCCATGAAAAAGTGAAGCATCATTAGTTAATTTAACACTGACTAATTACAGGTATCCCTCATGGAGTATCTGACAGCTGTGGTGTGTCTCGGCTTCCCCCTGCTAACAGTCAACGGGCCAAGAGGGGTAAGACCCAAGGCATTATCGTCCAATGATGTGCAAATTCCCTTTTTTATGTTAATATTTCTATTATGTCATAGTTTTTATGTCTAAGAAAACTGAACCTTGACCTCTGGTCAGTAGTTTTTATGGATTTTTATGCGTTACTGGCTTACAGGATGTGGATGACCCACTGCTGGACATGAAGACTCCAGTGTTGTTTGTGGTCGGCCAGAATGCTCTGCAGTGCAGCATCGAAGGCATGGAAGAGTTCAGAGAGAAACTGAGGGCAGACAACAGCATGGTGGTGGTGGGAGGAGCTGACGACAACCTCAGGTCAGTCACGTCTGATTGAAATCATATGTTATCTTTTTTTCCCTAATTGAATGTAAAGATTTTTGTATTGAGTAGTAGTGGTTAAAATTTTAACACTAAATGGTCTCCTTTCACAGAATCAACTCAGCAAAGATGAAATCAGAGGGACTGACACAGACCATTGTGGATCGCTGCATCCAGGTTAGTCCTTGTAACTGGAAATTGATTTTGTTGTGGTGCTCTACAGAACCTTTTGAAAACAAAACCTATATAATGCTAATGTCAAAAGCTTTATTCTTCTTCTATCTCTGGTCTGCAGGATGAGATTGCTGACTTCTTGTCAGGAGTCCTTACACGAGCAGAGGGCCATGGCCATGGCTCAGGGGAGATGAGGGACCTGGACACAGAGAAGAAGAAGAGGCCTCGGCGGGAGTTTCCCTTTGACATGGAGAGAGGACGACCTTCCTCCCCTGCGCTTAGAGTCCCCATCTCACCATCAGGCTCAGAGGTCAGTTAACAACAGCTTCAATTGTCAACATTTTTTAAAGATTTATCTTTAGAAGTCTTGAACCAACAAGGATGCTGCTGATTACTACATCACTGTAAGAATACACAAGTATGTTATGTGTTTCAAATACTATATGGAATATTAATAGAATACTGCATCACATTTAATGTTTGCTTTTTTTTGTATCCTAGAAATTGGAGAAAATTCTAGACTTGGTTTTGAGGCAGAAAACTGGTATTGTCTTAAAAGTCATTGTCATCTTTGTGCTGAGTGAAAAAAGTGCCAGATAATGTAAAAATATAATCTGTCAGTTAGCAGCGTTGGTGGTGGCGGCAAGATTTTATAGAAGGTTTTCACTTCCTCCGCTTATCAGAGAATTATAAATACCCTCCAAACATGTTATAAGACATATTAATAATGAATAATAATTAGTGTCTGATCTGGCTTTTCCACAAAAAAGTTCAATTACATGGATAAAAATTTCTTAGATCTAAATCTACTACTTCTCCTTTATTGAAAATCCAAAATCTATGAATATGCAGATTTAGTTCATTTCAAAAATTTAACTGCTGGACACAAGATCTCAGTGTTTGTGCTCTGGAGGCTTCAAGTTTGTACATCACACTTGTTTAAGTTGAATACACACAAATCCTGCTTGTAGGTATGTGCCTTTAAACTCAAATATTTGGTTGAGAAACTTGCTTGTCTTGGCTGTGATCCCTGTTTGTCATAACATGTTTCTGATGTTCTCATTTTATTTGTTTATTTTTGTTTTTTTTCACTGTTTTGTGTTTTCACCTAACTTCACAGTGATACAAACTTGTTATATATTCTTTGGTTCTCATTGATAATAATCAGTTTATACATCACATGTGGGACCTCCACTGGGTGTGCTGCAGTCATTTTCAAATCAAAGCAAGACCTCTTATGAATATTAAAAGTAATAAGGTCACACTGTCTACACAGTCAATGACTGACACTGATGAATTGTTTTCTCCTCTCCCCTGTGTCTGCAGGATCTGTCTAGTGTCTGCAGCAGTCCCACTTCAAGTCCCAAACCCAAGACGTCTGGCCTGTCTCCAGCTCAGAAGTCCAGTCTGATCACAGCAACACAACTCCTCAAGACACACATGCAGCGCTCCGGCACGGTGCTCACACACAAGCAGGCCCAAGGTTAGATCACCACCACACTTAAACTTTGGATGCACTGAAAACACACTGTAGACTCACATTCGCCTACATGTGCGCAGTGATCCTGTGCATACACAGCTCTCACATTCGCCCTACTTGTTTGTGTAAACTTGTTACAATGAGTCATTCACCTCAACTTCTGTTGAATTTTGCAAAAGCTGTGTGAACAAGCTGAGCAAACAGGGAGGTATCATACCTGCCAACATTTACGTTTCAAAATACAGGAAGTTTTTTCAGCAGGTGGGTGGATGAAGTGAAAGGGAACGTTTTACGTGAGCTGATGACAACTGCCCTCGTTACTGTTAGTGCAACAAAACTGTTGCAAGTGAAAAGTCAATAAGTATTTTATCAAAACACCTGTTCAACAAACATAAACATGTAGAAAATCAATATTTTCAGCTGCTTTGCCCGCAGTGTCCCATCCACCACCAGTATGTTCTACACAACCACAGCACGCTGGTTAAGCTTATAACATGAAAGCTGTCTGTATGTAGCCTAAATGTTTATCTAAGTTTGCCATGTATCTTAAAATCTGGCAAATTCTTTTAAATTTGGCTGCTGGCTGAGACAAATCAACCTCCTTCTCTCTACCTGCAGTACCTGCAGGCAATCAATCACATCAGCAGCAGAGGGAAGAGGACAGAGAGAGCAGCTGTGCACACGCCTCTTGAATCCGGTTGTGGTGACAGATGGGTTGAAATTGTATGTTGTGTGTGGATTGTATGTGTAAATTGTGTTTCATAGATGATCTGGCAACTTGGGTTACGTCAGACAAACATACAAAACTTACTGATCCCTGTGTATGACGATTATTCGTAATAAAGGTTGAGGGCCATGCAAATTACAGGAGTCTCCCGGGAGACACAACAAAACACAGGAGTACAGCGGGAGAGGGGGTGAAAATACGGGAGAAACCCAGGAAAAAGAGAAAGGAGTGTTGGCAGGTATGGGTGGTATGTGAGAGCAGGGTCAAATGATTGTAAATAAAACTTTAGAGATTATCACGTCACGACATCTGATGGGGCAAGATGGAACGTGACTGAAATACTCTCCTCTCATCCTCTGTCTCTTCTCTTCCTACAACTTTCCTTTCTGGCTTTTTTCCAATTCATTCCAGCTCAGTTTGCTGCTTTTATGAAACAAAACATGCTTGTGAGGAAAAATCTTCCTCCTGGCACCCCTCCTTGTATTTTTGGTAAGTGTCTATCCCTCCTTCTTTCTCTTTCCTCTGTCTCTTTTCACTCCTTTCCTTGTTTCCATTGCCCTAATTTTATAAGAATGTCACTCTAAAATGCTGGTTCCTCATTAAACACCTATTGTCATGCTTTGAATTTTACATTTCTTGAACTAAAAATGGTACATTTCATATTGGGAAGCACTCTTTAAACAGGTTTACCTTACCGACAAGATGAAGATGAATGAAAAATTTAAGATTTCTAACTAAAGATAGGTTGGCAAAAAGATAAAACAGCACAGGGTCACGTCATCTCAGCAGTCTTGTGAATGTGGTGCGTTTGTGTTTGTTTGTGTGGTGCAGTGCCAGTGCCCAGTGATCAGATGGAGGGCCTGGACAGAGATGAACTGCGGTCCCATGGAAAGAGGAGGCAGACACCCAGTCCCACGCCAAGCAAAGCCTCCAAGAGAGCCAAGATCAAGGTCACCATTGTTTCCCAAAGCGAGTCAGCAGGGGGCGCCATCAGCCCCGCTACACAGGAAGGTACAAAATCCAGTATCTCCCTTCATTACTTACATATTAGTCTCTGTAAGTAGAGAATTGTTACATAGTTTGGAGAGTGAATTCTGTTTTCTTGGATCATTGGAACAACTTGCCTGGGCTTTTTTGTTGGGATGATGAGAGTAAACAAACACTGTTCTGTGTTGTTGTGGAGTGATTAAATCAGTTGTGGGCAGACGGGATGGGATAACTATTTAGTTTTATGCAGCGAGACACATTCATACAGATCTCTTGATGGAACGATAAGAGTGGCATGATTTTGTGTGGTATGCAATGTTGACAAAGTGAAAGTAGGTCTTTTCATAACCACTTCTTTCTGTAAAAGTAAGATATCTGTAATCTACCCACTTCTGCTTTCTCTTTCATCTTTTACCAAAGAAAGCCTTTTTTCCCCAAGCTAAATAACAGGCCATCATGATATGCTCCTCTTTCCATGCAGTGGGTGTCTCTGGGAAGCCCCTAACAGTGACCGTGGGACAGACTGTGCCTGGAGCCAAGGAGCTCTCTGGACTTCTAACAGGCCAGCGGTAAGCCAGCCTACCGAGCTACACAGGCACAATCAGTATAGAGTGCAAAACCCCTAAACCTACACCCATGCCCACTCCCACCTTATCGGACAAAAGTGTGTCTGGTGCAGAGGGATTGATGAGTGGTGCACTCAGAGTTTGGGAGCTGAGTGATGGCCAAACAGCACTTGCTGGGGTAGCTCTTGAGTAGATTGGTGGTTATGTGTGTCACTGCAGGTCTGGTAGTCTCTCAGAGGTGTCTGGTGCCCTGTCCCCAGGCTCAAGCTCATTCAACAGCGTGCAGCCTTGCATGGTGTCAGGGTCCTCCACACCAGTCCAGGCGCAAGCTCCGGCTACTGCCCAAGGTACCTCTGTCCTGTCCTGCACGCCCGTTTGTACTCTCAACTGTGCAGCTAAACTCAGCGCAGTGCAGTTCTAGCCATTTTGTAAAGTGAGATTAAAGTTTTGAACACTGGATGAGAACAGTGTGTGAGGACAACATATTTAAGCAAACATCATCATTGATCACCTCTTGCGCCATCGCTGTCTGTCACTGTCCTGAACCTTACCCTTTGGACATGACTTTCATAAGGTGTGTTTGTGTGTGTCCATCTAGGCTGAGGTTGTCGGGGGTGATTGGTGGGGTGGGGATGGGGGCAGTTTGTAACAGTGGCAGTTGTTAATAATTCTTTGGCATTGATTTCACCCAAATTTCAGATCTATTGATTCACTGCCTTTGTGTTTGTGCGCAGCGCCTTCCGCCAGCAGTCTGCTACAAGGCCTAAGTTTCAGTCTTCAGGAGATCGTCACCAAAGCTCCTAGTTTGCCCTCCACAGCAGCCAACACAGGCAGCACACAGGTACCTCTTTATTACACAGTCACATAACAAACGTTTGAAGGACCATACTGGAGGTTTTGCTTATTTCAAATCAATTCAGAATTAATTACGTATGCTATACTAACTAGAGCCCGACTGGTAAATCGGTTGGCTGATATTATCAGCCGATATTGGACTGTCCCAGATATTGGTATCTGGGTATATGTTGTCTGATATGCACCTTTTTTTTGTTGTGGTTTTTGTTTTGTTTTTTTAGTTATATAGGCAGCGTTTTATCCAGGGATATATATTAAAAAATATATATATAAAAATCCAGTATCAGTCGGACTCTAATACTGACAACCATTTTCCAAAGTACAAGTTGACTAGAACATGGAAAACCACCAGCTTGAGCCTGTAAACAGTGTGTATGGGTGAGTTAACATAATGCAACAGCAGAGAATAGATACAGTGGATCAATACATCTCTAAAGACAGATACAGGTCAAATCAGATGAATTAATTTCTTGCTTTTTTATATTAGGTGTTTTATACAAGAAATATATCCGGATCTGCTAATAGGATTTGTTTGCCACTAACATTACCAAATTTACTGATGGATATAGTACACTCATTGTCTATTTTATTAGGCATTTAGCTAAAACTAATGCAGTCTAACAGTTCTGTAACAAATCTTTTTGAAAATTATACTATGATATTGATTCAACTTTATGGTCATTAGTGGTGTTTATGTTGTTATACCGATAAGGGTTTTCAAATATTTTGTCCACCACATTTATACCAATGAAGATTGACTAAATGTCAGAAACACGTCACAGTTTTATAGTGTACTGAATGTCAATTGTACAGCTGTACGCTGGCAGTTACAAACTAACGTTTACTGTTGGGAGTCAAAGATGGAATTGAATTCATTGCTATTTGTTTGTCTTCTCCCTCAGGCGGTTTGTGGCCAGGGTCAAGTCCTGACCTCCGTCGGTACCAGCAGCAGCACTTTGCTCCGGGCGGTGCCTGTGGTCACCACTGGAGGAGTGGCTAAAACCACCGCCATCCACCAACTGCTCACCAATGGCGGGCTGGCCAAACTTGCCAGCAGCTTGCCCGGCTTGGCGCACATCACCAACCAGACCGCTGGTATGTCTCGAACTGCCAAAACACGACGGCCACGTTGAATGCCCAGGGTTCATTCATCCTTTGTTTTGGAAACACTAGTTCAGGACGTCTGTAGGCCAGGGAGGATTGCTGCACTAGAGGACCGTAGAGGACAGCTCTGTCGACATGTGTAGATTGTTTGCCTGGAGGAATCTGACTATTGTGAGATTTGCAGTCAGATGTGCAGCTATACAGCATCTGAGGACAGATTAGCAGTGTACAACATGTTTTGTACAATTGTTCATGTTCAGAAAGAGCCATATGGAAACAAAAGATCAAAATTTTAGTTCCCAGCTTATGTTTGACACATAATGTTTATGTAGAAATGGATGCAAAATATAAATATATGAAACCATATGATACAAATTAATTGTGAGTTAAGTTAGGCAATAATGACTAAAATAATGTGGCCAAATTTAATGAGACCCAGATGTTCAATGTCCCAATACAGACTGCTTTTGTATGTCAGATTTGTCTGTTAAAGCGTTCATTTTATGTTTGTTTTTTATTTGCCTTGTCATGTAGTAATGTTTTGTAAACCCTTTCATTAAATCACCTGCAAATAATATCCATACACACAAATGCTGAGATGTGTTCAAAAGCAATAACAGTAGCACATGACATTATCCAAGCCCTGTTCCTGTTGTTACAATAAAAACTGGAATCAAACTCATGTTTTCATTGCTCCTGTTTTCTTTTTTTTTTCAATCAGTTGTTCACCCCTCTCACCCAGCTAGACCTACACATTTGCTTTTACTTCTCATTATGTTCAGTGTCCAGCACCCTGCTATCAATTTGACTTGCTAACCTAACCATGAAACAAAAAGGTCATTCTCCTGATGGCTTCCATCACAACATATTTGACACCTTTTGTGGCACCGTCAAACGTTGAACATTGTTTTAATGTATTTAAGGGATTAGCGTGGCTATCTGATGGTGCTGAGCCCTTTCATTTGTGTGTTGTCAGTAGGGCAGAAAGCCCCCACTTCTATAACAGTGACCCTTCGAGGAGCCCAGCCGAGCAGAGTGGGTTCATTCAGCCAAGCTGGTGAGGCTGTGACGCCGGCTCGGACCCATGAGCCTAAGGTGTTTTTCATTTGATTATGTAATGGCTCACTGACACGGACACATTTTAATAAGAACTTCTTATTTGATAATTTATTATCTCTAATGTGATGGCATGTGTTTGGTTCTACATGTTTATTTGTGCGATATCTGCCTTCTTTATTTTCACACTGCCCACATTGTTATCCATACAACCAAAGATAATTTGTCTATTTGGGTAGTTTATGAATATCCTCACTGCCATGGCAACCACAGTAGATTAAAATGTCTCTTCTGGTTACAATTAAATTTGCAGACCTACTACAAAAGGTTAAGATGGAATAATTATTCTATACTCTAGGGTAATCTCCCAATGTGTCATGGTATCTTATAACTTAGTGTTCATTTTACACACAAATGAGCTGCTGATTAATATAGTGTGATGTTTGTAAGTCTATAAACATACTCAATGGTTCCTTATTATCTAAAATGACACTGGCTATAAGGTTCAAGAGTGGACTGCAGTTTGTAATTTAGGGGAAATTATAGAAAACCATGTTCAGTACAACATCTTTTTGAACTGGAGCTCCCATGTCTCTCAGTGATGATTATTTAGGTATATAAGTGATATTTTAGTCATCATTTTTCACTCATATAATGCTGATGTACAATTTTTATGTGTAATGACATAAAAACCTGCCATAACTACAGAAGAGAAACTACTTCCTCAGCTAAATATTATCTTCATCTATCTAAATTAGAGGCTGCATCCAAAAAGTACCTGCACATCTGAAAATGTTCATATGAAAAAGCTAAAAATATCCTCACATCATTGCAGAAGATACTGCGTGCACTCCAATATTATTTTACCTAGAGCCAAATGTCAAACATTTCATAGTTCTTAAGGCTTTAATATAAATAGCGTCATTATTACATTTTCTGGACTCTGTGTTAATCAATTTCAATGTGCCCCTTTTACAGCAGTGAAAATCTCAGACCAAGATTTTCATTTGGCGACACACCTGATCCAACTAGCTGCTGTGCCAGGGGCAGCTGGGAACCACAGCCTGCTGATGAGACTGATCCCTCCCTGCAATGATGAACACACCACCACACAACACGCAGAGCACCTGCCTCGCATCCTCCAGAGGGCTCCCCTGTCATGCTGGTTGCACAAGGCCTCTGCAGTCGCTGTCGGCTGTGGCTGAGGCACCGTGATGCTTTAACGTTTCTGCCCTCTTCTTACACCTTTGAATTCAGTGAGCAAAGTCTGACAGCAAGCTGTCCAACACAATCACACATCATCCTCTGGGGAGAACAACACTGTGTTATGTGAGGATAAACTGCAACCTGTGACAATACAACTGTGCTGCCCTACAAGAGGACAGCTGTGCCTACATCTCTACTAAAATAAGATAGAAACCTTTAGCTTCTTCTGTGTGCACATTAAGGTTAAATCCTTTTCATTTAGCATAGGCCTAGATAAGTATGATTAGCAGCTTGTGTGTAGAGCATTTTTGTGCAATAACTACATTTAAATGGCTTTAATATTCTTTATCACAGTAATTATATCCATATCATGACAGTAATTAATGATAATTGCTTTTTCTTTCTTATTTTTCTATCTATGACAGGCCTCAAATATGTTAAAGTAAGAACTAAATTACAGAGGTGATTGCAGAAGCAGTATATTGTTAAAACTGCCTGGCGTTGATTGTGCACCAGTGCAGTGCTCTCGTTGAATAATATGCACTATGCTCTCCAAAAGCTGCAGTACATGAACAGGGCATGTCTGTCAGTATATGATCAACACTGCTTGTGTCCTGTATAACCACATGTTCCATGATCTAAACTGAAGGCAATATTTTTAATCTGCACTGTGTCATCCCTTCAACACTGTATATGGACTTTTTGTTTGAAACCGCCACAGTAAACAAAAAGCCTGAAGACACTCAACTGTGTTGCGTGTTTGCTAATCTAAATATTTGGTCCTATGTGTTCCAACACTTGTAGCATTGAGCAAGCTTAGAGTTTCCTAAAAAAGCTGAAAATATAATGAAGGAGCTTACCCTCATGCCTGATAGTTATAGTGCTGTGTTTACAGCAACAGCATAAATACAGCCCACTCATCTCAGCAGACATCCTGTCTTAAATTCCACACATAGGCAGCAGTCAGATAAGATAAAGAGAGGAGTGTGTCTCTTCCCGCTTATATAAACCAGGCTTTGTATGTAATAGGCAGGGACAGGCTAACTGATGCCAGTCAGACAGAGAACAACAGAGCTGCTGGCATAGCCTCCCATCATCAGTAGCAGTGGATATCCAAGCAATCCATCTGAAGTCTCTCCATCCAATACACACTGACTACTGGAGCATCACAATTCGGTTTTTGTTATTTGTCCTCTCAGAATGAGTTTGATGTGTGTGGAATCAAGTGAGATTGGGAAGGATATTTCAGTTTAATGAAGCGATCTACACTGAGATATTGTGTCAGTTTAATAAATCCTCAAGAGTCCCTGCATCTGATATCACTTCTAAGATTTTCATACTTGCTTATAAAGAGTGGATGTGTTTGGAGAAAGTGGAGCAATTATTGGCAAGAAATTGGCTAGTATGTCATGTGCTAAATTTAAAAGAAATCAAGGGAATACTGGTCTTAATTTGTCTCCTTTTTGAATACAATTTTGGTTTTATTTACAGTTAAAATGACATAGATACAGCACACACACGCACACAAACACAAAACAATATAAACATATAATATAAAACAACAAAAAATAAATAAAAGCCGAGAATAAAGCCAAAAAGTTGGACCATAAGCCTTAATTGTAATATGTACTAAATGTACACTGTGATAGTGCCAGTCATGTGGTGTATATTAGTAGTGTAAGTACTGTGTGCTTTACAGTAAGGTGAAGTATTGCCCATTTATATTAAACTAGTGTTACCAGCACGGTATATTTTACTCACATGTAGAGGTAGATAATATTGCAAAAATATAGTAAACAATAGTTCGTATGCTTTACACGTATGTACACCGGTGTGTACGCAGATAGTAATCTTAAGGTCCTGAAAAGTGCGAGAGAAAAGCAGACGGTTTTGGAAAGATGAACAACAAACCAATAAGTCTGCTCGTGTAATGTTCAGTCGTTCAGTTTACTGCCAACAGGTGGCGCTGTAATCACTTTAATCTGCTCGTGAGTCCTTGAATGTGACTATTTAAGAAAAAAGGCCGAGCCGAGTCTGTTTGTTTGTGTGTGTGTGCGTACGCGCGTGCGTGTCATACCGCGAGTTAGGCGGCTGTGTTTGAGTGCGCACGTGCGAATAATAAAATTAATAGTCAATAATTTAAAAAAGCGCGTTTCTGCTTGCCCGTGTGCGGTCGTGGGTGAAAAAAGGAAGGAGTGCGTTTAATTTAAATGTGTTTACACTTTTTACTTCAGATACAGAAAAATTAACACTCAAAATTGTCATTTACGCACAGTTTAATATGAGCTTTTTAACAATTTGTGCACTTTTCATAAACAAATGGAAGCTAAAATCAACGCCACGGGCCCCTTTTTTAACAAGCTGTTGCCCCACAGAGTTATAAATATTTACTCTGGTCGATTTAACATTGAATTAAGGCCTAACTTAAAACACAGCACAGGACTGCGTGGAGCCATCAGAGTAAAAGTATATCATTAATAATATCCAGTAAACCAAAATCACAGCCTGCGCTCTTCAAGGACCCCTGATGGATCCACTAGGGAGCAATAAAAATACACACGGGCATCACCGAGTAAAAGGGCATTTTCACCGCCCCTGTGGAGCTGCCATATCATCAAAGTTTCTGTGGCAGGCAGCACTCTGCACACTGGCCCGGAGCTCCGGCTGGAGGAGCGAAATCACTTCCCCCAGAGCCGAGAAGACACCGGAGAGAGGTTGGATTTAAACCCGCCCTCCGGAGGGATCTCGTTTCCCCAAAAACCTCCCATTTTCTCCCTCTCTCTTTCTCTCTCTCCCTCTCTCTCTCTTCTCTCTCTCTGTCTGTCTCTCTCTCTCTCTTTCCCTCTCTCGTCCCTCTCTCTTCCTTTACCTTTATCCCTCGCCTTTCGCCGTTTCCCCCACCACAATCATGGATCTCACGGCGAGATGTTTGTTTCTTCTATCCTCTCTCGGCGTGATATTGGCGATCGATTTGGAAGCGATTGATCCAGGCTACTATGTGGAGTCCGCTGCCACATCAGAGGCGATCGACTACAAGGATCCCTGTAAAGCTGGTGAGATTTTTTCCCCTGTTTTTTGTAGTAAGCTACGCTGTAATTTATTTACCTTTTCCTGTGTGGAGGTTGAAACATGCCACGAATGTGTTTGGGGGATCTTGCACAGATCGACCAGGGAAACGCTTTTAGAGAGATGACAGTAGTGGATGTAGTTTTTAAAAGGATTGAGAGAACATTATGTGCATTTGTTTTGTGCTGTGTGACATAGTTTCTGCAGTTTGAAACATTTGAAGCGCCCAGTGAGTCGACCTAGGATAGCCCAGCCCGGAGACTGGCTGCAACGGTTGTAAGAATGGAAATTAAAAGGATGACTTCCTTGAATACATTTCTCGAGACATGAAAAGTTTTGGCTTAAGTGCTTCGTTGAAAAGTTGCAGCCTGCTGTTTGAGGCACTCTTTCTCTTTCTAAATGCGATCATGTACAGGCTGTCTGCTGTGTATTATTAAAAAGTCTCAGCTGCTGGGAAAACAAAGGATTTCTGTACTTTGATTTTAAGACTTCTGCTCCCTTTCTGTTTTTTTTTTTTTTTGTCAGTGCACAAATAGTCTTTTTTTCCACCGGCTGTTCACACGGCCACTAAAGTGGAGGAGGGGAGAGAGGAGTGTACAGTGTAGCTGAGAAATTATGCACACATAAATTTGTTGGCTGTTGTCTTATGGCTCAAGGTATAAATATGTCTGTTTCTTTTCTGCTGCGGCTAGGCCAGCATATTTTCCAATTATTTGGCTAAAGCATATCTGAGTTGTCATTGTAATCTTTTTTTTTTTTTTTTTTTTTTTTTTTTTTTTTTGTACTGTGAACTCACTGTCTTGCCAAATCCCTTTGGGGGAGTTTGAACAGATTGTGTTTTCCATCTGGTGAAAGTATTCAGGTTACAGATAGAGAGAGTTGGCTTCAGTCAGAATGACCTCTAAAGTCCTGAAAGTGCATTTGACAATTTTCTGATGTGGCAGCCGAAAACACATTTTCAGCCCTCCCAACTTTATCTGATTTCTTCATCTCTCCCTGGAGAAAATGAGTGCGGAGGGACAAATAAAGACTGTGCTGTATGAGTGTTGTAGCTTTACATAAACATGACGAAGGTCAGGCCGGGGGATGAACCGTGTCCCTTGTACAGGTCAGTGAAAATGTTTCTTCCTGTTTTTGCTGCACTGTTTGCATCGTTGTGAGGAGTAACCATGCAAAAGCGGACATGCAATTAGTCATTCAAGTGGTCACACCAGATTGTTTTGCCTTACGAGTAAGAATTTACTGGACATGATGTGGTGTTCATGACCCTGATGAAGGGTCAGTGATGCTGCGTTTACATTTCAAGTTTTATTACGCTGTTGCCAAGAAACTGTTGATATTTAGCGGAAATGTCTCAGCGGGGACATTCCCACTTGATGAACCGCAGTCATCACAATTGGTGTTTGTTTTGTTTATGAGGACGTTATGAATATTAGTAATCCAGTTAACGTGTCATTTGATGGAGTGCAGTGTTGTTTATGGTTTCCGCTGTAGACAGGTGGCTGGGAGACGGTCACAAGTAAAAACTCCCTCTCTAGTAACCCTCCCAGTCTTCAGCTCTGCCAACACCCACCTGCTTTTCTCCTTCCTACTTAACAAAACGTCCAAGATCTCTCAGTTCATCCTTTTGTTAAAACACCAGAGACATTTTTTTTCCTCCAATATAGGGGCACCGGTACAGAGTTGATGATTCCCAGATTATTGATTTTCTCTCTTTTTTCCCCCATTTTTTAAGCACATCGCTACACCGAGTCTATTTGATCGCTTTCCGTGGCCTCAGGGTCAGCATTTTTATGTCATGCTGTTTCCGCTGAGGAAAAATGCTTACAGCCGCATGAAGTTTCTAATGCAGTAAGGCTCTGTGAGAAGTGCATTTCATGTCCTCTCTAAGACTGTCCTTGCTGAAAACTGTGCTTGGCTGTCAGGAGTTTTACTAATTGAGTGTGGGATATGTGTGTCAAATCGTTTTCCTGATGACTAACTGCATACAGTATCCGCAGATTGTGTAAAACGCCTTTTAACACATCCTTCATTTCCTGCCACAACTCATGTGTGCCACTCCTCTGTGGTTAAGCCAAAAAAATCCCTCAAAAATGTTCACATTTACAAAGGATTAAATAACTCATCATTATACCAGACATGATAGAAATGTGCATTGATTGAAGAGGGCAGCGCAATAACACTGAAGCAATGCCATCTATTTAGGAAGTTAACCAGTGGAAAATTCCTTAGTTTGCAGAACTCCAACTTGGCAGCATCCCAGGAAGTCATTTAAGACTCTAACAAGCCACTGAGATTAGATCCACTCATTTTCAAAATGAAAAATGGATGAGAACCAGTCACGCTCATTGTCTTCTCTGCTTAAATGATAATCATGAGGGCAGTGGCTGGTTTGACGTGTATGTATGCATTCATTTATGAAGCAGACATCTTAATCTATTGAAGACCCCTGTGACAGTATTGCCCGTCTGTGCAGTCCGTTCAGACTTTTGGGTTTGAGCTCCTGTGCTGCTGTGGACTCAGCTGCAGACGGGGAAACCTGAACACCCCTTCTTCTCCTGTCCTCTCTTATGCAAGCGGTTTTCTCGTCTCTCTGAACCCCCCCCAGCTCTCTACTCTGACTGGCACTTCAGACAGACTGTAGGTCATTCACCTTGTGCCAAGGGAAAGCACGGTTTCAAGGTGGAGTGCAGGCCAGTCGCACTCTGCTACACCAGCCGAGGTGAGGTGAGTGCAGGCCATTCACAAGAGGTGCTCGGTAGGTTATCCACAGTGTGCTCACTGCCTCTGAAGAGTTAGTTGCTGACTTATGTCATTCCTCTCGCTGTCAGCCTTCCACCACGGCTTGGTCATTTAAAATACAGCAGCCTGATTTTTTTTTTTCTTTTTTTTTTTTTAATGAAAGTGTTTCAGAGCTTTTATCTTTTCATAAGAGCCACCCACTGTTCTTGTTAAGGCACCTCTGCAAAACCACCATGTCCTACTACATTATAATTACCCATCAGGCAGTCATGCACGTAATTATTAAAGATTTTAGTTTGTTGTTACGTCTCATATAAAGATGTAAAACAGCATATTCTAGTGACACATTATGTATATTTGTTGTCAGACTTTTTTTTGGTTTCCAAACCTCAGTTTTATTTTTATCTTTGGATTTTGTATGAATAAAAAGAAAAAAGGCAGCTCCAAACAGATGACACTCGTTACTCAGCTCCGTCCCTCAGTCCTGCTTTGGAAACTGATGGGGCTGTTTGCTGAACTTCATGATTGGGCCTTTAAGCACCACTTAAGCAGATGCTTTTCTTTTATCATGGAATGCAGGCTCTGTATAGCTGAGCCCACACTGGGTGTTTTTTTTACATTACAGGACCCCTGCCACTTCTCTCTCCGCAGGGTTCAGGTGATTAGGGAGCCGATCTATTGGCACGATCTCAGTGCATTAGTTGGAACAATATGTTTGTCGTCAGAGCTAAGTAATAACTAATCTTGCATTACATTAATACCTAGCCTGGGTACGGAGCCTAAGTAACAACAGCTTTGGCAGAGCTCATTGCTTTGGCTCAAAGGATGCCCAATTAGCCTACGATAATGAGCAGCTTAACAGTCACTTCTTCATAATTCACTGTTTGTTTTTGTTCTAAATAATTCACCGGTGCTATGCTGCTTTTCATCTGGAAGAATTGTTTTTCCTCTTCCCTCCACCTGTACTGGAGGGAACAGAAAATACTTAGTATTTTCCTCAGCTGCAGATACAGTGGCTATTATTTATGGAAAAAATTGAAGATACCTTCCAGATTTAGTGCATCCACAAACCCATTTAAACTTTCCTCAGGACATCTGTTCTCAGAAAACTGTCTTTTTCCTCACTCCAGACTGTACGTGTTACAGTCTGCTGTCTAAACCACAAATATGAAGTCTAGATTTCCAAGTAAGTTTTGTCAAAGGTGAAAATCCCCGCAGTGTGGTGATGCCTTATTCATCTATGTAGTGAACTCAAATACTGTGTATCGTTGACATTAAAAAAGACAAATGGATGGCCAGCTGATGAGTCACTAGAGGGGGTTCGACTGGCAGTAGGGTATATCAGTAATCAGTGGCAGAGATGAGCTGGGAAATCCAATCTGCTAATGGGCTTGATGGAGTGTGAAATGTTAAAGGGGAGGCAGTCTCTTGCTGTGTGGCCTTTGCAGCTGAGGCCGCTCTCATTTTATCAATAAGATCGAAGCTGTGGTGTGCTGACAGTAACTCGGTCTTGATCTCAGCTGTGGCTGATGAGACTTAAGGCTCTTATTGGAAAATAATTACTTGAATCTCAGGCTGAAGCTTGATTCTTTGCTGGAACCTCTCTTTTAATTATACCTTTAACTACCTTTTTGAAATGAGCAGATAAGCAGGTTTTTTTTTCTCCCGCCTTGGCCTCAAATTGCAGTGTTAGGAAATGTCAAGGTAAGCATTTGCTGAAGAAATAATGGTTGTTGTTTTTACAAAGGAGAGAGGTACCATGTTTACACGCCAACCGGCCTGCATAATTCATCATTCTTCATTGTATAATTAAGAGTATATTTTTTTTCTTTCTTAGAAATAGTTTGTTTCAATATTCATGTTGCTTGACTACTTTTTTTCTTTGCAGTTTTAAACGTAACGTGTGTGAAGGGGACAATGGCTACGCTGGCCAGCATTTGTCAGAGAGGGCTGGTACAGAATGAAACCTAAAAAGTGATACTAACACTGTCATCAGATGGTAATCACCTTAACGCAATACACTATCAGCTTCTATTGGAATTCAAATGCGGTGTTTGTTACCAAACACAGGCTGTGAAAGGCGGTGCCAGGGTATTGTGATGCATTCCAGGCTTACATATTGGCTGGGCTTTCTCATCCTTCATCACTGGGGTCTTGTATGGGGAAAATGTCTCTATAAGCACAGCAAGGAGTTTAAACATCAGAGTGGGGCTGGTCTTCTAAATATAGGCCTGGTGTTAGTGTCTGTATAGGCTTCGTATTGATGTTTGTGCAGGTTTCAGTGGCAGATGTCGTGGTCTGGTATTCACGGAAGGAGATTTATGGGAATAGTCCTGCAGTATGACACCGCAGAGGTCGAGGCTAGGGCATTACACGAATCAATGGGATTAATTTGATCGAGATCTCATGCTCATGTGTAATCTGACTGGATACGCTGATTGATGGGGGCAGTCTGAGATGAGAAGGATTATGATGGTTTAGATTAACTAAAAAAATTCAATGACAGGGGGAGGTGGGACTTTATCAGATTCGTTCAATCCAACATCTCATCAATATACTCAGTTTGGTGACATTATTTCACGTAAAATACACACATAGATTAACATTTAAACTTGAATGCCTACTTCTTTTTGTTGTTTTCGCTAACTAGAAAGGGACATGTGAACGAGAGCAGAAGCAAAATACCCTCAAATATATTACCTAACTCTGGGTAAATATTAATATTACAACTGCAGCTGTTGTCATTTAGGTAATGAATAATGTTTGGAAAGAGATGCAGCACTGTACTCTATGGTGATCACTTGCCATCTGCCACATTCACTGGGCTTTAATCTACAGTATAACACACGAGTCCTTCTGTGTTTGTACCTCATATCATTACAGAGCTCTGTATCTAGATTAGTTTATCACCTTTCTCCATAGCTTGTCCTCAATCCTGGTCCAGAGTTGTGTACAAAAGATTCCTTAAACCGTGTGTCTGTGGATAATTAAAGCCAGGAGACAAGGGGATTAATTCACAATCCCTGCGAGTCTTTCCATAAACCTGCAACAGCGTCTCCAGGACGACTGCTGTGCCCGGGGGAAATGAGTCCTAATGCCGCCTGGCCGTGCATTTGCTCACTTCAATCTGCACTGTTGTCTGGGAACAATGACACTGCGGATTAAGCGGCCTGTCTCCAGCACAGTGGTGGATGATTGGGACTCAGCCATGGGCAGAGAGCGCAGCCCTCGGTGAACCTCATGGGGGTGGGAGCCAGCCCGTACCTTGTTATTTGGTCACGGCTTGCACACACTGCTAATATGGTGCAAATTGACACTTCATGCGATAAGAAATGTCCTCCAGTTGCTGTTTAATTTTCCTCAGTCAATATAGCGTGAAAAGAAGTTTCATAGATTTGCTTTGAATACTTTTCTGTCTGCGCTTATATGACAGCGACTTGGAATTAAGTACTGTCTGTTCTTTTCAGTGCTCTGCCGGTTCTGGGAATCCAATAAAAAATGTGGCGATAAAAGAGAAAAATGTCCTTTTGTAGTCAGTCTATCCATTCTATACTGTGAGACATCTGGTAGCTCGCCTTATCAGTGGTGTTTTTGGCAATGAGTGCTGATTGTTAGTACTCTGTTTTGTGTCTCAGGGATTTGGTGGGAGTGAATTAGTGTTTTTTTTTTTTTTGCGAGCACAAATTAGAGGATCTCTCTGACCTCTGGAATTTAAACCTGTCCTCTGTGCGTGTCCTATCTTGCTGACAGTGATCTACACCTTTTCTTATTGCTGTCATTAGCCTCTAATCCCAAACACTGTCATTCTGCTGTGCATCCTCTGCGACCTGCAGGGTGGAAGACTGGCCTGCATCTACCAAAGCCAGCTCCAGATTGTTTCAATAATACTCCCCTGGTGAAAAGGGACGCGAGCCAAGTGTTTTTTTGTCTTTTGTTTCTATTGTGCACTTCATCCCTTTTCTCTCTTGTCTCAGACCTCTGTCAAACTTTTATGCGAGTGCAGGAGATAAAAAGACCTTTCCGTTTTTAGTGTGTGCAAAAAGAAAAAAAGGCTGAGCTGCCTCAAAACTAAAATAAAACTCAGTTTATTTACACAGGGTGAATTTTCTCCTAACTTTCACTGTAAGCATAGCTTGTATCAGTGGTGACACATTGAAGAGGTACAGATTCAAATTTCTGACAAACACAGCTGCTGTAAATCACTTCTATTAACTCTACAGTGTAGCGGTCCTCCCGGCTTCTTCGCCCTTAGGGTTGGTCTCCCCTCCACCACACTAACCTCCAAACACACATCCAGAAGGCTGTCATTTTCTTTCTGTCCCACATCTGCCACCCCTATTCAGAGCTGCGGTGTGGGCAGAGGGGATATGCCTTTTTCCTCTCTTCCCTTCCCTTCCTCTCTCATTGTCATCTCCGGTTCAGGCATGGATTACAGTCCCACCCCCCCCCCTCGCTTCAACTCTAAACCCCCATCACCTTCAACCGCCCCCCGCTACCCCCAACTCCTGCATACAAGCCGGGCCATAAATTCTGGAAACGTGCTGGTGTTAAAAGCTTGTTAAACGGAGCGCCCGTCTCAGTGGAGAGGACTCCTAGCTTATCCTGCACAGAAATGGGGCATTTAGTAAGGAATCCCATAAAGCACATTCCTCATAAAGTGGGACTGTTTGGTTTTTTTTCCCCTCTCCTTGGCCTCATTAAAGAGCTATTACTTGTTCAAGGTGCCCCATATTACTCCATCGAGGCAGTGTCAGTGTCTCACTGTATCATGTCTGATGGCTCTCATTAACTATCAAAGACGCCAAAGCACACAGTGTGAGTTTTGTTGTTTGGTAACAGCTGGACTGAGCTTGGCTCAATTAATCATGTGGACGCTAAGGTTTCTGAGTTCATGCTCTCTTTTCATGTCATGGAGCTGCAATATGTTGCTTACATTTCTATCCTATAATTTGGAGTCGAGACAAGGCAGCTTTCCTGTTACCCAAACAGTCACACTGCTGTTTCGCAACTCTATTTCTATTTCACTGCAAGGAAAGGGTAAACAGAACAGAGTCAAGAAAGGTATGAAGTTTATATTTTTACATGTGTGTGTGTTACACGCTTTAGGCTGTCCACAAGTGCTTTGACTAGGCCTTCATGCAGCCTATTCAGTCTGAGCAGCAGGAAAAGCTTGAGGCTACTGGGCGGTGCAAACTGATGCTCCATATTGTGAAGATGCCTTACAATCGTCTGACATGTGCCGCCTCTGTTTTGTCTATTTCAGCTGCCTTTCTGGGAGACATTGCTCTGGATGAGGAGGACCTGCGGTTGTTTAAAGTGGACAGAATAATAGATTTGGCTCAGAGAACCGTCCAGATGGTTAATCACACGGATACAGGTAACATCAATGGAAAGCGCAGCTTCAAAGATTGCATCTTGAACTGAAAGGTTTTCATTAAATCGCTTTTCATTGACACACTAGATTAAATTGCAATTGTAACGCCTGAAATTAATATGCTTCCCGCATTTTTTCTCATGTTATTATACTCTAACATAACAACTGTCTTATCACTCTCCTCTCAGTCTACAGCAGCACCTGTTGGATGCCAGCTTTGTGTTTTTCTTGAGCTCTCTTTACATGTTTATGCCTACAACTATCATGCTATTGCTACATATTTGTACACCTGTGTAACCATTTATGACAGTAATTGCTGGGCTTTGTCAGGTTAAATGTCAGTCTTAAAATGAAAAGCAGTATTTAGGCAACAGCTGTGAGTAAGCAGGGATTCATATGCTCCACAGTCCTAAAAAACTATAGGCGAGCATGAACCAACAAGTGTGTGCATGTTGCAGTCTGCGCTCGGATGACGAGACTTTGTTTTTTTTCACTGGACGTAATTTGCCTGTTGAGGAAAAGAAACATTTTGCAGTATTAGGAATACATCTGAACTCTTTTACCCCAACAGGTGAAGCAGAATTTAGATGACACAGTCACCTCTGAAGAATTAAGTTAAGGTTAAGAGAAGACAGATTATGAATCAAGACTGCAACAGAGACAAACTAGACTGTGCACACTCTCTGAGTATCCATTTATCCACTTGAGCCAGTTAGTCACATCTAAATGCTGCACAGTGAAAAGGCTACGCTAGTTTTCAAAATGACAAAACTATATAGACTGTTCTTTGAAAACACATCAAGCACGCCTGTGAGGTTTATTTAGTGTAACGTTTTGCTCTCAGACTTTTTTCATGCTGTACAACACGTTATTGTTTCTTCATTATGACGTCTTGAATTGAAAAACAAATCAATTAAAGCTCAGACGGTAGTAAAATTCAGTCAACATGGATATAAACAGACAAAATGTTTGAAATAGTTTATAGAACAGTGAAGTCTTAATAACAAACCAAACAAAAAACTGTAATTCATGGAGTCGAAAAAATTGATGATTGTATTGTCACCCAGTTCACAACTAGCTCCCAGTAGATCTACAATGCAAAATCCATAATGCAAAAATCTCACAGAATTTCGTGGATCCAAGACATTTCTTTTCTTTTCTTTTAAGTTTATTTTTTCAAGCTTTGCTTTTATTTGACATTATTAAGACAGGAAATATTGAGAGTGGGGTATGACATGAAACACAGGTCCAGGAGTCAAACAGTGGATGTTGCGGTTATGTGGTATGCGCTTTAACTATTAGGCCACCAGGAAGTCCAACATCTAAGAAATTTCTCAGCACACTTCAGTCTGTCACCTCCTCTCACTGGACTACGATCTTGCTCTGTTATCATAAACATGAACAAATCAGCTGTGTGGTGAGCTTCTTTGCTACAGGTGTGGTCTTATCTCCTCATCTGATTTGCACTCTAATCCTCATTTTTCTGCCCTTGATGTCTGTCCTACATAAATCAAAGAACAGAGACGTGAGGCTGAATAAATGTCCAGAATAACAAATAATAAAACCTTTGACTTAAAAACCCTCCCTGTCTAACCATGAATGAAAGCGGTAGATTTAATCACATTATTGTAATTAACACATCTTCCACAAGTTTTGTCTCCCCGCTCTTTCTTATCAGTGAACCACACAGGCTGTTATCAGACTTTTCCTCAACACATGCACAAGTGTACGTGCTAATTGATCTTGCCGGGCTGCTAAGATTTTAGTGCTGTAGACTGAAATTCAACAGAACACATTGTTCCAGCAAATTATAAAAAACTGTGGCTTGCATGTTAATCAAATTTAGTTTGAAAATACGAAGGCACACAATCATAGGGTTTCTGTATCGTTAACGAATCTTTGTGCAGGATGTACTGATACCAGATGTACTTGTTACTTCTTCTACGGCAATCTCATAAAACTATATATTGAGACTAACATGTTAAATAATTGTTTTAATGCATTTTTCATCTGTGGCCATCAATGTATTGTTGAGAATCTGTAGGTTGTATAACAGTAACACCACAATAAAAGGAAGCTATTGAGAAGTTCACCTTTACCTAGAAAGTGAGTGAAATCAGCTGTTAGGAGTCGTCTGGAAGGAAAAACCTGCACTGACTACTTATGGTTGCTCATCCCTATGCTAAACATTTTAGTCAAATTTTTTTTAAAAAAAGAGGAGTGTAACAGGACCAATACAAAGATACTTTTCATACAAGTGTTAGTTAAATTCCTTGGAATGATGGCCTTTTTCAGGTTCTTGGTCATCAGACTGCTAAGGTTTTCTGTTCCTGATTGAAATGGAGACACTTTTGTTTTCATCAGTTAATTTCATGATAATTTAATGCAGAAGAATCCTTTAAAACTATAATTCTTCCACTAGATAAAATGCTTCCATTCATATTCAACAAAGCTGCATCGTTCAGTAAATCAATTGAAAACCAATAAAAAAAACTGTGGTTTCATGTAGAAATATTTTAAAAACTTTCTCCTGTGAAAAATGTTTCCCTTGCTCTGTAGAATAATGAAATACAGTATAGACGTATATGTGGTTCACTTATTGATGTTTCTTATTATAATCACCAGGTTTAGGTGGTAGCTTAGTCTCCATGGTTACTCTGCATTTATGTGTGTCTGAGTGACATTAAAACAGTGAAATTAATTTGAGAGAAGACAGAATTCAGCTTCAATAAAATCCATTCAGTGCAAACAGAGAAGAACTGTTATTGGAACAAATGCCTCTTTGAGGATGTAAATGTAATTTTCTAAATGAGAAATAATAATTATAGTTTCTGAATGGTTGAAAGTGTTGAGGAGAGGATAAAATGCCTCATTGGTCATCCTAGCAACTATCCGAGGGTACAGCATTATAACTGTTTTAGAGAAATACTTGCTCAGTCAGACCCAGACATGTGTTTAATGATTTCTATTGTTTTATTTTTGTTGTTGTCTTGATTTGACATTTTCAGGATCAACCAATCAGAGAGGTCACAATAGGCAAGGTTCACGCCGCAGGAAAAGGGCTGCCACCTCCAGACCCGAGCGTGTTTGGCCTGAAGGCGTTATTCCATATGTCATCAGTGGTAATTTTAGTGGTAAGTAACATCAACTTACTAATCGTCCTTATTAGGAAAAGAATCATTTCTGCTTTTTTTCTGACTTTTCTAAATATATTCATGTACATGATATAATTTAGTCACTAATTCTCAAAAACACAAATTAGTCCTGTAAATTCCAAGAAAACAACATGTTGATGGTGTTTGCTTCTAAAATTTAACACATTTCCAGTTAAGAGGGGATGTAACGGCAGGAAATAATGTGTTGATGCATCATATTTAACTGACACTAATTCCTAATTTATCGAAATGAATAAATTCCAGACAGAAATACACTGCTGTAAGATGTCATCTAGTCATGTCACCATAAAAGGTTTTATAATGATGGGAGTGATGGGGATTGCTCAGAAACATATAAGATAAAAAACCTTTTGCATTTATTATTCAATTGGTTAGTTTATATAGTGTATAAGGTGAAAAAGTAATTTTTCATTTCTATGTGACTCTCTATACAACTCCAAAATTTGAAAGCGGTTGCCAGCTGTCACAGTATGTGTGTGTGTGTGTTGGTGTGTCTGTCAGCTCCACTGATCTCACCCTCTCTGTCATCCTATTCAGGCAGCCAGCGGGCTATATTCCGCCAAGCCATGCGGCACTGGGAGAAGCACACCTGTGTGACCTTTATTGAGAGGACGCAGGAGGAGAGCTATATTGTCTTCACCTACCGACCATGTGGGTGAGTCAGTGGGGTTTTTAGCTCCCACATGAAGGAACAGAACAATGGTCAGCCTATGTTGAGTCTTCTTTATCTACAGCTAATTATTTAGCGCTCAAGTACTTTCCCTCTGCCTCCTGCTCAGCAGCCTTTCACCATTGTTCATCCTCGCAGTCTCTGTGTGAGTTGTTATTTCAGACCCCTACCAGTCCTGAGAGAGACAGCCATTCAATGGCCAGGAATGTTTCCTGTGCCTCATCATCACACTGCAGCAGTCACTCAGCACTTGTGTTATACATGGTGTACAGAATTGCAGCCAAAGGAGAGACTTCCTCAGCTTCTCTATAACCGTGTTCACCCCACTCCACTAAAGTTAGGCTCAGTGTCCACTCAGCATTTCTCCCTAAACAGATACTCAGCAGAAGTGCTGGTTGTGGTTCTTGTTGTTGCTAAGCGACTATTCGCAACCTGTTTGGACTTGCTCTTTTATTTAATGATGAAATGTTTTTTAAGTACAACAATTGCTGTCGGGAATGCAAACCAGCGCAACCTATTAATTTAAGATATTAAGAAAAAGAGGTCAAAGCTGTTAGAGAAGTATTGGAGAGTTTCCCAAGGGACACACAAACCTAAATGTTCTCCATTCCCATGTTTTAACCTCACACAAATTTAGAGCACAAGTTGGATCCATTATGTCATTACCCACAATGTAGCTCTCCCACTGATATGTATCATTCATTACAAATAGTTTAACAGAAAGCGGATGCAGCTCATGAAACTGAACTTTTTCCAGCCAACTGTTGATAGCCATTTTTAGCTTGGTAACTGGCCTCTGGAGCAACAGGGATGACATTATCCACGCAGGCGGCAGCGGTTAGCAATGGGAACGCTTGACTCTACTGCATATTCAGCAGGCCCCCATCTGTCCTGTGCAAAGTTCAAGGCGTGTCTCAGGAGAGCCTGGCCGAGCTCGCAGTAATTAGAGAGCGGCTGTCTGGCCCACAGGGCCATGATGTGTGCCCGTCCTGCACACTCCCACACTGAACCTTTCATGTCACGCTGAGATAGAGTGCTGCAGCCAGCCAGCTTCCACCGTCACTCGCAGCATTTGCATTGGCAGACGGATGAATGAATGTCACTGCTGTATGTGTGGATGACGGGTCCCTGGTATGACTCCCCTAAAAAACAGACCAGAGGTTGTTTAGATAATGTCCTCGTTACAAGCTGCGTTATATACACGCACAGGTCATGTGAAATATAGAAAGATTATAGAGCCAGAGACGCATTCCTTATTTTTTTCCCTTGGGCAACATCAAGTTTTTTGGCCTCCCTCTGTACTTTCCACTCGCGTGTTAGTGACCTTGTTTTTTTTTAACTTTAGTAAAACATTAAGTCTAGTCACTATATTTTGGCTTTGTTAACACTGCCTCTCTGTTTGTATGTGTTTGTCTGGCTGCTGATTCACAGGTGCTGCTCCTATGTGGGTCGTCGTGGAGGGGGCCCCCAGGCCATATCCATTGGGAAAAACTGTGACAAGTTTGGCATTGTTGTACACGAGTTGGGTCATGTGATTGGCTTCTGGCACGAACACACGAGACCTGATCGAGATGACCACGTCAGCATTATCAGGGACAACATTCAACCAGGTAGGAGCACGGGTCTCATAGCAATCCCTCAGCAATTATTTTTGGAGAGACACGGTATGAGATGAAATAATAAAAGTGACACACAAAGAGTCTGGGCTGAGCTGGAAAAAGCAGGAAAGATTAAACAACTGTGGGAAGAAAAATTAAACAACTGTGGGGTATACACTCATCCTCAGTCAGATTTCTATTAAACCAAGTGTTTTTAGGTCTGTTGAACCACATAGAAATGTTAAATATTTTAGTTAATTTTGACAGTCCATTATTTTTAAAAACACATTAGCTGGTTAACTTATCCAGGTGGCTCATTTGCATCTGTAGCCAGAGTAAAACTCTGTTCACCTTTGACATACACACATAAGAGTGCACAGTATGACTCAGCTTCATATTTCAGCTGTGCTTTTCCCTTTTTCCTTTCACAGGACAAGAGTATAATTTTTTGAAGATGGAGCCAGGGGAGGTGGACTCTTTGGGAGAAGTCTATGACTTTGACAGTATCATGCACTATGCCAGGAATACATTCTCCAGGTAGGAGCTAAGCCAAGTTCCACTCCACTCACCCCAGACATAAAATTAGTCTTAGATCAAGTCAGGCTGAGCTTTTTCCCACTCTACTGCAACCTTTTAACCCATCTTCATGTTTTCCATTGCTGCTCATTGTGTTGTATGACTATATACATCTGTTATGCACCACATCTGTGTGTATAGGATGCTTACTGAGTGATGTGGCTTGATTCCCAAAGCATGGGAAGAAGAAAGAAACGCTTATTTCTCCCCTACTAATAAATCACTAGAAAACTAACATGTAGCCTGAGGACATCGAGTTTTGAAAAGCCTCACTGTTGTTTGAATGTCTGTCTTGAGTCTAGATTGTCTTTTCACTGTTTGAGTTCAGATGCAAAGGGATAGAAGCTTGTTTCTTGGGAGAAGGTGGATTTTACAAAGTAGCTGCTGCAAACGCTTCTCCTTGGAAATCAGGACTCGCTTCATCTTGTCTGTTTCCTTTGGCTGGACCTTTTTTTTTAACAATCAATTCTCACATTGCATGGGGCTTTAGGGACACTGCAGGCACACTAATGTGATTTATGTAATATTTGGACAGGATTAAATTGCTTATTGGTATATTGGGACAGTCAAAAAATAATACACTTGATGCCTGAGGTAAGTTGTAACAAGAAATCTGATGTGTCTGGTTCCATTTAGCATCTTCCTTTAGGGCCCAGACGAGATCAGAGTAAGTTTTGTCAATTTCATATCTAGCTGAGTTCTTGCTCCATAGTTTTTTGCCTTTTCTGGCATCCAAACCAATATCTTTCACATTATTTGGACTCCTTTACATTATTTGCAATAGGAACAGAATTAAAATGATTGAAATCCTCAATCTCTGAAAAGGTTAAATTGATTCATCTAATATTTTTTTCTTAAAGTGAAAGCCAAGTCTTTGTAGCCAGAGTGAAAGTGTCTCGGATGTGCCAGTTTCTTCCCACGGCCTGTTCAAATTAAGCCCGGTCTTTAGGCTCCTCTCTTCGGCACCTGCTGCTTTAGCAGCAGCAACAGCAACCCCAATAACGCAGCATCCGTCCAGTAGCCCTGCTTCATCACAACATAAATTTCTGCACACCACTTTCAGGGCTATGTGAAACTTCTTGTAAAAGTTGTGCTTTCATACCATCAACCACCTCATTATGCTCCTAAAGGCTCTTTGAAGAGGCTTTATTGAGTAGTAGCATGATGGTCACCGCAGGCTAATACAGGGGTTCATTGTTCATTTGTTTGCTGCAAAGCTTTTTACCTCCTTCATAGCACTCAGGTGTTGTAATAGATGCCTTGCTACTAAATGTCTTCTGCACTCCAAGCACAATGTAGGTCAATCCCTAATAATCACCTACATATGGTTAGGAATGGGGAAGTGGAAATTTTATTGTTTCAATGAATGTTTCCCTCACATATGACCAAAAAGTTCTGCCAAACTTCTAATGCTGCCCAGTCTCAGTAAATAGATCCACATGACTGTTCAGTTGTGCCTCAGACTTTGGACAGTGGGTAAATAACTGATGAATCAACATAAATGTATAAACTGTGGAGGACTAGCTGAAACCAAATTTGGTATTGAATTTGTTGGATACTGGAACCATGTTTTGAAGAAAAACTCGTATTTGGAAAAGCAGAACTGTGAATGTGTCATACTTAATGACCTGCTAACCTCGTTCTTAACTTACTGTCGGATGTTACAGGAAGCCCGTCCAGATGTTGTGCTGTCACAGTACTTCACAAGGGTGTTGCAGCACCACAGGAAAGATCTTACTAGAAAATGTCCCATGGCAAACACTGGTCAGTCTGGGCTCTTACTCTAGTCATCTCAGGCGGTGGATAATTTGAAGTGTTATTTACCAGCTGGGTGACTGCAAAGCCAAAATAGACCTCTTGGGAGATGTTGAGTCAGATTCAGCTTCTGAGTCATCATTGAAATTGCAAAGGCATCATTACACTCACTGCAAAGTGGCTTAAATATTTTGTTAGCTTTGACACCCAAAGGCGTATAAATATTACGGTTACATCCTGATGCGGTGTACAGGATATGACTTCAGTTTTGCGTATGAAAACTGCATTTTGACCTTGCCTGTAAAATGGGGGAACCTTTCAGACAGCTGCAGGAACAGCCACTCCAACCATGCAATGTGCTACCTATAGCAGGAATAGTTTTGACAGCCCTCAGTAAGCCAGAATGGGTGTAATGTGATCTCTGGGCACACTTAAGTCAAAGCAAAACGCGAGTGAGCCCAGACTATGATCATTACTACCTCAGTCTGATATGAGAACCAGCTGTTGGCTGTCCTTTTGTTCTTACTGTCAGCTGTATATATATTTTTCTACTTTTTCCTCTAAATCCAACTCACAACGCCCTCCCATGCCCCGTGTTACTCTCTCAGTGTATGGGCCTCTCCGCAAATCAACTGCCATGCTCTTGTGGCAAACAGATTCTGGGAAGCAGAGAGGGAATCTTTGTCTAAACGGAGGCTGTGGCTGGGTGTAGGCCAATGTACAGAAATGCCTGTCTGGCCCTGTGTGTCCAAACTTTAGGCCGAGAATGCACTTCACGCGGAATGGAGGGGAAATACTGAGTGCGTACTTTGCACAATTTCATTCCCTTTGCTTTTTCTGTTTATTATTGTACAGGAAGACAGGAAAGTGAAAAAACAGAGAAGCAGAGACGTCTTTTATGAGAACAAACATATAAAATGTGAAACATACTCCAAAACTTCTCTCTAGTGGACGTTTAGGTCCACAGGATCTATTGGTGACCTGAATGAAGTCCACTGCAGCTGATAAATTGTTTGTTTTTTTTCAAAGGTGGAGAGGATGGTTTTATCTCGTATTGAATTTCAGTCAGCTCAGCACTCTAGCTGTCACTCCAGGTCAAGGCTTGGACTTAACCCCATGATCTTGTAAATTTGTGGTATGCTCTACAGCCTGCTGCACAATGAAGCAGCCCAGTCCTAAAGTATGTTTATGTTAGGTAATCCCCCCAGTCCTGTTTCCACTCCAACTCTGTTGCTGTCTCAATTCGTGAAACTGTGTTGATCAATAAGACTGTTTGGAAATGAGAGAGGAATGGCTACCACTGCTCGGGAATGTTTCACAGAGCTGTATTAGCAGACAAGGGGCTCCTGTTAGCTTTTCACAAGTCATTCCAAGCACTTTTTCTAGAGCGCTGATTGGCTGATTTACCTGTGCCAGTGTCTTTCTTTGTCACTCCATTATTAGCCTGCGTGTTTGCTCGGTGTTTTACAGTAAATCACCGTGGGAAGCCAGGGCTTTTGCTGCGGGTGTTGTTCGAAAGATTTCATGGCTTGTCTTGATGTTTTGCTATCTCTTGGGGACAAGCAGGACTGATCCCCGTGCTTTTTGTCTAGGGTGTGTAACCCGACCCACAACTCTGCCTGCCCCCTCCATTGCTCCAGAGATATTTTTCAGGACTAGTGCATGGAGCAGTGCCAACTCAAATAGAGACCTGCCAGTGTGCCCATTGTCTGCTCTGACACCGGCTGGAGTGGCGTTTTTCACCGACAGCCAGCATACGGGCTCCTGGAAGCCCACAGACAGGCAAGGCAGAGTCTAAACTGTTAGCTCAGGCTGCACTGTTTGCACATGCCTGGCGTTGATAGGCATGTCACCATGGTAACGGCCAGAGATCTATGCCGTTGCTCGCCAATACTTAGAGAAAAATAGAGATGATAAACTAGCAAAGTGTCAAGTGAGGCATCAGTGTGAAAAGAGTCTTTCTGGACCAACTGTTCCGTCCTGCCATATTTAAAGCAACATATATGTTTTACTTGACCTTTTGGTAGTGACAGTTGTCATTTTGCAGATCTAACAAATATGTGGCTGTTGTTCACGTGCCTACCTTCACAGCCTCGGCTCTTATTTGAGGTCCATCTGTGGGGCAGACATGTGTGTGAAGAATGATGTCAGTGTTAACCTCAGAAACAGACTGTGTGACCCTGACCTCAAAGGAAGACTGTGATAAGTGACTGCAACTGTCCATCTGTTGCATTTTAGCCAGGGTGGAGTAAATCCGATTTTCCAAAATAAAAGATTAAAATGAATGACTTAAGATCTTCAGCCTACACACACACACTTTAACATTCAAATATGCTGGGTGCAGATGGAGGAGCTTGTGGTAATGAAGTTAAGAAAACATGTAATCAAGAGTTTGAAACATCTATTTTATCTTTTTTAATAACATTAGTGGAAAAGTGTGTCTATCATATCCTGAGTGGTTACGGTTATTCAGAAATAAGTGGTCTAATGTTGGTTACTGTACAAATAGTTGGGTTGGAACATTAATGATAATATTCTTGTTTTCACATGGGTGTGGTCGTGCATGCTCATGCCAAAGTCAGCAGTAGGCATAAGGATGCTTGCTGTCCATTTTAACTGATGCTAGATCATTACAAGTTATCTATTACCATTATATTTTTTAATTGGAAGAAATATTGACTTTCCGCCATAAATCTCACATGTATTAGGATATCTTATAGCAACAAATGCATATTAGTGTTCTGAATTGCCGGGTTTGCATTTCTCCTTAAAAAGAATAAGATCTCTGTGCACTTCTTGTCGGACTGTTAGGTTTCTACAAGACAACCAAATTTTGTTTGGCTTGGTCAGTACTCAATTTCATCACGGTATTTAAAAGTCTAAATCCTCTAAAAACTGTTCAAAACAATGTTTACAGTGATTGAGTTGCACTGATCGACAGTAAATCATTTAATCCTTGAGCAAACATGTTTTGGTAGCGTGCCTGCATGTTGGAATATTTAGCAGGTTTGTATGCATGCCGTCTGGGTTTCATGCAACATTAACATCGGTCTCTGTTTCTGAATTACAGAGGCATCTTCCTGGACACTATCCTGCCACGCTACGATGTGAATGGAGTGCGACCACCCATTGGCCAGAGAACCAGACTGAGCAAAGGGGATATCGCACAGGCACGCAAACTCTACAAGTGCTCGAGTAAGACCAAAACGACAAATCCTGTCTGCTATGGGTTTTTCCTGTCTATTTTTGCATGTGTGCACTACACAGCCCTGAGAGAGAGGTCTGTAGCTCCTCCTGCCTTCCCTAGATGCAGCTTACACTGTGTGGAAATAGCCAAGCAGCTACTATTGATGTGGTGTGGCTCCTTGGCTACAGCGTCCGAGACTCCCAAGCTGGGAGGAGTGTAAACACTGCTCAGGGACAGGAAGTTTGTCATCACTCTTTCTGAGATAGACGCAAAAGAACAGCTGTTCTTGAAGACAATGACTAAAATGATTTTTGGGAATCAACGCACATCACAGCACTTTATAAACTGCGCCGCTATACACTAAGGAGAGTTACGTAAGCCTGGTACTTTCCAAAGCACACTGTTTGTGCTTCCAGAGAGGACAGAGAGGATTTAATGCTGTTGAAGTAAACAGAATTTATAGCATTAACAGATGTACATTGAGAACAGCCTTCTGCCTAATGGATTTGATGTCAGACAGTTAATTGTAGGTCAGGCCAGGATAGTTGAGCTGTCGGCCTCAAATCAAAGCTCATTGAATAAACATAGTGATGGTCACCAGAGCTGAACCAGCCGGTGTGGTTTTAGTGTAGAGCTGGAAGTTTTAACCGTAAATCTATATGTGTCTGTGCAAGCTTTCTCTCTCGTGAGGAAGAAACAGACTGGATGATGTGGCGCACAGTGTGGGGGATGAGGTAGTGATTCTCTCCACGTGTTCCTGGAAAAAAAAAAAAAAAAAAAAAAAACCTTAAAGAGCCACGGATCTCCCATTCATGTAGCATTCCTGGGAGCGTTTGTCATCCCCCGTGTGTGCCCGAGTGTTTGTTAACGGTTTAGTATTGGCAGACCTCTGCCAAGCATTATTACACACAACTCGTAGCTCAGGGCTCCTTGTTTTATTGCTTACGCACAATACTTGTGGGAAGCAGTGAACGTAAACAGTCATGGAGGTGTTTTCTTACTCTTACTAAATGCAACCCAAGGTAAAGATAACACAGAGGTAATAATGAATACAAACAGAGCTCTCATGATGGACAACCCAAGATACAAATCTACTGTATATCATTTCCACTCTGCCTTAATTAAACACATCTTTCCCCCACTTGGCATGAACCTCCCTCAGTTGCTCCATGAGGCTATATTGTGTTTGGAATAAGTCTTTGCGCACTTGCACACTTAGTTTTGCCAGTCAAGCTAAAGGCTGGTTTTTCACTGGCAACACGTACATAATGCATTACATCCTCCAGAGAGCTGGGTTATTTATAGAGGGCCAGGTTTATTTTCAGAGGACGCTCAGAGAAAGTGTCTCACAATCTCTATTCCTTTGTGTGATCATCATCTGGAGTAGGTGGGGGAGGAGAGAGGTGAGGCGCAGGGTCGTGAGTGAATATTATCAGCAGATGTGCCTTTGAAAATAAAAGAGCTACCCTTTACTTTATATTCAGTGTAATAATTCCAGCATCAAACATCTGTTTCTACAACAGGGTTTCAGAGAATATACTTCGGAGCTGTTTGTCTGTATAGCTTTGTTTTCAGGCAGGGTCCAATTGGCAGTGCCTCATGCTCACGGCTCAGACCCTTACGTGTAGTTCTGTGTGTGTTTGTTTTTGTGGACAGGATGTGGGGACAGTCTGCAGGACAGCAGCGGGAACTTCTCCTCTCCTGGCTTCCCCAATGGATACTCAGCCTACATGCACTGCATCTGGAGAATATCAGTCACGCCAGGGGAAAAGGTATGAGCATACGGAAGAAGCCAGATCAGCTTTGATATGCCTTAGAACAAGCACTGCAGTCCGTTTATACTGATACAGCTGTGGTGTTTTTGTTACTTCTTATTTATCTGAGCGGTAGCAGTGTGTAACCTTTGTTCTGTTCAGTGTCAATAATCATGCTCTTTGTTTTTAAGATCATTCTGAACTTCACCTCAATGGATCTGTACAGGAGCCACTTGTGTTGGTATGACCATGTAGAGATCAGAGATGGATATTGGAGGAAGGCGCCTCTCAAAGGTTAGTTTTGCTGAAGATTTCTGTACATTAAGCTTTTTCCTTTGATTTCTTAGCTGACAGCTAACACGGCTAACAGATTTTTTTCCAAACCATAAAACATAGTATTCACAGAAACAGACTTTCTCAGTTGTGGTTCGCAAAAAAGGTCCAAAATGTCACTTCTATTACTCCTCCTCTAATCATACCCTTAGGGAACTTTTATGATTTTCCAAACATTTAAACGCTTATATAAAATGCTAATCGTAAGTTCATGTCTTGTCTGTTTTTGTTCAGGTTTTTGAATATTGCCCCTCGTTTCCTCTCACAGTGTATGTACTTAAGGAGCCTCTATGGAGAAAAGAGCTATGCAGCGGACCTGCAGAGCTATTGCAGATGTTGTGATAATCAAATCTTGGTTTATGTGTGTGTGTGTGTGTGTTTTCACCTGTGACCCAGGTCGTTTCTGTGGCGATAAACTGCCTGAACCAATCATCTCCACTGACAGCCGGCTGTGGATTGAGTTCCGCAGCAGCAGTAACTGGGTGGGAAAAGGTTTCTCAGCCGTTTATGAGGGTAAGCACTCATTCCCCAACCTCATTGCACCCCATTCCAGCATGCTGCTCAGCTGACTGAACGCATGGCCAGTCACACATCCAACAATGTGCCTAGAAACTGCAGTAATATCCACAGTTTCTGGCTCCCCGATTGCTGATGTGTCAGGCACTTTACGCTGCATTAATCAGATTTTGGCCGGCCATCAGATTCAGCTCCATTGTTTCCAGACTGCGCAAACGAATGATGTGTGTTTGTGTGTGTGGAAGCTGGTGATGGAGGCATTTGGACTAATCCACATTGCGTAAACCAGAACAGTGAGCACACGATGTTGTTTTTTTTTCTTCTGGGGCATGTGCTGATGATACAGTATTACTATCGAGGGAGCTTCAGGGTTGTTTTTATTGTTTTTCCTGTCACATGCAGCCATCTGTGGTGGAGAGGTAAAGAAGGACAATGGCCAGATCCAGTCCCCCAACTACCCTGATGACTACAGGCCCAACAAAGTGTGTGTGTGGAAGATTTCTGTAGCTCAGGGCTACCACGTAGGTCTTACCTTCCAGTCCTTTGAGGTAAGACACCAGTGCTTTCCCCCAAACTCTCTTTGAGGGCATTTAATGACTAATTTAGAGATGTCTCAAATGTCCAACACTAACCTCAGACCCTCTACCCTTCCTCAGATTGAGAGACATGACAGTTGTGCTTACGACTACCTGGAGGTTCGTGATGGGAACTCTGAGAGCAGCCCTCTACTGGGCCGCTTCTGTGGCTATGACAAGCCGGATGACATCAAAACCAGCTCTAACCAGCTGTGGATGAAATTTGTTTCAGATGGCTCTGTCAACAAGGCCGGCTTTGCTGCCAACTTCTTCAAAGGTCAGAGTTTAAGGGCTGTGAACTCTCTGAAGAGAATGTCAACATCTGTATACCTGACGTGTTCCAGCAGTCATTCTGTCATTATCATTCAAAGTATAAGTTTTTTATAAGATATTTTTTTATTCCACATACACCATTGGGTTCTATGCGACCCTCTTTGCCCGGCTCTGCTGTTGTTTTGGAGGGTTTCTCTTGTAAGCCATGGAACCAGGGGGCCAGCTAAAAGGGTCCTAACATATCTTTGTGTTTTCAGAGATGGATGAGTGCTCCAAGCCTGACAATGGTCGCTGTGAGCAACGCTGTGTCAACACACTAGGCAGTTACAAGTGTGCCTGTGACCCAGGCTATGAGCTGGCTGCTGACAAGCGCAGCTGTGAGGGTAAGTACAGGGAGAAAAGTCACCAGCCCTGCTCACCGTGTAATTTAAATGCTAAAGCATTTTAAACAGTTAGCCACCCAAATACAATAAGTATAGTCATTCCAAAAAGTCCAGAGAAGATGCCAACAGTGCCTGGGAACTATCTTTTAAAGCTTTGAGTCACAACAATGCAAGTATTATTTTTTATCTCAAATTATATGTTGTTGTTTAAGACTTAACGACTAATATACAAGTTGTACAATATGATCATTTAACCACTGTCCGCCTCTAGAGGACAACAGCTGTCACTACAGTTTGCCATATGTACCACTATACACTGTGTGCTGCAGATTTTTATGCAACACGATTGCAGTGTCAAAGTAAAATATATATAATATATATAATATATATTGCATGTAAAAATAGCTAAAAAATGTGACTTTTACTCATTCCAACATTTCTCTAATGTCTATGTTTAATATCTTTACAATTTGTGTATCAACATAGCATCTATTGCAGTTGCTACAGATCTACGTTGCACATTCATTTTAGCTAAGAATAGCCAGGTGAGGGGGGGTAACAGCTGTTGTTCTAACATGTTGTGCATTGCATAACTGATTCAACGCTTTCCTGAGACCTCACAGGCAGGTCAGGCAGTAATCGGGTTTACGCAGGACACACAAAAGATATTTCAGTGGACTCTCATTTCTGTCTCACACCATTAGTGTTACTGTATGGTTTGCAACATAACATTTGGATATTTTCAATCCACACATCTGTATTTCTATCAAGTTATATCTATATCTATATACATATAAATATAAATATATACATATCTATATGTCTCTTCCCATGTTATGTTTTTTGTCCAGCTGCCTGTGGAGGCTTCATCACCAAGCTGAATGGGTCAATCACCAGTCCAGGTTGGCCCAGAGAATACCCCCCAAACAAGAACTGCATCTGGCAGCTGGTTGCCCCCACGCAGTACCGTATCACTCTGCTCTTTGATGTCTTCGAGACTGAGGGCAATGACGTGAGCACTGGGGTTATTATGAATCGGCACGGGGTGGGTTTGTTCTATGCTTTCTTTCTGTCATTTCACTGTTTTTCCACTCTCATAGCAAGTAAAACCCTCTCCTCCTCGTGTTTCATAATTAAAAGTAACTAGTGCAGTGCCTGTTCAAAACGTGCCACTTGGCCTCCGGCTGCTACCTCAACACACAGAAAAATTAATACAGTTGATGTGAAGTGTGAATGAGTATATACACCAACAACATGAAAGAAACTAACATTCTATTATACACAGCTGTTATAAATAACAAGTACGCTATTAGTGAATGCATGTTCTTTTCTCATTTCAGGTAACATAAGGGCTGCATTTAAAAATAAAATAATGTGCATCCTAAAATAAAGTGGATCAATCATATTGGGCTCTTAGATCGTTCCTATTTTCTGTGCCTTCAGTTCAGATTTGAGTGGGTATGTTTGCTCCAAAGATTTGTGCTTTGTCTGTAGTGGCACTTCACAATTGCCATGGTCTCGGAGCATATGAGACAAACTGGTTTTTAACTGTCCGTGGAAGTATTTCCTTTGTTTTACACACATAACTACATTCATTGTGTATTGGGGCTCTGAGCGCTTCTAAAACGCGGGTGACCTACACTCAACATGTACCTGAACGCCTCCTGTGTAGAGACAACAGTCACTGCTGCTGCTGTTGATCTGCTAAATGTGCTGCTCTATGTTTGCCTAAAAGATTTGTGCTTCGTCTGTAGTGATGCTTCACAATCGCCACGGTCTCGTAACATATGAGACAATGACATGTTTTGAACAGCCTGTGGAAGTATTTGCTCCGTTTTACACACGTAACTACAGTCATTGTCTATCTTCCAAATCGTGGGTGACTTACGCTCACCAATTTACCTGAACGCCTCCTGTGTAGTCACGACATGGGGTAAGAGTGTCCATTCTTGATTAAAAGCTCCGTTTTCGCTGTTTACTTTTCTCTTTTTAGAGCACTTTTCTCTGACTAGTGTCACGACTCATCTCTGGTCTCTCCCTGACATGCTGGAGTCAGTCAGCAGAGCCCTGAAGCTCTGCCCTGCCCCCTGCACAGAGTGGAGTGGCTCGCTGATTGCTGGTTTATTCTAAGTTTATTAATATTAAACGTATCGCGTGTCCAAATTGCACCAAATTCGACACTGCACTCACTTGGGTCCCCAGCCATACACTTGCCAAGAGTGGAGTCACCTAGATGAAGGGTTCTCGAGATATGCAAAGGACATACAGACATACAGAGATTCCTTCCTTTAGTAGAGAGATAAAAGAAAATGCTGCAGCATCCTCACATGCTCTGTTTCTCTGCTCAGGTTTGTAAGTATGACTACGTGGAGGTGCGAAGTGGACTTTCAGCAGATTCGAGGCTACATGGGAAGTTCTGTGGGGCAGAGAAACCAGAAGCTATTACCTCTCAGTACAACAACATGCGCATTGAATTCAAGTCAGACAACACAGTGTCCAAAAAGGGTTTTAAAGCACAGTTCTTCTCAGGTGAGTCCTCCAGCAGTGTTGTGCACACCATCACAAGTCTTTTCACCCTGTCACTTGGAGCTGCTATCTGTCAGTCTTCAAAGGGAACAGTCACCAAGGTTGTGTCCTCTGTGCTTCCTCAGACAAAGACGAGTGCTCTAAGGAGAACGGTGGCTGTCAACATGAGTGTGTCAACACCTTTGGAAGCTACAGCTGTCAGTGCAGGAGTGGCTTTGTGCTGCATGAGAACAAACATGACTGCAAAGAAGGTATTTCAACTGTCTCTTTTATGTTTGCACATTTACAGATTAGATATTTGCAATCAGAGCAGCCATTAGGATTAATCAGCACACAGTTTCCTTGTGTCAAAAACAGTTTGAGTGCAGTCTTAGCAGGTCTGTTCTGATTCAGTGATGTCTTTTTGCAGCTGGCTGCGATCACACTGTGAATGGCGTGAGCGGCATCATCACCAGCCCCAACTGGCCAGATAAATACCCCAGCAAGAAGGCGTGCACCTGGGCACTCACCACCACTCCTGGCCACCGCATCAAAATCGTATGTGCCACCTCCTCCTGCTCTCTGTGTCATTTACTAGTAAATTATGTATTTGTGTGCAGCTCTAGTGTGTAGTTGAATTGCTAATCCCTCTGGGACATCTGTGTTTACTGTGCTGTTGTCAGAAACTGTTCTGCAGTTCCTAATGACGATGTGTGGCTCCCCCTTCTGTTATTATCCGCATTTTTGTCTACTATGTCACATTATTTTGAAATTAAGTGTTTGCTGAAAGAAAATTTGTATCTATGTCAGTATCCAACTTATAACATCAAACCATATTATGCAAGCAAGAATGCAAAAAATAAGGAAGACCTCATTTCAGCAAACATTTCCTTTTAAACTCAAGTGTGCCTGTGTGCAGACAAGTTTCTGGAAATGAGACACTATCAAGATAAAGCTTAAACTTAAAGCTTGATCTCACTTGAAAGTTTGATCTCATACATTTCCAGTCATCTCTTTCAAGAAAAATTGGATTGAATACTCATTTCTTTAAATGTACTCACTCACCATCTTGTTTGGTTCCAGGCCTTTAATGAGATCGACATGGAGGCTCACCTGGAGTGTGCTTATGACCACATTGAAATTTACGATGGACGAGATGGGAAAGCGCCAAGTCTGGGTCGCTTCTGTGGCACCAAGAAGCCCCCACCCATCATGTCTAGCGGCAACAGGCTGTTCATTCGCTTTTTCTCTGATAACTCTGTGCAGAAGAAAGGCTTTGAGGCTTCTCACACCGCAGGTAAGATTAGATGCCATTGAAACAGTACTCAGTGTCTTTTCCTGCTCAAAAAATAGCACAGCATTGATGTTTCTGAGACATCAAGTTGAATTCAGGTCAGTTACCCAGATGTCAAACTTCATGTATGTTTTTGAAATGAAGAATTTAGTTTTTGTTGCTATTCACCACCCTGTCTGAAAATGATTATGACTCATATTTAACTACAGAACATGTTTTGGAGTCCTTTGTATCTATGCAACTGTAAAACGAGAAATTAGCAAGAGACCAGCAAATACCTCGGCTGTACTTGTAGCTTATCAACTTTGGCCTCTGTCTGCAAAGTGTCCAACTCAACTAAACTTTCTGTGCAGAGTGTGGTGGTCGCCTAAAGGCTGAAGTCAAGACCAAGGACCTGTTCTCCCATGCCCAGTTCGGGGACAATAACTACCCTGGAGCCTCGGACTGTCAGTGGGTCATCTCAGCGGAGAAAGGCTACGGGGTGGAGCTCATCTTCCAGACCTTTGAGATTGAGGAGGAGGCGGACTGTGGCTATGACTACATGGAGCTCTTCGATGGAGCTGATACCAAGTCTCCACGGCTGGGACGTTACTGTGGCTCAGGGGTAAGAACATCTTCCTAAGAGCCACTGCTCTCTGAATGGTTTTTCTTTGTCAAACACAACTGGATTGTTACGGCACATTTTTCTCTGCTGCTGTATGACAGCAGAAGTATTCTGACAATTGTTGTGGAATTAGCGCTGCTGTTGAATAACTTTTGCCAGCAGTTTTTAATACAGTGACTTTGTGAACTACCCTGGGGCTAGTCTACCCTGATTCCAGTCCATATTCTGGCTTTAATTATTTTGTTAAAGTTATTGTGCTCCTCTGGGTTTGGGAGTGTTGCTGTGGGGGCGGTGGTAGGTCGACACAAGTCGACACTCCCTGGGTGTTGATACCCTATCAGAATCTCTGGCATTGGGTTGTAACTGAGAATTAGTCAGCCAGTGTTGCAGCCGGAGTCTGGAACAATGAGGCCAGCAGGTCAGAGAACAGCTTGATTTCATTTACGCACTACAGTAATAAGCTTTGGCCTTTTACTCACGCCCGTTCCTATGAATCATTTGCTGGAGGGGACATAACACCCGCAGTACCTGGGGGAGCGGTTCCTCAATCAAGTTTCCTTTTATAAAACGGGTCGAAATAAACTAACTGACACACTTGAGTCCAAAGTAGGGTGAAAACTCATTATAGTGCAAGGAGGCTTATTTTTAGCCCAAGGGCTTTTCTCAAATAGTAGACCACATATTGCTTGGTGTACAATAAAAAATTGTCGGCTGCTTTCTTCTTGTGTTTTAAATCTCTTTCCCAATAAACCAAGACTTGTGGCCTATTGTTAGTTTACTGTAATGCAGCCTTTAAAATCAGGAAAAGGCAACACTTATGCCATATCACGATATTATGATATCCAAAATCTACGACGATATCTAGTCTCATATCACGATATCGATATAATATTGATGTACTGCCCAGCCCTACCTATTGTAAATATATTATTTATCTTTCAATGGCTGTTTTAATCAACAATCTGGTGCTTCACAGTAGGTTGCACAAGCTTTGGCTGCTCTAACGTTACATGCTTGTCTTTGTCAGAGCCACAGGGTAGCTGCCTGAACACCTCCAGCAGCTAATTATTTTTCAGTATGCTGTTCTGAATTAATATTCAGGTGATGCCACAATTCTGACAAACAGCCAAGTCAAGTGTTGCATATTTTCTGTGCTTACATAATGCAGTTAATTTTCCTTTTGTTTCATTGGAAATAGTTTGGCTGACAGTAGAATATATATGAAGTACTATGCAGTATATTGCTTTGTTTGGTGAAAAAAAAGAGCTCTCTCCAGTGCTGCACCTGGCACTAATAATCAGAGTACATTTTATCCTCATCTCAGGAGCAGCCAAAGCCTGAATCAGAGTAATAGTAATAATAAGTTTATTTATATAGCACCTTTGTAAGAGCAGACGTCATAAAGTGCTTAACAACAAAAACAAACAAAAACAATGCAACAGACATTAAACGCAGACATTCAGCTAAAAACACGAGGCAAAACAGACAAAAACCTGGAGAGGGCCAGTCCTGGTCCTGTACCCTTACTTGGGCCCTGGCTGTTTCAGAACTAGCAGTCCTCTGTAGTCAGAAGCCATTCGTCATGGTCACTGATTTGCTCTCAGTTTCAGCATGTGAGAAGTCTTTAAGTTTTAATTGAAGTGCAGTCAAAGAAGCAGAAAGCGGCAGCCACAAATGAATCTGTTGTTTTGTCCTTCCTGACAGCCTCCAGAGGAGATCTACTCAGCCGGTGACTCCATTGTGATCAAGTTCCGCTCCGACGATACAATCAACAAAAAAGGATTTCACGTCCGCTACACCAGCACCAAGTTCCAGGACACACTGCACTCACGCAAGTGACCAGCGGGGGCCGGAAGGGGCCGTGCGGGGCAAAGGGGCAAACGGAGGGGCCCCCAGGGGAGGCGCCAGCCTGACGCTCGGAAACCTTCGGCCACCAAGATGAATCAGACACGACAGAACAGCCGCAAGACCACCAACCGCACCTCAGCTCCTAGGGGCTCTAGCTCCCCACACAGACAATGAGGAGTAAAGCCATTCTGCAGTACACCTTGTTTTTACCTTTTTATGGTTAGGATTGGGGTGGGAGGGTGAAGGTCCGCTTTAGGTGGACAGTAGGGGAAAATTTATTGACCCAGTCCCCTCCAGATATTCTTTTGTTTCTTTCTTTTTTTTTTTTTTTTTTTTAATGCGCCTCCTAATGAGAGGCACAAAGGAAAACAGTGGATTCTCAGGACCTGTAGGAAGGCAGGCATCAGCTGGACAGATCCCTGCTTTTGTCGGGCCAGCCCACCACATCCAGAGGGAGGAGAGAAAGAGGAGGAGGAGTATGGGAGGGTCTCCTGCACTCCTCAATTATTGCTCTCCTCTCTTCACACTCTCATCCCTTTTGTTCAAGGATTCATATCCGTAAAAGGATTAGAAGGACTTGACTTGAGATTTTGATACTGTATGTCAGTCAATTGCATGTAATTACAAGGAAAGAAGGAAAACTGTACAGTGACAACACCAGCATTTGTAATTGGCATTGTCCTGGCAACCAGTGGCAAGATTCACGTTGTTACCATTAACAAGGAAATTAAGGAAGCAGTTATCTTATTAAAGGACTAATAAATGAAATGTGGTCCATGTCTTCTGGTTGGTAATTGCTTGCCTGATGACTGGCTATTACTGTACCTCCATGTATAAAGTAATGTGTATGATCTTTCAAAGGGAACATGTGCTTTTCTCAGTTCGAACCAGTTAGCACTTTACAGTGAATTGTTCCAAAATCATGAGCTTATGAATTTTTGTGAAATGCAATGCCAGTTCACTTATTTTTAAATGCATTTTATCTCTCTTATTCTTCATTGTTTTTTTTAATTGCTCCATTTAGTTCCTCAGGCATACTTGAACATTGTGTGTGCCCTGTAACATGGGGTAATAAAGATATGACTTATGTTTCCGTGTTGATTTACAGATGTAAAATAATTTCTCTCTAGAGAAAATGCCTTTTCTTGGTACAATGAAGTATTTCTCAAGAACCAAATGAGCCTGGGTATTTATTGTCATAGTAATTACATATATAATGTAAAGGTGGAAAGGTACTGTTGAACTTCGCCCTATAATTGCCTTCTAATGTATAGCCATTGGTCTATGTTGAATATACTATGTTGCTCACTCATTCCTTTTCTCCATTTATTTCTCACTCAGCAGTATGTTGTTGTGTGAATTTGCAGATGTCTGCTACATGTTTGATGTCTGACCTTTTTTCACAATATTCACTGATAGAAAACCTGTTTTGGTGTCACATTAGTTAGGCCAGTCCTGGCAGTGCATTGAGTGAGTTTAATTTACAAAGCTTTAGTCCTTATAGAGTCCTTGTGTTTGTTGCTGGTACAAACTCAGTACAAGTGAATAAGAGGAATAATACGGGACAGAGGACTTAAACGGCACATTGGTCTGTGCTTGAAATAAGTTTCAGAAGAATTTTGTGACACACACACACACACAAAAACAAATAGAAATATCACTTATTCATCTCATCTTTGATTCACTATTTATAGATGGATCTTGTCATTTCAGACTGGGAAAACATTTCCATTTCCACCTTGCTAAATATTCATTCCCCCACATGTAACCCTGCTCTCCCTCAATAATTATTCCATTACTGTTCTCTTGTGCTTTTACATAAAAAACGAGGAGCAGAGCAGTGCGGTTGCACAGAAAAACTGCCAGACTGGCACGAAGGTAAATTGGGGCCCTCAGTCTACTTAACCCCACAAGTACTGCAAAATACATGCAGATGGAACGAACTGCAGTCTGGCTGATACACAGTTTGGGTAAACACATAACAAGGATCAGGGCATATTTCACATTCATGAATAAATAATAAAGATTCATAAAAGGTTCAGATACATTAGCTTTTTATATAAATTTATTTTTGCATTCGATTATTGAATTTCACATACTAAACTACTGTGCACATACACGTTTATCAAGAAAATGTGATCACTCATCTAAGTAGATTTAGATTGTTCAGCATATTTTGGATATTTATTAATCTGGTGTACCTGTACTACACTAACCTTCTTGTAATTGAAATCTTTTCTCATTTAATATACTGTAAAGAGTAAAGAAAGTAAACCCACCCATATATTTAGGTGTGGGGAGATTAACATGAATAAAAACCTTTATACGCAAAGTGCTTTAACATAATACACTTGCCCTGCTATATTTCAGATCCTATTTCTGTATGTACCAGCTGCACATACTTTTTATTTTCACGAGAACTTAACAACTTAACTTGTCAACTTAACAAAAGTGATACTGTAAAAAAACATCTTTACATAAAAAATGTGAATGCACCACTGACATTTAACTATAAAAGTTTGGGCACTGACAATGGAAATGTACTAACAATTGGCAACATGTAATAAATTTAGTACTCCTGCTTCATTTTCATCTTTCTGATTTTACTCAAAATATTTGTTTACATCCTTCTGCTTTTGTTGCTGTCAAGATGAGCAGGAACGCCACTTTATAGACAACCTCCTTACACCGGCATGAAACATTGATGTGCTGCAATTCAACATTAAATCATGAGCCATTTCATATGAATAATTAACGTCAGGAACTGGAGAAGTGTAACGCCGTCTACCGTCTCAGTAATTATGTGACTGTAAGCAAACGGTGACAGGTCTTCATCCTGCTCCGTTGCTCTGTTACATAACAATGCAGAAGAAAACCAGTGCTGAGCTTCCACAAGAAAAGACCCGAGGCTTTTCTGCACCTGATTTATTTGACATCCACAAGTAACACACACACGAGACAAAAATGTACTGCTCTGGCAGCAATTGAGTCAGTCCCTCTCCCTAACTGTTATTGTGTTATGTGGTTTGACAAATGGCCCTCACCTTCTCTGCGGGGCAGACCGGAGCTGGCGTCGATGGCTGGTTGAGTGGTGCTCTAAATTGTGTGAGAGCAGAGGAGGGAGCAGAGTGGGTTACAGTGAGTGTTTTCAAGTGCAGTGGAGGGCATGTAGAGGGTACACCTGAGGAGCTGGCAAGAGGTCTCTTATTAATTGCTGATGATGACAAAAATAGAGACCTTGAAGCAGTTTGAGATCTGATATAAACATGTGATAGGGTCAGAAAAGAGGATGATAACTTGTGGTGAGTACTGGCATACACAACATTTCAGAGCAAGTGTGTGTTGGCAGCATCAAAAGTTCAGCTGAGAAAGTGTCCGAGCAGCATACCGAGATGTTTACATCACACGTTACGTTTAACAAAACTGCACAGTATTAAATTTCAGTTGTACAACTTTTAATCCAGCCACAAAATGACATCATAACCTTACAGATGTGGCTCAAAAATCACATTCAGTTAAGAAACATGAAAAAGAAACAAACGTCATGATGTTTCACAAGCTAATAAATGAGTCATGTGAGTCAGTAATGGACGTAAGAGCGCGACACTCTGCCAGTGTTCACATCAGCAGGTCACAGAACAGTCAGTGGCTCTTAGCTACTCGATAACTTACACTCATGAAACTTGTGACTCAGCCAGTGTTTCCCAATGATTACTCAATGCATGTCATCACCACCTCTGGCTGAAGGTGATCAAAAACACACCTCAACTGAGTCAGGTCAACCCACTTTTATGAGTCATAAAGTAATTTACACTATATTTAAGAAGAGGTACCCAGTGGGTGAGGATTTTTTTTTAAATACTTTACAATCCACTAATGAATACAAGTGGAAAAAATGTGATTTGTGATGAATGAGGGCAACAGCCTCTAATTATGGAGTTGATTCTGACATCTTTGTGCTGTAAAGTACAAGATCAATTTATTGATCTGACGTTCCCCCTGAACATGAAGAAAAATACAGTGCTTACAATTGGTGCCTCATAGTTTTGCGTGCAGAGGAAATCCTCTGCCTGACATCAGTGTGAGTTGACTGACAGCTGCTGTGTTTTTACGTGCTGATCGACTGCCAGGCCAACGCTCCCAGCTTTCCCCCCACCCAGCACAGAGCCGCTCCCACAGCCACAGCTGCCATCACAGCCAGGCTGGCCTTCAGCACGGCTCCGGGGGGTCTGCTGAAGCTGGTGGGGGCCATGCACGCCAGCATGGCCACAGTCACGGTCAGGGTAAACAAAATGGAGACGGCAGTGTTGATGGCCACGATCTGGCCAAACTTGGCGAAAGGCACAATGACACAGAAGAAGAGTGGGACTGTGGAGATCACCGTGGTGACAGCGCTGGACACTATGGCAACGCCCACATGGTTCACTGCCTCCAGAGTCCGCCTCTGCCTCTCGGCCGGAGGCTCCTGTGAACAAAACATAGATTAATGGGACGGGCCGCTCCTCTTTATTCACAAGCCCTCAGGGCCACTTAGTCAAAATCTTAGTCACTGGCTGTTTTAGGGTGTGTTTAAAAAGTGTTGCTGAATTTACACTCCCATACCGAGCTGCGCCCAGGTGTAGAGGGCATGCTTTCCCCAGCCAGCAGGTATCCCTCCACCAGGTGCAGACAGTAATCCACTGAAGATCCCACCAGAATAGAAAGAGAAATTGCCTCCACCGCTCCCATCTCCCAGCCCAGCCAATACATGAGCGCCACCACCAGACAGATCACTCCTGAATAAAAGCCAGAAAAACTCATGATTACATCCACGATCCCAAAGCGGACCTGAATATTTCATCTTAAAAGTCATTGTGTAGCTTCTGAATGCATCGACTCAAGACTTCCAAACCTGAATATACAATTTAACTTCTTACCTAGAATAGTTATGAGCACTGGCAGCAGCAGAAGAGGATGTGCAGTAAACACAGACACAGCTGCCACACAGATGGCCAGAGACAGCAGCAGACTCCAGAGGGCACTCTCCACACCTACAAACATAACTGAGAGTATTTTACCTGATTTTTAACACACGGCTGCTCTCACTTACTCTTGCCATTTTAATCCCTCTTCAGTTTGCAGAAAAATCCACATGTCATGCAAACGTGCATGCCACCTCTCACTCGCCTATGATTTCCATGAAGATCTGCTTCCAGTGCTCGCAGGTCTGGAAACCTCGTTGCAGAGCTGAAGACTGTGGGAGGGTGGCGAGTTGCTCCTGGATGAATGTCTCCCACTGAAGGAAGTCGGAGTAGGTCTGAAAGGAGGATTTGCCCTTGTATGTAGTCTTAGGAGAGGAGAGAGACAGAGAATTAGGGATCTTATAAAGTGAAAGTGACTGAAATGTGCTGCTCTTTGATGCGGGAACATGAAAAGCTGAGGGATGAAGTGACTTACAGATTCAAAGGCCATAGACAGCCAGCGGACCTTTCCTCCATGCATTCCCACTGCTCCATGAGAGAGCTGGCCCGGGAGCAGGTTGGGTTCAGGGAGAGAGTGACACTCAGGATGGAGCAGAGGCAGAATAGATGATAGTTTATTACCTGAGAGGAACAGAGGAAATCAATTTAATCCTCTACATATGATTGTTTTAATAGAGTTGTACGTATTGTTTGAGCTTCTCCTTGTTCAGGATTTGGTGGTGTGTTGTCTGCTCTTAGTAGTAAAGCACTTTATTTAACTGCAGGTGATTTTCCTGATTCATTGATTGTTTGGTCTATGCATAAAATGTCAGAAAACTGTGAAATGCCAACCACAGTTTCCCAAACCTCAAGTCAACATGTTCAGATGTCTTGTTTTGTCTGACCTACAGTCCAAAGTTTAAAGATATTCAATTTGCTATTAAAGAGGAACAAGGAAACCAGCAAATAATCACATTTGAGATGTTGGTACCAGTACAGCTCTTCCACTTTTGCTTAAAAACAATCAAATCAACTATCAAAATAGTTGCCAATTTATTTTTGGTTTATCAACTAATCAATTAATCCACAAATCCTTTCAGCTCTATAAGGCTTAAATTGTTTTATTATGCAAAAATAAATGATTTGATGCTGAATTTTGTTTGAGTGGTACCTGAAGGCAGGCACTGCGCTCCTCCTGGCTTCACAAGTTGTCTGTTTGCACTAATGGCTTTACAGATTTTGCAAAGATGTCCCATTTCCTGGAAAATATCAAAGTCTGGATCCAATATGATGTTGCCCTTAGGAGAGATTTAAACATGTCAACCACATGAGAAAATGACTTAAAAATCTTGCGTTCTTTCTGTCGGTTGCTAAGGATACATGCATGACCCTCACCATATCTCCAATAACGTGGTTGTCCTTGTTCTCAGTTCGGTTGACTCCCAAGATCCCAAACACGACAAAAACCATCGCCCCGGTGTCGACCAGAGGACGCACTGCTGGGTGGCCACACACATCGCCACTGCATGGGTTGAAGCCAAATGTTTTGGATGATTTCACTTTGGCAGCTGAGGATGGATTTTTGAAAATAGAAGCAGAGAAAAATATCACAACTTAATTTATTTATACAGTGTGAAAATATTTGTATGACTGGAACACTGTGGAAAAATCTTACAGAAGCCTCAGAGAGTGCAACAAAAAGTGAAACCTCACTGCATTTTGATGAGAGCAACACAAGAGAGAATAAGTGAAATAAAAACAAACATTTTAGCAATGTGACACATGCAGCACTAAAAAAGTTTTCCTAACAGTCTTTAATGGTGCTTTCTGACACTCACCACTGGGAAGAGGAGTGTAAAAGGTTCCCTGCCTGGGACCATCAGGCCCAGAACTGATGCCACAACCAGGCGGGCTGACACACACTCGGCTGGGATGAGGTCTGAGTCGGCGCTGGGCGAAGTACAGTCTCCTAAGAGGAGAGCGCAGAGCTGAAATGACGCTAAAACAACATGACAGTCCAGCAAACTTGTGCTATGATTTTGCATTTGTGTGTTCACCTGCTGTGCTGCTGCGGAGATGATGCTACATAAAAGGAAAAGTCTGGCGCCCAGCCGTGACGAGGGTCACATGAGCTGGATGTGATCATCCAGCTGGGGTACGGGTGGTACACATGGGAAACACACACTGTCATTCTGGTGGTGTAATTGCTGCGGGGCTGATTATAAGCCTATTCAGATAAAACAAGATTAGTTTTAAGCTGCTTTAGTGGCTCATATCACAGTTGGGAGACATTACGCTACAACTAATTATAAAAAATCATCCAGTTGACTTTTCTGCTCCCTAACCTGAAATGATGACACCTCTTCTTGCTCTGAGCTGCACAGCTTCCATGGGGAGACAGTGCTGGCATTAGTGGAGAAGCGGTAAAGGGATGCCGAGACTCCGAGGTCCAACTTTGATATGTACACTGTAAGCAAAGAGCCTAAAAAAGCAGCACCATGTAGAATAGTTAAAATAAAGAATTGGGTTTTTAATAACTATGAGCATTTTTTATGTGTTTTACCTGTTTGGTTGGTGCTTGAATTTGGTTTTACTGAGCTCCGAGGAGCAGTGGAGGTTGTGGTGCTCGGGGTCTGCTGATGTGTAGAAAACTTAAACGCTGATGAGGAAGTGTGAGTGTTCAAAGGGTGGGGCTTCTCCATGAACACACCTGCAGGACATGACATGCATTTCAGGTCTTTGTTTTGGGCTGCGGTTAAGTGGTGAGTGTCTGTCTGTCACTGACGCAGTCTCACCTGAGCACATGGGGCAGGAGATGCCTTGACCGCTGAGGTTGCTCCTCAGAGCCAGCAGAGTCTGGAGGTTTGTGTCCCGGCGGAAAAGTAAGGGGGCATGAGTGGCTGGCCTCAAGAGACAGCAGCATCCGGCAGATAACAGCAGAACCAGGAGGAAGACACCTGGGCCGGCATGATAAACAATGACAAAGAATGATGGAGTAGACAGAGCAGCTGAGGGACAGATCAATTACAGTCACTCCTCAAGAGGGTGAATGAATACTACATGAGGGGTGCCTGCTCTTCTTTTTTTGACAGACTGCATCCCCTCAGGAAGGACAGAAATTACAGTATTTCTTCAATACTTCTTATTTGATCTTGAGGTTACCCTCGTGTCTAAATCATAGATGAAGAGTTTGGCACATGATATCTGAGAAAACCAAATTATAGAAACTTCACCCCAATCTTTTTTTAGGTGTAATTGAGCTTAGCAGTGTCAAAATCCTACTGAGCTTTCAGAGTTTATATCAAATCTTACCAAGGACAGCTTTTCTTCTCTCCACAGCTGGCTCTGCTACTAAATGCTTCAGGGCCCACTGAAGATTTGTGCTCACCACACCCACATGCTGCTGCCCTGAAGGGGACAGAGGTGTCTCCACTGACAGGGACAGAATGGCTGCATCGCCGTCTGTGTCACAGGAGCCTAGCTCGAGACAAAGAGAGGAGCTTAGTGGGTGTCTGGACAGAAGCATTTTACAGCCTGGACTCATTCCCTTTTCCCATTCTCCCCCCATCATTCAGTCAATGCAAGAGAGATAATAATCTCACCTGGCTCCATCTCCACTGACAGAAGCGCCACATCATCATCCTCATCTGACAAAGGGCCGTGGCTCACTGACAGGCCCGAAAACAACTTCCAACTTTAGAGGGAGGAGGCAGTTTAAGGAGAGATACAGCTGAAGGGATTACCTCTCGCCTGTGGTGTCGCACAGCATGCACAAATAACATCTCACAGAGGAGTAAGGAAATAATGCCTCACCAATTCAACCAGGCATATTTGCGCGGCTCCACACACTGAGTCCAGATACACAGGGCGGCTGGCATCAGGGCGGACACGTAAAGCCAGCAGCAGCTTACAATGAGGGCCATGAATAGGCCGAAGTCATGCACAGCTGGGATCTAAGTGTCAGTTAAATGAAGCACAGTGTAAAGGACCTTGAAACATTCAATTTGTGCTTATCGTGTGAAAATGGCTGTCTGCTGAGAGAGGCACTTCTATTCATCCATAGAAGGGGGAGTCATTTTTACTTAACGTTCAGACCCTTTTAACAGTCGGATTTCATTTCTATGATTACCTGAGAGAAAGTGTTGGCAGCGTAGGCAGCCGCTGTAGTGAAGGAGGTGAGGAAAGTGGCTCGGCCAGCTGTTTTAATTGTGTAGATCATACGCTGCTGTGGCTGAAGCAGATGAGAGGCCTGTCTGAAGATGCTGATGAACACAAATACATCATCCACCCCTGAGCACCGGTGAGAAAGAAAATTAAAGAGCTGCCTTATAACATATTATGATAAGTGTACTGTAAAAGTTGTTTTTTTAGAGGAATAGTTTGACATTATGGGAAATACTTTACACCCATTTGCTTTCTTGCCAAGAGTTAATGAGAAGATTGATACCACTAAATTACAGGTCGTAACTAGGGGCAATCTCTTGTCTGTATGCTAAATATGAAGCTAACTAGCTAAATAGTTAGCTTACTTGTAAAACTACATCAGATGTAGTTTTACAAGTATTATGTGACTATTTCTTGGCCGGGCACAGTAACTTACTGGAGTCTCCACTGGTTGCCTAATGGTAACGTCAAGACTCCAGTAAGTCACTGCACCCCGCACATAACGCCCTGTAAAATGTCTGACATGTCTAAAATTGACGGTTTATACTTCCGTTTTTGTACGCATTAGACAGACAAGATACATTGTGTTAATTAGTGAGCTTTGGAGATAATGTTAGGCAGATTTTGTTACCTTTGGACAGAGTCGGGCTAGCTGTTTCCCCCTGTTTTCAGTCTTTATGCTAAGCTAAACTAAATCCTTGTAGTTTCATATTTAACAGAGACGTGCAAGTGATACCAATCTTCTCATTTCTGGGCAAGAGAGCGAATGAGCATATTTTCCAAAATGTAGAACTATTCCCTCAATTTAAAAAATTGATGTAGTTATTTCCCTTACCAATACCAATAATAACAAATGCCGCCACTCCATTGAGAATGCCCAGGTACCTCACTCCAAAGACAACATGGTATAAGAAAAGAGCCATCAAGCAACTCAGTCCAATGCTAACCAGGCCGAAGAAAGTCAAAAACACTACAAAGAGATGAGAAAACACCCAGGGGTTATATACACATGCATAGAGGTTACTCTAAAACTGACTTTGACAGCCCAAGAATGAATTTGGATATTTAAATTTGAAATAATCCAAAAGAATAGGTCATACTGTACCAGAGAAGGAGGTCAGGACATAGACCAGTACAGTAATACAGACTCCGCTGATGACAGCCAGCATCATATCATTGTGGAAGGTGTGTCTCACCTCATCATCAAACAGCTCTGTTCCCCCATAAAGCACCTTCACCTGGCTGAGACAAAGGAGGTGGATGTCCAATAACGTTAAATTCCAACTCTCTGCTCTAAGAATGTCACAATAAGGCAGCAAAATAAACACCTGAAAGGAAAAATACTAGACAATATTGCATTAATTATACAGAACAGAAATTTTCCAAACCTGGTAGATTGTTTGGCCAGGATATCAGCGTACTGAACCACAAAATTTTTGAAGTGAGTTCTCTGCTCATTAGCTCGGTCCTGCAAGGAGTAGTAGGATGGTAGAGGAGCTCCAAAATGGATCTCGCTGCGTAAGAGAGAGGAGGAGAGATGCTCAGGGGACAGACTCTCATCCACGTACCAGTAGAACTGTGGGTGGGTGATGGCGAGACTCAGAGAACCTACAAGGGAATACATACAAGTCAAATCAGCACTGTGAGGTGAACTCTTACAAGTAGTCCTTTTACAAAAACTGCTGGTTTTCTCACCTTGAATATCAGCCAGGTCTGGGCCCATGCCATCATAGTAGATTTTCCCCCCTCGCTCACTGGGGTACAGGTAAGACAGGAGTGAGCTGGGTGGGGAGCAGTAGGATGGTCCCAGTGGCAGATCCCTCAACACCTCCAGAGGCTTCCAGCAGAACTGATGAAACTGCGGGTGCTGCATGAGCAGATGCTCCACATGATGGACGGTCTGCAGACGTTCTGGGGTGAAGATGTTGCGATCACCCTCCCCTTGAGCTACAAACACCAGCTCAATCCTCCACAGAGCCTGGCTCTGCAAGTAGTAGTTAGGAGAAAACCTGCGCCTCCTAATGAGCGACAAAGTGGAATTTTTATCCCGTAATCCCTCCTCTTCCTCCTTTGTTCTGTGATCTGTGTTCTTGTACTTCACTATTTCCTCCTGACCCAAATCAGGTGCTGTCCTTTTATCTCTGCTACCTGCACCTTCCCTCTTATGATCATCTCCTGTTCGGAGAGGGTTGTTTTGAGGAGTGGAGGACCTCATTTCCTCATTACCTGTCCTGTTGAATACTCCCTGTCCACCCAGCCTCTCAAGCAGAAGCCCCTGCAAGGCCTCAGACTCACTGTTATCTAAGTCTCGCCTACGTCTGTCCCAGGACCCCAGCTGAGTTTTTACAGCAATGGTGAGGGCGTCAAAGCGCTCGGCAGAGAAGTGACTATGCACCTCAAAGGCACTGTAGGAGAGGTCTATGTCCAGCGGAGGGCAGTAGAGGAGCATGTAGGCAAACAGGGCGCAAGGTAGCAGGACAACTACCCCTAGAACCACTCCACTGACACAGGGTTGTGTGTACACCCACCCTATTGCCTTCCACACCCCACACACCCCATTGTCCCCAGATAAATAGCTCCTTCCTAGTGTGTGCGCCACTCCATCCACTTCCTCCTCCTCCTCTTCCTCCCCTCCCCAGCTTGTCTGAAACAGCAGCGGTTCATCCTCCACATCCATGCTGGCACCTGTCAGGGAAACATAACAGCACTTGATCGTCACTCACTTATTGCAGCACCCGTTCTTTCCTCCGGCGGGTGAACCACAAAATAGATGTTTGAACTACCAGCAGTTGACATATCTGACAAGATGAAGGACAAGCTAACTTCCAAATTTGCAGTCAGCAAGCAAGGATGTGAGAATTAAGTCTGTCCTCACACAGCTGTCGACGAAAGGGCATCCATTGGCAGCTCACAGGAGTCGTGGAGGAAATTGAGGAGGGAAGACCTTTTTCTTCCTCAAGGGCTTATAGGAGAAAATGGTTCTGCTTTAAAATGCTGATCACAAGAGCTCGGGGGTGAGACAGGCTAAAAGCTGTGATTTAATTCTTCTCTGTCAGCGTGAGCAAACCATTATCACCCAGGGAGAGTCTGCTGGTGGCTTCCTACATATCAGCAGCCGACGTGGCTTTGTCTGCTATGCAGCAAATTAAATAATCTCACTTGTCTAATTACTGACAAGAAGAGCGAGTGGGATATTAGACAGAGTTCTGGAAAAAGAGAAGGTTTATCTTCTGTGATGGGCAGCCTTTGACTAATAGTGTCAATAGGTGCCACTTTTTTCACATTCCTCTACACACAAGATACTGCAGACAGTTTGCATTCAAGTGGCAGTGAGCCCGCTAACTGCAGCAATTTATCTTTTCTCTTTAGAACAGTGCTTTAAGGTCAGCCAGGTAAGACAGTGAATCTTGATTATGTGTAAAAGATAGCCATGCTCAGCTCTGTAGCTGAAGTGAAAAATCTATCATAATTTTTTTTTTTACAAATTATACTATTTAATCAGTATTTGTAAAAATGATAACACTCCTTGAGTTAGAAAGCACTGCTTTTCCACTGCATAGTACGGCTCGACTTGCCATTTTTGGTTTTCCACTGGGCAAAAATTGTGGACAGTACCCGGTACCTGATACTTTTTTTGGTATCACCTCTGTCGAGGTTCCAAGTGAGCTGAGCTGATACTAAATGATGTCAAAACACTGCAGATCACTGACTGGTTAGAGAGAATTGTCACTCCCTGTAGTGGAGTAGTGGTAATGAATGAATGAAAAGGAGAAAAATAAAACTAAGAGCGTCTGTTTCCACAGTAAATCATTTGTTAAGTGTTTGATGGTGGTTATTTATTTGTGCTTTAGAATGTAACTGCCATGAAACAATCAGGAAATTATGTCTTATTTCTCTCATTCACAGGCTTTGTTCTCTCTACCGCCACTCCTTCACCTTGCTCCTTCTCCTTCCTCGACCACCGCCATGCTGTCTCTCTCTCTCTCTCGGTTGTGCTCTCAGCTCTGGCTAACCCCTCCAGAACCCATGATTAGCACTGTTAGCTGCTGCCATGACAGCCACTTCCAGGTTTACATGTGAAGTTGGAAGTGAGAGCCATGTGCAGTCTATCCCAACTAGCATTGCAGCTCAAGGGAAGGATCGTGACCAAAACACTAAGGCAGTGTTCCAGGTGAACTAGCCCACAGCCTGAGAAAGGGATTTTTTTGGGACTAACCTGGCTGTCTTCCCGTAGGGGTGCTGCTGGGGTGCATCCCTCATTAGATCCAAATCTTCGAGGATGCCTACCTGGCTGGTCGGAGCAGGACCCTCTGCCAGGCCAGCGTGGGAGACACATGGTTGAGTTCCCCCTGCCACATCAACCTGCTGGAGCAGTGCAGAAGGTGATGCACCACTTCCCCTCACTGCTGAGTGGGAAGCACATGTCTGTTCAAGTAGGCCACAGTGGTGGCCTACTTGAACAGACAAGGGGGCATCAGATCCTCGGCCCTGCACAGGATGACGATGTCCATCCTGCCCCGGGTGGATCACCACCTCTGCTCCCTTAAGGCCTGTCATATTCCAGGATCCCTCAACGTGGGAGCAGACAGGATGTCCAGGGGTGGCCCACTTGAGGAGTGGAGCCTCTCTCTGGACATAGGCGCAAAGGTCTGGCAATGCTGTGAACGACCAGTGGCCAACCTGTTTGCGAGCAAGGAGAACACCCAGTGCTCCCTTTGATTCTCCCTGAGAGCAACCGATGTCCCCTCCCCCTTCCCCCCGTTGGAGCCTGACGCGTTAGCCCACCCAGTTTGGCCCCCAGGGCCGGCTGTATGCCTTTCCGCCCCTGCAGCTGCTCCACAGGGTTTGGACGCAGCACATGTCCAGAATAGTCATTGCACCACAGAGGCTGGGTGCCAGGTGGTTCCCAGACCTGGTCTGACTGGCGGTGGCAAGTCCACGGCCAGTATCAGATCTGCCCACAGCTCTGTGTCAGGCAGGGGGATTTATCCTCTTGCTTTGAATTCTGGGCTGACACCTCATGGTTGGGAGGTTGAGAGGATGAGACTGAGCAGCTTGAGTCTCTTGGCCAGGGTGGTCGCTACAATTCAAAATGCACATGCTCAGTCCACCTCTAGGGCTTACACAACACATTGGTAGGTGTTTGTGGACTGGTGTGAGGCCAGGGCCCTCAATCCATGTTCGTGCCCCCAACAGGGTATCCTAGATTTCCTGCAGGGCCTATACGATAGTGGTCATGCGGCATCCACTTTGGGGTGTTTGCAGCAGCAATTACGGTGGGCCACGACAGTTTGGACCACTTCACAGCCAGGAGCCATCCACTGGTGAAGTGCTTCCTGCGGGGGCCTGCAGGCTGCGGCCCCCTACTCAATGCTTTGTTCCTCAATGGGACCTTCAAATGGTGCTGGATGGCCGAACATTAACCTATTGTATTGTTGAGTTATCAAGGACATGTTTTTGTGTTGAGAAATGTTAAAGATATCATTAAAAGTAAACCCTAATACGGTGACAGTGAGGAAAATACTTCCGGGCAGCAGGTCCTCTGGTTAGCCAATTACAAAGCTTCACATTCTGGATTTCAAATTCAATTTATCCCTGGGGTGCTCTAAAATCTACATTTTTTTTTACAGTTACATAAAACAACAAAAATAACATAAAAGCTCAGATAACTACACAATACAAAGACAATGATTCAAACAACATGCAACTACATGGTTTCAGCGATGGCAGCGTCCATGCCTGAAGCTTGAAAAAATCTTTGTAATAACTGACAAACTAAACATTGCATACATTCACTGAACGAAGATTATGAAAATGAAATGCACATTTCTCGCCAGAAATGTTATCCAAATGCATTTTGATGCCAAAACTATTTTGAAATATTGCATTTTCCACTGTGAATAATAGGAATGTCAGCCATTTTGTTTGTTTTGGCAGACAGAAACTTGACAATCATGTGACGTGGATGCAGGCCAATAGAAAAGAATAGCCAAAAAAAAAACAACAACCCAAAAACGCAGGCATCTCACAATTTTAGAGCTGTAATGGTGAAGCTAAAACATTTTGCACTTTGGACCAATATAGCTATTACACATTTTGATGTGAGACTGGGTTGACTAATGTGATTTATTGAACTTGTACTTTTATGAAACAGATAAGAAGGCCTGGTGAGTTGAAAACCAAGAGCTCCACTGTGTCTAATATTCTGTGAGAGAAAGGCCTATTTTGGGAAATTTTAAAAAATCTGCACAACACTTCCTTCGTTACTTACAGTGTCATCTCACTGAACAGACAAGGACATCAGTGTACCTTGTATTGGGAGAGCAGTGCACCAGCATCTGCCCACGCAGTGTGAACATGAACTCCCTGCTGCTTCAGAGGACATGTATATTCATTAAAGGTGTTGAGAAGTTTGCTTTCAAAGTGTAAACTGGTGGAGTTTACAAGTTAGCATTACACAGAGGACAGAACATGCAATCTCAACCAAATCACTTGATTATTTTGGGTTGGTTTTGGATGTCTTCTATTTCTAAAATAAGAGGGAAAAGAAATTGTTCCAATTTTCAGGCTGTGATTTGAAGGTGGTATTATTGGTTATCTGCAACCCTCAGGGGATGTGATTTCAAAATGCAAAAAAAAGCACTATTATGTTGTTTTCTATGATGCCATAATGCATATTGCAACCCCCCCCTTAAGTAATGACCAATTATATCATCAGTTTTCAAGAAATATGTGAGATATAATTGTGCTCTCACATTAAATTAAATGGAATACAGCTGCTAATTTTGGGTAATTAGATTATTGTAATCCTGTTACATTTCATTTCTCCCTCTCCAGTTTTGATTATGGTGCTCTCATCAGGAGGAGATGAGAGGAGGCACACAGACAGGCAAGAAATAGGAAGAGAAAAGTGGAAGGGAAGAAAGAATGGAGCCTGGGGAATGACTGAGTGTGGACGCGCACACACACACACACACAGCACAGCAGTCACTCTTCAAACAAACGACCAGCACCTCAGCATCTGTGAAAAGACATCATGCTTTTCTGCTGCTTAAAATTCATGGAGGAAATCTAAATGAGAGGACCATCAGCACATCTCTGCAGCTCCATTTCTGTGTCTGTTTCAACATCAAACAGGCTGATTAGTAGTGCAGATGTCAAAGTCTGACAGTTCGAGGAACTCATTAAAGACTGATAGGCAGACTCGGTGCCTATTAGACATTAAGGCAGAGATGTGTACTTTATACTAACCCTCCTTTGCTTGCTGTGTACCTTCCAACAGACAGCAAACAGGTACAGTGGAGGAACGATAACTACAGTGATGCACGGCCTCAGGGACACATCCTTTTCTCCCTTCTTGATGAGTCTGACGCGTCTTTGCATCCAAGAACATTGCACCTCATGTACAGTAATTATGAGCGGTGTGCAGCTGCAAAGCACTGCGAGCAGTGCAGAGCCTGGTATAACTAATGTGTTTACAAGCTGCCAGAATTGTTCAACACTGATATTTTTCTGCAAAGATTAGGAGTACACAGTCGATTTAAACCCTGCGCAGGTGTGGATTAAAAATAGAGTGCAATTTGGCATCCTGCATTCTGTATTTATTGGAATAAAAGCTGTCTCCCATATGGTTCAGTCTATACTAAAACTATGTCTTCCTTAACAGTTGAAGTGGTGTTTTTTGTCTGTGATGCAGTTTTAAACAGAATGGTCTGAAATGAACCATATTTGCAGGGTATGAGGTATGAAATACTGCATTAACCACCTGAAAGATGAAACTGCTCTTTGTGTTAAGTCTGGTGTGTGACTGTGTTGGATACCCTTGCCTGCCCTCACGTAAGCCTCTGTTGGGAACTTTTTCTTCAGCTTTTTTCCATTCCTTTTTTTCTAAACGATTGCTGCTCAGGTGGTCAAGCTGTACCTGTCTGTTTGTTAGAAGTACAGCAGCTGTGTTTGATGGTGCAGCACAGAGCTGTACTTGGGCTGTCTCATATGTCAGCAAGTTGCGAGCAAAAAGGAGGGTGAAGCATAAACTCCGGCAGATTTTTCCTGAAACGTGTGTATGTATTTTTTACTTGAACAAAAATGCCGATAAGCTGAGTGTCAGCACTTTTACCCTCTGCTACATCTCTGGATTGTGTCGGGTAGGTGAGCTGTGAGCAATCCCAGCATGCTGCGAGCCTGAACCCTTCACCTATAATCATCTCTCTCAACATCTCTCTCATCCCTCCCTTCGTTCTCCATCCCCTCACTCGCTTTACCCTTTACTTCCCCTCAATCTTGCTGCCTTTTCTCTGCGTCTCTATCCTGTCCACAAAGGTGAGAGATTTGTAACCTTCATTACTGACAGCAGATAAAATACCCCCTCCCACACACACACACACACACACACACCCTGCTCAGTTTATCTCCCCTCCATCTCATCCAATATGCTGCCTCCTGCCCCACACACACTCAGCCTGGTGTAAACTCAGCCATCATACCGCCTCATTTAAAGGGGCATTGATTTCACCACCAGTGCTCTATGAATATATATTCCTTATGCATGAGCGCTCAGCAGTAGGCTATCTTTATTGTGGACGTGCCTCTATTCTTTACACACTGTGAATCCGGAGTCCACGGTTCAACTCAAACTCTCAAGAACCATTTGCACCTAACACAGTGTTCATTTTCTTATTGTCGATGAATTCATGCTCACTCTGAAGAGAGCGCACAGCTCTATGCACGCTGTGTGAAGCATCGTGGGGATGCACTATACAATTTCTCTCACTCTCCTAGATAAAAAAAAAAACAGACTGAATAAGCCTAATACAACTCTAGAGCTAATTTCTGTCTGGCAGAATAAAACTAAATCTAAAAACAACAAAATTCAAACACATAACATCAAGCCTCTTTGTCAAAACTTATCTGCTTCAGAGTTACTCTGATGAACAAGGCTTGTATCCCAAGCTGCCTGCAAGCAGACCGGATGAGCTTTTATCGGTTTGTTAAACCATTTTTAGACTCTCTCTTTCATTTTCTACATTATTTGCACACTTGACTGCCTTTACCAATTAGCATTTTAATCTATAAATCTGCCAAAAACAATTATAACAAAATTAACACCTATCAAAGCAAATGTCTGCAACACTGAGGAGTCTTACCTGAGGCTGATGAGATGAGAAATACAGGTGGAGCGTGCAGGCCTACTGGGTCCACTTGTGATGTGGTGAACTTGCGCTCTGCAATTTCATCTCCTCCATGCTCTGGTGTAGGGAAAAAATAATTTACTGCTTTATTATCATAGTTAATAACTCATCAAGTAAGACACTAAGGGAACCCTCACAAGAGAAGTACACAGAAAAATCCTTTCCCCCCTCCCAACACACACACTCTCTGGAAGAATCTCCTAATCTCAGCAGCTAATAATGTGTTGTTTTCCTCCTCTTTTATGCTCCCAGGTCCTTTCTCTCCCGCTCCCTCCCCTCCTCTCTTACCCGGTTGTCCAGGCGACAGAGTCAGGGAGAGACATTTCTTCCCAGAAGCTCCTCTCTCTCTCCCATAGCTTTGTTCAGCCTGCCCTGCTGACTGGCTCACCAGTGGAAGAGAGGCGAGGAGGGGAACACAGCGCTAAACCCTCTGTACTCCACCGGCGGAAGGCTGCAGAGCCAAGAGGGATTGTATGTATGAGTAAAGACATGTCTCGGATTGGTTTTACCCTCATTCAGCTGGTTTAATGAGACCAAACTGATGCAGTTTGTTCTGATGTTGCAGCCAAGCCCCCTCCCATTCTGTCAGAGTTGGTATGGTCTAGTCTAGTCTCAGTTGGTGGGGAGGTGGGGTGTGTTATAAGAGGGTGATCAGAATAACCGGCTACAGTGGGAGACAAAGTGAAATCAATTTAAAGTAATCACCTGCAAGAGGAGTTTATTAGCTTGTGCTTCATTTTCATTTTCAAGCACCAGATGAAATGAAACCGTTCAATTTGGCTCTCTGGTGTAGATCCAATTTTATTGCTGTGTGTACATCACCACTAATACTTAGTGAGGCTTTGTAAATTCAGCACTGATTTGACTTGTCATGTTTGCTTTGTAGTGCCAATAATGCCTCTTCCTGAACTGTAGCATCTCCAGCGGCACCCTCATTCACGCACATCAAACATTAATGACCAGCACTCTACTCTTACTGCCACATCCAACTCATCCATCACCTCACTTCTCTACCTCTGTTCCGATTCAACCTGGACTGCCTTGACATGAAAAGGTAATAATCCATCATTGAAATGGGAGCGGATAAGTCTGGTGTGGAATTCCGCACCATGGTGCAGTGTGGAGAGAGAAGAAACACAAAGAAAACATCAGGTGTGGAGACTGGTGCTCATGTCGCTGTAAGCATGTGTGTGTGTGTGTGTGTGTTTTGGCAGCCTTCAGGGTGCTTTGTCTTCATCCTGTTGGTGCAGCTGTGACAGACTCATCTGACCAACAGACTTTTTCAGTCAGCTGGAATCAATAAAGTGAAGCAGAGTGAGTCTAATCACTTCTATTGCTGCAGAACTGTGGGAGACAATCAGATCTTATGAAAATTGATCAACTGTTACAACTGCATGTCGTCAATAAAACCCAAACAGACTCTGTACAGTGTCTTTGTTAGGGTTTAATGAATCCCTCCAATCTCAACAGACTTCATCCAGTAAACATTTATCACAAATATTGGCAGGCAAGAACTCGGAGGCAGTTGACACATGATAATAATATACATTTAAATAATACAAAATATACATAAATCATTCACTCACACGTCCACACATGCATACTGAACACAGACATGCAAACTTACACAGGGATTTCAGAGAGACAAGACTGACTGGATGTTATGTTGGCTCCCTGATCACACAGAAGTCGGTTACTGTTTGATGGTCCCATTAAGGCAGGTCTTCCTGAAAAAGCCTGGGATAACCATTTGTTTTGGCTATGAGATCAGATTCACATTAATAGCTACAGCACTCTGGAGAGGAATCTGCCAGAACAACAGCCAAGTTAAGATCAGATGTGAAAAGATGATACTTTAACACATCATGCAATATTACAGAATTAACTGTATGACTAGCAAATCGCTCTGGCTTACTTGAGATGCAAGTTTACAAATCATATGGGGACATCAGCATATAAGGGAATGCAAAAAAACTACAAGCTGGAGGTATCTCCATACTGTTATTCTCTCAATCTTAGGGGCAACTTGTCTACTGGAGAGGGTCGATGATACAGACGTAGCTCATCTCTAAAAGTGGAAACTGGTTAGAAATTTAGTTTGAGGAACTACGGGGAAGTTACAGAATAAACCATCAGGATCTAAAATCTAACAAATGACAAATCATATCTGTATAATGTTATCTCCTGACAAGTTTTATACATATACATAATATGAATTATATTTCTGTGTACCAAATATTAAAATACATATAAGCTGCAGACTATATCTGTCTGACTGTATGTGTCTCCTAAAAACCCAACAAAAGCAGAGAGAACTATATGCTGTGACAGCTTGGTCCCCTAGTTTACACACAAAACTGGAAAGTTAGCGCAGCAGTCAACAGTACAAACTGGATGATATGTAGATGTGACAATAGAAAATAAACTTGATATTGATTAGCGCTACAGAGCTGGAAAAACAATGTGCACTCATCCTGTAATTTCTGCAAGTGACCACAGTCTGTCTTCAGTGTTGCGTTGCAGTTGACATTGATTAAGTTGGATTTTCACTGCATTTCTATCTAATTTAATTTAATTTGGAACACACCTAATCTAACAGAGTTTTAGCACCTGCTAAAGGGGCTCAGAGGAAGCCCGGTTTTGGAGGTTTTGGAAACTGCTGAATTGTATAAACACATTTTGAATACAAAAAAAAAAGAAAAAAACACAGAACAACTTAAATATGCCACATATAATTTACATTTATAGAATTATATACCAACAAACTATGACAAAAAAGAAAAAAGACGATGTTCACGTCTGTCTCTTTCACATTTACAACAACACTTTTGGCCTGAGTGTTTAATTAATGTCTGTCACTACACAATGTTCACAGTGAAAACAGACCCAGTGTACAGCTCAGGGGCGACAGCTGATGGAGAAGTAGATCTAAATGTGCTATGGTCATTGGTCCATGAGAAAATAGTGGCGCTGCCACACAATTACAAACACACACACTCTCTCTGCTGTAAACTCACATACACTCTCATACTCTCAAAGCTGTCGTATGACAAGGGAGTTGTTCGTTTCGGCTGGCTACCACAGATGGGTCTCTCGGATCTCAGAGATGATGTTATTGGCTTTTTTAAGCGCCTGAGAAAGAAAAAAAGAGAGATAGTTAAAGCACTGGCCTTAGAATAAGAGATAAAAGAAAAAAGAGGAAGGACTTGCTGTTCTTAATTCTAAGAACCTATTCAGAGAACAAAAGCGTCAGCCAATTTTACCTCAAGCATTTGAGCAACCTCGGTCCGCTGCTGTGCCGTGTCCTGTGACTCAATGAGCAGCTCCTGCAGCAGTGGCTGTTTGTAAAGCTGACCCACCAGCTCACTCTGCAGATGCTCTTTCACAAAGTTCACCAGGAAGTGCATCACTGTCTTGGGCACACTGCGGACACACAGCCCAAAAAACAAAGTCAGATAATTAGCATCAATAACGCCAACTGAGCTCGACAATAGAAATAGCAGCTCTGGATGTGTTCCAGTCGGACCTGTCCTGGATGCTTTTGCGGACAATGAGGAAGTAGCACTTGATGAGGCGCTGGATGACCTCACAGTCCCTCTGCTCCTTCACACTCAGCTTGCGGGATACGGGCACCGCCTGGCAGAGAAGCCCAACGTGAAAAGTTGATAGTCTACAATGAATTCACTGCTAAGTGTTTCGTCTCACTGCTAATCCCACCACTCACTGTGTCAAGAAGGTTAATGGCCTGACTTCTGCCGGGGCTGCCAAAGCCTGCAGCCGGAGCTTTCTCTTCCGCAACCTTCTCATTCTTCCAGCGCTTCCCTCCATCAAGGGCCTCTGTCTGACAGCGAGAAACCAGAAGAAGTCAGAGGGTCAAAGCAATTTTGGCTGAGCTTGGTATTCCACTAAAATATTTTGAAAGGGACTATGTAGGGATGTGAAACATAACGGTTAAGGCTTTGCAGAGTACATCTGCTGTTTATCCTGACAGAATAAATGATAAATGAGAGTACCTGCTGTAGGGGACAAATAACTACCTGCTGATTGTTGACAGATGCTGAGACCTGCGCTGCATCTGTGAAGTCTGGATGTTTTGTGTTGATGTAGGCCAGCTCTATTGCTACTAAATTGTGCACCTGAAAAAGGGAACACAAAGGGGAAAGTACCTCAGATGATTAATACTACTTGGATATTGGTTATTATAATTAGTATGAAAGATCATCTCTGCTAAACTGTGGATTACCATTTCATTGGTAATCGGCAAGCGTTTCCGCAGTAATCCAGTCACAACTTCCACAATGGAATCGTGCAGTTTGGGGAATCGCAGAAGCTCCTTGCAAACACAAAAGACACACTTTTTAACCTGCTGACAAAAAAAATGCTACTCTGATTTAGGAAGCTAAGGAGGTGTAAAAAGCATCACTATCTCTTGGCTTACCTGCGTGCTGAAGGAGGAGCAGTGCTGAATGATCCTCTGTAGTTCTTCATGGACGAGCTCTACACAGCGTAGACTGGGCTCCTCCAGCCGTTTAATTTGCCGCTTCACCAGCAACTCAAAGGACACCTCGGGCACAAAAAGTGCTGGCCGAGGACCCTGCAGGGCAAATGAGACACACACACACACACACACACACGCACACACCAGATCTATTATTTACCTGCTCTCCCTCTAAATGAGAGAACTTGACTAGAATTCAAATTACATGAGCAGAAATCAGGAGAAGCTTACCGTTGCATTGCGGATGGCAGTGAGGATATCGAGCTCAGTGAGTCCCCCGAGGGGGTCGATGGACTGCAAAGTGCGGCCAAAGGTCTCATGGAATATGTAACACATCCTAGCACCCCCACAGCTGCAAGAGAGATGGATTCAGCTAGACACTGGCGCTGTTTCTCAGTGCTGTGTGTCAGCACACTTAATCGCTTCAAAATTAAATTCAGTCAACCAAAAAAAAAAAGGTCAATATTTTCTCCCCACATATTTATATGGACTAATTGCTTGTGGTAAGAGAGCTGTGGAAATGATGGTGCCAACTTAAGATGCTGATATCATTTCAATGTACAAATACATTACCCCAAGGTCGTTACTCTAATGACATACTGTACACTGTACACCCAGGTTAAGTAAATGCTGAGGTCTGCAACAAGGAGGGCTAAATTAAACATAGTAACAATGTGGAAAATGAGAGACAATTCACTAAATCAAAGTTTATGGTCATCATAAAAGCATTTGTTATGCAATGAAGATCCCTCTTCTGTGGAGAGGTCAGACTCACAGCTCTGTGGTTTGAATGTGCCTGGCCGTTCCTTCTATGGTGTTGCAGTAATCACTGGCAAACTTAGTGACGATCTGCAGCAAGGTGGCGCTTTGGTCCTCTACTGGCTGGCCATAGCTGTTGAGCCGTGCCTGGTACTGGGCGCTTAGCACAGTCACACGGGTTTTGAGGTCTGGCAGGCAGTCCCGGATGTGGTGCATGAGCAGTCTGCTGAGAGTTTTGGCCAGATAGTGTGAGCCGGCGCGGGAGGCGAGCGAGGGGTAGTGGCGCTGCAGGAAGGCCTGCTCATCCCTCATAGAGTCCTCAAGGCTCTTCTGGGTATTGATGTCATGCTGGCTCCTGAGAGGATCACCAATTAAAGGAGAGAGAGGGAGTGTAGTCAGACAATCAGGGTAACAAGGACATTTATAATATGTCAACTTGCTGAATACTGAAGCAAAAAACATTATTTACTGAAAATGTAAGAAAACAAGGCTTTAATCTCCAAACCTAAGAAGTAGGTTTACTATTATTACGAACCTGTTAACCACCCCAATAATCCCGAGCCTGACTGGAATGACTCGACCCAGGAGGACCTCCAGAGCATCGGTCCCTGCATCCATCAGATCCAGCTTACTGATCACCAGCAGTGTTCTTCGACCTGACAGACATATAAACACAGCATGAGAACAAAGGACAGTGGACAGTCTTCCATATTTCTCTTTTCATTCTTTATACTGAGGCAAACAGGAGAAAAACTTACAGTAGGACATGATAGGAGACAAACAGAAAACAGGTCCCTGATGGGACAGGATTTGAGGCCAGCAGGGGAACATTTGGGCCTGGATACAGATATCCTCACTACTACACAATCACTGTGCACATTAGGGAGTTTCAGGCCATACTGCCAACTTCCCAGACAATTACCACAGGCGGATTCTCATTATCTATCAATCTATTCTTCAAAGTGCACCGTGATAGCAACATTAAATTTATGAGCAACTGTTAAGTGTCAGGATGCTGTCAGCACTTCAAGACCGGCAGGTCTAATTGCCTGCAATGACTTGTGTGCCTCATGCAATATTCCTGCACATTTAATCATTTAAAAAGTATTTCTACTTGAAACATCTTACGTAATAAGCACCAATGGAGAAGAAAGAAAATTAAAATGAAATCTGATAGAGAAGAAGCGCCCGTGTGCAAAATTTCCTACCATCTGGATCAACCTCACGAGCCAATTTCAGTGCATCAGAAGTGGCCAAGTCAGAGTTGGCAGGGGACACCGCTAGGATGAGGGAGTTTGGATTGGAGATGAAGGACAAGATCATCTCTTGCACTTGAGACTCGATGTCCTCTGGCTGGTCTCCAACAGGAACCTGAGGCAACAACAATGAGCAGCCGTAGTTACTGTAAGCACAGTGCTGCTGTGACTCTGTGATGACTGCAAATACGCAGCAGTGCAATCAGCATCAATCACCATCTAGTGTGGCTACATTTGTACGCATGACACAAAATCAAATGGTTGAGTTTACCTTAGTAATGCCAGGCAAATCAACCAGTGTGAGATTAAGGACTTTGGGGGAGAAAATCTTTAAATAGATGGGCTCAGGACTGATTCCCTGGAGGATATGAAAAGGAAAAAAAAAAGAATCCAGTTAAAAAGAGAGCTAAACTCAAGGCATCACTACATTTACATAAATGCTTTTTCTCCTCACCTTGTTGTCACCTGAACTGCGTTCAGTCTCTGCTTCAATTTCTCGGCGAATTTCTGCAAAATCTGTGAAGATCTTTAAAATAGATGAGAGAATGATGCATGATGAAAAGCTTCACGCTACAGGATAAAGGCAGCCAGCACATCATTTGAATCCCTGAGATAAACGTACCTGGTTTTTGCAGTGCAGGAATGTACCCCATTCTTCAGCTTTGACACCTTCACAAACACATAAAAGTGAGTCATTTAACAGAAATGCCTCTAAAATGTAGAATGCAGATAAAATGAAGGTTTAGGGGAGAGATAATGAAAATCGAAAAGAATATGAATACAAATGGACTTTCATGCTAGACAGATGACAAATATCTGAGAGAGTTCACAAAAGAAATGACGAGGCTAAACAAAGACAAGTCCATGCAGACCAAATATACAGAGACCTGGGTAGCTGTTTTGGGCATTTTGTTTTACCGCATTTCCTGAAAAAGTGTTGAAGAAGAAGAAGAAGAGGAAGAAACACTGCATGTTAGCAAAGAGAAATCAAGGCTCTACAAGGACTATCTAGCAGTTCAGACAGTGAGAGAAGGTGCCATGGCAGAGTGCTAGTCACACATTAACAAGCAGACTCCATGCCTAGACAGAAATAGCAAACCTGCTGTCCTGCTGACATAATCATAATGTACATAAAACCCTGATTGTGTGTTTACAATTAATCATATTTAGAAATAACAGATATATTTTTATGTACCATTCTCGATCTTCAGTCTCTCCTGCAAAGGGGCAACATTAACAAGCTGCAACACCAGGGGTCGTCTTGTGACTATTCCTGATCCCCGAGGCAAGAAATCCCGCCCAACCAGGCTCTCCAGCACAGAGCTCTTTCCACTGCTCTGTAGTGGCACATAATGAAGGCAATTCAGCAACATTTCTAGCACTATTAGTTATGTGCAAAGTTTGTCATATGAGTATTCTGTGCATTATGAAGTATAAACATGCTTATACTTGTAATGAAGCTTCTCATTTTTTTTCAATGCTGACCTGAGATCCAACCACAACTATCTGCGGCAGCTGGATGATCTCTGCCCCCACTGTGAGAAAGACCTCCTGCAGCCGGTTGATGGTGGGGATCAGATTCTCCATCCTTCCACTAGACTGGACACACTTACTAAACAGGCAAAATAGAATTAACATACATTAATACAAAGAGAGGATTTTGAATATGATGAACAGCAAAATAACTCGTTACATTAAATCATAGAACAATGACTGTCTTTGTCATTTGCACAGCTCTACTACAAATACTTTCAGATATATACTACCACATATATAGTGTAAGGTTTTTACTATTTTTTAATATATTACTATATTGTGCCTTACTATGTGTATATACTGTGTCAATTTTTATGCCATGTATGTCCCTATGCCCCCCGCTTTCGTTGCATATGTGCCGGCTGCACAATGTGTGATGACAATAAAACTGAATTGAATTACAACATATTGGGAGTAGTTCATTCTCAAAAGACCCTGGAATAATCAAGTTGTAGTTGGCAACAAGAAAACAACGTGCAGAATATGATGTTGCATTTCTACAGTAGAGAAGGACAGTGTTGCCTTTCCTGAGGGAAAGTGGTCCTGATGAGAGAGAGAGGACTGTTAACGCCCCGGCAGGACTCACACCAACAACACTGTGCTGAATACTAACAGATTATGACACGAAAATAGACCATTTTTGTGTCAATCATGTCACTGACTTAATGTCTAACTGGCATGGGAAAATTTTTTAGCAGCGGCTCAAGCCGAGAGGCTCGCTATTAACAGCAGCTGGCTAAAGCTAGTTGGTAAAAAAGCAGGAAGTGGAAGAGATGTAGCTTTGTGCTAACACTAGGAAGCTAAGCCGCAGGAACAACCGAAAGCTCCATTCTGACCGTACCGATGTTCAACGAAAAATATCCCTCCTTATTAAACGTATATGTCCTTCATACTTCGTAGAAAACAGGGAACACGTCTATATATCCGCATTTAACCCCGACAGTTATCGAATATTAGCACCAAGAGATGAGCGTCAGTTTACCACCGGGGTGGTACCTCCGACAACCCGATTGGTCGGAAAATACGAATCATGAGCGTTTCTGTCAGCTGATTGGTTGACGCGTAACGGCCCCGCCCCGTTACGTTCCACTACACCATGGATGTATTTTAACCATAGACTGTTTAGCCCAACATCATATTTCTACCTGACCACCTCTACTTTTTATAAGAATAAGAAATACTTTATTAATCCCGCGGGAAATGTGTCACAACAGTACCGTCCAGCATACATCACACACAATAACAGAATAAAATCAAATAGTTAAATAGTAAAACAGAAAAAGTTATTATACATTGTGCAGTCATTATTTTTGTAATATCTAACAAAATGAGAGTAGTGAAATGGATAAAGTTATCCGTTGTACAATGACTATATACATAGTATGTAATCGAATTATTTTAAAAATTATTAATAATTATTAGAATTACTATTATACGGTGTGCAATGTGCAATAGAAACTTATTAGTATACACTGTGCAGAACAATTATACAGTGCAATTCTTAACCAGTTATGAGTTATTTGTGAGAAGAGAGAAAGCAAAGGGTGGAAAGCGTCAGATATAAAATAGCAAAAAGTAAAGGAAGGAGAAAAAAAAAGTATCAACAAAACAACACAACAACAAACTTTAAAATTGAGTATTTTTTTTCTGTGTTTTAATGTCTGTATATATATAAACATGATATTTACAAATCATACAATGACCATCAGTTAGTTACGGGATAAAACATGTATTACTTTCTTACGGATGGATAACAGAAAAAAACACCTATCCAACACAGACATCACTAATAAATACCCTCCAGTACAAGGTTAGTGTCCCCTGGGAGTTTGTAGCAGCCAGAGATCATGTGAAACCAACAGCATAAATGGATTCCTTTGTATTCAAATCATGTGTGATCAGGTCTTGTGTCATTACTGCAACATCAATGACAAGGACCGATTCAAAGTGGCTAAGTTTTCTTATCCAAGTCCTCGGGTCGTGGATAAGAAAGCCCTATTGCTGAAGCAATCAACAGTCAGTGTTATCCGTGTTCATTCAGCCATTGATTAGGCACACACATGGGGCTCAGCAAGAAAATTGATACTGCATTTTCCATGCCTCACACTCTAAACACTGTATGCATCTCCAAGCACTGAGCACCTCTCCAAAAACAATCACAGTAAGCTGGGCATTCTTAGTCCATGTATGAGGTGTCCATGCCTTCGCCATCGGGGTGAAGCAGTCTTCCGGCCAAGCGCTCAATGTCATCTAGACTAAGTTGTCGAAGTGAACGTTCATAATCCTTAAAGAAAAAGAAAACGTGGAGAAGCAGCAGGTTAAATATATTCTACTGAATCCATTTTATTGTAACCATGTCATGTGTGGATGAATATTGCTCTATTTAAATAAAAGCATAGACAGGATAGTAAGGATAACCCTCTTAAATTTCTCAACTTTTCTTCTTTTACAAATAGTTTGTTCTCAGAAGGACCTCAAGACCAGGTTGATCCAACACCTCTTACCTAAATATCATAGTCTAGAGCCAGAGACCAAACTAACATCCTTCATCAAAGATTTACAAGTTTACCACCAAGAAGTAGCTTTGATATTGTAAATAACAGCAATAAACTGGGACAATTTTCCTAACTGAGTTCAATAGTTGTGAGGTTTAAACATATCGATTTAACTTCTATTTTTAGGGTCTATAATAATAATAATAATAATAATAATAATAATAATAATAATGATTTACCCCACTTTTTTGCCTTTATAATATATAATCATATATACTCAAGAGTGAATGTAATTTGGATTTTTTGTCACTCAAACAAAAAAAGTTTAATGCCAAAGTGAAAACAAATCAATACAATTTGACATAAATGAGGTACATTCAGTGATTATAGGAACCAAACTGGACTTTATGTTTATGGCTTTCATCATTTTCACCTTCCAGTGTTTTTTTTACACTGGTCTAAACCACAAAAGTAACTGGTACATATGATATGATTACACAATATTTTCTCATTTTATGACTGGAAGAGGATTCAAAGGATAAACTTGGTTTTTCCTCCACATTTTTGGGCATTTGCATTTCTTGGCAATATTTGGAGGAGCCTTTGAAACGGAACAGGCCTTGTCAGTTTGGTATGATATAATCACACTAAAAATGCAGACTTCCGAGGATCCAGCCTCAGCTCACCAACACATGGAAACTATCCAGTAACGTCTGAGATGGCAATTCGCACAACTCTCCACTACTTGGACACTGGAAAACACAGTGTGCAGTCCTGATCCACTTGAGATATCTCAGCTTGGTGTGAGGATCATTTCTCAAAACAAATATGCACTCTTTAGACACAAATTAGTTTTGACAGTTCATTGAGCGTACAATAAATAATCATTGAATGAAAAATAAATAAATAAAGCTGATTTTATGACCACAACTACCTGTAGGATATGCACTAAATGTAGAATAAACCCCATCAAAGGATAAAGATTTGGTCAGTCAAGTTAATCAATATTTTACTTTGTTTCATATATGAAATGTGATACAATTTATAATATATCAAACATTTGTTAATGAAATCAATCAATGACATTTAATGTTTTCTTTATTTAATTTAAATTCAATTTCATTTGTAATTTAATTTCATTATTTTTATGTTTCTACTTTCATTTCTTTTTTTTGTCTAATCCAATCTAGTTCTTTTTCAAACTCTTATATATTGATGATTATGTAATTTCACATTCACTGACACAGACAAGTCACCTGTCTCACTATGTCTCTGTGGACATAGTGAGTAACTTAATTCAGCAGCATGATGTAACCATGACAACCCTGCTCCCACTCTTAGTTTAGGAGTTTTACCAGTTCCTTTATAAAAGTTGCTCTCTGCAGTTTTGTAAATAGCTCTTAAGAGGAAACTGTTTGAGAGGAACTTTTAGTACCATTTAGCAGGACTCCTTGTGATAAGATAAGACACTTTTACAGCCCCAGATGTCCGCTGAAAAGAAAATATTAGAAATGTATCTTTAACCCACAACCCCTACTGGTAGCAAAACATTAAATTATGCAATTCAAAATATCGAGATGTTAAAACAGATGAGCAACAATTTGATTGCTTTGATCTTAGATTACAATACCTGGCAGCAAATACGTTGCATTAATATACCTTAATAAGCTGTTCGTGGACTTTTGCTGCATCTGCAGGACTGAAGTGCCGAGCAAGGATAGTGGACACTGTCTGCCACACTCCTCCCTGTGTGCCGCTGCTGCTGCTGGCACCCGTCCCTGACGCTCCAGTCCTCTCTCCCACTGGACGGATTACCAGATTCAATTTAGCCTCAGGCCCAATGGAGTAATCACTCAGTCTGTGTTCATCTGAGGAAAGCAATATAGTATTCAATCATCAAAAATTTAAACGTTTGAATTAGAGCCCAACCGATACAGGGTTTTTGAGGCCGATATCAATATTGATAGAGAGTTTAAAATATCTGACAATGATATATTTGCTGATATTCATTTTCTTTACACTTTCTTCTTTTTTTCTATAACTGCGACCAATAAATGTACTGGGCAGGATATGTTAGTTGAAAAACAAACTCCTCTCTGGCTGACTTTTGAATGGTGACACTGTTTCAGAACATATTTACGGCTAACATATATACTAATACGATACATCTGCGATGAGTTAACATCAGCCAGTATATCAGTCGGGCTCTAGTATGAATCACGAAGAAAATATGTTGGTGGATCAAGCAATTACAGTTCTGCACAAAGGTTATGAGACAACTGTTAGCACATTTACCTGCAAGCGCTTTGCCTTTATAGAGCAACCGCTGCTGATTAGCTGGTATGTTGAGACGTTCGGACACAAGTTCCTTCACTGTGGAGACCTTTTCATCTTCAGTCACCTGAAAGATCAACAGTGTGATGATGAAGCTGCGCAACGTGATGAAAATATTTAAGCAAACTTCAGAAGGGCAGAGCCAGTCTGAAATCCGTCCATTGCATAAACTTTACATAAAATGTAATGAATGTGGACTGAATGGCCTCGTTAGTATATACTTCCTATACAAAACACAGTGACTGGGCCTGTAGTAGTAATATTTATCCTGTAAGCACTGCAAATATAGACAATAATGAGCATGTTAGTATGGGCGGGTACTTTTTTTTACTTTCAGAGCAGAGCTAGGAGAAATATGGCATGGCCTTGATGACACTTTATTGTGACAGGGTTTAGAGTCACTTGTCTTTCGCAGAATACAAAATTTACTTCCCCAATTGACATAAATAACATCAAATGCCGTCACTGCCTGTGCTAGGCATCGATATTGTTCTTCTTTTCCATCAACTACACACAAAACCCCAGAATAATGCAGTGAACAATACGTGAACATTTAAAAAACAGTGCTCCCTATGCTCACACGATATGCCGATGAAGTTCATACGCTCCTTTAATCACAACGCTGAAGTTAGCTTCTGATTCAAGGTTAAGGGAATAGTTAAAGGACCAGTGGGAAGGATTAAGTGGCATCTAGAGGTGAGGTTGCAGATTGCAACCAACTGACTACCCCTCTCCTTCACCCCCCATCCCCCGAAAACTATCTAGAGCCAGTGTTTGGTTTGTCCATTCTAGGCTACTGTAGAAGATGTAAAGGGTTCATTCTAAGGTAAGAAAAACACAACAATTCTTATTTTCAGGTGTTTATACATTAATAAAAACAGAATTATAAATATTATATTCCATTTCTGCCAAGTCCGTTCCACTAGATGCCACTAAATTCTACACATTGCAACTTTAAGGGAAACATAAATAATGATGTTCAGGGGCCGATTCTCTATTTTTGGCACCACTTACACTTATGAAAGTGAGAGTGTTAGACATCATAGCAAAAGTCTTAATGCTGTTTAAACCCACTTTCAGATTTGTAAAACCTTTATTTTGCTGGTGAAAACAGAAATAAGGGCAATTTCACTGCTCCCCCCATCCAGATCAAAAACCACTGAATCTGAAACTGTGTCTCTCGAGTATTTTTGTTCATCTAGTCAAGATTTGACAGGTCTAAGTATAGTGGGTTTTTTTTAAAAAAAAAAAAAACATTTCTGGTTGGAGAAATATCAGTGAAATCGCTCTTTTTTTTAAAAAAAAATTTCATGAGCTAAATGAAGATTTGACAAATCTGAAAGTGGGTTTAAACAGCATTAACTTTAACTTTCCTCCCCAACCCGAATCGGAAGCTAACTTCTGCATCGTCACGTGTCTTTGAACACACATGTGTGAGCCCCAGTTTGTGCCTCATACAACGTTATCATTAGAAAACACCAGGCACAGACTGGGGTTTACATATGTGTGTACAAACACACATGACGATGCAGAAGTTAGCTTCCATCACAGACTGCTGAAAGCAGGATAAGTAACGCTGGTAACTTGTGAAGAAGGAAGTTATACCGCAGCACTGGCCTAGTCTAACCCTTTGTCCTAAGATGCTGCCTTTTGGCGTGTTAACAAAACCTACAGTCTTTTTCTTCCTACATGAACTCAGTTATACACAACGAAAGCGGTAACGTAAAGAAGGATGGTAACGGATGGCAGTTTTTTATGGCTGCGGCAAGCAAGCTAGCTACATTAACGTCAATTATAACTGGTGTTTAAAACGCTACTGTAGAACTATTCAGTTTGTGCCACATTTTATTAAATCTTTAAATTCAGACATTATTTCTGCTCGGCGTGGGAAAGACAGAACAACCACTACCTGCTAATAAACTAGCTAGCGTAAAGGCTAAGTATCTGCTGCTGCGGGCTAACTTAAGCCTGCGTTACTTAACTTACATGTACGCTGCATTCTTTTCCTTGGAGCGGCTTCACGGTGAGGATCATTTTCGATGATACTCTGAATTAAACACGAACACACAACGATACGTTCACAGGTTAAGTAATAAAAACCTCCCACACTTTGCTAGCTCGGGACACCCAATGGGCTTCTTCTCCGGGCAGCTGCGGGCTGCTGCTGTTGCTGCTGCGGCTCTCAGGTGAGCCGAGCGCCGCTTACTGGCGGGAGTGTGTTATGGCTGAGGATCATTTCACTCGAAAATGACAGAAAGTTATTTTATTATTCTATTATTCTACTCTGGATACTCAGACCATAATTAAATATTAAAACAAAAAAGGGAGATGATTTAAAGGCTTGCTGGACATTGGAATCTAAAGATCATGCGATTACCATTTTATTATTTATAATTAACCTATTATCATCATTATACTAATTCATTTTGTTTTATTTTTATGAAGAAATTGATCTGAGGCTGCCAGTGAACAAGCTATAGGCTTGACTCTTAACTAATTACAATAATCATTAGGTCATCAGCCAGTGTGACTAATCATCCCAACTAATTTTAAAACGCTTTAATGTAAAAACCCCACAATATATTGGCTTTAGACCAATTGAAAACACTACAATTGTTGTCCCAACACCATCAAAGCATCACTTGCTGTTATAGGCCAATGCGTTTCTATTAACATCACTTGACAGTGTTATGGTAACTGAGAAATAATTATATTCAAAAAGTCAGAATTTATCAGGAAAAGCCACAGGTGCCACATGGAAGGAGAGTAAAACCTCTGATTAATGCACACAGCCAGCCTTTAATCTCTGCCTTATATACTAGACATCTCGGCTGCAAAATGATTAATGTTCACCACTCAACTTACTATTCCCAAGCCTCTGAAATACCCCAAAGACCCTCTGACCCAATTGGGATCCAGTCCATGCATTTCTCATTACAGCCACCACTGTCTTGGTCATGTGATTGCCTGCTGTCTGTGCCCAGCCCCGGCCAGCCCCGAGCAAGAGAGGAGCATCCTCTCCTTCACTTGGGTGGGTATAAAGGAGATCTGCACCTTGCATGCCGCCAAACAGGGACAAACCTATTGAGGACAAATGAGAAAGACGCTGCATATATATCTATATTCTGTGGTAAGTGATCTTTGTATGTGACGTGAAATACAGCACGGCGTTATATTTTGCAGGACAGAGCATGCATCTGTGTTTACAAACAGTCTGTTACAGACCTAACACACCGCTGTAAGATTTTACCAACTCATTCATTATAATCAGGTTATTATAGCGCGTCTGCGAACCGAAATATAAAAAGAGAGATCCATATTTTCCTCCTGCAGGGACTCAAAGTGTGTGTGACTCAATAGTTTATATGTTGTTTTTATCTCCGTGGTATTACTCTAACACTTATGCATTCTGGATGGTCCTCTATTTTTTCTCGTGTTTCTGCTAAGTGTCCTTGAATTTAATAGTTTTTCTTCCATTAAGTTGAGGGAGAGAAAGAGCAATAGACAAATACGAGGACTGCATACTGAAAACTTACTGTGTCAGTAATGCGTTTGTACATGCATGCCACCTATGTCATAAACCATACTGCAAGCTCATCGATCAAAGAAAGGAGTGTTCTTTTATTGCATGAAACTGTCTCATAGGATTAGCTTTGAGCATGTTTCTCCTTACTCAGCCCTCCGAAAAGGTTGCCGTAAAATATGTGTCATTAATACAGCATACTCTCCTATGTATGCTAATTAGATGAGTCCAAGTAGAAGTCATAATCACTTATTGATTCCCCCTATTATATTATTAATATGAGTAATATTAATACACGTAATCTCAGGAGGGGATGCAGATGAATGACAGAATAGACTGTTAAACTTTGAGTCAACTGAGATGTGGATTGTAGCTGCAACTCAATATCAGAAAGTAATCCCTAATATTTTCTACGTTCAATGTGTGTGAACCCACTGTGTATGGTTGTGTGTGCAAACAGTAACAGATACCACCTGGTGTTTGGAGGTAATGGGTACGCTTCGGGACCTCCAATTTGCCCTGCAACTAAAGATTGAGGAGCTTCGCCAGAGGGACACACTAATAGATGAGTTAGAGCTGGAGTTGGATACCAAGGATGAACTGATTCGGAGACTGCAGGAAGAACTGGATCGCTACAGAGCCACTGTCTCCCTCACAGGTCCCTCTGCAGTTGGTGGTGGTACAGAACATGCTGGTTTTACATTATATGTCGTATTTTAAAGCATCAACAGGTAGTGTGGTGGGAAAAAAATTTCAGATAGGCCAGTGACTCTTCAGATTCTCCACAACATATAATTATTCAAAAATAGTTAAAATACCCAAAAAGTAAAAAACAAATTCAAGCAATCAAGAAATACACTGAAACAGGCAGAGTTCAGTGTAATTGTAGATTTACTGTGTATTCAGCAAGATACAAGCAAATCAGAGGCTGGTTCATGAAGCAGACACTCAAAAACCAAATGAAAAAGCATTGTCTTATATATTATAGTCTCAAAGGCACCTCCTATTCTTCAAATTCTGGGGACTTTCCATCATCCGATTATATGTTGGCTTCCCATGGACCAACAAATTTTGGGGATTTTCCATCCCACTCCTCACTACCATATCATGCATCACGTTTGCAAACACGTTATCTTCTTCTTCTTGTTTTCTTACCAAGCTTACTCCCTTACCATGTCAGTCACTTTTTGTTGTTTTTCCCCAGTTGTCTGGTCCTGTGCTGGCAGTTCAACCTACCACATCTTGTTGTTTCCCTCAGACATCAAAGGCTTTTTCTGGCACTTGTACCCACGACTCCTACAACATTGGTCCAAACATCTGATGATGATGTTCACACTCTACATTGTACATGAGTCCTCACTTCATGATCTGTGGCATCTTCTTTACAATTTATTATAGCACACACACACACACACACACACACACACACACACATTAATACACATTATTATGATTAACTGCAGCACACATATACTATGTTGATCACAGAAAAAAGACACTACAGTAGCAGTAGAGCTCTAAACCCGGCTTACTGTGTCCCCCCCCATAGCTTGCTCCGCTCAAGGTGAGGACAACCAGAGAGCCAAAAGGGAGACCGTCATTTCTGAGCCCTTCACTCTGGACCCGGTGACTCTTGCCATGGTTTTCCACCGGAGCTGTGACAAAAGCCAGGAGTAAGAGCACACATGCCCTCAGCTCCTACCTGCTCTTACTGAGAAATGTGTCTCTCAAATGTTCAAGTGCTTTCTGCAATTCTTGAATGAAGTGTCACAGGCTACCGTGACACTTCATTCAAGACTTCTTAATATTTTGCCCTTAAATGTTACATCAGTATCCTGCCTTCATGCCATCAGGTCTCGGAAGCTGATTCAGGCAGCGTTTCTGAAGAATGACTTGTTGAAAAACCTCGATGAAGGAGAAATCAGAGCCATCATCGCCTGTATGTATTCCACCACCATCCATCAAGGCTGTTATGTCATTCAGGAGGGGACCAACGGGGCTCAGGCTTATGTTGTGGAAGGTAAATCATTTTGTTCTCACAACCGCTAACATAAATCATGCTTGAGGATATTTATTAACATTTACTCGAGATGACAACTGCTAAAAGAACAGTCAGATGGAATAATTCTTTTTTGTATTATATTTATATATCAGCTGTCTTACTGCTGGCTCACAGTTCAAGCATATAGCAATCTGACACTGCTCTCAGACACGTGTGATGTAAGAGTAGCATGTTTGAGCAAGAAAAGAAGATGCACTCGGGGGAATAACGAGCGACCCACATTGATGTTTGTGTTGAAATGTCAACTTGATACAAGAGGGAGGAGAAAAGCGGTTCTCTGCCTTGCCCCGGTCTACAGGGTTCATCAGTGCTTGATTGTCCTCAGGAATCTTGGCTGCGTTTGTAATGTGACAGCTAATAGAGAGAGGCTGCTCCCTATTTTTCTCCTGTCATACTAACCAGTGAGAGGTGGTGGCCTTGTTCGGTGCAGGGATGATTGCATATCTGCTGGTCGTACAGTATATATCAGACAGCTGGAAGGCCTCCTTACAAATACAAAAACACATTTAGAAAAGCACAATTTACATTCACACGTGCATAGTAGAGTTCTACATATTATGATCGTGCATGTCTTCACTGAGTGTGTGTTTACTGCAGAAGGGAGGCTGGAAATGACAAAAGACGGACTGAAGGTGCTCACAGTTGAACCAGAAGACATGTTTGGAGAGGTGGCACTCCTCTACAACTGCACCTATACCTACTCTGTCGCAGGTATCAAAGCATTGTGTCAGCTTTTTGGTTTTGTAATTTCATGCTGATATGGAAATACATGTGGGGTTTCGCTGTGATTAATTTTGATTTGTTGGGGATATAAATAATTCTTGTTTAAGAGAATATCACAAGCAGATTTCTGGCTTTCTTGGTCTTAGACAGAAGACATCAGTTGAATTTGAAATCAAAGACCTTTGGAGACAACACCACAGCTTCAAATATTTTTTTTTTCTCAGTGATGTGGGGAGTTTTAAACATTTTCTGCTTTCCTGCCATCTTACTGTCACATCTCCTCTCTGCACTCCTACATGCAGTAACGTCTTTGTTCGTGGATATTGAATTTTCACAGTTATGTACAAGTAACATTTTCAGAAACAGTTTGTAGTCGGTGCTCTTTCTTGTAGTTATATTATGACCTACACATATATGCTGTAAGAATTTGTGATATTCCCCAGAAAATGGAAAGCCTGCTTTTATTTCCACCCAGCATCTGATGGCAGAATCTAGTGGGAAAACTTTCTCAGCCATCTCTACATGACCTGGTTTCACAAATAAATAGGCTGTGGAAATGGCTAGGATGGGTTTAAATGGAAAAATCTGTTTTTTGCCTTGTTTGGTCCCTAAGCATCTTATTCTCTTTTTATACTGCTTTCTTTATCTTGTGACCACCAGTCAGCTTTTCCAATTTACTGTTCCACACTATATGTCTGCTCTGGTAACAATGCTCCACTTGTGTCGGCAGTCTGGTGTCCTTTGTTCGATGTCCATTTCTGTCAGCCCTTCCCTTGGATCTCTTCAGGGTCCTCTTCCTCCTGACCTGAAATTACTTTTTTTTCATTTTTGCCATCTGAGACCAACAATAAGGATATTGCTTGTGTGGTCTCCTTTGACAGTGATAAAGGTGCAGGTGAAAACAGGGCTTCATCATTAGGTCATGGAAGTGCATAGAATGTACTGCAGGAAATGTCAGAAAATCCTCCTTTGTGGATAAGGTTTTATTTGCTAAAAATATCCTGCACGGCTTTCGCTCGCAAATAAAAAGCAATGGCCATGAATTATGTGTCTCATGGAGGATAAGTAAAAAAGCAGATGAAGTATATCCAAATGCTGCAGTTGAGATATCAGGACTACTCCTCATTATCAGATGGTGGATGTAATTAGACCATTTAGAGGACATCCACTTCCGTTTGCAGGAAGCTTCAGTGAACTAATCAATATGTCATTATTAATTCACAACACCCTCTTTCAAGCTCTGTTATAAGGAAGAGTGTAATAATAAGTAAGGAAATCAGATTAGATTTATATTAAAAGTCCTCCTCTGTAAGAAAAAGAAGTACTCATGTTGCAGGCTTCCTGCTCTTCACACTGTAGCACATTCTGTCCTCTAATATCAAACCTTGCTCTGTATTGTATACACACATTCATCACAGAGTTCACACGTCTTTGAGAGCCATTTGAATACTGCAGCACCACTGACACAGCCTTTCTTTTCATCTGCAGCACAAACGGACAGCAAGCTGTGGGTTATTGACCGCAAGAGTTACCAGACCATACTTACGCAGAGCGGTCTCAACAGCCTTTCTTATTCAATGGAGCTGCTTAGCAGGTGAACATGATACCGATACACTTGATTTGACACAAAAAAAAAGGCCCAGTAACCTGCTTTGTATTCTAGCTCCTTCAACACAACATCACCAGGGCCATGTTGTTTGTCAGTCACCACACTGCTGCGTAAAGGTCTTAAGTACTTTTCTGTGTGGTTTCACTATCGCACGATGTCAACACTCCCATGATATGTTTCTAAATATGCCACCCAAGACCGGTGGAAAGATTAAATGAAACTCTTTTCAAACCTGTCCTTGTGGATAGCATCTTATCATGCCTTCCTGTGTGTCTGCAGCGTTCCCTGTCTGCAGTCGTTGCCAGAGGATGTCATCATGAAAATGTCTGATCTCCTGGAAGAGGTACAGATTAAGCACTTAAAATCAGAAGCACTATGTTGTGTAACCATCACTCGTTCATCAAACAAAATCCAACCAATAGATTATGTGTACAGACAGAGGTAAACAATCGTGGGTACACACGGTGCTGTGATAGAATCAGAATTAATCCCTCACTGCTACCAGCCTTCGTCTTTGTTTCTGTAAGAGAGCTGGTTCTCTCATCAAATAATTTTCCACTGTTTTCTCCTATCAATGTCATTCGTGCTCCACAGACACACTACACTGAAGGTGACTACATCATTCGACAAGGAGCTATGGGAGACACCTTTTATATCATTAGCAAAGGCCAGGTAAAGTTTTATATTGTCTGCCTGCTGCACAGATGAAACGAGGCTTTCAGAGAAAAGGGTTTAGAATGTGTGAGGACGAAATGTCAGCGCAGGGTTTTGAAATTGCTTTATGACGGTGATAATTGACTTTGGCACTCTCTTTTTGATTCGCCAGGTTAAAGTGACAGAAAAGAAGCCAGGCCATGAAGAGCTTTCTAAGCTTTCTGAGAGACAGTGGTTTGGAGAAAAAGCTCTGTGGGGGTAAGAAGGAAATAATGCACTTTTAGAAGAAGCACTAAAGGAAATTATGAAAACAGTACAGGATGGTGAAAAGTGTCATTTATGCCTGCATGATATATTGATTTTCTTTATTTGTTTTTATGTTGCGTGCTTTGTATTGATCTGTTTTGATAAGATTTCCTCATCTTGTTTTCCTCTCTGTCTCTAGAGAGGATGTTCGGGCTGTGAATGTGATTGCTGCCGGTGAAGTTACATGTTTGTTAATAGACAGAGAGTAAGTCAATAAATTGAGTTAATAAAGTTCTCTGCAGAGGCAAGGCGTCTGCTTCTGCTGCTTTACTCCAAATTGAAAATAAATTGATGTCCTTATCCAGTCATTTGTAGGATGTTCATTGTCAGGAAATATATTTCTGTCCTCCAGGACCTTCAAAGATATCATCAGTGGGTTGGTATTTGACAGTGGTAATGAGGTTCTGCAAAACACTGAATCCAAAGTCGAGTAAGGAGCATTATAATACTGTTTTGTATTAACAATTACATGTTATTTGTACCCATAGAAACTACAAGCTCACCCCTCTTTTCCTTGTGAGCAGGTCAGACAAGGATGCTGCACTCCTCTCATCTTCCACCTTAAGTGATTTCCAGATTATTTGCACTCTGGGAGTTGGGGAGTTGGGTCACGTAGACTTGGTGAGGGTTGATCTTATAGCAGCTCACACACAATGACACAAATCCCCTGCACTGCTGCCCGTCTCGAGATTCCATGTGTCTGTAATGTAACATATTGATTTTCACCTCTGTCAGGTGCAGCTAAAGAGCAATGTCAAGTGTCTCTCTGCCATGAGGGTCCTTAAGAAGAAGCTGATTCTCAACAACGGTCAACGAGAGCACATACTGAGAGAGCAACGCATCCTAATGGAGGCTCATTGTCCGTTCATAGTCAGGTGTCTGTTCTTAAACAGCTTCTAATTAGGATTGTTTTGGTTACGTATTCAGTTTAATCATTTTAAAAAGTATCTTTCAGGTGTCTGGTAGCCAAGTGATTAAGAAGCATACCATAAAAAGTCTGTGTTTCAACTCCTGCCAGGGAACCATGTTGCCTCCCTCTCTCCCCCTGTGCTTCTGTATCTTTACCATCTCAATCAAATGAAAGCAATAAAATCTTTAACATGTTGCTCTACTTTTTTTTTTTAACCGCAGGCTACACAAAACCTTTAGAGATGCAGAGTGCCTCTACATGTTGACAGAGGCTTGTCTTTGTGGTGATCTTTGCAGTCTACTTGGAGATAAGTAAGTATTTTTGGACTAAAGGAAATTAAGACTTAAGGCACTTTTTGTCATCATACTGATAAAATATTTATTGTGCTACCACTGTGTTTTTTCCCCAAGCTTTCAACACAATGCAATTTTAACACTGATCGTCTGCAGCACACATTCAAATCAACACTCTGCATACTGTTATAGAGGCTGTTTGGACGAATGCAGCACCAGGTTCTACACTGCTTGTGTTGTTGAGGCCCTGAGCTTTCTTCACTATCGAGGTGTCGTCTATAGAGACGTCAAGCCTGAAAACGTTGTCCTGGACGAGCATGGTTACGCCAAACTGGTAGTACAACTTGCATTCACATTTTGATTATGAAATGTTAATCCTTTAAATTTTAACAACAGATATCTGCCTTTTTGTTAGATTGGCTTCAGGTGTGCAAAGAAGATTGAAGTGGGTAAGAAAACTTGGACGTTCTGTGGTACTCCAGGCTATATGGCCCCTGAAATCATCCTGAACAAAGGCCACAATATATCCGCAGACCTCTGGTCACTGGGTGTTTTTGTGTTTGAACTTCTGAGCGGCGAGTAGGTTTTACAGTTTTGTTCAGCAATTAATTTCTTCAGTCATGGATAGAAATGATAGTTATTGGCAGATGTTTTTGTCTCCAGACTTCCATTCAGTGGCTTTGACCCAATGAAGATTCTCACTGCGACCATTCGTGGCATCGATCAGATTGACTTCCCAAAAACCATCAGCAAAAGTGCCTCCAGCCTCATAAAGAAACTGTGCAGGTGTTGTAAATATGACCCACTAGAGCAGATCATTATGCTGTGCAGCCGTGAATTATAATGTGAAAGCTGATGACAGTTTTCAGCTTATTTTATAGCGCTTTTTCAGATCAACACAGCTTGTGCTTGAGGAATATGCAGTATCACCTCTCGGCCAACAGAATCTGATTATTAATTCATAGTTTACTTATTTGTGTGTTCTCTTTCACTCTCCATCGCCAAGGAGCAATCCCTCGGAGAGATTGGGCAGTCAGAGAAACGGGGCCAAGAACATTCAGAAGCACAAGTAAGATGACAGATTTATTACACTGGAGGAAAGCTCTGAGGTCTGTGCTTGGAAACATGGTTTTATAGGTTGTGATGCTCTGTTTTTATCCAGATGGTTCGAAGGATTCAACTGGGAAGGGCTTTGTAAAGGAACTTTAAGCCCACCACTCATTCTCAAAGTAAAACACACTTACTATTCATTGCAATGAGTAGACCTTTCTTTGTTGTGTACACTAATAGGCTGTGACTGTGTTGCCTTATTATTATTTTTCCTGTTCTTTTGTCTTTAAGGTTAAACATCTTTTGGACAGCAGTACATACAGTCATTATACTGGAGACTCAGCTGAGCCGTGCACAGACTGGGATGATTTCTGAAGGATGAGCTGTGAATTGGAGCAAAAACTATATAACAATGTTTTTTCTCTTAAAGGTTTAGTCGTCATAAATAATTCACTGCCGCCAGTCTTACTGTCATCAAGAATTAATTATATTTTCAGAAAAAACGTATTTTCCACAATATCAGTAATTGCAGATATTGTTTGATAAACGTACCATGCTGCCTGTGAGCTGAGACTGTTTTTGATTGCAAAACCCTAAACTATAGATTTATATTTAAAAAAAAGAGTTCAGTAATGTCACTGCAGTTGAATGAAACTACTCAATAAACAAATAGACTTCATCTCACTGTCTTTGATTTCCTCTGAAATGTTACATTCTCACTACTAGTTTCACTTTTGATTGTATGGTTCTTCTGTAATAATTGATGTGTCCCCAAAATGTATGACGACAATTAAGTGACGTCAGAGTTGGCTCAGTCTGGGAAAAGCTTAAAGCCTCAGAAAGTTAGAAAGATTAATACAGGAAGTTGTTTGATTTTGACTTGAAAATAAAGTAAGGTGACTGAAAAAAAAAGAAAGTTGATGCCAAAATGTGTAGTGAAACGTGTCATTGTCATAAAGAAGGGGATAATAGATTATTGTGATGGTATCCTGATGAGAAGATGCTTTAGTGACACCCCTGATTTCCATAGAATTTTCAATTTTATCTATTCTAAACAAGGCTTTGACTGAACTGGTCTCTCTGCCAGTTTGTGTCATCAATCTGTCAAACTTGCTTTTTTCCTTTTTTGATATTGAATGTTGGCAGAGTGGAGTAAAAATAATCAATTTAAATAATATTTTAACTTATCTGTCAGGCTATTATTATCCTCTAATAATTGTCAAACTTGAGTGTGTCCAGCGCTTGCATTCACCTGGCTTTTATCTTGAAATGTGTGACCAGTGTTACACTGTATTTGGTGACCCATCAGATTCTGTGACCTGCAGTATTGGAAGAAGTACTCAGAGCCTTTAATTAAAGGACCAGTGTGTAGAATTTAGTGTTATCAAGTAGAACAGACTTGGCAGAAATGGAATATAATATTCATAAGTATGCCTTAATTAGCATTTAATCACCTGAAAATAAGAATCGTGTTTTTGTTACCTTAGAATGAGCCCTTTATATCTACATAGGGAGCAGGTTCTCTTCTACAGAGCCTGCCATGTTGCACCGCCATGTTTCTACAGTAGCCCAGAACAGACAAACCAAACACTGGCTCTAGAGAGGATCTTTCGCGTTATTCGCAAGTTTCTACACACCTGGAAGCGAGTAGGTCTATCTGCAGACTCACAGTATCTACACGACACACTACACTTTACTACACGACACACCCACTTTACTACACGACACACCCACTTTACTACACGACACACCCACTTGGTTAGGTTCAGGCATGAGCAGTGAAATGGTTAAGGTTAGGGGTGCAGTAAAGTGGGCGTGTTATGTAGTAAAGGGGGTGTGTTGTGTAGGTCTGCGCGACTGAAGACGAAGACAGACCCTTCTCCTTGAAAGGGGAGGGGTCGGGGGGGGGGGGGGGGGGGGGGGTCGGGGGGTATTCAGATGGTTGGAGTCTTCAACCTCACCGCTAGATGCCACTAAATCCAACACACTGGTCCTCTAAGTCAGTAGTCGTCAAAGTGGGGTCCAGGGACCCCAAGGGGTCCTTGAGAAGGTTCCAGGGGGTTCCCAGCAAAAAGGGGAATAATTTATTTTCACAATAATTCCATCCATAAGTAACACAATGACAGAATGTATAATTATTTTGGTCATGGGTCTCATACACTGTCTGTAAGAAAAAACATCTAAAAGCAAAAATCTTATCAGATGGGGGTCCGTGGTCTAATTTGTGTCAATTTAGGTCCTTGACGTGAAAAAGTTTGAGAACTACTGCTTTAAATAAAAGTATCAATACCACAATGTAAAAATACTTTTAAAATCCTGCATTTAAAATCCAACTTAAGTAAAAGTACAGAAGTATTAGTGGCTAAATTTACTTAAAGTACTAAAGTACTAATTTTGCATTTTCTGGAAAAGTAGTACTTTTTGGGATTTTAAATGCAGGATGTTTTACTGGTAATGAAGCATTTTTACATCGTGGTATTGATACTTTTACTTAAGTAAAGGATCTGAATACTTCTTCCAGCACTGCAGGTCTCAGACTCTGGAGGGTCACTAAATAGGGTGAAACACCGGAAACACTTTTCTATCATCTGTAACTTGACGCGCGGGCAGAGCTCGATGGATACTCTGAGGTAATTTGGGAGCGCAATCTGAGAGAAAGAGTGGAGGCCTGCGGTTTACTTAGGTAAGTTCTGTGTGGACCTTGTTTGTTTGTTTGTTTGTTTGTAATCGTTTTGCAGAAACACAGCGAAACCACGAAGCTAAGGCTTCTTTGTAAAAGTAAGAAGAGTTTGCCCGCAGTCCGCACAGTCTCCAGGCTGCTGAGCTCTGACTTTGTTTGTCTAAATTAGTCATCGGAGTCATGAGCAGATGAATCAACTTCCTAAGAAACTGTTGCATGAAGTTTAAAAAGTTTCATCCTGGAACTGAACCAAAGATTTCAAATGATATAGTGAAGAGATCCAGACTTCACTGCGGCATCTGCGGGGAGTTCCAGAAAAAACTACCGCTTGTCTTGAGTCAGACGAAGTGAAGCAAGATTAATTCATCTGTTATCTATAAAGTTAGACTAATTCAAGTCAGATCTGACTTTGAAACGCAGACCTCATCCTAGATGAATTCACAGTGAAGAACACAGACAAGGGCCATGTTCATGGCCACAAAGCATCATTTTACATAACACTGAGAATAAAATATAACTTCAAAAATGAACCAAAAACTGCAGAAGTAAAGGAGAGATGACTTTGAACACCTGTGTTAGTTCAGTTCACTGGAACAGTTTGTGATCATGTTGTTGTGGGTGAGAAATGTGAAATATCTTTGTATCATATATGTCAAAATGATGATTGCACAGGATGTGTGAGATGGAACATGGTATTTAAATCACTTTAATTGACTCAATAGGACACCAGTGAGGTAATTTATTTTATAGTAAGAAAATGAAATGATTTTCCTTGAAACTTGGACGGTGCTGCTGAGTTTATACAAGTGACTTGCATATGGTGGAGCTACTGTTCAAATACCCTTAGATTTATTCACGGTTTGCCCTTTTGGTGTTTTAATATACTGATATCTGAGTGTCTGTTTCTTTACTTTTATTCCGGTGATGTTTAAAGACAGAGCAAATGGTGAAAATGTTAAATATGATGCCGTCATTTATTTGCTTCATTTTAGCTGCAGTGCATTTTAAAGCACATATGTGTTCAGCTGACTACTGTGCAGCAGATTCACAAAACCGAAAAAGACATGAGCGAGGGTTTTATGAAAACTAGCTTAACCACGATTAGTTAGTCTAGTCTGCAGGGATGTGTTTCCATAGCAACTTATGTCAGACTTATTTAAACCTCCTTTTATGAGACAGAATTTCTTGAATAAGCCTGGTTTAACTGGTAATCTGGTTCAATGAAACACCTCCTAGTACTGCTGCTTTCAAAACATGAAGTGTTTCTTATTAATAATACATATCAGACTTTTTACGCTTTTTCAGGCTTTTCTACAACTGTGATACATTATAACTTCATCATGTAGTGACTTATAGTTTCAATCTGGTATTCTTTGCAGTCTACTTCCAAATTCTTTACAAGAAAAGGGGTATACTTATGTTTAGCTGTCAAGTTGTACCACAGCACTGGTATTTTTGTCCCTGTTCCAGACTGGGGATAATTACTATGGTTGGAAAGTGTTTCAGTCATGAACTGTAAGTTTTCTGACATTCTTGCATCAGATCACACTCCTCCGGTCCATATCCTCATCCTGTGTCTGCTTTGTCTGTTGTTTTATTTTGTATGGGAGTTGTATTGTAACCTGCATGTCTAGATATTCTGGGCAATGTAATGCAACATGTCTGAAGTTGTTCACATGGCCCGAAGCCAGCTCTCTGCTATCCGCTGTGAGTGTTTGATAGTTATAGCGTACAGTATGGCAGCTGAAGGCCAGCTGATCTGCCCTGATGCACAAAAACACTCTCCGATTCAAAAGTTTCCAAAGAGATGTGTTGCCAGAAAGGCTAAATGGGGAGGATTACCATTTCTCATTGATGTTTGAACCGGATGCTTTAATACATGAAACTGAAAACCTTAGTCTGGAGAAAAACTGCACAAATGTTGCTTTGTCTGTGGTTTCAAGTGAATGTGAGACAGTGGGAGACTTGTGAGCATCCTGTGGAAAATGAAGGTGTTTTTTTTTTTTTTAATGTGCCGGATACGTGGTCATTCTCTTTTACGCTTGAACAAGAAAAACTTCATTGTGACCAAGTGTGTGTCTGTGTTCTTCACGCTTCATTTGGGAATCACAGCCGGAAAACATCCGTGCGTTTCATTCTTTCTCTTTTGCTCATTCCCCCCGCTGCCCGGCCGGCCTCACGTGTCACCCCCGTAACTCTCTCCTCGTCTCCCCTCGATCAGACCATTCACGTCTCTGGGCACATGGAAAGTGTGCAGAGTTCATTGCTGCTGCTACTGCTGGTCTGCTAGTACAAAATGTTGTCGCCTCTCTCTCTAAAACCTCTCCCCCTCCCTTTTCGTGTCACCTCCTGTAGTTTTCTGGGTCAGGGGGAAGCATTCCCCAGCATTGCTCTCATCACCACAGAAGCTCTGTAAACTACTGTACAGAGCCTCTCCTCACTCTTCATGTTATTCAGAGGCATATTTTGCTTTTGATCATCACTGAAAATGCAAAAAAAAAGACTCAAATTGTGCTCTAGTAGAATACCCAACGCATATTTTAAATACCATTTAACAGGGAGATAGCAAAAACACCATAAAGGTCAGTCCTTTTTCCATCTTCCTGTGACCGACATATTCTCTGCATGCATTTATTAACAGCGGCCTTTCATTTCAGTTTTTTTTTTCATGCTCTCTGGTTTGACCAAAACTACTTTAAAATAATTAACAACTTCAACAGAGTGGTGCTTTCAGAATTTTTAATGGAGCAAGAAAGGTTCACATCTCTCTACGTTTACACTCTCTCCACTGGCTCCTTATTTGTTTAAAAGAAGAGGCTTTTCCTCACTGTGTGATGTTGCCAAAAGACACTCTGTCTTACTGCACCAAAAACATACCTAAAGCCTATTATGGAGCTACTTTTGCACCTATTAACCTAAACTCTGGCAAAATATTTCCCTGCATCTCAATTGACAATAAAACTCTATATGTAAGCCTCTGTAGTTCTCCTAATGTTATCTTACTATTGATACTTTTAAAGCTCAAATTTAAACACTTGAATTAATGTTTCATGTGTGTTTATTCACTGTCTTCGAGACTCATTGCATGTTAATGCACCAAAATGTGGCAAACGATTAATAAAAGTTATCGCTCTCATTGATTACATGATCTTTCTCAAAACCAGTTTCTGGTTTCTGTTTTTTCACGTTTCTCACACTGTGCTGCTGCTGTCTTGTTTTTGTCACACAGTATACTGTAGCTCTAAATGTCTTCTGTTCTCTCAGCTCTGTCTCTACTTGTCAGCAGGAGTCAATGTGCACAGACATGCAGACTGCTTCAGGCTATCCGTTACATGCCTGCCATCCCTCTTGTGAAACTGCATTCTGCTGTTTTATAGCATTTTTTTTGTACACACGCTCCATAGAAGGATGTCCATGTATTTCCATATTTCCCTCATTTTGTTGTTGATGAAACATAATTTGCAGCACATGTACATTTAACCCACCATTATTGTCCAAATGTCACGCCACCTGATGATGTGTGATCACTTACAAACAGGTCTTTGTGCCCTGCCATGCAATCAGTCCTCAGAATGTATATTCAGGTGCGAAGCATCAAAACAGTCGGGTTTTTCTGTCCCAGCAGGGACTGGCACAGGCTGTGAAGCTGCATTTTTGTTTGGCAACTGTTTCCTTCAGTATATTTTCACATGTGTCTGCTATTTCTTTTGTCTCATGTCTTCCAGGGAGTAAAAGCTGGGAGCACAATGGTCCCTGTCTGAGCCTTGACAATAGCCATTATGAATGGGAGTGAGAGAGGAGGGAGCGGTGGAGAGACAGAAAGGGGCTACAGGAAGTTCTCTTCGCAGTGAACTGTCATTTTTTTTTTTTTTTTTTTTTTTTTTTTTTGATGTGTCCGATTTCATAAACCCTGTTGTTTTCCTATTTATTTACCAAGTGAAAGGGCTCAAGGGGTTCGCCATCTGCTCTGTTACTTCAGCAGGTGTTAAGTGACAACTGAGCAGCTTTAGTTCACATAAATTGATGCTTGGAGTAGATTATAAATCCACCGAGGACGAGTGTGGCATCGCTTTGCCCATGCAGGATCAGTCTGGTTAAAAAGAGGGGAGGGGGGATGATATCACTCTTTTCCCCCCTCCTTCTCTGATTGGGTACAGGGGGAGAAAGTGGGTGAGAGGTTGAGGGGTGTGCGGGGAGGGGAGTGGATGTGGGAAAGGAGAGATTTATTCAGTGAGGTGAATACCTTGCCTGGTGGAAGATGAAGTGGTTTGTCAGAGGGGCTGAAATGAGCAGTTTTAGGGAGAATTGTAGTTTTGCAGCGTGTGTGTGTGTGTGTGAAGATTGTCAAAGGTTGTTTTTGAGGTCTCTGTTTCTCCCTCTTTCATTCAGTTTTGATATGAACAATAAAGTCTCTGGCAGGGAATGATGGGGGAGGACTTACAGGCTCGGAGCTGTCAGGCTGTGCCTCCCCCTCATCCTATCTCACCAACCAGCCCCCCGCTACTGTACGCACCCTGAGACTCTGTCCTTGTTGGATAAAAGAGTGGCACAACATGACTGAGAGTAACCCCGGTGGCTGTTTCTGTTAAGCCAATCAATATTACTTCCTGGTGTCTCCCCCTACCCCCCACCCCTCCTGTATGCAGCTCAGGCCTTTTCTTCTCTTCTTCTCTCTGTGTGCGGTGCCAAGCCTGTGGCCCAGTGTGGCTCAGCCTTTTAACCAGACTCCTTCAGTCTGGTATTCGACAGTTTCACCAGTGGAATGATGTTTTTAATTATATTTATTCTTATTTTAAGATCATTTGTAGTGTAATGTAAAGAGTGGTTTACTATAGGAGAGTCCAATCACTGGAAATTAGAAATACAAATGCAATAACTTGCAAAAATCATTGGAAACTTAGTTTTGATTTTCTAGTACAGAACCAGTGGGAATATGATTCATTTTATTTATTTTTTTTATTTTTTATTTTATTTAAGTTCATTTTATTGAGCAGAAGTCCTAAAAAATGCATTCACCTTTTAAATAACTTGTAGTGAAATCTCTAGGGATGCACCAATCCGACTTTTTCAGTCCCAATACCGATACCTGGGCTTTGGGTATCAGCTGAGTCATCATCTCATTCTGTTATGTGTGAGGCAAAATCAGGCTTGACTTAAACATTGCTTTCCTAACTTTGTAAAACAAACTGCAACAAATAAATACATACAGATATAAATTTACTGAATTATTATTAATTAAAATAACAGTATCCGACACTAGATCGGCCCATTATCACCGATACCTGATCCAACTATTTGAGTCAGCATCAGATCGATATCCAATATCAGTATCAATATCGGTGCATCTCTACAAATCTCCCTTTTAAAATGTATTGAACTAGCACTGCTTCTTGGTCTTAGTGCTGAAATGATTGATAGCATTCCCTCCTCCACTCAAAAATCAGTTTTCTTCTTGTTCTTTCAGTTGAATGTTTGAGCTTCACTGTGCAGAATGATGAAGGCTGTTTTCATATTCATCTGCTCAAAGTGGAAAGTTTCTCTGTACTCGCCGAAAATTTAGAGTTTAAGGCGGGTACCTACGAGCATGATTTCTGATATCACAACTAGTTTGGAGCCAGTCGTGGTCCAGTGTGCGACTTACACAAGTGTGATGTGGAAACATGAAGCCTCCAGTGCACAAACACTGAGAATGGACTTAACAGTGAAGTAGGAGACATCTTGCGTGTGTGTGTGTGTGTATATATATATATATATATATATATATATATATATATTATAACTTATATTTTATTTTAAATTATAAGTGGACATTGGAGCTCTGCAGTGTGTGAGCTGTGTATAAGTTTATTTCGATATTTGCTCACTTTCAGCCCAGCACCTGCCCTCTTCTGCTTGGATGTGCATGCATACTCCTAGCTCATATTCATAGATTCTGAATTTTTTAACGAGGTAGAAGGAGAAGACGTATTTTTAAGGATTTTAATGAGATAATTGAACTTTTTTGTGGCAAAATCATATCATTATTCAAAGTTGAATATTTTATATACATCTTAAAACATGTCTGGAGGGGATCTTTAAGCATTCACTGGCTTCATCTTCAAACGTGAGGATTTGCTGCGTTTCTGTTTTATGTTCTCGTAAATTGAAAGTTTTTGGGTTTTGGACTGTTGGTTGGAGAAAAACAAGCCATTTGAAGATGTCAACTTGGGCATTTTTCACTATTTATGGACAAATGACAGATCAAACAATTAATTATTAATGAAAACAATTATTACATCAGATAAACAACAGGTAAATGTAAAGTAAAATAAGTAAAAACAAACTAAATACCCATTTAAAAAGGTATTAAAAATTCTTTTGAAAGAAAACTGCATTTTTAAAACTTTAAATTTGAAAGGACACTGAATCTTTCAGCCTCAGTATTCTGCATGTTTACGGTTTGATGCTTCTTGCAGGAGATGTTGAATTTCTTTTAGTGCAGCACAATGAAACTTGTGTGACGTGAATTCATCATATAATTTCCTTCAATTTCACTGCTTTTTTTTCTTCTTCTTTCTCTCCTCTCTGTTGTCCTCTCTCAGATATGCATTTCCAGGAGTGGATACGATCACTTCGTTCCAGCACGGGACTCAAAGTGTCCGAATCAGACGACCTCTGGAGTCTTCTGCCGTCTCTGCCTCTGTCCTCCTTCTCCCTGTCCTCCCTGTCTCTGTCTCCCTCTTCTTTGCTGGGTTTAGGAGCCCTCGCCTCCCTCACTGCATATTGGCTGGTGACCCGTCCTCGACCCATGCGTCCTCCCTGTGATCTACAAGCCCAGTCCGTAGCTGTGAACGTGAGTGAATTGCTGTTGGCATCATGATGTTTTGACTCGTGCACATGAGATTTGTTATAAACATAGGGGTGCTTTTTTAAGATGTATTAATGTAATGCTTCTTTTGTAGGGAGATCCCAGCTGCAGGCGATCTGCTCTCCTTAACGATGACTCACTGCTGGAGTTTTACTATGATGACACCAAGACGGCCTATGACATGTTCCAGAGAGGCCTGAAGATCGCAGGTGATGACACAGGACATAGTCACAACACATTTAATTTGTCTTTATCCCAGATTTTACTATGTAATCATATCAAAGAACAGGAACAAAAGTTTTTAATTGAATAAATAAATCCAGTTTCCTGCTGCTTTGTAAAAACTTCATAAGTCCGCCTATGTTTGCTTTCATGTCTTAATAAAACAGATAAAAGATAAATGAATGAAAGATGATAAAAGATTACATGATTTTCTGTGGTTAGAAACAAACCTTAATGCCTTTAAATCTTATGAAAGGCTCTCAAACGTAACTGGGGAAGAACACAGAAACACACAATAGTCAAGGTACAAAAAGAAAAGCTGCTTTTTTCTGGACAAAACAGGCAGTCATTTATATATGCATCATCATACCCAAACTCATATTTTAAATACATTTATCTTAACGACATTGAAATCTATATAAAATATGTTTTATAACCGTAATTAATAACCATAAGCAATTAACATTTGCTTCTTGTCATTATTCTTTACAACATTATTCATCATAATTTCACTTGAACATTGTAAATGACAAAGTATTGTTCTTGTTTCTTGTTTTATCAGTTAGATGATTTTAAAGGTCCAATAAATGCAAACAACTATTTGCTATCTAAAGATGTAGTGGAGTAATGGATACCTGAGCAGTGAATGAAGTCACACTCCCCCTGTGTGTGTTGTTATCTGAGCTTCTGTGTTCTTTGTTCTGGTATCCGCACCGGCCATGCATGCATGTCAGTGCCCTCCATGCCCATTTCCAAGATGGCAGTTGTGTCATAAACTTTCTCAAACTACAGCTAAACAGTACACTTAAATATTTTTCTGAAAACATTTGAGGTGAGAAATAGGCAACGTAGGAACAGAATCTTGATCCGTATTTGATCAGCACTGCCTGGTTTGACAGTTTGATCTGAGTTTTTTTTTCCCCCAACTTGATTGACTCACACACTTGTTTTGGTCTGAGATGTTGGTGCTATAGTGTGACATCCAGTGGATGAATGTTATGTATTGCAACTTTAAATATGACAGATGACAACTCTTGCTTGAATTGGGTCATGAGCAGAGCTTTGATATTGAAGATATTAAGTCCCTAGTTCAAGCAAAAATGTAAATATCAGAGGTGTCGTACAATAAATGGTTTGAGCTGATGTGACACAACTGTTTTGCGCCCTTCAGGAAATGGCCCTTGTCTTGGATTCAGGAAGCCGGGGCAGCCCTACGAGTGGATCTCCTACACTGAGGTCTGACACATTGTTGTGTTTTGATCCTCTAGTCCTCAATAGCACTTCGGTATAATCTGTTCTTCACTGCTATTTGTTCACCGATCCTTCAGGTGGCTGAACAGGCGCAGGTGCTGGGCTGTGGGCTGCTGGCCAAAGGCTGCCAACCGACACCGGAGCAGTTTGTTGGGATATTTGCACAAAACAGACCAGAGGTATGCACTCATCCCTGACTTGTAGTGTGATTTATTTCCACCCTAAATCTTTTGAAGATATTTTTTAAGACACTAGCAGGTAGAAGTTACTGGTAATATACTCTTATACCCACACATCCCTGCATAGGTTTATGAGTGACTCCTCAGGATCATATTTCTTTCTACGAAGTTTGAAAATGAAAATATAAAATATATTTTTGTCTGTCTGTCCTCAAATTGTGCTTGCCTTCATACTTATTGAGGGCAAAGTGCTGTTGGTGAATGTGGGTCTCCAGGGCAGCTAATATTGGAGCATGTCTGCTCCCAAACTCATTTTTTAATATATCTGTCAGGCAAAACCATTTTCCTGTGTAGACTCTATCAGAGCCTGTAGCTTGGCTTCAACATAATCCACTAATTTAGTGGTGCTTCTTTAAATTTTGAATGCGGTTTTGTAAACCTGAAATGCATTGTTGTTGATCATAATAGATATACAGATGGATGATAAATTAAAGGAAAAACCAGAACAGGCCTGAATGCTTGACCTGTACAGTGAGGGGATCTGGTGGCTCTGTTATGCTTTGGGGGGCATTTTGCTGGCATGGTTTGGGTCCACTTGTCTCCTTAGAGGGAAGGGTCACTGCAAATCAGTACAAAGTTGTTTTGAGTCATCACCTTTATCCTATGATGAAACATTTCTATCCTAATGGGAGTGGTCTCTTCAAGGATGACAATGCCCCAATTCTCAGGGCACGAAGGGTCACTGAATAGTTTGATGAGTATGAAAATGATGTGAATCATATGCTATGGCCTTCACAGTCACCACATCTCAACCAAGAATGGTGTTCATCCCTCCAGAAGAGTTCAGAGACTTATAAAATCAATGCCAAGGCTGAGGAACAGCATTCTGCAAAAAGTCCAAAATCTTCCATAGCTGTTCAATTGCGTTGAGATCTGCTGACTTTGAAGGCCATAGCATATGATTCACATAATTTTCATACTCGTCAACCCCTCGTGCCCTGTGAAGGGGCATCCTGGAAGAGACCACTCCCATCAGGATAGAAATGTTTCATCATAGGATAAAGGTGATCATTCAGAACAACTTTGTATTGATTTGCAGTGACCCTTCCCTCTAAGGAGACAAGTGGACCCAAACCATGCCAGCCAAATGCCCCCCAAAGCATAACAGAGCCACCAGATCCCCTCACTTTAAGGGTCAAGCATTCAGGCCTGTACAGTTTTTCCCTTAATTTGTCACCTGTCTGTAGCTCTCTAATATTTTAATATCTTAACAAATAAATGAGCAAAGATTGGAAATGAGTGTAACGGTGCTACTCTGTCTCCCTCTGCTGGTGACAGTGGATTATCTCAGAGCTGGCCTGCTACACTTACTCCATGGCGGTGGTGCCTCTGTATGACACACTGGGGCTGGAGGCGATGGTCCACATACTCAACTTGGGTGAGAGAACTTGCATGTAGAAATAACAATAAACCACTTTTAACTTCACTTATTTAAAGGAAAAGGTCACCACACAATATAAACTTAGTCATTATTGGCCTGTTTGCCAACCTCCCATTTTGAATCGGTCTGTACTGAAGTCTTCAAGACCAGTGTGGTGAGCTTAACACAGCGAGCCCTCTCCCAGAATACTGTTTGAGAGTCGGAGATACATCAAACTCTGTGCTTATTCCAACTCCAATTAAGAAACTTTAAAATATAAGAGAGTATAGCAGATAATTTGGTACACAGTATGATGGATGCAGTTGGATGTTAGAATAAGTACTCACATCATTTACTTCGCTAACAATACAAGAATGTAAAGATATGCCGTTACAAGTAAAAGTCCTGCTTTCAAAATCCTACCATAACTATCCTACAGTAGTATTATCAGCCGAAAGTACTTGTTCTGCAGAAAAATTGGGGTGGGGTGAGTTAATAGGGTAGAGAAGAAGAGGGGAAAAAGTTGCGCAACACAAATTTGTACTTGAAGCATTGGATAATTTTACTTCTTATGGCCCTCGAGCAGTTATTTAAATGAAACCATCTGAGAAGTTAAAAGGGGAAATCTGTCTTTGATACAACTCCTTAAACATCTGAAACATGACAAGAGTCAGCCCTAAGTAAACACTGTTTTCTTGTTAGGAATCACAAGCTAAAATGTTGTGAACCACTGGTTTAATCTTTAACTGCATGTTACTTTGTAAGTTTATATGTTTTTATGTAAAATCTTTATCTGAAAAGTAACTGTAGCTGTCAAATAAATATAGTGGATTTAAAAAAGACATTTCCCACAAAAATGTAGTGGTGTAGAAGTATTTAGTAAGAAAACTGGCAAATACAGTATAAATACCTCACAATTATAAGTATTTATTTACTTTCTACCACTGTTTGGATGTTTGGACCCAAAGTACAGTCATGTGACTTCAAATTGTTGGATCACTGCACTAGAAGAGTGTGAGAAACGTTTGGTTTTGTCTTAAAATTTGATTTATTTTTAAATGTCCGTGAAAAATGTCTGCCCTCATGTCGTTAGTTTGAAGGAGGGCTGAAATAAAACGGATTTGTTGGCCCTTCGAGCCTCACTGGTTTTACAACTGGCACAAGGTGGAGTAGAAACCCACTGATTTCTCACTTACCACTGTTAATGTACTGTTTGTGTCCTGGTGGATTTTAGCGGAGATCTCTCTGGTGATCTGTGACCGGGAGGAGAAGGCGGCATCTCTGTTGGAGAACAAGGAGAAAGGCGTGACTCCAAAGCTCTCCTGCCTGGTTCTCTTTAACGATTTCAGTGAGGCCTTCGTGGAGAGGGCGAAGAATTGCCAGGTGGAGGTTTTGAAACTGGCACAGCTCATGGTGAGCAGGGTGGAAATCACTATAATAATGCAGACTCATTTAAATTCGTCCCCTCTAATCGAGTCATCGATGGTGATATTTAAACTGTTATGAATAACTCCTCTTTGTCCACATCTTAGGAGCTGGGAAGGCAGAACCTCAAAGATCCTGTGGTGAGTTTACTGTCTCTCAGCTGCTACATCACCGCATCAAACTGGTTTCAGTAAATACCTAATCCCCCTCTAAATACTGGGATGACAGTTTTATCGTTGCTCATGTCCCGTAAGATATCATTAACACGCACTTGTAAACAGGGTTTAAATTAACAGTGGAGGAAGCCCGTTGTCATATTCTCATATTTTATTGCTGCCTGCTGTAGCCGCCCCAGCCTCAGGATCTGGCCGTGGTTTGCTTCACCAGTGGAACCACAGGTACCGTCTGATCCCATAAGTCTCTGCGTAATTATCCTTCACTCACATCATTAGAGAAGTGTCCTTGAGTGCCCACTAACAACCTCTCTTTATGGCACTGCTGTAGCTTCCTATGCTGCGCCGGGCACTGCAATAATGTCTTGTTTATTTATCCAGGAAAGCCCAAAGGAGCCATGATCACCCACGGCAACATCGCCTCCAACACTTCCTCTGTCATTAAGATCCTGGAGGTCTGTCTACACTTCCACCTCCTTGTCTAATTGAGAACAGCCTCACAGCTACCGTCACTCCCTATCTGCTTGTGTCTCTGTTCACCTATCTCCAAACTGTCCCTCTCCCTGCTGTGTCTAATGGTATGATTTAATTGGGTGTTTGATTGCCCTTGTCGCTGTGAGGTACTTTAACTAATTGCCCTTGTATAAAGATTCTGCTATCTAACTGCTGTTGAAAAAGCCATACAGCATGTTTGATTGCCTGTGTGGTTTCTCTGTATGCTGCTGCCTGAACTTAATCTCTCCCATGTGTTTTGCTCATTTTATTATTTCTTGTTTCTCTCAGGGTTCATTTGTGATCCAGCAAGAGGATGTGTCGATCTCCTACCTGCCACTTGCTCATATGTTTGAGAGGATGATTCAGGTAGTTGATCCTCTTCTCAGACTTTTTTTTTATTGGTAGTGTGTGTTTGTGTGTAAGCCCTAAATTAAGTCTATTTCTGTCTCAGGTCTCAATGTTCTGCCATGGAGCCCGAGTAGGATTCTACCAAGGAGACATTTCTCTTCTTATGGATGACATTAAAACTCTCAAACCCACCTTCTTTCCTGTTGTCCCTCGTTTGCTTAATCGCATCTATGACAAGGTTGGTGAACACATTCAGATCCTGTCATTAGTGTCATATGTAGCACCTCATAGGCTCTGGGTCGGTTATGTTTTTACACCTCATTTATGTTTCTGCACAATTCCACCAATTTCTATAAAGATCCTGGGCTCAGTGACCTCTCCGCTGCGGCGGGCTTTGCTTCATTACGCTGTGAGGAGGAAGCAGGCGGAGCTCAGCAGTGGCGTTGTACGTAACAACAGTCTTTGGGACAAGCTGGTGTTCAACAGGATTCAGGTCAGTTGCTGAAACACCATTTTACTTCCATCTTGGATCACATTTTAACATTTTTCATTGTAGCCATTACTTCTGTTGAATTTGCATCCATGTCAGTTGATCTATTTTTTAAGTCCAGACTGAAATATCTTGAAAACATGGATGATAGCGATGAAATTTGGTACAGATATCAATCGATCCCAGAGGATGTATCCTCATGACTTTTGGATCCCCTGACTGTTCCTTTAGCGTTCCTGCTGCTGCTGCAGCTCAAATTGTTCACTTATTCAGTGAAATATGTCTGCTAGATGAATTGGCACATAATACCAACATTCATTGTCCCCAGAGGATGAAGCCTACTGATTTTGGTGATCCCATAACTTTTGATCTTGCACCATCATCAGGTCAAAATTTTAGTTTATGATGTAATACCTGCAAAACTGTTGTATGTTAGTATTTTGCTGAAATACAGTCTCACAGAGCTGCTAGTATTGTACTATTATAGTATTGTATTGTAGCGTCTCTCAAGAATAAGACTACAAGATGTTACCTGGCTTCAGTAACAATTTATTAGTTACAAAGCCAAAACAAAGAAAAACGGTTAAACAGTTTTCTGTGCTATTATCTGTCAGCTACCCTCTCTCTGAAACCTCCACATTAGACCAACTCACACTCCCATAACTAGCAGGCAAAACAACACCTAACTCTGCCATTCACAGGTACATGTCTCACACAAATGTTCACTGACACCCTGGAAATCTCAGTAACTTCACTTGAACATTCCTCTTTATCTTTAGCTGAACTAATATCTCTGAACACAGTGACATAACAGTAACTCTGTCACCCAGACCATTAAAATTTGTAGGTTGCTAATCCACACACTTTGTTCTCTAGTAAAGATCTACAGGACCAGTGTCCATTTCAGAAATTTAAAAAAAAAAAAATTTTTGGTTTTCAGTCTTTAATGGCACATTTTCTGTTAATCCAGGACTCTACAGTTGTCACTGTTTATGTTTTCCACAGTATTTAACACAGTGGTACATGTAGACAAGTAGCCTCGCAAATAGTCAACAAATTTGTATCCAAGCTTTACAAGAGAAGCACAACTATTCCAGCAATCAATGCCAAAAGCACCAGGAGTGTGGGAGTGTATTGGAGAAGTATGCACACGGGGAAGCAAGAAACGGTGAAGCAACTGAAAGATTTTGGCTCAGTGTGGTCAATACAGATGGGAAAATATGGTCTAGGTTGGAAATGCCATTAAAATGGAATTTTGCTTGGACCCACAATATGATTGTATGATTGCATACAAACCTGGGTGCATTGCTTGTGTTTCAGGCCAGTTTAGGAGGTAATCTGCGGTTCGCCCTGACCGCTTCAGCACCCATCTCCCCCACTGTGCTGTCCTTCCTCAGAGCCACTCTTGGCTGTCTGATCTTTGAGGGTTACGGCCAGACAGAGTGCACCGCGGGCTGCACGTTTTCTATGCCTGGTGACTGGAGCGCAGGTAAGACATCATCTGATGTTTTTCTCCAAATGATTTGTGTGTGTTTCACTGCCTTTAGTTGGATACACTAGACCTCAGATTTGTGTGTGTTTGTCAGGTCATGTTGGCGCTCCTTTGCCCTGCGCCATGGTGAAGCTGGTTGACATCCCTGATATGAAGTACTATGCTGAGAACGGAGAGGGAGAGGTGAGCTCAAGACGTAAGCAGATGTAAACATACAAACAATATGCTGCCTGCTCGCACTTCTCACTCCTTCCTTCTGTGTTAGATCTGCATCCGAGGCCCCAGCGTGTTCAGAGGCTACCTAAGGGACCCAGATAGGACAGCCGAAGCCTTGGACAGCGATGGCTGGCTGCACAGTGGGGACGTAGGCCAGTGGCTTCCAGTAAGATGAAAAAAAGCTTATCAGTGTAAAGGTGATAGATATAAATAACTAGTTTCCTGTAAGTGAGAAAATATGTATGTTTAAACTTTTCCTCTACCAGAATGGAACGTTACGCATCATTGACAGGAAGAAGCACATCTTCAAGTTGTCCCAGGGAGAGTACATCGCTCCTGAGAAGATAGAAAATGTCTACATGCGTTGTGTTCCTGTACTCCAGGTGTTTGTGCATGGAGATAGTTTACAGGTACCATGCATATACAATTTGATTCATAGTCAGTGGATTTATGTTCACAGCATTTGCTTTGGTGCGATTTAACTACTCTTGTCTTTCATGTCACCAGTCTTATCTCATAGGCATAGTTGTGCCTGACCCAGAGGTGTTTGTTGACTGGGCTAAAGAGCGAGGATTTGTGGGATCCTATGAGGAACTGTGCCAGAATCCTGTAGGTCATATCCTAATTTTGCAGCATTACTACTTTCACGTTGCAGTATGCCTTCAAAAAACTGATGGGGTTAATTTCCTTCCAACAGGATGTAAAGAATGCAGTATTAGAGGACATGAAAGCTGTGGGGAAGGAAGCAGGACTCAAGTCCTTTGAACAAGTGAGGAATCTCTGCTTACATTTGTCTGTTATAAATTTGCATGCTAGAAAATGTTCAATTCTGACTTCTTGTGTTGTACCTTTCCTTCCTTTTTAGGTGAAGGACCTTCACTTGCACCCAGAGACGTTCAGTGTCGCCAACGGCCTTCTCACCCCGACCCTGAAAAGTAGACGTGCCGACATCCGCAGAGTCTTTCAGGAACAGATAGAAACCATGTACAGCAAGACAGCTATGTAAAGGACTCTGTTCACTAATTCACACACACCACCCAAGATTTTCTGGTGTCCAATAAGGGAATAAGAAGGGACAGGGACCTGGGAGAAGAAAATTAAATCCTTAAATGTCCAGCAGTGCCTTGTGCAAAATATAAACCTGGATATATTTTGGAATATTGGTATTTTGCTTCACAGAAGTTTTAATTCACGTCCACCCGTTCCTCCTCTTGCACATACGTATTAATTCTTCACATGAAAGATTTCATCTAATGGGACCAAGACCATTATTCTGATGTTTGTTCCAGTCTCATTGCTGTCCACATCACTAATTCAGAGTTGTGATTCACTGAGGTTTTTACTGGTATATAAATTATTGTGTAGCTGTTAAGATAGGAATCACAGAACTTATTAGGAATCAAGGTGCAGAAATTTAGTTAGAAATTTATTTTAAGATGCCCTTCTTCTTTCCCATGCAAGGATTTTTTTTTTAAAGGGACACTGTTAAAGTTGGGTACTTGGGATGTTGTTGCTCATGCATTAACTGTAGGTCTGTATTTTACTGTTGATGGGTCCTCATTTCACATGTAAGTATTCATGAAACTTCCTTATTTTTAAGCTTGTTGATCATGCATTTTTCTAATTGGGTCTGAATGGCTTCCTAAACCAACATAATCCTTCAACTGAAGTTAAACCATTAAAACTAATGAGGATTTCAACCAGCAACAATGTGAAAAACTGTGTGAGCTGTAAATATTGCTTCTAGTGAGATTTCTTAAAAGGACACTACTGACTAATTCCAGTAAAGTAAAACTTAACAGTAATAAAGATTAGCTGCTGATAACTATTTTGTGTGAATTCATTCTAGATATTGTCCCCTTGTTTTGTTTCTGGATTTTCATGGTAGGTAAAGTTGTATGACCTTTAAGCCCATTTATAAAATTTTAAACATTCACTGCAGTCTATAAATAAATATAGATTTTCTATATTTTAAAAAAAATTATATCTACCATTTTACATGCACTCACTTTGTTTGCAGACGATATTGAGACTGAAACTTAAACCCATCAAGGCCCAAATGAAACAGTAATTACAATTATCAAATAACAATGCAGATGTGGTTGGTTGTTAGTCTCACAGATAATTTATTTCATGATTGATTATACATTGAAATGACGGCTGAAAACATTGTCGATTGTTGTGATGATACATTAAAAAAACCTAAATAAAACCCACTCTAATGTTAAATTACTCACTCACTTGTGTTAAAAATCAACCACTACTACAACTTAAAAAAAAAACCCCATTAATCATTTAGAAAAACACCTTCATGAATAGTTACTTACATGTAATTCGAACACAAAGACAGACAATCGACTAAGCATTTGCTTCATTAACTCCAAAATAAAAACATGTTTGCCATAGATAAATAGTCGACTTCTTGGTATGACACCTCAGACATTACAGAAGAGCACTCATACATTTACCATCTTACCCCATTAACCAGAGCGTGTTCATCATACTGTAATGAGGCAGTACCTGATAAAAAAGGTGGAAACAAAGGAGTGCAATAACAGTATGATTTGGTCCAAAATGAAGGAAAGCCAAACAATTTGGCTTCTAACCCTGGTGTGGAGCGTACGCAGACAAGACTTTCTAACAGTGCCAACAATGTGTGAAGTTCTTGGCTAAAAGACAAACGGAACCACCAACAATAGAACAAAGGATGGATGGTTTCAATAAAAGAAAATTTGGGTGTCATGATCAAAGTTTGCCACTAGAGGGAGCACGAGCCTTTGTTTTCGACAGCAATGCCACTTCAACAACTGCTTGTTCTCTTCGCAGCCTGAGTGGTAGACCTTTCAACACCGCTGCTCAGGCACAATGTCACTCTGCACGTTAGTTTTCATGTTACATCCACAGTCAGGACAGTGTAGGCACATTATGCACAGGTGATGTTACCAAGATCAGCCTGCAAACCTTAATATAAAAGCTCTCATACAACATGGCACAGAGCTTATATGACTGATAACCGTTACATTTTCTTGCAGATAACCTACAGTACACTACGTAACATTCAGTCTGTAGTGTTTGTAATTTCAAAGTTGTGTAATAAAAATGATGTTTCACAGACTGTTGATAACCTAGCAGATGTGACTAACGAAAACATTGTCTTACTTATTTCCTACTTTAGAAACAAATGCTTATAGACGTCTCTGAAACCTTGAAGTGTGACCCTGTTAATTAGCTCTGAGGAGAAATATTTGATTCCTTTACTAAAAAAAAAAAAAAAAAAACACATTGGCTTATAATGTTGCACTTGGCTGATGGCTTAGTTAATGTGGCATTTCAGCTGCAGAGAGTCTTTGAAGAGAGAATAAAACATGGGATTGTAGTGCATGAAGAATGGGGAGTGATGATGAGGCCGCAAGGAAACAAACTGATAATCAGGAAAAGGCCACTGCTGTTCGTTTGAACTGTTTGGAGGAGCCTGAAAAGAGTGCAATCCATTCAGAGAGGCATGAAAGGAGCCCTTCCCGGTTACGGCTTTCCACCCTCAGTCGTCGGCAACAATGGACAGAGCACGCAACTCGCTGAGCTTGGCCTCGGTCTCCCTCTCCCTCTGCTCATCAGTCAACCCTGCCTGGTCGATCTGATCTGTTAACTCGCTGAAGATCTTGTACATTTCGGTGAAATACACCACCTAGGGAGGAGGAGAGAGAAAAAAAAGTGTGATGGTAGAAAAAAAAATCTTGTCTGTCCTCTGATGAAGACTGGACAGGTGAATCCACAGACCTTTCTTAGATGCCTCTCAGGAAAATTACATCCAAACTCTTCCCCTCGAACAATCTAACCTCGCTTTTACTTACACAAGTCTGAAGCTGCTGGTTTCATACCTCTTCAACCCCGCTAATGAGAAGTGATTCGAGAGGGGAAGAGGGAGCCCACAGATATCAAACAACTCCGACAAAGCCCCAAAACCCATCACTTCAGTGGGTAGTGACCCTGCTTTTCTCTCCCAATCTGAACAAGAGATAGAGAGTGTTCACTGAAAGCTTTCTTGACACTTCCCACCCCTGCTTCTTCCCCTTAGTTCATGAGTCAGGCTCCCCAGAGAGTTGCTTTGATGATTAATAGACTTTAATCACATTACAAGACTCCAGAAGAGTAGGCAGAGAAAGAAAGTACTGGGAAATACAACCCCTTGAAACCCACACACACACACATTCTCAATATTTATTCATGCAGCCATGCATACGATACCATACTCTTAAGGGGGCATCGCTGACTTATCTACGATTGCACGTGTCCTGTTGTAGGCCGAAACAGCGGAATCAACTAAGATACCAGAGGAAGAAGTACTCACTGATTGACTAAAGGTCACAACAACACCTGCTAGGTCAATTTGCAAATAGAGAACTGTGCGTTTTATATAGAAATAACCTTTATCTAAATGTCATTGTCGGCCAAAAAGAAAAAAAGAAGTCAAGTTTCTAAACCACCTAAACAACAAACTTTTTAAAGTGCTCAGTCTGAAAGACATTTGTATGTTTATACCAATATCTGCCACCTAAACCACATGAGTGGGCCATAAGTATTGGGTTACTGCTGTTTGTGGGGGTAAAGCGGATATTTTTTTTTCTTCCCAAAAGTGGCTTGTTGAAAGGGCCATCGGAAATGTCCATATGACCAGTGATGATAATGTACACCAGATCAGTGTCTGGGTGCCCTCTCTAGAAAAGACACTCTACTATTACAATTAGTCGAGTCACCACGAGGAATAAACGCAGCCACAACACAACTGTGACCACCTACTACACAAAAAGGAGCCACTGGGTAAACCAGAGCTTTACTTTACATGACCTCTGTCTGGGCAGTTTGACACACCACAGTCCCAGCTGCTTAATATTTATACAGAGATGTTACACTATGACTTATTTGACCCCAAAATAATGAATAATTTCAGTTGCATTTCACCCAGTAAGTCCTTAAATACTGCCTGAATCAACAGAAAAAAAAGGAAAAAGAAAGTAATCTTTTAAGTGTTTTTTTTTAGAATGAACACACACAGCAGAGAATGCAAAACTGAGAGAAAAAAACCAACACAATGTCTCAATTCATCAACATCTGTACAGGTGGACAGGTCAGGCTGAGTGTCCCACTGACACTCGCTGGACGGGACTTGTGGTAGTGAAGCTGAATGCTTGCAACAAAGGCAGCCTTTGTGCCTCTCCTGCTGCCGCTGGGAGCTGAGCAGCAACAGCGGCTGGGAGAGAAGGGAGTGGAGGATGAAACCCAGCACATGCAGCGAGGCTGGGGATGAGGTCCACTGGTCCACTGACCACCCACGTGTGGCTGTGTTTGTGTGTAAACGTGTACAAGCTCATTCATGTGCGTGAGCTACATGAATAAAGGTAACATACACTGAAAAAAATAGCCAAAATGTGGCTAATAAGAGCTCTTAGACCACACAAAGCCAGGTAAAAGGTAAAAAAAAAGTGATTTAACTTTTAATTTTAAAAACCTGAGCTTTGATTTGTGGACTCACAATTAATGTTGGCTATATTTAATGACTCAGTTTCTACTGTTTACTAATTTTACTACAAGTTCAAAGTACATCATAGAACTGTAATTGTCATTAGATCTAGGATAATCTCATTTACTTATTAGGAGTGTGCCAGGGACTGTCCCAAAGAGGAAATGACATGGCCAGGCAGGTCTGGAGTGGGGGAGGGGGACATGGCGGCGCTAACTCAAGACGCCCAGCTGCTTTAAGAGAAGCTTCAGGTTAGAGGACAACATGCATGGCTGCAGTGGAGCCAGACAGATGAGGCCTTCCTAGGCTAAACACAGTAGTGTGGGCCGTCACTGGGGGTTAATCACATTAGGACTGCGTGGAGGGAGACAGACTGCCAGGATTATACACTCCCTTCCATCAGACACTTTATCCACTGTTTAACTCACACTCAGAGGGCGTAACAGCACACTGTGGGGTGGGTGTGTGCTGTGCATGCATGCGTGAGCGCCTCATTGTGCGTGCATCTCTAGGGGGAATCACTGACCTGCGCCCGAATGAGAGCCTCAAAGCTGGGCTGGAAGTAGTCGATGCGGCTGTGGTAGAACTTGGGCATCTCGTCCAGCAGCTGCTTGTTCTTGGCCTCAAAGTCCTCCCTGACCGGCCTGAGCTCCTCTCTGGCCTGGGGGTGTGGAGAAGAGAGAGAAGACAAAAGAACAGGTCACTAGCGTTCACTATCAGCTCTAACTTAACATGACATCCCCTCATTTCACCATCCTCAGTTCATTTTCTAATTCCTCTACAAACATCGGTAAAAGGTGTTGGAGAAAGGAGAAAAACAGACAAACAATTTAGTTTTAAGAATTTCAGCCATCATTAGTGTCCTTTTTCTTATTTGGTCAGAAAGATATTTGCCTAATTCCCACGGAGAAGCAGTGCAAAAAAAAGGCTGTAATCACGACCGCAGTGAGGAGGAGTGGGTAATGTGGGCAGACTTGGCTGTGAGTGGACTCCAGCACCACTGATCTGTGTGTGAATGTATTAGTGGGTAGTCTACTGTAGGCATGGAGTTATGGAATGCACAATGAATATGTGTGAGAGGGTGAGAATTTTTATTAAGGGGAAGGGGGGAGTTGCTACATTGAAATTACAACATATTGTTTATCTGCTGCATTATGGAAAGCTCTCGTCACCTCAGTTTTCTTTACGCATGCCGGTTGAAATGGCACACTAGTGTTTTGTCAGGATCATTCCTTTAAGTGCAGAGGGATTCAAAGGGCAGGGATGTAGGGGCCTCTTCAAGGCTTTGTTCCCCTGACAGTGCTTTTCTCAATGTGTGTGGGTGGTTCGCCATGTGAGGATGTGTTAGAGGCAATAGCATAGGCAACACTGCAGCGCTATCTGTGAATGTGTGCGCTTCTGTAGTGGCCTCGTGGTGTGTTTGTGTGTGTGTGTGTGTATGTGTGTGTGTCTACAATTCTCAATTACGTGCCTGTAGATGTGCAGCAGTGCCTTTTTGAAAAGGCACTACTTGAGAGCCTGGTAGCTTGCGTGGGTGAAGGAGCGCACATGTACAGTATGCATGTGCTCAACTATTTTTGTTCATATCCAGTCAGCATTTGTGTCTTTTTCTACTTATTGCGCTCTATTCACAATACGTGCACCATGTAAGAGCAAGTGAACTCTGCACCTCTGCAGATAGGGGGGGCCATTCGAGTGGACCGACACGTGCACCAATGCAAGCTTCAAACTTGCAGTACCTGATGTAGTTTGACCATAACGGGCCCGGTTTTTTCTTTCTCTTCGTACTTCTCCACTTTGGATTGCAAACGTTTGTAGTCCTGCAGCGCCTGTTCCCGACGTTTCACTGCCATGTTGAGGCTGGGGAAGACGCCGCTGTACCTAAAACAAACCAGCACACAGACAGCCTTTATGACACCTCTGACACAATAAAAAGAGCACTAAACGTAACACACAAAAGCATGCATGCACAAATTCTCATACATTCACACCACAGTATTCAAATGAAAAAAAAAACAACATAAAAACAAAAAACTAAAGTTACTGAAATTATTAAGCAGCTCTCCTAGCTCTTTAAAATATGCAGGCAAGCATTCAGTATTGCATCCCATCTTAATAAAAGTCATTATGAATGAATAAAACCCCTCTTCTCAACATCTTATTGTAGAGGTACTCTCAAACCCCAGAGGACAGCTCTGCATTAAGCTTCCTCTAATCTATTATCTAATTACTATAGTTCAAAATGGCATGAAACAATTCATTTTGTGACAATTATCATATTCCAAATGAAAATATATTCTTGCAATGAGAATCCTACTCTTCTGCACTAAAAATAGGAAAACACTCATCTGTAACTTAGCAACAGGAGTCTGAGCTTCATCCTGGGACTTGTTGCACTGGTTTTGTGACTGCTTTTAATGGGAGGCAGGAATACTGTATACAGTAAATATTCAACCTCATGAGAAGATTTAATGAATTATAAAATATAATTTAACATACATGGATGATACATAACATCTAAACTACCTGATTAAACTACTAATATATTTAATACACAGTATGCTGTAAAGGCTGAACATTATTTCTTTGAATTGATGTAGTTGTGCTCTATTTTCATTTACTTTGAAAGGCAAAGTATGTAAAACTAATAATATGTGTGAGTATGAAGGGAAAGAAAGAGGGCAGCATCAGTATGAGTTATTAAAATCCCAGCAGTCATCAACAAATTCATAGCAATGCAAACTAAGCCAGAAGGCCATTAAGAAAACAGCATTTCGGTCTTTCTAATATCAAAACAGGCCACAAAATTATTCACACAGGTGTCTGCTACAAGTGAGTCAGTAATAAAAACAATCATAATGACAAGTGAGATACAGCTTTTTTGAATGACTCATTTAAAGCATTTCATCAACTGTGTAGGCACACTACTACAATAGTTTATTGTGTGTGCCTCTGCCCATAGTGTTATTAGCCACAGAATGTGTGGGCTTCATGATTTACGTTCCTCTTTATGGGAACCACCAAGAACCACCAAGAACCTGTACATTCATTGTGAAATCCTAGATTATCAACGTTTCTGCTTGTGCACCTTACAAGAGGGCAGGAGGGGGGAGTAGAAAGTGACATGAACTGAGACTCAGACTCAGACAAGCAGGGATTGTTTCCGACAGGAAGCAAGGAGTGGTCTTGTAGTGTTTGAGTGACATCACGGAGCTCAGCTCAGCTCAGCCCAGCCCCACGGCCCACGCTCTACCGCTATTTATAAAATACCACTTTGGCCCAGTTTATGGCAGGGGTGGATGCCGATCCTCAAGTCTACTATCTGCTCCAGTGTACACATACTTGAAGCGCCAAGTGATTATGTAACTGCCCTCTAGGCATGACTGCTCTCCAGAACGATCCTACTGGCTGATGACAACGCAGCAGCAAACCAGCTTTCAAACGACACAAAGGCTGATTGCATTCTTGTGGGTGCCCATCACCTGACAGCGCGGCGTAATTTCCTTATGACACACTGTGACGGCCTGCTGTTTGCGCTCTTAAGTGGGACAGCACCGCCAGCAACTACTATGCTTAAGCACACAGAGACTTAAGGGCCACTGCTCTCCTGGCACTGAGGGAAGAGGAAGAGCTAAACAGAAAGCCAATTGCTTGTTAACCCATTCCTGTCCTTTCCACGCTGGATGCTGATGTCTCATTGTTTTAATCAGGGCTCTCTATGTCCAGACATTATAGTGACTCAGCTGTGTCAAAGGCTCCCACATGACAACGTGAATCAGTAGCACTGGTTGAAGGTGATTATAGATTCTTTGTAATGATAGTTTGCTCAGCCACTGTCCAAGAGCTGGACATTTCCCTCGATGTCCGGGCCTTGGCTGGACAACTACCGGTCAGTCGGCTAGGTCTGGATTTGTGGTCAGTCCTGTCTGGATGAGGCCTTTCGCTGGCTGAGGGCTGCATGGGGGCCAAGGGCACACCACTGTCCATGTGACAGGTCAGGGTGTGGTGAACAGACTGGATGGAAATAGCATCTGGCCCAGAGAGTGTGTTTATGAGCAGCTGCCAATCCACAGACAGGCCAGTCTGACCCGTCAGCCAAGCCCAAGTCTGGTCTAGACACCCTCAGTCTAGGAGGTTGGCTGTCCCTCTTGACTATCACCATCACATAACTCACAACTGCAAAAAAGACACAGCGAACCACAAAAAATATGGGAAAGGGAATTGTTTGTGTGCAAATTACCACCTCCAATGCGTCACATTCTCAGATGAAGACTTTAGAGTGTCAGACTAGGTTATATCACGTGGCAGAATTTGTTAAATGTGAAATAACTACCACCTGTTGTATAAATGGTTTAAGAGCAGTAGACCATGGGAACTTGCGTATGCGTGTGTGACGTACATGCAGTGAGAACCCCTTTGTCTCAGCATAGGGATTTTGATCTGCTGCAACTTGCCTTGTTGATCAAAACTCAGACAACACTCACAGAACTCACACAGTGTGGATACATGATACACCAAGTACGAAGGAAACACGCTGGATGACTTCATTGTGAGCATCCTGGGTACAAAAGACTGAACTTGGATTACCAAAGTCCAAAAACAACACGAGATCCAATTCAAATCACTGCACCCCCTAAAAAACTGCATTAGCCCCACAGCTAAGGCCAAATAGTCCCATTTCCTCTAGGCCTCACAGCCTGCTCCAGGAGTGGAGTCTTCCTCTAATTGAGAGTGGTGGAGGTGGCTTGTCCAGTCATAGCTCAACCCGGGGCAGAGGTCTCAAAACAGGCTTGACTTCTGTCTCACCCAAAAGAGCAACGGAGCAGAAAGGGCTAGGTTTGGAAGCCTAGATAACACAAATGCCTCAATGCCCACGCACCCCCCCCTCCCCCTTCACATAAACACTGTGATGTCATTCAGTGACCCTGCTGAGTGGATGAAATTCACGTCTGAGCATGAGAGAGAAAAGACAGTGACAGGGGGAGCGGAGGGGAGTGCAGCCTCTTTTTCATTTGTCGACTCTACATTTTACCACACTAAGTATTAAGGCCGGATGCCAAAAATTTAAATGGCAATCACACATGGACACAAACGTGTACTGAACACACATACATACTTGAACATACACTCACAACCCATTCAAGCTTCCATTAACATTAACGTTCTCCTTTTCAACTCTTCTCTAATTCTCTTCAAGGTGTCACAAGATCACCAATAGAGTATTTAGAGACCAAGTAAACAATGAAAAATATTCATTAGTGATGGACTAATGGAATCTTAATGGAAGCTTTAAAGTATCGTGGCTTGTGTCTCACTTTTCTATAGAAGACACTTTGATAAACTAATAACTAATAGTGCTGTGTTTTTATGGAAGAAAAAAGTTAATGAAGAGGTCGGTTTAGTGTGGCTTCAAAAGTCATTTAAGAACATCATGTAAATGCCTAACTTTATGGTCTTTATGGTATGTTTGTGTGAGAGTGTGCACTGTCCTGAGACAGTTCTCCTCCTCAACCAATCCACGGCTCTGGGCCCAGGAAGCTGGGCCCTTTGCCATATTCTGAGCCTGCCCACACGTCCGCCTGCCGCCCACCAGGAAGAGGAAATTAGAACCATTCCATCCTGTCATTGCTCTGCCACCAGAGCACATGAGAAAGAAAGGGCTTAACACACACACACACACACACACACACACACACTGACCCAACCTATTCATGTCTCACGGAGGAATCTCTTCACATTGGTTATTTTAAAAAATGAACTTACAGGCTTATGCGGGAGAAAGTTCAATACAAACTTGCAATAGAAACATATGCACACGCTCTCTTACACAGCATATGTTTAATCTCCTGGGAGGAGCCAGGAGCAGGAAGCAAAGCCTTAACAAGCGCTCCGGAAGACGGGTGGGATAGTCCAACCACTCCCTTTAGTACCTCTGCTTTGCATGTGCGTGTGTGCTGTGTGTGTGTGTTTGAAAAAATGAGGCTGAAGGAATGGAATAGCACTCACTGCCTGCTCAAATGGGGGCGAGTATTAGGAATGAGAGGCAAATAAACTTTCTTCCAGACACACTTCCACCACAGCAGCACTGCTCACTCCCTCGTTCATTTTTACAATCTGCATTACTACACTGCAGGCCTTCCTGTGGTCCTGCGCTGCAGCTGTACTTTCCACCCTACCAGTGTGAAGAGCAGAGCTAGGTCAAATAATAAAAATGTTATGGGGCGCTGAACTTAATCTGCCCGGAGTGTCATATGGATTTATCACATTGGGAAAATTAAGCCACAAAGACTGAACTAAATGGCCTTTACTGTAATTTTGTAACGCATCTAAATTCAAACTCTCACTCTCTGCTAATCCACACAAATGTGAAACTTATTGGCACAACTATTTGACCCCCGTCTGGCATAGAAGGAAATACAAAGCCAACTCTTACAATATAACATATCAAAAAAAAAAATCTCAAGATGGGCACTTACTTTTTCAGAGGGTCGATAACGGTCTTCTGGATCTGGTTGACCTGTAATAAAATGAACTGTTAAAAAAACATGTCTATATCAAGGGAAGTGGCATTACAAATTGTTATTCATTGTCAAATTGAGTTACATCAAGACTAAACAGCTTCTACATCTCTCCCTCATTAGTAGCAAAGTAATGTCGCTGCACAAACATCAACAATTGTGTATATTTCAAACAGAGCACTCCAGAAAAAAAAGGGGAGGGGAGGGGAGAGGGGGGGCTTGCAAAGAAACTTTCGTGACGTTGACTCTTTTATTGTACACAAGCCCTGAGGAGAAACCCCTGAATATTCATTGAGCTTGTGATACAAAAGGATGGAACTGTCAGGGGACGGACATGAAAGCAAAGCCCAACTGATTTCAAATCCTGTGGAGGGTGGGCTGCCTTACAAGATGAAAGTTCTTTGCAAACAAACATTTTAACAATAACAGTTTATATTTTCCTGCATTCTCCTTCTGGTTGCCAGAACCGACAGGGGAGGGAAGGAGGGGAAGGGGGGTGTTAAATGGAAGTAAACGAACATCTCATCTCGAGGCCTCCAGCCCCGGCACCAAGTCTCATCGACAGAAGTTGGCAAACAATAAATAAAGTTTCCAGTGTCATTTACATTGCAGATTTAAAATGACTGGTACTACTAGATCTCCAAGCATGACAGCGTGCTAAGTTAACCCGGCGAACGAGTCAAGTGAAGAGCAAAACGCTAAGAACGGTGAAAGAGAATTTAAAGCAGCGAGATGTGAAGTGACAGCTGCATGAGCACAGTTAGCAACTCCACTAATCATATGTTCACTCGCTATTGGAAGGACAGTCAATCACACAATCTAACAACAAGGAAGCGAGATCGCAGCTGTGCTTTGTAAAGATGCCCTGACCATCTATGACAACATACAGCAACACTCACTGCTTCACACAGGCAGATTTCCAAATACAAAATGTTGATTGTGGTTTGAGGGAAAACAGAGAACCAATAACAAATAAGTACATGGGAATTCACATTTTCTTTGTTTTACATATTCACACCATCCCCCCCTCCCCGACTTGAGCTGCGCCGCTGCTTCTAAGGTGAGAGCATGCAGCGAGGAAGGAGAACAACAGCGGCAGATTTACTTAAGCATGCTGGTGCCCTCTACCCTCTGCCCCTTCCCACAGAGAGGGGGGGGGGGGGCAGAGCTATTCCTTGGAGGCCCAGCAGAGCCTGAGGCCGACGCTCAAGCAGCAGTCTCCATCAGTGAGTCACGGGGCAGAGGCCATCCCGGCACACAGGCCTCCCAAAAATACACACAGATCGCAGAGGAAATCAATATCCCTCCAAACGGAGCATCCTCTACTGCGCTGCCGCCATCTACACTGGGGCTCAGCTTCGGCAGCAGTGTGCCGGCGGGGCTGTGCGCCCTCCTCAGCCCCAGAAATAAACACACAGACCTGGGCCACTGCTGCCTTCATTATCGCTGCACGTTTTATCTGCTGGCTCTCTCACTTGCGGGGCCTGCGGCGGAACATCTCGTCTCAACACGGAGAAGAGCAAAGGGTGGATGCTTTTGTGTCTGTTTTGCTGGAGCGATAGGGTTTGCTGTTGGTGCCGTCAGAATCAACAGTCAGCTTGAAGGGAGAAGCTGGAGCAGCATTGCAGTGAGCTGTGCTGGATTTTAAAACACCTAGCAAACCTGAGGTGATATTCCATATAGCAGACTGACCAAAAAGTGCTCACAATCACTATTTTGCCTTTAGCTCACTTTTAGCCACTTTACAAAAGGAAACACACTGCCCAGCCCAAACCTGGAACTGAACAGTGTTAGGATTTTTATTTAGTAAGACTGAAAGAAGTGCAGAGAATATCAGGTGTGACCTAGCTGTCAAAATCCACTCCGGATGAAAGTGTGTTAAAAAAGTACAACCACGTCAATACAGTTGGCGACTGTTGTCCTCCACAAGTGAGAAACTGTACTGGGATCAAAGTGCCTGGCTGAATCACTGTCAAACACATCCCAGTCAGTGCTGAACAGGAAAGCTGCACTCTTTAGAGCCAGGAAATGAGTCCACTATTTTTCACTATGAAGACAAGACATGTGAAAATAGAAAACTGCATTCAAATGAGAGATGACTGAGATGATGAGGGTACTGTGTAGTTCAGTGAAAGGTCAAACAGGATCCAGTGAAAGAGCTACCAGGAAAAAGGGGATGGAGGTGAGCAGATAAACCTTGATACTGAAGAAGTCTACCTTCAAACTATGGTCTTCAAATGCCGTAGAAAAGAGGTGGGTTGAATGGACCCATTACACCATCTGTTATCCGGTGACAGTCAAGTGTCCGTGGCAGTGATGGTTAAAAAAATTCCTTCAGTTCCAAATATGAAATACAGTGAAAAAAAGATATTCTATGAAATCTGAAGAATGTAAAAGTTACTCTACCCCTGAAAACAGTCAAACTGGCAGGAGTGCGCTCCTGGGCACTCGACCAAGCCAAGTCCTGGAACATACGCATCCCGGGTCACAAACCCACACGCTCAATCCAACCCACATTCTACTTTGTCTAGTCACTCAAAACGGCTCCTGTAAAATTTGATGAGCTGTGCGCAAAGCCAGTCTGAAAGACTGGTATGTTAAAGCTGAAAAAGAAAGCGAATAAACAAAAGTGACTGCTATAGTTACAGTATAGTATAGGTATATAGTTTAAACTTCACTCTAGATATTTAGCATATTTATATTAAATGGAATAATGTTATTTATCTATGTGACATTTAAGTAGCTCTTGTATCAAAGTTGAAAGAAAATCCTCAACATGACATCACGCCTGAAATACAAATCTAGTATTTAATTCACTTTGGTGGAATTTGCTCACCAACTAATACTACTAGATTGACAATATCTTTATTTTAAAATTAGGTTTAATGACAGAGGACTTAACCTTTCACTAGGAGTTTTGGTTGTAGCAGACACTGCCGCTTCAGAGCACTCACTTATCTAGGGGAACAGGGTTTGATGGCGGTTGAGTAATGATCCTGACGTTTCACAGAAAATAGATATCATGTCCTCTCAACCCCAAATTGATAAATCCAGATGATGTGTAACACGCTACATTACAATTTTACCATGAAAACAAATCATCCACTTTTTAGAGAGATATTCATTTCTCCACCTTGTTGGATCGTTGTTATGGAAAAGGTTATGAAATCATTCTGGTTCACAATAAAATGTGAAAAGAAAGGGGAATATTTTAAGGCAACAAATGTGAACAGCCCAGAACACATAACAGCATGGCAATGAGTCAAGAAAACACAGATGGAAAAAAGTCAATCGGTATATGCCTTAGTGTGATCTCCTGTGTTCTCCTGTATTTTTTACTCTTTAAAAGTCCTTCACAGTGTAGTGCCTTGAGCATGCACACATGCGGTGCCACTATGATTCACATTATAGCTACCTGTGGCGATGATTCTAATCAAAAGCTGAAGTGCACCCCGGCAAATAATCTGAAGAGGCCTGACAGCCAAAGAAGAGATCTTCACAAAGTACAGCTGTGGAAGAGCGGGCAAGATTACGCTGTATTGCTTACAGTTCTGACAAGAAATGCCTGCATAACTACTGTTTCCCCTTTGGACAAAACACATACAGCAGCAAGAGCACAAACATGACGAGAAATACGGTTCAAATCAACAAATACTCTAAATATTAAAACACAAACAACAAAATGTGCAAGAGAGAAAACACAGGAGAAAGCTGTGATTTGGCCACACTAGTGGTGTGGCTCTATGGATGGCAATGTCACTGCTGTTAGTACAGTCTGAAACTTCGGTGATTCCCTGGATGATCTTTTATTTAGTGCTACAAATAAAAATGTAGCAGGAAGGATTTAAGAGGTTTATATATGTTTTGTGTTATAAATTCCAGCTGATCACAGTTGCTCTTATTCATGAAGTAAAAAACAGCCTTTCACTGCATGGAGTGAACGGTTGATGAAAAAATTGTATAGCAAAATGCGTAGTATACAAGCAATACAACAGACTTGTTCACTACTCAGGCTGTGAACAGAGTAACTTCTATGAATTTTGTGGCAGGGCATATTTTCCTGTTGAGAAAAGGCCTTTCCATTGTATGAGTTATTTTAGACACCAGTGAGTCACAAATGCATCAATTTTCACAGCTGATAACCAGTAGCTTGAGCTTATAGAGGATGATGCCACAGATGCTTTTCAAAAACAGCAGAGGGAAAGACATACGGATAGATTTTAGTCTACAGGCTGCACAATATTGACAAATATGAAAACATGCATCCAACAAAAACTCATCTTGTTTCCTAATTTGTATGTCTGAAGAAAGACATTTCCCCAGATACCAATCTAATACCAATGGCAAGAGCCCAGAATGCAAAGCAGACAAAACAGAAGAAGAGTGAGACTAAAAATTGAAAGTGTGATCAATCTGCAGGATTGAGTCTGACCTTCTCCTGGTTGAAGGAGTCCATCCTTCTCATGGCCGTATCTAAAGCAGTCATGGACTCCAGGAACGCCTGGTCCTGCTCACACAGCGGGTTGCTCAGCAGGTCTGCAGAGATCTTCACCGCTGCTTTGGACATTGCTGTGACACACAAGAAGTAGAGAATATTGTTGAAACATTGTTAAACTATGTAAAACAACAATCACGTGTATTACGGCCCACAAAATTGGATGTCCCCATCTACACTTCTAGATGAACACATTATAATGCAATTCAACGCCAGATTTATTTCATTTTTCTTGAAACATGGGAACAGGATTATACTAAAGTTCAGCATTTAATCTCTGTGTTTGTGTGTTTGGTAGGGTCTCCAAAAGAAAGCTTTTGGGAAAGAACTGAAGAGCAAAAGTCGAATGGCACAGCGCTGCCCCCATTGTAAAAATCTGAGGGGGTCGTCGGGCTGGCTGCCGTGTTGAATATTCACCAGAGCACCAAGAATCTTTGCAATGTTTCTACACTGACAGCACAAATTACTGTTAATCTGCACTCATGCCATTTTATTTAGACACAGAGCACACATCAGATTATGGCTTCACTGTCAAAATAAATGAGCTGCGCTGAGGAGACACATGCTGACAGGAGAGGCTGTGGTGAAAATGGGCTTCATCGGGATCTGGAACACTCACTGGTCTCTTTTCACACTCCCTTGGGATTTTCTCTAGACCAATCAATTACCTAGGTGTAGCATTTCTGCATTTCTCTCCATTTGACAAGTAACAAATTGCTTGATTTGACCTTGACTGAGAGAAAAAAGTTGATTATAGGGGTCATGGAAATCAAAAGGTGATCCGAGGGTAGTGATTTATTAGTCTACTCACTGATGCTCATGTCCCTTGTAATCACCTGGAGCTGAAACAGCATGAACAATTCCTCAGTATGATAGCACATTTATCCCTGCCACTTTCTTCGCCTCCTGTTACTTAGCCTAATTGAAACTGTGAACTAGAGAAGCCCTTAAAAGATATTATCGTCCCTCACCAGCTAATTGTCAGTAAGTTCAAGTAGAGCTCTGCATATCACCACCCTTGACTTGATAAATGATGGTCGATATAGAAAGCAGTATATATAATACAGTGCTGACATGCGGAGTAGGTCCAGTTCTTTGTTTGGTAGCACTTGGTGGAGACGGAACCTGTGCAACAGATGGAATCCATTAACGATAATGAGGGCCTGACGGCTATGACACTTTGATGATGCAGACATCCATATTCCAGAGCACAAAGGAGAGGAAATGAAGAAGCCTCTCACTCCTCCATCCATCCCAACTCCTCCACCCCCACAACTGACTACTTACCACAGGCCATGTCTGCTGCTACTTCCCAAATACATAACTCCAAAATCAACAAATAAGCAAGTGAAAAGTAAACATGCTTTTTTGTGGCTGACAAACATGTGAATAAATGGAATCAGTGAGGGTAGACAAATTGAGCCATAAGTGAACACTGCGCAAAACAATACACTCATAAATCCAAAACACACACACTATGATAGCCTGGAAAAACCTATAAAAGATTAAGGCGGAGGCCCGCACTCTCTCGTCTCATTTGTTGAGTCGTTCAGAGAGTTGACGCACCACCAAACAAACCAAGACAACCAAACGTCTTTCTAGCCCCGAAAAACCTGCCGAGCAACATCAAGTATGTTGGTGAACAAGTGGAGATCAATAGCACCCCAGGCGGTAACACACATGTTGGTGTCAGAACACACCTAAATCAGCCTCAGTGCTTTTCTTCATGTCCTTGTGAAGCTTTTTCGTCTGATCCTCCAGCCTGCAAGACAAGAAGAAGAATGATTATCAGCCACCTTCTCGTCCAGTAATACAGTAAGGCATCAGTAACTCTGACAACAATGGAAAATAGGGGATGAACATGTATAACAAATAATGAAAAGGAATGGGAATATGGTGAAAAAATGCCATCCACACCCATATCATAACTACACTCATCGGCCACTTTATTAGGTACATCTTGCTAGTATCAGGTTGGACCCCCTTTTGCCTTCAGAACTGCCTTAATTCTTTGTGGCACAGATTGAGGTATCTGGTAACTGGCGAGGCCATTTGAGTACAGTGAACTCATTGTCATGTTTAAGAAACCAGTTTGAGGTTATTTGAGCTTTGTGACATGGCGCCTTATCCTGCTAGAAGTAGCCATTAGAAGATGGGTACACTGTGGTCATAAGGGATTGTGACGCCCCTCCCACTGTTTTGGAGCCTGCCTTCTGGACATTGGCTGACAGTGGAGGGTCGCAAGTGTAATATGGTTCTCCTGGGCCAGCTGAGCCATAAAAGTGGGCCCATGTGGTCACTCTTTCTCTCCCTTCCTCCTGCCAACATCCACCCTGCATCATCTTCTTTTGGTTTTACACTTTGTTCTAAACACCTTGTTTTGTTAGATTTAGTTTTAATATTATATTTGTTTTAAGTATACACTTGCATGGACTCCCTCCTTGTCACTTTCCTAAGCAAGTTTGTGATGTGAGGGATGGACATGGTCAGCAACAATACTCAGGTAGGCTGTAGTGTTTAAACAATGCTCAGTTGGTACTAGGGGGCCCAAAGTGTGCCAAGAAAATATCCCCACACCATTACACAACCACCACCAGCCTGAACCATTGATACAAGGCAGGATGGAGCCATGCCATGCAGAAATTGAGACTCATCAGACCAGGCAATGTTTTTCCCTATCTTCTATTGTTCAATTTTGGTGAGCCCAATGCGAAATGTAGCCTCAGTCTCTTGTTCTTAGCTGAAAAAAGTGGCGCCCAGTGTGGTCTTCTGCTGCTGTAGCCCATCTACTTCAAGGTTCAACTAGTTGTGTGTTCAGAGATGCTCATTCTGCACACCTTTGTTGTAACGAGTGGTCATTTGAGTTACTGTTGCCTTTCTATCAGCTCGAAGCAGTCTGGCCATTCTCCTCTGACCTCTGCCGTCAACAAGGCATTTCCGTCCAGAGAACTGCCGCTCACTTGATATTTCCCCTTTTTCAGATCATTCTTTGTAAACCCCAGAGATGGTTGTGCGTGAAAATCCAATTAGATCAGCAGTTTCTGAAATACTCAAACCAGCCCGTCTGGCACCAACAACCATGCCACATTCAAAGTCACTTAAATCAGCTTTCTTCCCCATTTTGATACTTGGTTTGAACTTCAGAAGATCGTCTTGACCATGTCTACATGCCTAAATGCATTGAGTTGCTGCTACAAGATTGGCTGATTAGATATTTGCGTTAAAAAGCAGTTGAACAGGTGTACCTAATAAAGTAGCTGGTGAGTATAATAATAATCTATATATAATTCATAATATATTCCATTCACTCAAGAGGGGCTGACATGGACAAAGAAAACGCCCAAAGAAAAACCCAGAAAAGGAAATTAGTATATAAGAAAACATGGTTCAAGAAGGAATTACACATTTCATTGATTCCACATAAAATGTTATTATAACATCCGTTAGCTAATTAACAATACAGGGAATCCTTCTTGTTACTGTCAACTACATTTGCGCTCAAAAGCATTAATGTCTTCAATCATTCCACTGCACATACTCCATTGATGGGTGTTAAAAATGGCAATTACCAGACTATGGAGGCTGAAAACACATGCCATTCATTATATCAATTAAGGAAAATGAGGGGTTTAGAATCTCCCCTGAGACCACTGTCATATCACTTCTCCTGGTTTGATGAAAAAGAGAACATGGTGGGGTTTCATTTCCATCTTTGCTTTGAGAGCCTATACTATCTACAAAGACAGGACTTCTGTGGGGGCACAATGGATACTGGACACAAGACGTAAATACATGAGTAACACAAATATGGCTGTTTGAGCCAATGCAAACTGCAAACCAAAAATGGAATTCAGATGCCTCCAAATACAAAATACCGGGTTTTGACAGTATTTTTTTAATTGTTCAGCAGTCAGGAAACAAGAATTGTATAGGCTTTTGTAGAATACACACAGATGTATGAACCAAACAAGAATGTGCCTGGTTTTCTTTTTCCCCCAACACTGTTTGTTAACACTTCATTATTGATAGATATGTCAATTATTTTCTCAATTAACTGATTAGTTGTTTGGTCTATAAATGTCCAAAAATTGTGAACAATGTTAATTACAGTTTTAGATATTTAGATTACTATCATAGAGGCTAAATAAACCAGAAAATAATTTTGTTTGAGAAGCTGGAATCTGGAAAAAAATTACTCAAAACAATTAATCGATAATTAAAATAGTTGGTGATTAATTTTCTGACAATCAACTAATCGATTAAATCAACTAATCGTTTAATTTTCAAATTTCTGAAACCCATACAATACAATCCAGCCATTTCATACATTTGGTTACAAATGTGCACTTATGTTGAAACAGCATATGGTGTCAAACAGCACAAGAACTTGTTAGCCCCAGTCAGATTGCACTTGATTAGAAAGGATGTGTGATTTAACTTTAAGGATGCAGGGTTTGAGGGTAGTCAAAAATTATTAATTATTTCCAATCATAACTTGTCTTCTACATGCTTTTGTTTGTCTTGACGTATTTTAGGATTTTACACAGAATCGCCACAGACCAGATGGAGGTTGTTCCAAAAATGCCATTTAGAGTAAATGATGTAACTCCATCCTTTATTGTTCACACCACAGGAAGAAACATTCTGTCAGAACAATCTCCACAGCAACTTCTTCTGTCCCTCTCACCAATTATATATAACTGGGTCTCATAAGCTATGTCAACCTTCCTCTTAAGTAATCAAAATCTACATTTCAGATATTTAGAAATGGCCTTTCCTTGCTGCAGCAAATGCTACTCACATTATAGTCAATATTATTTGCAATACTTCAGGCAGGATTTATTATCTATTAATTCAAGAGCTTCATCTTGTTTCTGTAATATAGACTGCCTAAGTAAATACATTTTAGGGTACATGAAGACCAGAGATAATTAATGTACTGTGAGATTTGCCACACAAACATAAGAGTTCAGTCCACTGTCACATCAGACACAAAAACACAATTATCCTGTTTTGTTGAGAACATATAACAAGTCTATTTCAGACAATGTATTCCATGCAGCCATCATGTAACAATCATGTTTTCAGTCATACCTGCAAACTTAAAATTGTGTCTGAAATTTTAAAAAACATCTGGAAATACTGATATATGGTCAGACTATCATCTCTCTTTGTGATGGCAGCAAGAAGACACAGTTGAGCAACTTCAGAAGTAGACTTTGCTTTGAATGTGATTCTGATGTCAGTGGATTCAATGGAGGGCATAATGTAAAACATTATTACAGTATAGAGAAAAGAAAGGGAAAATAACAGTATAATAGCAACATCCTACCCATCATGGAGATTGGGTAGCATGACAGTGGGTGAGATACTCTCACTATGTAAACAAACTAGCATGCTCCGAGACCAAAGCTTGTATGCTCAAGATGTGTTCATGCAATGCTTGTTTGTGCATGTGAAACTCTGGTTCCAGTACTTTAGAATGTGTTGCACAATGCCGCTGCATCTTCACTACTCTGTCAGCACTGACAGTGACAGAGTCATTCTGGATGAGTGCCAGGTGAGCCCTGGAGTCTCTTTCCAAAAGGTGCTAATAGAGTGGCCTTGTGGAACAGCTGCTGCTCCTTGCTCCAGTGCCCCAATGTTGGGCCTGTGCAGCCATAACCATCAAGTCACATCGCCTATTGAAATGTAGAAAGACCTTACTGTATTTTATATGACTACCACACACAAACACTGTGTATGACACCAGATAATGAACAAGCATCTATGGAAGCAAATAATGGCCATAAAGGTTAGTGTCTTATGAGCAACTGAATACCTAATTGTGAAACTTTATGAAGACTGAATACTTTAAATTGAAATCTAAATACCTCAGAATTTATAGCAGTGAAGCATTTTATTTTTAAACCCATGTACCTGAATATTAGTACAGTTTAAAATAATGAGCAGGGTATACTAGTCCCCCTCAAGGTTACACAGGGGGAAATTAAGGGACAGTCTGAATTGCTGGAGGTGTGGGGGAGTATTGGTACACTCCTCCATATGTTGTGGTCCTGCCTGTTTGTACAAATATTGTGGTCAGAGCAGATCCTTCTGGTCAGATCATGAGAAAATCAAACTGATCCTTAAATTAGACATCACATTCTGCCCAAGACTGTTTGTTCTGGGTGATCCTCTCCCCCTAAAAGCCGTCTTTGCAGTGCAGGCGGACTGGGTCCAGACTTCCCTTATGCTGGGGAGAAAGTTCATAGTCACAGAATGGAAGGCGACCAACCTACCACCAACCAGGGTGCGGTTCTCTCAGATGGGTATTGTGGCAGCCCATGATTGTTTCTCTTTTAGACTGATCAACCAGGTGGAGAAATATTATACTTAGTAGGCGAATTACATCTCCTTCATTAAAAGGACCCCGAGACCTCTGCATACATGATAAAACATCAGCTCAAATCCCTAAGAGTCATATAGACCTGTGGCACTCAATAACCTACTCCATCTGCCAGTGAAGTATTTTGTCTATGTGCTGTGTTTACTAAGTTATTTATTTTCTATTAAGTTGAATTTTCTTTTTCTCAGTCTCAGTCTCAGTGGTGTCTTCTGCTCAGCCATACAATTGTGTGATCTTGTTTCTTTTCTATGTGTCATGTCTCTTAGCTCTTACACTGCCATATTATGTATCTGATGTGTTGTCTTGCCCTGTTGAAAAGAAATCCATGTATCTGAATTTATGTGTCCTAAACCTCCCCTTTTTCCTATCTATAAATACCTTTATTTGTAAATTTACAGATTACGTTACAAAAAGCCGCGTTTGGGACTGGACCATCCACTATGTAATATTCCCCCACTGTATGGGAAGACATCATATCCTGGATACTATAGCAGAGTTAAGGTGGATATTAGCGGATCTGCCCTGGTCCGTATTGGATGTGGGGAAGTTTACACTACAGCAAGCCCAGCAAACATTATCCAATATGGCGTTACATTAGTCAAACTCAAGGGTCAGTCCTCATCTTCATAGTATTTTCTCTTGTTAAAGTGACATAAATACTGCATGCAAATACACATTAAAGCATATCTATAACCTCAGTTTTGCTTGCCAAGTATATTTTTTCTATAGTAAACATCCAAACATGGCTATGATAGACTGAAATAACATTTATCATTTTCCTTATCATACTTTGCTATATTACTAAAGCTATGTAGCTATCCTTCAATACAAGAAGAATGCTGCTCCTTTATTTCTATATCTTCTTCAAATATCAACTGCTGAGCACATTGCCCTTTTTTTAGTTTTAGTCAGTCTTTTACCATATCATGTATGTAGCCATCAACTGCGTATTTAAGACTCTTTCACACAGCTTTAGTTTTAAATAGTTTTAAATTCCATCCTGACTCTATTGCTTGTCCTTGGTATATTAGATGTTCAGATTTAAATCTTTCATCTTGAATTTTAGTGTGAATTTGAACAATGAGATTGTTTGACCTTACTATATTTTTTAGATCTAAATTAATCTCATTAAATTAGAGCAATTTGAATATAGATTGTGAATACTGAGTAGTTGGATTTTCCATCTGAATTTGTAAAACCTAAAAAATATATACACTGGAAAATACGTTTGAAATTTTTAAAGAGGGGCATCCAGACCACAAACAGACATGGCCAAAATAATTGGTACCCTTGCATTTTATTAAAGTAATGCACTATTCGCCCTGAACAGTGTTCAATTAAAAGATCTTTTATTATCAATGCATGTTAATGTTTAGTTTGCAGTATAACAAAACAAAAAAGTTGTGAAAATAAATGAATTCATGCAAGACATTCTAAAATAGCCTGGACAAAATTATTGGCACCCTTTAGAAGTTATAAGAAATAATTGATTTGTACTGATACTTTAAGCAGATTATTGTGCTTTAATTAGTATCACAGGTGTTTTCGATCTTATAATCACTCATGCAGCCAGTTTAAAAGGAGAAAATTACTCACTCTGCTGTTTTGTGCCACTGTGTGCATCACAATGAACATGGAAAACAGAAGGAAAACTAGAGAGTGGTCTGGAGAGATCAGAAAAAAGGTAATAGCCAAGCATGGTCAACATAAAGGTTACGAGACCATCTCCAAAGAGCTTGATGCTCCTGTGACCACTGTTGCCAATATTATTAAGAAGTTTAAGGCCCATGGAACTGTAGCCAACATCTCTGTATGCAGTCGCAAGAACTCATTGCCTGAGATTGAACAGAAGGATTGCTCGAATGGTCGAGAAAGAACCAAGGAAAACTTCAATACAGATCCAAGCTGATCTTCAAGCTCAAGGTACAATAGTTTAAAGTCGCACCATCCATCGCTGTCTGAATGAAAATGGGCTCCATGGTAGAAAACCCAGGAAGACCCAACTTCTAAGAGGGAGACACAAAAAAGCCAGACTGGACTTTGCCAAAATGTATGTTTACAAGCCACAGTCCTTCTGGGAGAATGTGCTTTGGACAGATGAAACAAAATTTTTGGTAAATCACACCAACCCTATGTTTACAGAAGAAAAAAAATGAAGTCTTCAAAGAAAAGAACACCATGCCTACCATGAAACATGGAGGAGGCTCAGTGATGTTTTGGGGTTGCTTTGCTGCCTCAGGCAGTGTGTGCCTTGAATCTGTGCAAGGCACAATGAAATCAGAGGACTATCAAGGCATTTTGGAGCGAAACATACAGCCCAGTGTCAGAAAGCTGTGTCTTAGTTGCAGGTCACGGGTCTTCCAGCAGGATAATGACCCCAAACATAAATCAAAAAACACCCAAGAGTGAATGAGAAGAAAAAACTGCTATGAGTCCTGATCTGAATCCCATTGAACATCTGTGGAAAATGCTGAAACTAGCAGTTGGGAGACAACACCCATCAAACCTGAGAGAACAGAGCAGTTTGCTCAAGAAGGGTGGGCCAAACTACCAGTGGAAAAGTGTAGAAACCTCATTCAGAGTTACAGAAAGTGCTTGATTGCAGTCATTGCCTCTAAAGGCTTTGCTACAAAATATTAAGGGTATGTTCATTTTTCATTTGTTTTATTTTAAATAATATGTTAAGTTGCAAATCAAAAGCAAAGTTTCAGTTATATTCAATGTGAGATAAAGAATGATGGATACCATATACTAGACAGTTTCAACTTAATACAGAGAAAATTGAGTTCTTTGTAACAAGATGGAAGGGTACCAATATTTTTGGCCATGTCCGTAAACTAAATCTTTCAGTGGTATTTAAATTTCAGCATTAAAATTTCAGGGGTGATGAAATTTCACAATTAATTATTCAACTGCTTAGAAGATTAAAATATTTATGGCCATTATTTACGTTTGACTAGTCACACCAGACTTTTCTTTTTGGGGAGGTAACCCAAAGGTCAGTGGTCATTGCCACTCACACAAAAACCAGGTCAGCAACTGTAGTTCAGTAGACATCACCGCTAAAAGCCAAAAGAATCCTATCAGACCTTGTGTACATGAATTTCAATACATTAAATTTATTTATTACAATATTTACACTAGAAATTCAACTTGGCATGCGTGCATCAAACAGAATTATTCATGCCAAATACCATGTAATTTTCTCACACCCTTGCTAAAACATATTGATCTTGAAAAGTTGGTTGACATATATCGACTGACATTAGCTATCCTATCACTATCGGCACATATGTCGGCCAATAAATAACAAGAGATTGCAGTTAAGGAATACTGACGATACGTTTGAGATCATTTTAAAACAGTGTCGCTGTTACATAGTTTGCCCCCAAGTATCGGCCTCAAAAATCCAGTATTGGTCGGGCTCAAGTTTAGCTCTGAGAAACATGCTGCTGTGTGCACAGCAGTTATATTTGTTTCAAATTTTAATATTAATAACACCACAAAAAATTGCAAGACAAATTACACAACACATTGGCCAGACGAGAATGCAGAAACAGGAATCATAGTGAAGTCCTACGAAGTATATTTAGGCTGCAGATCCACCATGATGCGCCGATATGGATCTCTTGGGTGGAGACTCTAAATGTCTGTACATGCCTACTGCTCTGACTCATCTATAAGGTCTAATAGCACCACACCTTTCTGATAAAGGGCCCTCCTACTCAACAAAACCTGAGAGTAAAATTGAGCTCCCACTCATTCTGCATAGCCCTCGGGGAGTTTCTTTAACCTTAGCCTCACAGCAAGAGAAAGCCCAGATGCAATGAGCTTTCAGGTCTTGGGTGCTTATGTGGTCTGAAACCCCTTTCTGCTTTGTTTCAAAGAAACACTGACTGTATGTTACTCAATTCAAAATAGGTTGATTAAACAATAGCTGTTAACAGTTTCTAAATTCATCAGGGTTACTTATAGAAATGCCATCAGTGTTTACAACCAAAAATCAACGAAATGCTTCAACATTTGAGCTTTTCTGAATTTATGAACACTAATGATGTGTTTACAAGAAATTTCATAAGATTATAAATTTTGTCTTGAACCTAAATTCAGAGGTTGAGGGTAATACACTGTATTTCTAATGGAAAGTAAACTGTCTCTCCCAATGTCTAATTTCAGACAATAACTCAATAACTCAAACGTGGATCCTTTCACAATTCAAAGTTGAAAAAAAAAGTGACCAAACATGGCAGGGGTTGGCAAACTGTGTGGGACAAAGAAACTGTATGACTGTATACTGAGGAAAGTGTGAGTTTCTCAAAGTGCTTTGTAAACATGTGAAGCCAAAATACCTACATGTTAATTCAAAATGTACATTAATTAAAAAATGCATAACTATCTAAATTTGGATATTCATACATAAGATATCTTCCAATGTTTTCAGATCTACATCATTTATATTACCATGTGGGTGGTGCATAGACTTACCTCTTTGAGAGGGAGGGGAAAATATCCAACATAACTCCCCATTATACTGTATATTGTTCGGGGAAAAGTTAACTTAACAGCTGTTAAAAAGTATTTATACATGAGAAGTGAGTTCAGAGCAATTTTCTGCTACTACAGTTTGTTTTAATAATGTTTGAGATCCTATTTTACTGACATCGTTTTGACCAAGATATTTGAACTATAATTTTTTCATTTCAACACAAGGGAACCTCTGACGGGTGACTGGGTTTAAGATTTTCAACAGTACTTCCTGAAAAAGAAAATGTATTATGTGGGCACAGATATATAGTGGGAGAAATGACCTTTCAACAAACATAAGGCACCAGGGTTAGGGTAGGTTTTTAATCCATTTGAACTCTTAGAATCAAAAACTATCCAAAGACATATGAATACCACATACAGGAACCTCAATAATTGCCTACCTTAATATTGACCCTGGTTCAAAATGCAAACTTACTTTTGGAGCTTGTCATATTCTCGCTCGAAGTCTCTTTCAACCTAAAAAAAGAACACATTTCATGTAAAATTCAGGTATTTCATTATTTAACATGTGTGTTCATTTCTTTCTGTTCTTTAATCAAAGCAAACTGTTAATCACAAGGTATGAACACAAAATTACTTAGCCCTATTCGACCACACAGTCCGAGAATATACAAGTCCCAGCAACTAAGTCAGGAACGCATTTGGGGGCTAAACTCCTAATTACATTTCTACATAATCTGAAGAATGATGACGTTTGGTAAATTGAAAAGTGACCAGTGGTTTGAGACTTAATACATACTTGCAACAACTGGTGCTTGTTTGTGGTCTGAACAGTTCCTGGAGCTTGTAAATCTTCATTACATTAAAATGTTTCTATTATTATTATTACTACATTAACAGGACCTTGGATTCTGCAGTTCAAATTATGGTAAAATACTTCAGTACATCAAGTTTCCAAGGTTGAAAAGGGATAATACAGCTTGTCCAACCATGTCTCTAAAACATGCCAAGCAGTTTACAGAGGCAGCATGGGTTCCTGTCTTGTGGTCCTGTGGGCCCCTGGACATAAACACAGTGGCCAAAACAACGAGGGAGGCAGTTGACACTTTGTCACTAGTGGATCATCTAACTGGGCTGCCTTTAACCCACTCCCTGGTTTTTGCCTAGGATGGTACAGGAAGCTGGAAAGCCAGTCTGACAGTGACTACTGGGCCACAGACCCATTACAGTGGAAGTGGTTTTCAACGGTAAGGAGAACACCCACTCACTGTCACTTCAAGGTAACCACCTCTGCCCCCTTGCATGGCTCAGACAAATTGGCATCCATAAAGTCTTTCCACTGTGGCACATTGAGGACATTATTTAGACATATTTATATTTTATATACCGTTTGAGAAGCTCTACCACTAGAGCTAAACATTTATAACACTACTTTAAAGCAAGTTTTATTTTTACATGTACCTTGATTACATTTTCTGCACTAAGCCGAGTGACGACTGAATTGAGTGAACCTTTGTTCGAGTGACTTACAGTTTTAGAAACAATCTGCTTCTTTGGCTGCCCAATCTTGAAGGGAATCCTGAAATGACACACACAAAAAAAAACAAAGTTGACAGATATAAGCAACTGCATACCTAGAAGGCGGAATTACTGAGTCATCAGTTGTATGATGGGTAACTAGAGGTTGGTTCAAGTCTAAAAGGTGAACATGCTCCTCTTTCAGATCCCTGACATGGACAATCTGAAGCTGTTAATCCCTGCTGCTCTCAAGTGTGCACTCAAAGCCATGTACATTAACTTCATGTCAAAACTAAACACATCTGGCTCCCATTGCAGGCAGATCACTAAACAGAAGCGGTTGTCCCCTCTTCTCTGTGTGGCTTTATGGCATGACCCCATCTGGCAATCAAACACAGATGCACAAGTTATACTGTACCATCAGAAAAATGGCGAGCCTATTTCACCTTTTATATTCAAAAACATGTTAATATGATGGGACTCAACAACTGCAGTAGTTGTACATATGTTTTAGAATGAAATACAAACTTTTCTACACTCTTGAAAGAAAAACACACCGAGATCCTCACTATAGTTTTGGTAGAAGAAAAAGAACATATTTCCTTCTTAGTTAAAACACAATCTTTTATCCCCTTTTTCAAAACCTTGCTTGTGCCTTAATAAGTTGGCTGCCGAGCATCAGAGTGCTTTGGGAATCCATAAGACAGAAAACACTGCCTTTCCAATGCATTTGGCTGTACCTTGTCTTGATGTGACACTAATAGCCTGAAATCTACGCTATATGATGGACAGTTGCTGCTGACAGGCAGGGTGAGGCAGCAGCTGCGTCAAAAGAAAGGTGTGTAGACTAATGAGATGGAAAAGAGAGGGTGTGATGTAGGGCCTCATTGTGCAACCAGGGAACGCTACTGATGTGTGGGGGGGATCCTTTTGATGACAGCTCAATCACAAAACTCAACATGGTCAAAAAGGAGGATTAAGTAAAAAATACATATAAAAAAATACAGAGAGAGAGAGCGAGCGAGATAGAGAAAGAGAGAGAACAAATTTCACTCATGGCTCAAGTATCAATATTTTCAAGATTTATGAAGACACTTAATTCTTCAGAATCATCAAATCTGTGAAGCCTAAAAGCATTTTGTTGCTTTTGGCTCAGGAAAGTAGTTTCACCCACTATGTCATCATCTGCGTGAGCCAACACGGAAAATACCCACAGAAATTACTCAGCTCTGTTTTAGGTGACTCACAGTTCTCGGATTACCTGATCAAGATAAACATTAAGATCACACTACGTACTATACAATATGCACATACTGTAAAGTAGCTGTGTTTGAAATTGTGTGGAATCCCTTTCCCTAAAATATGACAACAGCATAATTTAAACGAGTTCTTTGAATGTAAACTCGAAGCCCCCTCCAGTGTATTTTGGCATTTTTAAGATATTTCATATTTTTCATTTCTTGACAATATTGATTAGCCACACTGTTCACCAAATATTTTTTGACAAATAACTTAATTTTGTGCTCAAAGTTAAAAAATTTAAGCTGTTGCTAAAACAGAACAATCCCTTTGTTTTTGTGAGCATCACATAGGCCAGTGATACAGTATCAGGCGCCTGTGTTTCCAACAAAATACAAGTTTTGTTCATTTTGTTCAAAGTGTCATCAATTCAGTGTCAACCTCCAAAAGCAAACTCAGTTTTTACAATGAGATTTAAGTCTGGAAACATCCACTTAACAATTCATTCAGCCAAGTCTGACACGGACCAACCAATCACCAAAGGTTTATGAGTTGCACACTAGTTTCTAAGGTTAAGTACATTAACTCTTTCAGCCAGTGAGCGCCTACTTGTTGTGACCACTGTTCCACTTTGCTAATGCAGTATTACTGCTAATGCAGTATTCCTGTGTTTGGCTTATGCCCTCATGATTTTCCAGTATTTGTGAATAATAAATCCGCAGTTAAGGCAGAGACTAAAACTACACACAGCTACACAAGTGACTTGTATATACTAATAGGTACAATGCATCTTTCTACTAGAATAAACTGAAACACAAATTGAAGACTCATTCCTCCGAGGGACTTTTAAGTTCTTCTTGCTTATATTTTAATAGCTGTGAATATTTAATTAGCGTGTCTGTGTGGGATGATTTCTTTGTGTAATATTGAATAAAGCTTAACTAAAAATATATGCAATATCAATGTGTGTCTGTAGTAAGAATTAACTATTTTATAACTGAATTTTAAGAGAACATTAGACAACTCATAAATAAAAAGAAGCCACAGAGTGTTTGCACAGTAATGTCATAACAGTGCTAAAAGACAGCCAATATGGTTGTATTTTAAAGAAACCGACAGGTATGATGTAATTTTTTTATTTTGCCTTTAAATTTCTTTTTTAAATGGATAGCACAAGCCTCCAATGTGATTTTGCATTAGTTTTAGGTTGGACAATTTTTTTTTGGTTTTCTACCAACATTGCACAACATTTACCAACAGCTTTTGATGTTTGTTCCCATTTGATGGGTGTGTCGGGGAGAAAATCATGACACCCATTGCAAAAACCCACGGGAAGAGTTGAGTATAAACATTACAGTCTTCCAAACTGCCGTCAATGCACCATGAATGTATGTATTCAAATATTTGCTTTCAATGTTCTCTTTTACCACCCGTTTTGGCATAGCTGACCACGACAGGATTTGCCAGGAGTTCAAGTGAAACTATATTAGGATGGATTTTCCCTTTAAATGTACCAAATTCTATATTTGCTTAGAAAAAAAATGAAGAGAGTCTTTAATGTTATAGATTCAGAGTATAGCCATTTCTACAAAGAGACAAAGGAAAGTGGTCACTATCTTTAACTGCCTGTGAGAATTGGCAAACACACCGAGTGAAGTGTGCTCAGGAGAGAGAGGGAAAATAAAGCAGGCAACCAGAGGGAGAGAATGAGAAAGAGGGAGGATGGTAGTCACTGTGAGAATCATTTCCAACGTTTCTTCACACAGCAATATTTCTGTAGGGGCTGTCACATTTAGAAACACTGGTGCGTCAGGTCCTGTGAACCCAGATATAGTGGCTAACATGGCAGAGGCCCGGCAACAGCAAGACAGCTGAAGACAGAAAACTTATGTGTTACACCAAAATAAATCTAAGCCCAGTAATGGTTCAGCTGAATATTGGCTTCAATGGTTTGGTATATTTAGTGCTAAATTCTTTGGACTATTTGATAACTAACATTATCACCACATTATTAAACTTTTGGTACATGCTATAGTACTTGAATCAAAGGACTCACTTAACTGATACTCACACAACTTAATTCTAACCAATAATTCAAGAAATATGTGAATAAGATAGTAAATCTTAAAGTTTCTGGCCCAGATGCTTTAAAAACTGCCCTGTGACATATTGCTGTCATTATCAGCAAGCTTGCATTTACAAGTTTGCAGTAATAGGCTACACGTCACTACCATCCAGTAAGCACGTAGGCATGAACAAAGACATAACAGTCTTCTCTATCCGGGACACATTATGCATCGACTGGAAGAACCAATGGCTTTTCACCAAACTGCAAATGTGTACGCCATTAGAGGGACTGTGCATCACTCGACCTTGGATATTCCATGGAGCACAGAGCGCCGGTTGAAGATGTTGGGAAGTGGAATTGTTCTGACGATGACCCCAAAGTCAAACCCCTCACGTCATAGAAGCAAGTGTGCAGGCCATGCTGGAATGCATCAGTCAGCATAGTCCATAAAGGACTCTTTTCACTGTTCATGCACCCCACTCTTGACCTTGTGTTTGGCGGTGCGTGCTGGTAGAAGCGTCGCTTGCCAGCTATTGACTATCTGACTGAACTGAATGACGCCGTCTTGCGCGCTTGATAACCATCTTCTCTGAAAATGACACTAACAATTGGTAATGTATTATAAAGAGAGTTAACGTACATACACGTCACATACATACTGAAAGGGTTTGTTATAATATAAGTTAGTTTCTACTCATTTCTTCTTAAACTCTATTCATGAATTGTGAGAAACAAGTAGGCATGTCCAGACCAGGTTTTTTTTGGCCCTGATCCTAATCAGAGTTCTTTAACACTGGGTATCTGCCCACAGCAAGTCCAACCTGATGATAATATGGTCTGTCTACCTAAATATTGATTAAACATGTATCTGATACACTGAAATAAGAGGTGCTTTTACTTGATTGGGCACACCTTATTTTTCACAAGGTTCTTGAACCAATCACTGGAGGTCCTGGTTCCAGCTATTAACATGCAAATTGCTAATCTTGATATATGAATAAAGTTTAACTTGGAGAATGCCTGAAATTGATAAGACACAATAAACTAAAACGACAACTTCACACTCTGTTGGTGTTTCTCAAGTCAATCACGATAGTATAGTGGTGTTCACAGTGGAGGTTCACCTCTCACAAATGATCTTTGGCTGAGTGCAGACACTGACTTCAGCGAGCAAACAATCTCCTAAAAACAGACGAGTTTTAATTTTGTCCTGTCATGAAGTTACTGCCAGAATTAATTAGCGAAGATTGGTCAGAGGTAAAAGATTAAATAAAAGGTTTGTTAGCGTCAGAGCTTTGCAAATCTGTGTATTTTGACAACCCGGGTGTCAGAACTCAGAGTCTCTCGCTCTGGTGCACCCAAATCATTTTTCAAATTTGCACACAGCAAAACAGTCACCAAACGTCATGCTGAACTTGGTGGATAACTGTTTCCTGGAAAGGAAAACAAATCCTGACATGGAAACATGAGGCAACCTGTTGCTTCATTGGCCAATCGAAGTTGAAAGTAGAATACAACAATATACTAAAGTTGATTTTCCCATTAAATGTATCAAGGCTATATTTTCCTGTGACAAAACCTGAAGAGACACTTACCAACTCAGACTACAGCTATTTCTACAAAGAGCAGGACTGAGAGCTCATAATAATTGATCTTTCAGTTGACATTTCTTCCATTTTTTAATGTGCTAAGGTTTTTGCGGAATTTACTGGTCTTCTGAGAGAACCTGGGCTTGGTCAGGCACCGGTGCTGAGGTAGGCCTGTAAAATCAATTAATACTGTACATTGTGTGTGATATTGGGACATAATTTATACAAACTTAACTTGTCTGGGAGAAGAGTCAAAAATCTGAAATGAACAAAACATATTCTGTTGTGGATGTTGGATGTTGTGAATGTTTTTTTTTTTTCTTGTTGCCATCCGGCTGCTGTTGTTTACTTTTTCAGGGAGGTCACCAGCTGGCTGGAAGATCTCTGATTACAAGACTTGCAGATTCAGCTAATATCTGAGACACATCATCCATGTAGACTAGACCAACTGTTCACACAACCTTTCATCATTCAGTAAACTTAAGTCCACAATAATCTAGTCACTCCACAGACCATTATAAAGAGTCACATCCTCAAAGAGAGACAACTTTGTATGGTTCATTTTGAAAGTATAGGCCTAGGTGTTTAGATCATGCAATAAAAATGAACTTACAATTAGGGCTGCAACTGAAGATTCTTTTTGTCGATTCTTTTCTTGATTAATTGATTAGTTGTTTGGTTTATGAAATGTCAGAAAATGGTGAAATATGTCAATCACTGCTTCCCAAAGCCCAAGATGACATCCTGAAATGTCTTGTTTTGTCCCGACCAACAATCAACAATCCAAAGATATCCACTTTACTATCACAGAAGACTAAAGAAACCAGAAAATGCTCATTTGTATTATGTTATATTCATGTAAGAGGCTGGAACTGAGAATTTTGCTTTTTTTTTTCTTCTAATTTACTAAAATGGATTAATCAATTACCAAAATAGTTGGTGATTAATTTTCTGTTGATCGACTAATCGTTGCAGCTCTACTTACCATGTACATCATTTTCATATTCCCTATTATAATGACCTTAAGCTGTGAAGCTCAAAGATGTACTGACTAAAAGTCAACTCAGGTTTAATTAAGACAAAGACTGAATATGCAGACAATCTCAAGTGTCCAGACCTGTGCTGTTAAGAGATTTCTTTCAAGCTTCAACTGGCCATGTGGATAAATAGGCCTAACTTAAGGTAAATGTTTCCACCACACAACTGTCAAACTTGTATTACACAATCAAAAAAAATAAAATAAATAAACATATGGCTCTCCTACAAAGTTGAAAGTATCTATCCACTGCTCTGTTTGGTGCACATGTGAGGGGCATGAACAGACTGTGACCTGCCCACAAACTCTTCTGTAAATATTATCTACTCGTAACTACTGTACACCACCGACACAACACCATCATAGTACTATCTTGGCTGCACATGAGTACAAAAAGCAACACAAAACAGTTCATTACTGCCAACAATCCCTTTAAATGGCTCCACTATTGACCCCTTGACCCAGATAACTTACATTGAGCTTCCATGCTATGCTTATGGCAAGTTATTTTCTGCCTAATTGTATCCAAAATGATATAATTGGCAACTACACCCTCATATGTAATTAATTTTAGCTTTGCTCGTTAATGCTTCAGCAATTTACGTTAACATAACTGACGTTAGCGTCGACTAGCTTCAAGTTAACATCTTCGCCCGATGTTAACACAGCTGTTTCACAAGACAGACACTGCTTTTGTGCAAACTGTCCCAACAAACTGTTATTTTAATGCGTTAGAAAAGTCACCATGAATGCTTTTATTCGTGAGCTGCGGGTTTAACAAGCTAGCGCTAACTTCTACTTCATACTGTTTTGAGTAGCGCTGCCAGGAAATAGCCGGAGCCCCGGTCGACAGGCGATCTCTCCTAGATCGTTAACAATATATAATTTCGGGTTATATTCTTTGTCTAACACCCCGAATGAACTATGTAACCAAAATACATACCAGCTCATTTTGGGTGAACTTTTATTCCAGTTTCATTGGGTGGTTTTCTTTTCTCCCGAGGACCTCATCCCTTTCTACCAGTCAATAACCGAGCACTAAACAGGAAGTCCGGGACTTAGCCGCTCGCGTTTCCTCTAAGGAAGTTTTATGACAGAAACAAGCAAAATGAAGCAAACATAGTACTATCATCTATTAAAATAATAACACCAGACAGGTAATATGCGTCTGTGTTTTTATATACGTTTATATATAATGCAGGTTAGGCTACATTAATTGATTTAAATGTCAAGTACGTGTTTGTGTGTGTATGTCGGGTGCGCGCGTTGGCGTGCGTGTAAAGACTGAGGTAAACTGAAGGCAAGTGATATTTTTCTTTATTCAAGTACTTACATAGAAATAACAAAACAATTGCATTACAACAAACTGAAGTGCCAGGTAAACAGGGGAGCACATCTCCCCATCACAAGGATATAGTAAAATTCATTTCAATATTCAGCTCATCATAAAAGGACCTTATTATAAGGTAATAAAAACATGAAATAGGCTAAAGACATCCACAACATTTTAAACAAGACCCCCTAAAAAAAAGCCAACAGAACAGTTATCCCAGTGTGTGTTTCCAATTGTCCGTCTTGAATTGTTGTTCGGTTTATCCCATTCCACCCAATGTGTCTTTTATTTTCATGCATAATAAAGAAATGAGCACCACCCACAGCATCTGAGGGCAGCACTTTGGAACATTTCCGTGCACATGCAAACATGAGGATATACTGTAATGATAAGGAAACACAACACAACAGAAAACAGTGAGTATCGACTCCATCTGAACACCACAGTGTTACTGTTGATGACCACAAAATCCCTGAAGCCACCCTGTAGTCCGTAAGATGACATGAGTAGCCTGTAATATCTACACATTATTGAAATCTCTTTCAAAGTGAGTTTTTTTTTCTCCTATAATTATTAATTGTCATGAATGAGTCCAAGCCTATTGCCTTGCCCGAGGCCAACTTCACAGAGACTAAATCAAACAGTTAAACACAAACATTAGCATAAGGCTGCCTTCGACTGCAAGCAGACTGAGGTCACATTTATGATTTGTTGCTCCTGTGGAGTTCTCATCACATATTGTTTTTGATCAGCCAACCCTGCAACCCAGTTTGGCACAAAGATGGCTGCTGATGTTGGCTCAGATCCAACATGGAGCAGAGAAGGAAGATGAGGCAAATTCCAATTTCAGAGCGTTCAGCCGCCCAATTTTTGGACAATTGAACATAAAAATATAAAATGAATTATTCTTGGAGAAACAGTATTAAAAAGGGGACTATTACTTTGCTTGTTTACCAAGTCACTGACATATATCTATAGCATTCACACATTACACAGTAGGATTATTGTTCTGCAGAACATGATGCGGCCTGTATTGTTCTACCACCAAACTATATTGAGGGGGTGGGATGGATTTTTTTTTACAAAATCTCTCTGTCCATTACAAAAATGCCATGAAGTAAAGTGACAAACATAGTCAGATGATATGACCAATGAAATATTGAGTTTGCGAAGTTGTAATTACATGGCTTCATTTAGACATGGAAATAGTTTGGTGTAGTCTCAGCCTCGCTCTGCATCATTCCTTAACACAAAGCAACATAAACACAGTTTTCTCTCAGAGGAGGCCACATTCAATATACTATAATTAAAAACATCCATTCTCACCAGTGAGTGTCAAATCAAGAGCACACAAGAGCATAATTTTTGGTCAAATAAATTCTAAATGATCCAGAGTCTATGATCAGTGGGCTAACATTACATTATTCTTGATACAGCGAAATCACATTTAAGATAAACATATTCTATTTCTATCTCATCACCTCATATACTATATTTGTTTGTGCTGACTCCATGAAGATAGCTGCTACAGGATGTCTACATTACCTATTACAGGATTTAACTTGAATCAAAATCTAATATTTGAATATTTCAATATCAAACTAATTATCAATAATTAGAAAAAACGAATGCCGTGTAATGTGATGTGTAAAAGTTACATTTTCAGGAGTTTTAAGTACTGATTTTCATTTCAGTTGCATTTTATTGACCAAAGTTCAATTTGCATTTTCATGCAATCATGTATTTTTTTTACGGTACAAAACTATTGATTTACACTTATATGTTACGGGTTCTGTGAAATTTTAAACTATCTCAAAAAGTGCAAGGAGGTCTGTTCATTTAACCATGTAGATGAGCTGAGAAAAGACTCTCTGAGGCCAAATTAATTGGAAAATAAATGGACACTTGCCAGGAAACTCAGCAATGAAAACTGGTTGTTACAGGAGAGGGAAAGCATGGCCTTGGAAGCTCGTTTCAGAATGCACTGGGTTCTCTGTGGCCTCGCTTTTCTGAACCTTTCTTTTGGCCTTTGCATTTGTCATTCTCTCTTTAAGTCTGATTGCTGAATCTACTGTGCAGTACAGTATTTCTTTTTTCCAGCTGATAAGATTGTGTATAAAACTTCTCTGCCTCACATACAACATGCACTCCTTAATAGTTATAGAGCACAACCAATAACTAGAAATATTGCCAGTCAAACTGGACAAAGAGAAGGATGTTTCTTTTTAAAGAGAGTGAAGTGGAATTTGAGCAATAAGGTTTAAGAAGTAAGGATCCTAATAAAATCAGAAACTGACAAGGTTATTACTCCTCAAATAATACATTAACAGTAATGGAGAAAAACATGTATTGGTTGTTTGGTAAGACTTGTACCAATATTTTTGACATCTGTTTTTTTAGCTTTGACAGAAGCAAATACCTCATGGTTTTCTACAACTGGATTAACTCCTCATTCTTCAATTTTCACCACACTATTTACATTGTTTTATTTTGGGTTTTTTTTTTTTTTTTTACCAAAAGTGTGATAAATTCATTGTATTGGATGAAAATCCCTTATTTTGTATCCATTATATATATATATATATATATATATATATATATATATATATATATATATATATATAGTCTCTGTTCTACCTTTTTGCATTTGCTCCACAGGGTAATAATACAGTCTTGGAGGGGAAAAACCTGCTTTCCAAGGGTAAAGCAAAACAAAATTTCTGAGAAAAAGTGATGCTGCTACAGTCAGTAAGTTTAATCAAATGTGGTTACTATTGTGCATTTGTCAATATGGTTTTAACACACTTTTCAGATTGAATAGAAACCAATGGAAGAGATGAGCCAGCACAAAACATTTCACTGGATAAGATACGTGAAATAAGAGGTGTTTCCTCTTATCAGGACAATGATCAATAAGAAACCACATCTGAAAAACACTGGCATTGCCCTGTAATGTATTTTGTTTAAGAGACTATCCAATCATTTAGTCTCCTCTCTATCCGAGAACAACCAGTGTTTTCTACGCTAAGGGGAAGATGTGTTAATTGAAAGAATTGATTGCAACTATAATGGAGATACACAAAATGTAAAAAAAATCTTGCCGTTTATTCAGAGAACACATTAGTGCTTCTTTAAACCAGTTACCACTTTAAAGCGTACAGATGGTGCAAATGCTATTATTATTATTTTTTTTCTTTTTTTAAATGGAAGATAACACACCATATTTGGCACTATTGTAGTGCTCCAAAATTTTTGCAATGACCTATGACAACAAAATATTCTTTATCATAACTACATTACTAAAAGCTTTAAGACACATTCCGCACAAGCATTCAGTCAGACATTTGTATTTACATAGTGTGCATGAGGGCATGCACATATATGCACATTTTAATACTGAGTTATGGTGCATTTGACATTTGAGTACAAAAGTGAAACTTCTACTGTAGCTACCTGCATACATATTTGTATACTGTACAAAAAAACACAACCCCTTAGTTTACAACTCAGTCTCAGTCTCTCTGTATTAGAAAAGATGTAAACATGGATTTGGATATTTGAGCTTTCCTCTCATAATATGCTGCTCATCTTTTTGGTGACTTAAACCCAGTTATTTCATATTTTTACAGTGTGTCCAGATACTGTGAAGCCTCATCATCATCTCCATCTTCATCTTTGCTTTCATATACTGCTGGTTTGCAACGCAGTGTCAAATATCTAAGTAGCTCAGTTTGTCTTACTGTGATCTCAGTTCATTTGTTTTACAGGTTGGTGACATAGTATGCCATGAATATATTGCATATAATTGCAGAACTTAAGAAAACTAAAAAAAATTAGCTGTATCGGTGAGCTTTAAAAAAACACGAAAATTATATCTGGTAACATCACATAAAGCCACCATATAAAAAAGAAACAAAAATTACACAGTGTCTCTAAGTGACTAGAAATAAATAAGTATTGGCAAAGGCATTGATTGCTGCAGGCATGTTTGTTTTATAAGTAACAGGACAAGACATTGGTTTGCTTTGTGACCCATTCAGTCATAATTTAGATTTAGTCAAATTGTGCAGGTAAATCTAAATCTGAGATGCGGCATTTTGAATCAGATCTTTTTCCTTTTAACTCGACATGTGTGCTAAGCTGATATCACTGTCATGTTTGGCAAATGTCAGGCACAATAATAAGAACAAGGTTGGCTGTATTACCACAATACATTTGGCACATTCTTTTGAGAAAACAACATTCAAATAGAAAAGAAAAAAAAACACCACACCTCAACAAAAACAACAAAAAGACAAGTCAAGTGCCACTAATAAGGTATCTATGACAGTACACAAATATAACCAATTGCACTTTTAAAACAGCCTAATAAAATTAATGCATACATCCCAGACAACTCACCCTTAAACTAAGCTCCATTGTAATTGTGTCTGTTTCGACCTCTGTGATGGATTCTGGCTTCCTTCCAATTTAGAAATTCTCAGTAAAATTTACAAAAGTGTATCCAACCCAAAACCTACAGATACACAGTGGCCTTGTGGACAGAACATGCCAAGGTGCCCTTCTTTGTGTTGGCACTGTGTTACAGTAGCTGAGGCTCTGAGTTGCTTGTAAGAGAAGGGCATAGCAGCCTTTCCCCTCTTACTTAAACTAAAGGCATCCATCTCAAAAAAGAAGGAGTGCAACTGAAAAGAGCAGGGGATGTGAAAGAGAGGAAAAAGAGTCACCTATTTATCTCATAGTGGATGTGGTCCCTTCTTCTTAAGTCTGTTTATGGGGCATGGTGAAGGTCCAGTCCAAGTGCACGTAGTGACGGTCATGATGTTCCCACTGTTGGCCCCCCACAGGAGCTGGGCGGCGAGCTGTGGCTCCCAGCTGCCCCACTACCTTTGTCAGCTGGCTTCTTGTCCTTCTGTTTCAGGTGAACCTTAGCGTGTCTCTTTCGCTCATCGCTCCTGGCAAACTTGCGTCCACAGAACTCACAGGAGAAGGGTTTCTCGCCCGTGTGTGTGCGGATGTGTGTGGTCAGGTGGTCACTCCGGCTGAAGGAGCGCATGCATATTCGGCACTGGAAAGGTTTGTGACCTGTGTGGATTCGAAGATGACGTGTGAGCTCGTCTGAGCGTGAGAAGCGTCTGTCACAGTTCTCTGCCGGACAGGCGTGAGGCCGTTCGTGGACAGGGGTTTTGCTGGGTCGGTTGGGGTACTTCCGTGGTCGGATGGGCTTGAGCGTCAGAGTCTGTGGCGGTGGGTGGTGTTGAGGAGGGTGCTGCTGCCCACCAATGAAACCTGGGTGAATCTGCTGCTTGTCTTTGAACGCTCTGATGGTCTCCAGGGGTGTGATAGGTGGAGGGTTGACTCGGATGGGGTCCATGGTCTGGAAGGGCTTGTGCTCCATCACGCCAACCTCCCCTTGATGATGGAAAAGGTTGTAGTCAGGGATCATGGAGAAAAGGCTGCCATCCATGGAGGCTTTGGATGTAGAATGATAGTCATTGGCAGGGTAGGCTAGAGCCGTGCTGGTGGCAGGGCTGTGGTGGAAGGAGACCTGATCCTGGTACAGGTCACTGCAGGTGGAATAGGCAGGCAGTGGCGGACCGTATACCTGCTCCATATCTGATGTCTGTCCGCCCATGCTGGCTGCGGAGGATGATGTCTGCGTCGTTACTGTACCGGGTGATGGCGAAACGCCCAGGATTCCTGCACTGACAAGGCTGATGATATTGTTATCAGAGCACCAGCCGGAACCACTAATGCCACCTGATGGAGGAGTGTCAAAGGCAAACTTCCCCAGATAGGTGACAGTCTGCCCGCTGCGGTTGGACTGGAAGCTGGATCCATACTGAATCTCTCCTGTTCCTTTCTCACTCCCCATGCCCAGATCCATGATATTATCTAGATAAAAGCAATACAAAAATCAGATGTCATGAATAAATCATCCACATGGTTGCTCAAACATGAATATGAAATGCAATCAGTTGAGAAGAAAAGCCTGTAAAAGTGATAATGTGGCAAAAGTTGTGGAAAAAAAAAAGTCTTGAAAATTCACTCTGCCAACCTATATGAACTTGAAGTGACAGTCCTGGGTTTGTCCAAAATTCAGCTTGTCTGCATATCTCTGTAATAGTGTGCCAACAAGAGTTCAAAAATAAAAGAAGTCCAATACAGTTCATAAAGAAATGTGAGCGCTGTCAGACCTGTAAGTTAAGTGACTGACTGCTGCATCTGAGACAGTGGTGTCTCTCTCTCTCTCAGATCCCACAAGCCCTCATAAATCAAGACCTAAACACCCCCTTTGATCCAGTCATTGTGTCCCTCAGGAGGACAGCCAAACTGAATGGCAAGATCTGATTTCTTTACAGCAGGGAGGATTATAAGGCAGACGCCACATCTATCACGCTCAAGGATTCAAAACACATTTGCAGCAAAGAACATCTGCACATAATGGGGGGAAAAAATTAAATGTTTCCTATCCGATCTCTGCATTAGTGAGCTTACATTTTCACAGATTTCCTTAACATTTTAATTGTCGAGAATCTTATACCTCACACTGAATACACACACTAACACACACACGTTTACCAACTCTGAAGATGCCATAAAAAACCAACAAATGCAGATGTGCTTAATGAGGACACATTTACGTGCTGATCATGGTCTGAAGGCTAAATGTGAGACATTTGTGAAGAATTCTTTCTTAAACAGAAAGTTAAAATAGATCTGTCTCCCATTTGCAGGAATTCATGCACAGGGGTGTTTATACATTCTCTCCCAGTAATTACAGCCTGTTGGATTTTAGCTAAAGTCAAATTCTAATGAAACAAACAAAAGCAAAATTACATATATTGCACAATACCGTTGAACACAGGATGTCCCTAAGAACACTTGTGGCAATAATTTAGTCTTGGATATGACGTAAAGAAAAGCTTGAGTTGATATTTATGTATCATACTCTAAATCTTTACTCTTTTGGGGGTATTCTGGAATAATTAAGAAGAATGAGGGGCATGAAATAAAGCCATCACTCTTTTCTTATAGATCACTACTCCTATAAGTGCACAGCACACACCTGCTCCACCTGTATCATCTCAGCTTGATACTTTAACAAAAAATGTATCCTTGTTATTTGCCAGAAAATAGCTCACATGCAAAAAATTACATGTAAATAAAATCTACAGTTTACAATGTAAATTTCAGCTCCATCAGACACAATTAAAACAGCAACACACACTTGGACTCTATAAGGTCTTCTATAATATTCAGTTTCATTCCGTTTGTTTAAATTTCTCCTGTCCGTGGTTTCATAAAACACATTTTATACCCGCGTTTAAAGAAAAATGTGATATGTCACATATTTAATTCACTTAAGAAAAATTAAATATAGGACGTGGCGCTGGGATAATTCAAACACACACTCCTGAGGAAAATCAGGGAAACATATTTTGGGTTGAAATCAAACGGAGATGTTGTTTTAAATTGTGCACAAAAAGAAAGAAAGAGAAAAGAAAAGACGAGCAAACAAACTTGATCATTAAAAAATGATTCAATCACAAAGTTCGTGACGGGAGAAGTAAATTGTGGCCACAGCATCACATGATGGTCTTCTCAGCCACATCAGGAAACATTTAGTATATTTTGTGCAGCATTGACCCATCACCTCAAAAGGTGAAGCTGCACAATTAGTGATTGATTTACTGCCAATCTACGACACCGAGCCGAAACAACAAGCCACATTTATGTAGGCGTCTGAATTAATCAGAAATATACGTTAATCTGGACTAAGCAATAAATCAGGCCTTGCAATATAGAGAATAAAAGGGGATCTACGGGCCCGGCGTCTTTAATATGTTTCATATAAGGAAAAACAGCCACACACGCCTACTTAAAATCCGATCTCTGACATGTTAATAGAGTTATGAATGAAAGTCATTGTCTAAAGTACTTGGGTCATCTTTGCGGGTGAATATTGGATTATTTAATCAGTGGTATTTGTAGTTTAACCGCATTAATTAAATAGCTTTCCTCGTAATATACAGCTTTCAGTTTCAATCAACAACCGATTGCGTTTTTAGGAGACTTTGCGTAAAACAGCCCTTTTCCACAACCGTTCATATCAAACACGCCTCATCTTTAGAGAATGAAAAACACCGCAAATACAATAGATTTTATTGAATAAAACATCTTAGCCGAGGGTTCAACAGAAAGTTTTGGAGATAAGTACAGTTGCTTTTTTTTCCACGTTGCGTTTAATAAATACCTTGACATTTTGGCTACGCACAAGGGATAAAATACAAATGGATTAAAAATCACATGGGGCGACCTGAAAGTCAGGAATTTTAAAAGTGTATCTAAATTATAGTGGACAGTGTTACACCTGACCCCGAGAAAGTATTGAACACGGGAATCTGCCTTTGTGCGCAACAGCCAGAGCGCAAACAGGTGCTCCAAGACAACTGTTGCCTTTCGCGCACATCGCACTTTGAATCATTTTCATCAAAACACACACACACACACACATACATACATACACACACACACACGCACACACACACACACACACACTCTCTCTCTCTCTCACACACACACCCGCACGCACGCACACAAAAGAAAAAAGTAGTTTAAATCTTACCTGTGTTCATCTGTGAATAGTGGTTAATAGATTCCGTACTGGTGAAAATATTCATAGACGTCGGGATGTCCTCTTCTGGGTAGAGACTGTCAGGGATCGTATTTATTAAACTGCTCATGGTAAGAGGGAGCTTGTCCGCTAGTTTCCCTGTCATAGCAGTTATATTCAGTCCGTCATTTAGGCTTTAAAGGACAGCGCGCAGGTATCCAAGTAGCTACACAAAAGCAGCGGGTGTTCTCAAAGTGGAAAACACAGGTGTGGATCAGGCGTGAAAAAAGGAGAAAGGAGCAGGGATGGATCCTGTTGCTGTAGCTATCCAAGTATCCCGCGGAGGACGAGCAGCGCCGGTTATCTCCTCCTGTGTGATCACAGGCTATTGTTGTTATTAATCTGATCACCGTGGAAGCTGATGGGCTGCTTGTGGGGGAATTTGAAGTCTGTGAATCAGTGGAGGAGGTGGTGGTGTTGGTTGCACAAGAGCGGCTGTACTTGCTCTATTGGAGCTGGATAGGGGACTCCAGTCTGCCCGTATTAAATAGGGGGATGGAACATTTGCGTGACGTAGATGACCATATATGGACAGAACGCCCAGCGCCAGGTTCTCCGCGCGTCAGTAGGTGGAAACTACAGCGGAGGCAAAGGCTCCGATAGATAACTGCTACAAAGTTTACTAAATCTACATGGCACCTCCAGCTGCGTCCTTCTTCGGGATGAACCGGCGGTTCCCCTCTGCTGTGGAAAACATTACACTGATTCAACTGCTCCTTATCTTTATTATTGTCAAGCATTATAATGCTGTTTACGAAAATCAGGCACAGTGTGAGCTGTTCATGCAGCTGAGATAGAGAGAGTGTGTTGTGGCTATAACAGACTCATATGTCATAATTTAGGCCTACATACTGATGGTTCATTTTATACCCAACCCTTACCAAATATGCTATTTTTATATATGCTTAGAAGTTTATTTGGTGGTTTTATTTCCAATGTGTGTTTATTTTTTGGTCCAAATAAGCTCAGCTTGAAAAATAACTCAGGATACTGTGAGTGCTTTCATTTTACTCCTTGCTTTTGGTGAACATGCACACACTTTGTGGCATGCTGTATTGCAGAACACTGCTTCAAATCCCCTTTTCATGCAGCAACACTGTCTTACTAAGACAGTAATTGACGGAGTTAATCGTTTGTAAATATTGCCAGGACTTTGTAAATCCATAGACTTGCTTTGACTTGGAGCCCAAGTGACCGCTTAAGTGGAAACTCCAAATAAGGCAGTGTCCGGCCCCGCCCCTCCATGTCTCTATTTGGACATGTGAGTTCCGGGTGAAGTAGTAGTGGAAAAGTGATCGGAAGCCACAGACGTTCAAAGAGATGACAGTGGACAAAGCGTCATGGCTCGCTTTTCACCAATTTGCAAACTTGTGAAAAAAATACCTACTCTGGTTGCTTTATAAAATAGCAATAGCAAAAATACCCCCCTATAATTAGATTTGTCACGTAAAAAAAACAAAGAGTGACTGATGAGAAATGTTTGTGTGAGGTCATTCCCTGACTTCACATGCAACATTGTCACAACATTGATTTTTAGTTTTTGCACTCCTAGTTAATAGTTTTGTGAAGGTTTTCTTAGTTTTTGGCCTGAACTTTAACTATTTTCAGCTGTAACACTTATGAAAAACATGGGCTTTTGAGAAATTCACAGAAAATATTGAATGAAATGTCAGTGCCTGAATATTCAGACCTGAGAAATTAATAGTACCTCAATGAACCAGAAGTGTAAACAGAGTGTGTGGGAGAATTAGTCTGAATCATGCTCGGTGTTTAGGGGGCTTACACAAACAGAGCAGCCAGAGATCTTGTGTGTCTCATTACCACAGGCCAGGCCTCTGTGTATATGTATGTCTGTGTATGTATGTGTGTGTGTGTGTGTGTGTGTGTGTGTGTGTGTGTGTGTGTATCTTATGAGTACCATTTACACCAGCAGGCAGAGCAGCGTCCTCTCAAGGTGTCTTTTTCCTAGTCAGGTACCTTGAATCAGCATAATAGACAACAGTGATCCTGATGGACTTCATTCAAAATTCAACACTCTCTCACCAAAGATAGATCTCGTGAGTTTATGTTAACTGCACCATCTGCCTCGTTCTGACTCACCGCTGAGGTCAAAAGGCACCAAAAGCTACAATTGTCATTTTGGCTTGTGATGAAGCTTTTTATAGGCTTGAAGCTAAAGTTAAACTTTGAACTTGTGACACAGTGACAGTCAATCTGATGGTAGTTCAGTTTTACATGCTATATTAAGGCTGTTTAAGTGTTGTGTATCTACAGTATTTGTTATGTACACTCAAGACAAACACACATTGAATCAGACACAACTGTTTTGAAAAACATCTCTTAAGAGTAAATATATGAACCAATGATTAATTTATTCCTAAATTGTAGAATTAAACTAATCTAGGAATGAGTTAGATACTGTTTGGACCAAACAACAGGAAGTCCTGACATTATAATGTAATTCACTACAAATCAACAACCTACTGCTACAAAAATGAGCATAGAGTTTAATCAGTACATGTCTGACACAGTCTAAATATAATGACTACAATGAGGTTCAAAAAGCTAGTATTAACTGCAGGACTGTTGCATCAGATTGTGGAGTTGTGCAGCCTTATCAATGCAGTGGGAGATCCATGGAAAAGGCTGCCTCAACTGTCATGTTTATGAATGCAAACTACCGAGAGAATCCTCTCAGGTCAATTTGAGGACTTACTGTACCTACAGTGTCTGTCCTCGGGGGAAACGTCTATGTGGCTCTGTGGTTGGAAAGTTGGCCATCCCGGCTGGAACACCTACCTGTTGCAGGCTTATTTCCTCGACTGTGAGCCGTGTCACATGGGGCAGGCCTGCAGTGTTTGTCGACAGCTTGCTACGTTAGATCTCTCTGATTGCAGCATCCTGGCTCTTTTGCATACGGGGATTCCATGGAAGCACAGGCTCATTTTAAAGCACAGTGGAAAACTGCCCAGGCACTGTGGATATATAGTCAAATTAGTTTTGTTTTTTCCAAGCTTCATGGGGGAAGGCTAAAATTGTTCCTCGCTGTTGGTGAAAGAACTAGAAAGATAATATGTTACCAATTATGTAATATGTATGTGCAGTTTATTTGTACTGTTTATAGGAGGGATAAAAACCTGCATTAAAGACACAAGGCCAGCACAGATACCTTAGCAAAACTTACAAACTTAAGAGGTTGAAAGAGGCATTTAAATATTCTGCTGTCCTTGTTGATGAATGAAGACAAGTGTTCAATAGAACTTAAATATGTGGATATTTATGTGATTTTTTTCTTCAGAGGCAGGATTCAAATCTCCAAGTGGAAGTGAACTGAATCTCTGCAGTCAGGCTTGCAGAGCAACGGCAGTCTGTTAAGGGTCAAACGCACAGTATATACATGTGCAATGTGGTCAGAAGATCATACTGTTGACATGCATTGACTAGATGTTACACTTGTTTTTATACTTTATCATATGATAAAGTATTAAAAAAAGAATAGATGTCACTAAAATTCATTTCGCCACTGCTCAGAACAAGAGATGAACTGGAGAAATTCTCCAGTGAGATAAATCTCCTGCACTTATTCAGCAGCAGAAAGAAAAGAAGAATAGAGACTCAAGTCATCATGCATATTAGATCACTTTAGTGCCGGTTAGGCAATTGAATTGATTATACAAATTCCTTTTAATTAATGTAAGTTTGAATAAATTAAGAAAATATTAAATGCCATTCCCATATCATCAGGGGATGTGAGAAGATATTTTTTTCAGAGAAGGCAATATACTGTGCACCGTTGAACTACAGCTGTCAGTTTTTCTTAATCATAATATTTCAACTCTCCTGACATTTGGAGTAAAAATAAACACATTCAAGGAAGCTGAGTGGCAAACCCAGCTGTTTTGGCAGGATATCTCCAAGATATAAACGAGAGAAAAAAATGCACAGTGTATTTGGAAGTACAAATCTTGGCATTTCACTGGTGTACTGATGGATTCAAGTAGGTGGTTTTTTGGAAGAATGCTCTCCCACTTGGCATGCTACACAATGAGTGTGGAATTATACTCTACTTGCCAATTATTAGAAATGTTATTTCATAAGTCAAATAAGATGGGTAAATCAAGGTCAAGATTGATATTCCAACCAACGGATACTAAACATTTGTTCAAAAGCAAAGGACTCTGACTAACTGCGTGCTTATGTGCATTGTTTTGGTTGTTTTGTTTGTGGACCCTGCTAAGTCGAGGAAGCAAACAAAGCAGATGCAGGACAATTTGATCAATGATCTCCCAGAGTTCATCAAGAGGGCACATAGGGGTTTACCAAGGCTGGCTTATCCACCAAAGGAACAAAAAACCTCCATTACCTACTCCTGCCTAGCCCACTGATGAGACACCAAATTAGGGTCAATGAAACCACCAACTAAAGATTGATCATCAGAACATCAAAGTCCCTCATGTAAATCCAGCCTTTTTCAGACATCTGGGGTATTGATATAAACCCCTCCCAGAGGAGAGTTGCTGGTTAGAAACCAATATTCCTCCTGGGGGGTACTCTGACCCACCCTTTACAAAGACCCATGAAGTCTGAAAAGTATCTCCTAGTGAAAGGGTTGAAAAGTTTATCCACACCATCCTCTGCAGACCTGCCAGGTGGGCCTCTTATGCAACTGTCCAAAGTTCAAAATGGGTTCATCATCCCAAAGTTACATTCAAGGACACTTCAGCATTTACAGAGAACAACTTTTACTTCAGAAAATCAATCAAGGACCTGAAAGTAGCTCAATGTTTCCAACTGGGGTAAGAGTGGTCAATGGAAATATGATAAACAATTACACAAACAGCAAGTTCCCTTTACCCGATACACCACAGGCTCTGCAGCCCCTCCCCCCTGTCCTGTCACTCTGAAGAGTATTTTGGTTCAAGTTCCACTGCGGCATCCGGCTGTATTGCGGTCTCGGTTTCACCTCCCACTTCCTTTTTTTGGCCCTGACGTGTTTCCGCCCCTGAATTAGAATCAACTCTTTCCACACTGAGTTGTGATATCAGGCCGTCTTCCTTCTCTTGTAGACAGTGTTCGGAAACTAATAAGAAATCCCCAGTGAGGTCAAAATCTATCTCCCAAATCCTCGGTTACAGAGCACGTGACAGAGATACAGGGCAACATCAAAACCTAGCAGCTGGTGTAACACAAAGAGGAAATCTCTTTCTAACACAGTGATAAGATAGAGACAAAGAGAGCTGACCTGCTGCAGCCTTTGAAGAATTTATGCAGCTTTATTCAGAGTAAGTGGAGAAACATCTTATTATATATTATTGTAGTGAAAGATTCTTCTTCCAAGACATCTTTGAGGCGTCTGAGCATCTTTCAGTCTTTGTAGTTTTGGGTGAGAAACTGCAAAGTGGCCACAGGCGCTCCCAGATTGAACCTTTCGATGAAGGCCTCTAGATCCCATTTACCTGTGACAGAAGGATGACACATAAACACAAATATTTAATATTTCCACATATTTGGAGGGGACATGTACTGAAAACCAGGGTTCATTTTCAATCTCATACAAGACTGTTGTGCAGATGGATCAAAATAATGTAAAGCAGTTAACCTTCACATGTCTATTAGACAAAAAGAATTTTATCTTAACAATATCCTACATAAATTTAGTACTTCTTAGCTCAATCTCTGTTACATTACAAGAGCTTTTCTCATGACCGCTCAGTCCATGTTTAAAGGATCTGAGGCCTAACTGAGCAGCACATGGCTCTGGGACGTGAGTCACTGAGAACAGCACTGCTGAAAATAAAACATGTTGCTGTAATGATGGAGGTGGGAACGCAAGGACGTATTGGCAAGAAGATATGATTCAATCGCCTGGACTGTTTTTTTTCTTCCCTCCCCTTTTAAACAAACACCAGACGGCCATCCGGCTGGTATGACAATATCACTTCTTAGATTTTGACAACCGCTGATTCCCTGCAGCTTCCCCTCCCTTTACAAAAAAAACAAAAAAAGACAAATTCATAATTATCATTCCAAGGCAACAAAACCCTCTGTGCTTTAAACTTGCAAACTTAAACAGATTCTGGAGAGAACTGAATATCTGTCTGCCTGCATCTTCACATGTTTGGGTGTACGTAAGATAATGTCCTGCTCCCTAATCCAGGGAATCGCTGACATTCTGGTATTTCCGTGTGGAGTAATTACATTAACAGCTGCTCAAGTATAGCGTAGGAAAAATAATCTTTTGAAAAGAAAGCCAACTATTGAAAGGGTCCAGATCTGTTGAGAGAATGGTCTCACAGTTAGGGGTCGAGTCTTACTCTGCCTGGATAGAAACATTACTGCTTTTGACCTCTCGCCGCAGCTGCTTTACAGGCCTTTGCTGTGGCTGTTTTCACCATCAAGGAGCCACAGTTTGTATCTTCTGGCATCATGGAGGAGATCTGGGAGGAGAGATACACTTTGCCGGTGCCACGCACATCAAGTGCACTCACCTCCCAATGATGCAGAAACAAATCAGAGGGATCCATTTACATTTCAGACATGTCTTATTCAAGGCTATCAGGCTTTTTCAGAATAACTGATCGTTTTCCAAACAACTCCCATCAAATCTTAAAGCAGATTTTTTATTTTTTGTGTGTTCACCTTTGTAGATGTAGAAAGTTTAAAATAAAAAAAATGACAGTATTACCAAATTATTACTCAACTATTTTCTGCTTATGCACCCTCCCTGATCCTCCCTACATGTTTAGCTCATGAGACTGGCACCACTGTGTGTCCGAGTTTGCCATGAGGTCAGGTCAGGTTCTGAGCTCAGCTGGGGAGGATGATGAATAATAACTGGGAGATGAGCAGATGAGTACCCGAATCTCGCTTGGTCCTCTGTGTGAATGAGGACTGCCTGCAGAAAGGGCTCCAATAATCAAGCAAGGGCAACGGAGCCAAGTGACCCGTCTGTATGATAGGGCATGGCCCCGGTGGCCCCTCTGGCCTGTGCTTCAGTGGGAGATAATGCACCGCCTCTGCAGATCCCCAAACCTCTCTGCATGTCCAGAACAAGGTCTCTCACCCTTTTAGAAGTAGCACTTTAAAGAAAGCTTCAGTGTGAGGTAGGGGCACAACAAATTTTACACTGAATGGCAGGATATAGTTCACAAGTCGTGGCAGATTTTACTCTCATGACAGTCATGCATAAATAGTTCAACTTTCTCTTTCTCCTTTCGTGCGGTGAACCTGCAACAATGTTAGGCAACATTTCCTCCAACGGAGAATGTCACGGTGAAGATCATCTTATTGTAGAATGACGATCAAACGGAGAGTCAAAACGAGGCGCTGCTTGTAAGGCTTTACACACATAATCCTGTCTAAAGCTGTGCAATCATTGGGCGCAGTCCAAAACGAGGCAAATTCACAATATCTGGTGATATCACGCTGGCTGGTACCCTGCAAATGCCTAGACTTACAAGTGACCTTAAAATAGTCTGTCTGTAGTGCAGAGACGCGTTTCCGCCTCTCCCATCTGCCTGCTCATGGAAAGGACAGATAGTGTGGGACCTGAGGGCGATGTTAAAGTCTTCCTGCCTCCTCTTTTGTTTCCACCTTGCTTCTCTGTCTGGGTATGGCAAGGAGATCAGGACTGCTGTGAGGTGACACAGAACTGCTACATTTAGTGGTGTGGGCGGTGTCCCTGCTAAACCTCTTATAGTGTCTCAAAAATACTCAAAACCAAGCGATTCTGTTCATCGCAGTAGAGTAAGAGAAGCCATGTCAGGGTAAGAGCGGCACTGAGCTTTTTCACATAAAATTCATAGTAATAGTATTGCGATCTTAAATTCTCTTTGTGGACTTCAAAAGTCAGGGGTCAGCCAGAGAACAGTGCCCCTGGAGCAGAGATGTGTCTTGCGCAAAAACAAAGCTTCAGCAGCAGATGCTTGCTGTGGTAAGACCTGGGTTGAGGAATGGTGTCACGTTTGGCTGCCGATCTCAGCTCACAGCCTGCTGTCAGTATAGCAGCCTACAATGTTACCAACTGCTGTCACCTTGCTGGGGACTCCATCTTCAGTCTTAGAGGGATGTGTCACATGTTGAAGATATGTGGTTAGTATTCTTTACCTTTAAAACACATCACACAATTCTTCTCCAGTGCACCATGCTTTACTCACCAAATGTTTTCATCATGAATGAATGGCAGTGTTGCGCTGGAGAAGAGTCGTGTGATATGTTTTAATGTTGATGGACTTGGACCAGCTCACACTGGTCTGCAGCTTGCTGCATGTGCGTTCTCAGAGTAAACTGCAGTATTCTTCACTCGTCACATTGCAGGAATAATGTTTTGTATTTATGCTTGGCTTATTGGCAGTGCTTGTCCCAGTCAATCAGAAGAAACAGAATATTTAGTAAAAAGGGGAAACATGCATTAATTAAGGGTTATAACGAGGGCTTCATCTCACAATTATTTTAATTATCGATGAATTTGCAGATTGATTAATCAACTCATTATTTCAGCTCTATTAGTAACTAAGCAGCTCATTATTATTTTCATTATCGATTTATTTGTTTTAATCAGATTATTTTCTTGATTAATTTGTTTAGAATTTGGTCATTAAATTGTAAGAAAATAGTGAAAAATGCCCATCACAATTTCCTTAAGTCAAAGGTGTCAAATTCCTAGTTTTAGGGGCATCTCAGTGGCGTAGGAGTTAAGACGCTTACTATGAGCTACAACGTCCCTGGTTTGAGCCCAGGACCATTGTTGCATCTCTCTCTCCCACGTTTCCTGTCATCCATCTATCTACTAAAACCCCAAACATTCCTTGTTTTATCCGATGGTCCAAAACCGAAAGATTTTTATTCTATATAGAAAGAGAAAGAAAAGCAGCAGATCATCACAACTGAGATTTTGGGAATATTTGACATTTATGCTTGAAAAGTTACTTGACGTATTTATCAATTATCAAAATAGTTGCTGGTTATCTTCTTGATGATTGACAAAATGAGTGATTGATCGTTTTGGCTCCACTATGATTATTGATATCAAAAGTAAATTCTAATACTATGGAGCTGAGTGAGTGAAGTTGAAGAAAAATTTTGAAACTTTTACCCCTAACCTGACATGTCTGTTGAAGAGAGAGAAACCCCCCCCCAAAAAACGTCAAAGTGTTCCTTTAAGTCAGCCGACTCCTGGCTGAAGCTCAGGCCTGCTGTAGCAACCAAATCCTGGCTCTCTTGACTCAAAGCAGCTCTGATTAATGGTAGAGGCTGTGGGTGGGTGGTAGACATGGATCTGCCCATTACCACACTGCAACATTGCAAATGGCTTCAATTACTGTGGAGTGTGCTGAGCTGGCAGTAGGGGCTCTAGGAGGCAAGATGAGCAACGTGCACCATCCAGCAGCTAACTCCACTGTGATCCATTCATTCACGCAATGTGATCATCATGTTCATCCTCTCCTCTGTAATTTACTACAAAAAAAAAATAAAGGAAAATTTGGACAAGAAGGATGACTTTGATCAATTTTTCATTTTCAACTTTTACTTTAATTTTCAGCCAATATTTCAGATGCTGCTCTTCATGCGGTGACCACATTACTGTTTCTGATCAATCCACAGTATCTCTTGGGATCCCAGTGAGGAGACAAAGGGCTGGATGTGTGAACTGTGCATGTGTTAACTAGCGTATAGGCTGAAACAACACTAGATGGCCCCTCTCAAGGCCTCAGTGTTTCCCTGCTCGGCATTGTAACACTGTTTCCCTTGACAAACTGACTCGCCGGCACTAAACAGTAGCAGGACATATTGAGGACTTGCCAAGTGGCTGACAAGTATCACGAGGGCCTGTGTGCCCACGCCTGCCCCCCACCCTGGCACAGGGGCAGCCTTCAGTCAGGGACAGCCTTCCTGAGCCAGAGCGATGGGGATTCCCTATGATCACGCCCCTGTGCCCGGTGCCAAGAGCGCAGCCCCCCTGTAGTTTCTTGTATAACAAACCAGCTGTCTCCATCAGTTCACTGACCCACATTCATAACCTTAACACAGGAGGCACAGCAGACTCCCACGGTTCCTCACAACAGCCCTACTCCACCTCTCATTGTTCACCCCTTTATTACTTAAGTGATGGTCAGAGATGAAAGAAAAAAGACGACAAATTTGCGATAAAATTGAGTCAATGACTGTGCTACTGGAAGTGGAAAACGATCATTAGGAGTCTCCCACCCACGACTAAATGCTCTCCCTTCGCAAATCACATCAATTAATGTCATGGGCTATGAAAAATGCTCTCTGTGTCACACCACATGGAGGGAGGACAGACGCTAATAAGTGAACATACTTAACGGAGGAGGTGGGGAGACATGGGATTCCCTCCGTTCCTCTTGTCTGTGCGGGAATACCACGCTCATGGCCAAGTGGAGGCCGGTAATAATACAGCAGGTATAACACTAAATTCAGCCAAACAAATAATTACTGTAAAATCGAGAATTTTTCTATTAATAAACCATGACTAGGCTTTCATCCTTAATGTCATGCACTGCATATTTCCATTACCCACTTTTACAAAGGCAGTTATCCTCTCCAGAATTGACCCATCCAATGAAACATTTGATTATCCAAGAGTGAATTTCTTAATTTCATTTCCCTTGAATAGAAAGAACAGTTTGCCGGAGAGAGGAAGTGCTACAGCGGGAGTTAAACTCATCCAGTAGATTAAGGATGGGTGGATCCACTCAGTTCAATCACTTCATAATGTGGGGGCAACTACTGGAGCTGGTCGCAGAAAATGAGTCTGCTCTAGTTTACTTTGCACAAAAAATATTAAAATATTCTAAATAGCAGGCTATTATTCATGCTATTATTTGTCTTCAGCATAACTACTTTTGACACAATGAATACCCTAACAATGTGTTAAGAGTTCATCTCAACCTCCCCAAATGTGAGTTCGTATACACAAAATACAAAAAAGTGCATCTCTTTTGACATTTCTTTTTCCAGAGGTTTCAACATCAAACAGACCTCAGCCTAATGTGCCTGGATTGTTTGCTGACACAGCTGTCAAAACTTCAAACAGCAGAGACTGGCAGCTCCACTCATTCACGGCTGCATTGCTTGAAGTCTCAAAACGCCCTGATCTCCCCTCAAATCACCGGCTGTGACCCGAGTAGAGCAGACAGACAGACACGCCTCCTGTGAGGTATTGTACATCCAAGTGCAGTTGCCCACCTTCCCAGAGACTTCAGGGGGAGGAAAAGTAAAGAAAACCTGAAGTATATACAAAACAATAACTCTTCTCACTGCAAGAAAAACAAGGTTGTCTTTTGAGAGACACACAAGGAAAATTATTTACTAATGATCTTAACAGTAATTTAAATATAAATTTTTTAAAAAAAAAACTAAACATGTTAATGTGTATTGGTTGATGAGGCTTCCAGGTTTGGTGGAAATTAACAAGACATGGTCAGACAGACTCGTGCAGGTGTGCGTGGGTGCCAGCAATACTTGTCATGACCCTGTAGGCATTAACACTGCAACAGACTTACTCACTAACCTCATTAACATTCCCTTTGTTAAGTTCAAGCACTCAGAGAAAACAATCTTCCTAAAGATATTTGAAATGCTACAATTAAATGCTCATGATTGTTTCTGCATTATGTGCATTGACATCTGTCCAGACCAAACCAAGCCACAGACACAGACCTGGGGTTGAAACTGGTAAGATGGTGTCGACAGTGAGTGTTGTGAGACATTATATCATAAATGAAATCACTATCAGCTTAAATAATGTGACTGACACATTTGTTACCACCTAATATAGTTACATTTCATCCTAAATATAAGATTAAGCCCACTCATTTCACCATGTTGTGAAATGACGCGACTGCGAATGTCAGGAAATAGAATAATCTACTAGCTCATGCTTACAAAAATACCTACAGTAGCCTGTAAAGATTACCACAGGCATGTCATACCTATGCAGTTCCTAAAACACAAAACCCAAAGCCACAAAAACAACAGTATAAACCTATAATGTGGTTAATTTGAGAGGAAATGTTTGGGCCTTGAGTTTCAAACCTTTGGTGTAATCTGTCTATTGCTGATTCAACAACAAACTGTTGGCAGTTGTGTTGATCAGTGTTGGTATATGATAGATGATGCCGCAGAGGCCAGCAGTGTTGTGAACTCAAGGTGCTGGTGAGCGGAGTCATTACCACGGGCTGACTTCTCCCGCTTGGTGAGTGACACTGGTGTGTCTGGCAGCTGCTCAAACAACATGAACTGGTAGCGGTGAAAACCGGACTTCTGTGGTGGAGTTGGAGGATGATAGTCTGCAGGGATAAACAAAGAATCAGAGTCAAGAGAGCTAAGATTGGTGAATGCAGCCACATAGCAAAAAATGCTAAATGCATAATTATCATGCCACCCTCGTTTTATGTTCCAGTCTTTTTCATCGTACAAGGTTTCCAAACATTAGTGGCTCCAAATCCCCTTTATGCATCTGGATTTTACAATAAACCAAAGGAAGCTGTAGATCCATAAAATGAATGGTTGGCTGAAAACCCTACTTACCAGTGAGGGTTTCCCCTTGCATCTGTCCTTTCTTGAGTGCACTGCCCTGTTAATTCAGACATACAGTCAGTCAGGAAAATACATTTGGGAAATCATCTTTTAGATTAAAACTGACATCTCTATGATGCAATGTAATCCATTTCTTCAGACCAAACCTTTGTTGAGGGTTGCTTATCTGGATCATGTCACTCCTCCCTTAGTTTTTATGTTCCCATAGCCGAATACTGTATGATGTGCTCCCTTAGCTCATTTAATGACAATACCAATTTTGTTCAGAGTCAGTTTTGTTAGTCAAACCTGATTGCTAAATTCTGACTACAGTATACACTCACTGGCCACATTATTAGCTACACCTGTGCAATCTAATGCAATTCAATACAACAGCTCTGCCATAAATTCTACATTTATGAAGCTTAAATATTTTCAGTTTTTGTTGACTTTGTCAGAAAGGTGATAATTCTACTTTATGTTTATTATTGAGGTTGTAGTGGGTGGTGGTGGTGTACTGGAGTGCATTATATTGAATGGTGTTCCTAATATTTTGCCCCCCTCATGTATGTTAATGGAGTGGGCAAAGTATCAGGAACACCATTCAGTATAATGCACCCCAGTACACCACCATCACCCACTATGACTTCAATAATAAACATAAAGTAAAATTATCAGCTTTCTGACAATGTCAGCAAAAACTGTATAAGCTTTGTAAATGTAGGATTTATGGCAGAGCTGTTGTATTGAATTGCATTAGATTGTACGGGTGTTCCTAGTAAAGTGGCCAGTGAGTATATATTTTTTACCTTGCATAGATCCAATAAACATCAAGATTTAGGTAATGATTGGGAAAAAAACAATCATTTGTCACTAGTAGTTTAAAAATTCAACTACTAGAAGCTCACATTAAAATGTTTAAATATGTCAAATTAGAAATATAAATGATCTGTGATATTACTACCAGAAAACAAGAGACAATACCCAGACAAAAGACAGCTTCCAAGCAAATTAAACCAGTGATTGGTTTTTCAGGTAGCAATTTCCCATATTATTAATTGTATATTAACTTCTCGTTGCCTAGAAACAGACATCATGTAACCTGATGTGCGGCAAAGATATTGTTCATAAGTATTTTCTACTGTATATTTGTCAGGTTAAACTCCCTCATCCCCAGGAAGTACACAGTCAGGCACTTCACACTGCAAATTGCACACAGGAATGTTTATTTAATAGACTTGGCTGCTTACTGCAAGACGGCTGCATCCTTGAGTGGGAGTAAAAGGGCTAAATATGTTGTCTGTGAAATGGCCCAAAACCCACTTGAGGTAAGCATGGAAGTCCCCATCACAGGAATCAAATATCTGGTCTAAGCACCTATTTCTGTCCTCTTTTCTCCACACAAAGGCTCCCCCCACAGGGTGACAAAGGTACTGTGTTACTAGACAGCATGCAAGGACAATAGACATGCAGGACAAGGAGCATTTTTACTCCTCTCCTTCGATCCTTCAGCAGAGTTTTCAGTTTGGTAGATAATAGAAACCAGTAAAATACAGATTGTAGTAGGACCGCAACATTAAGTTGCATTTCTCTTGTATGTAGACTTAACAAACTCAGAATATAGTACAAACAGAAACAAAACAATTGTTTTTGGGGATTTGATTGGTTAGACAATTATGATCTTTCTAAAAAGGACATAAAAACATTACACAGTTGGAAAAACAACTTAAGTACTCTAATAAATAAGTTAAAAAATAAATGTGTTAATATGTGCTTTTGTCAAGGAAAAGGAAATATTATACATTCAACCTCTTTAGTTTGCTTTCAAGTCATATGTAGACCAAAGGAAAAGGAGATTGCAGGACCAATCAGGTGAGGACTTTTTTTTTGAAAATACTGCATCTATCACCTGGCAGGTGATGAAATGATGTTTGGAGCTGACCATTGTTCATATTGCCAACTTTAATGCCATAAGCAAAAAATATGTCTGTAAATCTCTGTCTGAATGACTGAGATGCATAACTTTGTAAAGATTCATTAATTAATATTAGCATTCATATTGTATTCTTTCTGTACAAAAATGTTGCAGCAGTGAAGTATGTGTCCCTTATTGTGCATCATCTTATCCATAATCCTATAACTGCTGTTTAGGAGGTTTAGCAGTAAGTATTAGACTGCACAGCACCAGTGTTTACACAGGCTGATAAAATTCAGAAGATTAGTTTCAACTGTGAGTATCTTCATCCACTGATCAGTGAGAAAAAAAGCTTTATTTAGAAATAGCAAGAGTCCTGCAGCCTGCAGGATCCAAACCCATTGCCATAGCAACAGGTAGTCAACATTTGAGCGTGCAACATTTTCCCACATTTTAATGCTCAGCTCTCGCTCACTCTCCACGGCACCCTCTGCCCTTTTAATTTCATTATAATACATAGAGTAAAAACAACAGCAAATTAATGCAATATTGAAATTCAGCCAAATAATAAAAGACAAGTCAAAATTCATAAAAAATAAATAAGAATAATGAGAATAAAATAATAATAATAATCTTTTCCAGGGCAGGCCTTACAGCTGCAAAGTCACTGACTCTTGATGTTCACTGGGGAGTGACGACTTGCTCACACTGATCTACGGGACATTCTCACATGGTGGGCGGCCTCCCTCAGGGACCCTGCTGTGGGGGCGGGGCACAGAGCGTGAAAAGTTCTGACCCCTAAATGATTGACAGCCACTTGCTACGTTAATTGTGTTTATCAACAAAAAGTTCAGCTCATGATATGGTCTTTAATAGGTGTTATCATTTTATTTTTGTAATACTGATTTTTATTTAATTAGGAATACATCTGCAAAAATTCTGATAATTATTAAGTTTTATGGCTATATTTTTGGACAAAAATTTCAATAGGGGTATGTACTGAAAATTAAAATGATGACTCAAATGATTAAAATGCTACTTGACAGGTTGGAATTCATTGCGGTTTGCTCTAATTAAATTCACCTAATGCCTCTCGACCCAGCTGAATGATTTTCTTGTTAACCCCAACCGTGCAAAATCTCTGAATGATGATGTCATAAATTGGGGATGTAATACGATTATTAGACTCACACAATGTCTGTTGTGCCCACCAATGAGCTGGTGAACATGTCAACATGTCAACATGAAAGGTCTCAAATTTAAGTAATTTCAACTAGTTTTGCAATATTTTCAGTTTATATTTCAGTATTTGAAATAGATGTTATGCCTGTTTGCACCACAGAGTGTTTTTCATATAGTAAATCTATTACAGCTTTGTAAGGGGGAATCAAAAGCCACATAGCGCATTGATGAAGTTAATCTTAGATCAATGATATCCTCAGCGAGGATGATACTCTGAGCTCAGGGTTAGAAAAGTTAAAAGCACTGAGACATCACACCCCAGACACTGTAAAGCTCCCAAATAATAGCAAATGCAGTATATGCAGTATTAACTATAGTGTAGATATAAGTTACTGTGGCTATCACGTCTGTTGACAATAGCCACAGCTAAAAATACAATGGTAGACATGGCTAATGCAATGAGAAAAGTATAAAATAGTTTTATAAGTAACAGATACTAGATAAAATGTGGTGAACATGTAATACAGGATTCGAAGGAAAATCTGGTGTAAAGAAAGTGTGTTGTGTCCTTGTTATAATCAAACGTCTTGAAATGTGTACACTGAGAATAAATAGTGTACCTCTTTTGCAGTACAACATCTATGCTGACCAACTATACACAGTTATATTTTTGGAATATCTGTGCTGGCCTAAAGCTGAAGATAAAAGTTACATTTGCAGAGGCAGATGTCAGAGAAAACAGTAGTGTCGACTATTGTAACTGTACTGTATATTTACTCAATCCAAATGTGAAACATGCAGTTTATCTGTATTAATTCCCTAGTTGTCTCTGTAAGCAATTTGTTGAATTTGAAGCACTGAATAGAAAATAGCAAAATATTAAAACGAGTATCTTAATACAAACCACAGAGTACTCACAGCTACTGTGCCAGTGTTTAAACTTCTGGATATTTACAAGTTATGTCATTTCAACAGCTGAAAGATGAAAATGATTTGGCATGGCTTCATTATCTATGCAGTTACAAACAAACACATTATCAGGGTTTCTCTGTATTTTCACATCTGGACATAATTAGATTTCAAATTTAGATGGCCATGCGTGTCAAACAGTCTTTGATCTCAGTGCATACAATAACATATAATAAAGAAGACATATTGTATATTTTGCGTACAATATGACAATATACACACCTTTAAGCAATATTTGTACCCAAGGCACAAATTTGCCAGACTTGAATGTGCTCTGTCAACCTTTCTTGTGTGATAAGCATAAAAACTAGCTTACATACAAACACTTTAAATGCTGTATAAACTTCTACAACATGGACAAAATGGCAACACCAGCACTATATCATAACAGTCTGCAACTGAGCTATAAGCTATAATTACAATTTATCTATTGTGCCAATGATTTCTGAAGAAAGTGAACATAAATCACTTCGACTGCAGATGACATAGATTATGAATGATTTCTGCCACCAAGGACATGACAGTCATGATAACAGTATGTAAGTTTGGTGGTCATCAGACAGTACTGGAAGAAGTATTATTTAGTCTATGGTTACCATAAAGTTACAGTCTATTTAATTTCTTTTGTTGTTGATTTGAATTTCATTCAAATGGTAATAAAACAAAAACACAATACGACATAAATTAGCTGGATTGAGTTAATGTAATGTATTCCAGATTTATTCCGTCAACCAAAATGTGACAACGCTTTCTTTGCAGCCTCATACTAGGGGAATACCCGTTCTTGTTGCTTAGATAGTGAATCATACACTAAGCAGTGTGGGAGAGGCAGAAACTGACACACATGTTAAAACTAAAAGCATCAAAATGGCAATGTACTGTTGTTTTTGTTCTTGTTTTTTTAACTCTGAAGCATAAAGGTGTTTAATATTTTAACAAGAAAACATTACTTTTGATATAATACCTCAAGAACCAGTGAGCAGTAAACAACAGAGGGAGAGAAGTTATGGCATCTGGTCTTGGTATACTGATCTTTGTTCTAGTTCACCCTTATATATGAACTAAAAACATGAATCCAATCAATATGATTAGAAAATCTTTCAGTGCGAGATTTTTTTTTTTGGTTGATTGTAGATCAAACTGTGACAGTGAGGTGTATTTCAATTGAAGGTCTTAATGTTGCTGAGCCTGCCCAGAGGCCTGCTGATATATTTGTGGCAGCAGGGGGGGCAGTGAGTAAGGACAAGTCCTGGGTTGAAGATACTGCAACAGAAACGTGTGCCCTGCTGAATGGTCCATAAGACAGAACCTACAAGCTGTTGTATAGCTGACCCTGACCTTTGACCTCCATGTGGAAGGTAACCATGGAAAACAGCATTGTGGATTTCAATACCAAAATTGCCATAACAAGAATTTATACATTAAATACATCCAATACTTCATCCAATACTTGCCCAAATGTTAAAGTAACTATTTCAGCTGAAGATTTCTTCACTGGATTATTTGTCTCTGTTCCATCTAAATGTAAGAGCCTGTTTCTTCTGAAGAAATCAGACCTAACTAACTTGAATCCAGCTGTTGTGTGACCGATACTTCATGCTGCCTCTCCCTGTTGTTCATCCTGTCCCAGCTTGCCTTCATGTTTAACGGTCTGTATTTCACACTCTGACTCAGAAAAAAAAACCGAAAGGATCCCAAACAACCTACACGGTATGAGCAATGAATAATTCTGAAAATCTGGAAAAAGCTATGCAGCAGAGCTTTTTCTGTGGGTCATGTAATAGCCTGACACTCCAACCACCAATATTCAGCGCAACAACTCTGGCTCTCCGTTCCAACTGAAGCACATCCTATGCTGCTCCAGATCAACTAATTTATCAGAATCCACATAATGACTCGTGTTTTTCTCTAGAGTTAGTTCAGAGTTGATAGCACTATTACAGCCACCATGAAATTATTGATAATGATGATCAATGAGACACTGATGCGCCTGCAGTGGGTCTAAAAGGTAAACTGAACATTGTACGAGTTTAATATTATACAAGCGCTGTTAACTCTTCTAGGCCTTAGAGGAGCAGATGAGCGATGTGTTTGTATAATGTGTCTACATAACTTCCACTAGGAATCCTCTGACAAGAGCCAATAGGTAGGAGTCCGTGAGGAGGTGGTGGGTGGGTGCAGGGGTGCGGTTTCACCAGGAATACCCACTTGCCCAAAAACCCTTCTCCTTCTCTGTGTGGGTGAGTGCTTCCCTTTGTCAGCAAGAGTTACTCATGCACCTCCTTGTATATCCACCACTTCCCTCCCCCTCCCTAGCACACCCTGTAAACCCACACCTACGACAATCAGCACCCACGTCCTTCTAATGCAGTTCTGAGAGCATCATTCTCCCTTTTACTTGCAGTCAGGCTAACAGACGGGGAGAGAGAGCATGACAGATGGTGTTCACAGCTCTATTTCTGAGGCTGGACTTGTACCGCCACAGCCACCCCTCCCCCCCCCCCGCCTATTCCACTCAAGCCAAGTGTTTATGACTGCCTCCTCATCTTCGCCTCAGTAATCAGCCCATTCATTTGCAGGGTTATTGTGAATTAAAAGTCTGTGTCTCATAAGGAACTTCACCGTTTAAGGTTAAGCAGTTTTTTTTTCCCACAGTGAAAGTGAGAATCATGTCACTGCCCATCTAGGAGGCTTTGTGATCTTGATGAAGTTTTCACTGAATTTTTGTTAGTAGCAAGAAAATTTTTGTTTTCTACTGGCATACTAAATAGAAGATTTCAGTTTTTAGTTAATAAGTATAATCTGCCAGTTCTCCATTTAAAATGACTGGGTGACTTGATGCTCTTGACTGAAAAGATCACTTGACTTTTGGGTTTACTAACCTCACCTGCTTCAATTCACTGACAATTTATTTAGTAATGTTTATACTAACAGAAAATACTTAGTCATATCAACACCATCTTTCCATACATTCATCAATCCACTGTTGCATCCACTTATCCTGTTAAGGGTTTCAGGGGGCTGAGACTTATCCCAGCAATCACTGAGCGAGAGGTGGTATACAATCTAGACATGGCACCACTTTATCACAGGGCTATCATTTGTATGCTGTGCCCTAATTCAGAGGGTGGCTCCTCTGAAAGTGGCCGCAAGTGAAATGACAAAAATATGAAGTAAAATACAAGTTGAGTCTAAAAGGCAGAGAGTGGTGTTGGTGTTATAGGTAGCCACGACTCCTGTGACTGGTGTCGGTGATGTTTGTAAATCAGTTACAACTTGTACTGGGTCTCAGTTGTTGATTGCAGTTGAGGTATGTTATAGGTAGATGGCTAAGATGGAGTTTTCCCTACATGTGTTCTGTCTTTGCCTTCTTTGTCATGATAGCACAAATATATCTCCTGATGACCGAACTCTTGACAGGCATCTTAAATATTGGTTCATCGTGGCACCAACAATTGGCCACTGTCTGCGGTAGTGTGGACTAGCAGTCATCAACCATTAGTCCCTACTCAAGCCTAACGCGACCTGTCGTCCTACATGTGCAACACGTCTGCACCACCTCTCCTCAAACTGCATGACAAAGTGACTGCTATGCTTCAGAAGTGGCTGGAAGCAGACATACTTCAGTAAGCTGATGCATTGCCGTGGTGTTTGGTGGCCAGAAAGAAGCTTGACACAACCACACGACAGCCTCAATCTGTGAGCTCCTAAAAATGACAAATTGTGGGCATTTAGCCCTTACAACCCTGATCGCCACAACCAACTTAGACATCATTTAAATGCTCTGCTCTCCGCTTCACAGTCTCTCTCCTAGACTTCCAGCCAGCCACTAAGCAGGACAATACACTCTCCCAGCTCTGGTCCATGGGTCATTCTCAGAGATCTCAGAGGAGCTAATCAACTTCTAACAGGTGCGACATAAGTTTGTCATGCTGAAGTAAAATCTGTATAACCAAGTGACTCTGCAAGCTTCAGTGATGCCAGCTGCAAAATCATGCCTCACTTGGTGAACCAGTGCTGTTCAGATTTGTTCTGGTATGGACATTGACTCCAAGCCTATCATGAGCAAATATCTTCTTATGTTAACACAGTGACTCCCCTCCAGCCACTGCCTGGGAACACATCTTGGACTACATCTATAGGTAGCTTTGTGGTGTACTATACCACCAATGCCTTCCAGTGATGGTCTATAACATTTTGTAATAGTGGCTACAGGAGGTCTGTGCAGAGTCTATCACATCCTGCATGGTAACAGACTTCCTAGAGTTGCTTTTCACTTGATGGTTTCTATAGACAATGGCCCACAGTCAATCTCTCTGAAATTCACTGGTGCAATCAAACACATATGTTGCGGTGCTCCTCAAAAGCTGACCAGCTGGGGATGGCTACTTTCCACCTGCCAGATAGATAAAGGTGACACAAACATACCTTGGCACAGCCATGTGCTGCATCACCTGCGAGTAGCCTTTGTTTCATAGCATTTACCTCTCAGTTGAGCAGCTGGTAGATCACCATGACTGATGATGCTGAATGGTTATTTTTCTATTCTATTTATTTTGCAAAATATTAGTAGTAATGTAGTTGCTTTCCACATCGCCATCAAAAATGAAAAAAAAAGAATAACAATAAATTCAACTTAGTAAATTAAATATTATATAAGCAATACTGTATTATTTAAATTCCAATTTTCACACTGATTTTTTTCATCTAGTTTTTATCATCAAAATAAACGTCTAAATGTCCTTTTTTGAAAATAAAATTCATAACAATGACCCATATTAAATCAAACACAAGCTTGATAATCAGTTTTTTCTGGTGTGTCCAGACAGGAATGGTAAAATGAGCCTTCTTCACCCTGTTGTGAAAAAGCCTATGGCCTTGAGTCTGGGGTGATTGGTTGGTAAAGCAACCTAATGGTGATCAGCTAAGCGGGGTGGATTGGCCTCAGCAGGACAGAGTGAAAGCCAGTGGGGGAGTCACCCTTGATCTGCTTCAATGAATCAACAAATTAACCCACTTAACAATTGCCTGTTAGACTAATGGCTTTAGTAAAGGAAACTCATTTGGCTTTGGTAATGAACTGAGTTGGAAACATAAACAGTCCAGTTATTAACTGAACTCAAGCCATCACTGACATCACCCGACACACTGTGATGTACCAAACCTACACTCCTTCAGTCATGCTCATTAGTAGGGAAGCATACTATTACTCAAATCACTGACTTAAGAAACTAGCCACCCAAACTCATTATCGCCCTCATCTATTCAGTCCAATTTGCATACATTACAAATGCTCCTTAACAACGTGGCCGTGCTGGTTTGGTCATCTCATTCTCATAGAGCAGATTGGGCCTAACAGGACAGTGCAGGCCAAAGTGAGAGTATATTAATAAACTAAATTCATCCAACCTGGGTCCCGCTTCCCTTACAGCTACTGTGTGTGTATGTTAGTGAATATGGGTGCTGATGAGTCTGTACTTTAGTACTGTTGAGGGAAGCCCAAGCCTGAGTTCCCAAGGTAACAGTCGGTTTGAGTGGGGGCTGGCTGACTCATTTGAAGGGAATCCTGGAACCTGAACAAAGCTGCCCACTCGCCCCACCCCCAGCTTCATCAGCACAACAAGCAAACAAGGCGCTGACATGTCCCCAATATAGGGCTTCCCACTGACGGGGGTGGCATTGGAAAATCCCAGCCTGAGCTTGCCTACAAGTAGCATCAGACGATGCACACACAAACACAAGGCCTCACTGCTCCATGGCTACAGCGGTTTCCAACGGTGAGAATAGAAATCCACTGAGATAGAAAATGGCTAGATTATAATAGAGCTGTATGATCACAAATACTTCTAGGCACGTGCTGGATTTTGATTAATACATGAGAGGACGGGGGAGATGTAAGGGGGTGGGAGAGGAAGATTAAGCTTATTAAACAGTCAATGCCATAGAATTTAACTAGTTTTTGAAATGTGAATGGTGACACAAAATAAATGACTATAGAAACGTTGTGGGCCTGGGCATGGAGGAGGAGGAGAAAAAGAAAGTGAGAGGAAGAGGAGGATGAAGGAGGAGTAGGAGTAGGTGGACAAGAGAACGAACTCTATACCCACACAATTAATCTAATTATTAAGAAATTAAAAGAGATCAACAGGCGTGTAATTGACCACTTAATTTGTTCAAGGTCAGTATATTCTTTTGACTTTGGAAGGACGGTGGCCAGCGTGCCGCTAGACAGGAACATTTTGGTGAAATATTTAGAGATTTACAATGATTCATAAACTAAGAAACAACCATTAGTGTTTCTACACAGCTAATAATAATTGTTTTATGTACCATTAATCCCACATTGTGTTGACAACAACATATCATTTAAAAACTAAAAATAATTATTTTAGAAGCAGTAAAATTTGGCCATCAAACAAAAACTGCACATGTATAGTCAGTAATCCCCGCTGTTAAAAGTAGCCATTTGATTTGCTTCTGTCCACTGTTATATCTGTTGATAACTCTATAGTTCATTCAGTGTCTTTAGTCATTAACAACTGAGAGCTGGTACAAAGGGATTTAAGAGGCAGCATTACTGTTTTGAATCGTTGGATGTTTAATTCTTCTATTATAATTGAGGTAGGAGCGAGACAGAGGTTATGGTAACTGCTGGAAACCTGTCCCACTTCACAGAAAGGTTAATGAACCTTACAAGTCCTATGGGAGATGGAGTATGCTGTTAATTTGACAAACGTGGGAAATAAATGCTTTTATGCTTTTATTGACGGTGACCAATAGCGGCCTTTGCTGGAATGAAAGGTTTTAGTCTTTTGGGTGCTTTGCTATGAGGCAAAACAATAATGTGGAATGCATTTGTTGGAAGAAACTAAGTACATAATTGTTTGAATAGCAATTTCAGGCCAAAAAGCATCTTCATTATTAATTCCTACTTTTGGGGAACATATACTGTGCAAAATGTACAGTAACCTAATTCCTGTTATGAAACAAATGCCTTTATTCTGAATACATTTGTGGTGATGAGGGATTTTAAAAAGCTGTGTTTTAAAATCTACATATTTCCACATTCCATTTTATGCACTGTTGCTCCTGATTTCATTTTAACAGGGCACCAAGGGTATAATATACTGACAGCTGGAGAGGAACATGTGTAAAAGTGTCAAAGCTAACCTGAATTAGTCTGTGGGTTAGAGGGAATCATCGGAAAAGGTGGCTATGATACATCTGATCAGGACAGAGATTTTAGGCACAGGACCAACTATGTACACACAGTGTGCATGATTAAGAGATTAAATGGATAATCTCCTTCCCATTCAAAGAGCCTGGCGGAGGCAGAAATCGGGTTTCACAAAGGTAGACTTTCACCATGGCTTAAGTCTAACAGTCAGAGTTCAGATAGACATCCAAGTTAATCAGTTGCACAACGCTATCTAGTTTTTGACTATATTAAATAAGACTGATTTGCATATGTATACACGGGTAATTCTGAATCTCTTCAGTTTTTAAAAAACATGGAAATCATTCCAGAAGAATCGAGCACTTTTACAGCAATGTGTATGCTTTTTTATTTATTTCCAAGGGACAACTGTTTTCTTCTTCTTTGATACTGATGTTACCTTGATCCAGACATTCTCTTACCAATATGATCAAATTGGTTATTTGTGATTTTCTGATCTGTGTCCCTTATGGTTAAAAGATGGGTAATTTAGGCAGTGGTGGAATGTAACTTTTACTAGTACTGAACTTGGATAGAATTTTAAGGTCCTCGTACTTTACTTCAGTATTTTCATTCTGCTACTTTATACTTATACATCTCATTTTTCAGCTACTCTTACTGGATATTTTTCAGATTATGATGTTTCAAATCAACTGATCAAATATGATGTACTGTTATAGATTAAACTGCCCAACAGCATATAAAGTTGTTCAAATTAGCTCAAATTTAACCAGCTACAAAATTAAAATGCTTTTCCATGTTCATGCATCAGTAATAATAACAACCCTTTCATATCATACGTAATAATTTAATTCTGACAGGGGCCATTGTGCTGCACAATAACTACTTTATCTTTTGGTACATTTTGCTGATTATATCTTTATACTTTTTATGTAGAAAGATTGCAGGACTTTTACATGAAATGGGGGTGTTTGCTACTTTTACCTGATTGAAAGATCTGATTTTAGGTAATTAAAACTAGAAGAAAAGGAACCTACTGACTGTAGGGGGACACTTTCCTTTCCTTCCTCTTACTTTTCACCACCTGATAAGAACATAACATAAAAATGGGTCATTTTAAGCAGCTTGAACAAATGACTAGTCATTTTTCTGGAGAGGACTGTCGTCTGCTAGGTGGTGCGATTGCTCCAACGGAAAGAGCTCAAAACTAACACTGTCCTAACCTTATAAACCAGTCTAATATATCTTGGTGAAACCGGCCTCAGTCTTGTTCTTTTTGATACCGCCCTCTATTCCGAGCCAACTCGTGCTCTCTGTCTCTCACTCTTTCTTTCTGCCAGCGATACTATGGGCACTGTTTCCTGTGCCTGTGTGCACAATGTTTGCCAGAGGAACACACAAGAATCTGAGCTCCACAATCCCTCTTAACCTTTGACCTTGGCTTATTGTTACCTGTGAGCAGCACTGTGGCAAACATGTTGTACAAGCACTGTACAGCCCTGCAAGCTGTTTGTGTTCTGCAAGTATGGAGGGTAGGGGAGGAGGGAAGGAAGAGAGGGAGCTATTTAATCCCCCCCAAAGGAACTCCCCTCTCAACCCGTATCGTGAACTCGCAGGCAAATCGCGTTGCTGGAAGGCACACCACACACACACTGCTGTCTTTTTAATTTCATCAGCTGAAAGAAATCTATACAGTGCTTTGGAATCCGACTGAGCTGCAGAGAGAAGTGAACTATACGGCACCCTGGAATGTAAACAGGTTTCTCACCAACTGTAGCATAAAAATACCACATTGTAACAAACCTCTTGGCTATGATAATGGTCAATAGTACAGATCAGAGGTCTTAGTAGATTTCATGGTTGTTAGTCCTACAGCATATCAATAAGAACAAGTTGAACAAATCCAGAGAACAATTCAGAGGAAAGGCAGCAGTCGTACACAAATTATTCAACTGTAAAACGGATAAAATATCGACTTCTACTCAACATATTGTATTGACAGTGGCTTTTCGCTTGCCATTATGAAAAGCATTATCTCCTGAGAATATTAGAAACGCTGTCATTAAATCCCATGCTGTTTGGTTAGGAACAGATATGGGCTGTAATCTGCACAGAATGGACTCATCTCTACAGTACAACGATCATAATTGTTGGCACTAATCACAAAAATATATTTAATATCAGTAAAATAGAGTCTGTCCTATGATTTCTATCTATAATTGTCAAATCTCCATCACCAAGCTTTGGTAACAATGATGGATGGACTTTTTAGTATATTTATTAAATCAGAATCCAGCTGCACTTTCTAGTGCTGTATGTCAGTGCACTTTATTTTATTACACACAAGCTGAGCTGTCATGCTAGTTCAAATTATACAATATAGTTCTTTGTGCTATACTGCAGTTTTCTAATTTTATAGTTTGGTATAACTTTTGGAATACAAACAATCATAATCAGTACGTAGAGTTAGACAGGCCACTAATATATCTGCCAATTTTGCATTCATAGCTGTCACACTTAATTATCATGCCAAAATACAAGAAAATACATTGGCTGCAGGAGGTCTTTTATGAAGTCTTTGTTTTTGTGTACAATTAACTGGCAAGCATGCTATATACTTAAGTAAGGGCTATTTTAGGTGAGCATAATTGTTAGTGAGTTGTTTTTATCAGCATGCCTCACTCCCCTTCACTGTACCCTATCAAGAGACACCCCTAAGAGGAAGCAGTTTCCACGGCCACGGCCCCAGCAACCCCCCACTAACCCTGACATTTGTTCATTTACCCGCCCTTCTCTCCCCCCCCTCTGTTTCCCATGCCTGCTTTTTTTCTTCCCCCCTTGTCCATGTCTGTCAAAACTGACCAGTTTACAGGGGAACAGGTAGGCAGACTCCGGCAAGCCCCCCACCTGTACCCTAAAACGCACAAATTCACACGCGGGCTGACTGCCAGAGATCCTGCTTTACTGACTGAAGTGGAGGGGAGGGAGGGGCATGGGGGGGGGGGGGGGGGGGGGGGGTATGACAAAGACGACAGCTTGTGTGGGGGAACATTGTCTGCGGCTGCGACTAGAAATCTTTTCAGGAAAAACTGGATTTTATACACAATGGTCGTGGGTGTGAAGAAAGGGGGCACATATTAAAAGAAGCGCCTTTATGCGAGCAGAGCTACTGGTTTTTAAACTGCATTTGCATGGAGAAGGTCCAATCTGTTCTTTGTTTTTCCCCACTAGGCTATAGTGTGACAGACTGGATCAAAGAGGGCTTTCCAGGTTGTCCTTGTTTTCTTGGAGAGTAATCGTGATATATCCAGGACAGTATGCAGGGTATAAAATTAAGGTAGCACACTGACACACAGTAGGCCTACTTCCTTGAATAAATGTGTGAGAGATTAATATATTTCTCTCAGTTGAGACAAAAGAGGCAAAATTCATGTGGTATATTCAACAGGAATTTGGCTTTTCTAGAAAAAAAGTATTGAGTAACATGTAAAATCTATAATTTATGGATGATTATTCCCTCGCTGTCCAAACAGCATTCACGGCTTCTGATAGGAAACCATAGCAGCTCACGTTCTTCATGCAGTGAAACCTCCTCAATCATCTCACCACGGCAACCACAGCAGGGAGGTCAGTTGTTATAGAGATGGCAAGAGGCTTGGTAGGTTATCAGCTACAGTACTGTGTGTGTATGCGTGTGTGTGTGTGTGTGTGTGTGTGTTTGTTGTATGTGGACGGGGGATGGAGCTGACAATTGAGCGGAGGATTCTTATGTAATTCTCCCTTTAGGTGGCGGAGAACACTGAGAGCAGCAGCCCACACTGAAGAAGAACCTGTTTGTTAATAAGCTGCAAGTAAAAGAAGATCGATAGTATAATAACAGGGTGTTTGTACACAAGACCAGAGGGGTCCAGATGTAGCAGAGCAATAGAGACATGGCCACAATGACAGCAGGTCCAGGTACGAAGTCACCCCACAAATCACTCATTTCTGCTCTCTCATTTCAACTCTAAACACATGCACACAAATCTATGTATGCAGATGAACATACAGACACATATGACAGAGTACAACCAAAAAGCCACAAAAACCAAACTAACACTAGTATCCTAATCTGGCTGAGAGGTTGGAGGGAGAGTTTGAGGAGGTTTAGTGAGGGAATGGCTTCCAAAAGCTGAACTCCATGTAGTGTCACCTCTGACATTTGTCTGGCTGTAGCTGACAGCAGGATGAGCACCGCTCTAAATGTTAAGCACCTCCAGCTGGGCTTCCATGTTAAGGGCTATTGTTGACTTATACCAAGGGAGGGTTTTGGTAGTTATGAAGAAGGGGTGAATGACCTGCATGTAAACTTTATCAGGGTCAAACCACTGGTTTGAGACAGAATATGAAATATACAATATACAAGTTGTACTACGATTTTTTGGTAATTTACTGTTTCAGCTCACATCTTCTAAACCTAAAAAAATTCAGTTCTGGCATAACTCTTTCTAACATAAACAGATGCTTAGTTTACTTACTTCTCACATATATATTATTGACAACAATCTGTTCAAATGCTTAGTTTACTTACTTCTCACATATACATTATTGACAACAATCTGTTCAAATTCTTTAAGGCACTTCACAAAAAGAACATGTGTTTATGCTGTCAGTTTAAGTTTACACAAAGGATGACAACAGGTGCACCGAGTGGAGTTTAGATTGGATAAAGTTGCTTCATATGACTTGGAGCCAGGAGGCACTTCTGTGTAAAAGTTTGTGAAACCATAAACAAGCAAACTGTTAACCTGGGTTATGAGCATGTTTAGCAACTTTGGAGGGAAAAAAATCACATTAAAAAGGAAAATTGTTCAATTCCTTTGCGCCCACCCCCTTGTCATAAGATATGGATGTCCCGTAAGGTTATTTGTGTTTGCTGGGAAATGAAGTGCTCAACTGGATTAAAAACATACTGCATATGTTTGGAAATCTGTTTCCCTGGGCGTATGAGTGGAGTGAGCGAGCGTGAAGCAGCAGCTTGCGTCTCCTCCAAGAGAGAGGGCAGACACTCTCATCATTAGCTGGGCTACAATGTGCTCCTCTACCTGCTCCAATCTGCACAGCCAGGCTCCACTCTGACGCCAGACAGATGTTCCCAGCACGAGGTGCAAAGTACCGAGAGGGGAAACGAGAGCGAGCAGGAGAGAGGCAGAAGAATGGAAATATTCAGCAGAGTACACAATAAGAGTTTAATTATGAATAATACCAATGGCTCTTTGTTCTCACAATGAAGCTAGCTATGGTTTGCCTGGCCTCTGGGAAATTGTTTTTGGCTTCCATATGGGGGCAGCTGTCTGTCAAAAATAAACACTTAAATCATAACATGCCACAGTAGAGATAATTACAGGATAAAGAACAATGCAATTATGTATGTTTATTTGCAATATTGGATAGGTATTTTGCTAAAACAAACTCTAAGGCTATTGCAGAGGTTAGAAATGTAATTTCAATCACTCAGTACTGTCATTTGCTACTGTTAAGACACAAATGATCTACGATGAGAATGTTTTTGCAAAACTTGACATTTTCTGTAACTTCACAAGATTAAGAAGTATACTCTAGTCACTCAGTGTGGATGTAGACATGTGTCTGACTACGAGGACTTGTCTTCCTTCTGGCTGCACTTTTCAAGGATAAGCCAGGTGTTATTATATCAGTTTAATATTATCAATAAATCTCTGGAAAAGAGAAAAACTAACCATAAATTTGCATTATATAGCCACAGTCTGATATAGTTAATGCCTCTTTGCAATGAAACTCCACTGTCATCCCCCCAAAATAAAAGAGCCAGGCAGGGTAACATATTCCTTCATTACATGGTTACACAGTTTGTGGGGTAAATTCTTTTTTTGGTTTTGGTCTTTTCACAGGAATTGTTGATAATAACAAAAGGACAAAATAACACTAGTGTTTTGCCTCGGTTACACGCCTAATAGTTTGCAGTTAAAGGACATCTTGAGGTGTGGAGCAGACGATCTCTGCAGGCCGCAGAATTCACAAACACAAAGCCAGCTGGTCTGATACAGTCACAATACTTCACTGTTTGTATTTGCCGGACCAGCAGCAGAACACAGGCTCTGTCCTCCTTTGGGAGCTGATACAACCGAGATGGATGTTAAAGCATGCATATCCCTCATGCACCATAATAATGAGCACAGCACGCAGTGTGCTGAACCGTCCAACTGGCCTTCAATTAGCCAGAGAGGGGAAGTTAAGAAACATATGATACTTCTCATCCACAGGCCTTTCTGAAGTCAATCTGGGAATATTACAACTGAAAGACCACAGCCTGAACAGGTTAGGAATTTCTTGTGATGTTGAAAATGTATCTCAAAAAGCTTGTCTATAAGAAAAGTGCTATTCAGTCCAACCAAATAACAACAACAAACAAAAAAAGTTGATAGCCTTAATGCTTTTGCTTCTGGTCGATAAATAGAGTATAAACATTTGCACAATTGATTTTTCATGCAATCATTTTATTTAAAAAAATAATTTGCGCACAGAAAATCCAATAATTATCCTTATGTTAACTTTTCTGCACAGCATAAGTATAGAAAAAGTTATGTATGTCAGGCAACTAACACCTTTCATGGAGACAAACCCAGCAGAGAAACTTCATACATAATAAAAAGTAAGAGAAAATCCATAAAAACCTAAGGCTATACATCTCTGTTTAAATGGGATTTTACAGTGATAATGAACACCTTGGCTTTTCTCAGAGCAGGAAAGAGCATTAACCGTACTACTGTTTTTTAAGTTCATATTGCATCATGTTGACTCACAAACCGCCAAAACTATAATGAGAGAATAAGTATTAACAAGTAAAAGTAACACCCAGTGCTGTATTTATATAAGCTGCCTCTATTCAGATACTAATGATTTGCTTGTTACAGTAATTATCGCTGTGAGACCATACCGGAACATCTGCATTGATTTAGACTCTGGGAGAGCAGAGAGAGGGAGGGAGAGGCTCACAATCTGGAATTCGACTTCGAGAGCGAGACGACAATCTGTTGATGGTTATTTTGGTAATTGTCCATAATTGATGTAAAACACAGAGTGTGTTGCAGAAGATTCTAAATTACTGTCGCTGTAGCTTGTGGGGTCATTGAAAATGGGCAGTTGCGATGAAAATGCATATACAATATCTAATAATGTGAGTTCTGAAAGAAACCGGACAGCTGGAGGGAAAAGATGGTATACACTTAACTGCTGGGGTAAATTGTTCGTGGCAGTCAAAAGTAATGATGTGATAAGTGATACAGGCAGTTAAATAAAAGATTTGACACCTGACATAAATATTAAAATGTGACCATTTTACACATGCCTGTTCTGCATGTTTATAAATCTTAGTATATATAAATACATATATATATATACACATATATATACACACATATATATGTATGTGTGTGTGTATGTGTGTGTATATGTATATGTATATATATATATATATAATTTATTTAGTCAAGCACATACAAGTGCCCAGCCCCTGTGGATTTACAAGATGCCCGTCTGTCAGACAAGACCATATGTTCTTACATATAACATTACAATGCAAACAAAGAACTTTGCTTTCTGTCTCCATGCTCTACAAATAAAACGTCACAAAAAGGTTCCCTCAGGAAATGTTTTCACCAGAAATATTCAAAAAAAAGGTAGCTTTTGTGGTCTGGAACACTTCCTCAGTCTTATTTTTTCTTCTTTTACCTGGTTAAATTCATTACAAAAGCGGAAATTTGTTATTTGCTTTAAGCTTATTAAACATTCACAGTCGAAATGTTTGTCAGTCAATAATTCACCCACAAAGTACAAATATGAGATTCGAGCTGCAACGATTAGTCAATTAACTGATTAGTCAATTGACAGAAAATTAATTGCTAACTATATTGATAATCAATTAATTGCTTTGAGTTGTTTTTTAAGAATAAATGCTAAAATTCTCTGGTTCCAGCTTAAAGTGTGAATATTTTCTGGTTTCTTTGGTCTTCTGTGATAGTAAACTGAATATCTTTGAGTTGTAGACTGTCGAATGGGACAAAAGAGGATATTTCAAGTTGCATCTTGGGTTTTGTGAAGAGATGATGAACATTTTTCACCATTTTCTGACATTTTAAAGACCAAACAACTAATCGAGAAAATAACCGACAGATTAATCGATAATAAAAATAATTGTTGGTTGCAGCCCTATGAGATTCCAGACTTTATGGTCATTTATGCTAATTCAGTTTGACAGGGATTTTATAGCCTCTAAAAATCAACAATTGGTCCATATCATCTTTTCCATCTTAAAAACAATGCCATCCGTGTCACACCTGGGCCAATGCTCGCCTCGTGCCTTTGCCGACTGTGCCAACTTGAAGCCAGCTCAGTCTGAAATGTGGACTAAAAGGTGTCAAAGTCAATTTTTTTTAATCATCTATCCAAAAGAACTGATCAGAAAGGCCAAGTGTAACCCTTAAATCATATCCTGAGCATCTTCTATTACACCTAAACCACACAACAAATCATTTTCTCTTCAGAGACGCCATTAAACCTGCCTGTTTCTATAGTTAATAAGTAATGTGCCTGAGCATAACTGTGACACAGTGAGATCTTTCACTGTTGGTTAAATTCTGCTTCACACATGGCTCTACATTGGATGAATACTGTATTAATGTGAGACACTGTATTGCCACAGTATGTGGCAACAGATATCAGGCTCTCAAATAGCTCTCTTGGTGGTTCAAGAGGGTTTGGCATGGCTGACAGACAGTGAGGAGATCCTCAGCACATGTTTTGATAAGTGAAGTGCCAGAGCTACATGATGTAGCTCAGAGCAAGGTGAGTGATGCGTCTGTAATGCACAGGGAAGTCTAGCATGTCCTTGTTCTGTTACCATTGCTTCTCTAATGAGACCTCAGCTGTGAGTAAATCTGTGGTGCTGCGTTGCTCAGTCCAGCCTGACCTCACTTCACTCTAGGCTGACTTAAGGAAACCCTTTATCCTCATAACTGTGGCTACGGATAAAGACTACACACTAATTATGGAAACATCTGCAAACTAGGGCAACACTGCATGACCTTGGACTAATGAATATATATGAAAGCTATATGGTTACTGCAGCTCATATTGTTTGACGAACGAGGATCAAAACACTGATCCATTTAACATTTGATAGCATGACCCTTGACCTCAGCTACAGAAACGACTTTTCTTTACAACACAATCTACCAAACACATTACCAGAAATAGTGATGCAAAACATGTTATTGTATAATAATTCAGTCTCTTTACCTTATACACAGATGGAACAAAATGATAGAAAACGAACAAATCATTTCTCAATCATATCTGATCACTAGTTTGGTCTTTTTTGCTGAATTACATACATGCAGTAATTCATAAATTGACCTACATTGCTGTCAAAATCACAACTGCACGGAAACAAAATCCAATACGTTCACCTCAACACTTGAAAAAACAAAACTGAGGTTGTGTGATGTGACCTAGCCACCCCGGTCAATTAAACACCTCCCACTATGGGTTGGCATCACTCAAAAGGCTCATTAACCCTTCTGACCAACCACCAGTCACAATCAGAAAAACATCCCGTCACATTGGCCAATCCCTACATGGGCAACGCAGGTCAACACCCACACAAGTGACAGGAAATTGAATTGCTAGAATGTGGTCTGTCTGAGCACTTGAAAGACATTTGTTTATTCACAGCTGGTCAAGCGGCCAGACAGACTTTATGGGCTTAAAAATAAGAAGCAAAGGTGATGCCTAATGCAATTTTACAAAGTGGAAATTACTTGGGTTTTGTATATTGTTGATGTATGAAAGTCATACGAGGTAACTATTCATGTTTTTTTTTAAAAGACAGCAGGAATGCGGTTGCATAAATCATCTCTTGAGCAGAGCACAGACGAGCTGAATCACAAAATACTGAATTTATAACCATTGTAGATTTACAAAAGTATATATCCCAGATACATCACATTTGGATCTTTGAATCAATGTGGCATTTACTTAATGTACAACGCCTTATAAAATGAAACGGGAGCAGTGATACATCGCTGAAGCGTCTTTGTGTGGTTGTTTTTCAGACCACTAGTCTTAATCTACTGGGTTGATCTCCCGGTTCCCGCGGGATTATAAAATGTCTGCAAACCTCCAAATATTTGAGGCAATCAACAACTCAACACGCATTTGGCGTTAGAATGCAAGAATGTGAAAACACACAAACGAATGGATAAAAAGGAGTGAAATATGAAGAGAAATAAGGGGATCGGAGCTGTGCCCATTTCGGGGGTGTAAAATATGGAGAAGTGTGGATCATTGGGGGAGCTGCTCTGCCTGGGGGAACAGATGAAGGGAGGACACTCTGCCAAGATCTCTCCACTGGAGGGGGAGTTGAGGGACTGGAGCTCTATGGGAGAAAGAGTGTGCGCCTCGCATGCTGCTCTCCTCAATCTCAGTCTCACACGCCTGCATTGACACGTCCCAGGCTCTCTGCAGCAGAGGGAAATTGCTGCTGACAGGGCCTTGCAAACTTTCACAGCCATTTAGAAAGACTTACTCCCACACTTTTGTCACAGGCATTTATTGCACAAGATACATGATATGAAAAATTAACATTTTTGAACTTGGCATCCTTTTTTCACCAAGTTAGGCTTAAAAACCATTCATAATTTTTCAGCCTTGCGATCGGCCCCAGTGCAGATGTAAACACAAAACATGCCAAGTGAGACCCTGAGATTATGAAAATGCACAATTTTCAAGAAAAAAAAAAATCAAACCACTACTTCATAAATTTGTACCATATGAGTTCCTAATCCAATAACAAATGCTGTCCGTGTCCCTATCACCAAAACACATGAGGCTGTTTTTAAGTGAGAGCAGAGGTTACTGCAGACTTACTGTACCTTTAGGTCCACGACCAACCAGTGCCTCCAGTGAGCAGATGTTGGTTTGGTGCGACTTGGAGCATCAGGATCAACCATCACCAGAACATACATCTTTTTCTGCAGACAGAAGGGGATTCATATGTTATTACGTTTAATGTAGAGAAAGAGCTTTACTACAGTACCACACACATTGTGATTGGCCCAGAGGCGGTTCTAGTAACAGCGGTACCTGATCCCTTTCGCTTTCTTAATGCAGCCATGTGCTGTTTGTGCATCATGTTGCCCAAGGCATGGCAGATAACAATACTTAGTTTAAATATTTCAAAACAGATGCTTCACAATATAATTGCTTTGTTAGCTTAAATTTATTGTATCTGAAAAACAGTGTGAATTTTATCTTATTCACATTTTGTGGTTGATTTTTCAGTTGCTTGTGTTGTCACAAGGCTCAAAAAGCCAGTTGATACCAGAAGGCTGGGTTTGCCTTTTGTGGCTTGACACACAATTTCTAACACAGTCTTACTTCAGCTGTCAAGGCTAAAATGTTACTCGGAAAATTTTTTAACATGAAGACAATATTGTTTAAAAAAAAAACATGAAATAAAACTGTTATATAAGGGAACAACAAAAATTAAAATATATACTGTAGCCATGCTAATCATCTACTGCAATACACTCAATATGTATAGCAAAAGTATAGCTCTGCTTCTTGTATATTATTCCTTAAACTTACTATCATTACTGTGACATCAATAAAATGACAACGTTTTGGATCCGATACCAAATCTTCCCATTAACATATTCACAGTAACTTTCTGCCACTTATCCAGTATCTTTATATCCCTCAATCTGTCAATAGATAAAGTGAGAGAAAAAGCATCTTAACTAGCACTTGATCACAGTTATTGGACGTTGACTTGGCGGCTTAATTGCCGGAAAATTTTCATTCTGTCTGTCCCTAAAAGTTAGAGAATTATGAGAGCAGATTGAATTATTGCGAGAGCACATTTGTCATCCCTGGTCCTGTGCCCAAAATCTGCCAGACCATATGATGGGCTTTTTTTATTTTGTTCACTTCCTCTACAAACAGAGACATTAATCGAGGCTGTTTCAATCCACAATGTCCTCTTGCTGTATAAGTACTATTGAAACATAATGATATCAGCTTTAATACATATAAAACAGATGCAGCTTTTCCTACATTCTCACACTGCCAAACAAAATTGTGGTGCAGTGAAACATTTCATTGAATCAAATGCTCCCATGTCAACATAAAGCTTGCTTAAATTTTTTGTTTGTTGTGTCCTATCAAGACATTCTTAAAGGCCTCGAAAAATTATCCTAAGCCGATAAACTTGAATGTGATAAAGAAGTAGTCATGTATTTTTCTGCAGATGCTCATTTTCAGAAGGATTCTCTGCCTACCTGACAAGCAGTAATAAGCGTAAACAACTAAGCCTAATAATAGGATAATACTGTAGTCTCAGTGATAGTGCCTGCAGGTAACATCCAGACACACCAGCAACAATAGAGCCTCCTCCACAGCCTGTCAAAAGTGACTCTATATCAGTGACCCCCCCGGGCAGCTTACCAACCATGACCTGTTGCCTTCTCAAGAGTTGTAATCCTCATTTGTACATGTTTGCTACCAGGCAAAGACACTGTGATAATGTAGTTACACTAATATTTAAGTCTGATGCATTCAGAAATAACATGGCTTCAAACAACAGCACGCACACACACACACGCACAAACACACACACACGCACACACACACACACACACACACACACACACACACACACACACACACACACACACACACACACACACACACACACACACACACAAGCACACAAACACACACACAGACTCAAAGGCAACTTAAGCATTTAAATTAAAAATGACCTCCAGTCACAATTATCACTGAAAGAAATAGTACTTTATTGGATATTTCACGAAAGTTACCATGGATGGAGAAACACTGTATAGGACAGGCTTAGCTCTCCTAAACCTAAATTTAGAGCAACATAAATAACATTTCACATTAATTTCCAACTGTAACAACAAACACACTGTCTATTTATGGTGGGCACTGGATTTTCTGAAATTTCTGCACATATTTAGTGGTTGAATTATCAAATTATATCAAATAATACAGGAGGCTCCCTCCGTGCTTGCACTTCACACATTGTGGCATGTACCCTTCTCTCTTACAAGGACATTTTTCTCTCCATCTGTCAAAATCCACATTAATTACGCACAGATATGTGTGAAAGACTCCAGGGAAAAACAGATGCATATCCTGCCATCTGAAATAATTTATCAGGGCTTGAACAAACTAAATGTATATCAAAACACATTTTAACAGAGCTAATTCTCATTGCTGGATACTGGAAGGCACATATTTTCCAAAAATATGCTGGAGCTCTACCTTATTAGTATTAATCACTAATACTAATGAGGAAACTTTTGAGCCTTGATGGTAATTTGAAATTTAGATTTGCTTTTGCGCTGCAGATTATCAAATATATCATCCATATTTTGGGGCACACACAAATCTATTAGTAAAGACATATTGTTTAATGTTTTTGTGTTCATTTATATTATTGTACAAGAGGTGGAAGGTCAGTATGCTCAACCTGTTATGCTCTGTAATGGTATCTAGTATCTACAGGACTTTTAAAATGTCATAGTAATCCCATAGTGCAGAGCAGAAGTGAAATCTGGGTAGGTGTCGGCCACAGACCACAGAGCTCCATTGGACCATTATAAAGCAGGGGATGTGAGGGCCCTGGGTGGAGGCGGGGGAGAATGAGCCTGCATTCTCTTGGGATTAACTTCCCACTGCCTGCTGTGATCACAGCAAAACAGCACACTGGGACCACACCTCAGACACCAGGTGGCTGGAACAAACCCACTGGGCGTCTATGTCACAGCTAGTGGTCAGTGGTAGAGAGGAACAGGGTGGGCGCTCTCTTCCGTGACACCTATAGAGATTGACGGGGGAATCATATATTTACTCAGCGCCTCTTCATTATTATGTTATACATTTGCAGGTGTAGTTTGTTGAAATACATTTTTATATCGTTTTGAAACTCCCACTCCATGCCAATAGCATCGAATAGATACAGTATTTGCAAAACAAAAGACTGTGAAGAACAAAGGCAGAGGAAGACCAGTATCTCTGAGGATGTAAACTACTGGCTTACCTTTGAGTGAACTCTGCTGGGGATGAGAATCAGAGAGATGTCTAATCGCTGCTCTCGTAGAGCTGCCTGGACTATCGAGCCCAGCTCTTCTAACTGATGACACCACGAAGGGCGAGAGTGAGTTAGCGAGAGGGAGGGAGGGAGGCAAGGAGGGAGGGAGGGAGGAGAGGCCCCTCTGTGAGTTTACAAGTTCATGCTTTATCCCTGACCCAATACCAAACAGTGTCGTCCGTGCAGCTGCCTATTAATATACCCACTGCTTTATCCTCCCAGTTCCTCATCTCCTTCAGCCCCTGTGCACAGAACCCACAACGTTTCATTAAATGGTCAACTCTGCTCACAGCTCGACCCAGAGCAAAGCAACGCATCAATCTCAAATCCCAGTTTAAGTAGCAAAAACACTTGAACTCGTTTGGTAATTAACAGGTATCTGTGTTGTGATTAAGAGACGGTGATGGCTTAACAACCATCGACTGCAGCTCAGAGCAAGGTTGAAAGATCGATCTGTAAATACAGAAAAATATAAACTCTAAAAGTGGGCTGGAGAAGTAAATATTTCAGATGATGGAGAAATAATCTCAGCTACAATTTCATTGTTTTTGCAGCCAAACTGTCTTTAAAAAAGATTTTAAATTAAACAGAATATATAATCTAGTATCAAGTGAATTCACAGAGCAACGATTGTGTGGACTTTTATACTCAGGATAAAGAAATAGGGTCTCATTTTTGAGACAGGATAGCAGTGAGAGGGCAGAAGAGCGATAGGTTGGGAAGGTTAACAGTGCTACCACTGTGAGGGTCAGAAGATGGGGTTCATTCTGATGGAGGGGAGGTCAAGGGTCAGCCAGGCAGCAGTAATTGAATCCTGACCAAAGAATGGGGACCGAACACCCAAAAATGAAATGGAGATAGAAGGGGGGCCGTGGCACTCACCTAGAGGTCACGAACCTTACAGGTGAGGAGGTCCTCGTTTTCATTAATAACAGCCCTCCCCCCTTAATGCGCCGAAGCTATAACCTCAAGACAAGCAGCATTATAAAACCTCCTTCACAGGCAGTCACAAAGGGCAGATCGGTAATCTGCTACAATGGAATTGGGTAAGGAAAAAACTGTCAACAGATTGTGACGGTTTATAATAAAATCTTCACTTTACAAAAATTTCTAGGAAATCAGTCTGGTGATAAAAAGGTAGGGACAACAATACAAAAGTCAACTAAGGTACCTTGAATTGTGTCAGGATCCACAGGTTACAGGTGGACAGCAGGTAGGCTTTTCATACCTGCATAGGGCATAGCAAACATACAAACAACACATGACCCCTCAGACATCATGTTTTGCATGTATGTTTGTATTGTACAACCACTCATACCTGTCCATTGCCTGCAGCTTTCCACAAAATATGTGTAATGGGAGATGATGCTCTACCAATTTAACATGTCAAAGTCAATTTACTACAATTCAACATCCTCTGTGGCTTTGGAGGCAGTTTTCAAAAGAAGAGAAAATTAGTCAAGTGACGTCACTTGACTAATTTTCTCGGAATTTGGGGGGAAAATTGGGCTTGGGCTTGACATTTTTAACAAAAAGTCTGCATTACAACCTGAGGGTATGGAGTTTGAAGAAGGGTCTAATGAAAGAGTCAAACGAGTTGCATTATGGATCATTATCCAACATTATCCGATGTGTTTGGCGCTTTCTGCATACCAGGGACTAAAAGTCCGGACATTTTGGCCTCCAATTTTGGGAATCATAAAAGGAAATCTGTCTCTCGCTCGTCCCCCAATTTTATGATGCTGGAGTACCACTTTAAGATGGTATATTAAAGCTGCAATAATCAATGTCTTTGACAATGGATCAAATGACTATGTGTAATGTGAAAGGGTTCGCTTGTAGTGATGAACCTACAGAAAATTATCACCAGTCTGCTGTTTCCCTCAGCTCTACTGAGCTTTATAGCTTCCTTCAGTTCATTGTTTTGGTTTTCTGGCCCGCAACTTTACGGTTTCGTTCACTTGAGCTGCAACAGGCAACTGTTTAAAACCTGCTGTATGCTACTTGCCCAGCACCGGACGCAAACAAAGTCAGCAAAACAGAGCAAACCAGGTAGCCAGAAACAAGACTCCAAATAAATGATTAGTCTGTAGTTGCTACTGTTTGCTAATAAATTTGCCACATTAACTTAAAAGGTGGCAATAATGTTGTTTTCACAGCTTGTTTCCTCTGTCCCCAAGTGACTAAAAATCAGCAGCTTTAAAGAAATGCAGCTATTATGCACAAACACTGTAAATTCACACACAGTGCACATGCACATAAAGTCAATGAGTTAAAGACTGTGTAATTAAAGCCACTTGATGTCTTAAGTCTAATTCATCAGAGAATGTTGTACTATTTATTGTATAATACATGAACTCAGTGCTTCTTGCCAACTTGGTGCAACTGAGACTATTATATAAGATGTTTTTTGAGATCTCACAAGAGCCAATAACAACTACAGTCCCTGGTTTAACATTTAGATTGATTATTGACACATATAAATGATATGCAAAGAGAATGCCAATACTCCTCAGTGTGTTCTTAAGCGCCTCACACAGTGCGGGCTGCTCACTACCTCCAAACCTGCCTATTTTTAACTCAGCCTCCCTCCCACACAGGAGTGGAGTGTGAAGTGGCTTATAAATCCACACTTCGAGGAGCCACATGGTCAAAGGAAAGTCACATGTGGATACAAACGCATATTCTAAGACAACACAGCTACTAGATCCCCACTTGGTAGCCAAACAGGAAGCTATGAGGCAGCGGTTTAGGAGGACTCACAGTGGAATATGAAATACAAGTTTACATAATTACATAACATTAACACTTCCTCTGTTTGAACATACAAAAATATATTACAAACTACATTTTAATCAAATGAACAGATGACAGAAGGTAACACATGACAATGCAATATAATTTTTAGCCTATAGATTCTGCATATTGATTATAAATGCTTTGTGCCTGTGTGTCACACAGGCACAAAGCATTGCACAAAGCACAAAGTCTTGAACAATGCATTATATTTTGGCCTCTAAAACCTACAAATGAGCAGCTCTGATAAACTCTAAAAGTGTTTAAATGCAGTCTGTCCTGAACTCTGTTGGTAAAGCCTTGTACTTTTGCGGTTTGGAACTGTTATGGAGCCATAGCTAACAGTAAGATGGTTCACAGTCTGATTGAAGCTTGAGGGGGGTGAAGGAATTAGTAGCAGCCCAGGGAACCATTTCTGCATTTCTCTCAACACTGAAGACTTCTTTCACCGCACCATGCTTGCGAACACAGCCGTGCTCATGTTAAGCTTATTAGTCACCCTGGATGCGATCTTGCTAGCTGAGGCTTTCAACACTTTCTAGTGGTGGCTTTACACACATACACCTACTCACTGCCATGAAAGCATTTCTGCAAATGCACATGCTCAAACACAGTAACTACCACTAACAGGTACTCTGAAGTAACATACAGCCAGGCGCTGGGATATGAGACTCAGATTCAGCCTGTGCTAAATGAGGCAAGAGGGAAATATTTTTGTCATGTAGTTTGGCTGATGAGAGCACAACACAGTCAAACAGGGCAAATTACAGTGCTGGACTCATATCCATAATTACTCTGTCAAGCATGTCACACACTAAAAGTCATAGATCTGCTATTTTACCACCAAGTGCAGCCTATAAAACTTACTGGTGAGCACATTCTAATTACTTCACCAGGATGTGGAAATCTAAATCAACTATTTTGATTCCGAAAGCACTAAGGGGAAGTTGGAAAAAAAGAACAAAACAAAAAAGATTTATTGGTGGTCTTTAGTGAATAGAGTAAGCATGTTTTGGTCTGTGTATGTGCAACTGAAGGCAGCATGTTTGCATTGTGAAAAACATGAGATTTAAACACCTAAAGCTCATATTTGACACATGTTTTGAAAATGAACATTATCTGGGTCATCTTTTTTCTGATTCATGTTTTCTGATGAGAGGAGTGAAAGCAGTGTAAAAGGATCAGTTTTACTTATTTAAACATAAGACTAAATACCATTGTTACATCTATTTGACACTTGATGTCACATTTTAAGGTTTCAAGACTGTATAATGCCTGTAATAGCACTTTATTAAAAAAAAATAGAAAAAGGCTTACAACATTTACACTTCATGGAGAACCATCATGCAGCAGACACAATTCTGAAGATGATGGGATACATGCTGCCATGAAGGGAGCCTAGTTGTAAGCACTCTGACACCCATTCCTATTTGGCCATGAGAGCTGTTAAAGGTGTCAGGGCTGTTCACAGGCACTGTGTGTTTCACCAGCCAAGATGGCTTCCACATTTTTTCTATCATGATTAATTATGGTTTCTGATGGTAGTACAGTGAGAAAGTGTAAATTATTCCCACATTTTCGTGTGCCCTCCGTTCAGTCACTGTTGTGTAGGAAGATGCTATTGACGCCATCCATGGATGGCGACCAAAAGGCATCTACATGGGGTGGCAAACTCTAGTGCCTATTAAGGGGTGGACGTGGTGGTGGGGGGTGCTTGGCGTGTTGGCTGAACGTAGTCCAGACTGCCAGTTGACAGGGCCGGATTTTCCAGTATGGAAGACTCTTGTTTCAGTGGGCGAAGCTGGGTGTTGGGAGACTGGGAGAGAGGACTGCCCAGGGCTTGGAAGCTTGAAACAGAAAATTTCAAACAGACAAGCACCGTCTGTGTTCCAGTGTCACCAGCCCACCCGTCTGACAATCAGGGCCATGTCATCACACGGGCTCTGAGTAATTCAGGGAGCACTCTCTTCACCTTAGAAGACGTGGCAATCTCAGACGTCAGTGCGCTCTGAGTTCTCAGCGGCAGAAATAGCATTAAATGAAATACAGCAAAAAGTATGAAAAAACAAAAATGTAATGTTCACCTAAAGGCAAAACATTAAGAGCATGAATAGCAACGCTTGGTGAAATGCAACCACAATACTGTGCTTTGCTTTGAATCCTTAACAAAATCCACAATGTGTCTTCAAAAACATACAGTGTGCATGCAGGACTGAAAATCCTTAGTTTTGGAGAACTGGTTGGAATAAAATAATTCGTCTGACAGATCATTTTGTGTATGTTGATATATTTAACGCTGTCAGAGAGGACATCACAGAGAATGGCACTTATATCACAATGCAGAAACTGTTATCAGAGGAGGTACAGGTTTATGGTTCAAGGGCTCGTCCATTCATAGAGAACAAGCTCAGCCTTTCTGCCTGACATACTGATAAAGACAGCACAAATAAAACAGCTCCACAGCTCCATCTTTGCCTCTCCCCAAGGGAATAATATATCACCCATCTGAATGTGGCACATATTGAATCATTTCCAGCGTTGATGATTCATTTGAATAAATCAGCCTTTTTTATTTTGCCAACTTGAACTGATACTGAAATAAGGAAAACTGAAGTAATATTGTTAGATACGAGGACGGACAGGTGTTAGAGTGTTCTATAGGACTGGTAATCCTAATCCCCTTTCAAGCAACAATTAATGACTATAGCAATAATCTTCCCGTATATGTTGTTGCAATTCCTTTTTGACTGTCAACCATAACCTGCCTTACTCATATTTACCAAATCCAGGGGGATATGTCGCTGCAGGCAGATAGGATCTTATCCTGGATTTGCATAGATAAATGCACAGCAATAATTCAAGAAGCACATGGGACAGACATAGTTTTGACCTGAGATATATTCTCTGGCTATCTTCAATCTGACCATGCACTATTGATAAGACCTGCTCTCAAGAGCTTAATTTTCAAATATGGTTGATCCACAGAAAAAGGTCCACATGTTATCTGCATTAACTCTTAACAAATATCAAATATTTAAAGAAAAAAATGTAAATATGAACGCTTCCCAAACAAAAACTTTCAATGTCTTCCACAAAAAGCTATGGATGCACAGGATCAGCCTATCGGCAAATATGAAAAATCAGCAGCTTGTGCAATGAAAGGGTTATATCCGCATTCAAGCTAAGAGACATACTCTAACATACACAGACACAAATCCTGTTGAGCTGAGCCGAGCAGAGATACCCTACCAGCCCTCCAAGGCACAATTAGGATTTCACGGGGGGAAGAAATCTACATTCCTGCACACATGAAAAAGTCCTTTCTCCCTCCCCACAACAATATCAACTTTTTACTCAAGGAAAAACCTGAAGCACCATTCGATAGGATTTGGACAAAGAAATAAAAAACAAAGCCAGAAAAAAAATCTAAATTTAAGCTGCAGTTGTTAAAGAAAAATATTATGGTTGAGGAAAATCCAGTCCTAAGCCTCCCAGTTCCAATCAATTTCTTCTATTCTCTGTGATATGAAAAGAAGCAACCACTCATAGTTTGTTTGAAGTGCTCGTCTGTGTGGAGCTGAGCTATGTTCAACAACATTTTGTATGGACAGCCTCAGTGTATGATTTTAACACCTGTCAGACATTCAGTCCAAGTACAAGAGGTCAAATACCTGACGGTTTGTGTAAGAGAGGAGAAACAGCAAAACACAAAATTTAATTGCATGAAGTATGCAATAAGTGGACACATTTACAGAAACACATAGTGAAATCACAATCGTACAGCACATATAGGACATGGATATACAGTATGTTCTCTACAGTAAGTCATCGCTGTGTGTTGTCACACTCTTGTCAGCAGGTTGTTAACTATATCAATCAATGTTATTTGACATAACCTCAATTCAATTATATTGTCTAGTTAACAGCAAATACACTTCCTGCAAACTATATCTGTATGTTATACAAACTAAGCTATGCAGAATCAGTGAAGACTTATTCTTCTGAGGTTTGATACATTACCGACAATAAACTGTGGATGATTCAGTGATATACAACAATTTAAATGACATTGATTATTTCATTATTTGTTATTAGTTGTTCTGTTATTTAGCTAATTAATTTCATAGTAAAACGGAACTAGAGCTGAAACGATTAATTGATTGTTTATTCAATCAGCAAAAAATGAATCTATCTATCTATCTATCTGCAACTATTTTGAGAAATTAATTATTAAGTAATTTTTCAAGCAAAAATGTCTTTTATTCTCAAGTTCCAACTTCTCAAATGTGAGGATTTGTAGCATTTCTTTGTTGGACTGTTGGTCGGACATAGAAGTGTCATCTTGGACTTTAGGAAAATGTAATTTCTCACTAAATCATAAAACAATTACAAAACTTGAACTTGACCACTTTATTTGCAGGAATATTTTAATCCATTTTTTAAAATGTAATTCAAGTAGCACGATATATTCACTCTCAGCAATATAATGGCAAGTTCATGCCTTGTCCTTTCCTCACCCGGACACATAGGACATGTGATCATATACAACAAAACAAAAGGTTAAATGCTAATTTAACATGCCAGAATTAAATCCCCCGACACTCCTTACTGTACTGTGGATAGCGCCACTCAGCCAGAAATGAGAGTACACTTAATGTCATTCTTGCAATTCAGCTCTATACGCAGCGCGCAGCAAACTTCAATATTAAATAGAAAATAATGATAACATGCAATAGCACAATGTGCTGTCATCAAAAAAATAAATAGGCTACAGTAGATTCCTACTTGTCAGACTAAGAAAATAGGTTGCTTTGATGATGGACTTCTGTCTTTTTCTTATGCTTTCCTGTGGAGGTATCATCTGCAGTGTGTTGCCCCTCTTTCACCCACATCTCTGCAAATCTTCAAGCAGGGAAGGAGGCAACCCCTGGTCCATCACGTAACCTAGACGCGGAGTCATCTCTATTGTCACGTGAGTGCTGATAGTGAAAGTCCATTTCTGATTTTATTGTTGTTTGCACTATAGACTGTTCTCACATTGCAGCAGCGCTTTACATTTTTCTTTTAAAATAGCCTATGGTTTAGATATTTTATGTGGTCTATGGGTGAATCGACATAAATCACTATGAGGGGGATACATTTTTGTCCCCACCAGGGATAAAAATAATTCAGCAGAGGCAGGTATATATAGACCAGAGGGGGAAACCCCCCCCCCGGCAAATCGCACCCTGCCTGTAACCACGCCTAAGAGTGATGTCATAGGGTCCTGAAATACACCTGTACATCACTGTAGTGAGATGAGAAGTCAAACCACAGGAGGCCAGCAAAGACAGTACTTTCAGGGGGTGATAAGTTACACTTTAAGTAGAACCTCAGTGGACTGATGTAGATGCCTACTTAAGAAGAGAAAAACGTTTCAGCAACAATCTAATCAAAGATTGTAAAAAAAAAAAAAATGTTGCCATGAACAGCTAGGTGGCAAGCGAGCTATTGGACACATGCATTTATGTCTCCACAGAAACTAAACCAAAGCAATGTGCATTTCACATTAAAGCTGTATTTCAATATTCTCTAAAGAAAAAGTTTTGTGATCAAATCAAGTGCTTTTGATATCACAAAGAGGTGGTACACTGATTTTGCTTTAGCTTGTCAGAATGAATGGTGTGTCAATTAGGTAGCCAGGACAACAGCCCATTAAAAAACTCTATTGACATTAACTTACTTATGCATAAAATAAAACAAATGAAAATTCAATTAAATTAATATACAGAATAATTTAAAAAATGCCTCTACCTCAATATTTCAGGCAACTCTTCAAAACTCTCTGCAAATGAAATAAATTATGCTTGTAGCATGGCCACATTTACTTTGACCCCATCATCTCTGATTTAACTTTGACAGACATTAACCTAAATACCATGATGACAATGAATGGTCTTGGGCTTCAGCTTCAATGAGTGTCCCCAAGTTTAAATTTACAGTTCTACTGATGCAATCAGGCAAAATGTATGCCCTGAAGCACATCTATAGAGCATTATGCCAAATAAGGACATAAGCAGTACTTGAGTTTGACCAAGACCTTTTCGCTGCCCGGCCTGTGAAATGGTGTTTTAAGAAAAACACATTGTAACCGTCACTACTGATTCTTAGATTTGTTTTGCGTCTGAAGAAAAGGTTAAGCACATCATCTATCTGAAAATTCCCAAATCTGCAGTCAGGCATGAAGTTGGCACCCAGATAAATCATGCCATCACTGCCTCTGTGTAGGGCTGGCTAGCTGATGACAATAGCTAAACAGCTAAACACTCCCAAAAACTCCATGGCAAAGGTGTTTATTTTCATGAAGTGCTGAGCTAGCACATAGCGATTCAACTGCTGTAAAATATATGCTTTGACATTCCTACAGACACAAAATAATGTGCTGGTCATTTTAATATATGTTGCCAGATGAACTGTACTTACAGACGTTAGCTAGCAGGGAAATGAGGATCATTGTTTAAATTGAGGAGCTGAATAACAAACTACCTTGTACATGGACTACCACAGGGTGGTGCTATTACACAGAATAAACAATTTAAACACACTAAACTACATTTGTAGCAGCAGAACACTCCCTATATGGGATCTTTAAAGGTCACACATTAATTGAGAAGAATCAGTCTTTGGAGACAGAGGCAGGACTACCTCTGTAACAGGATGATAGAAAGTCTTTTTAGCCTTTGATGACTTCTGCTTCAACTTTCTGGACCAATCCATCTCCTCTTGGAAAGGTCCTTGTGATGATGGCCATGGGCAATTCATTTCTTCTTGCCCTCTTGGGTGAGGATGAGAGGCGATCTGGATCCGATGACACTGGGATGAGAGGTCTTGCGTTCATGACTGCCGCTACCTCAGCCATGAGTGTTATCAGAACTTCATGTGTCAGACAGAATTTTTTCTGTTCAAGCAGCATGCAGTCCAGAATATGACAGATACCAATCATACGTTCTCACAAGCCACCCATGTGGGCTACATGGGGTAGATTAAACACCCAGGTGCAGCTCTGTGTGCTCAGGTACTTCTCCACATTATTGAATTTGGACTTGTATTGTCCATCTCCAGTTCTCGAGAGGCACCAACAAAGTTCGTGCCCAAGTCAGATTGTCCTTCGTCAGGTGATGTGTCACCCCTGACACTTGTCTTGGACAGTGCAGCAGGAGGCGCGAGCTACGTGTGCCACTACTGTGATGAGAGTGCTGAATTTTAAGAAGTGTTCAAAGTGTTGAGGTTGTACCACATCTCTGGTAACATGCGTGAGACTTGTCATCACCTGGGGACTTACCTCAGAGTCAGAGGCAGGTTTGATGAGGTCATAAGTCTCTTGAGGCTCAGATGGGTGCAAGGATTCAGGTTGGAATGGACATACTTCCACTGGCTAGGACATGATGCTTGATGGATATGCTAAATCCTGTTGTGCATGTAGACACAGAATCTCCTTGACTGGTTGTGGATGTGTCCTAGTACGACCTTGCTGTCCATGTAGTACTTAATGTTGTTGAATGTCACATCCATCTCTGTGACTATCAGCTCAGTGATCTCCACTGCAAGTACAGCCACACACAGTTCCAGTCTTGGGATGGTTATACCAGGCTGGGGGACCAACTTTGCCTTTCCAACGTCAAAGCCGACTTCAGTTTGTTCTTCGTGGCTTGTCACCATAATATAGGCTACAGCTGCAATCACTTTTACTGATCCACCTGCAAAGACTCAGATTTGTCTTTTCTGTGCTCCTGTGGTGGAGAAGGATATGTAATGGTGTGGTATCTGGAGTTCCTGTAAGTCTTGGAATGAATTCCTCCAGGCTGTTGTTAAAGTCAGGGCCTGTGAGCAGGACATTGAGTGACACTCTTCCATATGGTGTGCTGGACTCGAAGACCACTCAGATCTTATTCAGCTTTCTGGGATTGTACATGCCAAATAGGGGGGGTACCAGCACTCTTGTTCTCGTTTCAGGGGTGGTGTGACCTCTGCGTGTTCTCTGCTGAGCATGTTCTCCATGAACTCTATGCAGTGGGCCTTCATCTGCGGTCATTTTTCCAGTGTGCGCCAGAGTAAGACAAGGTGGTCATGTGCTTCACTTTAATTTAGCTGTTGCACAGCTGTAGATGGCTTGCACCACCATCCATTAGGATGGATGTTTTGTAGCTGCTCACCTCTAGTGGTCTGTGGGCACTTCCAAGGCATACATTACCTATGATGACCCATTCTAGGTCCAGTCTTTGAGCAAATGGTGCATTGTCTGGACCACTAATCTGCTCACGGACCTTGTGTACCCTCAGGATATCTCTTCCAAGTAGGAGGAGTATGTTGTAGGAGTATGTAGGAGGAGTATATTGGTGGGCTGCATCCGGGTTAGGTATCTCTGAGTGGTTGTTACGGACTTGGTATCACTCGAGGAGTGTATGTAGAGGAACGCTTTTTTTCTGCTGACTCCACAGTGTAACCACAGGCTCTTCTCCTTGCAGTCTCTTTAAGTCCAGCACATGTCTTCAGCGTATGTGGGTAGGAGCACCCGAGATCTTGAAGACATTGAGGAACTCAGACCATGTAAGGGATTGGTTGCTCTGCACATCCAGTATTGTGTACATTCTCTTGGATTTCTCTCTGTGTCTGGTTGGATACACCCTGATGAGGCATATCTTGGAGCATGCTCTTCCACTTAGTCCTTCACCATACACTTGTGTGCACCTTAAAATGACCTCCTCGACGTCTGCTTTGTCCTCTTCCCTGCCATGCTCTGAAGCTGGAGGGGATTACTTAGTAGCTGGTTTGAGTAGGATCCAGGACAGCTACTTCCAGGTAGCTGGTCGAAAACAACGGGGGTATTTTGAATACACACAGAGATTATTCGACCAATGAGAATTTGGTCGGATGAGAGCATATCGACCAACTAATCGACCAGGAGACTAAAGCCCTAGAGATATTTAGCAAGGTCGCTGGTGGTTTGAGAGTGGTCATAATTCGTTCCATAGGGCATTCTGTGGACAGGCTTATACACTGGAAATGGGAACTGCTGATTAATGTTCTGTTGTAATGTGTAATGAAGCGTAGTGTAGACAGAAGCAGCAGCTTGCGTTTGGCAGATATTGTGTGGGTGGGGTAATGTTGGCTTAACATCATCTCTCTTAATTTTGGTTGGCAGTTTGCTTGGATGGGGAAATGTTGGGGTACCATTGTCACTCTTTATTCCGACAGGCGGATAACCTGTGCATATGCTGGCTTGCTCTGTCACATAGGCAGCTGTTTGCTGGTATTGGCTAATTTGCAAGGCCAGACTGGAGGCCTTGCTGCGTACTTCTGTATCCAGTTCTAATAAACTGCAATGTATTTGCCTCTGCTATGGCAGCATCTTTTTCTTTTTCATCATTTAATGCATCAAGAGTGACTTGAATGTGTGCCTGCTCAACCTTAGTTCAATATCCCTTTACGAATGCACTGCTCTAGCTTGCGCTGCCTCAGCTTTGCTCTTGCCATAGCAATCACTAAGTCAGCCATTGAGCTGGACAATGAACGAGATGCCTGTAAGCTTACACAGCAATCATCTTCATTTCCTTTGTGTGTGTTGTCAAATTCTTCAATAATGACTTTGTGTTTTTTAGATATCAGAAGGAGAGTTAAGCTGGCGTGAGGGCTGTCTGAATGCCTTTGTGCTATCCACTTAGCTCTTGGGATTGTGTAGCTCCGCAGGATGACTGTTGTTGTCTTCACCGCTGGCAGTGTTATCGACTTTTCACTGTTTAGGCCTCCCAAGCTGATGATGCTAGCTATCCAGCCAGCTAAACACTCCCAGAAACTACACAGCAATGGTGTTGATTTTCATGAAGTTTACTGAGAATCTTGTGAAACTGTAAGCACAATATGGATGCAATACCAGAATTATTAAACAGTATTAAACAGTAAGCATAGAACAAGTTCAAGATTCAAGATTTAGTTTTTTGTCATTTTCTTGTGTATTTGCATACACAAAAAACAAAATGCTGTTCCTCTCAGCACCCAGCAGTGCAACAACAGGAAGGATAAAGATATACTGTATATCTAAAAATTCCCTTTAAAAAAATTATAAAAACACATAAACTCCAAGAGAGAAAAACCCCCAAAAACAAACAAACAAAAAGAGCAGTTAGCAGCACAGTGCACTACAGTGCATTTGGAGAGAAAAGTAGTATATCTCAGTTTGACGTAGACAGTAAGTATCGTATGGTAAATATCTAGGCAGATAGTATGGAGATACGGAGCTAGCCTAGCCACATAGCAATTCAGCTACTGTAAAATATATGCTTTTACATTCGTACAGATACAAAATAACCTGCTGGTTATATTAATATATGTTGCCAGGTTAACTCTACTTACAGACGTTGCTTTAGCTAGCAGGTAAATGAAGACCAGCGTTTAAACTGAGGAGCTGATGACCGCTAATTGTGCATATCACAGACCATGAGTTGCGGTCGCCTGGTTTCTACAGCCTGGCTCACACTGGAAGTGAAAATTAAATAAGAAACAACCTTGTACATGGACTACCACAGAGTGGTGCTATTAAACAGGATAAACAATTTAAACACACCAAACTACATTTGTAGGTGCAGAACAGCTTCAGTTTTCTCATTATCCCTACCTCTCATGACATTCAGAGAAAGAAACAAAGCATCCTGCCAACACCTACTCTGTGAGAGAGCTCTTTCAGTTCAGCTCAAAAGCTGAGAGCTCCAAACCTCCACACCACAGTGTGGGCAGTTCTGGCAGAGCCATGTGCCTAAGAACACTGACTGAGTGCAACAGTTGGACTAATAACAGAACAAAAAAAATAAAATGGATGCATAGCGGGGACAGCCACAGCTCAACAGCTGAGACGCAGGTTGACTTCTGCCCACCTTTCTTATTCAGGAGCGGAAGATGTCCACAATGCCTCTCAGGTCTTAGTGCCATGAGGGGCGGTGAGCTCGCAGCTTCAGCCACTTCAGGGTAAAGCAAATCACTTTAATATGTTAAGAAGATTAAGCTGGATAAATGTCTAGATACATTTTTTGAAAAGCCACGTAAATCTCTAGTGTTTTTATTTGGGGAGGGGCGGTGTGTGAGTCAGTTGAGACGATCAACACAAGCCCACCAAAATGCAACGCGATTGGCTAGGGAAAATTGGGCTTATTTGAGATTTTACATTTTAAGCTTCTTGAATCTAAGACCATCCCACCTCTTTCTTATTATTTTTAACACCAACCTTTGGGACAACAAAACTATGGAAAAAAATACTGGTCACAGTTTCATGTGCCACTGCTCTCTCGGCTTAGACTCAGCTGTCTTATCCTGCTTATACTTATATTATAGCCTTAATTGTGCAGGTCAATGTTTTTCTTGAGAGACTGCTAATCTGCTGGTGAAAGCATGTAAGAAAATACACAAAGAGGAAGAGAAGGAGGTTAAAGTTTAAGGTCCCTGAAGTAAGGTACTTGAAGGGCTTTGAGGATCTTCTTGTACATTTTTCAGGTAAATCTTTCAAGTCAAATTAATTAATTGAAGCAGGTATATTCTAAATGCAAGATGGATGGTTGACTTTTTTTATCTTAAGAATTAGCAATCTGAGGGTGTCCGCCTGTCAGCTCACTGTGCTAGAAATTGAGTGTGAAAACGAAAGGGAGAAATGGAACAAATAATGTAAAGGGATTAACAAATCATTTGCATAACATTTTCTCTGCTTCCAAACTACAGGATCAGGAAAATGACGACGAAGACAGTTTTATCGTCTCCTGTTCTCAGATCAATCAATGTATCAATGGACCTGATTGCTGCTACCATTAATGACAGTCTTTTAATGTCAAAAGCAAAGTGAATCATGGCTAATACATCTTGAAAAACAGAAAAAACTCTACAAACAAAAATATCAGTCAAAAGGTAACTGAACAAGTTGGGAGATACAGGAATCATTTCCCAAAGAAAACCTTGAATACAGTGTATCTTTGAAATGATACTTTACTTTTACTGTGCCAAATGTGTATTAACCTGTTTTTTTCTTACACTTTCTCTCAACTCTTCCAGAGTTAAGACAATAAGACCACTGGGGAGATGAAGGGGATGGCATTATGGAGAGTTAAGCATTATGAGCAGCCCTGAAGCTGTTCTTAAAGAAGGTGAATCAGAGGATTGGGACATAACTGTAACTAAACCCTGTGCCGGACCACAAATGAGAAGCACAAAACATTTTGGGCAAAATGCCACTAAGCCAAGCATCTGGGTCTTAAGTAAACTTCACATCATCACTTTTAACTTTGTGATTACTTCTAAAAGAAAAGAGGCTGTCAAAGTAAAGAAAGTCAATTACCTCAGTTTTAAGCATAAGTACCAAAGTAATCTTGTCCGCAAAGCTATGAAGACTGTCTAAAGTTACCAAAGATAAATTTATTCTACAACAGTCAAAATGGAAGTCAAGAAACTTCCTCACAAAAAGATCTAACATGTACAAAAGAGAAGCCCAGAGATTTCATACAAAATAGAAAGATCAGAAGACAAAATGAAATCTGCACAGAGAAGCTTTATATTTTTGTGAGGTGATATTTTTGGGTGTCATGAGGACACATACATCTTCCCGCTGGACAGATCACATTAAGAAAATGTACAAGTTTCTTACTGTGCAAAAGTGCGACCTAGTCGTCTCCAGATCTTACAATGATTCCCTGGCAAATGTTAGGTTTCTGTAGCTCATATAAATAGAAATTTAATCTTGTATGTTTGTCTAAGTATCCACAGCAGCAGATGCACTTCCCATGCAGATTATGAATCTCTGTTTGAACAGATCTCACCGTCAATGTATATGAACTGACAAGATAGAATTTCTGTGTGAATACTGAATAATAATCAGGAGGCACAGGTTCAGGTGGTATTTTTATTAAAGACCCACTGCTACTCTAAGTCTTTGCTATTGCCTCTGTACTGAACCTTCTGTTTGCAAATTTCAATCTAATTAATGAATTTCATAATTGTCATATGTGGTCTCACGTTGGGAATTTGCACATGATTCCAACATGTGGAAACTAACCTTTGCATATTATTTTTTTTTCCAAGAATGGATGGTTGCAGTTAGCTAACACATCAGGATTATCCAGTTATTATTCGATAGTTATACTGCTATGTAAAAAAAAAGTTGACATCTGGATATAATGTCTATTCAATACTGAAAAAGTTACTATGTATAAAAACAAATGACCAATAAAAATTGTACACACATCATCTATTGGGTTGGCTTTACATGTGGAACCATCTCCTTTTCTCAGAGCTTTTGTCAGACTGTGAATTTTCTCCAATACCATGCTTGCATAAAAACCTGACCATTGTCATCTGTAAGAGCATCCCAGAGCTTCCTTAATCTGTTCTTATCCTCCCATTGATAATACAATACATTTTCATGGTAATTGAAATCATATTTTACTCACAGCCATAGAGTAAAAGTATTGCTGCCTACGCTCTGAGACCAAATGTTACATACATCTTGAACAATGGGGTATAAAAGGGCAGCTTCAAAAAATATAACACACTGTGTCAGTGTATAAATGAATGTGATGGGAGGAAACAGATGATTTAGAAGATGAAGAAGAAAGGAAATGGAGAAGCTGAGAAATAGGAAAAAATAAAAAATACTAGTTGTGGGACATAAATGTGTCATGTGCAAGCTCACTTATGCACAAGATACATTAGTACATATCCCTTTGACCTCAGTTCTGGCCTCTGACACCTCGAGGCAAAACAGCCTGCATGAATACCTTTTCTTGCACCTGTAGTGATCCGCACGTCACAGACATGCAACACAAGATGCAAATTATTCTTCTGTGTGGAAAGGTGGCTTAGGTGGTTTATTGCTTCTCTTCATTCTACTGAATATGCATAATCAATCCAGCGCTCCGGGTAGCAGAGGGTTGTAATTCTTTCCTCTTCAGAAGATAGCATTAATCATATACTGTATGTTGTGTAGTAATGGGCAATGACTGAATGGAGCGGGACACGGGTCAGCTTAACGGGGTGTTAAAATGACAAAGGGGAACATTAGCTAAGGAAATAAACTCCTTGAATCTCGGCCAAACACACTGATTTAATCCAGCAGAGCCAAAAACACCCACCTGATGACACAGAATATGCAATTCGATGGATATTACAGTACATGCTTCACTTGTTGACCCTCGCTGTCATACAGTATAAAGACCCAAGAAAGCACCTTGTCTGTTGATCTAAATATACACAATATACATACAACGAAGACCATCGCCTACTGAAAATAAAATCCCTATCTTTGTGCTCTCAAATCCCTAACATGAAGACCTATCAGGAATCCTGCATGGGTGGACATGTAGGCTTTCCTAGGAATGACAGGGTCTGCTAGAGAGGAACCCCACCCTCGCTTTCTCCAGCATGCCAACACAGAGGAGAGTGGGCAGCGCTGAGACGGCAGCCTGCCGTGGGCACTGCCAGGCTTAAAGCTGCCCTGTCGTCATCAGAGGCTTGCAGAAAAGAACGCTGAGATTCACCAAAAAAAGAGGAGGGGGATCGTTGCATTTAAATCCTCTCTCAACGCCCCCACATGTTTTAGCAAAGCATAAAAATCATTCACAGAGAGAGAGAAAGCGAAAAAGAAAAAGATAGAGGGAAATAGAGAGGAAACAGCTATTAGCAGCAGTAAGCAAGCTCAAGAGATCATAGTGAGGCAGCTCTAATCGCAGTAATGGTTTAAACCCTCATTCCATCCACCAGATGCAAGAAATGTCTACCCAAAAACAAGGCTTTGAAATCCCCCATGTCTAAGAATGTGCCCTGTGGCTATGGTCCTTACTGAAAGACAAAAAAAAGAAAAGAAAATAACAATACCAAAACTGTCTCCACTTTTGGAGTAACTATAAGGTAAAGATAGCTCCTGTGGCCTGTGCTGTTTACACCAACTACATCAAGGAAAGATGAGCAAGCTTGTATTAAAATAAAGGCACATAAATGAATAAGAAGACTATGTTAATGTCAGTGATCTTAACTGGGAAGTTAAACGTAAGCATGCTCCTATGGATGGGTTTGAGACCCTACTTTCACCTCTAAAATAAATAAGGCAATCAGTTTTTTAATTAAGGAAAAGACTACAGAACTCACTTTTCATAGACGTGCCTTAATTTTGCTAAATGTTGCACTTAGGTCCAGGTAAAATATCTAAATATCTCAAAACTGCTGTCTGGCAAAGTCACACTATTAGCATCATTAGATGAAGCTGTCTGAAAATATATGTTCAAACTAAAATAATTGTAATCAGGCTGTTTGTAAAGTGCATTTAAAGCTCACTTAAAAACACATTTTATGAAGGTTTAGGAACATGAAAACACATTTTTCTGGTTGTGCCAAAAGCACATCTGGATGAGCCACAAAGCCAAATATACACAAGCTTCTTTTCATCTTTTTCAACTCAGTGTTTTGGTTATTTTATTTTTGGAGACTTCAAAATTGTCACTATTCTTGTATTATTCTCTGCAGGCAAAGCTTTATCTGACAGATTTTTTGTCTTCCAGCCAAGTTTGCTGTTTCTCCAAAGAGCTTCTGTGAACGTCAGGAACCCGTGCAGCTCTTCTTCTCTGTGAAACACAATTTCCTAAAAGCATTTTAGGATTTGCAGTAAATATTGATGTTGAACTGGAACACCAAGAGAGATTTTTAACAGGACAAGGTGTGATACTGCCATTCGATATTTAGAAACTTTTTTCATCATAAATAACATGATTCATCTGCACTTCTATTTAATATTATATTTAATAATAATAATCAACAATAATATCAATACAGTCTAATGTACAAGATCTTCAGGTAGCAGGATGTTCCATGTAATACGTTTATGAATGTGATTTTTATAGGTGACTTCTGCTTAATTACTATTTATCTTATGAATTTAGATCCAATTACAGCTTTGGCTCCTCAACTCTATCCTGTGCCCATGTAAAACATGAGAAAATCTCTTTGTCTAGATTTGTCATCAAAGATACTCACTAAAAGCTGTCACTGCCGATCAAAACTAGGAGTTGGCTTGGAAAAACAAACTAATTGGGATCATTATTATCGTGCTGTCACACAGGCATGAAGAGTCGTTTCTACAGTGTGCATGTCAAATATGACAACAGGCAGGTCAAAACAAATAAATGCTGTCACTTTTGAATTTACATTTATTAGTGTCTTCTATGAATCATTGTGATTGTTTTGACACCTATTTTTGATTGCAGTGAAGTTAACAGATGATTCTGTGAATATGGACACCAGTGTCTTTGTATATTTGATCATATTTGGGGTATGATGTGTACACGTAAACATGAGAAACCTGTTTATACGAATCCCTGCTAACTTGGTTGTAATATTATCCAGTTGTCTGAGTGTTTGCATTGGTGCAGGTTTGTTTTTGACTCATTCACATTCATCAGATCTGTAATTTCTAAGCCAACTGAGTTACCTCAACAGTTGAGGATGAATTCAGTTTGGTTTCTAACTGCCTGGACACGTTTACTGCTTTGCTGGAATTTCTTCAGTAATGGAAGTCAAGAGCGTTAATAACGTTTGTCATCTGCATTACCACTGTCAGACTTTCACATTTATTTCAGCATGTAGACCATTATTTATCATCATATGATTGCTTTAATGAATGCTACATAACTTCAGTTAAGGACAAAATTGCAAATATGCCAGAGAATGATCAGAAAACTGAATAAGGTGTTTACATACCACAGTATCCAGGTGTCTATCAGTATGATAGTGCAAAATAGAAGCAATGCTTTTTCAGATTTCAGTAGCTATATATGACATTCTCCATAAAGACACTACATTTTAAATAGGTATATGTCTCATTTTAACATATGATGAAGATTATTTGCTGCTCTGCCCTGGTATAAAGGCATCGTTTACTTTGGTGTTTCAGAAAATTGACTGGTGCCTAATATTTAGCCAGAATTCAAACCAGAATTGTGTTACACACCCTCTTCTAAACATTAGCTTTATTCTTGAGTGCAAAACTTTCTTTCTACTACTTTCTTGATCTATATCGTACAGTCATGATATTTGATTTCAAAATCCTCTTCTACAGGAAATAATGCAACAGTTTCACAGTTTCAGAAGTAAATTTAGGACAGTGGACTTGCTTTTAAACGTGCATGCATGCATACCAACTTATTACGATGATTTCTAAACATGTTCCCCATGAAAGGATCTGGTCAGGTCTGGTCCACTACCAACTGTGATTAACTCTTTGCACTAATTTTGATTATGAGACCAACTGTTACCAAGTCATGTTGTTCTAATTTAGTTCATTAGCCAGTACATTAAACTGTAGATGCTTTTGGGACTTCTGAGTGTCATAAGGATTTCTAAAAATGCCCACATGTTTTGGTAACACGTACGTTCAAGTGATGAATAGTTGCACTGAAGTTTGGACACAGAAATCTACAGTTTCTGTGGCCCTTTGCTTTTGTTTTTGGTCATGAGTACCTATTTAGAGGCAGGTTTATGGGACCACTGCCCATTGCGCTCCATTACAATTACTCAGCAGGCATGCATCCCATCCCAGTAATGAAGTGGGTGTTACAGTGGGTGGATTCAAGCCTGAGAGGCCACTATTCTGTATTCCTGCTACTGGGTACAAGGGCTGAGTGGCAGAGAATAGCAGCAGCGCTGGAAGCATGGCACAGTGACAGAAAGCGTGGTGGACTGGCAGACCAACCACAGAACCACAGGCAACAATCTGAGCCTTCAATAGAGCGTATTTGCTTAAGTGTCAGGAGAAATGGAGAATTACATTTCAAAGCCCAGTAAATAAAGTTTGTATTGATTTAATCTAACATGTAATCTGTTTTGCTGTCTGACACTGATTCTGGCAATAAAAGAGAATCATGTAAGACAGCATTATAGATAATACGGCCATAGATCAAATGGAGTTTGGGCAAGAGAAGGGCAATAGATCATGTTCAAGCTAGACTGCTTAGCTGTGGAATTTATAAACTACCTCCTAAATCGAGGTGGCTTTCAATTTAAGTTTTCAATTTACAGATATAGGATTTGGTGTACACTTGATGTAATTTCATTGTCAACTTCAGCAGGGGTTCTCTGGCTTGGGAGCTGCATCTCTCTCAATGTCAACAAAAGAAAACTACACAGACAAAGATCCAATAAATGAACAATACACAGATCATCTAAATGAATCTCTGTGATAATTTTACACATAGCAAGAGTAAGTATTTTATTATACTACATGACATTCAAGTGCACTTCATGTAATGTCAACCCATTTTCAAAACTTCTTTACCTTTTCAGTTTATGAGGTATAAGAGGTATTAACAGGGCTAAAGTGTTAATGCCATCCTCTTCTATAATCATTTCCTTTGTTTTATCCTTGGCAAATATCATTGTGACACTGATATTCTTTATCTTTTAAATCAAATTTACACTAGCCTACTATAAATGAAGCTAAAATTTTAAAACTACACTCAAACTTCCAACAGCAGTTACTTTAGATTTCAGACTAGACCTTTAGATAAAAGACTGATAATTAATAATATATTCATTGTATCCTGCTTTGTTTTAGGGTTACGCTTAAGAATGTTACATAAACAAGTAATGTTACTTAAAACTTTAGTTATCATTACAGATATGGGTTCGTACACTTTAAAGTATATACAGCTTTGTGTGCTGTCTGCTGCAATTAAGTCTAATATTTGCAATGACATCTAACTGAGGATGGAGATTTACAGTCTGAAGCGTCACTAGTATGAAATACAGATTTGAGTATTTACCAGACAAAATCAGTCAATGATTTCAGAACATCAGTGACAGTATTACCTGCTTTACAATTTATGTTATCTGACATTCTGAACAGTATAAACTACAAGTGCAGATACGACATTAATGTACCTTGGTTTAACACAATTGTTCATTGAAGGGCTTTCAAATATGAAGTGCTAGCACCACTCTCTGGTGACAGAGATTATTACTGTGTCTCAGTGCTGGTAAATGCAGATAAAAGAAAGTAACACAGATGCTCAAAACTAGAGAATTGATATTTAAAATAATACTGAAATGTTTTATCATGCTCATCAATTTTGCAAAATGTTATGAATATCTAGTTTTTTTGCAACAATAACTTGTGTTCTGTTGAGATGGAGATGTGACTTATTTTATCCATTACTGCACTCTAGTGTTGAAAATAAAGATGTGCATGTTTGACAGTACAATGACAGACACGTCCCAAAAAAGCTTTTAAACATAATTCAGATGTCTTTGTCTGAGGTATGACAAATATGCTTCTGTTTAATAAGAGAGAAGGAATAAAATGCAGACACATGTACCAATGGATATCAACTTTATGTAAATATATGTTCTGTGACAGTATTGATCGAGTTAAAATTGTTAATATTTCCCCTTTAATAACCCAAAGTAGCACAGAATATGATCCCTGCACACTTGTACACAGAAAATAGAGGTTTAACAGAACTGTTTATGATTACTGTCATATCCACACACACACACACACACACACACACACACACACACAGACACAGACACAGACACAGACACACACACACACACACACACACACACACACACACCTCTTACCTTATGTGCTGCAGAGAAGTAAATCTGTGGGGCTTTCCAAACTGTGCTGATCATCTCTCTGAGTTTCCTGTCCTTTGGAATTATGAGGCATTTGTCGATGTCCAGCCCTGGATAGATCACCTCTAGACCGCCACTTAATTGAAGAGGAGTAAAAGATGAGACTCAGTCTATTCAATTCTGTATTGAATTCTGTATTTTAGCTTGTTGCAAAGTCAACAAGCTAAAACCCTGAGACCAAGATTTGAGGTTACAGCCAGCTTATTGAAAGGGGCAGTCCAGCGATTATTGTAATTGTATTGTATTGTAATTAAAATATGTAATAATAACAACAATAATAATAATAATAATAATAATAATGATAATAATAATAATAATAATAACAATGATTAAAGAATGGTAAAAACCTCTACCAGTAGAGGTAGAAAGATCCTGACTTTAACTCTCTTTTATGGGTCAAGCTCCAAAAACACAACAGACATAGAAGACATTATACAACATGTTTTTACAGGTTGGGTGGTACTCTTCATGATGAATAAACTGAACTTCACGTATAAATTGGTGGAGTGCCCCTTTTAAAGGGTTCTAAGTCATGAGCATGAAGTGATTAAGTACAATATCGAGTGAGCTTTAGTGACTGTCTTTGCCATGTTTATTTTTGTGTATGATTTTCCTTGTACATTAGTACCTATCTGAGGCATTATGGGCTACTTACTGGCAAAAAGAGGAATCCAGAGAGCTCATGGTGTCTGATGCTGCTTCCACACGGTAAAACCCAAAAACACAGGCACATAACACCAGAAATGGTGCCAGCACAGCCTGCAGAACAGCAGTGTTGGGTTAGAGGCAAGGTGTACTTCTTTTCAATAGATATTTAGGCTGCATTTACATTGTGTTCAGGAAATGTTTAATTTTTAAAAAAATATTATTGTTCTTTTTCTAAGCAAAATCAGACCAGACTTTGGCACTAAAAAGATTCTAATGTTGAAAGATATCTACTTGATTTGACTCATTTGGACAGCTGACGCTTCATATTAGCTTTAGACAAAACTTTTAAACACATTTTTGCACAGGCGGAGGACTGTTGACTTTGTCTCCCATCACTTACATTGAAAGCACATTTGAAGGGGGTCTTTTAATAGCAACTATGAACAGGAAGAATGATTACAGTGAGGAAAACCTTTTTCTGTGTTTCTGTGTAAAGCTCACGAACATTACATATGAAATATGTTTCCAGCAGTTGAAGAGCTGTACTTAACCACAGCTTTGAGGTACTCTTACTTCAGACTTTATATATATTGTGCTGCTATGACGAGTTGAAACGTATGTATCTATTCCAACTGCTGCCAGTCAGTTTATTATGACACCTGACCCCGCCCACACTTGTTATACTACTGGTGACACATCAGCATAATGAAAATCCAAGTTTGCTTTTAAATATTCATCTTAATTAGTCTATTTCTTGTTACAGCCAATGTCGCTGTTAAATTACAATTTTTCTTTTTAAATTTGTGTCACGCGCGTTAATTCGGACCCAACAGGAAGAGGCACGCGCTTCACTGAAAAAAGGTCTCGCTTGTTGCTAATGCGTCATTATATTTCCTTAATAGCTAATAGGTAGCCTACACTTAGTGAGACAGTGCAATACACATTGTCTCAAATATGTATCTCCTGTTAACAAAGTGTATTTTAAAATGACACAATTCTCTCTTGACTCGTGAAGGACATTTATTAAGTAAATATTAGCTGAAGTTTCCTTCGCTGGTTTTAGCTTGTTTATATTTATGCAGTTTATTTATTTCACATGTCGACACGGTAACAACTTACCAAGTGTTCGTGCAGACGGACAGCTGACATAATATTAAACTGCATACGGACTGCAGTCTTCTACATTGACATGAGGGTAGCTACATTCATTTTTCATACATTACCATGGTTCTGAAGTTGTGTACTTGTGTTGTGTTTTGCTGCAGGTTTCTCTTTCTGGTTCAGCTGCTGCCGCCTCTGCGCACTGCAGGATCCTACTGACGCATGAAGGCTGCAAGAGTTTCATATGACAACTAAAAAGGCTTTAAAAAAGACACCGGCGCGATACACAAACTGCACATGTTGCTCCTTTTTTATTTAGTAAATATTATTTACACATTTTCAAGAACACATGCTACAGAATTTCATATTTACAGCTCCTAAACAATAAAAACAGCTCTTGAGAACAAAAATACCTGATGACTAAGGAAAATGTCATCTAGGCTTGTAACACTGAGAAAACATTCAAGTTTTTTTTCTTTTTTTTAAATTTAATTTTCAACCATTTCTGAACAAGGCCTCTTAAACTATGCAGTAGTGATTGTGCAGCATATATATCCTGGTGCTGCTAAAGCTCCCTTTGGTTTGTGCTTCTCTGCAGCGGTGATATTAGCACCCAAACATATGGAAAAGGGCCCCAGTGACAACTTCTTTGTAATTTATGATCTAATCTTTTATTTATTTTTTTTTATTTTTTTTTTACCTGATGTTGTCTACTTATCTAATGATGTTGATATAACCCTCTAATGCAATTTGAATAGAACCTGGTGCTACAAAGCAGTGCAAGTTTGTAGTTTCAAAGTCAGACATTTCAGTATGCATAGTACAAAAAACAGTATCTACGTTAAACTATGCAGTAGCTCATATCAATTGCTAGTTTGAATTGCAAGTCATCACACAATTTATATTTACAATTTTGAGTTCTAACTTCCTATGGCCACACTGTCTCAACATTTTGTAATTATACAGACTCCAAAATTGGAGCTAATTAGCAAAAAGCAACTTTAAAAGAATGAAACAAATTTGAAATCCCTGCATTCATTTGATGGTTAATGTCACAAATTGATGATTTGTCATTAAGTTAGTCTACTCTACTGTGGCTTTGATGGTCAGAGTCTTTAATTAGTTTCACTTTTACAGCTTTATAAGGACATAAACCCTACACAGTGTTCAAACTAAAGCACACTCATTGGACTCCTCAAAACGCACGCCGATTGCTTTACATCCAAATTATGGAATATATTTACAAATACACGCACAGCCTTGAGAGCACCATGGTAACTTAACATATAGCAAACAAACTAGTAACCACAGTAACACTACTTTACATTCGATACCATACACTACACTGTACATTAAGGCATGAGGTGTTGTTGATGTAAAACATCAGCAGAAGATTCATTGAGAAATGCAATGCACTGAGGAATGAAATGTATGTCTATGTTCATCAATCACACCACCAAGGCAAATTATAACAATATAGACACTCCTGCTGTTAAACTATTACTATGATAGACTATGTGGAGTCACAGCTGGACATTATTACTTATTAGTCAGATAGTCCAATAAATGAAAACATTCAGAAACATGCTCTGAAGGTTACCAAAGAGATCAATGCTCCTGGAGGCCCTAATGTCTGACCATGTATGCCAAAAGTTTGGAACAAATAAGATATTCAAAATGACAGCTCCTATGTTTAATTAGCACTAGACAAAGGTTAATGTAATTGAGAATAATTTAAAGCTACTGCTTAGAGCACCAGCACCACCACTTATCTATATCTTACACTTTAAATGACGATGAATAAACTTCATCTATTTTGGCGAGCCCTGTTCATGCAGTGTGGTTATTAGGTCAGAAGTTAATACAAGCAAGAAATTGGTTTCGTCACTGAACTGATTCATACCACTTAATCGTTTTTAGCTCTTTGTTGGGCTCTAAATATCCGTAATAAAACCGTATGGAAAAGAATAACCAATCATATGCAGGATTAAAGCAAGCATCTCTTTAACATATGCTGCAAAAGCAAATGCAAGCAAAGCAATCATATTTTACTGTTTTGATAGTGAGATGTTTTATGGCTGTACCATAAATCTTTGTAATGTCATTTATATAAATGTGTCTACTTTACTTTGAACTGTAATCCTATTTTACTATTAATCAACTGTTCATTTGAACTGCCTGTAATTTGCATGTATACTACAGTATATAATAGGTGTAACTGGAGGCCAGCACAATGAATATTCAGGTTTTTTCAACAACAGTGTGTAGCTGCACAGTAACTAAATGCAAGTCAGATTAGTCAAGTCTATGTTCAGTATATGTATTACTCAGTAATACTGTACTATTCTGCTCACTGCCTGCAGTGCACAATATTGGGTAACTGCACATTAGAGTAATGCAAGTTACTTGCAGTTCATCTGATATATTGTACAATTTACAATACTACCAATCTTCACTGAGCACCAGGCTTACAAATCCATATAATGCTGCAGTCCATCCTACAATCAAGTACAACAACAACAACAGCAGATGACAATCTTGAACATATACTGTGAGGTGTGCAAAACAAATCAAGAAAAATGATTTGATCTAAACCTCTTCACAACTCTTTTGAAACATTTTTAAGTACGTTTTTGTTTCCTCCCCAGTTCCTTTAAAATTTGCCGCAGCGTGTCATGACACTATAGTGTCTTTAGTGCCGTGCGCAAGGATGCTGCTACTGGAGGTTCTTGTGTGTCTCTGTGGAGAAGAGTCCAGAAAGTGCTGGAGGTGTGTAGAAGAATATGGATGACTTCACCCAGGCATGAGGAAGCCTCCTGCATGTACAAGTCTTACATAGCCAACTGCAGACAGTCAGGGGGTGTCCTCTGATCAACTAAGATAAATCTCTAAAGGCCAAATCACCACCAGTGACAGGTCACAAGAGGAATGGTAGTGTACATGTGGTCATTTCAGCTCCAGAAATGTTGCTATTGGTAATGGGATACATCTGATGTGTGATTATGTGTTGCTTTCCAGGGTGACAGTGATCAAGCTGATAAAACCACTCAAAGTAAAATTGAAGGACTCCGGATGTGTGCCTCATTAAGCAAAACATAAGCAATAATAGTGATCTGTTTTTGCTGGCATTTTACAGAAAACACAGATATTTTCCTTGACTTGGGATCTCTTGTGTCTCGGGACACTGAATGCATTCATGTAAGCTAAAGCCCTTTTGTGACAAGAGGCCACAAATCACAAGATCACAATATGTAAATGCGGAGTGTATCCTGACTCACATCACTCTTAGCCGTGCAAGCTGTACACAGACGTTCAAAAACAGAATGACTGTACAAAAATAAACAGGAGCTGAACTTGCCAGTAGTTTCATTTTTGGAGACGCAATCATAATCAGCATGGTTAGTGTAAATGACTTCAACAATTGATTCCTGGCAGGCTATACCATTGTTACATCCTGTTGATGAGCTCATACTGTACACATAGTTTGGTAGATTGTACAAACACTTAAGGGCAAAGTGTTATATCTCTGAGACTTGAGTTCTGTGTTGATTTGCTGGTTGCAGCTGATAAGCAGCACTTGGTTATCAGTTCAGGTTAAATGATGAGAATTATGATCATAGGTGGAAAGTTCTGTGCCAGCAGAGTCCTATTTTAAAAACTTAACTCAGATGGTGGAATATATAACAATCAATATGAGTTGTTATTTGCGCCAGTTACACTGTGCCATTTGTTAGTGAGGTTCATATCACTGAGGTTTGAGTCTCATGTACACCAGCCTAAAAATCTAAGGAACAAAACGTATTACTTTCACTGCCAGATTGAGCTGACCTTGCAAACCTGGAGGAGTGCCGTTTGACTGCAGAGGCAAACAAACAAGAGGAGAAACTGTGTGCCTGAATAGTTGGGGTGTACTTCTTCTATTGTATCTTTTACAACTCGCACCCACACTGATCTCCAGAGTGGACTTGGCCTTACCACTTTGCTCAGATGACCGCAGATGAACCAGAAGAGGGAGAGTTCGAGTTTGGGGAAGAAGGAAGGTTCCAGAAGAGCCACTTGCGTTTACATTGCCGTCTCTGGTACAAGTAGTCCTCCTTGTCACGCTCTTTACGTGCTCTTTGGTAGTGGTCATCCTCCTTCAGGTACCACACTGGTGGCCAGCGATGTTTCTCAAAGTATTCTTGGTTCTCTGCGTCAGAAAAAACACATTTATGGAATTTGAAAAAAGAGTCGCAGCCACATAGCCCAGAGCTGTCCTGTGCACTGAATATGAACTGCTTTCAGTGTTTTGAACACTAAACTGGTTGCAAATTCCAGCACATATCAGTTAATGAGATTGACTTTAGTGATATTTACTTTCTTACCCTATAATATTTTCTGTCCCAGCAATACATTATGAAAGAAATCTTATACATAAATCCTTGAAAAAGAATAGTTTTGGGAAATACACTTATTCACTTTCTTGCCTAGAGTTGGATGAGAAGATTGATACCTCTGTCATGTTTGCACAGTAAATATGAAGCTACTCCCAGTAGTTGGTTAGCTTAGCTTAGCACAAAGAATAGAAACAGGGGAAACAGCTAGCCTGGTTCTGTCCAGGGGTTGCAAATTCTTTTTGGCCGGGCACACTGACTTCCTGGAGTCTTGTCATCACAGAGAGGTTGCAAGGCAACCAGGAGCGAGACTCCATAAAGTAACTCAGCCCCGACAAGAAATAACACGAAAACCACAGTGTGTCATTTTTACACTTTGGTTGTTGTATCGTTTTAAAAAAAAAAAAAAGAGATATAATGAGTTAACTCATTAGCTTTAAAGGTGCTGGTAGGCGGATTTTGTTACCTTTGGCTTAATATTACAGACTGTACAGACATGACAGTGGTATCAATCTTCTCATGTACAGTAACTCTCCACCAGGAAATAAACAAGCTTCCAACATTATCAAACTATTCCATTAAAATTATATTTTAATGTAAAAGAAAAACATCAATTCCTTGTATAAAATTAACAACATTCATAAAGATGTGCGTACACGGAAGTGTGTTGAGGAGCCATTTTATGGAATTGCCTTCCTGCCCTCCTCATTACTGATTTTATAACACTATAAATCCTATAGATTGGGTCTATAGTCTAGTGAAGCAATACATAGTTGTTTTTTGGTTGCTGTTTTTTTTCTTTTAGAAAAGAGAGCAATATAAGAACCAGATAATACAAATATCTTTTTAGATTATTAATCCAATGTTTTCAGATAATACAAAAATCATTTTAGATTATTAATCCAATGTTTTCCATCCATTAAAAAGATTAAATATGGACACAGGAAAGACAGTGAAATCAAATTATTTTAAGTAAAACACTGTAGGCAGTAACCATCAACTTCAATAGCCCTTGACTATTTAATGAAATAATTATTTTTGCTTATGACAACCTTAAAACTAAATATGAGTCTTACTGAGGCAGAATAGGTCCAGTAAACTTAATCTGCTTTTGCCGATTTAATTTAAATTGGCCAACTTTCTTTAAAGCCTATTAAAGATGTTTTTGTGTCATGCTGTGCCCAAAGGGCCACACAATACACACAAATCCAGGGCTTCATGAACTGTACTGTAGCATTCAAGTAGCTTTGTTTCCATACCGTATGTCTGGCAGGTGTTGACTATACATGAGAGGGTACTGAAGGTCACCATTCTGTTGTTTGTGCTGGTTTGCTGCCAGATCACATGTGTGTTACCTGTAGACTTGGCCTTCATGTCTCGGGGGAACTTGCGGCACACACTGTTGTAGTTGGTGCAGATGTGGTGAAGGCACCAGCCAGTCAGCTGCTGAGCACCGTGGAACTGTCAAGATACAATATATATTCATTTTTGCATTTGTGAAAATTTTTTTTGTACTTGACAAGCACTGCTGTTGTGGGATTGCAGTAATTTATCAATGTGGTGCTCACTGTAAATATCAGCCGTACTTTAACAGCTACAATGAATTAGTTCATTATTTTTCTGCTGTTGCTCATCAGCTATTGTTGACCTTAATGTTAGCATGCTATGCTAATATTAGTATGGCAACAGATGAAGCACAGTTAAAGCTGACAAAGTATAGTTGAGATTGACAAAGTAGCTGCATATGACCAGGGCCAGATTAACATGCTAGTGGGCCCTGGACACCGGGCCCCTTCACAAGAGAGGGCCTCAAGATTAGTTAAAAAATACAGGAGCCACCTTCAGGCCCCTACCATTTTGTTCACATTTTATTTTTGTGCTTTAGTGGTGAACACTACAGCAAAATACCACCAACTTTGCTAATGACGTAAAATGCAGCTGAACCAGAAGCGCATCTGAGTCTGAAGGATGATATAGCCTAAAGTGCTGAGATGTCCTAAATGCCTTCAGCAACAGAGATCTTTTGCCATTCATTTTGCCAATTAGCTGACTTGCACTCTGACAAACTCTTTCTTTGGCTCCACTGTCTAGGTGTGAAGATTATTTCTGCTACCAGAGCAGTTCTCCCTGAGAGATGCCCTCATAAATAAAAATCCAATTTGCCAAAGCATTATATAAGTGCTTTTGCCAGTCCTGTTTTGAAATGATTGACAGGTCACAGTACCTGGGCCATATCCAAATACACCAGAACATCTCCATCAATGTCAGCCCCCATCATCGCCGCCTCCGTCAATACTGTTACTGTGTAGAGTTCTGAAAGAAACATTAAAGCTAGTTACTCTAGGCATTAACTTGCAAACACAAACAAAGGCCTTATGTAACACAACCCTGTGATTTATCCACAGACGCGGGTAATAACTATGATAAATGTAATACCTGTAAGTGCAACCAGGTGGGGGAGGCAAAGACGATTGGCAAGAACAATAAGCTCCATTGCATCCAGGTCAGACCGAGAACAAAACCGCCCCGTATAGAGATATTCTAGCACAGCCCTCATACAGCTGCGAGTTGTGTTGGGAAACAGCACCTTAGAAACAGACACGTGACACAGTCATGACCTAAGGGCACAAGGCTTTTGTTGTTTTAATAAAAAAGGCAAGGTGAGATCTCCTTTTCACTCACAAGGTCATGAAAATAAAATAAAAAGATATCTTTTACAAATTCAGTTATCAATTAGCAACCACAAACTAAAAATAATTTTGGAAAGCCATAGGATTTTTGGTCATTTGACATTTAACAGTCTCTTTTTTACTAAGAAGCTATAAAAGTATTACATGTATTATTTTCCAGTAGTATTTCAATCTGGTGAGGCAGGAAAACAGCAACTAAGCTCACGAACCACAGTATGTTAGGATCACAGAAGCCAGAGTAATTGTATTACCACAGGTTTACAATCCTCTAATTAAATTATACTTTGCACACAGACCACATACTTCACTGCTCCACTTGGGTCAGTGTGTGTATTGATCTTTGCTGCACTGGTGTGCATTGTGTAATTATACAATGATTAAATTTTAAATGCTGCTGTTTTATAAATCGACCAGTAATAAGAATGCCACTCGAAATGATGAACATTGTGGAATAAATGTACTGCATTTTGTCTGTACACAAGCTCTTATGAGTCTTATTTCACAGCACAACAAACCTGTGATGCAGGTTGACTCACCTCTTTGGTGCAGCTCTCCACAAAAGGCCCGCCAAACATAGCTGCCATCCAGTCACAACTAGAGATGAGTAAAGGTTTGTGGGCCATGATCGTCCCATCATCTAGCTTGAATACTACATCTGTAATACAGAGGTGAGACACTTATTTAAAGTTCTTTGGATTTTGTGCATTGATAATTATTAATTTACATCTGCATCTCCTCTACTTCAAGCAGACCAACACAATGAACAAACAGATTTTCATGTACCAGAAAAGGTGCCTTTGGCCAAGCATTCTTTGACTCTGTTTGTGCGGCGTACATGGAAGGCTTTGGTGATTTCTTGGTTCATGAAGGCTTCATTGTTAAGTATGTTTGCCACCATCATCCGCAGGTCAAAGACCTCCAGCAGCTCAGCAATGTGTGCAATGTGCATTAGCTCTTTCTCATTCTCGTCCAGCTGACCTGTGTAAAGGTAGCGAAGTACTGCTCGAAAAGGACCCAGCTGCATGGACTGGTCCATGTGCACTACTGTCATTGGCCTGGGGCTGTATGTTACTGGATCATCCACCAGCTCCTCCTGGATGCTGACAAAAGCTCGACTCCACGAGGAAAGCAATCTGCCCCGTCGGCCCCCCTCAGAGTCTTTCAATGTGCCGTCACTAGTGCAGGCTCTCAGGTTGGCCCTGTCTCCGTCATCGCTGCTCTCACAAACATCAAAGCTAGCAGCACGCATCAGCAGCTCTCGGCCAGAGAGAGGACCACGAGGGGGCCTTTCAGTCTCCTCACTTTGTGTGTCCATAATAAAGAGGTCATAAAACTTTGAAGAGGATGTTGCCAAGTATATCTTGTGTGCAAAGATTTTCTGTCGCTCCTGCAGGACCAGGATGACGTCAGCACAGTGTGGGTCCTCCAGAAGACCGACTGGATGCTCCTCCGTGGTAGTTGGGGGAGGAGGCACAGTGATTATAGGCGGGGGAGGTTTCGGGGGCAGGAAGGGCGCCTGAAGGAGAGGCCGCTGTACATTTCTGAGGTGAGATTTCCAAAACTGCAGGTGGCGGCGTGAGATGAGCGCGGCTCGGATAGCATTATCAAAGACGTCCTTGACTCCAAATTGAGCCACAACACTGGTTTCATAATATGGCACTCCCAATTCTTTGGCCACCTCCCGGCCTCTCTCTGGAGGAAGAATCTCATTGGATTTAATAGGTCTGAAAAAGAGCAAAATGTATCAAAGATATTCCTGGCATTATTATTGGAGTAGGTAACAAACCTTTCATTTCCACATAAACCTATCAAATCCGCGTACCTCGCTAAAGGCCTCCGTGCTCTGTTCACTGCCTCCAGGTCCGCGTAGCGCAGGTCCAGCTGACAGCCCACCAGGATGACAGGAGCACGGGGGCAGAAGTGCTTGATCTCAGGGTACCACATGGTCTTCACATGGTATAGAGAGTTGGGGTTGGCGATTGAGAAGCACAGTACCACCACATCAGACCTAAATGAAAGATCAAATTCCCTTAATATTAGATTGCACTGGACAAAATGTTAGTAGACTAACACAGAATTATACAATATCTTACCTGCCGTATGCGAAACGCCTGTCCTTATGATGGTCTCCAAAAGTATCCCAGAGGCGAAGGGACACACTAACATCATCCACCACATCTCTGGAGCGCTCTAATACCTAATAAGAGATAACACATGCATGAATATTTAACCATCACTAGTTAATTAATACAAAGCTAAAAGTAAACATGATGACAATATATTGATTTATTCATGGACAGATTCAGTTTAGTTGAGTTTAAAAACCTCAAAAAACCTCTTTTCACATTTTGAAAGCATGCAGGCATCTTCAATAAGTCATGGACTTGCATACTCACCTCCTGGCAGACTCTGTACTGGTCGATTGCCCAGACTGTGGGCACATGTGTAGCAAGTAACTGGTACTGAGTCAGTGTGGCATTGCAGGCCCGAGCGCAGATAAGGCGGGTCTTTCCAACAGCATTGTCTCCCACCACCACACACTTGATAGTTTCAACGTTTGGCCTCTCATAGTCCATATCAGAATCCGTCAACTGGGACCTGTCGAAACACAAAGAAGCACAGGAAGCTGCATCAGCACCTGAAATCCTAAGCTATCGTCCTGAACAGCGCAGGAACATGGATCAATGTGGATATTAGACACTGTGACTTCTCCTCATCTGCACTGCTCGTTCTGCCTGCAGAGCTATCAATGGATGGTCTTGTGACTTCCCTGTGCCCATTCACAAGTTCCCCGTCCTTGTTCCTGATATAGAAAAAAAAATTTAAAGGGACAAGCAGGCAAAAAGGGACCATAAACCCAGAGCTGCAGAATCATATTTCTGCACAATTATAATTACTTTCTTAAAGGGGAAAGATAAGAGTCCTTTTTAAAATATACACTGTTTTGTTAATCTGTTATGAATAGATATAGAGGCTGATACTATCCCACCCAGATATGTCTATAATCCCATCAACCATCTGCAAGCCAAAAATACCTTTCATTGTTTACTGTTCCTCTATTTTAATCCAAACAATCCCACCTTAAAGCTTGCCTTTAAACATCATAGCTGTAATATATAACATCAAAACATCAAGTACTAGAAATCTGACATTCACAAATGAACCACACATTAAATGAAATGGAGGGAATAGGTAAATAGACTATTTCTGTCTGTTGAAAATGGTGGCTCATGATTTAGGCACCCGGCCTGGTTTCCAAGGGAACTGTAGCCTGTGTCTCCGTGTGTTACAGCCTATATCAGACAATCATCTATCTATTAAACCATTAAGGTTTTTTTTATTATTATTATTCAACAAACAATAGCACATAAAAATGACCATAATAATTACTACACTATGGGAGGCTAGTGTGAGTCATTGTAGCCCATTGTTACGCTTGCCAGCTCAACACACAGGACATCAAACTGTGTTCAATGACCAGACCACCATCTGAGTTTTGCCCTAGCATCTTTTCCCTCTGAAAGAGTTTTTTGTCTATTGGGAAACAGAGGAGTGGGTGACTCCTTAATTTAGAAAAGTAATTTATTTTTAGACTCTCAACTTCTTCTGAATTAGGTCAGCTACTCCTGGACTTCATATACCTGACTGGACCCCCCACCCCTCCTCCCTAAGGACCCATGGATGCCTCCGTTTATCCACCTTTCACTAAACCAAACATTAGGTCAACTGTTCAACAAAAGGTCTCACAATCAGAAAACATTATTTGTCTCCAATAGGCCTATTGCATTTGGATTGATTTCTTGTATACTATGCTGTAGAAATTGGTATGACGGGTTACTATGATTTTTTTTCTAACAATCACTTGCAGTTTGTTGCCATTCATAAAATCAGCCTTTCATTGACTGCACAATCGGCATCCCTATAGGCTAGGTCTCATCTATATTAAGACATATACACAAAAATATCTGACAGTCTGACCTTAGGCTGGGCCTGTATGACACTATAGAGACACACCGCATCTAATGTTGCTCATTCATATGCCCTTTCCTGTTACAGTCTACACTGCGCAACTCCCGAATTAATTAATCATTTGATATATCAGATATTATAGGCATATATAATCCATACAACGCCGTCAGACTATCCTCCCAGTAAACCACCGATATATATAACCTTGCAGCCTCACTTATCACCCACAACAAAGATGATGAAATTGTGCATATCCTACCAGAAGGACCGAACAGTCCCTCCACCACCGAGACACTAGTCATGAGGCTCTGCTGCATTACACGTTATGTAACACCCCGTCACTGACTCTTGAGTCTGTTTATCTGGGTCCGTGTTCATCGCAAAAATCGGCGTTAAGGCAATAAAAACCAGTTTGACTCCCTTGCAGGAAATGTGTCATTCCTCCCCCACTCCCCACCCCCCCCCCCCCCCCTTACCGCAACATAAGGAAGTGCTGCATCGGGTTGGTCGATGAACGAGATAAAAAGCAGGGCTCCATCGGATGCGGCTTGCACCTGACGGCAGCTCGTATTTAACTTCATCTTCAGTGCAAGGTGAACGAGGCTTGAAAATTGGCGGCCGACCGCAGATGTTTTAGGAAAAGTCCTCTGGATCCCCGCGATAAGTCCGTTTGCATTTGCCAAAAATACGAAGGCTGATCTGAAGCCTGTCGGTGCGGTGCAGAGCTGCAGTCCTGCCCGTCATGGAACCACCTCCACTTACTGTAAGGCCTCCGTAGCTAATAATAGGCACCGACGAAAAAAACCCATTCATTACAAAACACTGATCCACTTTAAAGTCGCATAAATCTCATTCCACAGCTTCTAAGCAGCTCAGATAGACCTGCCTCTAGTCCAGCACATGCTTTTTTAAAAAACCGGTTTCTTAAAATAATCTGGATTTAACTTTCCACATGATGTTTATGTTGTGAGTGTGCTAAAATGCAGTTAAGTCCTCATGCATAAGGTGTGCACAGTATTGCACTTATACAGACTTCAGCATGAATGATCAGCTCCCTACAGAGATAATTGATAGTGTTGCATCCAGTGGGTCTATTATTTGACCGTATGACAGGTGGGGCTCAGATCCTGCTGGGAGGAACTAGTAATTAACCTGTGCATGTGTGCACACAGGAACCTAAATATACACATATGTTGCATTAATGGCAGATATATGAGGATAAAAAAGATGGCACGGACACAATTAGTAACAAAATTGTTTTTGATGATTTCACTCCTGGCTGTGTGATTGTTTTATCCAACAGCACTGTAAAAACAGAAATGCATGAGTCATAATGGACTTTATAGAAATAATCATATGTTCTCTGATACCAAATTAAATCACTGTTTAAGTGATTAAAAGGTATTTTAGGATAATAAACTGTTAATTTTGACTCTTTATTACTTCCTTTCCTCAATGTGTCACTATTGAGAAAGTCAGACTCTTTATTTTTTATTTAATTGACTGGATTTGGAGAAAAATAGTCAATAAATAAATCTAGGGTCATATGGAAAATAATTGCTTGATTTGTAATAGTCAGCATTGTGCACGTAGATGTGTCTATTCCATGTAGATATGATGAACTAGAAGTTTAGGTGCTTTTTTTGAGGTGTGTATTTTTGTCACTTTTTTACACCAGCTATTTAGTATTTAATGTCCTTGAAGTTGGGGGACCAAAATCAAGGCAGCTGAGATATGCTGTATCCTACAACTCCTATAATGCAGCCAGCAACATCATTTTGTTAAATCCTACCTGCCTGTTAAACACAAATTTCTTTTCTTTTCAACCTGTACTGTCATAAGTATGTTGTCTCTGTACCCCACACTGAGATAACCCTGATGACATCATCAAGGGTTACTTTTTTAACAGGCTGTGTTGCACTCCCTGTGGTACGTTAACTTACCTTTTAGTGTAAGATTGGTGGAGTTACCTTTAATGATTTGTACAGTAAATGTATAATAATTGTACAAAAGATTCAAACATATTACTTCAAACCAATGGAGATATTGCAATCAACATGCAGTCAGTAAACGTATCCTTTTCCTCACAACACTAGAGTATCACAAGGGTGATACACAGACCCATTGTTGTATTTCATCTACAAATGATATTTCTTGCATATTGTCAAAATCTCATCATTGTTTTGGCCAATGATGCTGCTGTGTTTGCAGCTTTTTACTATATATGTGAAACAAAAACAATGTTAATGTATTTGGCTCCAATAAAAGTAAACTTAAACAAAACTCAATGAATGCAACATTACAACTATTGTACAGATTGCTGAGTTCAATCTAGTTGGTGTGCATTTAGATTCACATTAATCTTGGTCATCAAACATTAGCTGTTACAAGATTACAGGTGTGATGTTAATGATTAGGAGAATGGCTAATTTCTTGCTTTTAACATTGCTGGCACACACAGCACTGGCACTTATTGGCAGATTAGTTCATGTTTAGCAGCTGGTAGCAGTGAAATCACTAGAGTGATAAATCAACCTCCAAAGATGCAATTCTTGACCATGACTGATCTGTAACAAATAAAAGGCCACTTACCACTCACAGATACTGATAGCCATGGTGCACAGATGGTGTGAGGCCTACTGAGAAAGAGTTTTCACTGTCGGTGAAGTTTGTTCTCACTCCTCTGTCCTCACAGCCTCACTGCATGCAGTTAAGGTACAGCTAAATCCGCAATAAACCACAAGAGTTATTCTCAAGAGTTGGTTGGCTGCATGTTTATCTTTTACCTCAGTGACTCTGCACTGCTCTGAACTATGTCATTCACACAGTCTAACAATGCACTCCAGTGTTTGTACATCTTAACTTTGAGACCAGGGGGATCAAATTACAGCTGACCTTTATACTTTGGGATTTTAGAACACATTAATGCCAAAGCTGCAATGCAGTTGTTGTGTAAGAAATGCCTCGACTTGTTATGTTGATTTACACGAGCATGAGTCTATGAAGATACTTTGACAGATTTCTATCTCACGTATATCTGTTTGATGTCGTCTGTGTGGATGCACGTCAGCTTTCTCAAATGTCACCAACCAGTTCACACAGGAAAATGCACTTTTTGTTCTCTCCTGGAGGCCTGAATGATAATGATCCAAGCTGTACAGTCTTGACTTAACTCCTGTAATGTCCAGTCTGCACCACCAGGTGAGGCTGACAGTCTAAATATCCTTATGCTTCTCTAATATTCATTCATATGAAGCAGTGCAAGAAGTAGAAGAATCTCATTTAAAACAAAATAGAAATTGATCAGAAGTATTTCATTGTACAAAAACACATAATATATAATACTGTAATACCATAATATGTTGTCATAGCAATTGTGCTGTAAGCAATAGTCTTCTAATAACCTTAAAGCAGTAAATCAACCATACAATGGGAAAAAAGAAAAAGCTATAATATGTTAAAGCTTTGCAACTGTAAGTTGGCTGCTTGCATGAGCAGAATCTTTAAAATATCAATAAAAATATGAAACACAAGTATTAGCGAGTAAAACATTGTACAATAATAATAAATAAATATGAGAGAGACAAACCTCAACAGTGGTGTTAGTTTGTGACAAAAGAGGAAGACAGGGAAGTGATAACCTTTAGTATTTCCCTTTTACTCATGTTTTCATGATTCAAGTTTTTTTATTGTTTGGTCATGATGCCTCTTTTCATTGAGGCCACAGAGAGTCCACAGTGCTGTTTAAGTGAAGAAACAGGGAACTTTTCCCCTGCAGTTTCACAAAAACAATTTAAGATTGATAAAGTTCTCTAAGTTATTTTAAATCTGGCTTTATAAATATATCTTTGTTTGACAGTCCTTATTCTTTACATACTGTACCTGCCTGATAAATTGAAAAAGTAGTGGAATGACAACGCAGTATTTCACACACAAAACATGCAAAGCACATCATCTACCATAATAGCTTTTTCCACAAGCACATAAATGATAATTGAAATGCTTTTGGGAAGTAAAGAGAAAAGTAGCAATCCTTTGCACAGCACTATAATACAGCAGTGGTTGGTCAGGTATAATAATAGGAACGAGGTAAACCAATTTCTCATTTTGAATGCTTGTGGAAGTGTTTAAAATATGACAGCGTTATGACAGTCTTCTACTTAATGATTCACAAAGTGAAGCGCAGGCACAGCACTGGTTTGCTACACTTGTGCAATAGCAGAAGTGAGGGATAAATGTTGTGTAAGCAATGACCATTGTTGACAACAGCTTTAAAGTGAACTCTGTGCCGGAGTCCACACAGGTTAGGGTCTCTTGAAGCATTCAGATATTCAGAGAAGCGTTGCTGTCTGTGAGTTTTTGTTATTTCTCTATGGCTGCTGCTTCCACAGACTCCAAAACTCCTTTCTCTCTGGCCTTGTACCATGTCTCTGAGGAGCTTGGCTTCATCCTTCCTGAGCCTCTGGTAGGTTATAAAGCCCAATGGATGAGTTTTCTTCTCTCTTTTTTTTTTATTTATTTATTTTATTTTTTTTACAGTTTTTACATTTTTATACTATGCTCAGGTAGTCATAATGAAATATCTGATTGTCAGGAAACAGTGTCTGGGTGATATTCTCATTCTGAAAACTAAAAATTGTGTTCATAGTTTAGCAGTTATAAAACTTGCCTGGTGGTATTGATTGAGACAAATTGACTGAGAGAAGTTGAAATTTGGCATTGCACATGTTTGCTTTGTATTGAACTTTATTCCTGCAGACAGCATGTGTTCACAAAATCACATTTTGCCAAGTCAATTAGACTAACAAAACGACTATCAGCATTTACACACAGTTCTAATGATGATGATTCTTCACATTCAAAGGAAGAGCTTCCACCTTACTACCAACCATGGATGGAAATTGCCATGCGAGTCCCAGAGCTTGTGCACTCACACAAGTTGCGCCCCCTTGTTAACAAGGTAAGTGGGGACAATAAACTGACAAGGACAGTTCACTATGTTTATGGAGCCATGGTTCAGTGTTGTTACTCCCCCCTGTCCAGATGCCACTGCTGAGCAGCCAGTTTCTGCAGAGACACCGAGAGTTACGGCTGGCCCACCTGGCCCTCAGTGTTATGACCATGGGCTACGTCTGGCAGGAGGGAGAGAATGACACAGTTGAGGTATCTCTACCTTTTCTTTTTGTTATATTTACTCTATCCTTCCCTCATTCACTGAGCCCACCAAACACATTTTTCAGTAAACATAACATATTTTGCATACACTGCGGTTAAAAGTTGGGAGAAAGACTGAATTGCTCAGTGTTTGAGGTCATGTACTTTCTTTGGTCATGAATGTTTGGTGGACTGTCTCAGTCTTAGAGATTCTTGAAGCCAATTTTCAGTGGATGAATCACAAATGGGTGACCAAGAGATATACTCCTTTGAGATCCTGTCCTCTCACCCCAGAGCAGTGCATTTTGACTGTTTTGCAAATACTTTTCCAAATGTGTAATGGATCCCAGACATTGCATCTTCAGTTTTTATTTTCACACTCCAGAAACATCTAAACAGAAACATCTGGATTAAAATACAGGCCTCTACTTTATTCACAGCTCCATAGTTGGGTTGCAGTCATCTTTGGTCTTCACCTAAGTAGCATAATGACAGATTTTCTAATTTTTAAAAATCTTCCTCCAAGATGCTGCCGCATACTCTGGCTGTTCCATACTGGGAGGTGTCACAGCGCTTAGGCCTTCCCCCAATTCTCACCCATGCAGATGCTGTATTGGCTAACTGGAGGAAGAAAGATCCAGAAGGGTAAGGCCAGAAAATTGCATGCGGTTTGGTTGCATCCATCACAAACAGTAAATGTGATCTGTTTCTTTTTCATGTCCATCTTTATATCTCCTGTGCCAGGCCTTTTGACATGGAGTAAGTCCGTTTTCATTTTCATCCACACATAATTAACTACAGCGTTCCAATGTATGCTTCAATCTGTCATGTGAAAGATCAACTAAAAGGTTTATTTGCGTCATGCAGGAACCTGGAGCTGCTGGTCACCCTCCCAGGTGGGGACAGTGTCCGGGGTTTCTTCATGGTCACTCTGCTGGTGGAGCTGGCAGCAGTTCCTGCACTTAGGGTGACAAGGAGTTCGATGTATTCTAATGTGTTTCAGAAAAGTCAAACTTTAACTAAATGGGACAATTCAAAGAAAATCATAGCAATTGAACCTGTGTTGCAGAGTATTCCCATTGTGATCGATGGTGTCAGGTGTGGTGATACTGACGCTGTGGCCAAAGCTCTGGAGGACATCAGCCAGTCTATACAGGACATGACAGAGGCACTCAAACTGATGCATGGTAGTGGCTCAAACATACAGTCAAATGTGAAAGTCTAATGTATTAATATTCATCCTATTAACCAGCATATTAATGTTTTTTAAAGTGTACGTGGAGCCGTCAGTCTTCTATGGCATCATGAGGATCTACCTGTCTGGGTACAGAAATCTTTTGTTTCAAATAGTGTTACATGACATTTGGGCAGTAGAGCATGCTTTTGTAATGTGTGTGTATGTGTTTGTGCCTATATACACATGCATAGGTGGAAAGACAACCCCTGTATGCCAAGGGGGCTGGTTTACGAGGGGGTCCAGATAGAACCAATGGAGTATTCAGGAGGGAGTGCTGCACAGAGCAGCCTTCTGCACTGCTTTGATGAACTTCTGGGAGTCAATCATGAAACAAAAAGTGGTAAGATGGGTATTTTTTCCCCTTTAATAGATTATAACAGTGCAAGAAATTAATGAGAAAGACTCATTGTGATGATACTGCTCTTGTGTAGGTGCCTTTCTAACCCGCATGAGGGACTACATGCCACCTGCTCACAAGCAACTGATCCAGGCTATCTCACTGCAACCCTCCCTGAGGAGTTTTGTCCAGCAGCAGGCCAGCAAGCGGTTAAGCCAGGTGTTTGAGCTGTGTGTCACAAGACTGTTGGCTTTGCGCAGCTATCACATCAATGTCGTCAGCCGCTTCATCACAGTTCCTGCTGCTCGAGCCCGACAACTCCGTAAGCAGAGCCAGGACTCAGAGGGGGAGATGATCAGCAGAGCACCCACAGCACTAGAGGAGAGGGGCACTGGTGGTTCAGGCATCATGACCTTCCTAAAGACTGTGAGGGACCAAACAAGAGAAACCTTCCTGACTGAGACAAGCAAAGAAATGAAGCACCACAGCTGATGTGAACTGTCATCACCAAGGATATATAGCGGAGACTCAGATACATCATCACATAAAACAAGCAGTAAATCACATCTGATTACTTAGCACACCATTTTATATGTCATTTAAAGGATGCCTTTTAGCAAAATGAAAGTGAGAGGCCTCTGATGCTTGTCTTGTCTAGCTTTGTTGTGTCTGTAAACAAACCTCAGTCTCATAGTCATCAGTGTTACCCATCAGTCGGTCCAAACCAAAATTCAAACCATCGCTTTTACTTTCCATTACATTCAACCACTAAACTACCACAAACCACTTACTAAACCCCCTTTACTTTTTGGAAAATTATCAGTTAAATTGTAATTTAGCAACAGCAAAGGTTTGTCTTTAACTTGAAAATGTATCAGCATTTATCTTTTACCAGGTTACTGATTAGCCTCATGTAGCAATTTCACCAGACTTTTTTGTTACATAAAAGTAATTCAGAGAAGTTTCCAGCTGTCACAAAATTACTAAATACTGCAATACCCAATGACACCATGGGAGGGCACTAAAGGGCAGCGTCATAACTGAGACAGAGGGAAAATTTCACTGGGTTTGCCTTTAAAAAGCTAAAGCAGTGGGCAATACCTGTGTGCACCAAGGCCACTGATTTGTATCTTTTCGTCAAACAAAACTGACGTGATGAAATAATATGTTCATCATCACTTGTAGTCATTTAAAGATGTGTTGAAATCCACATTAGTAGTTATCCTGAAGTCATCACACTCTAAAAATATCGACAGGCTGGAACCTGAGCTTTCCATCTCACAAAATAATCAGCCTTTATTCATCTTCACAATGGGGTTGTCATGTCGAAAGCACAATGCACAATGCAGCGCAGAGATGCATCACTTATCAGAGTGGTTACCTCAGCACTCCTGCTATCCTCCAGCCCACATCCAGCCCTCACATGCCCCACTATACTTCCTGGACTGAGAGTGTGGAAAACCCAGAGCAATGAAGGGATGGATTGTGCCATGAATGGCTCATGCTGTGTAATCTTCACCTTTCCTGGCTTGTCTCCACTGGTGTTTCATTACAATAACAGCCGTGTAAGATCAGATAAAGCAGACGTTGTGGCAATTAGACATGACAATTCCCCCAACCTGGGCGATCTACTTTATCTTGTCCTCTTGGGTAGCAGGGAAGACAATAGGACAGCAAATAGGAGACAGAGGGAGAGAGGAAACAATTACACATGGAGGATTTCAGTATGAGATGTTTGTTAAATGCTTTTGTTCTCCTAATTGATGTACCGTAAATACATTAAAAGCACATATATATATCTATCTGTGACACTCATTGTTGCTTTTCACATTGGGCTGCCATACACCACTCACTCGGACATGTTACAAAACTCGAGAAACCGTAGAACATGACGGGAAGACCCGAGGTGAGAAGGTGAAAGGTGAACAGAAACTACGCAGGGATGGGATGGAGAGAGTTGGGTGGCGAGGAGGACAAACAGTGTGTTCACATGTCACAGTGATCTGATTAGAGCCTTCTTCCAAAGCCAAAGCAAATAATCCCCTTCCTTATTGCCTGACTGTGGAGGACTCCCTGACAACCCGGCGGTAAACACAGGCCATCTCTAAGGATGTCTTCATTGTGTAGTCGGGGCTGGGCCTACACGGCTGCTGAAATTTCACCTCAGCTCACAGCGGTGGTTGGTTTCAATGCAGGACATGACACACACACAGATGCAGGCACACACCCGCTAGCACACGTCAAGTTTTTCAAAGTGAATCATTTGTTTTGTACTGATGATGGTGTGAGCTGTATTAAAGATACATGTGTGTAAGATGTCAATTTTTAATTTTGGATAGGAATATTTTAGCTTAAATGTTCCAAAGGAATCAATCATAAACGTCCTGCAGTACTTGAGTGCAAACTTGCCAAGCAAAGGGTATCAAGAATCAAGTCAGCAAGCTAAATAAGTGATTTTCCTCACGGCAAAGGGCATCTGGAGTCACTCTTGTTTTCTTGAAAACTCCTCAAACATCCATATTCCATCTATCAGAGCGACAGGATTACAGGCGTGGGTTCTCCTTTTGGTTAGACAATCGGATATCTGTGCCTTGGTGGTTAACCACAGGATATCCTGGATTCTGTTATTGCAAAATTGAATTTATGATGCTGCTTACCTCAAGCCAAGCAAAGCCAGGACCTTTTCTCACCCTGTGAATGAGGAGCCTCGATGGCAGCAGCTAGGGATTGATTGTCTTTGGCGTGCACATCACGGGCGTAGCTGGGAATTATGGGCTGTGTGTACAGTGCAGTAGGTGACTCTGGGCGTCTTTCCACTTTCTTCTCATCTTGACATCACTGTCTCTGTCAAACATCTATGACTACACACCCACAGGTCAGACACATCTTCAGGATTAATTTTCCCGATCAGTTTGGACACACCCTCACTTAGATTGTGTTAAATCTAAGCTCTATAAATATTAAAAAGGATATGTTCACAATTTTTCAAGTCTGTCTTAAAACATTAGTCAGGTGCCCAAATGAATATTTACACATCTTACTGTAATCATTCCTCCTGTTCATACTGGCCATTAAGAGATCACTTCATAATGCACTTTCAGTGTAAGTGATGCGGGACAAAATCCACATTCCTCCATCTGTACAAAGATATATTTAAAAGTTTAGGCTACTATGAGGCTTCAGCCATCCAAATTAGTCAGATTAATTCAATATCTTTCAAAGTTATTGTCTTTTTAGTGTCAGATTCCCTCTTTTTGGTACAATTCTTCCACTTTAGCTGAACAGGAAAACACTGTCAGTCCAGACACAAAGGGCTTTTTACTAAAAAGACAGTAGCTGTGGAAGATATCCACTTTATTTGACTAACTAATTTATGCTTTAATCTGAAATTAAATCTGGATTGCCCTCTTGTTTCTCTTTCTATATATTTCTATAAAATCATACATTAGTTTGAGGGCCTTAATAGTCAGTCCCCTGATCCCTACTCCTACACAATATCCATTTAGTGGTCTGAGTAAAGGCATTGAACATAGAAGTTTACCCCAGGGGCTTCAGCTACACAGTAGTGCTCCTAACAACTCTCCTAATGCCTTGATCACCTCCAGACTGGTGTGAATTATCCCTCCTATTCAGTATAGTACCTCCATTATGCAGGTTTTCATAGAGGCCTTTCGAAACACTGTCCATGTTGCAGGATATCAGACGTCACTTTTCTTTGTACTAGTCACCGTCACACAAGACATCAGGCTTGTCTTTCGCCTAAACTTTCAATCATTTTTTTTCTCTTTGTGCATCACTTGTGCGGTCTGTTAGAGCAAGTTAAAGGCTTTTGATGTAGTCATCTTACGGCAACTTTATCACTTCCTCTCCGGATGACTCGACTGAAACGGCATGCCCACATGAAAAAAGAAAGAAAGCTGTCATGCCATTACAGCCAGCTTGAGAGGCCGCTTCTACAGGTGTAGAATTACTGTTGTTTCAAGTGTTGATGAACTAGCCCAGATGATTTCACTGACTTGACAGGAAGACACTCATTCTTCTTCTTCCAGGGGAAATACTTGTGACATTTTGCCCCCCATGATCTTGATACTGCATCTTTTTGTGTTGTGCAGTGCAGAGATTCTCCCAGCTTTGCATCTGATGGATACTGTGAGTTACAATGTTAAGCCTGAAATCAATTATAATGAATTTGAAAAAGTAAATGAACATTTTCTTCCTTCTGAGAAAGTCATGCTTTTGTTTTTTGTGCTCCTTTTTGCCTTGAAATGGCTCTTGGCAATCTTTTTCTGTGTTCAAAAACTATGCAGGACTGAAATATTGTCCTACAAGACATTCATACTGCAGTGACCATCAGAGCAGTCAGCTTATTGAACTCATCCCATTTCACTAATGTTTGGAGGACAGATTGGGCCTCTTTCAAATAAATGCACTTAATACAATAGACCATGAAAAAAACCCTTTTGTTTTTCTCTTTCATATATACTGTGAAATATGCTTTGACAAGGTTAATGACCAAAAAGGAAACAAACTGTTAACCAAGTGATCTGCTTCATGCTTTCATCGTCTTCGCGCTTTGCAGTTGCTGTTGGCCAGACAGTGAATTTAAGTTCAATAGATATTTTAAAACATTATCAAAATATGTGAGGACATCCAGATTTTTTACACTGTCACTCTTATCTTCCTTAAACTCTACACGGTGTGGGAAATAATGAACTGAGAAGTTAAAAAGAAGTTAGGAGAGATGTTAAAAGTACAGATGAGTATGACTCATAAGTGTGCTTGTTATTTGTTGTTGTAAGGTTTGCTCTGAGTATTTTTTTGTCTTTGTATATCCTGTATCCTGATTTCATATGAGACAAAGAGCAGCAGAACATTTCGGAAGCATTAGCCTTGACTGAACACATTCCTCTGTGCTGTGGGTCCCTCTAATTGAACTGTGAGTGAAAGGTGCCAGTAAAAATGAGAATGAGCTTGAGAGTTAATAGAGCAGCACTTTACAGGAAGACTCTCGGTGACCAAAATGCCCTTACAACTCAGTCAGAATTGCTGAATGGTTTCCCAAGAGACCTCAACCAAACACATTTTAAATCAGATTTTGACGGCAGCTAGAAGAATACATGACATTCAGATGGCTTTCCTCACAGGATTAGCAGAAGCCCACACACGTCAAAGCCTTTTGTCTTAAAGGTTAACACAACTTTGCGCTGTGTGACGGGGAATACAGCTCAACCTCTCACCACTGCTGACTCACTACTGGCCCAGCCAGGTGCGAAACAGACAATTGTGCGATCCCACACACACACTCCCACTCGTGCGCGCACACAGACACACACGCATGCAAATGCACATGCACTTAAATGCACAGACACACGCCATGCCCAAATGAACACACAAGCATGCACGTGCAGGCACAGGACCGAATTCCCTGCCATCAGCCCTGCGTCTGACCTGCAGACAGATACTCCCACTTTCCCCACTTGGCTTTCCTCTCATGCCACATAGCTATTGTCCTCCCTCCTCTCACTCTGCTGATTGACTTCCTCTTCCTCTGAGTTGTCGCTAATGTCACCTTCCCTGCTGGCGCCCACACACTCATGTTATCAACAGCTTCTCATCCGGGTTACAAAAATACAGGAACTTCCCCGGGGTGTCTCCTACATGGAAAAAAGTAATGTCCATCTCTCATTTTTCTCATATGTGCACACACTCACATGTATCTCATGCTACAAATAGACACGTTGCATGATAAGGAGGTCGTGAATGAACCCAGGGGTAGATTCCACAGTTTGAAGATAATACCAGTAACCTCAGGAACTGGAGATGATATCTGCACTGGGATGTTCACATCAACACCAACATAGACCCGAAAACATTTACCAGAGGTTGAGTGACAAGCCAAATCTGTAACAAAAATGAAACAAGGTTACCAAGATGGACATTGATGGATCAGATTCCACTGGTTAATAAATGGTTCCAAGCAGTGAAAAGATAAGTGTACTACAAAATTTTTTTAATAGCAGTTAATCACAGAGCAGCAGAGAGAAGAGTTTTTCTTTTTCCCAAAAAAGAGTCAGACCCATGGACACTCTGTTCTACAGTTTTTGGACGTACAGTCTAGTTTGCTTTTTCTGTATGGGATAAAGCTCATTAATCCACACTGGCCATGGCTTACTTATGTAAGAAAAAAAAGGGGCTTCCTTTGGAGTGCAGCTACCGAGAGATGGAATGAAAATCCTGCAATGGTCGTCTAATCCCAAACTTCCCAGTAAAAACATTCAACTTCCTCCCAGGCGAGATCCGGACTTGTTCGCATGCAGAGCTGAGGCAGGCAGAGGGTGGGCTGCGCTGACCAGGGGACAAGCTGGAGACAGATGGGGTCAGGCAGATGGGAGGAGCGGTCAGGTGCAACTTACAGGCCTAGGGAGACCATGGACATGAGGCCCTGCACTGTTTTACCATATATAAGAAGAAATATGTAGTTTTGTGCTGTTACTCTCAGATAAAGAATGTTTTCAGATTAGTCAGAACACTCAACATGATCCTGTTTTGCCATCTCTTTTCAGAGAATGACAATGCTGCCATGCAAATGAGTAACAAAACTTTTATGTGTCCTCATAAATCTGTAGTACTACTCTATGACAGGCAGCAATATTCACTTACCTGCTCTAGCTTTCAGGTTGAATAGTGGGGCAAACAGACACTGTCAACAGATTGTCATAGCCTCCCAGAAATCCTGCTTTGCCCAAATTTTATCTGTCTTTGTCTCTCTACTTTGTCTGTCTACATATCTGTCTACAGACATCATTTTCATACAGTACATTAAAGTACGATCGCTTTACAGGCACCAAGAAGCTGTAAGTCATGTTTAACACTCCGAGAACGATTGTTGTCTGGTGTCCTTGGCCAGATTCTGGTTGTCTGAACTAAAATGGAGACTTGGAAGCATTTGAATGGAGAGTCAGATGCTGGCTGAGTATGTATCTTCTTTTTAACGTCACATCAAGCTGATGTTTTTTACAGACTTGTTTATTTTATTCCCTACTTAGTCAATTACCTATGCTATTGTTGCTGCTTTGTTGCACTTTTGAGATTAAGATTATTAAGATTTTTATTACATTACATGCGTCATGCAAAATGTATGGGAGTGGGCTCAACTGGGGAGATCTCGAAAGAACCGCCAACATCTGAGTGAGGTGGAGGACATTTGTCAATAGCCTATGCTCTCTGGAGGAGCAAAAGGCTTAAGTAAAGTAAGTAAGTAACATGCGTCATGAGTTTTTTCTAGATGACTACAAAGTATTTGAAAATTTGATAGATATGATGTTGTCTTGGAAACTAACATCACTACACAATTTGTTAATTGTGTTGAGACAATTTCTTATGAAGCCAGGATAAACTGAACACACAACTTCAAATGCTGTTTCATGGTTATTTTCTTTTCTGTTAGTTTATGGGATCTTTAGTTTTCCCCAATTATGGAGAGTAGCTTATAACAAATCTTGGCCTCCACTGAAAGCCCGGCTTTCAAATTTACAAAAGAAACATTTAGCAAAAAATAATAAACAAAAAAGAAACTCAGTTCTATTCCAGTACAAATACCACATCACAGAAATGGTGACAAATTGGCACAAATGTGGCACAAATACAACAGTGGCACCCCTATAAACGGAAGAACACAGAAACGTATTCACCACACTGCCTGTAAATTCTCTCAAGTATCGGTGCTAAATATATCAAATTTAGCAGCAATTTCACTTCACAAAGAAAACAAATTTGTTCTCCTTTATACATTTTACAAGCAAAAATACAAAACAGCAAAACATAAATAATCATCAAACTGTTTCATACCAAATTCACAGATAGCAATCTGTGCTCTGCATGTGTGAGGTTTTCATTCACAACCATCTGCAATCCTACCAGAACAATCACACAAAATGTGACTTTTTATAAGCGCATCAAACGACATTAAACCACTATTTTACAGTATTGTGCAAAATAATCTCAAAACAGTATAATATACTTGATAAATGCTCTCACCGTTGGAACCAGTGGCCATGACCAACGAAAAGTAGCGCACTATGTTGTACTTCCTCTATTTTCCCAGCATTTCCTGACAACTCAGCAGGCATACTGCTCCAAGAAATGGTGAAGCCACGCCCCCTGCTGCCCAAAGTAAGCATCCCCAGACGGATCACAACAACGGAGAACTTCATCCACATGGACTTTATTTCCTGTGGACATTATTATTTTACCACCTGGTTACATTCTCCCTTGCTTAACTGTCAATGTTCTCAGTGACTGAGTAACTTTTTAACCTCGTTAAGCGCTGGTCTAAAAGACACAGTTCCTAAACTCACAACAATATGAGGTACCATTGCAGGGCTGTACTATGGTTCCCAGTAAAGTGGCTTCTAGTATGTCTACAACTTGGTATACAGTTGCACCCCATGCATCCTGTATTTTTGTGACCTGCAGGCCTATGTGTCATAGATACACACGTTGGCCTACGCCTAATGATGGACAGTACGCTTTGTCACTTTGCAGGGAAATGCATTCTGCCGCTTTTTGCTCTGCATACTCCTTAGCCCTGACATGTTCCTCTTTCAATCTTTGCTGATGAACTGCAAACCAGTCAAGTTTCTTGTCCCCAGGATGTTCATTTGCAAAAAGTGCATCAACTGGACGATGTGGTTCTACCCCATAAAGTAAATAATATGGGGAATAGCCTGTTGTCGAATGTGGGGTCACATTATAGGCATACACCAGTTCTAGTTCTGGTAAATGCTCAGGCCAGCGTCTCTTTTTGTCAGTGGAAAATGTGCACAGCAACTCATGTAATGTGCGGTTAAAGCGTTCGCATTGGGCACTGCCAGTCGGATGATGAGGGGTTGTGCGTGTTTTTTTCACCCCATACAGTTTACAGAGCTCAGCAATCACTTCACTTTCAAAGTTACGGCCCTGATCGGTTCAACATCTGTTCAACATCTCTGTGCATGCTTACCCAAAATGCTCTCTGTCTCAGCAAGTGTAGGGTCCTCTCAATACCTTGATGCCCCATAGAGTCATACACACTCTCCAGTATCTGTTTCTGCAGGAAGTTAGGAACATGCAACTGAAAACATTCTCCCTGACATACATCCTCAACCACCCGATACAACAGTCCATCTCTCTGATATGTTTCCACTGCTTGAACAGTGACTTCACAGATCTGGGAAGACTTTTTCTTTCCTGTGGATATGGCTTACACTTTTGATCTCAAAATTTGTGGAAACCACTGAGCACTGAATCCTGACCTTGAAATGTCTGTAATTCTTCCTTGGAATAGCCCAGAAGAGTTTGTGTGGCTTCCCTAACACCAGACTGGCACATATGTACCTGCTTCTAAAGCCCTGAGCTGATTGATCTGGCAGAATCTCACTCCAGCAGTGACCAACTCTGGCTCAAGGGACGTTCCCCTACATATCATGTAACAAATAGTGATGCAGTCGTCAAACTCTACATCATCTCTGTCAGCTTCTGGCTCCGCTGCTAAAGGATGCCGTGAGAGAACATCTGCTGCTGGGTTGCATCGTCCTGGGCAATACTATATACTAGCATATAGCAATGGCTATAGGTTTTGCACTTTTGAGATGACATGGGATTATTGTCAGTTATGACCGTGAACTTTGAGCCCAGCAAGTAATGCCGAAATTTCTCTACTATGGCCCATTTAAGTGCCAATAGCTCTTTTCTTCTCACCCTGCTGCTGATATAGGATAGCTCCTTGACCCTGACCACTTGAATCAGTTTCTAAAATGAAAGGGTGAGTGAAATCTGCAAACCCTACAGCTGGTGCAGTAATGAGTCTTTCCTTTAACATGTTGAAGGCCTGTTGATACTCTGTGTCCCACAATGCACTGAGCCTTAGCTGAATTGCAAGCACTGTGACACCGATTCACCACATCAAGCAATGGAGCAGTGATCTTTGAGAACCCTTCAACATATCGTCTGTAGTAACTAGATAGGCTTAAGAGGACTGCAGCTCTTTCGCTGTGAACGGCACAGGCTATTCCTTAACAGCTGCCACCTTTGAGGGATCTGTCGCAATACCATCTGCAGATATCTGATGCCCTAGAAACTTGACTTCTCTCTGAAGGAAAGGACATTTTCCCCACTTATGCTTGAGTCCAGTATGCTTGAGATATTTGAACACTATGTCAAGCCTTTGATGGTTGTCAAGCCTTTCTAGGTGGGACTGGAAAGAGGGTGAGTTCACCAGAATATTGTCTAGATACACTATCATGACATTTATACCAATGATGTAGCTCTGCCATGGCTGAACTATCTATCTTTTAGAACCAAGAATACACAGTTTGGGATTTTCAAACCCATGGTCTCAAGTTCCAGTTCCACATAACCTTGATGGGGGATTTCAGGTCCATTCACTGCTATAATCTTGAGCCAAGCTATTAGTAGCAAGCATGGCCTCATGCCCCAAACAAATGCTTTCGAAAAAACTCATCTGTGATGGTAATAACTTGACTACCGGTATCCAGCAAATAGCGAACTAGTGCACTGTTCAGCTTAAGGTTGACTATTTCCTTTATCTAAACAGGGAGGGCCATTGAGAGCAAACGAAAATTACAGTATACATCAACAACAAATCATATATAAGAACACTACAAACAATAAAATTACATAAAAAACAATAAAAGCACACAAAAATACATATAATAGTACAATGAAAGTCAATATAAAAACAATAAAAGCACACAAAAATTACACTATCAATAGATATATATCAATATCAATACAACAAACAGGCTAAAGACAACAACAAGGGACAACATCAATTCAAAAACATGTGCATTCACACTGCTCTATGTCAGTCAAAAGAGATTTAAAGGTAGAGTCAGTCATTTTGGAGAAAGATTGTTGATATTTGAACCAAACACCCAGTCAAATACACCCCTCCCTCCCTTCGTACTCCTTCAGAAGCTCCATCCCCCAAATTCATGGACGCGCATTGCCAAGGCAACAGCCAAAAGAGAAATATGACGGAATCCAGAGCGATGTGTCAGCTGTAGAATCACTTTTGTTCCTCTCACACTTTATCACGAGCGGAAAAAAATGTTCTTCTCATGTGAGCGCAACAGTCTATCCACACTCTCTGCCTCTCTGCGGCCTCCTCACTTCTCATTTGACCTGTGTAACTGTCTGTCTGTCCACAGAAGCAGCCGTCTGTCAGCTGCAGCTCCTGGGGAGCTGAGAGGACATCGGCCGGCCAAACTGCTTTCACCAGGCTGACTGACAGCCGAACTTTACTGAACCAAAATAGCTGGCTCCATGGTAAGAAATCCACAGTGTTTGTTGTTTATTGAATCATTGATATGGTTAATAAGTTCAAAACACTGAACACTGCAAAATAAAGTGCTCGTTGAATACATCACATATTTTCTTTCCAACTGAAATAATGGCAGAATCTTGAACAATTTCATTGGGTAAGGATGAAGTAGGATTATGTGATAATGATTTAACTATTTTTCCAAAAAATTGTTGGGTTTCCTTTACTTTCAGATAGTGCAGACACATAAAATGATGATTTGTCATTTTGAATAACAGTGAGACACCTATTATTATGTATGACGAAAATATTGCCAATCAGAAGATTATTTAGTTGTTCGCGCTTTGCGCCAAGCAGCATCCCTTTCATGTAACATTTAAGCAATTTCTGAACAAAGCCAAGGATTGCTAGTTTTTGACTTGAATTTCTTAAAAGGCACATACTTGTCTGCAATGGAATTAAATGTTTTAGTAAAATAATCTAAGGCAAAGTGTGGATCTGGAATTACCATGGTAAACCCAATAACACAAATCAAACAAAAATGCTTGTTCAGAAAAGTATTTAAAATTCCTTTTGACAATAATATGTGGTTTGGATCTTTGTAATTTTGTGTCACGGATGCATGCTGTTGGGCAGTGGTCACTGAAGTTGAGAGGAAAAACACCACTAGATTTATAATGTTGAGGTCTATTGGTTAAAATAATATCTAGTAGTGTGGCCTTTTCTGCATTTTTTGGATCTGGCCGAGTAAGGGAAGAAATAAACTGTGTGAGACTGAATTCATTGCAGACGTTTTTTAGATTATCAGAAGCTTTAGTTATCCAGTTAATGTTCATATCACCCAGAATATGAAGTTTTGAATTTTCATAGCTGGATATCAAATCAATTAAAACATCTAACACACCTGCAGGTGCAGAGGGTGAACGATAAAACCCAATAACTAGTACATTTCCAGAATTATTTTTCCCCAATAGTTCAAAACATTTCGGTTTAGTTACAGAGGTAACGACAGAGACAGATAAACAACTTTTCACAAAAATGGCAACACCTCCTCCCTTTGTAAGCCGATCACATAGAAAAACACTATAGTTGTCAAGACAAATATCAGCATTATGTCAGAGTCAGTTTGTTGAACCCAGACATTAATATAGCTCATTTTGGACATAATACAACAGATGTTTATATGAACAATTCCCACGCCCTTATGATGCAAAAAGCTTTGCATGCTAAAATCAACATTCAGAGTTTCCTCCGAATTAGAGCCATGACCTCCAGAACTGCAAGTGGCGCTGTTTACAAGCGAGAACATAGCAACAGGTTTTGTTTTGAATTCGGGTTCACGACCCTTTGATTTGCTTCCTCTCTGTTGCAAGCAAACAGTCTGAATCATGATCAAGGTATTAAAATCAACACTCCTGTAATTAGTCCAGCAATAGTCAAGCTGGCTATCACTCATTACTACTGGAATATTAAAACCAAGGGGAGTGTCATAAAAATAGGTCGGACTCAGGACCCATGGGCTGTAGGAGGAGCTTGTGGTACAAGCAGGAGGTGAAGAGGTCACTGGGTTCAAAGCAGAGTAATCTGACTGGTGTGTAGTTCAGACCTGTTGTGGAGTGAAAAGCGGTTTGTCAGTGATGTGAGCCTGTAGTAACTTCACGGAAAATGTTTGCTGAAAGTGCACATATGCCATGGAAGCTGGGGTGGATACCATCTCTGCTGAAAAAGGAAACTCGTTCCCAAGAAATATTAAAATTGTCAATAAAAGACAAATTGTGTGATGGACAGACTGACTGCAGCCATGTGTGCAGAAAGAGCAGTTGACTAAAACATTGGATACCCCGGCCCAACGAGGGGAGAGGGCCTGAGACCAAAACGGACTTTCCACAGTTTTTTGAGTTCGTTAAAAAGTTAAAACTGCTTGCTAATTAATAACTGCTTGTTAAAGCTGCTTGGTGGTGTCGTTCATACTGACATGAATAATAACATTGTGAACATATGGGTGTTTGCTGAGCAGAGATGGGATCTGCTGCATAACATTCACAATTTTAGCACCAGGTAGGCAATGGGTCACTGCAGTTTTTGATTTTATATGTCTTACAATGGAATCCCAGATGATCGGAGATGTAGGAGTGTGCAGAAGGGGCTTGCGGCGAGAAGATGTGGTCACAGCCTGGAGAGCGACATGTCCTAGCTCTGAGGGAGTGACAACCAGTTTCGGTACTGGTTGGCGAGCTGAAGTTCAAAGGGAGGAGAAGGACATTGGGGTGACTTCTTTCCCTTGTTATTCCTATGTACTATAGACCAAGGCTCCTGGTTGGGAGTGGAGTTATGGATTTTCAGATTTGACATGAATGCAGCCTTAGCCAGTTTCTTTGGTTTAGCTACCTGCTGTAGCCAGACGTCCTCAGTGTAGGGTTGGGCAGCCAGGGTAGTGGAGTCCAGCTCAGCTTCAGCTGATGTGATAGGAGCGGCACCCACTGCAACCAGGGACTCAAGGAAAAGTTCTTCATTGTTGGGTCGCTAGAGACACGTCCTTCCAGCTTGGCGATGGTTTGGGTCAGATGAAGGCAGCATTCAAATCCAGATGGAGAGGTGAGTGATGGCATACTGGAGTCAGACAATAGCTGGGGAAACAGAGAAAATGGATACAGCAGCAAAGGTGTAGTGTGTGTTGAAGCCCAGCTTCTATAGGTTTAGCTACTGATTGTAGAGATAGGAGCAGGTTTAGGTCCTCCAAGGAGGGGAACTTAATGGTATGGGCCCAAATACTGGGCCCACTGAAATGAATGAGAATCCGGCAAGTTTAGTAATGGCATCAGGTGGGCATAGAAGTCTTTCAATCACTCGATTTACTCCAGATCAAAACATCCGATGGCAAAAATCTTTTACCCGGTTAAAACATGTAGGTAAAAACAGTGATCTAAAAAGCGTATTATAAAATTATGGCTGGATAAAATGTGAATTTGTGACAGAACTTCTGGCAGATCCTTAGTAGATAACAGTTCTTAAAAACAACCTAAAATTCACATCTTATGACTAAAATCCTTTATCCCGTTAAAAGATATAGTTAAAATCATAAAAAAGTGGTTAAAACTGTAAAAAAAGTCAATGTCTGACAGAGTTTCTGGTGGGTACACACAGACGCCAATGCATGCAAGACTGGACATTGGCCTTTGGCAAACTCAGTCACCTGCTCTCATGTAAATTCAGGTTTGGAGGAGTCTAATATCTGCCCATGCATTGCCCGACTCACTACAACCAGGGGCTCCTATTTCCTTGGTGACTTGAAACAGGAGAGCTCTCAGCATCGCCTCTTCTGTGGGCAATGCTTAGCAACATGTCCTTCAGTATGACATCTTAAGCATATTGGTTTACTGTCAGCTATGAAGTTTGACAGAGTTTTTGGCTTACTAGCTGCTGTAGTGCTAGGGCTTTGGTTCTGAGTAGTCCTTATCTGCTACTGTCAGCTCAGTGATTACTTTCCCTGTTCTCCAAGAACTATCATAACATCATCAAGTGAAACAGACTTCTCACTTGGTTTGCCAGTAGTGCTAACTTTCCTTTGCTCTGCAAGAACCTTCATGACATCCTCAGGATACACTTTTTCTCATTAGCAGTAACAGCTGTACTGTACGCATCTGTTGTCATATGCCTGCAGGCTTTCACCCACAAGTAGGCATCTATCAAAGATGACTCAGGGTGAGCTCTGACATATTTACAAAGCTCTTGTCTCAATGAAGGATCTTCTACCCCCTTTACAAACTGATCCCTTAATGCCACTTTCTCATTAGCAACCGAGCGGGGATGGTGTTTCAACACTGAGCTTAGTGCGTGATAAGGCATGTGAAAAGTCATGTCATGTCCACTCCTTCTTTTTGTCTGCAGCTATAAAAGTTCTGTAGCAGCTGAGAGGCACTGCATTTATCACCAAAAGCTCCCTTGAGATAGCAAACCAAGTTACTTATCTGGTCAGTTTCCAGATCTTTGTTTAAACACACCTCCTCTAAAGCTGAACGTCACGAGACTGACATCACAAAATCAAACTGCTCAGATGGGGACTGGTTTCTGGCAGACAGAAGTCGTTCTACCTCTTCAATGAATTCATCTACCAACCGTCCATCTATATCAATATCCCCACTAAATGGTGCAATATGTTGCTCTCTAGGTACATACACATATGACCTTGTAGGCACAGTGTTCAATGAGGATATGGCAGTGCCGACTTTTTCTTGTTTTTTATCTAACTCGCTGATCTGCTGTTGTACTTCAACTTGTTCTACTTCATCCTCAGACCCACTGTCCTGGTTACCTCCCATCCCCTGTCCATAGTCAACTGCACTGTCTTCACCTTGGGTTGACAATTTCCAGGCCTATTTTCCACAATGCAGTCTTTCAAGTTCAGTCTTTATTACACAGGCAAAGGATAAGTTTGTTGCAGTTCAACCAACGTTCCTGGGTGATGTCCCTCTCCGTCTGGTAAGCTTTGGTCCACGTCCTCTCCAGCCACAAGCCCCGGCCCCTCCTTGTCTGGTCTGTCTCCGCAGGTCCAACACACCAGCACCCTCTGGAAATCTCCTTTGCACCGTTAGACACGGCTATCTCTGTCCCCCGGGATCTGCCACTAGGCCACTCTTCACCACTGCTGTATTTATTTTACTGTACTGTACACACTGTTGCCCTCCAAATTTAGAGTTGGTAGAAAAGAAAAATAAACCCCATTCCTGGTACCAAGATTTGAAGCCGGGATAAATTGAACACACAACTTCAAATGCTGTTTCGTGGTTACTTTATTTTCTTTTCTGTTAGTTTATGGGATCTTTAGTTTTCCCCAATTATGGAGAGTAGCTTATAAGAAATCTTGGCTTCCACTGAAAGCCAGGCTTTCAAATTTACAAAAGAAACATTTAGCAAAAAATAATTAAAGAAAAAGAAACTCAGTACTATTCCAGTACAGATAACACGTCACAGAAATGGTAACAAATTGGCACAAATATGGCACAAATACAACACAAATACAGCAATGGCACCTCTATAAACGGAAGAACAGAAACATATTCACCACACTGCCTGTAAATTCTAAAATAAAGTATCGGTGCTAAATATATCAAATTAAGCAGCAATTTCACTTCACAAAGATAGCAAAATTAGTTCTGCTTTATACATTTTACAAACAAAAATACGAAACAGCAAAACATAAATAATCATCAAACTGCCCTGCATGTGTGAGGTTTCCATCCACAACCATCTGCAATCCTACCAAAACAATCACACAAAATGTGACTTTTTATAAGTGCATCAAACAACACTAAACCACTATTTTACAGTATTGTGCAAAATCATCTCAAAACAATATAAGATACTTGATAAATGCTCTCACCATTTGAACCAGTGGTCATGACCAACGAAAAGTAGCGTGTTATGTTGTACTTCCTCCTTGTTGCTCAAATTCTTTAAGTTTACATTTTGTTATATTCTCCCCAAATGTTTAAATGTTTTTAAATTAATTAAATTTTATTCTCTCTCTCTTTTTTTTTACTGCTTATGTTATAAAATGCATAAGTGAGTATGTATATTTACACTAATTATATTCATAACTGGGAGTATACAGTATGTATATGTATATATCTATATTTTCTGGCTTGTATTTACTGTTTGTATGCAATCTATTGTTCCCTTCTTGAGTTTGTAAATTGAAATTATTAATTAAAAAAAAAAGTTATACGTCCTGTATTTTCCCAGCAAATCCACACCCCCTGCTGTCCAAAGTAAGCATCCCCAGTCGGATCGCAGCAACGGAGAACTTCATCCACATGAACTTTATTTCCTGTAGACATTATTATTTTAGCACCTGGTTACATTTACAACAAATTAAAAAGAAATATTGGTTGATGAACACCACAGTCGATATATATATATTAGGATTGCACGATGATATCAGCACGTCATCGTGACGAGCCAATAAGATGATGCTTTACTTATGCGCAATCGACACAAACTGCTGACTAAATGCTTGATGCTGTGTCCCTGGTGCAAGAATGACATCATGTCATCATGTCTTTTGCGTCAAGTGTGAAAGAGGGCACAACAAGTATGTTTGCAGCATGGAGGTTTTTTAAAGTTTCCGAAATAGGTAGCAAAGTATTTGTAACAATTGCTCAGTGTTGGTCATGTGAGGAGGAGCAAAATTGCATTCCTTCAACACTACAAATTGCCCATCTTAAGAGCTGTCATCCTGATCATTATGATGATTTTGTGAACAACAAAGAGAAACAGGCACCAGCGAAAAAAAAACTGTCAGCAGCCTCTTCTCCTGTCCTTTAATAAAGCCAAAAAATATAACTGCTATCACCCCAGAGCCAAAGGCATCACTCAGAAACTCATGGAGTGTATCGCTCTGGACAAGTAGCTGTTTTCATTCATTGAAGATGTTGGATTTTCTGGACTACACTGAGCCACGCTGTACGATGCCCAGTTATAGGTATTTTTTCGTTGTGGCCTTGCAAGCTGTCATCTACGAGTACATTATGTCTATTTATGTTCTTTCAGTTGGCTTTAATTTCTGTACAGTTGTACAATGTACTTACTTTCACATGATCCCTGTGGACAGAGATTACATTTATTTACTTGTTTTGCAGCTTGTGAAATAGGTCAAATTTTCCCTGGTTGTGGCTATTGTCAGGATTGTCTAAGGGAGAGCATCATCCAAGCCTGTTAAAGTAGGATGAATCTTACAATTTTGTTTGAAAATGTTACATAAAAATGAATGTTTTAGAGGTAAAAAGTTTAAGTAGTTTTCTTATTTTGCCCAGTGAATGTGTACATTTTGAAAAGTATTGTATTTTATGTCTGCATCTGCCAGTGGGCCATCATGATAAGAGTAGGTATAATAACATGTTAATTCCACTACAGGAGAGACTTGATGTTCTCAGCAATTAGATGGAAAAAATATGCGCATATATCGGTACTGGCATCGGCAATCAGCCAAAATGAGTAGGAAAATATTGTCATATTGGATAAAAATCCAATATCGTGCATCCCTAATATATATACAGTATCAGTTCATATAGACTGAAAAGTGGTTAATGTAAGAGCACATTCAGACCTTCTGCCCCATCCTGAGGTCGGCCCTTCGCCGCCCACACAGCGTGAGCTTACTTGCTCCTCTCTGCTCCCAAGGCACTGTGTCCTGAAAAACTGTATTCATAAAACAAACTATTACAATTTGTTCTGCCAAAACATGTTCACCCAAGCCAAAAACAACCAAATTTAGATTTAAGACCTTGTACTTTCTGCCATGTAATTTACAAAATTGGGGAAGCCAATATTGTTAGTTTCCGCAGTGGGCTTAATGCAAAACATATAAATCAGGGGTCTCCAACCTTTTTTCCTCTGAGAGCTAATTTGACAAAATGAAAGTGGCCGAGAGCTACTCATGTTTTATATTATTAGTAACATTTATTCACATAGCTGATCTCCACCCAAACCAGCTGAATAAGCTTCTTTTGGGTGAACATGTACAATATGTTGATATCCAACACTCACATTTTGTATCAAAACATGTTAAATTCATCAGCATGTGCATGTTTTTTTCTGTATGCATTTCTTTACATTTCCAATGTGTCAAGCTCATACTATTAAATTCACATCATATTAATGTAATAGAAAACAAAACAATGTTATTACTTATTTTACTATTTTACTTCATTTGTCCGCATATCACTGCATCACATCACATCTCTTCACACTCCCTTCATCATCTGTAGTTCACATGCATTCAGTGTTTTCTATAGACTGGTACTGCATGGAATCAACAAGAGAGGTGTACCACTTAAGTTCACTCTTATGGGGTCATCTAAATGTTCTTCTGTCAGTCTTATTCCGAACTTAGATTTCATGACATTCATATCGGAAAAAGCTGATTCGCAAAGGTATGTAGACCCAAACAAAGCAGACATTTTTAGAGCAGCTTGGTGAAGGTTCTTACAATTTTCTGGCTCTAGTAGGTTCCAGAAATGCTGTGAATGCTGTTGTGATTTTAGCTGGACATGGTTTTGGAGGTCTATAAGCACCTCCATCTCCACTGAATTGATACAGCACAGTTCTCCCATCTACCCTGAATCTCACCTATGTCATGAAGGAGTTGGCATTAAATGTCACACAGGGCTCAAGTTTCTTAAAGTAACTGAATTTATCTGTCTGAGCTTGGACAGTAGGTCACAATACGTACATTCAAAATGTCGGATGCCCTTGCATAACTTTCCAACATCTTTGAGACTGAGGGGAAGCTCTTTTGTTTTTCACTTGCTGAATGTAAAATTACAGTTTTGCACTGAACGCCTTAACAGCACTGATCGTATCACATATGTTTTTATCTTTACCTTGTAATCTTATGTTCAAGTGGTTCAGTTTCTCAACTACATCCATCAAGAATGCAAGATCAAGTAGCCACTCAGAATAAAACAACAAGGTGATATCCTCCTCCCTTGTTTCCATGAAAGCCTTGATTTCACTCAGTAGCAAGGAAAGAAAGTGTTGTAGTATCTTACGCCTGCTTAGCCACTTGATTTCAGTGTGGAGAAGGAGATCCCCATTTTCAGCAGAACATTTCTCCAGGAACAACTTGAAGCTCCTGTGTTGCTTGGCTTTTGCTTGAATGTTGATGAGTTGATGATCTTAACAACAGCTGTTATGACATGATCAAATCCAATAACATTCGCGCATATAGCTTGTTGATGAATGATACAACGATAGTGCAGAAATTTAGGAAAGTCTGGATCTGCTTTGCAATGGGCAATAAATCCTGAGTGACGTTCTGTCATAGCCAGCGCTCCGTTGGTTATTACAGACACCAGCTTTTCATTAGGGATCTTTATTTCCATAAAGTAGTTCTTCACAGCATTGTAAATATCAACTCCTCTCCTTTTAGTTTTCAGTGGAAGTAATTTCAAAAATTCTTCTTTTGTGGAAAAGTAATCAAACGCCATCCAAACAAAGACAGCCAGTTGGGCTGTATTGCTGGAGTCAACCGACTCATCACACCGGATGGAAAACCATTTGCACCTGTTAGTGTCCCATTCTAGCTGCTCCACTGCATCCGCAGACAGCGCAGATACTCTCCTTGCCACAGTATTAGCACCAAGTTGTACATCGGCAATAGCAGACATAATTCTGTCTTAGATTTATGGTCCTTGAATAACATTTCATCAGTCAGTAACAGTCATCATTCTTTTACAATGCCACCACCGGTGAAGGGCTTTCTGTGCTTCGTTAGGATGTGCACCTCTTTAAACGACGCCTCTGTTTCTGCATTGACCTTCTTTGTCAGTTTGGTAAACAGAGACTGTTGTCTTTTAAAGGACCAGTGTGTAGGATTTAGTGGCATCTAGTGGTGACGTTCTAGATTGCAACCAACTGAATACACCTCCCCCTCCAAGTGTAACACTACAGTGGTCGCGAAACTCATGAAAAACGTGAAAGGCCCTCTCTAGAGCCAGCGTTTGGTTTGTCCGTTCTGGGCTACTGTAGAAACATGGGAAACATAGGTCCCTATGTGCGTCCCTACTCTGCATCTAATTGGCTCTGACCATGATATTCTTACCCTGACCCTAACCATCTCACTCCTCATGCCTAAACCTAACCAACCTAACCAACGAAGGCAACGAGTACTAGCCGATCAGAAGCCGAGTAGGGTGAGTCTTCGTGTAATGCAGGTGGGAAAAAAATAAGGCTCCCTACATAGATATAAAGGGCTCATTCTAAGGTAAGGAAAACACAATGAGTCGTATTTTCAGGTGATTATACACTAAAACAAACTTATGAATATTATATTCCATGTCTTCCAAGTCCGTTCTACTAGATGCCACCAAATTCTACACACTGCACCTTTAAGTATTGTTTTCAGCTCCTTTACCTTCTCTGTTTGTAGACTGCTAACAGCCGGAAAGTCCCATGAAAAATTGCTGTGGACCTGTGGACTTGAAATGACGTTCAATATTACGTCTTTTACCGACTGACGTGCTCACACCACAAATGAGACACTAACACTTGTCAGTCACATTTGTGGAAAAAAAACCAATTGTGTTTCCTCATGAAAATAGTATATTTTTTACCTTTTATTGGCCTGGCTATTTTCCACGGTCATTGTCCGATCTGGTTTATGCCTGCTAGCCTGCTAACATCGACTAATGTTACGGCTTCATTGATGTAACCAACCTTGACATCAGCGTAACTCGTTTAATTGACAGCTGATTGGTAAATAATCATTTTGTTTCCAAAGGGGGTGGGATGTCTGTGAATTTGATTGGACAGAAATTTAAACAGGTTCACCAAATGACTTAATGTTATCAACTTTATGTACCGGTACATATTCTTTGAACCTTTAGTGAGCCACTCAGAAACGTGTAGCGAGCTACTGGTAGCTTGCAAGCAACATGTTGGAGCCCCCCAAAATAAATAGATGCTTGCCAAATGAACTTGTTCAGTGTTTTCATGAACAAAATAAGTTTCTGAGAACTAAAATATTTTTCATTGCAAAAATCAGGAAACCCCAAAAATATTGTTCCAGGTCTGGGAACCTCATATGTGGTGTCATCTGGATTACTACTGAGGAGTGCAAATATACAGTAGTCGAGTGAAAAGTTCTTTCTCATTTCTGTTGTGTAATTATATAATCTGGTCTGCTGCTGTATAATCAAATATCTGGGGTTGTTTTAAATACTCTGAGAGAGCCTTTGTGCTCAGATATTTATATTAACCATTATAGAGCTGACACATAGGACCACAGTGAACAAAGTGGGCAAGTCTGATAGAAAAAATGCTTTAGAACTCCAGAGATCCAACAAACTCTGCCTAACTGGACCTATGACCAGTCAGGCAGTCAGGCAACTTTTCTTTTTTACTAAAATAAATTGGTGTGCAAGTGGCACCTTGGCAGACTTGGGACATTTTTACACATTTATTTTCATTCTTACTCATTCGTATGTCAGTAACTCTGGACTGTGGCGTTTCATTCTTCCTCCCTTCGTCTGCAGCATTGCATGCTGATGGTTATAGCTCTCCACAAAACGAAACCTTTTTCCAAAAATAATTCAGTAAAATGATTCTCTTCTGTGTCAAGACAGTGTGTCTGGCCAGAGCTAATTCAATAACTTTAAATAGGTTTGATTGTAAAAATTAGTTGACAAATTACAGAGTTTGGCATTTTTTCCTTTCCTTATTCAGAGACGTGTATTGAGATCAGCAGCAGACATGAGAGTGAAAAGTGTTTTTTGACAAAACAGAGACAGCACACACACATGCTGTGGGGCGGAGCAGGTGAACCAAAGTGCAGACACTTAAGGCGAAGAAACAGGGATATAATAGCAACAAGGTGTTTATTTAGAAGGCTGGGGAAAGGGAATGCAGGCTTGGGGAAGCTTGGACTTGTAACTGGGAAACTGGGGCTGGAAGCTGGGAACCTGGGCTCAGTGTTGCCAGATGGGAAATGTTAAAGTATTGTATCACAGGCTTGAAATTATCCTATTTTGAGGAAAAAATTATCGTATGCAAGTCGTAACTAAGAACAAATAGGCATAAATGTGTAATATCAGAAAACAAGATGAGATGAGGGACTGGAAACAGGGACAGAGCAGATGAGACTGTGGTGAAACAAGAGTCAGAGTTAGGTAAGGAGAAAAAACAGGCAATGACAAGATAACTGGAAATATATAAAAACAGCTCAGAGTATAGACTGACTGGTGCAGGAGCTACAATCTGGCAGAGTGGAAGTGGCAGCACTGAGTGTTTGTAGATGTCTTGATTATTGAGATGAGGTGCAGCTGGTGTGTTTCTGCTCTGACTCCAGCACACCTGTCTCCACTCACACACTTTCACTTACACACACACACACACACACACACACACACACACACACACACACACACAGAAGGAGAGCCACTCTGTGAGCAGCAGCAGGTCAGGGAGACTCAGGATCATGACACACACACACACACACACACACACGCAGACAGACAGACAGACAGGGAGTAAATCCTCACTTTTCAACACCAGTCTCTAAGCAAGAGATGTCTATAAAACGTAATTACCCTGAACAGACTGTAATAACTCCACATTGCACTGTGACCTGTTTGAAACACCCAAATCTTCCATTGAGTCAAACTTAAAAAGAATTTGGAAATTTTCAAGCTAGGAACACTCATGAATGGATGATGTTGTGTAGCCTGAAGACACTCCAATGACAATGTAAAAGTTATCTGTCCAGTTTTTTTTTCTTTTTTTGTTTTTTCACATTGATAGTGTTGTCAGATCTTTGGCAGTTTTGCAATTTTGCAACTATCATTTTAAGCTTGAAGGTTCATTTTTGACCTTGGAAATGACAGTTTGATAAGTGGAAAATTTTCAGAGCTCTTAGCTGCATCTTGTGGCCTTTATCAGCGGATGCAGTTGTTCTATGGAGTTTAGTTGTCATCATGTGACCTACATATGTAATTTCAGTAACATGAAAACACATGGAGGGTGATTGTGATGAAGGCCACAAGATGCATCTGAAAGCTCTGCAACTGTTCTAGTACATGAACCTTGTGCTAAGAAGCTTTTGTCAAATCTCCTTATGTTCCTTCTCGTTTTCTCGTATTCCATTTGCTCTATTTTTCTGTTCATGTTACTTTTGTTGCATTTAATGCAAAGCACATTGACTACTTCTAATAACATCTGCTGCTAAAAATGCTTTGCCTTGAAGATGGATACAGTAACTGTATCTTGTCAGTATCCCTTATGAGTTCCTCTTCCATATTTCCACACATATTTAAGGTTCATCATTGCAGAACTTTAGTTCTCTAACAGAGACAGAGCTGTCTGGGAACATGACATAACTTCCAAAACTTAGAAAGTTGACATTTTGATTTAATAAAGCAGGCAATAAACAATAATTTGTTGTTTCGAGGAGGAGAAAATCCTCATGTACAGAGGGATAGATTAATGTTCATCCTCCAGTGTGAAATAATTTGACAAGAGGAGCGAAACATAAAAAAAACAACAGGACATTGTGTCCCTGTGCACCCCCAGTATACAGCAGTATAAAAGGCAGATGTACTTTTATTGAGCTGATTATCCTCAAGCACATTGTCCCACTGTGAGGGATGCCTGTGCCTCAGCTCCACTAAAGAGTATCAGCACTGTGGCAGTACGCTGAGTAATGTTTATGAGGTTCGGTGACTTTTTGTCTCCCTCCTAGCTCAGCACATCCTGTATAATGTACAAGTGGTGTGGTGAGTTTGTTCCCTGCTGACGGCATTTGCCACATCTTTATTCTTCTCTCCGTCCTTTAAAAAGTAAGATGATTTAAGAGTGTTATACAAAACAATACATAAATTAAACACACAGTTGTTATTGCTGTCAGCCTTTTGTTTAAATAGAAATCATTTCAAAAGCATGAACATCCATTTTAATTTGTGTTTATTAGCCCCCCAGTGCATTGCCTATTATGTTATAAATTTCTTGCCATTTTCTCTCTTTCAGATTAGACAGCATCGGTCAGAAAGCCCATAAGAAAACATTCCCAGGCTTCATGCTGAATTTCTATGAAGCACATGGGACACCATAAAATCACTGAGATTCAAATAGACTTTGTGGCTGCATGTTTTCTTTTCAATAGAAAAGTGAACGAAAAATGAAAAGAAGTCCATACCTGTATATTAGAGGTGAGTTGTGACAAATCAAAGTTGTGGGAACCAGAGTCGAGGTCCTCTGGATAATGGGGCAGGATGCTCTGGCTGTGTAGTCCTCACCTGCTGGCCTGGCACCAAGCAGACTCAGAAGAAATTATCACGCAGCAGCTTGAATTAAATGGTCTCATGCAGACAAGCTTGTTCACTTAACAGAGGACAGGCATGTTCCACCATGTTCCTGTCGTGTCTGAAGTTTTAGGGTACAAAGCTGGATGCCAATTAGAGGCTTTGTAATGTGATTTAAGTGGAAACGATCTGATGTTTGAGAGAGAGTGTGGGAGTCTGCATAGAGTGGCATAAAATCTGTCAAAAGTAGTGCAAAGTATGGAACTGGTCACAAGAAAAAAGTAATTTATAGGCTATTTAGCTTTTTTTGTGATGATGATGTGCAGTATGTTTCCTTCACTGTATTCACATAAGCCCAACTTTCTTTGACAACTTTCACATTGACTTTATTTACCACAGAGAGTTTATGTAAACATGTTGCATTTAACAAGTATGTCTTGTGGCTGCATTGTGTTCTGGTTTATTGAGTCTATCAAATAAGCAAGCTTGTACCACCCATGTTTCACCCACTGGATGTTAGCACTACACATAAATTTCACTGACTCTGGTCTTTTTGATTGTTGTGGCCATTTCTATAATGTGCACAGCAGAGTTTAAAAATTAAACCTTAAAGTAGCAGTGATAGTTCTTTTGTTTTGGGTTTTTTTGTTTGTTTTTTGCCTCTAGGGGGCAGAGGAACAAGTTGATAATACAAAAGTGGTGATTATTTGGATAGCATTACTGAATTGGAGAGGGACTTATAGGTTGATAAGATATTCATATTCAAATCATATTGCTGCTTCAGTCTTCAAATTAAGTTGACCTGTTTTAACTCAAACAATCTTATTTCTTGAAATATTTAGAGCAGTATGTGAGTATTTTGGCCACTTGGGGCTGGTATAACAAACACTAAAGATAAAACTGACGTATGATCGCTTCATAAAGTTTTTGTGGCGAATGTGCTTGCTAACTGTTGCCAATTTTACACATTCTTTACTTGAGGAGCAACATTAGCAACATTTAGAGTTGTGTTTCTGGTCACCTGATTCACTCTCCTTTTAGCCTTATTTTGTTTTCTATGAAATCCTGAGAAAAATATCTAGCTCTTTAGCCGCTAAATGCTCCACTCTGTTTACGAGACTGTCGCTGCAGGTAGCATACAGTGGCTTCATCAGAGCTTTTTTCCCTGAAAACAGCTGTCTCCACAGATGAGAGCGGGGAAGTAATTAAAAATAGTAAAGTTAAAAAACCCCAATACACTGTAGACCTGAGGGAAACTGCAGAGTCAGACTGTAATTAATGCTTTCATCACTATAAGTGACCCCTTTCACACTACACACATCATTTGTTCCATTGTCAATATAAAAACTATTGATTAGATAGATAGATAGCCTTTATTTAAACAGGGGAAACCAATTGAGAGCAAAGCTCTCATTCCCAATGGTGCCCTGCAAATACACAACCAAAACAACCATATAACAAAAGTGTAAAATTGTTCAACCAACAATCCTGTCCAAAACATAAATACAACACAAACACAAGACAAATGACTTACAAAATGCAAAAAAAAAATATACAGGAAAAATACATTACACAGGAACAAAGCAGTCACATCAAGAAAAACAAAGGCTGTTATATAAAATATCAATCAAATCTTAAAATGTTCCAGGGATAAAAGTGTATCTAGTTGAAGGGAGTCCTGAAGCTTATTCCACCAGGTGAATGCAGTTTTTCCCAGTTCTGTATTCATATATGGGACATCTAAGTTAATGCATCCTTGTGAATGAAAATGTAATCCCATATATCTAAGTTTTAAGAGCGATGATAAATAACGTGGTAGCTTATTTAGCGTGGCTTTATAAAGAAAAAAAGACAAAGTTGTTCCCTTCGAGTGGTAAGTGATGTCCGTCTCCTCATAGAGGATATGATGGGTTCTAAAACTGTCACCTGTAATAAATGTAAGAGAACTGTGATATACAGCATCAAGGGGTTTGAGGTTATGGGCAGCAGCATGCATGTGAATTACATCTGCGTAGTCAAGTACCGATAAAAATGTTGCCTGTACAATCTGCAACCTAACCTTAAATCAGGTCAGATATGAAAGTTTCTCTGCCAATGCTTGAGCTCCTAAATGTGGCCTTCTATCTGTATGTATTTAACATGGTTAAAGAAGAAATCCAAGCAGCCCACATAGCCCTGAAAAGTGGACATCCCCTACCTTCTTCTCATATTGAGGATAATTTTCTCCATAGTATTTTTCTGCCTAATGTGAGCCGTGAGAACATCATGTGTGAGATAACACCCAGACCCAGTCTGGAGCCAGTCCAGGTACAGTATATACTGCTCAAGCAAGCACCAACATGTACAAACAAGGACATCTGGGGTGGAGATGATGGACCCTGTTTGTCACTTTGAACACTTTGAACTCCACCTCCAGACAATCAAATTATAAGATTATACTGACATCCATATCAACCCAGCCCCATTCAAGTGAGCTGTGGGTTCTTTAGTCACAGTTAAAGTAAATGCTGCAAACTTTGATGCTAACCAAGAGTGTATAGGGTCTCTAAAAACCTGAGACCTTGGAGATAATCTGCATGATAAAGCACTTTCAGTGGTATCTAAACATATGACATATGTCTTTTTGTGTCCATGTCTGAAGAGTTGCATTTGCTCTTGCCATTCTGCCACAGACCCAGTGAATGGACTCATATTGAAAATGAAGTCATTGAATCCTGCAGCTGATGTCAAGAGTAAGATAGAAGGCTATTAAACCTCTCAAGGGAAAATAATGCAAGTAAAAGCGTCTGCAGCACTGAGGGAGCTGATAGCATTTTTCCTGTGGATAGGAAAATGGAGCAGCCTCTGTCCTACACCGCTGGTGGGAACGTCTGTCAGCAAGCCACAGCCGGGTCACATTAACTACCAGTTTTCCCACAATCTGGCCTTTATTAGAAGGGCTAATAGCAACCCTAGCATCAGGTAGATCTGAACTGCCCCACAGAGAGAACACTGAACACTGCCTAATTCATACAGGAGAGCCTAAAAATATCTCCCTGTGTATGACATGATGCCAAGCAAAGCATTCAGTTCCTCGGCTATCACAAAGGATGTTGTTGAGCTTGAGCGTACGGAAGGTGGTAGAGCAACATTCTCCATGTAATGTCAAAGGTTTCTGCTTCCTTAAAATGGAAGCATTGCTCCAGAGTTTATTCCAACATTGAGGTGATACAGAGCTGCAAGGTGGGCCGGAGTGTATACAAAGATTTTCGCAGGGCTCTGAATCTCATTTGTACAGCAGTTTAAAGATGTAATGTGGCCCCAGTCCAGTTTGGTTTGGAAAAGGATCTGTGACTCAACAAGAACACACACCAAACTTTTGCACTCAGAGGAAAGCACCGTTCCCTGTTGCCTTGTACTACTTCCACCTCATTCATGTTGAGTCACAAAGCAGCAACAGGGAAGGATATTTCCCACAAATAACTCATTGTGGTTTTCTTGGAAGCAATGTTTGACCAAGATAAAGTAAGCTCTCAATTGCATTGCTTCTACACTTTCATATCAGGCTGAAATTGTAAAGTGGTGAATGCACAAATTAACAGCTCCATGTTGCTTCCCTGCCAAACAATTTAACAAAAGCAGCCAGGATTTCCCTCTTGTAGTTAAAGGACACGTTAGCCTCTGACACATTAATCCACCTTGAAAGCCTACAAAATCATGATTATGATGAAGACATAACTTAACTGATCAATAAAATGTTGCAGGAGTGAGGTTTGTTGCTGTTGAAAAGTTGAGACGGTGCCTGTAATGAAGCTTTGGCAAAAGTTCAAGAAGGAAGACCTCTTCCCTCGCCTTTATTCCACTACGGGTAAATGTCATGCCATTTCCTCCTGTTCTATTTCTTCCACTCACTTCCGCTTTCCCACGCTGTCAAAATCCTTTCCAATTCTGACGTCACAATACCTGACCAAAGGTCTTTCTGCCTGTGCTCATCAAGCCAAGTCGTGTATGATATCCAGAGAGACTTGTGCAAAGGTTTATATCAACCACCACCACCACCACCACCAGCATTTAGACTGGGATCCTGTCCTATCTCCTATCTTCATATGGGCCTACGCTTTATGAAGATGCTTCACATCGATGGAGTCTAATCGCAAAAAAATCTCTCTGTTGCCAGCATCAATAACTGGAATAGCTGGAACAAGCACATCACAAACATCTTGACAGAGAGCTTTGATACTTTCCTAAACTATAATTTCGAGAATGCAAACACACTGTTGCAAGGATGGAGCTAAGATTTAGATATGACGTTTAGGGACAGGAATTGTAAACTAGCTTAGGCTGCAAATGCTATGGTATGTGGCATTAGTTCATGCTACATACTTGTTCCTAAACAAATTAATATTAAATGAGATTTAGAATGTAGCATTTCAATTTAGGTTTAGGAATTAAGATACAACATTTTGATTTTTATGAGATACTAGCTATAAAAAGTTCACAAATTTCACTCTAAATCTCAAAAAAAACCCCACAACTTTAAAATCATGCAGCCTTTTTAAAGTGCTATTTGAAGCTAAATGTAATACAATCTAATGAATCTGGTGGACCACTTTAAAAACAAGTTTGCTGTGTGGATATTGGACCTGAGAGGTTGTGCTAATGGTATTTAATGATAAGACTTTTCTTTCGTCAAAGTCCACCAGTATGTTGAGTCACTAATACCAATCCTTACATTAATTTTGTAAGTCTTGTTCATTTACACAACTGATTCATTGAGCTGAAACCAGTTGTATGCTCAGTCAGTGAGCCAGTCAATAAACCACTTGATTTTGACAAAAAGTGAGGCGCACTGTCTTCTTATGTATTTCTCATGGATCTCAGTCCTTCACTGCAGTCACTCTCCAGCCCTTTAGTAACTGTGCATGTAACACTGTGTTATCCTTCATCTTTGAGGGAATCCTGCGCCCTTTACACTGTGTGTAGCCTGACTCTGAGCCACCAGGGACCCTGACTGCTCCACATACAATGGTTCACTTCAGCATTGAGTAAACAGGGGATGTAGCTAATATTATCTGCACAAAGATAGTGTTTCCAACAAGCGGAGCACAGAAAAGCAGCTGTGCATCCTGGGAAGACCGAAGAGAGAGACTCTGGGATGCTGATGAGTCCCAATATGAGCAAGTGAGGATTGAGCTGCTTCCCTAACACATGGGAACCAACTTAAGTGTGAAAGGGAAAGACTATTTAGTTCAGACAGAGGGGAAAGTTGTTTGAAGTGTTCATGATGGATAGACTCTATCCTGGAAAGGCATCTCTGATGCTTGTATGAATCTACGTGTGAACAGAGTGCGTAAAGGAAGAAACACAGGATAAACAATACAGTAACAGCAACAGGAGGAAATGAAGTCAAGTGAACAGGAAGCTGCCCAGCTTCCTGTTCAAGTTGTGAATAATTGGTGTTAATGATTCAGAGTGCTGGAGAGGGCAGTTGTTCACAGCTCGATTTTCTTGGTATTTGTACACATTTGTCAGTAATGCTCTCAAACATAACAATGTGATACTTTGTCATTGAGATGACATGTTGACTTTTTCGTAAGTGTTTTGCTGCCACTTCTTTATTTTCTCACCTACAAGTTTGCTATGACTGCCCCTTCTTCTGCTATTTGGCTTTTTTTTGCAAGACTCATCTTTATTTTCGATCATAAAACTCAGACTTTCCAGAGAACACGAATTAAGTGCATGAGACGACGCACTAAAGTGAATAACAGCAGGCCTCATATTAAGCAAAATAACCAGGAAGGTTAACTTAAAAACCTCTGGCACCACACATGGCGATGAGGGAACAGAAAATGAATGCCAGACTTTTGCACCCAATTAAAGGTATAAAAAAAGGAATAAAATATAGTATAAAAATATCCACAAGAATAAGTAATTACTCTGCAATGCAGACTTGTTTTGGATCCAGAGTAAGACATTGCGTTATCATGCCTTGTACAGCTATATTCTAATGGACCTACAAATTTATTTCTCTTCAGTACAGACTGTAAGCATTACGACTGTGGTTAGACCTATTTAAGCTATTTAATGGACTACTATTTTTTTGTTAATTCTCTTTATTTTATACCTTAGTTGTATTTTACATTAGCACTGAGTGACCCTGGTAATTATTCTGTACCTGACTCTAAATTCTGATGGTCTTATTTTATGTTTCGAATGTAAAATCTATTGCGTGCGAGCTGCTAAAGACGTCATCCACAGAAGAGGGGATATTTTCACTGCGATGCATCAGTCACAGTAAGCTGTGTCACCTCAAAAAGCTCAAGCCAAAGACTTGAGAAACACGAGCGCAGCATGGCAAAATGATGTGACTCAGCTCACATACGGTTGTGCACAATGGCAGCTTTATGGCCCGCTCACAGGTGGCCCTTTAAAGTTTACAAACATCCTCTATAAAGCTGCTAAGTGACTTGGTACTGACTCATCTTCACCAGCACACGGCTCCGTGTGCACCTGCATGCTCACACCGGCTCACACGTATGCAAAGGATTGCTAAGCAGTAAGAGAAAGGCCGACATGAGTATGCACAAACTCACCAACACACACTTCAGCTATAATCTACTGTAAAAGTTTGAAAAAAAAAGTTTGATTAAGTGTTTGGCTCTACAGAGTTTCCTACAAGATTCATGTCAGGCTTATTGCAAGTGAGCCGGGAGCTGTTCTTGTGCAGGAAAAACAGAGAAGGGTACGTCAATGAAAACAAAATGAGTAGTATTTCTCCAAACAAGCTGGTTATCATCCCAGATGTAACTATGCTTCCCAGGACCTGAGTTGTTTACAAGCTCATGAATTTCTTAATGGAAAATATTCGCCCCCAACAAAGCCACCGCCAGTGTTGTTGGATGCGTTACTAAGAGTACACCTCTCCTTTTCCACATAAAACCGCTGTCTCTAAATTGTGCAGTTAAGTTAAGTTTTCAGTTAAACCTCCTTTGAATTATCATGTCTCCTCCCCAGTCGGTGCACTTGGGGAGGTACAGACGTGAAAGGAAGAAGTGAAGAAGAAAAATAACCAAGGGATCTTTTTAAATTCACAAAAAAAACAAATATCACACAACTTCTGATGTTGCATGACTTCATTTTATACCTGTTTTATGCGGTTTGACTCAAATAGACAAGCCTTTTCATGACTTGTATAAGGAGTGTTTTTTTAAACAACAGTATTATTAAAAGTTTTACCAGTGGTTACACATCAGCAGTGTAATTTACTGAAGTTCAAATTCTCTTTTCCTTTACTTTTCCTGAACTCAACAGAGTTGCAACCACTAAAGAGAAGGCCAAGCTGAAACAACTATACCACTAATTTGCCTGGGCTACCAATCAAAAGCTTATTATATGCTATTTGAATTAAATACTTTCACATTAGCGTCTACAAGGTCATTTTTCACTGTGATACAATGCAGCATTTCAAAAGAGATGGAACAAAATAGACAAGGATGAATATTATCTTCAAACACTGTCGGTCTTGGGTTTTGTTTTCTCATCAGATTATGAGACATCAGCTAAATTTATAGCATTTGCTTTCAAATCCATGCTGCCAGTAAATATGCAAGGAAGATTTTGTTACATAGTCAAGCATTTTATATGCATATTCAAGCATTATATACTGAGAGTAAGGAATCTTATTTGTGGCATCTGCTCTGTGGTAAATCTGTTTGCATTAACACAAATTATTTTCTCAACTGATAAATTTTCGTCATTAAAATGTCAGAAAAAAAGGAAAACTTCCCACTTCAATTTCACTGACACCAGAGTGATGTCAAAAGTCCTGTTTTGTCTGACTAACAGTTTAAAACCCAAAGGTATTCAGTTTACAGTGGTATGAAATGGAGAAAAGCAGTGAATCTTACTTTTCACCAGCACAAATTATATTTAAAGAGAAGTAGGAAGATGAGAGTCTGGTCAAACTTTGCGCCACTGTTCCACCTGCAGCTCTGCATGCTAGTCTACAATTAAAATCTTTTAAAAAGTTAATTTCTAAAAATAATTTGAGTTAATTACAAAATGTTGCAATTGCCTGTTTGGTCTGCATCACATCAGCTGCAGGGTGAAAGTACAAATGTTTAACCATCATGATATTTGATGTGTTACTACAGTATAAACCATTTGTGGTTTTTCAAAAGTTTGAAAGAAAAGTCAGGGGATTATTATCATTATACCATAATAACCAAAGCCTCCAACCAAGCACATAAAAAGCCATACATAAATAACATGAAGAAAATCCACTTGCTTCAAATCTAATATAACTATGAATGATGGCCCACCGTGCCGCCAGCTGTGTATGTAAACCATTACATCTTGAAACAGCAGGGACCCGAAAGACCTCACCAGGGTCCATTGAGGACATTTGCAGACACTGCGGTTTACGCATTCCCCCCCGTGCACAAAGCCATTCTTCAATTCTGCTTTCCATGCAAGCAAAGCTGGTTTATCTGTCATCCTAGACAGGAATGCAAACACACTCACTAACAAATACCAGGAGAGAAGGCTGTGAACATTGCTGGTGGAGTCTGTTGAGCTCTAATAATTAACCAAGGCTTTCAACGCACTCAGAGTTTGGTCAGAGTTAAGATCATCAATTTCACTATGAGATTAAACCAACTCATCAAATCCTTTTTGGCCGCTTGGTATGTTGGAGCACAGAAAGGACACACTTGTCTATTCCTAGCCCAGACTCACATAACACTCCCAAATCTATGATTATGACTGTTGGAGTACTCTAAAGTTACTTCTGAGCTATATGAGTGCCAATTAATGCATCATTGCTCCAGCCCTTTCAAGAGCTCTCCAACTGGGCAGCTTAAATTTAAAATGTCTCAGGGAAGTGAACATGGATTTGCCAAGAATGCTCACATGAAAGGTTACAAGGACCCCTCTTGTTTTCGTTCTTCGTCCCACTCACTGTGAGTGTTCGATGTGGTTTATATTGCAAAGTTACATAAACCCACAGGACCAAAGTGCTACAGAAAAGGAGTCATAAAAACTCGCACTCATTTACTTCCTTTTGACTCACACATATACACCAGCCACGCAAGAAAATACCTTTAGCAAGACTTTCTCGTCCACTTTCTTCTAAATCTAATGATTGTGGACAGTAAGGAGTAAACTGGGTGAAAACTTTCCAAAACAGGTCTACCGAAAAGATTGAAAGATGTTGTGAACATGTGCCAAACCAACCGGACTCATGGTTTTAACTTCCTGATCAAGCATGTCTGCTGGACATGGTACGTCCAGCTGAAAGATGAAAAAACTCTAAACAATGAAGTCCCACGATTCACTAATTATGACTGTATGTGCTTCATTTCCTTCCAGAACATTAAGTTCTGCATGTTGGAAGAAGTCTAAAAACCCCTCGGTCGGTCTTTGGTCTTTTGTCCAGACTGAAGTATCCCAACAACCATCGGATGGATTATGAAATTGTACAGATATTCCTCGTGCCCAGAAGATGAAAGGTGAATTTGGTGATCCCCTGACTTTTTATATAGTGCCACCAACAATGTTCACTTATTCAATGAAATATCTCACATTGGAACAAATTTTGACACAGACATTCATGGTCCCCAGACAATGATTATGCCGATCCCCCTGACTTTCCTCTCACACCACCAGTTTTTAGTGAAAAGTCACATCACCTATAGAGTGACATTTGGTACACACATTGATGTTCCCCTCAAGATGAATTGTAATAACTTTAGAGATCCCCTCACGTTTCATCTGATGCCATCATCAGGTCAAAATTTAAATTTGTCCAAATACCTACTAATTAGAAAATGTTAGCATGCTAACACTCCAAGGGGCCGGCATACGCCATCAGACGTGCTTGTTGGATGGTCGAATAGCTACGGAAACCCCTCCCCCTACACCTTTCTGACATCGGATTAGGAGGTGCTGTGTAGGGCCTTTTCTGTAAGTTTCCGAAAACTGTCAATCCAACATCCACTTCATGCAGTGATTGGCCAGCTGTGCGGAGGTGAGAAAGTTGTCAGGGTTTAACATTCCCGACATAACCATCTTAGTCACTTTTAATGTGACCAGCAGTGTGCAACACAATGGATGCCTTCCAGGAGAGATTGTTCGAAAATATGCGCCTTTATCCCGGTATTTAAATGGTATCATGTCACCTCCCTCTCTATGAGGGCCGGCTTTTCACTCTGCTTTTGAGTTTGATCATTTGGAACTGTAAACATTTTGGATTTCTGACATAGTCCAACAACACGACATACCAACCAGTTCTGATCCACCATAAACTGACCCCTAGCATTGTCATTTTGAGCATATGGGCATATTATAATTAACATTTAGCTAAAAGCACTGCTGCACCATGTACAGCCTCATAGAGCTGCTAACATTGCTGTAGACTCTGTGTAAAGTGAAGTGTCACTCATAGTGATGAATTCACAGAGAATTATCACCCAATTTCGCGGTTGTTTCTCTGTGTGTGTTGGTTGTGGAATAGGCAACTTTCTGCTAACATGTTCACTATATTAACTTTGTACGTCATTGTTGTGTATACTGCTTTAAGTCCAGCTCTAAACTGACCCTAAACCTTGCAGTGATATGTGCTAAAATAACTTTTATCACCATGCTTATTCTGGTTAAGAATAACTGTTTTGGTTGAGATGAGTGATAAGAGAAAAAACAACTAAGCTTGTCTTTCCTTTCTCTTTGTGTCACCTTTTAATTTATTTGCCTTATCTTCTTTTTGTGTGGTAATATCCGCCCTCCTGCTAACAGAGACAAAGAAGAGAGGCTGTGACCCAGCCGTGCCTTGTTTGCACTTCCCCAGCTCGCACAGTTTTATTCAGTTCTTGATGGATCGATGGAAAATGCATGCCAACTTCACCGTCTTTGCCAGTTGCAGGGAGATACAGGAGGATATATTTGGAAGTTGTAAATGGCCTTTCTGTCAGTAGAGCTGACACTGAGTAGACACTGAGAAACTCCCCACACTGTCCACAAGACAGCAACTACTACATTTTAGACTTCTAGCTGACTTAGCTTATACAGAGTGATTTACTAAGAGTGAACAAAGCACTGTCTGGCTCCAAAAGACATTTTGACAGCACATGTGGCCGTTGATGGACACAAAGTTGGCTCTTGCAGGGATTCAGCCTGCACCTTTCTGGATTAATAGTCAAGTTTCCCCATATATAAAGAAATGGTCTTAATATTTTCTGCCCATGTGACTCTAACAAAACAGATGTTTTGTTAAACATTTCATTCACTCTTTGCCTCCAAGACAATGCACTACTCTCCCTCCCCTGAACCGCAAATTCAGAATAGGAATTTGTCCATTCATACGAACACATGATCAGTGAAAAGTTAGATTACAAGACATGTATATATTTAATGAGGCTGAATTTACAATACTGGACCCATATTCTATGGTGTCTAAATTCAGGTTAAACCATACAGTCTTGTGCTTTCTTGTGCATATTGATGGATACTGAGGTAAGTTGAGAAGATAGACATGTTTCAAAGACAGGCAGCAGCTAGCAATGAATAGGAAGCATTGTACAGCAGAACCTTGGAGAAGATACATCATGAAGGTTGCTTTCACCTTGTGGAGAGGGAAAAAAATGGCCAGACTTTATTTATAGTCATAGGAATGAAAGTCAATGAGAGGAGAAAAAAAACAACAACTTTAAACTAAGCATACTGAAATAAAAGGCTGTTGACCGGAACTAATAGACGTTTAATTCTTTTACTTTTCCACTGAATAAGATCTTTATCTAGGACTGTGAATGAAAATTATATAACTCCTCTGAAAAAGATGATGAGTAGACTGAGGAGAAAGTGGTGGGCTGGCTGGATGATGGCTGAGCAGACGATACAGTTTCTGTCACTCTGTCACAAATTACATAAATTCTCAAAGGTCAATTACATTTATACAAACTATAAACATCATTGTGCACACACGCACCTCCCAAGTATAATGAGAGTGAAATACAAGGATATTTACAAAATGATCTATGCAATAAACTGCATTATGTCGGAGTTGCATCTGATATGCATTAAAACACTTGAATTTATGCTTTTTTATTTAGTGGAGTTTAAATAAAAGCAAAGCAAGTTTACAGCGACTTTCAAACTCAACAGCAACAGCTTTACATAAGGCACAACTTCTAAAAGACACAAACAAGGAAGATGAAAACACATTAATTTAGTAATAATATCTTTTTCGTAACATATTAATGCCTTATTGGATATGGCAAACGTGTTAGCAAATAGTTGCCTATATCCAGGTGACATGGAGCAACATTAGCATTCATTCAGCTAACTGTCTATAGTTTGGTGCTGGACAAGTAGCGTAGAGTTGCTTATAGTTGGTATAAAAACCTTTTCACTGAAAGGAGCTGCATGCTGTAGCTGTAAACAACACTGATGAGAGGGGAGTGAACTAAAACAGTAAAGCTGGTGACTGTTAAACCAAAACAATGTGTTGAAAGACACCACAATTCTCTGTAGAGCAGAGTTCAACTTTAGTGTCGGGTGGGGACATTACTACACCCCTTACACATTAGTGTTTCGTCCCATTGTTAATAAATATCAATTTGTGAAACTTTAACAAATACAAACTCCACAAATCAGAATTTGAAGCTTACATAAGGCACCCAACTGTTACCAAAGGTGACATTAAAACACGCAATTCAACTCAAGCATGAATTGCAGTATGCCTGGAAACAACAACAGTTGCACACAACCTTGTACAGCTGGGAAATAAATCTGTTAGATGAACTTCTTTGCTTAACAGCTGATGGCAAACATCCGTCCTGTAACTTTAGAAAGACGCGAGTAGTGTGTCTATTCCCTAACAAAGATTAAAACCTGAGTCCTCAGAGCTTTTTCTCCTTCTAACACCGTCAGCGCCAAATGCAGATGCAACTCCATCTGTAAAAGACAAGCTTGGGCCGCTGCCATTCTCAACTAAGCATCTAATTTTCCTGATATGTACCTCGGGGCCCAACCTGTAACATGACATATCAGCTTTCTGGCTGCTCCCAGGAGGGGCTGTGTAGTGAGGGAGTGGACTGCCATGAGCCCACAGAGGGCCAACAGAGCTCCTGGATCTAGGCACGCTTCCAGCCCCCAGCACGCACACCAGCCCATCTTCCTACCCCCGGGGCATTCTCACTGATGGCTTAGACTGGCTTTTCACTGTGCCATGATGCTTTCATTAAGCTAGTTTATCCCCCCGTTTTCCACTGCTGGGCATCTCTCCCATCTGCGTTCACTCACAGTGATCGGCCAAGCTGCCGAGGCTCTGGAAGACATGGAGGCTGTGTTTCAGTGAGGATGCACAGCGCATTTACTACAAATCCTATTGCTTTCTCCATTATCCATCGCAGTGGTTGTGTGGTTAGGGTGTCTGCCATGAAACTAGTGGGCTGCGGCTTGGTAAGATGCTTCTTTTTTTTTTTTTTTTCTTTTTTCTTTCTCTTCAAGCTCAGTTTTGCAAAGGCAGGTCAAGGCTGTGCTGTACAGAGATAGATCATTGTGGCAGTGAAGAAATTGGACTTATGTTGCCAATGAGTGAATAATTTTCCTTTTGTCATCACCAGCATTGTTACTATGACATTTTCTTTTCATAAGCACTTAGGCTTAATCCAAAACAAGTTATGTAATCAATCTTAATTGAGCATTGGGAAAGTGAAACCCACACAACAACTCAGACACAGATCATGAACAGAGCAGTGTCAAAGAATTGTTAAAGGCAACAGATAATAACACACAACGGGGCGCCGAGGCCAATGTCCGGCCTCAACCTGAAGAGTTGTGGGCGCGTGATTGATCAATGCTGTGTTTGGAGCCAAAGGTTTCCCGTGTGTTTTGTGTCCAGTTCATCTGTGGCTGGAAAATTTGTAAAACATTTTGATTTTGATTGTTTTATCGATCACCAGAGCCGCTCACTTGTTACAGTCTAGTTATACATAATGTCTGTAATTAGACTGCAGTAATGTTGGTTTGATTTGTGGTTGTCACGGTGGTTGGCGGGAGAATACCTACAGTATGAGTGCTGTTATGTGCATTTTCATCAAATACACTTCATAACATCATAGTATTTGACACAACAGGCTGTTTTCATTATTTTGTATTAGTTTGTATTAAAAGAAACCTACACAGGGCATACAATTTTACATGAACTGACTTGAGGATAAACACAAAGGAGAACCACAAAGCTTTTGGGTGTTCGTAAGAGTCCCACAAGTGCAGTTAAATCAGTTGCGGCCCCTATAAATAAAGATCTTGTAAAAGCTTTTTAAAGACTCTGTGTCCCTCTTTATGCAACACATTTTTAACAAGATATTTATTTATCCCCTTCAGTGGATAATTCTCCCTTTAATACCAGTTGCTAATGCAGGAGTTACTTCCCGATTTCCACACTTTGTTAATCAAATTTTGTATGGTTAAACCATAACCAACATTATTGACAAGAATCCAGATATGACAAAACCTCAGCATGTATTCAATGACAATGTTTTATTTATGTCTAAAGCAAACATTTTTAAAATTCTATATTTCTCTGATACCTGTGCATTGCAACTGCATTTAAGGTTTCGGTTCATGAGAAGGCCATCATAAATTACAGGTCTGTCACAGGAAAGTCCATGGTGGAAACTCCATCATCCCAGCCTCCACACCCTTACTTTCCACCTTGTTATATAAAGGACACATTACTTCCTGCATTGGCACTGAACATTGGAACTGAATGTAAATCGTGAGGTGGGTGGGTGACAAATTAGCGAGGTGTTGGGTCACCAGGAACCTCCAGAGCAGCTTCAGTTCTCCTTGGCAGAGATTGTACAATTCCCTGTAACTCCACTGGAGGGATGAACACCATTCTGCCAAAAGATATTCCATCATTTGGTGTTTTGATGAAGCCTAGAGCATGCAAATCATTCAATGACCCTCTGCCTTGCATGGAAACATCTGCATTCATTATTTTTCTTCACTCATTTGTTCAGGTTTTTCTTCTCATTTGTCAGTAGAAGATAACAATTTGAGCGAGAACAATAATCAGTCGTGTTTTCTTTGCCAGCATCTGACACAGCGCAGTAATTTATGTACGTGATACATATCACATCACTGCAAACACCAATTTCATTACTATAAATTACGCGAGATGTTGTTAACCATAAGGATGCACTGGGCATGGAAAATCTGGCTGCGGCGAGAGAAAGAAGTTGTGTACACTGCTGCCCGCAAAGCAACAACGCCATAAACATCCTGGCATCTGGCTTATGTTCCCATCATAAGCTATGCTCAAATTCAATTACCAAGTCAACATTCTCTGAGCAATGTTGAAGGGCTCTTGATGGAGTGCTATGTACATAACCCTGATTAGGTATTACACATAGATGTGATGAATACCGCAAGACCATTGAGAAACACTCCAGCATCATAAATCAAAACCACAAAGATCCTCCAGATTTCAGGCTCTGCTCAGTTCTGGTCATTAGAAAAAAACACATTTAACAACATGGGAATTAGTGTAATAGTGAGGATTATGGCTTGTTGGTGTGTATGTGTTGATATTTAAGACTTTATTTATTTTTTCAGCCACACACACACATACGCGGACACACACACAAACACACACAACCCGAAACAGTAGAGGACAACAAGAGCTAGAAAACTTAATGCATTAACTGTGTTTTATCTTTTGTTTTCTTTAAACAGTTGGTTCTCAGTGAAAATCAGTTTACCCACAGAGGACAAACTGCAAGCAGAAGTGTCTAAAATCTTCATCGTACTGTATGTTGTATGCAGAAAAGGGTCATACAGATATGCAGTTAAACAGTTCAAAGTTAGGCTGCATTCAGACCGACCTACTCTTAGTTTGTGTCTCTCATGTATTTTCATTACAGCTGGGTCAAAGAGTTAAGCATCTGTTTTTGTGAGAAATAAACTATGACAAACCCTGAAGGTCGTTTAACAACACTTACCGCTGTTCTGAATGTGTTTCCAGAATCCTCAAAGACTCTTCAACAATGTGGATAAAAAAATATTCTGTCTGCTGCACTATATAAAGGATTTTTAACCCACTTCCCTCTATTTCCTGTTCATGTCAAAAATGACATTTATGCTTGTTTTGTATGACACAACAACAAATATAAACTTGCCATTTTGAATGAAATATCACATAATGGAAAGTAAAACAATACAGACAAATATATCTGATGATTTTAATTTATGACATTTATGGCTACCATCTCTGTTTGTATTGGATTATTTTTTCACCCAGATAGTTAGGGGAGTCATTTGGGATTCTGTAAATACCGTCAGAACAGCAGTAAGTGTTGTTAAATGACCTACGTACACATTCTTGTATCTTCTATTTCATGCTAGCGACGTGACTGTAAGGATGGCAGTCAATCCACTGCTTTGGTCCAAACTGAAATATCTCAACAACTATTGAATGGATTGCCATTACATTTTGTACAGACATTTGTGGGCCCCAGAGGATGAATCCTGACTTCTCTTCTAGCACCACCAGCTGGTTTGTGGATTAGAGTGAAACGTCTTGACAAGTATTGGATAGATTGCCATGAAATTTGGTACACACATTCATGTCGCCTTCAGGATGAATTATTAATAGCTGTGGTGATCCCTTAACTTCTCATCTACTGTCAATTTTTTTATTTCCAATAGCCCACCTTAGTTTATGACCAAAGATCTGCAGAACTTATGAGACCCTCATCAGCGTCAACTGTACCTTGTGTGAAGTGCTACTGTAATTAGCAAACTTTAACATGCTAACATATGGTGAACATGCCTAAATACAACCTCACAGAGCTGTTAGCATGGCTGTGAACTCTTAGTTTTATTCAAACGGGAACCAGATTTATTTCAAAACAGTTGCTTATTGCATCTATTGATGATCCAACAGGGTTTAGACTTTCATGTGCATCCAGGCGTTGAAAGGGCTGTCATTTGTTCGTATGTGATCGGCCAACAAAGCGCATTGCTGGATGACATTGCACTGTGCTGCAGCAAAAGTTGAACCAGGAACAACTTTTTTTCCCCTGGACTACTCTGTATTTTTTTTTTCATTTTCTCTTTTTTTTTAAGGCCCCTCTCTATGACAACGCAGCAATTTCATTGAAATGAACGAGGAGCCTGTATTTGTGAAGCAGTGCTATTGTCGGTCTGAAGGAGGCCTTACAACACTTGACAAAGAATAGGACGCTGAGAGCTGCTGCAGCACTAATGCAAGATAGATGTGATGGGGACTGGATGCCTTATGGGGAACTTATATGAGGGCTACCACTGTGCAGCTCATATCAGATTAAATCAGGAATGGTATTAGCATGCAAATTGAAAAAAGGGGCAGTATTTCCTTTGGATTAACTGCCACTGCCTGTGACAATGTATAAGTGCTACACTATAGACCTTATCACAGAGCCATGTGAAATACTGTAGCTGTATGAGTACATGCCCATGGGCATCCTGAGGAAGGTCTCCACTGGTTTAGTCATAGAAGTCATTAAAATGTGCTGTTGGTCACAATTTAAAATAGACTCAGGTACAAGCGTCATTCTGACACAGCAGAATTCATCAGGATGGATTCATGTGTGGGAATGTAACACACACACACACACACACACAAACTTGTACAGAAATGAGAAACTTCTTTGTCAGTGGCCATAAATTGTGTCAGCGGCCATAAATTGCAATTAAGAAATGCATAACTGATGTGACATACATCAGAAATGCATCAATGTCATTTAATGTGAGCCCAAGGCCTGTATAAATGTGATAAATTGCTTTAAACCCAAAATCTCCTCTGTTTTTAATGACACAAACCTCAACTACACATAAAGCTAACTCGTTCCTTTTGGTGTGGGAGCTGGTGGAGCAGTCCTGTCAGTTAAAATATGAGATGAGCTTTTTGCATGGTTCTCATCACTTCTCGGCTCTCTGGTTGCTTCACGTCGGCCGAGAGGACATTTGCTGTAGCTCACCCAGGGCACTGAAATCAGCAAACAAGTATGTGTTGTGATCCAGGAGTCTGGAGGCTGTGGCTTGGCTTCAGCTAGCGGAGTCCAGCGGTGACATGATCCTGCCAGTCATCAAGGTGTCACTCTGTCTTACATACCGGTCTCCCTTTGAAGCAGCTCTTTTCAAGTAGTGTTTACCACCACTGCCGCCTTAAAAAAAAAAGCTCAATCACTTGGGTTTTAGAGACATTTAAAATTGAGTAATTGAAAACACTTGTCTGTGTGAACGGATGTGGGCACCCCTCCAAAATGTATTCCTGAGATGCCTGGGCTGGAGACAGATCCAGATGGGTCTGAACTGAAACCAGATGGCTGGGTGAAGGGAACATAGCCTAGGTACTACTGCATGCTGCATACATATGGACTAAGGTACAGACACAGTGTTTTTTTTTCTTGGTGTGAATATGTTATGTGTGTGCATCACGCAAGTGTGTGCTGTGGTGGAGGAATGTAAAGATGGATTACACTAATTATTTAAAATCAACAAGAAGAAAAATAAAACATTCAACAACATTTATTGAGGTATTGCAGAACTTTTATTGCCTTGTTCAATCAGCTTGTCGTATAACTGGAAAAATTAATGAAAACCCCACATTGTACATTGCTTAGATACCTTTATAACACTGCATAAAAACAAAACAAAACAAATCCACCATGTAATTCTGGCACTCGGCTTTTTCTGCACTTATGCTTTTCTTAAGCAGATAATTTTGGCAGCAACAGACACCTTAAACATTAGACTTTTCTAGCATTAGATGTTCAGCTGAAAAGCCATGACATTGGATTTAAAAGTTCCGACACAAAGAATAAATCACTAAAAAAGCTGCAAATCTTGAAATGAAACGTTGAAACGTTCATATTTTATTGGATTTTGAAAGTGCACATTCCAGAGGCCACTTGCCAGACACCTTCAAGTTCTCTGATGTAAGTTTCCTTCAATAACCTGTTGACAGAGTTTGAATATGTAAAAGTGTCAGTCATCCTTTTTTTACTTCTAAAATTACTGTTGCTGGTGCTGGAATCAGTTGTAGCGAAACACACCTGTGCACCAGAGAATATTACCCATACAAAAAACCTTCCAGATGGCAGGGATTTAAAACAGTGAATGTAAAGACTCTCGTGAACTGTTGTGAACTGTGTTAAAAGAGTCAAATTACATGAATATTTAGCTCATGTTTCAGTTAGCGCCAATGCATGATTAGGAGAGATGAAGCTCTGGGAATGATATTGTACAGTTAGTGATTCACAGAGCTCTGAGCAGCTGTGCCCTTTGGGAAATAGTGTGGGTCTGATAAATTAATGCATTTCAAATGTATCTCCAACAGCATAGCTCACGCGAGTGGACAATACTTTTTTCCACAATCTTACTTCAAAAGCATTCCCATTAAAAATGTTTCCAATCAGATTTCACTGCTTGCAACAGAAAACTGGAGTAACACACACGACAAGCAGACACAATACAAAACCGCACATTTTTTATCCTTGTAAAATGTCTTTGGGCTGCTGATGTAGGTTAACAACATCCTTTTAATTACCTGAGGAGAAATCAGTCATTTCAGTTGCCTTACAGGGGGGTAAAGGAGAAGAAAGGGTCAGCTACAGAGCAGCACCAACAGAGCTGGGAGCTGAGATTCTGATTTTTGCTGAAGGACACCTGACCACACCACACTACACCTTACTGATGTTGAGAGAAGACGTGCTGAAAGCTGTGGATGGGAGAACTGTGGTAAAGGAAACTCAGCAGGACCCACAATCAGTGTAACTTTATTAAGGAGTCTGGTAAGTATCATAAAATAGTTTTCCCTGATGTAACCTGAAGCCTGTGTAAACACATCATTCAAAAAATCTATGTGATAGCATTGATGACAGCAGAAAAACAAGAACATCATGATATTAACTGGTTAATTTTATGAAACTTTCTTGAATTAGTTTTTTTGTTATCAGGTTATTATAAAGTTATTTCCTCTCTTGACTCTGAATAAAATTGTTGCCCGCAAAACAAACCCTTTTTGCCCTTTTTTTGCCCTTTTTGCACACATCCTTAATGTGAGGAGAGGTGAGGTGACTGTGTGCTTCTTAAGAGTCTTTGACTGGCTGAGCTGAACTTTGTTGCAAGTCGTCCCCACAACTCATATAAAAACTACCAGTGAGTTGCAATTTCTACTGGTAGCAGTTTTAGAAAGTAAATTTTGTCTATAAAACTTGTTCCTACATCTTTTTTGATTCTTACTCCCTTTGCAGAGCAGAGATTTACATAAGTCTACCTATCTACATCTCTCACCAGCACCTTGAAAGCATGAAAACGTTTGCAGTGATGAACTTTTTTTATTCATTGTTTTGGTCTTAATGTTTCATGCTGCAGAGCTGCAACGTGTTTTCATTCCAGCTTCCAGATGTATAGCTCTGCTATGCCTCTCGTATTGGATACACATTCAGGAATGCAGATCCCCTGAGTTTTTGCGCTATGTTCAAGTCATGCAGACATCTGTTTGAGGGAAAACACCATTCAGATACTACCAAGGAAGAAATTAAATCAACACTGAAGAAAACAAAGTGAAACATTGCACCTTCCTTTACTGGGGAATTATCATTCTGGTGAGTATTTTGCCGGTCAAAATCAAACTTTTTCTATGAATTGTGTCCTCCACAGGGCCCAAACAAAATGAGGGCTCTATACACAGTGGGGTCTGCTAATTTCAGCCTTTCCAAGTAGTGAATGCCACTTACAATAGTAAATGGGTTTAGCTGTTCAGCGTGCCCACAGAAACCAAATCTCAGTTTGGTTGCTCCACTTCTGGTATTTCAATAGATTTGTCTTTAACAATACACATTATAACAGTGGTTTCAGCAACATTTGCACTAGATAATTCAATTTAGGGAAGCACTGGCATTTAACTGGCATCCAGTGAGCCTTATAGATTGGTATTAATCTCCATGATGTAAAAAAAAATACATTTAAAAGTGACACTGTCTCTGTTTTACCCTTAAGGGTCTTTCAGTTTTCTGACGGCTGATGGTACTGTTTAGTTCTTGTGTGTAATGTGGAGCTGTCATCACTGCACAGAGCTGCTCTCTTCCTGTCAATAGCACTGACATAATATTTCCTCAAAAATGAAGTGTTATTCTCATGTGAACACCGCAAGCATCTGCTGCTAGAAGGCAAAATACATGATCGCCTGACCAAATATTACACAACAAAATATAAATCTACACATCAATACATCACTATTGACTGAGTGTATATGTGGGCTACTTAGTTGTAAATAACCCTACAGGATGTCTTGCACCCTTTTCATACACTTCTCAAATCTCACCAGTGTGCTGTTTTACTGTAATAGCTCATGTGAGCCAGTAACATCTGTCAAAAAGTCCCTCTTGTGGACACAGGTAGACTAGCACTGGGCTGACATCTTACAAGTGCTTTTACATAATTCGTTACATAAATTCGTTAAAAAACTTGTGCACAGACATTAGCAATATTTGTGATTAAAATGCTTGTGCTTGATAAAAGATCAAACTCCCATTTATTACATTAATTTCACATCTCTGGCTAATAATGAGCAGACTCATAATCTTATAATTATGGAGGAAGTTGCTGTCAGGCAAACAGCAATAAGCCCAGGGCAAAATTCAACCTAGATGCAAAGTGACCTCTAATCAGAAAATCAGTTCATCCACCTCAATGTAAATGAATGCAAAACGCCCACGTTGCAGCAGGCCGTCTTACTGTATGTTCGTTCTCTGAAGCAGATTTGTCCTTTCAGTGAACTCTGCCCTCTATTTTCACCTCCATGCCAATGTTGTCTGTTCTACTTCTAAAACAAGGTGAATCACCGTCTTTTATCTGACAAAGGAATTCATTATCCTTCCCTGAGAGGACGCAGAAGTCGTCTTCTCAAATGTGTTTGTGGTATGGCTCCACTCCAAAAAGGAAAGAGTCTGCAGTGATGTGCTAACAAGGACGAGACCAACTTTCAAACTCATGAATAAACTCTCAATTCACATCTTCGGTTTCAGCTGAGGCACACTGAACACCCACCACTTGAGTGAAAAACACAGGGAAGCAGTAAATGTGAGAGCAGCATCATATTCATGGAAAGCGTGAATATCATATAAACATAACCAATAAGTGAGTAGGCTGGCCTCTGACATGTTGTTTTCCACACTTAACTTACAGGAAGGAGAATCAGTCGACACTCTGGAAACTCCTTTTACTGTAAATGAAAAATATTTGAAAAGTAAAGACTGACGTTGAACAGTTCAGCCTCATGCCTATATCTGCTCTCTTTTGAAGCAGTGATCAATATTCAAACAGAGTTTAAACGCTCTCAATTCTCAAAAATCATGTGCATAACATGTAAACTTATGCCCTCCGAAGACTAGGATGTGGATAGTGATTGATTGTGGCAGTAGATAATAGCTCATTCATTAGGCTGTTATATTCATATTATCTTTCCATTTCAGAGGCTAGCGGTGCAGCTGGCAGGGGCCCATATTTGAATTCCCCAGCAGATATAAGGTGCCAACAGCTTGACATCATGCCCAACTCCTGACAATGCTCTGGAAGAAATTAGGGTCATAGCACAATGATTGCCAAAGACAACTAGAGCACAGCAGAGAGATATGAAGAGGCGCTCTCTGCTTGCTGAAATACCACAGGAAAAGAAAAGTCATTGTGGTGTGGCAATGGGTTCATTTATACTTGGCACACATGGACACCTGCTGAACTATCTGACAAGAAGAAGACAAGACATGAAACGATTTCAGGAGCATGTGTGTCTGCTAACAAATAAAGCAAAGGATTTTCATGTCACAGTAAAACAGTTTCTTCTCCACAGTCTTATTATGGTGACAATTTAGCATCCTTTTCTCATTTCTGATTTTGTCTGTGATGGTCGAGCGCTGCACTGGGTGAAGAGGCGTGAGGCCTCCGTGATAAATGATAGCTTAGAGTCCCACACATCATCCTCTGTGTGCCGGCACGTGCAGCTGCAAGTTGGTGGACTTGGAGCCAACATTTTACAGTCTTGGGAAGAAGAGAATGAGGAATTAGGTCAACAGCAATCATTATCCGCATTTTATGTCAACATTGAAGGTAGTTTATCTCCATGTTAAGTCGATTTCCTAAGTTAAAGCAACAGTGGTGTCATCATTAAGCACGGTTCAGGAAAATGCCAGAGTGATAAAAAAGATATATCATTTGAATATTCTGGCTTGATATTTATACAAAGCTGTTTAAGTCTGGCAAAGTACGCACCACATTTGACTAAAACACAGGTTGGGGCTTTTACATTTGTTGATTTTGCCTATTTGTGCAAGCATCGTTACAAGTCAGCCTGCATATGAGAAAACATGGAATTGTGGTGGCATTTTGATAAAGTGGATATTCAAAACCAGAAAAAAATACAACAGCTGTTCATGGTAAATTCTATTTATTTATTCAGCATAAGATAATACATGGATCCATTACATAACCTTGTGGCCCTGGTCATGTACAGTAGAGGGATTCTGTGTCAAAATCCAGTTTAAAGACCTTATTATTTTAGTCTATATTGGGCCCACACGGAGAATATTCCTAAATAAAGCTGTGTTTAATCAAAATTTCACAAAATAATTGACAGAAATCTTGAAGCCAGGTATTTCTATTCCAGCATGGTTGGTTTCTGGGTGTCTGGGGAAATATTCAAGCTGCCAGTGGGAGTCAACAACAAAATTTTGCATCAGGGCCCCCCAACAATTTGATGGAAACACACATAAACCTTAAAAACATTAAGTCAGGAATCACTTGATGATCACCTAATACCCTCTAATGTTAAGCCTATAACACACATTATAAATAAATAGAGGAGGTGTTGAAAAGGAAAAATACTGAAATAGAGAAAAAAAATGATATTGTTTGCTAGTTAGGGTCATTGCAATAAATCATGTCTCAAACCTTGATGTTGAGCTCCATGATTTACAGTGTTGGCAGCTGTTAAATGATTTTATCAATTAGAGTGGAAAGACCAAGACCACCGTCTTGAATCTGATTGGTCCAAGGGAGACCGGAATGTTCAGCGCTCCTATATAAACCCGTGCAGACTTCACATCGGTGCTATCTGTCATGCAAGTCCAAAGGATAGTGAGGAGTCCAATGTAGAGACATTGCTGGCAGCCTGTCTTGTCATAGCCTACATTTATTCTGTTTCGGCGCTGCAGAAGCTTTTTGGAGCGCTATTCTTTATGAATTACGCACAAACCAGGAGGCGTCTCTTTACATTTAGTTGTATCATCTGTGTTGAGAGGACGATGCCTTTGAGGACCGGACTTTTTCTCCTGATGGTGCTGAACGCATCTGCATATGAACTGGATCAAAACGAGTCTTATTCGCCCAGGAGAGCACGCTTTACTGCCAATAGCCCTTGTAAGTAACACGCTGCTTCCATCTGCATATCTCAGAGTGCACTGCTTGCTTTTTTTTTTTTTTTTTTTTTTTTTTTTTTACACACACACGATCTCCACAATGCACAGCCATACCTTGCTCGCTTACTATGTGGAGATTTCTTTTCTCATAATATCTATATTTTTTTTGGCCTATGCAGCCTTTTCTGTCCAAACGAGCGCGTTGATTCACGGAGAAGGCTGCGGGATTAACGCTGTGGTTTTTGCCGGTGTCCTGCCGGCAACAGATGAGCACGGTGCTTGCTGCTGACACCTGAGAGTGCAGGCTGTGTCATGCTGATAGTCTCTTTCTCATGGTTTGGCTGCTGCATAGGTCCCACTATTCAGTATTATAGTTGACTTACTCAGGGGGTATTCAGTGCATAAAACATATAAAGCTCCAGTTCCTGTGTAAGCCTTCAAGTCAGAAAAAGAAGTAGGCTACACCTTTTTTTTCTTAGTATGCCTCAGGAAAAGCTACTGCACTGTTTTGTCACTGAGGCTGTGCCTTTTGGACAAATTCATGTAACCTTATTAGTTGACATTACATCCCCTATCCATCAAATGATCCACTGTGCAAGGCCCGAGTCAAAACCACTTATAATATCCATCAAGAAATGAAACTGCAAAGAATAAATCTGCATGGCTTCATTCAAATGTTGACTTTTCCCCTTTTTAACACAAAGGTACGCTCCAGTGCTAAAAGGCAGCGGGTAACTGGGATGCTGAATCCCTTCTGCAGGAATTGCTTCATCATTTGCAGCTCACTCGCTGTATTTTGAGAACAATCTCTGGTCCCCGATGGCAGGCAGACTTTATCTGCAGGTCAACATGGGGCCCCAGATTCAAAGTCTGCCAAGTAGGCTTAGTCTTCTTGGTGACATTTCTTAATGGTTATTTAATGCTTATTACAAAGGATTTGAATCAGGCTGCTTGCCATCTCAGTGGATTCTTGGATGAAGAATAAGGAAAGCCAACTATATGGATACACTGATCTTCAGATTATGTGTATAGCTCTGTCTTGGTGTAAAATTTCAAGTCGGTTGCATGGACTTAGAGCTCCTTTCCTTATGGCCAAGATCAATATTTGGCTGTTGCACGGTAGCTGTTTCATAGGTTTAACAAGATATGTGTGTGATGCTCATGTGATGCTCCTGAAATGAATATGGCAGCATTTTCTGAATGTGTATTTCATTATGTAGATGTGCATGGGATCAGGTCTGCATTCTCAACTGAACTGTGACATGTGCTTAGTTAATAGTCAAGAATATTAAAGTGGTTTGGAGGCAGAGTCCTCAAATTCAGCTTGACGTTACGACTTGTGTAAAATAATTGAAGACAGAGTCTGGTGGCAGCGTGCATTTGTGTGTGTGTGTGTGTGTGTGTGTGTGTGCGCGCGCATGTGTGCGTGTGTGAGTGTGCCAGCAGTACACGTGTATGTTTATGTGTGTCGACAGGCACGCCAACAATTTTCAGGAAACTCTTTGGTATTTCTGGTGCTGTTCTTCCAAGCTCTGCTGAAAAGAACCTAACAGTGGAATATAGGTCCATGCCAAGAGAAAAGCAAAGTAATGCCAAATAGTGTCTGAGACTCTCAGAGTTGTAAGGTGTCCAATCTCTAGTCAAGTCACTATTTGCCCCGAGTGGCTGTACGTCTTTTGTGAATCACCAAAGTATGAAAATTCTCCTTTGTTCGCTGCATTTTTTAGCTGAAACCCTGGCAACCCTTGTGTAATGAGCTCAGTGAGTGTGCAGTGATTCCCAGTGAACCCACTGTTGGCTCCCCCGCTGATGGTTCATTCTCTGTGCCCACAGCAGATGTGGCACGCTGTCTCAACAGTGCCCTCCAAGTTGGCTGCGGAGCCTTCGCCTGCCTGGAAAACTCAACTTGTGACACAGATGGCATGCATGACATCTGCAAGTCCTTCCTATACAGTGCTGCTAAATTTGACACTCAGGTATACACTTTAACTCTTTTCACCACATATGCCATTTTTCTCTGCATTTTCTTCATGCACATGGACTGCGCAGGATTATATGGGTGTAACTGTCAGCGCAAGAATGTGTGAAGCACTGCTGTGTTTTTTTTTTACAGGGTAAAGCATTTGTGAAGGAGAGCCTTAAGTGCATTGCCAATGGCATCACCTCGAAGGCATTCTCCACCATCCGCCGCTGCTCCACCTTCCAAAGAATGATAACTGAAGTCCAAGAGGAGTGTTACAGCAAGCTGGATATCTGCACTGTTGCCCGATCTAATCCAGATGCTATTGGTGAAGTGGCACAGCTACCAAGTCACTTCCCCAATAGGTGAGCACGTCCTCTACCCTTTATGCTTTAATACTTTAAAAATAAATTGATAAAGGTTATTGTTACATATTACATATTGTGAATAGCTTGTTGACTAGCATTCTGAAAAAAAATATCAGTCATTACAGAGTTGAAACCTTGAGATGTTCAACAGATCTCTGGTCAGTAAGGCTGTTAAATATAGCTGCTGAATGAGAGTCTTAGACATGTGTTTGGATCATCCAAAAATGACATGAAGTGCTGTTGGTGTTGCAAATATACATGACTGGTATGTTGCTCAGCAGATGCCCCTTTGACCCTGATTTATGTAGTGTAACAGATGGCTCAATTTGTATTTATTTCCATGTGTTCTGGTTGCCATCTGCTTTATATATTCTTTCAAATAGTGAAAGAGAATTAGACAGGAATATCAAGTTTGCATGTTTTGTTCTTATTGTTGTTGTAATACATGTAGGATTTCAGTTTGGGAGTGGATACAAAGGGGAAGGAGGGTGGAGCACAAGGCTTAGTAGTGACTGGAGTAGGAATGGTCACTCCCATATGGATGACATCATACTACACAGCACGTGTGCAGATACTACACAGGGAAATGCAATATGAGAATTTGAACTATTAGAGAGTACAGCAGGAATTTATTATTGCCATGTTTTTGGCTATTACAAATTAAAAAGACATTCTGTGATGCTTTTTTGTTGTTTTAGGTTCTATGGGAAGCTGCTACAGAGCCTGATGGACTGTGATGAGGACACGGTGGACCGCGTTAGGACCAGCATGGTGTCGCGGCTGGGCCCAGAGATGACCATGCTTATTCAGCTGCTGCAGAACAAGCCCTGCCCATCCACTGCTGTGGCTGCAGCTGCCGCCATCCCAACTGGAGTGGAGGGCCGTGGGAGTTGGCGCTGGTCCATGGGTCCCCATATGTACAAGATCCAGCCTAATCTGCGAAACAGAGACTCTGCCAGTCATTTTGGCAAAAAGCGCTCTGCCAGTGACAGCTCCTAACTTCCACTCAGATTCAGACACTCCACACAAAAATCATGAAAGCTCCTCTATTCCCTAGGGGTGACAAAATCCATTCCTCCACTAGACTGGAAGTTACAGAAACATGCACCTCTAGGGAATGCCGGAACGCCCATAGAGTTGATATCAGAGTTTGATTGTTGTTATATTGTATATCCTACACTTTAGGCTTGAGAGAACCCCCTTCCATCGACTCTTTTCAAAATGTGTCCACTCGCAGTTAGTATTGAACATGTGGCTGTTGCATCTGTGCAACATGGTCCTGTTCGCTCCTCTTCACCTCCTCCAACAGAGATGAATCCTAAAGAAATCAAAGAAAAACAAAAAACAGCCATAGTGGTTCACGCCTCTAGAGCACAAGTCCGTACTTTAAAAAGACAAAACCACAATCCCAACATTTTTTCATTAATAGAGATTAGTTGTCGGATCAGTATTCGTTCATTGATAGGAATGGAAAATTATTGATAGACGTATCTAATATTTCAGTGATGAGACCAGTCAAATTGTGAGCATGAGATGTGGAAATGAGTTTCATATCTATATTCTGACACTAACATAACACTTAAATGTACTGTATACTAAGTTATCCGAGACAGCCATACCTAGCCCTCTAAAATAGAGCGCTCAAAGGAGGGAGGTCTGTAGAGGTTTTATGATAACCTTTGAGAGGTTACCTTAAACTGACCAAAAAACTTCAAACTGCCCTGAATGCTATTCATGAAATACCAAAATAGTGTATAGCTATAGCACTTATAATTGTTTTTTTCTTTTCTGATGGCAGATGTAGCCATGGTCATCAACTGAAATGTGTTTCAAATTATCATCCTGCACATGAGGATTGTCCAGGACATGGCCAAGTCTATCTATCAGTAAAAAGTCCATTTTGCATACCTTGTATCCAGACACTTGTAATGCATAAGACTGTGGAGCTCTACAGTATATGTGGGACCATGTTTAGTGGAATCTGTATCCATTTTCTTAACTGAGTGTGAAGCAGTGGTGTATGTGCAGTAGCTGATTAGCACGTTCACCGATGAGACTGAGAGCAGCCATCTTCTTGGACTGATGAGCATCATTCTCTGAGGTGAATAATGTGACATACACACTGGCTTCCAGTGTCAAGATTGAGAGTGACTATTTAAAAAAAACAAAGCCTTGTTGGAATGATATTTATTTTCCTACTATATTATTTAATGTTTTTTTTTTTAATTTTAATGCATTATTGTAGTTTTAATTAGTTTACAGATTTAAATAGCAGTTCAGTCATGGCTCCGATTTGAACATGAGCTCTATGCCAAAAAAACAAAAAAAAAAAAAAAAAAAAAAAAAAGTGAGCTGACACTCTGGTGACTGAATGGGACCCATGTCATGACTCTGTGCTGGCCATAGGGGAACAAGGTTGGTCATTCAGGTCAGGGGATCTACTTTATGGGTGTTACAAGGGACCACAACTAAACAAGATAGCTTAACTTTGACACAATTTCTGTTTTGTTTTGTTTTTTTAAAGGTTGAGCTGCTAGATGCGCTTGTTCCATGCGGGGAGTTTGTGCACATTTTCAATGATTGAGCAGGTATAATCACAGTAAAGCAAACACCAGCATCATGTACCTCCATAGAGAAGATTTTTGATGGTTCTGCACTACTTTCAGGTGCTTCTCCATGCATGAGATACAATTGATTTTCCTTAAGAGGGCTACAAGTATATACATTCAAATCACAGCTAGTGCATTTTTTTCTGTAATAATTTATTTTATCTTATTGTTTTTTAATATATTGGTTCTAATATTATACAGTGGGGAAAGAGCTAGGAAAGGTACAAGAGAAAGAATGACATGCCTCACAGGACTACATGTTGCAAAATCTTCTTTTTGAATGATGTCTTCCAGGATGCCAGTGCTGCTACATGGAAGGCCCTCAGAAGTTTAAAGAGCTTGAAAGTCACTCCCTATGTCACATAATGAGGAAAGTGAAGGGAACATTAAAGGACAGGTTCACAATTTGTCTTTAAACAATATTCAGGTGCCTAAATGAACAGTTTTTCTTGCTGTAATTATTCCTCCTGTTCATACAAGGCATTAATATGACTCCTCCTAATGCTTTTAATATGTGATGGGGACCAAATCCACAGTCCTCGTTTTGTGCAAAAATGTATTTAAAAGTTCATCTGTGGCTAATATGTTCCGAATTAGTCAAATCAAGTGGATATTTTTCGAAATTACAGTCTTTTTAGTGCCAAATTCCCATTTTTTGGTTCAATCCTTCCACCACAGCTCACTATCCAAGGAAACACAAAGAGGGAATTTTATACTAAAAAGACTGTAACTTTGAAAGATATCCACTTTATTGGACTAACTCAGATGGCTGAAGCCTCATATTATCTTCAAATAAACTTTTAAATACATTTTGGCACAGACTGAAGACTGTGGATTTTGGCCCCAATCACTTACATTGTTAAGCGCATTATGAAGGGATCTTCTAATGGTTAGTATGACTAGGAGGAACGATTACAGCAAGAAAAACTTGTTTCAATGTTCATTTGGGCATCTAAATATTGTTTTAAGACAGACTTGAAAAAATGTGAACCTATCGTTTATTTATTTGGCTTAAGCATTTTTGCTGACTGCGCTACTAACTAGGATCAGTCAGAGTGAGAAAGCTACCAGTGTGTGTAAAGACCACTGTTAGTAAGTTAGTTCACACACTCTTGATGTAACTTTAGTGATTCCAGTTACTTTGCTTTTGGTTGTGTTGAGTTCAGTTGAAATGATACTCAGGCCTGAGGCTGCCTCAGTAAGTACTGTAGGTAGCTCATGTTAATTTATCTACATTAGTGATTAAATATGCACGATTGTAACAAAAAGTCCAAGTAGATTTCATCCATTAAGCAGTTATCTTTACAGTAATAACGTATGAAATCCGAACATTTTTGACAATAACAGAACTTTTAAGACTGCATGTTTCATGGCCTTCAAATATGAGGACAATCACTCTGAACCAGTAGAGCCACAGTCACCGAGATGGGTCCTAATGCTGGTGTTTGTTTTACCTGTACCTGGCAGATAGGTGGTAGTTTGGAGCCATTAGCTTCAGTAAGATAATCAATGGCTCAAGTTAGCTTGCAAATGTTTGTGCAATATAGAGATTCACTTGGAACCAGGATTGGGTTCAGTTCACTTTGATTCAATTTTATTTAAAAGTACCTTGCAGTTTTTTCACCACAAAAATGGTTTTATAACAAAATGAAAAGGTGTTATCAGCTAAAATTATTGCCTGATTTCCATTTCCACCTAGTTTGAATTAAGAAAACGTAAAAGGAATTGAACCCAATTCTGTTTTTAAAAAGTGAATTGATATATTGTCCTGGATTGATAAGAAATACAGACCAGAAAAAAAGAGATGTTTTATTTTTCAGTGTCGATTTAAAAGCTATGTTAAGAATTCCAAACTATGCAATAATCTCACACACAAAGGATTCACAGCAACACAGAAATTGACCTTTATTTCATTCAGTGCCAGCTGATGCTGTGTGAATAAAGCAGCAGCATGTATGCTCTCACACTGCACTCACAGTGTGACGGCATTGCTCCTCTGCATTACTTTCTGTTTCTGTGGTTTTTGTAAACCGGTGTTTCTTTTGTTCTGTGAATATGACCATTTATTTTTGTGTGATTTGATGCGAAGGGACAGCAGTTGTGAAGGAATCACTTGGAATGTTAAGAGCTATAGTCACACTGTCGTATATCCTAGATTACTATTTTATGTTAAATATGCACTTTGCATCTTAACCACTATAAAGGGCATTGAAACATTCAGCACATGTGCAATTGAGACATGTTTTATTTACCCAGTGAATGGAAATCAGTTTGAATATTTAGCATCCTGAAGGGTCAGGACCGCTTCATGTACTATTGATACATATATCTGTATCTTTGTTGTCCATGGGTAAATCCAAAACCCAACAGCCGCTGCTAAACTGTTACTTCCCTGTATGATGCTGTCCAGATGCCCCTCTACTGTGGCCGCTCTGATCTGTCAACACACAGTGAGCTCAGCATCAGTCCACTTTTGCATCTAAACATTTAAATGTCTATCCATGTCTTCATATATTTATTTTCTATGAACATTCCTTGTGTCAAATATGTTTGGCAAGGGCAAATTGACTGTTTCCTCACCAAGTCAAATGTAATGGTAATTTCAGAGAATGTACCTGTATACTGAATGTCTGTTTCGACGCGGACACGCCCACGTTATGTGAAGGCTATTAGGAAAAAAACAAGAGTGAGAGTATGTAGGCTTTCAATTTCTTTCTGTTTCAGATTTCAATTCAAGTATAGGGTGCTTAAGGTGGTACTGGAGTATTGTTAAATTGACCCATGGTGAGTTTTGTGAAACTGTTTTCTCCTGTCAATACTAGAGACTAAAGACTCCCTCACTTCTGGCACTTCATGGTACTCTTTTCCTCTCAAGACTTGAACTAGATTGATACATGTTGTTGTGCTTACACAAAATCAAAAAGGCTTCAGTGACTAGTATAGTTTATTTTGTATTCATATATAAATGACAGTTATTTTACTATCAGATCCAAAAGTTATTTGAGGATTTAAGGAGATTACTGAAGTTCCTGATACAGATGCTATGTAACGCATGATTGACCCTTGTGAATCACTTGCACTTTAAAATATACCCATATACATATATACCCATACTGTGTATATGTTTGGGTTTTTTCCTCTGTACTGAAAAGTCATGAAAGATACAAATGCATCAATTGTGTGTCTTTTGCTGATCAGAAATAAAATATTTATCATATCTGGCATATGGTATGAAATATTTTTCTCTGCCCTTGTTTCACTCATTTGGAATCATCATCATTCACAGATATGCATCAACATCTACTGATTTAAATAGTCCTTTTAATGCCTTTGCATTCTTCTCCATCAGTTGCCCTAAAACATTCCTCTGACTTAATGATTTTGGTTTATCTATCAGCGAATCAAAAAACGTGATGTTCAATGGATGGAAGCTGATGAAAACTGAGTTTCTCTTTCTGGTTTGATATGCTTACAGTTACAATTTGCAGCAATGGTAGTCTAAATACAACCTCTCCTAAAAGATGCTTGGGAACATGCTCATAGTCTTCCTAAAAGCCACAAAAGATAGAATAATAGATAGAATGAGCAAACTGCCATTGCAGTTGTTTGTGAACGTGTCAAATGAGCTGTTGTGTGACCAAGATGGAGAGTTTGTTTTCTAAAACACATCTGCAGAATTTTCTGGTTTGCTGATTCCCTTCATCACCACCCCTTCCACCAGACCACAAAATCTACAATAAATGTGTCACCCATGACACCACAATAATATCGGGGGCTATTAGCATTTCTAATTTCCTTAGCAGCATGAAAAATGGAAACAGGCTCAGTCTTCGGGTTGCCATCATCCCAAACACTTGGCAGCAGCTTCACTAAGAGCTGCATCAATGTCAGTTTCAGCTTCAACTCTTTAACCTTTTAGAAAAAAAAGAAAGTAGAAATTATATTTAAAAATGTCACTAAGCAGATAATCCAGGCACAATCCACCTACCAATTTGGATTTTCCAAGTGTCTCATCTGTCTTCAATTGAGACCAGAAACAGTGATCTTCAACCTTTGACCTGAGATATTCAAGTACCAGCTATAATTCAAGTTCAAGCCAAGTCACATAGAATGAATCATTATGTAAATGTCGAAATCGTACAGTGTATTTGGTGTCTAGGCTCTGACCTCATCACTTCCCACATGGAAATACTGAGCACAGCACTGAAGGGTGGCTGCTGGGGTGACGGTGGGGTTTATGAAATGCTGTATGAATAACACCAGTGGCAGCCAGTGACAGCGTAGCTTTCAGGTGAGCGGTGTGGCACACTGCCTGAACAAGCTTGCAGGCTTTGCTCCATTTCTGTTCACATTACAGTATGTTTCAAAGAATCAGTTTCCAAAGCTAAGGTCCAAAACATCCATTCCAGCTCCAATTCAGCCCCACATCTAACAGAAAATGCATCAGAGCAATTCACCTTGTTCAGTAGGTGGTTATCCAACATAGCAGCACTCATACCTTCTCTCCCATTTGGTGTCTTTATCCTTAAAGAGGGAGAACATGCATGATTTGGTGACATTAGAGTAGCTTCTTTATAGCCCCTGTAAGGCTGTGATTTTACTTTAGAGTGATCGAGTTCAAATTCAAATCTATACTCCATATTTACCTACAAATTGTTTTTGTACATCACTTTCTCTCAGCTTTCTTTGATACTCTGCATCAATAAGTTCTGCACAGTGTATTGTATGTCCTGAAACTAACAGAGTATCCAACACTCTCCAGTGAATGATAAAGTAGACAGTTTATTAAACACAATAGACATCGCACATGACATCGCCATGGTTTACCACATCCTCTGAGTGCTTTGTGCGTGTGACAAATCCAGCAGGAACCTACAGAGGAAGATCAAGGACACAGCGAGCACCTCCTGATGAAAATGAACTTTCTTAAACTTGAGCACAAACGAGCTGAAACTGCAAAGTGCCTGTTTGGTTGGAGTGCCTGAGGAAAAGAGGGGGCAGAACGCAAGAGGCTCCATGGACGCTAATCTCAGTCAGAGGGAGATATAATTTCATGCCTATTTAGAGAAGAGTCCTGAAGGGCTTTCTCATCAGCCGCTCTCCAGTCTCATGGATAGGTGATGCAGCAGCTCTGCACACAGATTCTATCATCCTCCCTCTTTAAAGAGACATTCACTCTCGACTCATCAATGGGCTTTAAGACAAGCATGATGGACAGAACAAGACAGTGCTGAATGTTTCCATATTGTCAGTTTAGGAATCTGCCTCTTGCTGAGTCTCACATAGCTGCAGTTATGTAGTGGGCAACTTTTAAAAGCAATTCGGATGGAATTGCTGCTTTCAACACACAGAAACGTCTTGTTGCCAGGAAACATTTGAACAGATTTTTGACCCTGCCTATTCACTTTGTTGCCTGTTGCTTGGACTGCTGCCTAGTGTATCGCCGCCCTGACAATCACAACCAGAGTAATAATGAATAATGACAAAATTAGAATATCATTATGCAGATGCGATTCATACCATCTGTTTGTGTGTTTTTAATTCCATCTTGCTGCTTTTTAAAGCTGCTAATGAAACAGTGCTCCATTTGAGCCATCAGATAAAACGTTATGGTGCCTTCTGTTTCGAAATGATGCAGAATAAACCCTCTGTGCATCTGCTTGCAATGCTCACACTGTCACCCAAATATTAGCAATGAATGCATGCGTTTCTTACAAGCATATGTCTAAAAGAGTTTTTCACAGCGGGGTGGGTGGAAGGGCACAGTGGCGAGGGGCGACGCGTGCCCTCCTTGGACAAACAGAATGACCCTGTGGTACAATGATCTTAAATGAATACAGAGCTTCTGCCTAAAAGCTGCAGGCAGGCAACAAACCCACCATTATTTGTCATTGTTTTAACCTCTTGATCAAATTGTGAGGGAGGAAAGCAATGTCTCCACAGTGCATGCATAGTGTCAGCAATTTGATGGGACAAATGAACAATGCACTGTGGTTAGTGCGGTACGGCAATTGCCTCTCCCCTCTCCCAGTGTGTTTTATATTCATTATGTCCTTCTCTTTCCCATGAAACTTATGGCATATTCATCAGCAGTGTGACAAATTAGATGTGCAGTGAAATGGAGTATGACTGAGAGCAGTGGAAGATTAGATCCACTCCAATCTTACCAGCAATCACTATCCCTTCATTTCTGTGGGGAAATACCCAAGGACGGGAAAGAAAATTAGATCAAATTTTACTGAAGAAAGCACTGGAGTGGCAGGGGAAAGAGATGAAACAGAGCATTTTCCATTTCTGCCAACGCATCCCCAGATTTGTCTTAGAATCAGATGCAATGCATTTTATGGTTCTGGTTATCCTGAATACATTAAACAAAACATTTACTCTGGCTGCACAGTTGGATAGAAAATATTAGTAGATTGATAAATATTAAGTGATAGGTTCAATTCATTTTATATATTATCTTTTTTTTCAATTTGCACAACACTATTGTCTTTGCACATCTAACATGTACCTTAGCTTAGACAACTGAGCATCATATCCAGTCACTTCAGCAGTGAAGCTGAAATGCTCTTGAATGTTCTCAAATGTTGCTTTCTATTGCAGCACCTGACTATTTTAACAGCTCTCCAACTGCTTGAACACTGTAAATAAGCAGGTTTCACTATGATGAAGCCTTGTTCCACACAGTGCTGTTTTCATTTCAGCAGAGATATGGAGGTGATGGTTTCCCTCATAAGGACAGTTGCACTCAGACATAGTAGCCTTTCTTGAGAGACATGGAAGAACAGTAGCAGATGACTACACAGGACTGGGCCATGGATGAAAAACTCACATGTTGAATCTTTGAGATTTTCAAGATCAGGTCAAGTCTCAAGGTAAATTGACATGATGAGATTTCTTAAAAATGTGTCACTTTTGTTTTGTGTCAGTCTTGAAAAAAGGCTCCCGGGGTCATACAGACAGAGATGTGTTGCAAATTTGCAGTTGCATCAGGATGTCCTGATTGAACTGAACAGAAAATGTAAATTCAGTAAAACTTGACGGACAATGATTAACAAGACACAAATGATATTCTTTCTCTTATTGATCATCAAGTGTGGATAAATTCATCCTTTTACTTCATTAGAGACTTTGGAATTAACACGGTGTGGTAGAGACACCTAGTGGCTGAAAACAGGTTACACCAGTCCTCACTAAACACTGGCCTACTGCATCGTACGTGTCCACTATTCACAAGTGGACCAGTGAATAAAACCAAAACCGATTCTGTAAAACATTTTTTGTCAACTTTCAACTGTCAACTGATAACAATCAAAGTGATTTATGAAGGATCTTTGATGATGATGTAAACAACTGTTTTTCATGGGGCTGTATCTTCCTCACATGATGCTGTATGAAAACATCTAAGGCAACTAACATTGCAGTTAAGTAACATCAGTTAAATAAACTTTTTTAGTTAATTGTGGTTCATGCAGTGTTTAAAGAACAGTTTGGATTTGTTTAAGTCTGTCCCTGTTTTATACTCACTGCTAATGTAGCACAAAGTTAGATTTTATTTTCATTGTCACAGTTTGCCAGTTTCTTTCTTCTTCTTCTTTTTATAGCCCACACTTGTTTATGTCTAATGTGAGGAACATATAGATACATGATATCATATATACACATATACATACATATTGTACATCAGGTTATTTTGATTGCTGTCTGCACTCTGTCAGAATCCATCTGTAAGTTCACGTCAGAAATGCATATTTAGAGTTTTTTTTTAAACAACCACTCAAATTTGCTGTAATGGACATCAATACAGTATACATACAGAAAGTACGAAGGTACAAAGCACTTTCAAAATAGATAGCAGATATGTTCAGTTGTTAAAATGTAATGCTTGTGTCATTTAAGACTAATTACATGTCTAACTGCAAACCTCACAGTATCACTAGCAGGAAGTGAACCTGAATAAGTAAGGCAGTAATGGTTTAGGTCACATGTCGCTGTAATCTGAAACACAGGTATAATTTGCCTTTCATTTTGATGACATGTGACTGCAACAAAGGATGTGTTACCACAAGTAAACATGACTCTGAGTGAACTAGATTAAAAGATTAGAATAGTTTTGACAGCTAATGCAGGTGACTAAAGCCTGTGGTGTTTGAAATATTATCAGGGTTATCAAAGCCAAAGTACAACTACTTATTTTGTTCAAACATTGACCTTAATTCCTATTTGAGCTGTAATATGGATCATTTTGTAAGATGTTATGTCTGTCTGTGTGTGTGTGTGTGTGTGTGTGTGTGTGTGTGTGTGTGTGTGTGTGTGCGTGTGTGTGTGTGTGTGTGTCTGATGTCTGTCTGATGAGATTAGGATGATAGCAAATTTAAAGACTAGATGAGTATTTTAAATAAGGACTAACCAAAAAACATTAAATTTGCTTGTTAATTTAAATAAACATAATATCCTATTGTTGTATAACAAGTATTATTAGTTGGTGTTTACTAGTGTTTGTTTTTGTTGTTGTTGTTTTTGCTGTATGCAAAGTGTCCTTGGGTAAAGTGAGACGTGCTTAAAATTGAATTTGAATTTTATTAATATCTTAATATTAAGTATAATTAACAACTGTACTGAAAGTACAAAGGTCATATGATGGCTGCTCTGAGATGCATAATTTATTTGGTCAGATGCATCAGACTAGTTTTGACAGTTGAAGACTTTCATATGGTTTCTATGTAAGAGCAATATGGGATGCAGAATGTAATCCTTTTAATATAAGCAATCCCACTCAAATTCAGTAATACCAATGTTTTACTTCTTACCAGAGGAGCTCAAATGTAAATGTTAGTATCCTCTTGCTTGTGTCATAATAGCTAAGCTGTAGGTTATTCTGCACTTCTGCTTTTCCAAAAGCAGCTGAACAGCTTGTCCTTTATCTTATTTTTTTGATCCCAGGAAGGAATATCTGTTTCTGCTTTTTGATTTCCCAGGAGGTCAGAGGTCAGCAACAGAACAGCATCCCCTCTAGCCGGTCATTTATGCTGTCCTGATCATGGATACTTCAACATGGATACTTGCTAGCATGGGTTTGAGGTTAAAACCTAACTGAGATTTTTCTCCCATATCCCATAACTACTGAATGACTCTACACTCTAACTAAAGTCTTGCTCGCTCCTGAATGGAAATGTCAATGTCAGACAACATTTTGATGAGCATGTTTAGTGGCATATTGGTCACAGGAAGGCAAGGTTCAGTTTCACTTGATTCTATCTCCTCTTTCAGCCGCTATCAGCCTCCTATTTATCTGTATGATGAATTAGGGGTATTTTGTGGTAAACTGTACTTAGCCAGCTTCTTATGTTACACTGAGGGGACAAATGGTGGAATCAATAGTAGTGAACGAACAGGAGTCCCAGAAACTCAGAGAGAGGATTGCTCCGAGCCTTCAGAGAATACTGCTGCGGTGATTAAGTAATTTACCCATCAAACTGGACACCCTGAAATCCCCAAGGTGTCAAACAATTCACAGTTGACTTCTCAGTTTTGTCCTTCTGCTTTTGAAGTTCAGGTTTCTTGGTTTGTCAGTAAAAGGTGAGCTTGTTTCAAAGAATATCGTTGTTCAGGATTCAACCACCTCAATAAGTTTTAAAATGATTTTAAAACCATTATTCAAGTTCATCTTACCAACAGAACAGGCCCAGGGAAAGCAGCTCTTCAGTGGATACAGATGTTGAATATAAAAGAAAAGAATATTAATGAAAGCATGTGGTGTGGGGGCATTTTTACCTTTATTGGACAGTCAACAGTGAAGTGGCAGACAGGAAACAAGAGAGATGTGGTTATGTGGCATGCTACCAGACTACCAGAGCACTCCTGAAAGTACTCCCATATTAAACCAACCACTAATTGAACAAAGTCAAGCCAGCTGATTACTCAGTGCATGAGTCACTTTTTTTTCTATTTCAGTACAGTCCCAAACTCAAGATGTCTTTTCTAAAAGGCACCAGATTATTTATTTGATTACTTATTTGAATTAAAAACATGAATGTCAAGAATGATAGACCATACATGGGAAAAAAGAATATCCATTCAATATCTATATTGTTATCTTAATGGGTATTTTATTGTGTAAATTTTAAAAAACAGTTGAACTGTGACAATTAATGCCCATATTTACTAACCTGGGCCTATTAGCTTTGGGCCACTGGCACATTTGAGCACTGATAAAAAACAATTTTATATAAATCACAAATTTACACTGCAGGTGGTCATAGGTGTTTGAAAGACATAAATAATTTCCCCCAAGCATCACTTTTGTCACATTTTTTTAACCTCTATATTGCTGAAAATTACTTTATTGAATTGGTAACTATAATAGCTTACAAAACACAGACTTAAGTAATGCATAACTAATGAAGTCACTACGAGTTTCATTAATAGGTTCACTGTATGGTGATGATTCTGTGACCATATTAATTAATTAAAATACTGCAGTCATGATTAAAGCATTATAAGTTAACACCAGCACTATTATCACCTTTGAAGTCCCATCTTGGATAGGGACTCCTGGTATTAATCAGATACCACAAACTAAGCGGGGGCCTAGAGCTCATTTTTGGCCCAGACCCCTCTACGTAGGTTTGTCTGGCCCTGGTTGGAGTGATTATTGCAGGATGTCCTAGATTTAAAAGAAGAAAAGAAAAAAAAAACATGTGATTTAATGCAAATATGACAGACATGAAGAGGATGAGGTGGATATAAAATTTCATGTCTATATGACCGACTACACCTGAATGTGGCAAGGAGAGAGATCATATGGGAGACTGTGAATGTCACCTTTTAAATTGCACCCCAGGAAATATAATACAACAAACAATGCACACAGACTCATTCACTGAGGGCCAGAGACATAACCGGCAGATAAAGTAAATTTTATTTGAGGGAACAAAAATAGAAACTGGAGGGAGCTGCTGAGACAGAAAAGCATTCAGGTTAATGTTACAGTTGAGATGCAAAAACAGAAGCTAACATTCTTATTCACTATTATTGCTATAACATACCATACCAATCAGCTTAACTGGGGCTGAACCACATGTACAGTATGATGATGTTCCCTTATAGAGGTTCAGAGGAATGTGACGTAAATGCTGTAGGTCCACTTCACCATATTGGTTGCTTAACTGCAGTGGAAAGAATTTAGAAATAACTGGAACAAAATACAACACATGGTTTATCATTTAAGGTCTATTAGCACTTGATTATCATGAATGTAAATCATATTACAGAATATATTTTCCTTACAATAATAATTCTTGTCTACTTACAATCTACTGCAGCATCGATCATCTGTAAATTACATTAGCTTACATGGAAATTGCTGTGAGAAGTTGGCCTTACAATACATCTATGATTATTTTTCTGTAATGTATAGCCTCAGGTGAGTGAATGATCCACGTATCTCACCTGACTATAATATCACTGACAAACTCAACATATGTCATGTTGCATTTCTGCAGCAGGTTTACAGTTTTCCCAATCGTTTAAATATGTTTTGGCTTCATGAGACCATGTTACATATTCAAATGTATAAGTCTGTGTAGAAATTGTTTCCTTTTTCTACCTTTTTCAAATTTAGGGGGGTTTTGTCCCCAAATAGGTTGCATGTTTGTAGTACATACAGTATAAAGACTGTTGCCATATTGTAATACAATATGTGAATATATCATATAAATATTGTACTGACACAATCATTGTATCAGAATAAGATATAATTCATATTTGTCTATCCAATGAGCTTCAATTGGGCTAAACTCACAACCTGGGTTCCCAGAGTCATACTGTAAACTTAAAGTTGATACAGAAACATTGTTAGAGTTACACAAGAGAATACACAATGTTACTTATTTTGGCAAAACTCACAGTAATTACATTGATATGTAAAATGAGAAACACTACAGTAAGAAAATGTTTAGACTTTCTTTCTGGGGATGTAATGATGAAATCAGTGAACTAATACAAAAGAACAGTAGAGGTCATCTGAGGCGTCTTTTATGCTCTGACACATGATTGAAATGTTTTGCCAATTGAGTTTGAACAGGTGAGAATTGAGTGAGACCAACTGGTAATTAGGGTGTGGCATTTTGAAGGCCAGTGTTTTCCAGGTGCAATTTGTGCAGAGACCAAAATGTGATTTCTATTTGAGTGAAAGCAATGGGATTGTGTTTAGAGTTTAGCAGTCTGGAGTCTTGTTGATACATGAGCTTCAAGTTTTCAGAATTGTGTGCATAGTTCTTTTTTGTGTGTGTATATAATGGAGAAAAACTCAAAGTTAAATCTCAGAAACAGGGACCTCTAGTGGCATTTAGATGATTTCTACAGGACACAGCAACTGGGTTTAAAAATAAAACCACAGGAGCTGTTTAAACAGCAGCTTCTGAGGACATTGGAGTTGATAATTAAACTAAACTAGTTAAACTCATCTAATGACAGAACAACATGGTTCACTTACACAAGTGTTCTCACTTGTTGCCTGATGAGGCCTGATCTCAGGACTGCGTGGATGTGGATTCCTGACTCTCCGGTCATATTTCTGACACCTCTGTTTTGTTCATTCTGTCAGCTTGGTAAAATCTTCACAAATATATATATATATTTCTGATTTCGATGACCTCAGTAACCTACCAGCATAGCCCCACATTTAACCTGACAACAGATCTAACTGGATCATCTGCCTATTTTTTCAAGAACATCTATATCGATTGTTCGAGTCGAGTCTTTATTAATCAAGAACCATGCACAAAAAAAAAACATTAATCTCAAAATGAGAAGAGATGATTTATGACAGATTTAATTATTAGTTAATTTCCATCTGCAGTTCCTGGGCAGATACACACAGAACAATGACACTGATGAAGGCCACAAACTCAAACACATTGATCTAACAATAAAGTCGTTCTATATACTACATGTGTTGCTGCAGCTTTGATCTATTGTGAGTTTTTTTTCTGAGTTTTGGTGGTTGACTACAAATCATTCACTGAACAATACACATACACACTAATGTATGTAACTGTGACTTAACACTCATTAATTGATCCATTTTAACTAATCACATAAACTCATAGTGACTTCATCTTTTCTTACTAGTGAGAAACAAGACTTGATGACTGCATTATAGTTCTGCATTATTATGGTGTTACCATTGGATTTTGACATCTGTTATTACTCCAGCTGTCACAAATAAAGGATCAATCAACAATTTCAATCATTGCCTTAAAAAAAACTCGACTAGACTTAAGTGCCCCCCATAGTTCTTGCTGTGTCCTGCAGTGGGACAGCCCGTGTCTGTCCTTGTTCCTGTCTGTGTGGACGCGCGTCTCGGCCTCAGTCATGCATCCCAGGCTGGCGCCGCGGCCTCTCCACTTCCACAACATCAGGTGTAATGTTACTGTTTGTTGTGGCCTGAGAACACTAATAATGTGGCTGGAAAACAATGTTGATGGTAAGGCTGTTCAACATCACCTAAGATCACTCAACCCCCCGAGGACCTGCTTACTGATTAAGTGGCTTTGCTTGGCTCAGCAGAAGCTGGTTTGGGTACATTACTCCTTTTTAAACAGGCTAATTAATCTCTTGTAGAAACCTTCTTTAAAGTCTGAGAGTTTCGCTTGTTTCCAACGATGCAAATACGTTTGTTTCAAGAAGTCATTTGCCACTGTGACATTTTCTAGATAAAATGATTTAAAATTAATGAAGAAAGTGTTTTGAGCAGCATAATTTTGAGACGAAATAAAGGCCAACGCTATTTGTTTTTGCAGTACTTACCACTCAAGGGATCAATAGCTGAAGAAAAAACTATTTTACCTCTTGTATAGAAATTAGTTCAAACGTGTATTGCACCAGTAGTTTATGTATCCAATACTGCATTAATATGTCAATCACATTGCACCTCCTCATGCAAAGTGAAGGGTGGATGTGATGTGAGGTGTTCTGTGTAAAGTGAGAAGAAAAGGAGAGGTGTGTGCGCAGGCTGGGTGTTGGCCAGTGTTTTAGAGAGGGGTGACACATATCTCCTTCTTGCTCTTTAGCTGGACCCTTGAATGATTTTAATCTTCCCAGACCCTCACTCATCAGTGTGCTGAGGGAACCGTCCAGCAGCAGCTCCAGAGCAGTGCGTAAAAACGGATCAAAATCATTTACAGCCAATAAGAAAGTGGGGATGCATCCCAGCTCATCGAGCACGACGCCTTTTTCAGTCAAGGATATTTTGAAGCTGGAGCACCACCATGACTTTGGAAATGAATTCTTGATGACTGAGCAAGTTGTTTCGATGCATCATCCACACATGCACGGTGCGTCCCGGACCAGAGACTTGTACGATTGCCAGGCAGAGATCTCTGGGATGCAGGAGAAGCTCGATACTCACAACTCAGCAGCAGAAGAGGAGATAAATGATCACGGTGAGAAAATACATACATCAAAATCATATCAGTCCCAGTTTATACACGCTGTGTATGGTTATGTGGGTTTAGGCCGCCTGACAGATTGGGGCCTTTATCCCTGACAGCAGGGAAGAAACACGGCTCACCACGACCTGAAACATTTTCATTTACCTTTAAATGTCTTTATTTAAAAACCCAAACAAATACCATTAACAAGAATTTCTTTATTTATAAACCACTATCAATAGAAAAGTGATTGGTCACTGTGATCAGTTATTACAGACAATATGGGTATTATAGGTAATCAGGCGCACAAAATTAGTTAACATCAATCACAAGATTAAAGGTTAACTGGGGTAAAATAACTAATTTGGTTGAAATACGGTGGGGTTTTTTTTTTTTTTTTTTAAAGGTCAAAATAATCAAATTTACTAAACTCTCATGTCTTACCGAAAAATATTTTTCCCTCAGTGTCTTTATGTTCTGACCTTTTTTAAACATTTAACATTACAGGTGTTACTTAGTAAATGCTTGCATTTTTACAAATTATATCATCCCACTGCATCAGCAGTTTTTTATTTTTTTTTAACACTAAATTATTTTAAAACATGTGGCTACAATTTGTGTGTGTGTGTGTTATTTTTTGTTTTGGTTTGGGTTTTTTCATGATTTTTATTTGATTTGATTTGATTCTATTCTATTTTATTTTTTTGCAGCCGTTGAACAAATTTTGAAATTTTGTATCCTACACTTCATCTCAATAAACTTAACCTAATTTTTAAAACTTTTTTTCTCAGAGATGAGCGGTCTTGACAGTTCTCTTGACTGTGACAAAAACTCAAAACGCGGTCCCAGGCTGCGCAGGAAGCCCCGGGTCCTCTTCTCCCAATCCCAGGTATCAGAGCTGGAGAGGCGCTTCAGGCAGCAGCGCTATCTGTCCGCCCCGGAGAGAGAACAGCTGGCGCACATCCTCAAACTCACCTCCACGCAGGTCAAAATCTGGTTTCAGAACAGGAGGTACAAATGCAAGCGCCAAAGACAGGACAAGTCTCTGGAGCTGGCGGGTTATCCACCTGCACCGAGGAGGGTGGCGGTGCCGGTGCTGGTCCGGGACGGAAAGCTATGCGGCGCAGGTTCCCACTCAGCACCTTACAATGTGACTCTTGGACATTATAACCCCGTGTTTGGATATGGAAACAGCAGTGTGTATGGCTGCAGTTATCACAGTGCACAGATGTCTAATAACCAGCTGGTTGATGTAACAGGTAGCACTGAGGGGCCCCTCAGCCACGGACACTTCCAGGCTTCATTACAGGGTGTAAGAGGCTGGTGATAAAAGGAATAAAACAGGGCTCCATATAGAAGATAGAAGATAATCAAATATTTCAATGTGTAATTCGTATTGTATATTTTGTGTTGGAAATATTCTTGTGTTTTGTAAGTCAGAGGCACAATAAATTTTGGCTAATTGGTTACAGACGCTGTCTTGGAGGGTGGAATCATTTTCTTTTTATCTTTTCGATTATATCTCGTTAAATAGTAACACATTAAGAAGTAAACATATAAAGTGTCTACAAATCTGCAAAAAGGTCATGATATAAAGTCTGTTTTTACAAGTTAAATATGCAGCCCGGTGTCTTCAATCAGCGTACAAATAACTTTACGCTTTCAAATTGCGTGCGGTGCAGATGCCAAAGTCCAATTATGCGTGCAGGTGATACACCAATCCTTCCCAGAGAAGTGACGTCATATATTGCGACTTTCTTTCATTTTATAAGGTGATTTTGGCTTATTAAGAGGAGGCGGGTTGGGTGGATGGATAGATAATCAGGTATTTGTACCTAAACCTGACCAACGGCGTTAAATGACACGCGGACATTTAGAAATGCAGCGTTAAATTTGCGTATCACGTGTGCGCAATATGAAAGTTTAAAGTCATATTATTTGTACGCAGATTGGTGACACCAGGTTGATATATGTCAACTAATCTCCTACAAACTACTTTTATATGCAGCTGAAATTGCTTCCACAAGAGGAGATTAATTATTCTGGAAATGTTCTTTTCGTGACATAAAAAATATTGTTTTTTATGTATTTTTTAAGGGCTTGTCACATAAGTCAGTCTACGATCAAATGTTTGAAAGATCAAATATTTTGAAGTTGGTCCCTACTTTTCCTCTTCCTGAGAAGACTGACATCAAAGCTTTAAAAAGTCAATTATCTTTTATAATAAAAATGTTATTCTAGTTATCTCAAGTTATCTCGACTCATTACTTCCAGTTATAAATGTGTAATTTTCCTCTCAGGATCCAATTGTAAACAGCATACCTGATCATTAGAAACACTGTGGTTAATTGGTTGTGGAGCTGTTTATCAAAGAGAGCCATCAAACAGCTAATGGATGAAGTGACATCTGAGCTGACAGGGCTGCTCTATCAAACTGAGCTCATCATTGTCCCGTTCACAAATCCGCTGATAAGGCTGGAGAGCTTGTCCTGTCCCGGAGCTTTGCTTGGTAAACAAACCCGCAGACAGAGTGGCTCTTTAACTTTTTAAAACTTTCAATCAAACGGGGGAAACAGTTCCAGTCTGACCTGTCAGTCACCGACGAGACACAGATAGGACAGGATTCACTGGCAGTCCATTAAGTGTTTCTCATTTTTAATTTATCCCATGCTGTTGACTGGTTATTAAACGTAGTACAGTAAAATTATATATATTACTATATTATTATATGACAGCTTATATAAATATAGTATTAATTCTACAATGCGATGTGGTGGGATTTATAACATTACATCAAAACTAATGGTTAAAAGAAAATTTCCCACAGAGTTGCAATGCTGTATATCCTGATAAAGTTTTATTTTCATTATGGATACTTCAAAATTAGTCCACGAGCTCTATCTTCAAATAATAGAAATTGAGAAAAAAGTAAGTGTGTGTCAGTGTGTTACCCTTAATGCACGTAGACACACAGGCTGGGGGCCCTGAAGAGGAGAAGCCCCTCTGGGAGAAGGAGAGAGGAGCTGAAGGAGCATCTCTGCTCAGATAAGGATGAAGCTGTAGACAGAGAGGAGACCAGAGACACTTCAAGAGATCAGATAATACCTGTGTGTGTGTGTGTGTGTGTGTGTGTGTGTGTGTGTGTGTGTGTGTGTGTGTGAGAGAGAGAGAGAAAGAGAGAGAGAAAGAGAGAGAGAGAGAGAGAAAGTTCTGCAAAAGCCATTGAAATGTGATTGATAAGAAATAATGACTAAAATTTAATTTAAGCACATAAATATACAATTCATTTAAATTGAATTTACATTTACATCAACCAACCAAACAAACAAACAAAAAAAGTTGCAAGTTAATTCAACTGGTTATCTCCCTAAATGTTGAATGATAATTAACTGATTGATTAATTATATATATTTTTACAAACTACAATCAGTAGAGAAAAGTCCTGAAAATAGGTAATACAGTAAAAAGAAAACAAGTTTGAAAAATACTTCTATTAAACTTTCATTGGACTTTTACTAAAATGTGTCCACATCTGTACATTTTCTTACTGTAACGGAAAAATGCAACTAATGTGCAGTCGTTGTGTTTTATTGTACAGACCAGCTTTTAATAAAATATTTGTTGAGTATTTGCTAAAATGCTGTTGTGTGCGTGTGTGTGTGTGTGTGTGTGTGTGTGTGTGTGTGTGTGTGTGTGTGTGTGTGTGTGTGTGTGTGTGTGTGAGAGAGAGAGAGAGAGAGAGACAGAGAGAGACAGAGAGAGAGACGTGACAGAGAGACGTATGAATGAAAGCCAGAATCCCTAAATAAAGATGCTTGATTACAGAACACAATGTTGTGATTCACATTTCATGAGGGTCAGTTTAAATAAAGCATGACGTGATTCTGGCCATCAGTGAATGGCTTACTCAAAAAAAGCCCTCAAGTCATACTGTTGACAGCATAACGTCAGTTTCAGAGAGGCAGATGTCTCATCTTTGGCTTCAGTATGTAAAAACATCTTTTTAATACCAATCTGATAATCTGGTGTTTATGATTGGTGCTGAGATGATGAGATGATGATAAATCAGCTCAAGAAAAGGTTGATTTTGTAGTTATGAGCCAAACTATCCAAGAACTAGAACAACATCTCACTCTCTTTAATCTTTGGTATAATAGTTCATTGTGAGGTTTTTTCTGTTGGTTACTCTGTGGCTTTAAAGCTCCATCTAGTGGAAAACTCCCACATCACCAATGTAAACCTGCCCTTCACATTAACATGATCACACACAAATAGGCTTATTTTATTCTTATATAACAAAACAAAAGTATAAAGTCAATTAATTGCTTATTGCAGTAGTTAATAAATTAAGTTAATCATCTCCTGCTAACCAGTTGAATTTGTTCAAACCTTCTACATTATCTTGTGTTAATGGAGGTTTGTGTGCTAACCTCAAATTGAACTCTTCAGTCTGCTAACATATGCGTGAATGAGTGAAGGCTTTGTGCAATAACCCAGGTGCAGGATACAGTATAACCCAAAGCTGATGCTGAGCAGATAACAGTCGAACACATGTACAGTTACAACATGGTCTCGCTGCTCATCTCAGACAAAGAAAATAACAGGACAACAACAGAAGATTGATGGCAGAACAAGTCGCAGTGTCTCAAAGAAAACATCGTCACCACATATTACCTACTGCGGAAGACAAATGTCTTCCCAGGCTAAAAGGTCAGAGGTTTGACTATGTCATGTTTGATGTACAACTATGTGGCTAAACATCTAAAACATCTAAACATGCAATGGATGCATTACATAGAGTGGAAATGTCATTGTTCAAAACTATGAGCAATCATGTAGATTGTCTCAGAATAAAGGTAGAGGATGACACCATCCTTTGGTGTAGAGCCTCAATAAAAAGACATTTTTAAAGTATGATAGTACCACCCTCCACACTCCCACTCTCACTGCTGGTTTTGTCATGCTCTTGTCACTGGACAGTGTGTGTGTGTTTTCTTATTCAGTCAGTATTTTTGATGCAGAACCAGCAGTGTTTAATGACAGCACATGAGTGTGAGATGTATTTTTGAGGAGATATTGAAGTGATCAAAGAAATGTCTTTTTTTTTGGCATAATCAAAAAGTTTCTAAAATGTGTTTTTCTTTCAGTGTAATCATTACTTTCACAATGTATTCCATCCAGTACTGTGTGATCCAAGAGTAAGCATGAGGGTTTGAGTCTCCAACAGTGTAAAACTGTGTCTAGACTGAGGGATAAAGGCTTTCTGTGCTTACAGTTCAACATACTTTGGCAGACAGACGGACGCAGACAAAGAATTCAAGGTGAAACATATCATACAGGTCATCTTAATACTATGTTGACAAGACAACAGCTAATGCTTGAGAATAGCCTCAGTATGTTAAAAACTGATTGCTTTTATAATGCTTCACATGCATTAAATTATTTCAATTTCAATGTTTTTTTTTTGAAAAGGGACAATGGACATTAATCAACATTCCACAAACGTAAATGTACCCGGGTTGGCCAAAAGGCTAGTTTTTATCAGCAGTCTCTTTGCCTGATGTCATCAGGCATCCTAGAATAATAAAAAATAATACAGTATATACAATAGTTAAAAACATACTACATTATGCTAAAAAGAATATACAATACAGCTAATATAGTAATTATACAACACATATACAGTACAGATGATACAGGTACAAGAAGAATACAGTTATTTTAAGGGTAGATAAAAACAACTTCAGTGTTAACATTGTTGGTTCTCAATAAACCATTTCTTAACATTTTACTTAAATGAATAGTATGATGGAGACTCTCTAACTGATTGTGGTACTGAATTCCACTGATGTGATGCACTGAAGGAAAAGACGGCCTGGCTAAATGCGTTTTTTTTGAGTGGCATTGTGCAGTAACCCCTATCTGCACCTCTAGTAGCTCTGTTTGTGGTTGATTTGAAGTTGATGAAACCAGACAGAGGAGCTAAGGAGGAGCTAAACCATGTGTAATCTTATAAATTAGGAGGACATTTTTATATTTGATCAGGTTTTCCCAGCAGAGAAGATTATACTTCTTCAGAATATGGCAATGTTGAAATGGTGAATGGCTTCGTGTCTAAAGTCTTCAGTGCATGTTTGTATAATAATTACAGTGGTTTTAAGGCTGTAGGGTATGTTTTTGACCAACTTATCAGACAATAGGTGATGTGGGAGAGAACCATTCACTGGAAGTACATCTTAGCTGCCCCAGTTGATAGGAAGTTTAGGAAATAAGCGCTTAAACTTATATTGCACCTTTCACACAAAGTAGACAGCACTTTAAGTGGACAGATACTTTAATTGAATTAGAGCCATGATAAAGCATCCACTGATCAATATGTCTTTAAGGTGTTGGCGACTGCTTGGTGTGTGGTTGATGCAGAGAAGCTGGAGGAGTCAGCAGGGGCAGGGGGCATGGAGACGATGGTGTTTATCATCCCCACATTCACGCATTTCCAAATGAAGCATGAACTCCCAGAGGGACACATACACTGCTAGTAAATGTCTCATTCTCTGGAGAAAGGTCAGGCTGAACCACAGGGAACAACAAATAAACAGCCTCTGAACAATGACTGTGTCCGCTCAGGAGCCGGCCTAAATGTGTCCAAATCATTAGTACTGCAGTAGGTATGACCACCCACTCTGACCCTCCCCCCCTCCCAGCAGACACAGCAGTCTCCCCTTGCAGGCGCAGACAACAGGGTAACTGCACTGAGCTGAGGGGGGCATGGAGCTCAAGAGTCCATCTAACTGCTGTTGATATACAATATGAGTGAGATTATCCACTTTATAATGCATTAACATTTCTATCTGGTGTGATGTGTTTGTTTTTAGTGTTTCTTGGGGGACTCGTTGTTTTGCCAGATATGAAAATAAAATTAGAATGCTGTTAAAGGTACAATGAACATACTTTAAATTGCTTTTAACACTAGTTTACTACCCCATGTTTTGTATATATCTCATTCAGCCTAGATATGCACTATACATCATACACAACATACACAATATATGGGATTTTAAACTACAATATACAGAACTCGTGGTGTAAATGCACTCAGCTTTAAGTTTATTTGTAGTTTGTGGTGCTGTTGAATTGCATCACATTATATTGGGAAGAGGAATCAGAAAAGTTGTCTGAGCAACTCAGCCCGCTGGAGTCAACGTTTCTGATATTTTGTCTGTCAGTATAAAACAATACAGCAACACAAACTGCAGCCTCTTAAATAACTATAAAGATGAATCAACAGCTCTCTGAAACAGTATCACAATAACTGAACATTGTAAGTTTAATAAAAGCAGGATTTGTTGCAGGGAAGTAGTTTTACACTGTATAGTAGTATAGTTTTAGTTAGTTTCTAATAAACTAGTAACTGAGTGTGTAAAATCTGTATAAAAAGGGCCCATAAGCATATTGCACAGGCATACACAATTAAAAAAACATATAAATTGTGTATTTTACAAAAATATGTTATATGCATAGAAGGATTTCGAGGAAAAAATATTAAAAAGTATATTATTTACACATATTTTTCAAAAGATTTGATGTTAGGAATTTCCATGAAGACCTAAGAAGGTGAACAAATGAAAGTAACGCAGCTACTGGTCCCGCCTCCTCCACTTGTCAGTGAACCCGCCCTGCACTTGTATAAATTCAGACTGTGTGTGTGTGTGAGGAGACACATTGCTGCACCACGTCGGCCACTGCAGCCCTCTGGCACTGAGAGGCGTCCGATTTGTGGATTACTGGATGGAAATGTCTGATACAGTCAAACCTCTGACTTCCTTCCTCATAGAGGACATCCTCTCTGTTAAGGACAGCGCGAGATTTAATGGGAAGTGCTGCTCACAGAAGATGGAAAGATTTTCAGAGTGGGAAGAGGAATCAGAAAAGTTGTCTGAGCAACTCAGCCCGCTGGAGTCGACGTTTGGAGCGCAGACAGGTGAGCTTCTGCAGTCTATACATACTGTATGTCTTTCAATGAAAGGCGTGGCTTTCAGTTGATAGAAAACTCAGCTAAACTCTGCGTATTTGACTTTGATTTTCAGTAAAAAAAAAAGTTTTTTGAAGATGTGATAAAGGCTTGCATCATGAGAAGTTGTAATAGTGTGATTTAAGATGTAGATTTAAAGAGGAAAATGTATAAACTGTGACTGTTAAAAACTTATTTTCCCTCTCAATGACCCAATCACATCTTCTTCTTCACAGAGTCGTCAGGCACATCCTGTCCCAGCACCTCAGAGTCCAGCGGTTTTACGTCCTCAGGGAAACAGAAGCGTTCCCGGGCAGCATTTACACACCTGCAAGTGCTTGAACTGGAGAAGAAATTTAACCACCAGAAGTACCTTTCAGCCCCAGAGAGGGCTCACCTGGCGAGCACTTTAAGACTGACCGAGACCCAGGTGAAGATCTGGTTTCAGAACCGGAGGTACAAAACAAAAAGAAAGCAGCAAACACCAGAGTTCTGTAAGGATGTGTACAAAGCAGAGGGACTGAGTCTGAGGGATGATTTGGTCCGATCATCACTGATCACCTCCTTCTATAAAGCCTATCAATACCGACCCTACCTGTGGGACTATGGTGGCCCCTGGGGGCCAACGTTATGGTGAAACAAAAATTATATATGGAGCTATGATTTGTTATCATAAAACCTATTTTTAGTGTCCCTGATATTTAGGCGTGTGTTCACTATCATACTTGATTCTATGTTTTTTTTACATTGATTTCCAGTTCCAGTGTACCATTTGATTGTTTTTGTCATAACATCATCTTGTATTTTTTCATGTTTTAAGAAAAATGATCTCATACAAAGTGATTCAAATCTTGTGGTAATGGATATGACATGGGTTTGCACAATGAACCATTTGAAATGAACTCAGTTGTGGCATTGCTGATTAATTCATACATACATACATTTTGCTTTTCTTTGAAGTTCTGTGTTACAAAATTTGCAGAAAATACATCATGTACAGTCTTTAGGAATACCTCAGCTATAGTACAAGTTGAGCTTGACCCATTTACTCAAAGTTTAAGCACAATTTTAGCAAATCTTGACAATTTTAACATGTATTTTAACATGGTTCTGTTTGTTATGGAAGCTTTATTACAGGAAAATGCAAAGAAAGTGTGAAAACTCTGATTGTTAAGTTAGTTAAAATATTATTTGAATGTATAAACTGTGTACAATTAGTTGCAGTATATTGGGAAACAGACAGTTTGGTAAAAAGAAAGAACCCAACTATCATACCGGAAAGATTTAAACTAACTGTGTGGATAACTCTCTGACTCTGATAATGCAGTAAAACTACATGAGAGGATAAGCGTGACTGAGATCAGCATGATATTGTAAATGAGGGTCGAAGAATGAGACTTGATTCCTTTAAAGAGCCTCAACCCTGATTACACAGAGATAAACGGCTCTTCAGATTCCTTTAGGTGACATCACGCAAAGGGACTGTATACAACTAAACTGCAATTTATCATCTGAGACATTTTGAGGGATTCTAGTTTAAAATGTAAAGTGTACAATAAAAAAGCAGTGTGCTGTATTGTAGGAACACATGAGAACAACTATTTCATTTGTCTTGACGGTAAAAGCTCTAAAAAGTAGTTTAAAGTGCATCTTATTTTAAATCAAAGGCAGACCATGCGTGTTGTGTTAGTATAATCAGGAGATGTCTGTTTCTCTTGTGCCACCATGGCATAAGCTGGGAACGCATCGTGTGGATCTTTTCCTGTGTGTGACAGTGACAAATGTGTCAACAAAACCTGTTTGTTGACAGATTTTGACTCCGGGACATACAAAGTGTAGAAAAGTAAGAGGTTTGTTTAGAATAAGAAGCGGATATGCCATCTAACCTTGTAGTTATTGTTTTGGCTTTCAGTAAAGAAAACACTCAACTTATGAATAATACAAAAAAATAAATGTATGTAAACAAGATATATTTTACTTTGGGACATTTTTCTTTGGACCTTGAGATAACTACTTTAAATAGCTTCCATTGTAAAACACAGTGTGTGGAAAACATGAGAGAGAATCCCACATAGAGAAACATTTAGTTAATTTTTCATTATTTAAATTACATGATTGTATACTTCAATCTCTGTAACTTTGAATATAATGCAAGTTACATGCTAAAACCTCATCCCAAACATTGTATTGTTTGTAAATCCCATTGCTTTAGCCATGCAAATAATAACTTCAGTTATAGTTATGACTATGTTATTAGAATTCAAACAGTGTATGCAAAATAGGGGTGAAATTAAACAAGACTTATATGTATAAGATATGTATAAAATTACATTTTTTCCCCCTCAATTCTGAATATAAGATTCACTAATTTCAGAGATTAGAGACACTAGATCAAGAAAAAACACAGAAAAATCTATTGCAATAAAAGTGATTCTGCAGACAGTTTTAAATGCACTGCAACTTGCAACTTTCCAGTGTAATCAAGTTTAGTCAAGCTTAGTTTTACATGAAACAAAAACAGTATGCTGTCTACTTGTGTCTATGGAACGTGTACATATAATGTAAATCTGGGTCCATAGCAGGAGCATTTGGCCTTTAGCTTTAATAACATATGTTAACCTCATGCAGGTGTGCGCCAACGTTGTGCTTTGCCACAAGTATCACACACGTGGACATGGAATGCAGTTTATTATCTCTGAGTGTATTGATATGATCCATGTCTTGAATGCAGATGTCATCTTTCATTATCACATGGCCTCTTGTCAGCAGGTGAGTTGACTGTCTCCTTTATTATGAGGCTGAATCTTCAAGTTCAATTAGCTCTGATTGCCTACTACTGAGCGTGATTGTGTGAATCTCCTGAGTAATATTCTAAAATACATTTTTCTAAATATTAAGCCTACTGTTCGCTGTATGTGAAACCCTAAATACTGATTGAAGAGTGTGTGATATAGTTTAGTAGCCACACAAGTGACAACCACCTCTTAACAATCTACATACATGGTCTGGTTTCTGAGATTAAATGAAATATGCTGTTTGCAAACAATAAAAAGAAATGAAATCATGAATGAGGTCTGGCAGGATACGTAACAGTAAGCCACACTGTGCTTTGTCAGCTGACAGCTGATCTGCCACAGCCATCACATCTCACTGCTCTGACTTCAATTTAAAGGCCTTCAGATTTATCTGTACGCTGCCGCTACAGGTAAGATCTTCTCTACCCAGAATGTACCTGCTACCCAGAAAATCTGCTCTGTTTGTATTCTGAATGTAGGGTTTTCTGAGATAACTACCACTGATATGCTGTATCTCCACTGCAGGATGCATCCCCAAGTGTTAAACCCTACCACAAAGTCAAAGTATTGCCACCTCCAGAATCCACATATAAACAATTAGGATACTTTTTCTCTTTGCAAGACTGACACACAAAGTATTAGACCTAAGTTTATTTAGCAGGGAGGAAAGACGAAGATAAAATGTGCATGATTCCAGACTTACATGAGTAGCTGTATGTCAGTTATTTTACCACCGTGTTAGACTGTGGACACATACATTCATGGGAAAACGATTATAAGACCTTCAACCAGAGGAGACTCCATTCATGACTACTTAATGAGGATGAAAACATGTAAACTTGTGGTTATGACACATGCATTACAGCTTCAGTGGCTGACCCAACTTCCAATGTTTTTGGCCTAAGAACTTTCAGATTTGAGAAACAAAACCCAAACTGACTTTTTCACTGATTCAGCATGTATTTGGATCCTCTTTAAAATCCAAAAGAGCAGTGTGGGATATGGATCTTTTTTAACAACAAAAAACGTACAATAATTCACTCCTAATAGATGAGAAGTCAAAACATTTTAGACTTTTCTAGAATAAATTAGAAATTATACTTCAAAACCTTTAGTACGGCAAAAGAGCAAAAATCCTTTTCTCAACTTTCAACTATTTAAATGAAAGCTAAACACTGTGGCCCTTCGAAGGGTTTGTATAGCTATATGCAGGTTGGCATGTCAGGCTGAAGCAGTGCTGTGTCTCTCTTTACAGCGCTGATAAGATGGCATGCAGGATTTAGGGCTTTACATAGTTAAGAAGGTCAAGTTTGTAGTAACATAAGTGTGAGCAGAGGACTGATGGCATCGATAGGAAGGCAGACTTGAGAGCTCTCACGCCAGTAACCTGTCTGACTTTGTGAAGTCACTGCCCTCATTAGTGATTTGTCTTGTAAATGGGAAACAAGTGTCCCAAGATTATCATAATCTTTTTTTTAATTACTAATTACTTACTTTAATGTTTCTAAGGGTCTTTTTTTGTAACTGTCATATTTAACCACCTCTTTCAAACAGCATGTTAGTTACAAAAGATGTTCTTATGAGCAATTTTAAACTAATGTGTGCAGCAACAAGTGGGAAGTTTAAATATTAAATATACTTTGTAAAATACACAAAAAGTTGAGCATACAAATTTTGAGCATATCTTCAAATGTACAAGCTAAAAATATGAAATGAAATGTAAATCTTAATGATTTCCTTAAACTAAAGTGAGTTCTTATCAACAATGCCATGCCAGCGGTTGCACCATTCATTCAAAGCGCTTGGAGTAAACAGGTAATTAGACATGAAGAGGGGCAGATAGCATCTGTTTTGACGGCATTGAAAATCTGACAGTATCTCTCTGTGTCTCTCAGCTGCCGGGCCGCATATGGACATGTTCATCAGATAAAGGAGCTTGTTGAAGAGTGAAGCTGAAGGTTAGAAGAGCTATTATTATTACACTTGCCATTGTAATACCTGCACTTCCTCAGGGCTCAAAGAGACACGGTACATTGATTCACAAACAGAGGACTAAAAACAACATCCTCTTGTCTGTGTCTGCTCTTCAGTCTCAGGGAACGGCTCTAAATCTCTCCCTGAACCACCTGGATTAACTGGATTTGGCAAGTTAATGATGAAAAGCAGTGAGGATGAGTTTACAACATCATTACTTTATCTCCTCTTGTGTAGGGTATTTGAATCATGGAGTTTGCCCTTAAGTACATGGCTACATGAAGATTTTCTGGGATATGAAAATAAAGTAAATTCAAAGAAATGCTCAGTGTTAAGTCTCTGTTCTCAAGAGTTTATCTTAATTTTCTGTACTTTCAGGAATCTGATTGAACAGTGTTGTCGTGGAGCCGTCGTGGTGCTCTTCAAGGTGGCCAATGAGGCTTTGAAAAACAAGCAGATCTTCTAAACCGATGAGGAGAAAAACCAAACCCGACCACAAAGACGGCCTTTGTCGGTGCTCCAATATGCCGTGACTGTCTGACAAATTTGTTGGAGTTGATAAGGAGTTTAAAACAGCCCTGATCTTTTCACATTGGAACACTCATAAACTTCCTCGGATAGTGTAACTAGATCCCTCATGTTACGGTACCAGTAGAGCAGATCCACAGAGCAACCCCTCAGCAGATACACTGCTGCATCCAACTCATCCGATGGTTAGCATTGATTGTGTGGCTGCGAACAGTGTGTGTGTGGATGTGGTAGTGTGGACCAGGTATTCCTTATGTTGTGGGGACTCGCCTCCCTTATGGTAACAAGAAGCATGTCCCCTTAATGTAAGTCGTTAATTTTAGGGTGAAGACTTGGTTTAAAGTTAAGGTTAGTTTAGGGTTATGTTAAGGTTAGGGTTAGAGACGTGGTGGTTATGGTTAAGGTTAGGATAAGTCTTCCGGAAATGAAGGGTTAGGGGTTAGGTTTGGGTTAGGGTTAGTAAGTCAATTAGGGGTGCAACGGATCATAGTTGATCCGTGATCCATACGGATCACCCTCCACGGTTTGGCACGCATGTGAACTGCAGATTAATTGCAAAATTTAATATCTCATTTAAAATAAACAAGTCATGGACAGACAGTGCGTTGCTAACATGGTTTTGAAGAGCAACGACCAAACCAGCAACTAACTGTCCGTAGTGACATCTGCAGGTATGTTTACATGCTGTTCAATGTGCTGCAGCTTAGCAGCTAATTAGCTACGTAGCTGCTAACTGATGTTAGCGGTGCACTTTTCACGGGTGAATGTTTATTTGGTGACTCGTTCAACAAACTAAGCTGCAGGACAAGACGCGTGTTCATGTTTGTAAGTCATGAAGTTTTTATGATGTGGACACAGGCTGTTGTTTCATTCACTACCATGTTTAAAGGAAGAAGGTATCATGCTTCATATTGCAATTTAACAATTGAGCTTTGAATATGTTATATATTTTAAGATTTTATTTAAACATTGGACATCTTGAATGTTGTTTTCATTTAAGACCATGGGCAAAAGTTCCATGCTGTAAGTGTTTTACAGAATATATGGAATACAAAGTTTTGTGATGATCCGATCCGTGACTCAAATCCATGATACAATCCGAACCATGAATTTTGTGATCCGTTGCACCCCTGTAATGTCCTCTGAAGTGATGGAAACACGACTGTGTGTGTGTGTGTGGGTATGACTTAAGTCATTTTCAGGGACACACACCAGACCAGTTGATTGGGGACAACTTGTGCAATTGGGGACAAAAGCTGTGTCCCCAATTGGTAAAACACTTTTTTGGGTCAGTGGTTAAGGTTAGGGTAAGGGTTAGGGTTAGGCAAGTAGTGGTTATGGTTAGAGTTAGAGTAAGTCTCCAGGAAATGAATGTAAGTCTATGCAAATACCCCAAAAGTGACTTAAGTAAACCTATGTGTGTGTGTGTGTGTGAGAGAGAGAGAGAGAGAGAGAGAGAGAGAGAGAGAAAGAGAAAGAGAGAGAGAGGTTGAAAGAAAGGTAAAGAAATTGGGAGAGCTGCAGACAGAGATAGAAGAGCCAGTTGTGATTTTCCAGTGCTCTTATCTTTGGGATAAAGACATAAAGTAGTGAGACAGTTTACTGCAGATTAGGGTGATTAGACAAAAGCATGACAAGGACAGAGGACATGGGCTGAGGGGGGCGTTCATACTCTTCAGATAAACAACTCGCTCATGGACAAGGGCGAAATCTAAACACGTGCGGGGACAACAACGTTACAGCACAAGTGTACGTGTCCTGAGTCATGTTGGTTCTGAATAACGCTATGCACTGTCTGCATCTTGATAAAAACATCAGATCAGTCTTGGTCTCTGTCATTACACATCACTGGACATATTGTATTTACCTGCATGTAAACAATATAATTAATTACATTCTATAATTACCACACGAATTACTGGGAACAATATGACATCAGTGAGGCCAGTGCACACTTTTTGTATTACTTTTCTTTCCCTCAGATGTTGTTTTTGTATGTTAGCTCACAAGCATGAATCCACAAATTTTGCACAGCAATTTTACGAATAGTCTTTATTTAACTTCTTTATTGTGTAAATGTTTATGCATCTAATCCTGCTTTTAACATAGTGTTGATGTGATATTCAGTTTTCCATATTACAGATAATGATGTGTGACTTGTCATCATATGCAGATGTGTTCACACCCTCATCCTCATGTGAAGAAGACCACATTTGCGGTTGAAACGTTGTGTCCATGTAGAATCAAAGAAGAATTGGGAATGTAATAACAGCAGTTTTTTCCATTTTTTGGGGAAAGTTACAAGAATTCCTGCTGCATTCAAATACCGATAGTAAGAGTTGATTCAGCTCTTTGATAACTTTTAAGGGGCAGTTTGTGCTTTCTGTTATTTTGTCTTGGATACAGATGCAGTATACAAGGGACACTTGAGATAAGTCCAGGTAAAAGAAATTCATTAATTCAGTGATTTTCCGCATTAAATCACAAAAAATGAGATGTTAATTGAGAAGGAATGGAGAAGCAATGTTAATGGAAGACCTGCTACACAAGAAGCACAATTTGAAAAATAGGAATACACTACAAAATCAACACACTGACTTCAAAGTCTGATGTGCAGAAAATATTTTTAGTGCAATACAACTTAAGATAAGTATCTCATATTAATTTTTATCATTTTATATATTCTTTTTAATTTGCTTTTGTCTGCTTTGTTGCTTCTTGCCTGCATGGACGGGGTGTGTATGTATGGATGAATGTGTGAACCGTTTTCAGGAGCTGCAAAGCAAATTTCATTGTACGACGATGTGCAATGACAAAGGCATTTTATTCTATTCTATTCCATTCTAATGATTGTCTCCACTGAACTATTAGTGGTGGCAAAGTGATTACCTCCAAAATCATTTTAAATCCGAGTTCAAGACTTGCCAGTAGCATTTAAAACACTGACATTATCATGTATCAGTATGTCCAACTCATCCCCGCCTTTGAGGACTTTCTCCTTGTCCATGATGAGTCTTTAAATGGTGCTATACTGCCCTCCAGTGGCACTATAACTACAGCAAAATATGTACCTTAAAGGGTCAGTTCACCTAAATGAATAATGTTGTTGGTGCTGATTTCTGCTTCCACATCAACACAATGGACGTGAGTGGAATTGGTTGCAGTGCTCACAGCATTAAAAAAAACGTACCTTCCCACAGACTACATATATATATATATATATATATATACATACACTAATTACTGTATATATACTGTATTTGATCACTGAAGTGATGATGACAGCCTCGTCCACAATGTGCAGGACTAGAGTGAAACTTTTACTTTCAGCAATCATGATGAAAGTATACAGTATGAATATTTTCCTTGAGCTTGTTTCATCAACCACTCCTTCATTTCTTTTTAGCCACTCTAGCAGCGGTGGTGTTTTTTTTATGATCCTGCTGCAACTGTTACTGATCTAGCATAGAAAATGTATTCTTTGAACCAAACGATATTCTTGTTGGTTCAGAGTCAACGCAAACAAGCATTTTCCCCAAATTCTTAAAAGGCTCTGACTGAGGACAGCAAATATTGATTTAGTTCAGAAACAAAAACACAGCCTTTCTCACTTGCATGTTTATTTCAGCTCCAGTGTTACATTACTGTAGCAGCATCATCACAATTATTTCATATTTGCATGGTGCGACTGCCAAGCACTCCTCGTCTGGAGATGGCACTCAGCGAAAATCATCCCAACTCCCATTTCAATCATTTGTGCGTACATAGCATTAAAATATTTACATTTGGGAAATTCCCCACATAGTATATCAGCTCTGCTATCTCCTTTAAAATGTAAGCATGTACTAGAAAATGAGCACAATCATAACACTACTACAACATGATAAAAAAGTACTTGGACACAACATGGTTTGAGAATTATGAATTATGACACCTCAAAAGGAGGGTTGCAAGTATACTGCAAAAAAAAAAAAAAAATCAAGTCTTACTGGCTTCATTTTACAACATGATTAGCTAATTTGTGTGAATCCATGCTGATTAAAGTTGCCACGATTATATTCAAGCAGACAAAACTTTTCATCCATTCATGTGAAATCTACATTGCATGTGCAACTATAGCTTATATAAATATTTTATATAGTCTAAAAAGACAGATTGAACAATAAAAATTAGATCAAAATGCAATCTTTAACGTTTCCAAATATAGTGAAAACTTACAACATAAAACTTCCACTTTTACTGCCTTTGCTCAAGTATTTTAGTAGTCGATGAGACGTTTTTGCAGGATGTTTCACCTTTTAAACAATGCTGAGGCAGAAAGACTTTCAACACAGTCCAAACATAGATAATAAGCTTCTAGACCTAAATGAGAATAGAGAGAATGTAAGGCTATACTGAATGGAAACTGTAAGGGGAAAAAATGACAATTCACAGCAGGCAGGCACACACATCATTACAGGTTCAAAGTAAGATGCATAGAATAATACAATGCATGTCTTTGGTATATTAACAATTACCCTACTGTACAAGAATAATGAATCTGCTTCTAAAGGGTTTGTGAGACCGCTGGAGTCTGACGAACTCTCTGAACTTTGCCAGAGGAAGAAAAACTCTGTAATTAAAAACAAATAAATCTGGCTGCCTGCTGGATTACATCAATATCTGAAGGAATGTCTTGACTACCGAGTGGAAAATAGTCAAGACGCTAAAGAGAGCAGTGAGCACACAGGAAATGTGTAAGTACAACAGGATGAGCGGAAAAAAAGAAATAGTTTTGCCTGCTCACCAGCTGATTTGATTAGGTTTTATACTCACGGTCTCATGGTAACAAAGACGGTTTCCAAACAAAACTAACAATTTGATGGATCACGAAAAGTCTGCGCTGTATCAGCAAATCTTACACTCTGAAAATATTTTATATACAATCTACAACCTTTAGGTTCAAGGTCAATATGACACACATACTGTAGTTAAAATAAGTCACTCAAAAGCGAAACATCACACCAGTACAAATGTATGTAAAGGTTGAGACAAGGCCACCATCCAAAATAACAGCCTTACTGGAGAAACACTCAAATCTGTGTAATGGAGTTTCTCAGAAAGAGTCACCCACAAAATATGTATTCATGTTTGTGTGAACACATATAAACAAGCTGCCTTCTTTCTGCGACAGGTAAGGTTCTTTAAATGAGACAATTATTGTGCGTGATTCGACAGCGTGGTAGTGCTGCACTTCAACAAGGCAAATGACTGGACCGTTACGGCCTAAAAACCTTAATACTGAGAGAGACTGCAGTTCTCTCAAGAAAACAAGGGTGTTTTGCACTTAAAGCAGTAACAAAAAAAAAAGAAAAAAGACAGAATTGCTGCAGACTGGCATTTGAGCAATTGGTGACAGGGATACTAACTGAAAATTTTGCAAATCACCACTTTTGTGTGCATAGATTTGACAAATTTGACCAGTTATAACATGAAGACCAACTATCATCAACTATCATATTTAATCCCATCACAGAATCTTAAGAAGCTTTTTGGATACAGCTTGGACCAAACAAAAATATGATAATAAGGATTTGCTCTGTCGAAAGTCACAGTGCAAAAGAGACAAAGGTGAAGCAGCCTTTAATATTTATGAGGCACTTGGAAGGCGCAACTGATCCTTTCGCCGTGGAGTGAAAGTAAGGAATGTGTCGAAATAGTTCTTTATAAATACACAGTGAAATAAAACAAGCAAACAGCATTGTGTTTCTTCCGCATCCATAAAATACAAGCCTCAGAAAGCTAACCAAATAAATAAAAAGTTCCAATATTAAGAACTATAAACATCATTCAAGACAACTTAATTATAAGGTCACCACATGTAGAAAAGATACTGGATAGTTGTGGTTGATGTGTTTGTGGGGTGGAGGAGGAAAAAGACTACTGTTCAGCTATTCTACATGTTATCTGTCCTTTAAGAATAGCCATCTCTGTCGCATATTCTGGTTATGCAACATCATCCTAACTTGAAAACCCACATAGATTGACCTAAGTGAACAATAAGGAGTGCCATTCTCTGTCGCACCTCCACCACGGTGACTTCCCTTTGAGATAATGACAGATGTTATTTCCTCAAACAGCACACAGTGAGCCTACGCTGCCTCAAGTTGGAGCCTTCTTTCATCAGGTGAGGTTTCCATTACAGGGAGCCGGGTCTTTGCTCTTGTTCCATCTGCTGCTTCGTCAGGAAGTACTTGAAAAACTCGTACACTGACCAGGCAATGGCGGTGGAGGGCATCTGGTATATAACCCGAGCTTGGATCCCTTTGAAGAAGGCTCCAAAGCCACCGAGCCGGTACACTGTCCTGAAGGCATTCGCCATTCCTGATAAATGGCCACTGATGTTCATGGAGTTGAGTGCAACGTTCTCCTGCGTGTTAAGCAGAGTTTTACAAACGTCAAGTGGAGTGGTGATGGCTGCGGAAACAGCTCCTGCTGCTGCTCCTGACACTATGTGGGTGCCGGGGTGATAAAGTCTGTGGGGGTTTAACTGTTCCTGCATCAGCTCGTAGGTGATGAAGTGAACGGCCTGGAAGGGGATGTTCATGGTCAGCTGTGTGCTGTAGCTGCGGTAGAAGGCCCCGATGCCCTCGGTGCGCGTCACTGTCCGAACGCAGTCCAAAAGCCCCCGATATGGCGAGTTATACATTTGCATCCTCTGCTTCACCACTGAGCCAAGAAAACAGGAACAGCGTTAGTGTGTTTTATTACATACATTTTATACACTGCATGTAAAGAAAATGACTTAACATGACCATTAAATGATTTGTTTTCCCCAACAATGTATATATTTTTATAAACTTATGTTTTATATGTTTTATTATTTCCAGTATAAAGTGAATTAATAGAAATAATAATAAAACAGTAGAAGTATTTCTAAATAGAATAATAACAGAAATATAATAAAAATACAGTTTAATATAAATTAAACTAAAGAAGGCAAAAAGAAAACAATTTTTGAGTAATGCTGAAATTTTTCTAATTCTTATAACAAAATTAATTAATTATCACACCCTGCTGAATACCTGATGATAAAAGATATCTTGTGCACTTAAGACACAACATCTCCAGTAACCAAAGGCCAGAGCATGCAAACAACAATAAAATAAATCATTGAAATGAACAAATGGTCAAGTTACAATAAAGGTTAGGCAACTAAAATTTGTCTAAGTTTGGGGAAAGTTTTAAATGTTTTAAAAAAGCCAACATTGCTTGTTTGGTCTTTGGTATATTGGTATAGCCCTTACTTAATCCAGTTGGGTTACATTTTTGATGTGAAAGATTTATACATCACTGGTCAGTACAGTAGAATAGCATAATTAATATAATGGTAGCTATGAGTAAGTGTAAGAAGAAACATCTCAGAAAATTAAAGACAAAGGGCTTCTTTGGCCAAAAAATAAAATAAAATAATAAAAAATAAATAAAATCTGATTTTGTCATTTGTTTTTCTTACCTTCAGCTGGGTTCATGACTGCATCATGGAGAACAGTGGCCACACTACCTGCCATACCTGTAAAAACAAAAAAGATTTTGTTAACTCACTGACTGTGTAATCAATTGAATTTGTTACCAGAATCAGCCTTATCTTGACTGAGGTTGTGTGAATTAACTTTTTTTTTTATACACCAGTCATAACATGGTGTCTACATGCAAGAAAACTCTAATTTGTACCAAGAAATCCCAGATAGCATGTTTGGATTATTCATGTCTGGGATCTGGCTTTATCCTAACTATTGTAAACAGGATATGGCATTAACATGGCTTATCCTAACTACACTCCTCCAGGCTGCACTTCTTAGCCTAGTGTGACAATCAAGTGATTTGTGGTTGAGACGTGGAAACTCGTACCATTGGCTAAATGGCTGTTGCCTCCGCTCTGAATGACGTCACTTAGGGAGCGTTTGACCCGTTCGTAGCAGGCGAAGTAGAGCGCATGAGCGGGACCCGCGCCGATCATGGTGATGTTGAGGCCTCTCAGCGGTCTGAAGAACCCCTCAGTCTGGATAATCCTTTTCAGAGCTTCAATCACACCTCTGTACTGAGCATTCGGGTCCGGCTGCAGACTCTGCATCCTTGTCTGGAAAAATAAAGGCACATATTAAGGTCATTTCTTATAATTTACTCCACTTGGGGTAGATTTGATAACAGTTATCCAGCTTTTAAAGTCCCTGTTCAGCATGAATGCGTGACTGTGAGTGGTTTAAAGTGGGCACCTGGTGCGGGCCAAATCATGATTTCTTGATGTATTGTTCCCTGTGATGCTGACACATTGTTCTGACAGTAAGCGCTCTTGGCAGCGGCGAGGTCCTGTCTGAGTGATGTGTGTCTCTCCCAAGGCTGGTGTGGGAGGCAGCTCTTTGTTTTACTCCACCATGCCAAGTTATCCGGACAGCACAAAGCATGTTTTTATTTGCGAGGAGATCTGGAGCTGGCCCAGGAGATAGGCCAAGTCTATCTTCCTCAGCATGTTCCCATGCGTTTCCTTCCTTCACGTTAACAATAAAGTATCAATTACATTTCCGTTTGATTCAGATTTGGGAACTTGGGGCACACAAAACTTGGTAGAATGGTTGAGTTTCTGTGTCTGAATTTATGCTTCACAAACTACGTTGTTTTGTTGGAGACAGAGGCAAAAGTGTGATTTTATATTTGAGCCTACTTTATCAATCAAGTCCTCAGTAGATTAAACTGTTCAACAATATTAGTTTATTCTATAGATAACCTGAATGGTGAATTATGCTGAGGACAAAGAAATCTACTACATTTCCACTGGGACTGTTTTTTTAAGTGATAACTTTCTGAATACCTGATGATAAAAGATATCTTGTGCACTTAAGACACAACATCGGCACTTCTCCAGTAACCAAAGGCCAGAGCATGCAAACAACAATAAAATAAATCATTGAAGTGAACAAATGGTCAAGTTACAATAAAGGTTAGGCAACTAAAATTTGGCTAAGTTTGGTGAAAGGTTTAAATTGTTTTAAAAAAGCCAACATTGCTTGTTTGGTCTTAGATGAGTTCATTTTTCAACTGTAAAAACAGAGCTGATATATCATTACCAGGTTTTTAACTCTCAAATACTGATATCTGTATAGGCCTTACTTAATCCAGTTGGGTTACATTTTTGATGTGAAAGATTTATATTAGCTGCCAACCTAACATAAGACTATGAGAAACTGTGGAGACAAGAGTTGAAGTACAGTGAAAAACAAAGTCCAGTAGTTTCAGGACTGACTGTAGCACAAGCACGCAGATTAGATGACTGTGTCCTATCATTTGTAGTATTTCAGCTTTGATAGTTCTGGGCGGTTCACTAATCAATACTATGGAAGAGCAGTTTCAGACACACACCCCTCACTGCATGAGGCTGATTTCAAGTGTGCACAATACCGATAAGATCCCCCTCCTACTATTAGCACAGGCTCACCCCTGGTGTCTCCTTCTATATCTTCAGAGGACTGTTACCACAATCTAATGAACTTTGAAATACAAAACAAACACACCAAGCCTCATTGAGACAAACAAATTCTGCTCATCTCATCTGAAGCTGATTAGAGACACCAATTCATTCCCTCATCAAACACACACTTGTGGTTAAATGTTTCACTAACTGTACAATTTATTTATGTTTTTACTTGGCACTAAAGACTCCATCTGGAAAAGGAAAACGTAATATAACATTTATAAAACAGGAACAATGACTTCTTTCATCACTTTAAACTCACTGGAATTTCAAAACTGATTCTGGGGAACCAGACACTGACGGATCAAACTGAAGGGGCACCTACAGGTCCATGGTGCTTGTGAAAACTTAAAAAAAAACCTCAAGAGGAAATGTTAACAATGGTTTGTGTAATAAAGGCCCATGAGTTAATTTCTCAAGATGTCCAGAGCATCACGCTGTAGAAAAGAGGATGTGCTGACATTTTCATTGCAGTATGTTAATTAAAGTTGTCTGTGCCACATCATGATTATTGTTAGGGGTTGTGCAGCAAGCCAAATTACCAAGACAACACTACATTGTTGGAAAACAATAGCTGAGCAGAAGAGAGAGGATTGCAGGGGGCAAAGTTCACAATCGAACTAACAGTTAGCAATTTGCCTTGCAGACACATGCCAGGATTTAACAAGCTTAACACAGGCCAGAATTTACATTTAGAGAACTGCGACTTAAAAAAATAAATAAATAAACTAGGATGTTACTCATTAGAGTGAACTCGTGCGATAAAAGATGATAGAAATGTATCATCACCTGTGAACCTCTGTGACTGCCACTGCATTTAAGCAATCATTTATCAGAGCCTCATCTCAGTCATTTGAGATTTAATTACAAACTTAGACGTAAAACCAGTTTTGACCTTCACTTGTTCAGATTTGCCCAAAGCTAAAAAGCCATGACTGGCAATCATTCAAAAGGTCAGATCTGACCGACTTAATCATCTTTCTTATTAATGTGAATGTAACTGAAATCAGAAGACAATAATGATTTTACATGATATACATTATTTTCTTCCCTGTAAGTAACCACCACATAACATTTATATACTGTATTAGTTTAGTCAATTGACAGAAAACTAATTTGTTAAGTTCATTGTATTGTATTGTAAGTTATGTAATGAAAAAATGAGAAACATTTTCTGATTCAAGCTTCTCAAATGTGGAGAGGATGTAAATTTTAATGGGATATCTCTGGATTATATACTGTTGGTCAGCCAAACAAACAATTTGAAGATGTCATCAGGGGCTCTGGGAAATTGTGATGGGCCTTTTTTCCCCACAATTTTCTGATGTTGAACAGACTAAACGATGAATTAATATAATAATGGATAGATTCAAGGATTACGTTGCAGCCCAAAACATTTCTTTTGTGACGTAAGAAAGAGGTTCTCTATAATATGTGTTGCATTTGTGGTTTCTCTCCTGCAAACAGACAACCAAACTAAGATCCCCAAAAAGGTCACAGTTTCATCATGTTGTTGGTCAATACATAGAAGTCTACTTTGTATCTACACAGAAGAGTTTAACAACAACATAAAGCGTCATTAACTTTATCATTTGCCTTAGAAGCGTTAAAATAAGGGTTGTGTTGATAAGTAGAGTTTTGCATTTCAAGACAGTTTGACATATTTTATGACTAATCCAGGTACTTGACCTTCACTCAACGTAACCCTGCTTCAGTAATAGGCAAAGCAAGGATTAGTGGTTTTGCTCCACTGAGCGAAAAACATCCTGACACTCTCAGGAAAAAACTGCTTTACACACAAAGCAAAATGAGCTCATGATCCAAGTGCTCATAACTTTGCACTACCCTTGCTAATGACTTTGAGTCAATTAAGGTTACACTCGTTCAACAAGCTACAGTATGTTAGCAAAGTTAATAGTTATATCAAGACGAAAACGAAAAAAGTGATAATACTGACTGCTTAGTTAAGCTAACCGGGTTTTTTACTTCAGATTTAATGTGTGCTAGCCTGTTTAACTAGTTTGCTCAATGTACCTAAAGGAAGCAGACTGCCGTGCTGTTAAATGAGCTAACACCGAAGCTAACTAATGATAGGCAGCTTGAACATTTTACAGCTAACGTTTGTTAGCAAGCGATAGCCAGGTCGTCTGCAGAGTTAGCAGTGAATTGTAAGCTAGTTTAATGAATGAGCCCTGGTGGCAAAAACAAGTGTGATTTAGTGCCGAGCTGCCCTCTGGGTGCGTTACCTTGACAGAGTCCACCGGGTACATCACCGTGTGCTCCAGTATGCCAGCAACGGCTCCTGCTGTCATGTGGGTCATCACTGAGACATGAGGTGGCAAGCTCTCGTAGTCACTGCCGTCACTGTTGAAAGGCTCATTGTCTTTGTCGTTGATCTGCGACATCTCCAGTGTTGCCACCACACGGGTCGAGCTCAAACTCCATGCGTGGTGAGCTCTCCCAGGCCGGTGTACTTGCACGAGATAACGCTGAAGAGAGGTGTCGGCAGCGTGGATCACCACAACATCACCACTACACTTTACTGGGAGTCCCAGCGCCCATGTGACGTATATACCTCTTTACGAATATGAGCCAATCACATCCCAGATACTGGGAGATAGGGCGGGCTCTCGGTTTCAGGCGGCCAATGAAAAGTTTCCGTGGTGGATTCCTTCTGACACTTCAGAGTCCTGCCGCCTGTTACAGTTTTCGTGCATCCCCGCCTGTCTCTGTATCTTTTCATACTTTTTGAATGGGTTTGACAAAAAGTGTAATCGCACAGTCCGGGCTGAATAGATAAGTAGGCTTGGTCCATTTATCTGACAGCATCTGTTCATTGATACTGTAGAGAATACAGGGAGGGATCATGCAGCTTTTCATTTTCATAAAAGGTCATATGTCTATTTTTTAGTTTCTCCTCGTTTAATATGATTTTACACAGTGGTGGAAAGAATATTCAGATCCTATTTCAGAGGCTGTTTCAGCAAAAGTAGCAATACTAAATTTGTTTAATCGATTTATTTGATTTAAGATTTAAGTATGTGTGTATTTATATAATTCCTGTGAGTTTCTGAAACTTTCTTAATATATTTGTTAAGTATATTTTTAGTAATCTTATATTTGTAGAAGTTTGTTTAACTCGTTTATTCTGCAAATGCTCTGTTTTTGGTCTGAGAGAAACAGAATTTCATTTCAATATACAGTATGTGAGCACTGAGAAATGACAGTAAAGAAATCTTGAATCTTGAAAAGTAAAAGGACTGCACACACACACACACACACACACACACACACACACACACACAGACACACACAAAGACACACAGGACAGAATGATTACTTTTAAATAATTGTTTTATTACTTATTTATTTGTCTATACACAGCTTTTATAGACAAGGTGTTATAACTGTAATGTGCATGTTTTTTGTAGCAGTCAGTGCCGCCTGAACTGAGGTTCTTTAGCTTATAATCTTTAAGTTTTGTACTTTAATCATACTAAGTTTCAAATCAATGGAAAAACATTCAGCAGCTTCTGTGGTAGCAGTGGTAAAATGTTCCAGTGACAGGTGCTTAGACTTGGGCTTTTGCTGGCACTTCTTTGGTTTATTGGGGTTTGTAAATAATTTGCAAGAAAGTTCATCAAGATAATTATTTTAACAAACCACAGAGGAACCACAGATCAAAACCACATTGTGGTGCACTGTAAGGTCTTACTGTCTAAATTTAAAAAAAAAAAAAAAAAATTTAAAAAATTGTATCAGACCCTTAAACAACATAAAGAAATAAGTTTTAAGCTTTTAGTTTACACAAACCTTGTTTCAATACACTGGTCGGCAAACATTGTCCCTTCTTCACATCATGTGAATAGTCATTTGAAACAGCCTGGAGCCAATACAGAAGTCTCTTAATAAAGAGGTGCATCACATCCATGCTTCAGTTTCAGCTCCTGGATATGAAGTATGTGCACATGTTCATTAGATACTAACACCATACAGGTTCTAATTAATTACTTATTCAATTAAATTAGTTCTAGGAGCCTCCAAGAGACCGATCATCTTAATTAGACTAAATGTCTCTGCATTTTTCCATCACATCTCTTATTCTTAATAATTCATAATATGTTTTTGGCAGTGTCATGTTGTCTCTTGTTGCAGGCCAGATGTTTAAATTTCACCTTGAGATCTATTTGGGTTTCATTTTGTGTTCAGGGTATCATCTGATTAACCGAGAACCTAAACACACACCAGACTCAGTGCTTCTCTGTTGATCTGCTCTCACTCAGAAATGTATCCACTTATTTCTTCCTATTTACTATTTACCTTCTGCTTACAATATTTGATCCGCTGTTTATTACATTGATAGAATAACATAATCGAAGTAATAAACAAAGCATTAATGATCTACATAGGCAAATGACTGGGACTTGAACTTTTAACTATCCTGTGTCACTCACCATTGGCTGAAACATAAGCTCTACACCTCAAGCACACTGCGGTGTCACTGTAGGTGTGTCAGTGTAGCAATGTGATATGTCAGTGACTCAGCATATAAGCGTGAAGTCTTACGGAGCAACTTGTTTGAGCCGTGTCATTACAACTTGTATTTACATGTTCAGTGAGGAAACTAAAATCAGAGCTGCCTAAACATTGTACTGGTACAGAGGCATAGTGTACGACACACCACTTAACCAAACAATATTTGACAAAGTAAAAGGTATAATTATTAAAATGCTGTCCTTTAATGTTATGTCCAAGGATCATATTCTGCCATTTGGGTGTGAAATAGACCATGATATTCAGTCTAAGTTGTGCCACAACAAGCAATTATTTCAGTTATAATCAAACTTTTTGTATTAAAAGGAGAGGTGAGCATGTTTATAATATCTATATATATATATCTTCCAAGTCAAGTTCCAATCCCTAAACGCAACAATATCTAGATTTATAATGGACAATCAATTCAATGAATGAAGGCTACTAATACCACCTAGTGGAGAGACCACACAGGATGGTCTGTTGTGTCCCACATGCAGAGTACATCAAGTATTAAACACCGCCCTCACACAGAGCACTTGGAGTTGCTGTTTCTACTTGATGTGCTTTCATTGGTTTATAAAATCATCAATAATCAGCTGACCACTATTTACTGCATATTTGTCATAAATACACAAGTGAATCTACACGTGAAAACCAGGACAGGCAGTGGTCTAACGAAACATCTGTCACAATGTTTCTGCACAGCTGTAACACACAATCAAACAGCCTACAGTACCTGTGCTGGGCTAATTGCAGATTACTGCTTTTGATAGATACTGGCAGGCAGCACTAATCTCAATTACCCAAAGATTAAAATGTGATTGGGATAAGCTCTGGCTTCTCAGCAGTGACGTAAGAAGTGGTTGGTGTAGACGTTATGCTTCAGAACAGTCACCAATTTGTTGAGTCTAATCGCCTCAGGAAAAAAAAAAAACCTCAGACAATTAAACCATAAAACCTTTATTTACTGTATTGCAATGTGACAACATTTATTTCTTATTTCGCATTCATCAGTGAAAACATTGCACTACACTGTTTTTATATAAATAATGGGGCATGTGCTCTCATTTATTACAATCCCCTCACAGCAGTGATATGACAGCTTCTGAAAATGAAGCCCAACGTAAATATATGCAACGGTTTCCAACTTAATCGTCAGAGAGTCCAACAAAAGCATTTCAGCAGGGCTTTGAGAGATTGATACTCTAGACGTTAGAGCAGGATGTGTTTTATAGGATTTCCCAACAGTGACAAGACACGTATTGCACTATTATAGCTATTAAAGGCTACTTGTCTCGCAATATGAATATGAGGCAGAACAATTTGGGAAAGACGCGCACACACACACACACACACACACGCGCACGAAAAAACCAGACCAATCCAGCTGGGCAGTACTGTGCATTCTCACTCTCAACTGCATTAGTGCTCCTTTCTCTAATTATAAATCGTATTGCATTTGATGTTTCTGTAGAAACTGCGAGTGCTTATATCATTTAACAACAATTTTTTTTAAAAATGTGATCATGCACCTAAAAAAGGCATACAGAAAGGCAAATGCCCACATGTAAATACAAAACAAAATAAAAATAGCCTCTGTGATTGATTTGTCCAACTTTGTGAAATTCAAAGTACAGACGACCTACTACACACTGTATTTATTTTGGCATGAAAGATTATGTATTGAGAGAAGTCGTGTAGAAGTAGAAATAAAACTGAAGACACCTGGAGGCAGCTGCCATTTGAATATGACAAAGGAGTATGTGGCAAGCAAGAACATGATTTTGAGAAAGACATTTTCATTATTTAACAAAATAACTTAAATACAAATATTCTCATGGCTCAGTTAAGCCTGAAGACTCACATAAGATCTTCCTTATTTGTCCAAGTTTCAGTACCATCTTCCTGTTAAGTGAACTTTACCAAAACCCCGTTTTCAGGACAGCAGCCTTCAAAAGGCTCACTGATTAAGCAGAGGGCCTATGAGAAAACAGCTGTCCAGATGTTACGTTCTACAAAGTTTAGAGGTTGATAGGGATTGTGGGTGAGGCAAGGCCTTCTTCCAACCACGGTACAGAGGAGGGGGTGCAGCGCTGCGCTGTCCGCCGATGGATCCGGCGAAGACGCAGTAAGTACAGCATAATAGACAACAACACGATGAAGAAACACGCCAGGAATAAGTAGTGGTTGTTGACAAAGGAGAAGCTGTGCCGCCAGTGAGAGTGTATTCCTTTCAGGCTTTCCTGTTGGATGTCCCTGGAAGAAAAAAAAAGATTTTTCAGTTCTTGTTTTTTTATTTATCTCGAGCTTTCATCTAAACAAGTCCTTCAGCTCAAACCTGTAAAACGAGATCTATGAATGCAACTACGGTTCTATAAATTCTAGATGACCACAAGAGATGGCATGTAATACCTGGATCAGGATATGTCCTTCAACTCCCACATAAAACAAATTTCAAGGTCTTTTTTCACTTACGTAATATTGCAAAAATCAGGAACATCCTGTCTCAAAAAGATGAAGAAAGACTAGTCCATGCATTTGTCACTTCTAGGCTAGATTATTGTAATTCCTTATTCACAGACTGCCCTAACAAGTCTCTAAAGACTCTCCAGCTGGTCCAGAATGCAGCTGTACAAGTACTGAGAAAAATTAGAAAAGGAGATCATATTTCTCCCATTTTAGTTTCGCTGCATTGGCTTCCTGTAAAATCCAGAATAGAATTTAAAATCCTTCTCCTCAACTACAAAGCCCTTAATGGTCAGGCACCATGATCTCTTAAAGAGCTCATGTACCATATAACCCCACTATAACACTGCACTCCCAGAATGCAGGCTTAATACAAATGCACATAGATACAATGTTGATGTATTTATGTTTTTCTGTAGGTCATTAATAAATCACCTTGACTATAAGTTTGATTTTCAAAGATCATGTCTTAAAAGAATTATTGATAGAAGCCATAGATAGATTATGTTGGGAAAAAGTTGTGTTTACCAGAGATATCACCAGATGAAATAGAGGAAATCCTAACCTCATATAACAAATTATTGAAACTTTCTGTTCCATTCATTGTAAGACCTATTAAGTACTTATTCAAACCATCTCTGCAACAAGGAAAGTTTCCTACAGAGTAGAAACATGCAAAAATATGTCCTGTTCCAAAATGCTAAAACCACTTTGACTGCATGTAACAGCCATCCAATCAGCCTGCTCTGATCACCAAGTAAAATCCTGGAAAGAGTTGTGAATGATAATATGTGGAAATACACTGAAAACAATCTTTTAACCTTGTCTCAGCATACATACCCTAAAAATTCTACTGTGACTGTGAACTATGACAGACGACTGCCCTCGATCAAGGAAAATTTGTGTCCCTTTTGATTTGATTGACCATACAATAGTGCTTAAAAAAATAAAATAACTCATTATGGTTTTAATAAACAGCCAATTAACTGGTTGACATACTACTTAAGTAAAAGAAAGCAATCTATTTACATGAATGGTTCCTCCTCTTCACCACACATGCTTACCTGTTTCATCCCACAAGGGAGTTACCTCAGACTGTTGTTGTTTATTATTGATATGAATGATCTTCCTTTAGCTTTAGCTAATTCAAATGCTAGTATGTTTGCAGATGACGCAACAATTACAGCAATAGCAGATTCACAAACTTAACAGCAATTATCCACCAAAGTTAAATTTATTAAAATATTCAAATTGAAGAGGTCACTGAAGTTAAATTATTGGGAATCAAAATACAGACCACTGTGTCATGGACAGCTCATATTAGTGACCTCATATGTCTAGAGTATATGATGTGTATGTGTGCTGTAGGCCTATAGTATTCTGAAAATGTTTTATTGCAATTTTAAGATGGACTCTTGGGAGATTAGCCTTGAGCTAAAAAAAGATCCAAATAAACACATAAATCCCATTTGCTGGGCTTTAAACTATGAACTTTAAATGATACTGGAATTTAACAGAAGCTAGTGATCTCTCATGTCAGAGTGTGGATAGTCTGCCATTGACAGAGTTTAATTACATAAGTGGGATACGTTTTAAGTTAAAAGTTTCTGACTCTATAAGCCTTAGCACTATGCCCTCTGCCAGCCAATTCTAAGTAGCGATGATGGTTTCAGCTCTCCATTCATTCTCAAAATTAAAGTGTACTGTTGTCAAATAAAACTCTGAAGGTTAATAAATGATTCCTCCACTTGCATTTGGAAAATAAAATGAGCTAGATGAGACTTAAAATGATCATTTTCAGCTGGATTAGTAAAGTGATACACTATGGACAGGTGACCTGTGAAAGAAAATCTAACTCACCTCAAAGGCAAAAACCGTGTTCTGTAAAGAATAGCTCCGAGAGTCCACTGGACCTCCTTATCGTACACCAGAAGGGCAGTCTTCAGGTTTTTGTAATTGGTTGGGAAAGAGAAGCCTGAGTGCAATACTTCATACATCCATGCTGATTTAAAACACTGGTACCTGCAGACATAAACATAAAACCATTGATAAACAACCATCTTTTTTTTTTTTTTACAGTATGCTCACATGGTTAAATGAGATTTACAAGAAGTTTGATCAGCCAAGACTTACTTGAGTCTGTGAAGATCAGCATGTGAGGCATACAAGCCAGAGTCAAAGCGTTCCCTCAGAGTCTTCCACTGGGTAGCACAGTAGCTCTGGAAACATCAGGAAGGTTTCAAGCATTAAGACATCAACAAATAGTACAATGTTGCTTCCAGATATCATTATTTCAAAACTAGCAAAATACTAATTGAATTCAAAGGCAAGTCAGAGCTCAATTCGTCCAGTTAAAATGTATTCACACATTCACATGTTGGACTAAAAGTTACTTTTGACAAAACTGTGATGATGATGTGATGTCAAGCCTTTTGACAGGCAACATTTGGCTGCACTTTAGTGGACTTTGACTTTCAGACTTGGTGTTTCTAAACAGCTGTGATGCATTTTTTTAACTGAGGCTAAATCATTCTGAAAAATTTAGAGATCAAAAGTTACTCATTGACGCAAAGAGATTTCATAAGGTGCCAGATTGTTCACTGTAAGATTTACCTTGGCGGCCTGGGAATATTTAGAAACATTATAATCTCCGCCCATGCGCAGCACATCCTCTGTGCAGTAGTAGAACTCAGAGAAGCCATAGAACTGGCTGTTGCTGTAGTCGATGGCTGGCTGGTAGATCCCACTCAAAGAGGTTTGAGTCTCATTGGTGCGGTTGAGGAACGGCTGCAGAATCTGTCGACACTGGTCAAAGTCCCCTGTGCCTCGCAGATACAGCTTCTGCGTAGACGGACCAATCTCATCCTGTAGGTCTGTGGGTAGACAAGGATCCAGGAGGGGAGACTCTGCTGTCTCACCGATATGCTGACCTAAGAGCCTGGTGAAATTAGAAACACGGTGTAAATACACCCAATAGTGTGTTCTGACCGGTTGGAAACATTTAAAAAAAAAAATGAAATCAAGCTATTAGATCTATCTGTGGCTCTCACTTATTTCGAGTGGCAGTATTTCTGATGATGCTCTCCTCGTATCTTTGGCGTGCTGCATTTCCTCCGAAACCCAGGAAGGTGGACACGTAAACACGATAAACATGCTCTGTGCGATGTGCGTCACACCCCAAGTTGAATTCTGCCAGTAAATTCTTTGCAACTTCCTCCTAAAAGACAAAAAAAAACATCAGCCAGGGAAAAATGACACCTTAAAATTATAGCCTTGTTTATTTATCAATATGCGTTAAGCAGCGCTGACATGCGTCACATATTTTAATCATCAAAGCAGGTGACCTATGTTTAAGGCCACATAAGCTCAGAGTTCAATAATGGAATGTCTAGTCTAATATATTTCAAAAGGCAGAAGCTGGAACTATCTAACAAGATGAAAATTCAATTAGATATCACATGGCGTAATGGAAAAACAATGAGAGCAAAAAGGGAGAGCAGCTTATATGGCACCTGCGGTACATCCATCACTAATTCTTGACAGGGATCATTTCCATTACATTCAACTGTCTATATAAAAGACATAATGTTCTCAGTCCTAAATCCTGCTATGGACTCATGCAGCAGGCTTACAGTATGCCTTCAATAGTGATGAATGGAGAGCAGATCGTCTCCACGGGACAAAAATGGTGCATACAGGTTTAACCAGGGAATGAGAGAGGTTTGGAAGAGGGAGAAGAACAAAGGGTGAGTGACAAAAAACAAAGGCAGCACAAAAACAGAATTGGTTGTGGATAATAACCTGCTGTGGAGAAGCAAAGCTTACAGTTTTGGGCACTTCGTATGCGATCTGTGTGGAGACCCCACCCATGTCCAGGACGCCAGCTGTTCTTTTCCTCACCATCGCCTCCTGCTGATCGCTGCCTGGGACATTAACCTCTACTACAGCTTCACCATCTTGAAAGATTGACAGAAGACATTATGTGATGACTGTTTTACTACAGATTTGTCTCCCTTGGAAAGGCCCCCAAAATAGCACTTTTATGGAGGCTGGTTAACATGTAACACATCAGTTATTGAATGTCTGAAAAACTTAACAAAAATTAACTTTTTCAATTGTTGAAATATTACTTTCAAGTGTCCTTACCATTGTGCACATGGTTAAACCTCCCCAGGACAAAGTTTATTCCAATCCATGCATAGACACCTAAAACCCAAGACAACAAATTTTAACATTTTATTATATATATTTTTATCATCATCTTCATTGCTGCACTGCTTTTCAATTAAAAATGATGTCTACAACACATAGGAGAATACTACAACTGCAAATTTTAAATTAATTTTTATCAAATATGTTATTACATGATCAAGATATTCTAAAAGGGCATTAAAAATACAATAAGGCTGCAACTGCAATACATTTTAGTTGAACATAATGTCTGTATATTCTTATTATTCCTTTTCATTTACCTTCCTGTTTTCCAGAAATCACTTCTACGTGGGAATCTGAGAAGAGGAAGTTGAAGTGGACTGGGATGTCTGTTCGCAGATCCTCTAGAAGAGCTTCCTGTTGACTGAGATAAACAAACACAGACACTTTATAAAATGTATAGCATATTAAACATTAATAGTTTTCTCTTTCAAGTGTTATGCTGTTTAAACTTCGGGTATGAATATTTCATGCAGCTATATTTATATCCAAGGCTTCTGGATGTAGTATGAGATGATGCTCATTGGACCATATTGTACCTTTCAGGAAGGATTCTCATTCCAGCTGTGCACAGGATGTACAAGGGTGTTTCTTGGTGCTTATTTTTGGGGATGTGTTGTGCTGCAAAGCTCAGCAGTGGATAGATATAATCACTGGCCTTCTCAGGCGTTTTAGCCAATTCAGAAATTCCTAAAAACAAAAACATAAAGAAAAGAGCTCTTATACTAACAGAACTATATGATAATCGTTTCTCATTTTATACTTAGGTCTTATAACAAACAGTACCAATTATTCAGTATTTAATGCTCATAATCAAGCTATTATTTAAATGATCTTTTATTGTGATTATGGGAAGCCAAGCACTGCATATCTTACCCGGCTTTATCTTCATGACCACTGGTTTGCGATGTTGATCTCTCATTTGCCGGATATCCAAGAGTTCATGGGGATTACCATTATGCCGGGGCCAGCAGTACACAAACACCCTGGAGCCGCTGCTGCCACAGTCCACCACCAGGCCATAGTTCAGGTTGGGGTTGCTTGTATCTGTTGCATCCACATCAGTCACCCTCGCCAAGTGCCTTTTGAAGAGCAAAGTATTGTTCACATTAAGATAATAGTGCCTGTGTCAATAATAACACAAGCACTTAGGTAACAGCTATTAGTTTACCTGTGAAAGTGGTTTTCTTTTCTGATCCAGCTGGCGTGCCCCTTTCCAGTGACAAGCAGCAGGTAGAGGAGTCCTATGAGGCAGAGCACCAGGCCGATGAAGAGCAGCTGTCTGAGGGAAGGTATCAGGAGCCGAGGAAGAACCTGGGACGACAGGCTGAAATGCCATGAGGCGGGGAAAAGGCACGAGAAGCTGATCCTGTCAACAGATAGAAGAGAGGAGAGCCTGAGCAAAGTGTGCCTAAGATGTCAAAGATATGACAAGGTTCATGAACTGCATCCCCCCCACACATGACAACAAACCAACCTTCCCATGATGCAGATTGTCTTCAACTTATTGGTTTATTTAATATGAATCATCAATCAGTCAGCTGAAGGAGGGAGGTTTTGTATAATCCACGGCTCCATCCCGTTTTCATTCCTTACCACCATGACCTGTTAGGGGAAAATATTGGACATTTTAACGTCACTCGGCTAACATTTGCTTGTTAGCTCTCGTATGAGAAAGGCCTAACGATATCGTGGTCTGACTGGTGGACATACACGGTACACTTCGTTGTTATATTCGTGCTTAAAGGGGGGATTTAAACATATCTAAATTGTCAATGGTAATTAAACTGATTTCAATGATGGCTAAGAAATGATATTGTTAAAAAATATAGCAGACAGGGTTAGCTAACGGTAGTCTCCTTTGCGTCTGAGGAGAGTGAATATCGTATGTTTGGCAGTGGAAGACAGCTAAAAGACAAGGATTTGACATATTTTCACAACTCGTCAGCGTCAACAAAGTACACTTATACGTACGCTGCCTTTAACTGAACTGATACTTACTAACAAAAACGTAAAAGTCCCCTCCTCTGCGGTAAAATGGACATTTGTGAGCTGCCAGATGCTAACCGCTGGCTAATGTTGCGAGAGTATGTGGCAGCAAGTCTCCGGTGAGTGACGTGGTTGTCCCGATGGTGTGTTTGATTTTTGTCTCCGCGTTTCCCGGATAACTAGTAACAACATGGGTACATCCAAAACCGCCCAACATTCTTCTTCTACTAATGAATTTCCGTTAGTCTGTAACCTGAAAAGCGTAATACTGCCCTCCACAAACAGAGATTATGTATTTATCCTTTATTAGTAATGTAGCTGTAATGTAATGTAGTGTAGTGTATGTATAGTGTATTATTATGCAAAATGTCATTGTTGCTATTGTCTTTTTTTCATACACGCTTACTTAATGTGACTTCATGTCACATAACAGTATGCTTTGGTAAGAATGTATTTCATTATGTTCATGCCAATAAGGCAAATCTGAATTTGTTGCTTGCCTATTAAATTTACTTTTATTCCGTTAAGAGTGCCCAACCTCAGATATGATGTTGTCCTGTATGGTCCTTCTCCCTTTTAATATCTACTGAGCCAAAGAGTGTTAACAGTCAAGGAAAAACGTTTTCCCCTCCTTTATTGCAAATTACAAAAGTACAAGAAAAAGGGGAAATAATCAATGTATCTTCTGTTCAGTGCATATCAGTTCTGAAATACAAACTTTGATAACAAAACAAAATAAATATATAGACTTATTTCTTATCATTTCTTGTAATACTAATAGTGTACTTCATTAGTTGAACTGTTATATAGAGTAAATGTAACCAATATACAAACAGCTTTCTACATTAGAAATGGTGTACTCGCTCACAAATTACATATTGTCTGTTTATACACCGAACCATAACCTCAGAACCACCTGATCATCAAAAGATGTTTTTTAAAACACAATACCATTCATTCAAGGCACTGTAGGAATAAGTCCCACATGGGACAAACTGTCATCGCAATACCAGGCAGAAAGATCGATCTGTCTGGGAGTTTAGTTACAAAAATAACCAAATTTATAGTGTTGTAGTCATAAACTCGTAGACACTAAAACAATTGACTCTGTAAACAACATGCACTGTATTTTTATTTGAATACTTTATCCACCTTCAGCAGTGTTGCTCCTGTATCAGAGCCTGCCAGTCTCTTCACTACACCCAGACAACTTGGACTTTACTGAACTTCTTGCTGTCTAACCACTCAAGCTGACTGATTTGCCAGCAGTAACTCACATCAACATACTTAAGTCTCTTGCTCCGTTGCATTATGCTTTTCACAGTTATCATCTTCACATCTGTCCGTGGCAGGTTAAGATGTTGTACCCGTCCAAGCGGCATGGGAAGACAGTGATTCAGGTCCAAGTCGACTACGCGCAGTACATCCTGTAAAATGCAGTTCAGAGGGCATGGCAAGGACACCAGTGAGAGCTTCTCCAGTAAAGGAGAACCAGTCAGGAGACACCTGAGCGTTCTCCTCAGGGACATCCAGGACATGACAGGCTTCATTTGGCTGTGCTCATAAGAGAAACTGTAGCGAAATGGGAGACACAAAGAAGATGAATTGATGAATGAAAGAAGATTAATAGGTTAAAACAGGTTATTGTTAAAGTGTCACAATGTCCTGTGCACAGCATCCTTTCATGCGAAAGGTCCAATTTAATCCACACTGTATCATCAACAGTAGACTTACTTGAGTGTGAAAGAGCAGAGGTTAGGCAGGCGTGGAAGATCCTGATCATCCCGCTCATTTTCCTCTTCCTCTTCTTCCTGTGGTGTGGTGGGAGGCTCAGCGGAGATGAGCAGGTCTCTGAGTTTGGGACAGGCCTGGACGACCTCCAGTAGAGGGGTGTGAGGGCTGGTTTTCACCCCCTCCAGGGTGAGAGAGACCAGGGAGGAGCCTGCAACTTGCAAGGCAGGAAGGAGATCCACCAGAGGGCCTGGGTAGTGTACTGAGAGGCTCCGCAGCTGGCCTGACCAGGTGTAGAGGCCTGTGGCTAACAGAGACCCCTGGCTTCTTCCTCTAGTGTCCTCATTATCATCACCATTGACAGATAAGGAATAGATGTCTGGACATAAATGGCCTAAACTGTCCAGAGAGTCAAAAGTTAAGCCCTTGACTTCCCTCAGGCGCAGGGTCAGACGTTCGTCACCTGACTGTGACAAAACTCTTCCTCTCCTTTTTCCCTCTGCTTGGTTCTGACAGCAGCTTGGCCTTTTGTCTCTGCTTGCATCCTCCTCGCTCTCACTACTACACCCCTCCCACAATATGCTCTCCCCCTCATCTTCATCCTCATCATCTGCTGCTCCTTCCCTCTTGTTCCTCCAACTATCCATGCCCTGCCTGTGCCTCCTCTCCCTCCACACCTCGCCCAGCCTGGGAACTCCTTCTCTATCGGTGAACTCATCTGTCTGTCCAAACTCTCCGTGCTGGATGAGACAGCATGCCCCAGAAAGGCCGTCCATGGCCACTCTCTCCAGGCAGGGCAGGGAGAGGAGCAGGTAGGCTGCAGCCGCCACAGCATCTCCCTCCTGTTCCCCAAACCCAATATGAAGAGCCAGTAGACTACCGAGGGGGAGAGGAGACAAAGGTGTGGAAACGGAGGAAGAGGGGTCAGAGCAGGAAGGGGAATTAGAGGATTTAGATGTAGAGGTGCAGCAAAAAGATGAAGGACTGCTAGAGAAGGAACAGAAGGGCCCACCTCCAAGAGGAAGCAGTGCAGCGGGGGAAAGGAAATTACAGCGGGATACATCTAGATGGCGCAGCAAAGGGCAGTGGTGGGTGATGGTCCTGATGACACATCTGTCACAGGACGTACCAGCCAGGGAAAGTGAGCGCAGGGCAGGTAGATGGCGGAGGGTTTCAGACAGGATCTTTGAAGGCAGCTGCTGGGCTCCTGATAGGTCCAGACTGTGCAGAGCCTGAGACGAAAAGAAGGACACATCCAGGGTCTAAGGACAGATGATGTTGTATTGCTATACAGATTGTAGAGACTCCTGAGGCAAATTTGTTATTTGTCATATCGGGCTATACAGATAAAGTTGACTTGACTTGACACATCAAGACATTAAAGAAATACACGCTGAACTCAAGAGATCAACAGAAACAGAACCATTTCTACTATCTACATCACATCTATAAACACACATGGCACTGGAGACTAGTTTCTGTCTGACCTGGCAACGCGCAGTAATGTAGCCACAGACAGCGGAGGTGGCCAGACCAGGACACCTTTCCAGAGACAGACCTCGTAGCTGGGGGACCAGCAGGAGATGGAGGGCTGCTCTGGACAACTGCTTCCTGGTACACAGCAACCATGTCAGCTCTTCGACCAGCTCACCCGCTATAGGGAGAGATAAAGAGTAGAAAAAGAGACAGATGGGGAGATGTTGTAGCGGGATAAGAAGTAGTCAATCACTCTGTAAATCATTTAATCTGTAGACAAAATGAACACATTGGAAAGTACATTACAAATTATAAGCTCACTTTCATTTTCATTAATTATTTAGGCAATACAGTGTGTACCAGTGGATACCAGTTAATCAGTATATGGCATTTGCTAAAATTCACTTCATTGATGGACATGTTACCTGTAAGGGAGGGACAACACATGCAGTCACTTCAACTATTCACAGTAACACCTGTATGTTGGTGCCTGACAGTGGTAGTGGGAGCAGGCAGATGATTGTTTTCTAACTATCTGGTTGAGTGTTGAACAAACCCTCACTCACGCAGTAAGTTGAAAGGCCCCATGATGTGCCTGAATGAGTAATGATCCAAGTATTTGTCAGCATAATCTTTCACCCACACTTCCTTCATGTTGTCTGCGAGGCTCAGCAGACACAGCCTTGTCAATGAGGGGACAGAGCCATCTTCATCTGTCTTCCCGTAACTCCCCGCCCACTCCGTCTTCCTCGTCCTCCTTCGTCTGGGCCGAGCCTTCACCCCACGCTCACCCGAGGCCCGAAACAAGGGCATCACTGGACAGCAATGGCTGGTTTCAGTGCTGAAGTGGGTGCTGGATCAGTGTGATGGGGTGGCGTCTCTTTGCTGCTGGAGGGCAAAGAGAACATACTGTATATTCACCCGTGTAGACCAGTAGTTCCCAGTCTGGGGCTCATGAGATTATTAGGAGGATAGGAACCATAAAGAGCATATTTCTGACTTTCTTCTAAAATTTGCAAGTTTTCTAACAAATTACTGTATGATTTCACCTCTTCATGCCTCTAAAACTAAAGTAAAATAACTTTTTGGTTGGGCTGGTTACAACCGGTAGTTATATGACAAAACTATAGATTGCTTTGTTACATAGGACAGGGAGGAAAGGTATTATGTGATTTATATACTGATATTAAGGTTTTGGCATATTTTATTTTTGGCACATATACTCAAATGTTTTCATCGTTTTCATCAGCAATGTCACAAAAAAGTAAGTTAAACAAGGCAGTGTGTACATGTTTTACTTGTGTTGGAAGAAGGTTCAGATATAAACAGTTAGGCTAGTAGATTGTGCTTGATTTTTACTTCATTAATTTTTGTTAAATTTAAGAAGAGATATTAAACTGTGAGACACTAAATTGTGTAGCTACCCTCACTAATGTTTACTATTCCGAGTTGATTAGTATTAATGCCAATATCAAAACAACATCATCAAATGAATGGATAGAGAGACAGAGGTAAACTGTCAGGCGTACAGTGTCATATCGAAGAAGACTTTCTGTTGCTTTAACCCTTACCTGCCAGGTTTAATGGCGCTGGAAGTTTCTTGACGCCCAAAAAGGGAATAAATGCTGGGAGCAAATGAAATTGTGCGACAATCTTTCCACTGCGTGACTCTCAACAGCACTTCCTGACTGTAGGCTAGTTGGACTATAGCCCTGAGTTTAGTCTTTCAGGCACAACTTTCTCTCAAGTTGTAGCCAATAAATCAAAACACACAGCCTTGAACCCCAGCCACGGTCTTAATCCTAACCACACATAACCAATTTACACTTCATGAAGTGAGTGACATTGATTGATGAAGCGGCGGCCTGGGGGGTAGTGTCTCAAAGAGAGACCGAACTGAGGGCAAAAAAATCACTTAAGCCTGAATCGGAGTTATGTTCAAGGCAGATATGCGGCTTCAAAACATACCTGTAAGCACCATGGTGAGAACATAGGCAGGCAAAAAAAAATTCCCATTTTCTTATGTAGACAATAGGTCATGTTTAAAAATAACTATCAACCTGATTTATTTATTTATTTATATTTTCAATTATTCCCTTTAACAGAAAGTGTGCTTAACGCTAAGTGAAACCATATTTTCTCACTTACCTCTACTGGTATCAAGCCATGCCGATAGCTTCGGATTATGTTTATAACATTAAAATAAAAACAAAAACAAAAAATAACAGTCTATGTCTCCAGGGGCAATACACAATCTCATACATAATGATGCGTGTTCACTGTATGTATGAAAGGTTTACTTATAGGCTAATTAACCAATGTATCAATACTGAGTCTCAATTAGAGAGTTGATCTTTCCATATTATACGTTTGTTTTACAATTGCAATCCACAGTTTTTGTTTGAAGCTCCTTAAAGTTCCTAGTTATATTATAATGTTATTATAAATAGATTTTTACTGAAACTACCATTGATCTCTAACCTGGGTTACTATCTTTATCAATAAAGTTGATTGAAGGTGATAGATTAGAGAAATGTGTAGGATTATTCCAAAAAATGTGAAAACTAGGCTATAAATAATCTGTTTATTTTAAACAATTGCCAGATTTTGGTCTGGCATATAGCAGTATTTTATCTATGGAATGATGAAAAACCTGATAAACTTCTTCCAGGACAAGTTCATAATAATCTAGTGGTTAACCATGCTTCTTCCTATGTTGGACATGTATCTACATCCTTCCTCCACTCCACAGATTTGACATGTTGAATAACTCTCGGAACACTGTAAGCATTAGTTCTGTGGAGGAAAACTTTTTATGCATCATAAAAAGCTGAACTGTGCTTGTGGTGCTCACATAAAATTAATCTCAGAATCACACACCATGGCAACTTAAATGTTCTTATTACTGACTATTGGTTACATTTTTATAAATCTTTAATAAGGATACTTGATATTGATACTTCATCAGAAAACTGTCTGCATGGCTGGACATTGGAATCGTGGGAAATATATTTTTGGGTAATCTTGGTAACTGGAGGTATGAGATATGTGATGAATTTGAAGCTCAGTGCTCCCCTCTAGTGGCTGTGACTGTGTTATCTCTTCTCAGTGCACAGGCTCTATCTGAGACGGAGCAGATGCTTTGCTGTCAGTAGGACATGACAATAGACATCCTCATGTTTCAGCTGTCTGGCGCAGGTGGTGAACATAATCTATTAACAGAGCTGTTGACTGGTCTGTTAGTGGGTTGCAGGGTCAATTCATATCTTTTGCCTACATCCTGGGTGATGATTGTTGTGGATATTTCTGAGCGATGGTCGACACTTCAGTGGAGAGAAGCACACACGAGCCTTTGATGTCTTAATGCTGAGAATGTTTATTGAAGTTACTTGATCAAGGAGAACCGTAAACAGCGAACATCCAAGCTGGTGTAACTCGGATGCTGTCTCTTCCCGTTCTATCTTCTGAAAGTCTGAGTGTTAGTCTTTAACCCAAGCAGATCAGCCTACAATATGAAAAATTAGTCTAATTGGTTCACTCGTTTCTAAACAAAGGACTGCACTTTACCCTTGACATCTTAAGTCACGTTGCATTGAGCTTTAGGTCATTGTCAACACATTTTGGCTACACATTCCATCTATCTGTGTTGTCTTGAAGGGTCCTCTCTGGCTTTGGCTTACCATAGCAATGCTGATCTACTCTTTGTCGGAGAGGTTTCTGCTTTCACCAAAACATCACAGACAGCTGACGTCTCGAGGAGAGATTAAGAATTACAGTGTGACCTCAAGGCTTCGTTTTGACCCAGTATCACTCAAACCTGTAACCCCTAACGATGGACAATTGCATAACAATGATCACTCATAAATACCTGCTGCGTAAATAACAGCTGATGAAATTTGAACAACATAAAAAAAACAGACTTGGTAGTATTCTTTATTTCAATCTCACATAACATGAAACACCAAAGAGTACAAAAAGTACCTTTAACGTATAAAAAATGTACTATTACAGGATATGCTGTCGTATAAATTGGCTATAATCAGTAGAAAAGTAAACTTATCTTAAATACAGTCTAATTTATCAAGACAAACACATAATCAGCAATCAATCCATTTAATTTCCCTTCATTTCCCAACATTCATAAGACAATTTGTAATGTTTGTAATTTTGTACAGTCTATAAAATCAAAGATCTCAGTGGTAAAAAAAAACATTTTCACTGTCATTAATTATTAATTAAAGATTAGTGCGAAAAAATATTACAATAGCAGCTGATTCTGATAATAAGGCACCAGGTTAAGTGCAGCATCACTTTCCACTGAGTCAAATCAAGGTGCAGATTTGAAGTGAATAAGGCAAGGGTTTGTGTGGCTAAATGTTAGATAAACATATCATTTCAGTCCGTACAGAGAACAGTCATACCACTGGAATGATACCATGAGTGTCTGGTTTCACCACACTGACCTCTTCATTCTCAAGGAAACTGTACTGCATAAAAAACTGAATGTGTTGTACTGAAGTCAAGAGAATACTATAAAATACTGTAAAAGAATCAACCTTTGTATTTTAAGCACCTAAACCGAGGCATTTGAATGGAGTGTAAAGTGTAAAAATGGATTTATGATTATAAGGCAAGTCCATTGCAGTCTTCTGATCATATAGCATTTTCTAGCTACGCAAGCATGAGAACGGGATCAATGTGCCACTGTAGATAATCAAGTCAGGCACTGCGGCTACATTTAGAACTGAGCTACTTTATGTCACCAGTACAAAGTCCTTCTGTATGTTACTATGCCAATCAAGTCTATGGACAATTGTCCTTTTTAAATTTCTTACAGTGAAGCAGTTTGATAATGACGTGGTAGAATTTATTTTTCTTAACTTCACATCACAGAAGCTACTTGTATTTGTATATTTGTAAGTTTCTACGGAAACCTGTATAAGTAAATAGAACAATAGGTTAAAAAAAAAGTCTACAACAACATGTACATGAACAAAGAGAACTTAAAAGTGGCTTGTTAATTATCAAGCCATTGCAGCAAATTTGGTGATTTTGAATAAAGTGTTCCTTGATAGAGAAAATGTTCCATTTCTTAAGTTAAGTAAACAATTTCAAGCACATCTGCATTTACAGAAAAAGTGCAATGTTCACAGAACCTAATAAGTCCCTTATTTCCTTTTTAAAAGCCCTGTAATTGTATTAAAAGATGTGAAAGACAGCATGAATTTGAGCTGAGCTTCATTAAATATCATTAAAAGCATGTTGCCTTTGCTGTCCTCTGAATTTAGCGCTAAAGTATTTATGTTGATGATTAATTTCCCACTTATTTGTTTTAGCAACAAAGGATAAATGTGCAGCAGTGTTTCAAGCTAATCATCGTTATGCAGTACATATTGTGTCTCGTTTTACAATCTAAAGTCCTCTTCAAACTGGGGAGTTTAGATAAGTAAAGGTGTGTGCAGGATCAACAGGTTTACTCTTCTGTTAACTCTGTGAATGGTACCACCTTCTTTCCAGCCACATACACCTCCACTATATTCCGGTCGTCACCTGTAAGAGAGGAAGAAGCAGAGACAAACATAAAGTAAATGGTAGGCTGCACTCCTGAGTCTGAAAAGTCTGAAATAATCTGAATTTGACACTCACCCATATTCAAGAACTTTTCCAACAGAATCTGAAATGAGAGTGATGAGGATTTTTTTTTTTTGCTTTATTTGATTTATGTGTAAATGTGCTTGTTTATGCCACCCAATAGATTCAGACAGTGCCCTACTACCAACCTTTGGTCCCTCAGGCTGGACCAGGTCGATGGGTCCATCAGGAATAGATACATTCACCCTCAGGGCATCAAAGTCTTTGCCTACTTCAAAGTTTCCTGTTTGGTTATCCAGGGACAAAGCTAGAGAAACAACATATATTCAAAGAAACTGTTATGTTCTTTACCCTCCTGTAAAATTGCATCAGTCATCATTAAAAATGTCTTTTTCCCAGAGCTGCTGGTGTATTAAATCAGGCATTTCCACTGCTGCACTCTCATACAGAGTGACTTCATGTCTTTAATACAGACACTTGAGCGAGAAAATTTACTGTTGGTGTAGAATTTGTCTGACAACTGTCACTTCTACATAATGCTCCCTCTGTTTCTGAGTGACAGCTGGTTTTGCGTCTTACCTTGGCTGCCTCCCAGCGTGGCCAGCCTGAACACCTCCTCAAAGGTGAGCGTGTCATGTTTTGGGTCCTGGATGGTCAAGAGTTTGGATGTTTCCACAGCTTTCCTCACAGCATCCAGCATAGAGGCCGAGTAGCCGCCCGCCACGTCTGATGCAGGACCACAAACACATCAGATGAGTCAAACTAACACGAGCAATCACAAGCATACATGTCCATTTCAAATTTTCAGATTTTTCCTGCCTTGAGACATTTTGTTTGTTTGTTTGTTTTTTACTTTCAGTCAGATATTTAAACCAACAAAATACAAATGAGGTGATCAGCTGATGGTCAGCTGACCGACGTGCCAAAACATTCAGCTGACTACACTCACTAAAACAATAAAATAGCTGCTCTGCTCCCACCTGTTCCCAGTCCCAGCTTCACTTTGAGGTTCAGGACATTTCTGACATTCAACAAACCACTGCACAACCTGGGTAGATGAAGAGAGATGACTAATTATACATGGATCAATAAAGTCTCATCTGTTTATAAATGTTCAACTGCTGATTTTTGCATTCAGGCATTTAAATATGCTATACATATTAGGTGCTATTCAATTGGAAAAATCTGTGTTCTACAAAGCTTCCTGAACTTTAGTTCAAGGCATTTGGCCAAACAGGCGGGACTTACGAGATGTTGGAGTTGGGGCAGTGAGACAAAGAGGCTCCTGTCTCTCTGAACAAGACCAACTCTTCATCGCTGAGGTGGCAGCCATGGGCCATCACTGTCTGTGAATCATCACCATCATGAATAATATCGACCATGTTCGGCATTTATTTCAACATTGATGTTTTTCTACAAAAATGTCTCACCTTGTCAGTGAGCAGGTTGAATTTGTGGTAGACTTCTGTGTAGGACTTTGAATCCCGGAACAGATCCTTAACAAGCTTCACTTCCTCCACGTTTTCACTGATGTGACTCTGGAAATAGACAAACACACTATCATATGTCAGACACCTGACTGTAACTCTCACAGAATCTGAGGCGCCGCCTTTGTGAAAAGCTGTAACAGGATAACTTATGTCAAATGCTATTCTACAACACTTCATTTAAATTCTTTCATGTCAGCTTTCTGTTTTTGAAAATTGTACGCCTGTGTATTAATTTCATTCTTTGAAAAACCCCACAGGTCCAACACTAAGTGGTCTCTATGGCAACTGTCCCCTGTGGACATAGCCTGGTTTGGTTGCTACAGTGAGCTCACCTGAATGTGCAGGTTGTTATTCTTAGCGATTTCTCCCAACTCTCCGAGCAAGGCTCCTGTGCAGGATAGAGCAAAGCGGGGAGTCACCACTGGCTTCACCAGAGGGTACTGCCAAAAAACCAAGAGGGAGGAGACACAGGAATGTGTAAACAAAACAACATCCTTTGGATATTTCTTACATTTTCTGTTATTGCCATGCTTATTGAATTGATCATATCATAGAATCTTACCTTCTTTTCCAAGAGCTCTGCAATGAACCTTGAGGGGAAAAAATAATAGTTATAATTCATCTAGGTCTGCCACATTCACAACATCTGCAGGGGATTGTGGTTGCAGAGATATTTCTCTCTATAAAATGGATACACTCATAGTTTTAGCAACAAAAACAGGCATATGAGGCAAATATTACTTCAGGATCAGGTGCACATTCTCTGTGATGTGCACATACATGTTTAAAAAGGGAGCCTACAGATGAACTGTTACCTTACATCATGGTACCATACTGTACATCCCAACTATATGTCACATATCTGTTGTTTTTGTCGCTATCTATGACATATTCTACTAGATGCAGTGGCTTTAAGCACTCAACGGAAACTTGCCCGCCTCTGCCTTTTCTCTGAGACACATTGAATAAATTCAGCGTAACTAAAGTTGTTGCCTCTGGGAATTTCTCCTCACTGAAAACGTCTTCAGTATTCAGCATGTTCTCACTCAAGTAAAAGGCCCAGTATTGTACTGATACATTAAACAAAAATAAGACTCATATCTCCATCATATCCTTTCAAAGGGCAAAATTAAGACTCATATCCTTTCAGCACACTGATACCTACAGATCTACAATACATGGAAATTACACGGTTGATACTCACCGACGGGTTTCCTCATGAGACTCCTGAGAGGACTCTTTGTAATGTTTCACAAAATCGTTAATGTCCATACACACCTTGCCCACCAAGGCACGCTGTCCAAACTTATCTACAAGAAAAATAAGGATAACAAGACTGTGACCTTTAGTATACAATATCATGTTTATATATGCTTGGAGTATCTAGGACACATATTCAAGAGCTATAAAATCTAAAGATTAATTCTAAAGAGGGTTATAAAGTGGAGTACTATATTTCTGTGTGTGGCAGTGCCAATCGCTTATGGCCATAAAACCCTGAGCATGCCTGACCTTGTTTGAGCTCAGATGCTATGCAGGGTCTAGTCTGGTTAGTATTTGCATGGGAGACTGCCTGAGAATACTGTGTGCTTTCAACATTTGGGGCTTTTTGTTATACATTCAACAATGTGTTTCTTTCACAAGAGCAACAACTGTCCCAACTTAAGAAGAGGAACGACAGTCCAAACCCAACAAGAGCTTTGCACTCACACCTTCTTTTCTCTGTAACACTTAACAGAAGAGTTCCTCTTCTCTATGTTTCATAATGCCCAGTATGTAGTAAGTAACACCTATTTGAACACATCCCATCTCCTCTGATCTCAGATGCTAAGCAGAGTCTGGCCAGGTTAGTACTTGAATAGGAGACTTCTTGGACATTCTAGGTGCTGCAAGCTTTTACACTTCTTGTTATACATTCAACAATAAGTTTTGTCCACAAGAACAACATACCCAATAGTCCCAACCAGTTTATGATATCGCAGCTTAGATTGCCCCGGAGGTGACAAATATTTGAGAGCTCTAAATTATACATGCTAACTCTAATGAGGCTGACGAAGTGCAGAACTATGTCAATAGTGTTTAGAGTATCTATAAAAGATCTGTGTGTGGCAGTGTTAATTGCTTACTGACATAATGCCACGTCCAACAGTCTAAGAGTCCAGCCTGGTTAATAATTGGATGGGAGACTGCCTTGAAATACCAGGTGCTATAAGCTTTTAGGCTTTTTATTATTTCCTTGTCCACATGTCTGTAGCATAATAAAGCATTTCAGGTCTTTTGCATGTCAGAGTTAAACTTGCTGTCACTCACAAGCCCTAATCCTTGTTATGTTGTATGAAATCACACGCAGACACACATACTATACATGAAATACAGCTAGCTAGATACATATTGCACAAGCGCATGCACAGACTCTTACAGACATGCACAATAAAACCTATCATTTAAACTCTGTAACTCTTTAACCTCCATCCCCAGTGCAGAGTTAAGATAATGTTTTTATTTCTATCCTGTCAAATATGCAAGCCTATACTTAAAGCTAAATGTAGACAAGTAAAACTGTACATCTGGGCCTCCTTACATGAGACTTATATGTATATGCCAGAGCTCAAGAACCAGTGCATTAAAATGTTTACATGTTTTAATTTACATGTAGTCCTTTCACAAATATACTTGTTGTAATTGTGTTAGGTATACCTCTGCCCAAGTTTTTGCTTGTGCAGAAAGGAAGAGAATTATAGATATGTAAGTCATGCAGGCTACAGTTTGGGGTTTCAGTTCCTGATTGACTAAATATATAACAGGAAAAATGTGTGTGTTATACGAGTTTGAACATGGTATGACAGTTATGCAAATAACAGTTGATTACAACAGGGGGATCCTGTAGTGCAGGGCCAGATTAATCTGCGAGACAGCCTGGCGTTATTCTAGCAGATTAGACAAAGTTGAGAAGAGATAATAAGGATGGTAATGTATAAACTGACCTGTCCTAACAGATGCAACAAACAATCAAGTACACTGTAGTCCTGAGAAGAGCTCTAATCAGACAAAATAAGTGAAAACACCTGTGTGGAGGTGGAGGTGTAGGAGCTTTAGGGAAGAATATAGACATAAACTCAATATCATCTGAAATGTCTCCAAAAATCTTGAAATACTGACAAAGGACCTCTCTATAAGAAGGCTTTCAATGATGCTGCCTTAAAGTAATTTTCATTTCAGTGGTATTTGCAGTTTAATGGAGATTAATCTTCTAATTTCCAGAGGAACCAACTAATTGACACACATTATAGAGCAGTTTTGGGATGAGGAAGAGCAGGAGAGCTCAGCATGAACTACATGATGAAGTCAACATGTGATAATGACATTTTTCACTGCAGAAATGCTGTGTCATGTTGTAGCAGAAAAACCCCAGGTGGAACTAATGTCTGTTCCATGAGGACTTCACTACCACAAGCCTAAGTGGAATGCAGTACTAATTCACACTATTAGTTATACCTGCACTTTTCCTGCTGTAACATATCAAAATGGCCTCTGTAAAAGAGGTCTGTGTCCCGTGTCCCAGTGGAACGTTTCTGGTGTCTTGTTGAATCCATAGCGAACGTTTGTTATTTGTACCAAAAAATAAATAAATAAATGCTGAGTTAACAAACAAACAAAAGATCAGACGGCTGTGTTACTGTAAGACAGAAGATATCCTGGTTTATATCATTTGACTCAACTCAAATTATTTTATTGTCACCCAAAATGCTGAGATGATGACACTATGAGTTAAATAACCATATTATTAGGTTTGCCAATGTAGTTCTGCCCAACTTCAACTTATGATCATGTCATATCAAAATTTTGATAATTAATCATTTTCAACTTGTAAATAGCATTCATGTCAACATTTACGTCACTTCTGAAGCCTCCAATATATCTGATTTGGTGGTTAATAATACATGAGCACATGAACACTTCAATTTCATACACTTCAACTAGACTTCAACTTTTGTAGGTCTTACATTTTCTCTGCTATTTCAGCTTCTTTCAGTGTTGCTATTTTGAATACCACTTGAACTATGACTTCAACTGTTTTGGTATTTCAACTATTTTAAGTGTTTTGGGGCTTTTCAGCAGAGCCCATAAGAGTTCACTTAAATGTTATTCAGAAAATGTAGCCTTTTCTAGTTATCATTAATTCTATACATTGGTCATATTTATATGAATTTCATGTCAGATTTTGCTTGGTAGGGGGAGCATGTGAGGGTGACGTCCACCAGTTATAACATAACTCCATGAAACGAATGGTGAGTTATGTACTATATATAGCATTCTGCTGCAACCAGTATGGTGTTACAGATATTGAACATGATCAGCAGGTCATTAAACAGTTCCAGTCAAGTACAGCAGAACATGTGCGTTTAAATCAGACTTCTCCAGGACCTTAGACTTTGGACCTTACAAGATTGTTGCATGAGAAAATTTTAAATACATGTATTAGAGCTAGAACTAGAACTACAGAAAACCAGCCTTCTTCTAGGTTTCTCTACTTCTCACTGTGATGTCTTTTACAATAAAAAGTTAACATATACCCATGCGCACACACAAACACACACACTGAAAAACCACGATTTTCAGCAAAATGAAACAGCCGCTCAGAACAGGATGAAGGTGAAGGTTCAATGACCCTAAACACACAAAAAGACTGCGTAAAGCTTCCAAAGCCAGTGTGCAATTCAGTGTGGTTATATTGTTACGTATTTATGTGAGTGCTCAGTAATATGTAACATGACACCAAGGTGATGAGGACGAGGCATAAAGGTGAACAAAATAAGACTGTTTCTGACCCAGCTGCAAAGGGAAACAGCCACAGAGGGTAGAAAAACATATCAGCTGATTGGAGCGCTGTTAGTAGCCTACAGGAAATTCTGCACCACAGTCAAACAAAGTAAATGGACCCATGAATCATATATTGAGCTGCTGATTTGATTATAATAATGAGTATACAGACAAGGCACAAGTGCTGACTGAGGACTCTCTCTCTGTTTCTATTGACAAAGATAACATTTACAGAACACACTTACATTACTAGTATTTTCTTCTGTTTATCATAGGAGCAGCTCCCACTTTTTACTAGTTACTAATACAAACTGGCAACTTCAAATCAATCCACTGTTCATTGTAATATACACTAATAATAATAATAATAATAACAATATAAATGATTGGATCAAAATGTGTGTGTGTGTGTGTGTGTGTGTGTGTGTGTGTGTGTGTTTTGATTGTGGGACTTCTTACGTGCAATGTCGCCCAGCAGGAGAGAAGCATCTGTATGTATGGTTGCAAAGTAACATGCAGTGGTTGTTCCGTTTCTCAGCGTCCTTCTCTGTAAAGCACAGGGATCATTTTACAGGATTAAGACAACATTTTTTTCTCTTCTCTATGTGTTGTTAAGCCACTGAATTGTTCTCAAATCACAGGCTGTGTAATAATAGGCTGTGTCATTGAATTTTTCACTTTCCCAGTTGTTCCTGAGGCAGCTTGTAATGCCATCAGCTATAGTTTACCATCATAAACATAGCAAACCTCTCGCAGTGTGCCACAGGACTCCGTTTTGGCTAACTGTATGTATTTAATTCAAAAGGCATAATGCTGGCAAACTCACCACTACTTGATTGTAAACTTTTCTGGCAAAGTCCATGTCCTTGAAGCGTGACTCCATCGGAAAGGTGTATGTATTGAGCCACTCCAGTAACGGCATGTCCAGGGCTGTGCCAATGTAGCTGTACTGGGGTGCATGGATGTGGGTGTCCACCATCCCTGGCATGAAGAACTCACTGCAGTGCAGCAAGCCATGAAAATGGTTAAAATATATTGTTTTTATGTCCTAAATTGTTCTAAATGATCCACTGTAAAAAAAAAAATTAAAAAGTGATGCATGCTGATATTTTATAGTAGAGTAACAGATATAATATCATTGTTGATGCAGAAAATACAGGTCTTTGACTTATTGAAGTCAACAAGTATCAAGCCCTGTAAATGAAAATTATATCCAGTAAATAATTTATACATTCTACTTACTGTTGTGTCAGCTGAGTGACTTCAGATGGGCTGAATCCAAAAGCCTGAGACACTTTGTCTAGCTCTTCGCCTTTCCGAATGAAAGCAATCTAATGGCAGAAAGGAAATCAATTAATGGTTAGGCTGTATGAATAAACTACAACTACAGTGTGTGGATGAGTGTTTGGATGTAAAAAAAAAAAAAAAAAAAGAATAAGCTGTGAGAGCTGAAAACATCATACATGTGTACTTGTATCTAATTTTTATCTAAACGAACAACTTCTGTAGCAAGTTGGGTGTCTTCCTTATGTAATGTTATAAAACCTTTTTGTGTGCATGTCTCTGAGGGTGTTGATGCACAGTTCTTTTCATATCTCTATCCACTACATCATTAATTAATTCATTAATAACCAGTCTATGACTTCCTTGTGTATGAGTATGGAGCCAATACAATTTTTCTTTGGATGGCTTAACGACGTTTTTATGAATTTTAATCCCCCTTGTTGTATTTTAAGAGGCTACTTAAGATTGTAATGATAGGTTTGTGTTAAAGGGCGTAGTGTTGGCCAAAATGTGAAAGCAACAGCTGTTGGAGACAGGATATTATGAAACTGATTCACACATTTGATCAACTCTGACGTCTTTTATACCAAATTGTTAGTGCGCAACGTTTGGAATAACTACATCTATAAATGTTTATCAAACTATAGCCAAAGGCATATGTAGATGAGCCCACGTTTTTTTAAACAGCCAACTTCTCAATCATACCAAAACCCGTTATTAGATTTGTTTTTAGATATTTTAGAGTCAAACCTTTCCCTCCGTATCCACTCCCAGGAGCGCATCTTCCAGGATCTGCACCGCTGTTTGCTGGGTCGCGTGGATAAATGTTCCTCTGAAGATGTGCGCAGTAGTCGTGGAGGGTCTGTTAGAGTTTGCCATCCCTTCACCAGATCAGGTCGGAGTCGGGCTGTTAGACCTGTCGCAGCAACAGCGTACCGGGGTTTTGTTTTCTGGGAACTGTGATCACCACGACACAGGGGGACGCAATGATCCACTTGACTGAAATGACAATCAACAGCCAATGGGAGCGCGCAGAAATATGGGGTGTGTGTAAGGGTTTTGCAGGATCGGTTAAGAAGATAAGTAGCCTTCTCCCTGTATCAACGCACGTCAGCGGTGTACTTGGAAACGTGTCAAGGTTTTGCTTTTGTCTTACAGCTTGTGTTCAAATGCGGATGTATCAGCTGGGCAGTTGAGAACTGTCTGCGCCTTTGAACTGTGTCGGTTTAATAATCAATCATAGTGACCAATTAGCATAAATTACGTGTCAGTCAAGGTGCTGCCCCTCGGGCACCAAGAAACTTAATAGCTGTTGCTATTTGGTGGGAAATAACATCAGGCCAGGTGCAGAGACACCAAACGCGCAAATGTTTCAAACGTTTCTTTTTTGTAGATTAAATAAATAAAGTGTGACTCCGCATCACTCTTGCTTAAATCTCAGATAAAATGAGGGCAGAGAAAACCGTGGTGTCTCCAAAATTAATCAAAGAGCTCATCTATCATTTCATAAGTAGTTTAGAGAAGGTTCAAGTTCAAGTGGATCTGCGACTTCTTTACTGTGCAGCAACTTATTATATTTATTTAATTCTTTTAGCCCTCAAAATGCATTTAAGCAGCATAGGCTATGAATAAATTACCTTAAAGCACAATATGTACCATCTGTCTTTCGGAGTGCCAACGGCAGGTTAACGTCGAAACATGCGCATATGAGCACTTCCTCTTGTGAATGAACTTGAATTTTGAAATTACTATGTGACGCAAACGCCGCTAGAAGTCTGAGCCATTTAAGGATACGTGGCAGGCAGCACACGCACGTCTCTTCTGGGTTTCTCTTTGGTTTGTTATGTGTTCCTTTTAGTCAGTTTCTCACGTGCGTCACTTCACGTTTGGGAAATGTTGTCATAGTTCCGGGACTTTCCCAGTAGACATAACTGGCACCTTACTTCTTCATAATAACACAGTAATCAAGGAGGGAACAGTGTAATAATAGGGGTAAGTGCAGAGGTAAGTATTATATTGGTAATAACACTGAGAATATCCTCTCAATGTTTGGGTTAGATTTATATTATATCTTAAGGTAACAACGGGCAGGACACAGCAGTGACACAGTATAGTAATAAAACACACAGTATAGTGGGGTTAGAAAACATTTAACATAATACCTTCACAAACCACAGATGAAATTTCTCTTCCCATATAATTCCATCATTGTCTTTTGTCATGTTCATAATATTACTTTAAATGCTCTAATTCACCTTGAAAACTGTTTGCTAACCACAAATTAGGACTGGAAAATGCAAAACCACCAAATTTATCCTTAATTTCTCTTTTTATATTGTCTTTTTTCACTGATGATTTTTTACATGTCAAATATTTTTCCATATTTAGCATTCTGTAATGAACCCAACCAAGTTCACACCTCACTAAAACAGTTTCAACACAAACTGAGCACTATAACCTTCATGAATGTAAGATATATTGCAGTACTGTTATATAGGACCTAAGCTAGATGCTATATCAACATTGGTAACAGGATGTAAGTTTATTGTTGGTGTGTCATTAATGTAGCAAACACCACTGGGCTTTTAGTTTTGTTATTACTCATTGGGTCTGTTCCAGACCGCAGGTTGAATAGGTATCTGGATAATTTTGACTCAAAATAACAGATACTTAAGTAAACTTGTTACTTGGAAAAAACTAGGGGATTTCCAAAACCAGGTCAATATCAGGTCGGCGTTAAGTCATGAGTGTAAAAGGAGAGCGGAGACATGTGAGGATCACACCAGGCACTGAACTCAAAAATTAATCCATTCATATGTCCTGATGCCACATATGAGGGAGTAAGGACTGAAATATTGTCACATTCTTTTAAATTTATCAACCATGTGATGAATGACAACTCATACTCATCTTGGTTGACACCAGCACACATGTAAGACTCATTTCTGTGAATAACTTATCAAGTGACAGGAAGTGTCAAGGGTGGCTGAGGATGAAGAAAAACGAGAACTTACACATGTCCAAAGATAACTTTCTGCCAAAAAGGTTTCCCTAAAGATTTGGGATTACACACTGTTCCAGCACCAAACAGAAAAATCTCTCAGCCATGCAGTAGTGTGCAGATGGGATGAGAAAACAATACATGTGTAGGTTATAGATGGTGTGCAGAAATTTTGGTGAAATTTGAACAAATATAGCAGATTTTTAATGAACTTTCAAAGACTTCTACACCAACAGTCAACAATCAGAACTGTGCCCATATTTGATGTACATTGTCTGGAAATTACATATCAGCTTTACACACCAGTTTTAATATTAAGGAAGGAATTCAAGATATAGCCTACTCCAAAAATGCAGTTATTAGCTTTATGAGTTATTCTGAGGAAAATCAGTTGATATTTTTACTGAATTTAGTTATGTTTAGTGTAGAGGCAATGACAAAAGGGAAAAGGGGTGGGCGACAGGCCTAAAATAGTGATATTTTGCAACATTTAGTTGATCCAAAAACTTCATATGTCAGAAAATCTCATCTACCACAATAAATATGCTGCTGTAGAGCTGCTGTTAGTGTGGTCAATATTTCACTGTCAGTTCTAATGTCTTCACTTGTTCCTTCCTTGTTCTTCTTCACTTCTACTCTTTACAAATCCTCCACTTCTTCCTTTTAGTGACACTGATACTTGATTGCTTCTAAGTTAAAAGGGGTTCTCCCCGTATCTTCCAGTAATATGCAGGTGCTTCTCAGATCAGGGACAGCAAACATTAGAGAGAAAAGACCGGAGTAGATTAATTGATCTGCAGCCATTAACAGTGCAAACAGACTAACATTTTGAAATGACTGTCTTTATCAGAATTAAAAAAAGACTTTAAGGCTTCTGTTGGTTCAATTATTGTCAAAAGAATAAATAGCTTGGGTAAATGTATCTAAATGAATGTACACAGCGTGCAGGTTTTTATTACAGTACATTCAAATACTGAATATATATATCTAACTGGTATTGCTTGTGAACGGACTGGAGAATGTACAGTACATTATACAGCCCATTCATCACTTGACAGGCTTGACAACTCAAATAAAAAAAAGGATGTACAATCATTCAAAAGCTTTCTGAATCATCTGGGAGCTTCTGTTTGCTCAGCTGTTGTTGACATTAACTTATCATCCAGCAATGTTGTTAATTTGCTTTAGTTCATTTGAGAATGGTCACATCACGAACCACAAACTTCTTTTGTATACACTGTATGTAAAAACAACAGAAAAAGTCCACTTGGCACATTAGCCTTTCTTTGTCTTTAGTCTTTAATCTTAACTTGGGACACATCTGGAAGTACAGCAGACTTGTTCTTCTGTGTTTTCTTTGGTCCTGAGTCACTGTCAAAGTCTTCATCATCATCTCCAAGGTCACCAAAATCATCATCATCATAATCATCATCACTGTCCAAGTTATCCGCGTCCTTCTTTCCTTGTCCACGTCCTTTCCTTTTCTGTTCTCCATCTTCTTCCTTCTCTGTGTTGTCCAGGTGTGAGTTAACTCTGCAAAGTGACATAAAAACAACATGAGGTGGTGTCAACGGCTATCTTTTTTTGTGCTCTTACAAGAGACAAGAAAAAAAACATTTATGTTCTGTTATCTTGTCATCAGGCAGATAAATAAATAATGAGAATAAATGCATACAATATGTGAGAGGGGAATTAAATGAAGATGTAAAGACTGAAGATAAAATGCTGTCAATCAGTCCAAAGTCAATTTAAAATAAATAAATAAATAAATAAAAAATGTTGTAATGTGTCTCATGTCCACAAGATGGCAGACTTGCAATAAAATTAACTGTTTGTGCTAGTCAGTCAGGAAAATTACAATCTTTTTTTCTTTTTACTTCATAATAAAAATAATAATATTTCCACCCAACCTATAGAAAATGAACACATGTACCATTGTGAATCATTTAATTCATATACGATTAGAAGAACAGCGTGGCCACACTAAGCAGAGAAAGATTTCCTCAACAGTAAGCAGAAAAGGTGAAAATGTGTGCAAGGTCAGAACGCAAAATGACTTAACATTCATTTGCACACACATATTTTTAATAATACAGCAGCGCTTACGGAATAACAATGTCCTCTTTCTTTCCACACTTGCAGCAGATGTCGAGCTGAAGAGAACAGGGCTTACAGATGATGTGATACGCATCCTTCACACTCTTCTGAGAACACTTGACACTGAAATATGAAAATATGCAAGCACACATCAATTTGCATACCAGAGACAAACTACAAACAGGCAGCTCTCTGTTGTTTGTTTCCCACAAAATAAAAACAGAAATAACAAATCCAAGAAGCAACACTTCACTGCACGTACACAACTGATGGACACACCTAAACATATTGTTCGGGCACCTCAGTTGAATGAGAAAGTGTGTCCAAACTTCTGACCTGTACTGTATGTCGCAGGGAAATTCATGCATGAGTCTGGTTTAAATTTACAGTGGCGTCTTTTAATCAAAGTCTGCCTCTTTGTTGGGAGTTCAAAGTATACTGTAACATTTCTTATGTCTTATACCTGACCAGTAGCTTCATGTAATAATTTATGATGGTATGAATCCGGGAAAAGTTGCAAATCTTGGCTGTTGTGAACCTGTAACTTGCTTAAATGAATGAATGCATTAACTAGTTTATTAGCATAATTATACTCCATGTTGATGTTGCTTTGATGATTAATCAGTTCAGCAGCAATTACTTTCTTCTTTACTGTGACAGATCAAATGAGTGGGGAGCTGGGGCTGGCTGATATGGATAAAATCAAATATCACAATATTTTTTGACCAAATACCTTGATATAAATCTTGTAGGGATGACTATTTGTGCTTTCACAAAATATTTACACAACGAGATTTTTGATAAATAATCATTAGTAATCAGTTCAGAAAATTACATCACTTTACTGTAATGCAGCCTTTAAACGCAAAATATGTCATTTCTGCCGCTAGGAGTCTCTCAATCAAAACAATAACAAAAGGCGGAGCGTGATGACGGTGTGAAGTAGCGTGGGATCATGGGAGTTGTTGTCTTTATTGTTGAACAACCAGTTTACCCAGGATTACTTCAGTGTCCATCATTCAGGATGTTTTTACCGGGAGCCAAATTATCTGCAGAGGTCTCCTCCTCTCCAAAACAAACAGGTCCGGTGATTAAAACAGGTAAAAACACTGAATGAAGCAGTTTCACATTAAAAATCAGTGATCTCCGACGCTGTTCCGTGGACACAGGACGTCCGGTAGGGGCTGCGAGCCGAGCTGCTGTAAACGTTTGCTTAGCTTGCTTCTCTGATAACTTAAGATACAGATGTTCAGCAGGTTTTTACCGTGGGCCGAATAATCCGCAGAGGTCTCCATCTCTCCAAAACAAACGTACACTGGGAATAAAACTGGTAAAAACAACTCGGGCTGCTAGCCGAGCTGCTGCTAACGTTTTCTCAGCTTGTTTCACTGATAATTTAAGATCCAGACGTCCAATGACTAAAATCCTTTATCAGGTTAAAAGATACAGTTAAAAATGACAAAGATCTAAAAGGTTTATCATAAAAATGTGGCTTGAAACTGAATAAAAGTTAATTTATGTCAATTTATTTATTCTTCTGGTGGGCAACCATAATACCGATGTATTATCTTGTGCAGGTATGCTCTTTGGTAGAGGGGGTATGACGCCATTGACAGGCGACCAAATGAAACAATTGATTAGCCTAATATTACTGATTTCTCTGGGTTTGAAAATTGTTGGAAACATTTGAGATAATGTAAGCACACAACTCAACAAAATACATAACATAGGTCTAGTTGTTTTTAGACATTTTAATGCAGAATAGTTACGTATTATAGTTTCAAAACCAGGAAAAGACTGCACTTATCACTCACATATCACAATATCCAAAATCTAACACCATATATCGTCTCATATCACGATATTGAAATAATATCAATATATAGCCCAGCCCTAGTGGGGATATTCATGAACAGAAATGGGAGTGCAGCTGCAATTAATTAATGGGTGTAAACCCAGGTGTACTCACCATTTTCGGGGTTGTGTTAGTGTCTTGTATTTGTTGTACTTGACTTTCCACTCAAGAATATCTTTACAGTGTTGGCAGAGCCCATCGTGGATTTTCGATTTTGCTTTCTATAATTGAGATCACATGAGCAGAAACATGATGATAAAACAACAGGTTGTGGCAGCATGGCTACTGACAAAAAATAGCTCTTTATTAACTGTGTGAAATATACAATGTAACTTTAATTTCAAAACTGCTGTCACGTAGTTGAGCCGTGTGCCTCAGCAGACTGACTACACATCACATCAAGGCGGTTCACGCACCTTTACTTGCACAGTCGCTCCGTATTTGTCGTTTTTGAAGGCGACGGTGTTTTGATGCTTCTGGGCTCGCGACCGAGATGCATTACCTTTCTGAGAACTCATCCTATTTTCTGATTTCTAGTTACACATGGTACATAGGTAGAAGACTCGGAACAACCATGCCAGAAGAAGCGCTAACCCGGAAAGAGATGAAACGTCATTGAGGTCAAAACACGAACCCTCCACTTTTTCTCAAAGATGGTTAAAATAAATAAAAATAAAAAACAATTCATTAGAATAAAAAATACACGTATTGCGCACACTGCTTCTGCATGAACAAATACCGTAAATAAAATTGTTATTATGTCAATGACGTCACCGGTTACTGATTGAAACGCCTTGATCGGTGCTGATTGGGACGTTGTCCCGAAATAGTAATCTCTGATTGGTTTTCCTAAACGTCAATCAAAATCATTAGTTCAATTCGCTAGTTGACAGGGGCCGCCCATAAATATCCACACGTTTTACGATTGGTCGACTCGTTTCAGCAACTTCTTCGCTATTGGTCCGTAAAGCGGCCAATCACCGCCTCTCCTTCCGCAGAAGCCAAGATAACAAGCTGAGTGATATTTTCACAACGAAAGCGGTGATGTTTCAGAGGCAAAGAGATACCGCTGTGAACAGTTTTGGCAAGCCACCACGGACGTGAGACAAGAATTTAGTTTCTTTTAGACCTTTATTGAATGTATCCATGTCGCTGTGCAGCTATATAGATGTTAACGTTTTGAATGAGTCGACCTCGTTATCATTCAGGACCATATGTTGAGAAAACCGAGCGGAAGAAAAAGAAACGACAGTTTGAGAGGCTGTCTGGACCTGGAGGACGAAGCAGTCAGCCTTATAGTAACTTACAACTGTGCTGCCAACAGGGATACACACACTCCAAGTGACATCGCCAACGCATAGCACACGGAACAGAGGATAATCTGGCCGAGGATAACCTTGTGAATCTCCTGGCGTCGAGAAGGAGATATATTAGTTGGCTTGGTGCGAAGATAACACCTGACTACGGCGACGTTTGCCAATACTGTCAGCTCAGAATAGATAGAAAAACAAAACAAACGTCCAGCCACCGTCCAGGTAATGTTACCGATCAGTTTTCTGCTCTGTTTTCATAAAAACACACACACACACAGGCACACTTGCATGTTTAGTATTGCTGACTTATTGGCTCATCACACTTGGAAATAAACTGTATCCAACCTTAACAAACCAGCTTGGAATCAATGTGATCTCCTTAAATACACTGCTGCCTTCACCACCATTTTATAGTAAATCGATGCGTGGCACCATTCTGTCTCCATGGCTGGGAGATTATGGACTATTTTGGGAAATATGGGAAGCAAATGTATGTATTTTACTGCTGTATGCTCCTTTAGGGTTGTGACAGCACCCTGCAGAAGTAGTATTCATAGATTACAAGTGGCTATAAAAAGCAGTCACTCTAAATTATCTCAGGTACACCCAGTTGTTTACATAAGTGGCAGGTAATTAAGCTGAATTAACGTCACCTGTGTGTACTCGAGATGTGACAAGTCTTAATATACCTGTACCTGGAGGGTCTAAAAGCTGGTTAGCCAGTTTTCTTTCACTTATCATAAAGCAATGGACGATTCCATTGAAAAACATGCATTATGAAGTTGTTGAAAAATACCACTCACAGGGATGATACACAACATTTTCAAGGCTTTGAATATTTCTCAAAGTATTGGCAATTATGAAAGATGGAAACAGCTGTAAGTCTGCTAAAGGTAGTTTTAAAAAGTGTCTGTTCATGACTACTGGTGAGGGAGGCCACCAAGAGTTCTCCTTTAGATTTACCACTTTCATAGATGAGATCAGAACCAGGCAACAGTAATCATTCATAGTCTTAAAGGGGAAAGCCAGTGTTGGAAAAAAACTCACATGATGGTTGGACTAGTGTTTGCCAGAATGCATGTGGAAGACTCTAAAATAAAGTGGAAAACAGCTCTATAGACCAGAAATTTCGCTTGCAGGTATAGGCCAGAAACACACTATTCCCACTTTGAGTGGACACACCATGCTGTTTGGATGCTCTTCTACAGCTTCACCTTGGAAGCTTGTAGGGGGTATAATGAAAGTAGCAAAATGCAGTTATAGCAAAAGAATAGCAATTTTGGGACAGCAATTCCTAATATTAAACCAAACCTGCACAGCAATGCCTTTTAACAGTCCTGGAGTGGCCACATCCAGCCCTCAATCTAATCAAGAATCTGTGGCAGGATTTAAAATGAGCTGTTTACTCACAGTTCCCATGAAACTTGTAAGAGCTTTAGCAGTTTAGTGACTAAAAAACGGAGAAAAGGTGCTTTGTATGGATGTGTGATGGTGGGAAATATAATCCACAGCACATTGTCATAATATGACATAATGATCCATTTCTCCCTACTCAAAAAGGCTTGTGTAGTTATGCCAGGTCAAATTACAAAGTGGTTGCTAAAGAAATATGATGAATGAGAATAAATCGTTGCATTCCTGGAGGACATTTTATCATCTTGACCAACCAGTTTTGGTGTCACCAAAAAGATGCTCTGTTGACATCTCCAGTACTGGCTGCTGCAATTCAAAGACACCTGGAATATCTAAAGGTTTGCCTTGGGTGGGGGTCCAGCTGCAGGGTAGAAGAGGGAAACCCTTTTAAGTCAATACTGTCTGAGTGGTTGTGGAGCCTCGAGGCAGGCGGGGAACAAACACTCATCAGGGTCAGGGCTATATCTTTTTTATTATCCCGGCTGGAGAGGGCCATGCGTTCCGGAGAGGGGAATTGATAGTGTTTTTTAAAAAAGGCAGCAGCCTGGCTTTTGTCCGCAGTCCCGGAAAACCCCTGCTTTTTCACTTTACAAAAGACAAGTGAATGCTTAGAGAGAACATCATTCAAGAGTGCTGTGGCATGCATCTGCTCTTGTGGTGTTTTCCGTGTGATGAATCTGCTAGTGTGGCAAATTTGTGTTTCACTTGTTTTAGAGAGCCCAGATGCTCTTTTGAGAAGACTATTTCTGTTCTCTCACTCACTCTCAGCTCTCAAAAGCAATATCTACAGTTGTGACATGGATTTATGTCTCTATTTTAACCATTCTCACTCTCTTATCGCAGTGTTTTAAGGATGAACCACTTATCCCTCAGCGAGCTATGTTGCCTGTTCTGCTGTCCACCGTGCCCCAGCAAGATAGCCTCAAAGCTGGCCTTCCTGCCACCAGAGCCTACTTACAGCCTCATGTGCGACGAGAGCGGCAGCCGATGGACGCTTCACCTCTCAGAGCGTGCTGACTGGCAGTACTCGGCCCGCGAGAAGGACGCCATCGAGTGTTTCATGACGCGCACCTCGAGAGGGAACCGGATTGCCTGCATGTTTGTCCGCTGCTCACCCAACGCCCGTTACACACTACTATTCTCCCACGGAAACGCAGTGGACTTGGGCCAGATGAGTAGCTTCTACATCGGCCTGGGTTCACGGATCAACTGCAACGTTTTCTCCTACGACTACTCGGGTTACGGGGCCAGTTCTGGGAAGCCCTCAGAGAAGAACTTGTACGCTGATGTCGACGCCGCCTGGCAGGCACTCCGGTCACGGTAAGAAGAGATGATGATGATGATGAGGATGAGGATGGATGGATGGATGGAGGGGAGATGAGAGAACTTGTACATAGATGTTGGCAAAGCCTGTAGAGTGATTGATCTGTAGAGATAAATGCGCTGAAATTAGAGTAACCGAAAAGCACATAGACCCTGATATTGATTTACTTTGGAGTGGAGATATGAGCCTCTCAAGTGTAGCTCCTCTGTGTGAGGCACTCAGTGACAGCAGGAATACTTGAAGTCAGATAAAACGTAAATGGTGATGTAGATCAGGCTTGACAACCACCAAGCTTCGTTAACTGAGTTACGCTTATCAAATACATTGCATAATTGTAGTTTTTATGTAATCAAGTTTGTTAAAATTGGGGAAGAGGAAGTAACTCAACACAGATGTAAATAGGTGAAAATAAAAATTGTGTAAACCTTCCCGGACGATGTGTTACAATAATTTCAGTGGCTTTATAGTGTAGCAGGTTAACTCAGGCCTGTCGTAATTTTTCGTCTACATCTTATAAGCCATAAATTAAACTGTCAGCTGTGTAAACAGTCAGAAAAGATTCATATTAATAGCAGCTCCCCATTCATGTCATTCTGGTTGACAGCTTTGCATCGGTAGCAAGAGATGATGTTATGAATAAAAACAATGGGCCAGTGTTCTTGTTTTTTCAAGCTGTGCACGTCCACAGCTACGAAGACGTTTCACTCGGTGCCAAATTAAATGGGGGACCGCTGAAATAAAAGCAGATGTGATACAAAATCAGAAAAAAACCACGCTCATTTGATCGTTAGACTTGAGAAATGATAGCAAGGTAGATGAACTAAATCAGAAACACAGAGAAACAGGAAAAGTGAGAGTGAGAAGATGAAGCGAAGAGTCTACAGAAGGAGCTGGGCGGATGGATGAATAGATCGGACCTGATAAAATCATGGGTGGAGATGACGAAGAATGGTAGTTTAGTAGGCAAGACATGATGCTCCTGTGGGCGATAACGAGGGAGCGTGGTTTCTAGGACTATGCTGGCCGACCATGTGTAGGTGTGAGTGGGTGCTCCGCTGCATCTTATTGCTCTGTAGGCTATGAATAGACTAAAAATCAGTTCACTGATACATTTATCGTCTTCCGCTGATTGGTTATCAGTATCTGTGATTTTTGAGCTGACACACCTTCAGATTACTGTAGTTATGTATTTAGTTTTGTAGTGAACAGCTATTAAGTACTTCAATTTGGTGGTGTCTGCATTAAGTAACCTGTTTTTATAGGGCTGTAATGACAATGAAATAAGTCGATACCTGGGCTTATCAGTGGTTAAACATTGCCGTCTAACCACTGATACCAACTGTCTAAAGGAATATTTCTACAGCATTTTAATTCATATTGTTGAAAAAATGGATTTAGAGTAAACTCATAGAAAACATATGTTCTTATTCTACCTCCATGATATACCAAAATCTATAAAATTAAAAGAAATGACAACAAAAAAGACAGCATGGGTGGATAGATGTTGCGTCTTTGAAAAATCCCTTAGTCCTTTCTCCCAAATAAGGGGGAAGGACCACAGGATCAGCAAAGTTCACCAGTCTGTCCAACACCATCTCCCTCACTTCCTTCCATACATGTATCAGAACCTTTGCTGTATCGACTTCCACACTCTCGTCATCTCCTTCTATTGTCCTTTGTAACTTGCCTCTTTCTATTTGTATTTCTATTTGTCTTCTGAGCTGGTTGCTAGAGGGGCATCTATATCGGGGGTCCCGCAAACCCGTAATACATTCACATACAGTACTCTGCTGACATTTAAGGCACTTTTAGATGTTTAAATTCTGCAGCATGACATCAACCCCAAACATACAGCCAGACTCATAAAGAACTTCTGCAGTGACAAGAAGAATACAGAGTCCTAATCTCAACACCATCAAGTCAGTCTGGGGTTACATGAACAGCAACAGAGACAACCTGTCTGCCAAGTATCTTGACAAAGGTTTTTTTCAGTTTATCACACTTCCTATGAAGTTAACTGATAAATAAAAACTATTCATTGCATTATGTTTGAAAGCATACTTGGTTTCAGTGCCTAAAACATGTGCACAGTACTGTATGTATGCGAGACACATGCGCTACACACCTATTCTGACAGGACAGGATTTGGATGGGGAGTGGAAGGTGTGTCTGTGTGTGTGTGTGTGTGTGTGTGTGAGAGAGAGAGAGAGAGAGAGAGAAAATAATGTGTCCATCATGTTTGTGCCCTTTTGTTTATGTAGATGAGGGGAAAATAAAAGTTCATCCAGTAGGCCTGGTTGTTTTTGTATACTTCCTGCTGGAAGACAAACAAATGACTAGGAGGAGGAGGAGAGAGGGGGTAATATCAGCTCAAGGCAAATTAAAAAGGCTGGACAAGAAGAGCCAAAGTACTGTGAATCAATCACAAGGAGAAGTAGGCTCGTAGCATGGAGTGCTCCTCCTGTGTCAGCGCTGACGTGGGTGTAAACTCTCTCTGTGGTAAATGCAAGTGTTGCATTGCAGAAATGTAAAAGTGGTGATAGAGAACATCGATGGGACCGCTGGTAACAAAATGTTAATGTTCCTGTGTCAGCACTATTTCCAGTTTATAGAATATACCAGTTGGTCTTCTTTTTAAATAAGGAAGCTGGCAAGTTAAACAGGAAACTCTTGATCATAAAGGTACTGCATACAGGAAATAGGCCACTGCTGTGAAGAAGAACCAGCTTTTCTTGGGATCAGACATTGTCTACGTGCATTTGTATGCAGGATCCAGGACATTCCTTCGCTTCAGCGTTTTAAACCTTAATGCGTCTTGTGTTTTAATGCTTCATCGCCACGCTGCCACACAAACAGTTTTGTCAAAGCTTCAAGTTAGTTGTTGGATCTGAAAGGACAGCAGACCAAAGCATATGACAGGCCTTCAGGACAGCATGAAACCCTTCTCCTTTTTTTTTTTTTCTTTCCATAACGTCACCACACTTCTCAAATGCAAATGGACTGCAGTGTGTGTTTGGCTACTGTGTTCTGCTCTTGTTTTTTCTCATTTTATTCTACTTTTCCAGCTTTTTTTTTTTTTTTTTTGGATACACCAAGGAATCTCCTGCACCCACATAGTCGTGACCACCAGTGTAGAATATTAGTTTAGAAATCTCATTTAATCTGAGCTGTGCAGAACATCCGCTTTATCAAATTATGCTTGGTGATTTGTGTGCGGGCCAGGTCATTGGTAACAGCAAATGCAAAACCTTACTGTTAGCTGTTTTAATGTTAGCTTAGGCATATAGTTTTGATAAAAATTTTTGCATGTGCATGTTTGAGACAAGTTCCCCTGACTCACGTCTTGTTTGTCTGGGTAAGTGAAATTTGAATAACAGCACTAAGATCATAGTCCAGCTCCATACGGCACTACCTAATTTGCTCAGGCAAGCGTAACCTTTACACTTAGATCAGGGGTGAAACTGAAGCCTCTGCGTTCGTAATAGCTATAACACGCACTTCTGCTTCTGTTTATCAAAAGAAGCAGAGCAGGTATCGGCCCTACATCAGTCTCAGACTGTGTATCAGGTGCCTTTTGTAGGTTAATCTCAGGGGATACCTCTTCAGAATCAAACAAGAGGCTTCCAGGAACGGGGAAATAACTTGATATTGAAGAAGCCTCAACATGTGTGCATGCTGTATGTCCCGTGCCTTGTGGTCTCATGGTTATCAGCCCCTCAGCGAAGTTAGACTGAGTTCCCTCTGGCTGTCACAGTAAAGACGTTGTTCCTCGTTCGCAATGCCTTGTTATGTGTTTACACAGTTGTAATTATACAGGCGTCTATCAGTCTTAATGTCACTGTCCAGGATCAGGTCAGGAGATACCGAGGCAATGCGAGGTTTTAGGATTTTGTTTCTGCAGATGATTCATCTTAGCAAAGTCAACTTATTTGTGAATGTCTGATCCGAGTCTGAATCTCAACCTGTGGTGACGTTTACTTTCGGGAACCTCATCCCACTCAGTCCTTAGTGAGAGAGCTCAGAAGAATAAATGTCAGAATGATGGTGATCGGAGATCTCAAAAGAAAACTGCTTGATGTTAGACTGTACCTCGACAGAAATCCAGGCAATTGGAGACACCACAATATAGACACTTGCAATAAATTGAACTGACAGAGTATCACAGGGTTCAAAAAGGACTTTCAGCAATATTATGTAATGACATGATATGGCTGCTTTTATGGCACACAAGGCACTTTGGAGATGGGGCCAGGCACAGGGATATCTTGCTCTGGACATTTTATTTATCCTACTCATACCCAGAAATAGAAAATGATAAAGATAAGACCACAAGTTTGTTCTCAAAGTCCATTTTGCATACTTGTTTTGGTCTAACCAAATGATAAATGTAAAGTTTGTGGCTGGGATACATCAATCACCAGTAACAGTCTCTTTTTCCTTTGTTGCCACGTCCGTGCCACTTTATCTTTCCGTGAGAGCTCTGTCTCTCCAGTTATATACTATATCAATGTCCCTGCTGTCAGAATTATCAACACTAGCTTCTTATGTTTGCCACTCATCAAACTTTTTTAGTTGGTGATACTCTGCTAAAGTCTCCAAACACCTGACATAGTATCAGCTCAACACAGAGAGAATGAAATTAAGGATGTTTCATCAACCATTCAGGGATAATTGTCAAAATTTTTAAAAAAAAGAAACTCATGGCTCATTCATGGACACAAAATAACAAGCTCAGAGGGATTTATTAACAGAAAATGTGAAAGTAACCTCATTAACTGTTCTTTGAATATTTAGTTTCCTTCCACACTTGGCCTCTTTTTGTATGTGGTTAATCTTTTAATTCAGAACCTACACAGCTTAGTAAAAAAAAAATAAGGGCCCTTGTATCATGTATTATCTGCCTTTTTGACTCAGCTGTCTGTACCAAATTCATAATTGTGTGATAGAGGGAGCAGTCTTTTGACCTTGCTGAACATGAATCAACTAGATTGTGTTTATCACATCAAAAGGTCTCCCTGCACGGCCTCGCATTAGTCGGCAGCCTACATCCCCTCGTGCAAGTCTCTCATGTTAGATCAGACGCACAGCCTGAAGAAGAGAGAGGCCCTCGCATCTCTCTCTCACTCTCTCTCTCTGCTTGTAGTGCTGTCTGTGTCTCTCTGTATTTTTTTTTTCTGATTATTTGACATTTTGAGCACACCAGATCTTGTTTTTTTTTTTTTTTTCTGCTTCTGTTGCTGTTTTTCAATCTCTTTTTTCCCCTTATGATTCAGCTGATAGAAAGTTCACCCTCTCTTGAGTGTTGACACACTTGCGTAGGATGCTTTCGCTTTATTCCATAGTCATATGACAGCAGGCAACCACCTGTTTGACTACTGTCTATCCAGAGCTGCTCAGCCTGGCACGCAGACACACACACGCTCCTCCCGCGTTCTTTTGTTGAGGCACGGTGGATGAGGCACTCCCTTCACCTGAGCAGGGAGTGGGTCATATGATTCACTTAATGTGAGTCAGCATACCACGGATTACACATACTGACAGGGGGGATGTGTCAGGTGTGCGTGTCTGTGTGTGTGTGTCTGTGTGTGTGTGTGTGTGTGTCTTGGACAGAGTTTCACTGTATCATTTTCTTTGCCCTCTGCGATGGAGGCGGGCCAGCAGTCAATCCTGCAAGTCTAATATTGAGTGGTAGCCTAGCAACCGATTTCCAATGAGCTTTCAGACCAAGGTCTTCCCACACTGCAGCCAATAAAAACAAACGGGGAATACTCACTTCCTGGTCAATCATCATATTGATCCAAATCAGAACGCCATCCTTCAACTCAGGTGTTCAATGATGAAGAGAACTTCTCTCAAACATGGACAATCCATCATGTATATGAATTGTGTACTTTACTCGACTCGAAATATCTGTAGACAAAGGCTGCAGTGTCTGTTGGGTGGAGCGCCATCGCTCACCTGATTGCCCTCTTTAGCACAGAACAACAGGAACAGAGCTTAGTAGCATTTGCAGATCATATACTGTAATTATTGTCCTCATATCTTAATATTAAATTCACTTTTACTCGCTTTTTTAATGCGTGTAAGCATCGAGTAACAAATACACTCTTAAGACAAATCTTAATGGACAAACATAGAATGGAAAGAAATGAGTAATAGGCGCTAAACAAAATAACAGATCATTGAAGGCTTCAGTGAAGGATCCCCCGCTGTAGTGCAGATGGTACACTAATCTGTGCAAAATGCCTGTACATATGTTCAGGATATCTTCAAATATCTATTAGTCATAGTGAGTGCTATGGGATGAGAATATTTTTGGTCTTCGGGGAGCAAGAGGTGGGCAGCCAAGAGGGAGCGAGAGACAGAATAGGGGAAGGAGGGAGGATGTGATGCATAATAGATTGGATTTGTGTCAGGAGACTAAATTGATGAAGGTTTGGGGGGAGGGGTGTAACCATGGAGCATGGCTGGCAATGGCTCGGCGAGGTCTATTCAAGCTGAAATGCAAAGGAGCAAATTGTAGGCTTGTGGTAGCCGGTCCGGGGGGTGGGGGGGGGGTTGGTCGTAGTGCCGTTTAAACATGAGTGCAGCTGTAGATCTGTGCTGCAGTTGTCTTCCTCCTTTGCATGGCCTTCTCTGGATGTGTGAGAGGAAAAAGCCACAATGATCTTCCAACAGTGCCAAGAGAACACAGTGGGAAAGTGCTTAGAGTGACCTTGTCATATTCATCGAGTTTCTATGTGTGTCCTCAAGCTGAACACTCCCACTTGCCCAGTTGCTCTGGATAATAACATCGGTTGTGTGCTATAAGACAACCACGCCAATGTATGTTTGGGGAAATCATGTCATGTCACCTGATGGATCAGCCTGTCAAATGGTTTCAATTTACCCTCCCTGCATAAGCCTCATATTGTTGTGACATCCATGTGGTGAGGTGTTTATGTGTCTCAGGATTGGTCAGGCTTTAGTGGCCTGATATAGTGAAGAACATTGACTAGATAAGCATAAGTTAAAGGTGATAACAGATAACATTACACTGATAAAAATATTCATAACAGTAAACAAGTGATAATCTGTAGTGACGAGAGCTCCAATCTGTGACTCTTGTTAACAGGTGACAGCCAGGAGCGTTACAGTGCTCTGTTGAGCAAATTAAACACTCTGAATGTATAATGATCGAATGCTGCCTGTGAGCAGTAAAAGGAAAGTAAACAACCAAACAGCCCCCTAACCAAGCAATTTACTGTCATCTCTCCTGGGAGGAGTTCATATTGAAACATCTATGCCTAAACCAACAAAATGGCAGTCATCTCTCAGACTGCTTTACTTGTTCTGGTCTTTGTCTGTCTACCTCTCAGCAGAGTTCACTGCTCCCAACAGCAGGAAGTGAGATGGATTTTATCGAACGTCCCCTGTTCTTAAGCTGAGTTAGCACCTAATTTACCTGTTACTTTTAGCTGAGCCTAAACCTTGTTATTCAGACTTCACTTTACAAAAAAGCCAAAGAGGAGTCAGTAACTTTTTCTTTCATACTTTTATATGTTTTTGTCAAATTAACACAAAAACATATAAAAGTAGGATTGAAATTATCTGCTCGTCATCAGGGAAGTGGATAATTGTTGGGATGAAGTGTTTCTACCTCTCTCTGCCTGTTTTCTAGACACTTTTGAAGCTCTACAAATGAATTCTGCATTCACATCAATTAGGCTTTGTTCTATGGCACCTTTTTGAAATTTCACAGTATATGGTATATTTATCTGCAAATAAAATGTTTGAATCAGTTTTTTGGGGAGTTTTTTTTTCAATGCTGTTGGGCCACATCAGAAAGGACAAAGGTGTCACTTTTGAAACAGTTTGTAAAAAGACTTGAGATTTTGGCCTCACCCCCTCTGTTCTTCACCTCCCTCGAACAGCTACATTATTTTGTTTAATGAGAGATAAGCTTTCAGCCCATGAAAGCTGTGTGTATTATATTCAGTCAACCTTGAGAGTTAATGGTGCTGTTAACACAGCATCACCCAAACGTCTGCGGTAACACTTTCCCATGCCATGCCAGTATTTTCACCCCTATTTATACTCTGCGAAGGCCAACTGACACACCAACGGTAAACAAGTCCTATATTCCTACTAATGACATCTGTTAGCAAGACTGCGCCTGCGTGTGTACATTTCCATACTCCGTCTGAAGTCGATGTGCCTGTGCATATGTTAAGTCTTTTGGCACTTTATAGTAGCAGGCCTACATTACTGCATAGTACTTCTGCATAGGTTGTGTGTGTTGTTCCAAATTATAATAATCCATCTCAGTTGGATGTGTCAGACTTCAGGTGCTCATGTATTGTTCATCACTGTGTATTATAAGACTGCAGCGGCAGAGGCTTTAATGTTAGGCCTGTAATGTTAGTGTTCCTAATTTTAATAATAGCGTACAGAGGTTTTGTCAGGCTGGTTGTAGCTGTTTACTATACACTATCCAGCAGTACAGTGGTAGAGACAGTGATGCAGTGTTCTCAGACTAGGTTTCAGGTCGTCAGCTGACTAGCTGCTTGCTAGAGTGGGTCACGTTCTCTATAATCAGCTGTGGAATGTCTTCCCTTTTTATTCCTCTCTCTCTCTCCGTTTCTCCCTCACTCTCAATCTAGTATCAGTGTCTCTTCTGCTCTCTTTCTGCTCATTTTGCTCTCGTTCCCCTCCTCCCCTTTTGGAGTCACGGTACTCCAGTGGGGGGTCTTCTATTAGACTGCTTTGAAAAGTGAGAACCTCGCCCGTATCGCATCTTTGTGCTTGTTTCAGGAGGCCGTACAATCACTGAGTCAGGCAGGATGTTTCATCCGATAATAGAGAATGAGTAAGTCTCAGTGAGCACACAGGTTTGTGTTTGCTTATAGAACAGCGTGTAGGGGAAATGAGAGAATGACTGGACACTAATTAACAGTGTGAATGTACTATGTGATGGGTAAAAAGCAGAACTGGACCATCGTGATTAAAGCGAGCAGCCGGTTTGTGCTTTTACTATGAAAATCACATTTCAACCTTTCCTCTTTCAATTTTGCCAGCCAAGCTGCTCTTTATCATTATCAAAAAGGCCAACCTGGACGCCTGCCAGCGTCTGGTAGAGCAAACAGATTATCTAAATATGGGTGGATACTAGTAGTGTAAACATCTTGTTCCTGATCACCGAAAATGTGATATTCACACATTCTGTGTCTCTCTCTCGCAGGTATGGCATTCGGCCAGAGAACGTGATCGTGTACGGTCAGAGCATTGGCACCGTGCCCTCGGTGGACCTGGCTTCTCGCTATGAGAGCGCCGCAGTCGTCCTCCACTCCCCGCTCACCTCTGGCATGAGAGTGGCCTTCCCTGACACCAAGAAGACCTACTGCTTTGACGCCTTCCCAAAGTGAGTGCACTGTACAGACAGATGGCATGTGTGAAGGCCAGGCTAAATGTATCACATATTGCATTCGCTGAAAGGCACACAGCCTCCCTGCACAAATAAACAGAGTACACATGCTTTTAAAATACAGCACTGTATGAATGAACTTGCATCAAGGAAAAAAACACACACACACAAAACTTGTAAAAATGGTCCATAAATTTAGATGTCAAATCAATTCCAAGTGTTTTTTTTTTCTTATTGAGTCACAGCCCTTAAAAAAAAATAAAAAAAAATAGACTCAGTAGCTCCCTCTGGTGGGAGTTGGCGAACTAGTTCTTGGTGAATTTTAATTGATGGGGTTTATAATTACAGCACTCATTTATTTTTCCTCTTTTATCTTCACGTGTTTCCCTACATAACCCGTCGTTTCCTTCTCTCCTCCAAAGCATCGACAAGATTTCGAAGGTGACGTCACCGGTGCTGGTTATCCACGGTACAGAGGACGAGGTCATCGACTTCTCCCACGGCCTGGCGCTGTACGAACGTTGCCAGCGCCCCGTGGAGCCGCTCTGGGTGGAGGGGGCCGGACACAATGACGTGGAGCTCTATGGACAGTACCTGGAGAGACTCAAACAGTTCGTCGCACATGAGCTGGTCAACTTGTAGAGGAGCTGGGGGGAAGGGGTGGAGAGGGAGGAAGAGAAGAAAGCATTGGTTTGTCAGGAGAGGCTGGATAATGGACAGGGGGTGCAGTTTTCTTTTTTTTTCATGAAGTGATGCAGGTGGTGTTTGTCTGTGTAGTACTGAAGTTTTGGTGGCAGGATTCTCTCATTATCACCTCTCCCCCCTCTCCTTGGAGCTCCAGTTCGCCCAGGACGAGAGCCTGTCAGTACCGTCCACTCCACATGCTGCAGCTGTGAACTTATTAAAAAAAAAAAAAACACCCATCTTTTGGAAACCCATTGTTTTGTTTTTGCTATTAGATTTTCTTTTTTTTTTTATCACGTTGCACAGTGCTTCAGTGTGTGAATGCAAGAGAAAGTAGACAACATACTATGTACAACCTGTGTATGAGAGAGCGTGTGTGAGTATGTGTGTCATATTTTTGCTGCCTTTTGAGAAGGACGTGGTCCACTGTTCTTAAGGGGGACCTCTGATCGGCCCTCGAAGCTTTTGAGGTTCAGAGAAACAGCCTTGCTTTAAACTGGACTGGACCAAAGTGGACCAGACTCTCTCTCCAACCCAGCTGAACTCCATCTGACTTTGAGGTCAGGTTTGGTCCTCCACACTGCAGTCACCATGAGTTTATTTTTGTTTGTTTGTTTATTATATTTTTATATATTATACATGATATTTGCACGTATCAGCTGTCACTGAAGAACTCAAGACAAACTGACTTATTATCTAGCTGTGCCAGTGTTGCCAAATGTTTAGTATAATATATTACAGAGACTTAGACTCACAAAGAAGTGTACTTTGTACAAATAAGACCCAGAAACATCTCCGAACCTCTGACAGCTGTATCCGCTCTCTACTTCTTTGTTTAGTCTTACAATTTGATGTTACAATCCGCAAGATTATGATGCAAGATGGAGCTCAGTCAGCGGCTCATGTAGCCAGTTGAAGGGCTGAAGCTTTACACCGTTGAGAAATTACGTGAGGGTGTCGTTGCCACATAAAACATTTCCACAGTTCTTACTTCTGAGTTTACCTTCAACTGTGGTTACTTTAAGATCAGTATCACTAAGCTGTTTATGATGATGAACTTGATGTTTTCAGGCAAACTACCATAAATGCTGGACGGTTTTATGGACACAATATCAGACCCCTCTCTGAAAATAACAAGTATTCGCCTTGATATAGTAACTGTTCTGAAGCCCAGTTTTGACAGTGTTATTTCTGTCTTTTGGGTCTGAAGATATTGAGTTAAATAATCTAATATAGTTATTATTACAGATCTTGCTTATGTACTTGGATCAGATCTTTCTTGATGTATCTTTTTATATGATAAAAATGTAACTACTGTTTGTGCTCTGATCAAGACTTATACCACTAATGCCAATCAGGACTGAACGGTGAACATGATTAACGCGGTCCGTGTTAATATGTTTTCAGTTCAGTGAGTTGAAAAAATAAAAATAAAAATGTTTTGTTTTTGAGTTATTTAAAAGCAGTTTTGTTTTCTTTAGTATCTTTGAGCTGAGAATGAACAGACACCACTCACAACATGTGTACAGGGACAACGGGTTGTGTCAGCATACATTGCTCAGCATTTTAAGGCCTCCATCCCTGGCTGAGTGTTTCTCTTTTGTTTTTGTCTTAACTTGATCTTTCTGTCTGCATGGTATTTCTGGATCCGTTGTTGTTTTGTTGATTTGCCCTTTAAATGCTGAGTGAGGCAAAACAAAGCATTAACCAGCTGCACTTTTATTGTACTGATGACTCCATTAAGTTTCTTTCATAACCCTGAAAAGCAAATGTCAAAGTGCTACTGCATGCCACATACGGCTAGTTTCTCTTTTATTTTTGGCCAATATAACAGACAGAATTGCATAAGAAATCTCAATGAATCACTTTTACTATAGGTATTTTAAATACCTTTTATTACACTTGAGCCTGTGTTCACATAAGGGGTCTAATAATGTTAAGTGACAATTGACCAATAAGCCAATGGGTGCTACAGTAAACCTTCAGGTCTGATTACTTACAGGTTGAGAGGAAGCAATGCTCGTTTGTCAAACTGACCAAGATCCATCAGGATTGGTAGCTGTTGTTTGTCAGGTGATTGTATTTTGTCATGGAAAACTACTTTTTTTTTCACAACTCATTTCTGTCTTAAAAACAAAGTTATTCTTTCTTTCATTTTCACTTTGTAAATACTATTTGTACTGGACATGATGTTATTTTTATTTGTCTTTCACAAGCTTTTGTCATCATCTCTCAACTCTAGTTCTTTAACTCTTGATATGACAACTGTTAGACCAAGGTAGGCCATCATTTTGGCTTTTCAGATGACCTTTATAATGGTCACCTTGACTAATGTCATCTCTGATTTGATTAGATTTTTTTGTACAGCATATTTCAATACAGAAGGAACTTATATGTAATAACAATATTAATATAGTAATTCAAATGTCGATAGAGAAAATAAAAATGGTATTTGAGAAGCAACTCAATTTGTGAGTGAACTTTTGATTTTGGGGGGAAACATTTTTTTTATGCTGCTTAATTTTAGGTCTGTATTACAGATGAAGATCATGGAGGGTCATCTTGTGCCATGACAACAAGGAATCACATGCCCTCACATGTGATCAAGACTGAACAATACAGTATAATGGAGTCTTCCTGCAGACATGATGGGGACTGACTCTTATTGTGATGAAGGAGAGCTGATGATCCTGGGACAAGAGTGTGCTTCTATATTGGCAGAGATTGAATTTGGCTACATTACAGCAAAGTAGGTTGATATTTACTGTCAAGAAAACACTTCTTCTGTCCTGAGTGATGCAGGTTTTAACTCACAGGGATTACCAAGTGTTTGCCTTAACACTGAATTGTAAGATTCTACTTGGACACATTATCAAACACCTGTGCAATTTAATGAAATCCAAAACAACAGCCCTCCATCACATATTACATTTGTCAGAGGGAGGTAATATTTGAAGATGTATGCTGTGGTACTGTTATTGTTCATAGCACTGTGCCATCTTCATTTAGATAACATTGTAGAAAGAAGCGTATTCTGCACAGTGTGTTTTTCTGGCTCGGAAGCACACAGTAGGGTACTTTCCCTAGGTCAAATTGAAGAGATGATATTTCAAAGCAGACTCCATTGAAGGGGAGAAATGTTAACTTGATACTGCTTCAGGTCAAGAGGTCAGCCCTGCTGCTTGGGCTCAGGGACAGTAAGAGTATTAAATAAGGAGATGAATGGGAGATTACAGAGCTTACAAGGAAGGATGTGGGGAAAATCCTGCAGTGAGACTCCAATTAAAATGAGAGATGTGAAAGGTATGGGAGAGGTTTATGACTGTCTATTTCTCACACTCATAAAACTGTTACTGTGTTTGTCATCTTACATGTATTTAATATTTAAACTTAAACATTTTTATTCAGCCTAGGGAGAGCTTTAGCTAATTTGGCAATATCAAGGTAAAGGCTCTGCTACCTGCCCCTAGTGATCTTCTCTTTAACACCAGCAGGCGGCAGTGTGGCTCAGATTTAAGCCCCTCCCCTCAATCCATGCTGCTGAAGTGCTCCTGGTGACACGTTCAGTGACTCCTCGGAAATCCCTGTCTTCTTATATTAAGTCACATAATAAAAGTGGGGCCTGTCTCACCTTCAGATCCCTAAGAATAGAAAACACACAGGCCACAAACTACAAATTCAGTAGTTGCTTTATAATATGAGTAAGAATTACAGAATTACAGTGATAAAATAAGCTTGTGCACATTGTACAGGAACATACCATTTCTGTTATGGTACATCCACACATTAAGCCTGTACGGTTAATTTCACAGGTTATTACTGTTCTGAGGTCATGTGTTGATAGGGAATCAACGGCATACAACAGTATACTCTAGGACTCCTCTCATTTCTATCAAGAGAGGCCTGTAGTGGTGTTGTTGGTGGTGTACCCATTCTCAAAATACTAACAGATTCCCTCACCACAGTCACCACATCACATGTGCAGCTTCTGGTGTCATGCTGTGTATACCGCAACATAATTTATTCACATAAAAATACATCAACAGATCACATTGTAGTGGTAGTCTAGATGTACTAGCCATTACCACTACAACGTTGATGGCAACAATTATTACTACTACTACCTCTACCACAACTACTACTGTTGCAGCTACCAGGACATTAGTGCTGATGTCCTCAGGATTGTGATGTCCTCAGGATTGTGCTATATTTAAATTTGACCACTAGGCCAACCAAAGACATAAATAAGCCTTTTTGTTTGGAAACAGGATTACATTTTATGAGGGTGGAGGGATGAATTAGGAGGGCGGATTTAGGATTGTAGTAACAGACTTTAATAACATCCTGGAAATGCCCCTGACAACTTCTACCACCACCACCACCACTACTACAACCATTAATAATAATAATCATCATCATTTTGTGTTCTTCACTATCTTAGGCTACATCTGTCCCATTTGCCGCTATTTCCGACAACCTGTGAACGCATCATCACTTCCTCTCTTCCAAGCCGCGCCTGCTTCTCCCCCTCGGTGGGACCGGAGGGGCTGACCGACGGACGGACGACAGCCCATCAGCAGAAAAAAACACCATGTGAAGAACAGGTATATAAAAAAGGGACACGGAAAGCAAACTGCGAGGGTGAGAAGTTATTCGTCTCACCACCAACACCGGGTCAACGTTTTTAACGGCTCGGCAGGGAGCGAATGGACAGAGCGGGAGAAGAGCAGGACAGTCTCACCGACGGTACGACCGTGTACATTGTGTCTGTGTCTGTCTGTCTGTCAACTGTTGGAGGTGATAAGAGGTCTCACCGGGTGAAGCCATTGATTTGTGGGTTGTTTTCTTGTGAAAAGGCTTATCAATAGGTTTTTTAAGCGAGTGAAAACAGTCTAAGTTTGTGGGAGGGTTTTGTCTGTGCCCTAATCTGGTGTCTAAAAGTTGTTTTCAGTCTGTTGCTAACTAACTAACTACGTGTCCCATCCATAACCTATCCTGTCAAAAGTGAAAAAATGTAACTTTAACGCTAGCTTGCATGAACAAAATGAAAAACAGTATAGTTTATCTATAATTCTTATATAGTTATCAGTTCGTGCGTAGCTAACTTATACTATACATTATCCCCAAGGGTTCCTCTTCTGTGGTGACATTTCTCTGATGGACTGCTTCTCAAATATGCAAGTGTTTCTTTATAGTAAAGAAAAGGTCGCGTGGAAAGAGGAACTGTGACCAAAAAAAGCCCATTAATCATCATAAGTCATGAAAACCCCCCACCTTTTAACCTCTGTTTAACCTTGATATCGCTTAATGTGAGCTAACGTACTCACTACACTACTATCAGTGATGAGAAGGTGACTTTTGAATTGTAATGGGTTACAGATTACTAGTTACCTTGTTAAAAATGTAATGAGTAATGTTTTGATTACTTCATCAAGGTAAAGTAACTTATTATATTTGATTACTTTCTGATTACATTTCCACAACAACAACTAATGTTTTAAATTGGGCATTAAAGCTGAAAAGTCCTAAATACAGGCACAGAGTACTCAACAATGATGACTATCAGACTGTTATTAAAGGTTCAGTATAATTTAATTTAAGACAGGAATGCTTTGATTTTAAAACACAACCACCAAAACAAATCACAAGTATGTAGATTACAAACATTAAACTGACCGCAGTAAAGGAAAAATGTAAGCATAACCTCAAACCAAGTCCACAACTATCAACTCCATGCTCAGTGGTGACAGAACTAACAATAGGGATGGTGCTGTTCATCATTTTTTGACAATGGTTCCTGAATGACTCTTTTTCAATACCTCTTATTTATTACAGAAAATTCTGAGGTCATATACAGACTTAAAATGAGCAAAAATCTTTGCATAGCTTCTAAAATAGTGATTTTAATAAAAAGAAAATTACAAGGAAAGATGTAAAGCGACAGAATGAATGTTATGTTCTACATATAAGCTTTTTACCAAAAAGAATATATTCATATAAACCCCTTTGTAATCAACAATATTTTAATTAGTAACCGTAATTTAATTACATGTTTTTTCTCAGTAACTAACAGATTACAATTACAGTAACTAGTTACTCTGACTACTGTAAGTGTGTAGTACAGTTGTGACACTGCTGCTTCAGCATATAGTTTTTTCAATGACTATAGCGAACACATGGCTTCCTGATGATTTCACTGCCAAATTTCGATTTCTGAAGAAGCTAAATGATGATTTTACAGCTTAGGTATGTGTGATGGTCTGTCCCGCTTTGACTCCAGTGTTTCCCTCACATCTGTTTGATATTCAGTAGCTCTGAAATCAGAACAATATGAGAGGGAGGGAGGGAGTAATGACTCCCTGATTGTTAGGAAATACTACATGTCCACGAAGTGCTGTGCAGCCTGGTGATCGGTATAATTTCCAGACGCTGAGTAGCCCTAAGGTGAGTAAGTCCACAACTCTTTATGGTCTGACAGGTCAGTTTGTACCAGAGGAGCAGGAGCGGCTTGGCCCTTTTATGGTGAGGAATGTGAATAAAAACATAGCCTGAGATAGGGTTATAAAAAATGATGCCTGAGGGTTCATCCCATCACAGCGGTCGCACTGAGTCTGTGCAATGTAGGGCACAGACTGTGAGAACATCCAGGAGAAGCTGTAAGTTGCATGCCTTTGTTGATGACATTCCAGTTTAGAATAAGATGGAAAATTATTAGTTTAACTAAAAAAAATGGTTTAGAGACATTGTAATGGGGGAAAAACTGGCAACTCCAGTGTGAGGATTATCTGCTTTTCTGTTTCATATCATTTAAAATTGAATATTTTAGGGGTTTGCACTAAACAAAACAAGACATTGGACAAAACAAGACATCATTCTGCTCTCTGGGAAACTGGGCATTTCTTACTGTTTTGTGACTTTCAAGGTAATAGACAAAACAATTACTCAAGAAAATAATCATCAGATTAGTCCACAATGACAAGAATGGTTAGTTTCAGCCCTAAATTGGATAATTCACAAGCTTATATTGTGGCCTACATAAATGACTGAGCCCTTGTTGAGCAGTCCTTGATTGTATATTGCTTTGTTTATGAGTTGAAGAGGTTTGTTGTCCTCTGGGCTAAAATGATGACTAATTGGCTTGACAAGACAATGGTTTGTTTTCATGTTTCTGTGGGTTGGCACAGGACTGCGTGTGTGTGAAGCGTTGATACCAACCCGGGTGATCTAAAGACTTTTAACAAGACTGGGTCATTGTTGAAGTCCTATGGCTTGAACTTGCTGACGTTTTGTTTATGAAGACATAAAGTAGCAAGAGGTTATGTCACTATAGTGGTACAGGCTGTTTGTTTAAAGGAAAAATGCCATTAAAGCCCTTTTTCTGCAGTGTCATTTCCTCTACTTCTGTGTGTTTATATGTGCAGGTGTGTGTCTATATGACCCTTTTTGTGCACGCGCGTGTGTGTGTGTGTGTGTCTCCATGGCTGCAGCTCAGTTAGTACTACTTTCTCTATTTGTGTGATATACAGGGAGCACAGCACACACTAGAGCTGCAGCACTCCTTCCCTACTGTAATTGGTGCCATCTGTTTTGGCTGTGTTAACATAGTCTCAGGAATGTTGCGATCCATTATTCACAAGCTCCTTCGTTACTGTGGTCAAGAGCACCCTGTGTCACTCTGTTCAGACCAAAGGAGAAAGAAGTCAAAGGAGAAGTTGACTGTTTTTGGAGGATTAGATTAATAGTCTACTTAAGGCTGATTTCCAGCATTGTTACCTGGAAGTCCATGAGTAAGATGCTTGGTGGCTTATTGCCTGTTTCCACAGAATCAGTCCTTTTTTCTCTCTTCGCCTCCTACTGTTTTTACTGTCATTTTATGTGTTCTTTTAGTGTCTTCTTCCTTCTCTTTGACCTCTTCAGTCTGATCTCTTTTTCCTTCACTCCCTCGTCTCATCCCGTAAGACTTAATTTTCCTATTTTACCAACTTATGGCACCATTGTAGGAAAATACAAATGCTGTGTATGATTCAAAAACTTTTACTAACCCTAAGTCCTAGAACTTGAAAAACTGTCTAAGAAACATTTTGGATGTGATTACTACTGAGACAACTGAAAGTCTTACACTTTTTCTCATTGGCAGCAACAAATCCCAAATTTGTCTGAGGATGCCAAGAAAGAAACATCCTCAAAGACCTCATTGTTGAAACACACATTGTTAATGAATGTTTATTTTTTTCTCGACTCTTACTTTCTGTCTCTCTTTAGCCCTAACCCTCTTTCATTTTTTTGTCCTCTCAGGTAGCAGACACATATACCATGCCGACAAGTGATGGCCCTAGCCGCTTCCCAGTTTTTGTGGCTCCGCCCCACGGCAACCACCAGCGGTCTCCGGGTTATGTTCCCGGGCGAGTGGCTCCGGTCCGCTCGCCGCCACCTGCCAAAGCTCCACCGCCTCCACCGCTAAAACCTCACGGTCCGCCACCGGAGCGACAAGCCACTTTCAGCCTGTCAGAGGAGAACCAGCGCCGGGAGCGTGCTCAGAGCCTACAGCAAAGAAAGAACACACTGATCTGTTTTGGAGTGTCGATGGGTGCTTTCTTCCTCACCCTCATTCTTGTCCTTAGTCTCACAAATGGAGACGTTTTAGACGGTTAGTGTTACAAAGCACTGATTCAAATTTTTATGATTTTTTCCACCTATCAGCTATCGTTTAAAAAAACGATTTGCATGTCAGAGAGCCCTGCCTGATCCCTTTGCTGTTCACTCTGTTGCTGTATGTGTTTGTTTCCGCTTATACTCTCTCTATATATTTATGTACAGTATATCGCTGTTTAATGACATGTACAGTATATGAGGTTCTCTGATTTGTTACTGATTGGTCATCTTTCCAGAGAATTGTCCGGACCACAATCCATCCCTGAGTAACTGGAATCCAGGCCACCAACCAGAGAAGGCTGTGGTTGTCAGGAGGGGAGACTTGTTTAGATTAGAGGCTTCGGCCACCTTCCATTCACTAACCATCCAGTCAGGAGGTAAGCGCATGAAGTGTTAAGTAGCATTTTGAGTTGTCATATTGATGGATTCACTTCATTTGTTAAACATGACATTGTTCCACAGGTTAAGTACAGTTTATGTGTGTGTGTGGATGTAACATACAGCATGCAAGAACTCATGTTTGTCTCCCTCTGACCCCTCATAGGTCGACTAGTTTTTGCAGACAATGCTGACGGCTCCAAAAACATAACATTGAAAACACGACACATTCTTATAGAAGCTGGTGGAGCCCTTCACATCGGTGCGCCCAAATGTCGCTACCGTTCTCTTGCCACCATAGGCCTCGAGGGCCGCTCCGACGACAAGGCGGTCCCTGAAATACCTGGCCTGGGCCGCAAGTTCATCGGCGTCATGAGCGGCGGAACTCTGGAGCTACACGGCACTGAGAGAGTTTCCTGGTCTCTGCTGACACGAAGTGTTCCAGCCTCTGGTCTGGCAACAGGGGGTTATGCCTTCCAGCGGAACTTCAGCCGAGGCATCAACCTGCGGGTGGTGGACCAGGACACAGCTGCTGTGCTGCTCTCTGAACGCTATGACACACATGAGTCCCGTAATGACAGTCGACGGCTCACCCAGCTGCTTCGGTTCCTGCCGGCGGGTCGCATTGTGACACTGGCTGTAGGAGACTCTGCTGTCAAAAGTCTTCTGGATGAAACCAAGAGGGCAATTGAAGAGAGGCTTGGCAGCAGCTTTGTCCATGACCTCAAATACAGGTAAATAACAGTTCCAGTTTATGAATATAAGAGATGTACAAACTTTTATGCTAGAAACTTATTTCATTGTACTGTATATGTATATTATTTCATATACTGGTTTCTCTTCAGGGTCGTAAATAACATAAACTGATATCAATAGAAATTAAAAGATAAGTAATTACATATAAACTGAGTCCAACAAAACAGTGTATAATAACAGGTGCTCATATCCGATACAGATGAAAATACACCTCCATAGATTGGTGTATGCCGTTGTCCTGGCCTGCGTGTGTGTTGTTAAACTGTATTAAAATATGCATGAGTGCATCTGAGGCTCAGCTGTGTTGCAGAATGTGCCAGCTCTTTAAAAGTTTGTATTGGTTCTCCATGGTGTGTTGTCTGTTGCATGTCTTTTGGAGTGTTTTGTTTATTCCTGGTCTCCAGGGGCTGATAAAGAAGGTTTATGTGTTTCGTTTAACCACTGAAGTAAGGGCCCTCCACCTTTGAAACAGCAATACTTGGACTGACAATACAAGCTTTTTGTTCCAGGTCCATCCCCCCCGTAAAAATGTCGTCTTTCATGTATCTTTCTTTTCATTTGGGATGCTCCCTTGAATTGTATCTATGTAATTCTCTTCCTGTTTCCCCTGTGTTTCCGCTGTATGCTGTTCTGCCAAGAAAGGATGTACGTACGGGATAACAGGGTTAGGGTCGATGAGTTTCCAGGATTTGTGCAAAATGTGGTGATTCAGGAGATTTTACGTCCACAGTTCTTATTCCCAAAAAGGGCAAGTACTGGAATTTTGACATAGGATGTAATCCTGTTCATGCGGGCTCACACTTTCTGTATGCTCATTAAGTGAAAAAATTGGATTATAGCTATTGGTCTTCTGTTAGGCTGCTGTCACTCAAACACATGTATAAACACGTGTTTCTTTCAATGGAAAATCTTAAGTGCAGCATTTAACTGTTATTTGTTGCTTGGCCTGGTTTGGTCCGTGGTTGGCTGAAAAGCAAAGTGCTACGCCAGATTCTCCCGTGTCACGTTTCACCTCTGGGGGTGGGTGCCAAGGCAGCACACAGTCTTCAAACAAATCCCCTACAATCCACAGCACAGTGTTTTAAATGGATCAGATGATAGAGCCCTGCGTATGTTCAGAAGTGTTTGTGTGTGTGCACCAGTAACGTAACGGTGTGCACACTCTTCTTATCCTTTCACCATTTATTGGAGGGGGGATTTTTATCTTAGCTTTCTGTGGATTTGCTTGTGGTAGGAGGAAACACATAGCACAAATTTATGAGACAGCATGCAGTTTAATGTCTCATTAAAGTCATACTAAGTTAGGCTGAGTGATTTTTAGACTGAGGCAGCTGGGTGGTAAAAGCATGTAACCATATAGGATGTAATGATGAAGCAACGGTCAAGTGATGACATGTGGCGTGTTGTGGAGAAACAACAGGGGATGGAGCTGGAACATACTAGGAACATTTTTTTTATGATTTTGCGTCAATGCCTTACACCTGGGTTCCCCTGGGGCATGATTCATGACCCTCTTTAACCCTTTTTGATCTCCAGCTCATGCTCACTTTCAAATAAACATTAACAAACTAGCACACGACCCAGATACTTAAGAGTTTCTGTAAGTTCACCTCCGTGGCGTCAGGAAGCCGTCCTTCCTGGCACAGACACAACAAGTGTGTCGGCTTCTGCCTCATGCCTGTTGACCCCTCTGTCTTTAATCTTTTGTCTCTCAGGAGAGCACTCACACACACATAAACACACGTTCACGCTGGTCTATAGTGAATTCACTTCTGGACTCCACACATTGCTATTTCCGATCAAACAATGAGGTTGTTAAAGGGCTGATGAACATCCACTTGGGGATGTGGCTCAAGGAAAAAGTACAAATACTTCTCTTTTTCCCTTTGTGTGCCTCCAACTTTTGCTCTCATCTGTCTGTCATAGAGTGCACACTCACACAGGATGCATATCAGCAGCCTCAGGACAAAAAGGGGGCCTTCCTTGGGTTTTTTTTTTTTTTTTTTTTCACAGAAAGCCACACAGTGGGGCTGTAATGACAGAACAGAGTGGGGCCCTAGATGGATCCTGTTTGTGTATCAGTGGGGTGCACAGTGACATGGCACAGGGGCTCTTTCATCTACAAGAAGATGTGTTTAGGTTATGAGTATGTCAGTGGGAGCATTTATTATGTGCAGGGACAGACAATAACGCAGAGACAAATTGGAGTTTATAACATCACTGCTTCTAATAGTTCAGGGAGACTTTGTAGGTAATAAACGAGCATCTGAAGTTTCTCCAGTGGTCGTGGTTTATTTTCCTTGATTGAATCATTACCAAGATAGAGTAAGCTGTTTATCACTTTTGTATGGTGTTAAAATGTGCCATGAGTTGACGCCTTTACTGCAGATCCATCATAGCGTTTGTTAAAACTGAGCCAGAGAGTGAAATGTAAAGGTGAATTTGGGAAATAGCCTCTGGCATTGTTAAGTCTATGTAGAATGAGCCAAGTAATGCCTTAGTGGAAACAACAGACTTGTGTAGAGATTAATTTCCTCTTGTCCTCTTGTTATTCAGAATGTTTAAGTGCTTGTCCAGATGAGATTCCAAGGGTTTAAAAATACTGATTGCTTGCCTGTGGATATTATTATATTTGTGACCTGTGAGTCATCATTATTCCATCATGGGAATGTCAAATTACAGGCCATGAAGTTATCATTACAGTCAGAGCTGAGTAGTATCCAAAACCCTCAGCTGATGTCTGCATTGTAATGTAGAGTGAAGTGTTATGAATCGTTAAACGGTGCCAGAACGTCGTGTTGGTCAGGGGCGGTTTGTGTTGTGTTTAAAGGTCATGCAGTAACAATGGCCTAAAAATATTATGTTATATCCATGAATAGCAAGAAGTGTTTAAGCTTGTTTGCAGTCATTCAGCTAATGCAGGATGACTAAAATGCAAGAAGTTATTCCAAAGAAGTCAAGGGCTTGACATTTAATATTCAAGACAGCAGGTTCAGCACAGTATCTTGTTTTAGGTCAAAAACCCTTAAACCCACGCCCAATCCCTTTCGTTGTCCACACCCTCAAGCTCCTCCGCTCAAATGATTTCAGTCTCTCCTTCATATTTAGTCATTGTAAACTCATTTTAAAATAATTTTCTTGACATTCTTGCTTTATAAGATATTGTTCAATGTAGTGAGGAAGGAGGACATGGAACAAAAGTAAAAGGCTGGATTTGAATGAAGTTTCTGATGTGGAAGGTACACCCATTATTCCTCTGAGCCATATGAACATCCTCTCTGAAATCTTCTGTCATCATTTTAATAATCACTTGACTTCTCTGATATCCTTTCTTTAGTTTCCTATCTCTCTATTACTTTTTAATTATGACATGACATTTACTCATTTATTCAGTCGTCTGTTCCTGTCTCACTTCTTATCCTGCGTCAGGCTTATTACTGGCATTTGCTCTGCCTTCAGAGCTTTACACCAGTGACTAGTTTAATCTCTTTTTCAAATATCCTGAGTATGCACCTGTCTGTTATGATCCGTTAAATCCCTCAGTGGAAGAGGTTTGTGGTGATATCTTCAACCTGTTGCCTTTTATACACTTAACCCTGAATGATTACTGGAGTAATACACACACTCAAACACAGACAAACTTTATCATGCCACTTAGGTCACAGCCTGTATCTAACTCACTGTGCTGTCTGTAAGATGTTACATTTAACTGACATGAATGTCTTGTTTATATTTTCACTCTCCGCTCGACTAACAATGACACTGCATCTAGCTACTACATCTACCATCACTTTGATTGCGTCAAGATTTTGGTTAGCATTGTTTTTCACATTTCATGGGTCATGTACAAAGTTATATTGTCTTGAATAGCTGTGCATCACTGCACAGACATAAAACTGTTTCAGTCTTCCCCCAGAAAACTATGACTAAATATTAAGTACTGGTAACTTTTCATTGGGCTTTAATTAAGTTTATTTCTGCGTGTCTGTTTGTGTGTGTGTGTGTACTTGTAGAATTGAAGGTGATTCAAACTCACAACCAAAGTTGTGAGGCAGATAAAAGATGAAACAAGTGATGTAATGTATAAATGTCGAGTGTTGAATGAGTTTGCAACGGAAGCTGCAGCTTAGCTCAGCATGCGTCAATGTTACAATCCATGAAGTTACACTCCAAGGCCATTTTCATTAATTAAAGTGTTGATGTGGATGTGTGAAACTAGTCTATGTAATGTCTGAAAAACACTTCCTCTCCTCTCCTCTGTGTCTCTCCCACTTTTCTCTCTATCCCTCTGGTCTCCGCAGACAGGCGTGGGCTTTGGTCTCTGTGGTAGGCGGCGGCAACGCATCATGCTCTGAGGACGTTAGGGAACATGAAAACCATGACACCGGAGGGAGAGCTCTGGCAAGACAGAACTTCAGCACCGTGGACGGAGTGGGCTTCTCAGTCACCGCCTACAGCGAGTGGAAGAACGGTGAGAAGCAGTTTCTGGTGTAATCAATAAAAGCAGTTGAACATATATGGTTCAGTGATGACAGCCATTAAAAATAAGATAGTGATCTGCTGTTTATTTTAATGCTTGTTTGTCAGCTTCAGATCATGGAAGTAGTTCAGGTGAAATTTTTTCAGCTTTGGGGCAAAAGGTTTGGAGGAAGGTGACAGGGTGAGGAATGAGGTTTACCACATGCTAACTGCTTTGCAGATCAATCATCTCGACATGAAAGACATTCTTATGCCTATGTGGGTGATAATGTTTTTGTGACCATGTCGTTATGACAAATACCAGGTCTTGAGGCAGATGTAAGTGTTTTTGTGTATGTGTGTGGTTTGGGTGAGGCACTAGTACACACTTTGAGCTGTTTTCTTTATTTATTGCGACCATACATGCCCACACCTTGTAAAATACATTTCGACAGTGACTCAGTTTCAGTGGGAAATGATTATATTTCATGAGGTTAACACCTTAACTATTTTTTCTCTACAGAATTATTTTCAGTGATACTGCCCACCATTGAACACTATAAATAACTGCTTTTTACTGCTATTTAGTTCTCTTCCATATACCAGTGTAATAAGAGTTTGCTACTGTTGGTATGAAAACATTTAAGTCCATCTAAAGGGATGTGTTCATTACTTGAAGAGAGCCTTTAAAAGATCTTTTATTTGAAATTTTGTTGTATAATGTCAAAAATCATAATGATAATTATCTGTAATTTCTGAAAAAATATGTTACCTATTAAAGATATTAACAATGCAGCATCATTTTTCACCCCGTTTTCTAATTCATGTGTTATGCTTTGCTATGCCCTCCCAGGTTTCCCCATCTCAGGCTTCCAGGTGGATGCTGTGGACCAAGTGGTGCTGAACCTGCAGGATGAAGTGCAGCAGACCTGGAAACCTGGGAATCAGATTGTTGTTGCTAGTACAGATTACTCCATGCACCAAGCTGAAGAGTTTACCCTGCTGCCATGCCCTCACTGCACCAGCAGGCAGGTCAGGATACAAGGTGAGAGGTGTTTTCCTGGGCTGCAGAGTAAAACTGTCTTTGTCTCTGTGGGTGTTTTTCCTATGTTGACCTACTCCTATCATGTGTGTAGCTTGTACTGCAGGTATCATTTTCAGCTATGACTATTCACAGTTCTTGTAATATAGGTAGATGAACAGAGAGGGAGATACACAGCACAGACATACAGGATGTTATATTAGGAAGCTTGTGAGAAGACTGATAACCAATGTTGTTCCAGGAGCATAAGAAGACAAAGATCTTATGCTAATTATTACTTGTTGTCAATAGATGCGATAAGCAGATGAACAGTAGTGTTACTAATACCCAGGTCCAGAGAGATTATAACTTCCTGTTCAGCTGTTACAGTGATGTAAGATTATTCAAGGAGGCTAAAAAGAGATTATCAGCTTATATTTTGATAGTAACTTTATCTTATAATAAGCAGAGTGCTTATTGGATTTGGATACATTGTCACTGCTTCTTCCTACTTCTGCTCCCTTCTCCCTCCCCTCATTCCCTAATCTTTGTCCATCTCTCTATCATGACATGTTTCCTGATCTCATTATTCTGTTGTCGCCAACTCCCTTCCTGGAGAGAAGAGTGTATTAGTGTGTGTGTGTGCGTGTGTGTGTGTGTGCGCCTAGTTTTGTGTTGCCGCTGTGAGGAAGGCCTGAGCAGCTGGAGCACTGCTGTGCGAATTTAACACTGGCAGCTGCACCCTGTGGGCAAGGGTGCTTTCCACATCGTAGAAAAGCTGATTATTTTGTGTTTCATTTGTATTTGATTTCTTTTGCTTTTACATGTCTATTATTTTAGTCGGTTGTTTTTTTGGGTGTGGGCAGTTGTTTACTTGGTGTTTCAGTGTGTGCTGCAAGGCATACTTCCTGTGGTTGACAGTTGAAGGCACAGCATTTTCAGAAATAAAAAACCAAAGTTTAGATCAACTGCCACTACCTGTTTGTTTCAACATTTTCTGCTAAGTGCAATAACAAGATTTGAGTCTCAGTATGACTTGTGCCACCTGAAAAAGGTTGCGCAAGAGTTTGAAGCCAAATTGTTTTGCACTCTGCTGTTAATTTGTCTCCTCTGCTGTTATTCATTTCGACTTTTCCTTCCATGTTCATTTTCATTTCTGCTTTCTTTGGTCGAGATGGAATGCAGTGATTGACATTTGTATTTATCCAAAATAATAACTTGCACCTTTTCCAGATATTGTGCAATTGTGTTGGGGATTTTCCTTTAAAATGTTCAGCTAGTCGTATTATTTTTACTCTAATGATTGAGAATCTACCTGTCTGTGCTGCCCAGGGAAGCCTCAGTACAACCATGTTGGAGAGATCATAGATGGGGTCGACATGCGTGCTGAAGTGGCTCTGCTCTCTAGAAACATTCTCATCTACGGAGAAATGGAAAACTCCTGCTACGGTAACAACATGTGCCAGTTCTACAGCCACGACACCTATGGAGGCCACATCAAGGTGTGTGTTATGTGTGTGTGTGTGTGTGTGTGTGTGCGTGTGTGTTTAATTTCATAGCACAGGCCCTTGTTTAGACTCTGTGCTTTATGTCTGTATTGGCTGATGTATGTGTCTGCATGTTTCAGCAACATTCTCGTTAAAGGTCACTGTGTCTGCAGGAACCTGCGTGACAGTTTCCATACTGCATAGAGCTAAAGTGTGTATACATTCTATATTTATATGCCGTCCTAAGTGAGAGGGGTTATTCATGTTCCCAAGACAGTTTGTTATGTAAAGCACTTCTTGGTTCCTCACCAACTACTTCTCTCACTCCCATCTTTTCTCTGTTTTTCTCCTCATATGTCAAGTTTTCATTTCAATGGCTGACACTAATTCCTCAGTCTTGTCCTTAAATCTGGTCCAACTTTGAAGACATAAGACAGATTAGGAGCATCATATTCTCCCTGACCTACATGGAAGTACACAATGAGTTCACTTTAATTTGATGATTGACGATCGCACAATTTCATTCACATTGATGGCAAACGCATAATAACATTCCTCAGACTCTGTGTAACTGACCCCCCTTTGAGCTAAATAAAAGAAACACTCCTTTTTTCCAGCCATGTTAACTGTTTCTTTACCATTTTAACTCCCAACAATTATCACACAGTCTGCCTCTAAAATCATTGACCGTTCTTCCTCCATCCTCTCTGACCTTAACAATAGAGCCATCACACACATAGCGCCACCATCGCACGTTATCCTCAATCCATCCGGACATTAACATAAGAGTTTTTGGCACTCCTCTCAGTCTTGCCAGTAAATGTATGTATGGTATGTTTGTATATATGTATATGTATATATGCATGCAAGCACTCATACATATGTATATGCAGTAAGAATGATTATATTCAGGAATGTGCATGTGTAGAAACAAGTAAGACTATCTATCATTGCTCATCCGTGGTTATAAGTGTGCGTGCGTGTCAGTCAGAGAGAAAAGGGAGAGTGAGCTTGTCGGTATGTACAGTACGTGAATGAATGTGCGTGTTTTTGTGGGTGAGTTACAGTTAGCTGGAGAGATTGGCCAATACCTCCTTAACAGGAACCAGACCTTGCGGATTATGCCATACCCATAAAAAGACCTCCTAGAGAGCATTGTACAGTTTATTTGTATTGGATTACTTGTTGACGTTCATGTTTTCTCCATTTGTGTTTCGTGTGTGTGCATCTACTATATGTGCAAATATGTATAACACATATAAAAATAATATATGTGTTTAATTTGTGCTTCTGTAACTCCCATCTCTTATTCATCTGGAGGAATATCAGTGGTTTTGGCACAGCTTGACTCACTGGAGCCTGGTGCCAACAGTGCTATAGTACATAACCCAGTGGGATCATAGACAAATACAGAGAATCATACTGTAGACCTAAACTTTTAATTGAAAGAGTGGGTAGACAGTTAGCATGTTTTTGTGGCATAATATAAACCTCGCGTTACACTCCACAAGGCCAGTGTAATTTATTTTTGTGGTGTATAATGGCTCATAGCTCCTGCTCAATCACTTTCCTCTCCCCCTCTCTCTTGTGACTTATCTTCAACTCTGACCCTTTTTTTTGTTGCCTTTCTCCCACACACGCACCATCAGATCTTTGGTAACTTCTCGTCAGTGCATCTGTCCCACGTGGAGCTGAAGAACATGGGCCAGCAGGGAGAAAAAGGCCGCTACCCCCTCCACTTCCACATGTGCGGGGATGTCGACCAGAAGGGAGGCTACCGGGAGCCCACCTATGTGGACGGACTCTCCATACACCACTCCTTCTCTCGCTGTCTCACCATCCATGCCACAAACGGTTTGCTGGTGAGTAAAGTTTGTGTGCTGAGTAAGTCTAAAATCTATATGAGAAAGAAGAAAAGACAGCTGTAGGCATATTAAAACGTCTGTATGATTGGAGGATGCGTGAGACAGCTTTTACTAATGAGCACCATGTGATAATGTCTGGTGCACATCAATTACAGTGTCTCTCACTGGATTACTGTAATGGCTTGTTTCCTCCTTTGTTTTTCTTCCTGTCCCGTCTCCTTTTTCCCCCTAAATCTCTCTTCAAAGCCTCCTGTCTCATCTCTTTCTCCATAATAAAGTGATCTGTATCTTTGGAAGGAGGTTTAATAGTTAAGAGTTAGTCCCCAATAATTAGTATCTGACCTTGAGCAAATGTAGATGTTTTATTATACTTTTTGAAGTAAAATCACATGACATTCACACAAGTACATTTTAGTCAACTACGTAATCACAATGTCTTAATGTGTTTCTGTGTGACCTCTCTGCCAGATTGCTTGTGTGTGCATATGTGTGAGTTATGGCCTCTCTTGATGTCATTGTCAAAAGGTGATGGGTTAACTTTCGTCCTTGAGGACTGAAAGCACTCGTCCAAGCTGTATCGAGGAAATGGAATTTACAAAGTTTTAGATAACATTGTTTGACTCTGCTGTTTTTTCCTATTTCCCTTCTGGCAGAAAGACCAAGCGAATATTCTGTTGTTGTGTATTCTTCAACTGCTCTCTTGATACCATCATTCTCTACATAGCTTCAGATGGGTTTAATAAAAAAATGGTTGTACACTTTCAGGAATTTTAAGTCTTTAAGGAGGTAGAGGCACATCTAGCAGTTGGAACATGCAGATTTTTTTTTCTTCTTGTGGCTTGTTGATGATTCCAAGCTTGACTATCTAAATATTATGTTGCCTCTTGTTTACCAGAATTTTCTGCATGTTTCCATAAACGGTATCTTCCTAGGAAAGATTACCATAAATGCGATATAGTATTGCATTTATTTTCTCCTTCTGTAAAGAACTCAGTTGTAAAAATCTTTAACTGACTCCTTCTTTTTCTTCTTATGGTCTTCTCTCTTTTACCAGGTGAAGAACAGTGTGGGCTATGACACCTTGGGTCACTGTTTCTTCCTTGAGGATGGGATTGAGCAGCGTAACACTTTCTACCACAACCTTGGCCTGCTTACTCGACCTGGGACTCAGCTGCCCACTGACCGTAATGAGACCCTCTGCATCAGCATCAAGGACAAAGTTTACAAGGGCTACACTCCCTCACCCAGCACAGAGTGCAAGTAAGAAAGTAGGAGAATGACCTGGTATGTCTCTGATATGAGATATGAGTACAGAGAAAACTGATAACGTGAGTTTCTGCACCAACATAAAGAACGTGGCTATAAGTAGCTACTGTTCATTGCTCAACAACCACTGCAAGTCAAGATCTTGGGATAAGGACTTGTAGTTATATCGTTGGTGTCCTCTAAAGTGTGGGTATAAAAATCACCTATTTACCAGTTTATATATAAATTCACACACCCATCAAAGTTTATTTAGTAGTTTTAACAGTTTTCAACGTCCGCCACAAATGCTCTGTAGGCATACACACAGGTTTAAAATGACTTTTAACCTAATCTATCCACCCACAGCAGCAACAGCTGCAACTCAGAGACTCTGGGGTCTTGTTAGTCACGAGCCTGAGGATAATTGTAATGACAGATAATAGTAGGGACGCTGCAAACGCACTTGCCAAGCCCTGAGAACTGCAAACATACCTACATCTTTACGCAAAAGTAGCTTTATATTCATGAGTGAAGTTTAAACAACACCGATCAACTATCTTGTCTTTGAAAACAGTGAACAGTGGAGTCAAATCAACACAAATGTTGCGTGCCACTTTTTAATGTATAAGTGTGACACTGAAGTCAGTATGGGAAGTTTTTTGAGATAGTGTAGACGTAAGTTGAGAGAAGACAGAGCTTCGTGCTCATGTGAGAGAGATACTGTAGTTAGTAATAGTGTGTGTGAGAGATACTGGCACAGTGGTTTTATCCATGCAATAACAACCGCTCCCTCCTCTCCATGGGATGTTTTTATGTCGTAACAGGAACAAGAAAAGTGCCTCTGTGAGGGAAGCAGCAATGCCTGTTTCCAGAAGTTTCGTTGTGTGTGTGCGTGTGTGTGTGTTGGCAGAGCTGTCTCTGTCTAGAGTTTATGTTGGAGAGGTGGATTATTGGGGAATTTTGAAATCAGTGAATTTGTGGATCTCTTACTTCTACTTATTAGTCATGGTCTCTGATATAACAAGGTACTGCCCTTTTAATATCTTTTAATCATTGTGTGTTTGTATACGTGTATGTTTTGTAGGGCAGTTTCAACATTCTGGATCACCAACCCCAACAACAACCTCATCAGCAATGCAGCTGCTGGTTCTCAGGTAATAACATCAGAGGTTTATAATTAAAACTGAACTTTAAATCACTTTTTAAAAATGATGAAAAATTTATGAGCTCCTTATTGATATACTAACTGTATTGAGCCTCACTGGCTTTGGTGTTCCTGAACTTTACATAATGAAAATTGAAGATTTTCAATCTCATAACAAAGTGATCCATCAATAAAATGGGATTTAAGAGGCTTTAGTGTCTGATAGAGGGTTGCAATAACATAGCAAGACCTCTAATATAAGAAAGTAGAAGACCTCTTTTTCATTTCAGCACTAACAGTGTGGAGGTCCACTTGGGAGGACTATGTACTATAGTGCTTATTGGTATAGGGGGTATTCAGGTTGTCTGTGTATCTGATGAACTGCAAACTTTAATGAGCTGTTGAGCTTGTATGAACTCCTAGACCTGGTTTATACTTTTTTTGTGAGACTTGAGCCACATGCCCTGTTCTCCTCATTGGTTTTCTCTTTTAATTCAGCCCTCCACCTATGGATGATATGTGCATGAGCCCAGATAATGAAAAATTTGCTGTTGACTAGCCGTACCAACCACGAACACAACTTTTCCTTGTCTCTTTCCTTATCCTATTCCAGGATACTGGCATATGGTTTGTATTCCACAGCTCTTCAACAGGAGACTCTCATGGGCTGGTACCAGAGACCAAGGCAGAGCTCACTCCCCTGGGGATTTTCTACAATAACCGTGTACACTCCAACTTTAAGGTATCATCAGTGTTGCTTATCTTTAAGCTTTTTTTATTATCAGTGTAGGTTAAAATCAGTGTGCACTTTCTTCCCCTCTACAGTTAAGTATACCAGGCTGTGCCAAGCCTCTCGGTGTTGTCTCTTCCTGCATCTGTGTTTTATACAAGCAAGAGAAATATAGTACTTATAACTAAAGAACTGCACATAATTCTCAGCTTACTCATTTGGTTCTTGCCATGAAGAGGCATATACACACATACACACACACACACGAGTGGGCTCTACAATAGCCCTCTGTTGTGTAATGACAAGTCGAGTAGGTGAACTGTAAGTTCTTTGTCCAGTCTGACCACAGCAGGCTCTCTTATAGAGGAAGGAGCCCCAAGGTTTAAGACTATACCTCGCTTATACCACAGGACCAACTCAGAGCACAGGTTTCCATATACACAAGACATACACACACACACGCAGACAGACATATTACATTTTTCCTTTAATTCATTTTTGCAGCTCAGTTTTAAGCGACACCAAACTAATCCATATGTTATGAAGTATGTAAATATACATAACATTTTCATACACATAAATGATTCACAGGAATTCTGTTTACCTCTTTCCTTACTTTCTACAGTTTCCTGTACAACACTGATTCTCTAACCCGGGATTTAAATTTAGTCCGTTTATATGCCTCAGGTTCCACACTGTAAAATATACTAGTAGTCTTGTTTATGTCAATCCAACAGAAATAGACCTGTGGCACATACTGGATCTCTAACCATAGTTTTAAAGAAAACTTTTACTGCAATCACACTTTCACCTTTCCAGGCTGGGCTGTTCATTGATAAAGGAGTGAAGACCACCAATGCTAGCGCTGCAGACCCCCGGGAATACCTTTGTCTAGATAACAATGCCAGGTGTGTATTTGTGTGCAAACGTGTTTATTAGTATTTTACTGCCAGCTTTCAGTTTGAGAAATATATAGTCATTTATACTGTGCAAAGAAATATGACTTGCTCTCAAGAGTTTTTTATGTTTTCTTGAATTGCTGGACTTGGTAGACTTGTTAGAGTTGTTAGACTTACAACTGATTAGTCCATATGTTTTTAGCACAAAGCCTGTGCATGGTTAGAGGGTCTATGGTGGGTGACCATATGTAAACTTACCGCTACAGAGTTACAGAAAGTAAATATTAAGGTATTTGTGGCTTACTAATGTATTTATTTAATGCCACTGTCACTAACTGTGTGTGATTTAAATGATTTATAGTTCCCTACTGTACAGTATATATCTACTACGATATGGCCATTGACTGGGATAGATGGATGTCCTTATTACTACAGTGCTGCTGCATCTTAGTGGAGGGTCTGTCAGGTTTGTGTTGACAGAGTAAACAAGGCTTCACAGATAGTTTCCACTCTTTAGCTCCCTACCCAAATACAGCCCTCAAGTAGACGGAAAAAATCTTATGTGTCCACTGAGACTGCTGGCCACGCTCTCTGTGTGTATGTGAGTGTATGTATGTCTACAGAGGTTGCATGAGAGGGAGGATTTTAAATGTTAAAATGTGTGCTAAGTATTAATGTTACATGAGAGAGGGAGAGAGAGATGTGTCTGTGATTGTAGGAAACACAAGGAAGAGGATATTTAGGCCTCCAAGCAGCAAAGCTGCTAGAACCCTATTGTATTTGTTAGGATTATTATTATTCTTGCGTTCTAAAAGTATCTGGGTCTCAGAGATCGTAACAGCTAAAGTTGGAAATCTCACCCACTACTCAGACCAAAAAAAAAAGATACCGATTGGCCAGATGGTGGCGCTGAATTCCTGGATTCTGTGGGTCCAGACAAATCTATCTATATAAGCCATGCCCATTTGCGCCTAGATAGATTTTCTGCCATTTTGAATTTTATCCAAATCTGTTTTTACGCTACTCCTCCTACTAATTTCGGGCAATTGGCATCGAAGTCGTTTTTTGGGTTTTTGATATTCCATATTGTTTTAAAATGACACATTTTTAAACCTGTGTCTTTAAGTTAAATTTTACATAAACGCTCATAAATCAAAATTGGTTGAAGCTATTGTAACCAACCTGGGTGCATGTGTTCGGATGCTAGGTCTGAGCTTTGCTGCACAATCCTGGGATATTCTGCCACTAGGGGGCTCCACAAAAGCAAAAAGTTTATATCTTATAATTAGCTGTCCAGATTTGATTGAAATTTTTTCCACGTTCTACAATCATGTTCAATCCATTGTATGAATATAATATAATATAATAAGTGTAAATTCACATTTTCATCAATATTGCAGTCAAAACTTCCAAAAATCATTTCAATTTCACTGTAGTTCTTAGAGAGCAGAAATTTTTTCAGCACATCCACTGATGCGTGAAAAAACTTTGCCTCACTGCAACCTATGGTCAATTCAGAAGTCCCTCATGCTATAGTTTTCAAAATATGCTAAATCAATTAAAATCAAATCTCCACAAGTTTCACACAAATGCTACTGAAACTGACACATACATTCTTTGGATACTATATATCAAGTGTTTTAAATAGTGTTCAGATATGTCCAATGATGAGTCCGCAGTGACATTCAGTGTTAATTAGTATTGTATGCACAACATTTTCTATTTCACCGAATGTTTGATCAAACTTCACCAAAGTATTTGACAATACAGTCGAAACCAGCAGAATGATGTGATTTTTTTTTTTTTTTCCTCCAGATTTTTATAACCAACATGTTGACTGTTTTAAGCATTTTAAGGTTAAATAGACAAATAGTCTTGCACAAGTGATGTCATTGCCTCAACTTGTGAGACGGTGTGAGGAAACCATGTCTCGCCACTGGTGCACTCAGTAAATCATATTTTCTGAGGATACAAAGGTCCAGGGTTTGAATCCCCAGGTGGCCACGTCCTACCTGCCAACAATGTAGCAATTCATACATGTGGTATGTTCTCAAGTGCTTATAGAGGTCATATTAAGTCGATGGTTGCCTATCGTGACCCTGTGAAAATTTCTTCATATTATTATTTTTCACTGCTAAAAATGTTTTTGCAACAAAAAAATGTAAGACCTAGAAACACCAACAATTGGCAGGTGGGTTGCAAATTTCACCCACTACTCAGGCACATATGACATTCATTGACCTCAAGGTGACACTATAATAATCAAGTTTACATTTTCACAGTTATCTTGAAAACGGCTAGGCCTAGAGTCAAAATTCTTTCATCATTTTAATCTCTCAAGTCATCTGCATGATGACCACAATATTTTTTTTTCAAAGAAAATCAAGAGTTTTGCATCTTGTCATTCATATCATATTAGATATTACTACATCCTTATGATTGATCCCCTGACCTTTTTTTTGTAGCGTCACCAACAGGTCAAAACTTCTCCATGACCAACACTTCTGTCTTATTTTGCAAACCGACAGCCAGATATCCATGACTTTTGTGGATATTCATGGTATTCAGAGTGTAAATACATAGCCTTTACCTGAAACATCAAGTCAAAAAAAAACAAAGCCACAATTTCTTTTGCATAAAACACATCACAAACAAGACTAGGTTAAAACCAAGGATATGACTGGACTGTGTATAGTCAGTGTGTGAAATTGTGGCCAATTTGTTGCAGGGATAGTCAGTGGTAGTGTCTGTAATGTAAATTCCCGGATATGAAATGTCCATCTGCGATTTTCTGTAGTGGTCCCAGTCAGGGTTGGACTAGGAACAAAATTCCACCCTGGCAATTTTCATCTGAACTGGCCCCATTTTTCCCCAACATACATACTTATGAATTGCATAAAGCAATATCAGGCTATGTAGGCTATTTATAACAATATAGTATATGTTTTTAAAACACCCCCTGAGGACATAATCGAAACTGTTTGCACAAATTCATTTTGAAAGAGCAACAGCCAATGGGGAAACTCCAACACTGGGCTGGCCAACCAGTGGTGTAACTTTATCACTCAGGCCACAATGTCAAATTTGTACAGAATGTATTTCTTAATCTAAATGGCAGATGACCAATACAAAATTCCAAGAACATTCACCCTCCCAAGTGATGTAAACCCTTTTGTTTAATGACACTGTGTCTTCTCCAAAGCAACTGTCGGACACAATATGGGAGGCAATGATCGTTGCAGCCACAAGGGTCCAATTGTGGTGCTTTAAACTTTATGTCTTGTAATTATTTTTGCATGCAGATTTATAAGATGATGATTATTGGTTCTATAAGTCATTCATAGGCCACCAAAAGTTAAATTTATTAAATCAATTTTGCATGTGTTTGTGTGTGTATTGTCTAGAGTAACCTTCATGAGGACCACATGTGCAGAGAAATTAGGGGAATAAATTAGTTTGACATTGGTGCGTGTGTGTGTGTGTGTGTGTGTGTGTGTCATGTGGGTTTTTTAGATTCAGACCACACCAGAATGCAGACCCTAGCCGTCCTCGGGTGGCGGCAGTCATTGACACACTGATCTCCTTCAAGAACAATGACTTGGGAGCGTGGATACGGGGTGGAGATATCGTCATCCAGAACTCAGGGTGAGACGGCTCACCGGCTACAATTTGACCAGAAACCAGCTTATAGTGTCTTCAAGGGAACTGTGAACAGGGATGTTTCTGATGAAAAATATAGAGGATGTTGTAATCATAGAAACATTAACTGGAAAGATGAACATTTGTGCTGGCAATATTATATAAGTCCAGCCCAATTTCCTGTGAAGACATCATCCTCTGTTTGTGATGAAATGTACTTTTCTACACCCTTATCATTTGACACAACTTTATGTTCAACATTGGCTTGATTTCCATAGATCTTTAAGTCATAATGATGGATTGACGATTCAATATTTTTGTGAATTACCTTGCATAATTTTTAATATATTATCAGATCTGAAAGGTACTTTGATCACCTCTTTTCTGTTTTATTAATTTCCTGAATGCTAGATAACAAAATACTGTCAACTTCTCTGACCACTTTGTTACCAGGGTAGGTTCATTGTATTTCAATAACAGACATTTTTTTTCTCTCTCTGAGCAGCTTTGCAGACAATGGAGTAGGATTATCCTTTGCCAGGTGTGTACTTATCTAAATCACTTTGCTCATATGAGTCTAATGATTTTATTCAGCCATATTTGCTTTTCTTCTTTCCCCGCTAGATGACCTAGCCAAGAACCACGCACTATATGATATATGCTGTATGCTGTGTACTTGAATTATGATTTTTATACATCTTTATACCCTTATCGCCCTCTTATTTTGCAGTGATGGCAGCTACCCTAAGGATGAAGGCTCCAGCCAGGAGGTGACACAGTCTCTCTTTGTGGGCGAAAGCCGAAACAGAGGGACCAATGGAGGACAGAATAAATACTGGGGCTTAGGAGGGACTGATGCAAAGATGAGGACGCTGCCTAGAAACAGGTGAGAGGGAGCAAACAGGAAAGAGTAAGTTGATGAAGGGAGGAAGGATAAATGTGAGGAATTTAGGGGAAAATCCAACTCAAACTGAGTTTTCTCAGGAATTTCAGGGGAGGGTGTTAGAGGAGTCGGCAAAGAAAAATATGTTGGGAAAAACAAACAAGGAAGAGAGAACCAGCAAAGCAATCAGGTAGTTGGACAGATGGACACATGAGGCTGCTACAGCTGCTTTAAGCAGTAGGTGGACTTGTGAAAGGAAGTTCTGTGTTGACTGACTTCCCTCCAGTGATATTTTAGGCAGCTTATGAAAAACTGGTGGCAACACTTCAGTGGTTTCGTAGAAAGGGATTACTCATTGTAGCATTTTGATTACTTAAGCATGTTTTTTTTCTGTTTGGGTTATCAGGCTTTTCTGACACACAGTTCCCACCGACAGTGTTTCCACTGAATTTCCCTCCCTTGGCTCTATCATTGACATCATTTGGATTTTTTCCATCATCTTTGGAGGGGAACATATGAAGATCTGACAGTGCTCTCACTGATAGATAAACTAGACACTGCATGTGCCTTGAAGTCAATGCCTTAAGTTGGACTTCCATTATCAGAACGTTTGTTGTCTCAGGGTCTCCTTACAGTTCTCTCTCTGTTTGTCTTTCTTTTTGTCTCATAATAAATATTTTTTTTATACAAGAGGAGAGAGCAACATAAACAAGAGACTGACAAATAGCAGCCTTTTTTGGTTTTAAGAACTACAGCTTATGTCAGTTTGTGACCATTATCACCACTGTGTACAATTTTACAACCATTTTATAGGCTTCCTGACCGCGCTGTGACATCTGGCTCAGTCAGTTAGTCTGTCGTCATGGTGGTTACTGCCAGGACTGCCAACACTTTTTTTTTCTTGCCAGAGAGAAAGGATGTGTAATTTGATAATTTAATTAAAACACAGGTCCTAAAAGGTTTCATTAATAGCAATTACATGAGACACATTTTTTATTTGTGTGACTGTTAGTTACACCCACATAATGAAAACAAATGAAAGTGACACTTTATCACTGGTTCTTCATCAGAGGGTTACAAAAAAACTAATGAAAACCTCAACAGGAAAAAAATTAAGTGATGCTGAGAATTGGTGCAGATATGATTATTATCTGAGAGTGACAGTCTTATCTTAATTATAAATTCACTTGTCTACTTATTGTAAATTTCTTTCAAATATGAATGAAATTTATGTTAATGTACCATTTATCACATGTCCTACATTAAGCAGAATGTCTACATTACTAATGTTAACGTAGTTGGAGTCACTAGGGAGGAACTGTAAAATTGACTCAAGGATGTATGACCAAGATTTATGGAAGATGTCATGTCTGCTCCATAGTGAGCTCATGGGCTTGCTGAATCGTTTTGGAGATTTAATAACATATTTCTCTGAAACTCCTTTAAAGTTTTGGGTTTTAGCCAGTGCATGGCTAAAGAGGCTGTCCACTTGAATTACGGTCCCTTTACTCTCTTTACTTCTCTCTTCTCATCTGTACTCTTTCTCATTTATTTATTGCTGTCAAATGTCTTTCCCAATCATGGACCATTTCTTCTCCTTCTCCACTATAGGACGTTTCCAATCCGAGGTTTCCAGATCTATGATGGTCCGGTGCGGCTCACACAGAGCACGTTCCGTGGATTTATGCCCACTCCAGAGCGTTACACCAGTGCAGTGGGATTCAGCTTGAAGAACACCTGGCAGCTCACCCCACGAAACAACCTGTCCCAGCTCAACTTCCACTCCACTGTTAGTACACATTTAGGTTTGATGTAACTTCACTTGAGACATCATAAGCACATTTTACAGTTCAGTGTGTTCATGTGCACTATTCCAATATTACAATTACTTCTGCAAATTAAAATGTAGTTTGATGTGGAGCCTGTTAAGCAGTCCAATAGGGTGCTGAATGGTTTCAGGCACTATATATAGTTAATATTGTCTATATTTTGTCTTGTTTGACCAGATGACTTGAATTCATGTGACATTTCAGGGTAAAAAAAATTCCTAAATGTGACTGATTTGTTTGTTTTTTAACCTTGCATTTTGCTCAGCTCTCTCTCTTCCTTCCTCTTTATGATTCTGTTGCATCATACTTTGTATCTTTCTTCTCTGCAGGTTCACTGCTGTTAAAAATAGAGCAATTGTGAAAACTTTCTTAGAAAGACAAATTTTTTAGTGATCGTAGTCCTTTTCTCTTTGTCTCTCTTTATGTGTCCATCCTCTTGGTTCCCTAAGCTGCCTGGCAGCTTCATCCTATTTGTTTTCACCCCCTTCAACATCAACCATCCTCTCATATTGACAAGATTGCAACTCAGTCACTAAGTTAGCATTTATGTGAAGCAGTGGTTGGATAGAAGGAGAGAAGATAACAGTCAGGACTGTGGAGAAACAATAAAACACTGGTACCCTCTAGTGGCTGTATAGCACAGTGTGCTGCCTTACCTAAACCTGACACTAACAAATCCCTATTGCACTTAACTACTTTACGCATCTCTTAATTCGTATGGTGATATTCACAACGCACTCTGTGTATACCATCCTCAGGTGGGTCTGCGGACGTTCTTTGGTCGCCCCGGGCAGTGGTTTGAAGAGAATGACTTGGATGGTGACAAGAACTCAATTTTCCATGATGTGGACGGGTCAGTGACAGGCTATAAAGACACCTATGTTGGCAGAGCAGACAACTTCCTGATCAAACATCCTGGCTGTGTCAACATGTCCCAGTGGAATGGAGTGATCTGTAGTGGCCGCTACTCTCAGGTACAGTGGAGAAAACGGCGTGTCAGCTTCTACACCTTAGTCGTGCTGTCCCTCTACTGTAAAATGCTTCCTTATCACCCTACACTCTTCTTCTTCTTCCTGACTTAACTGCACCCGCTTCTCCTTCAGGTGTACATCCAGACCCAAGGAGCTCCCAACCTCAGTCTATCAATAAGCAGAGATGAATACCCCACGGCTCCTCTGGTGCTGAGGGGGATCAACAGCCAGGGGGCGCTGTTCCAGCCCATCCTGATGATGAGCAAGAGCTACACGCTACACTGGAGCGGACCTGCACCCCGAGAGGTCGTCCTCTCGCTCATCAACTTCGACAAGTGAGTCATCAGAGCCAGTTATGTGTAAGCAGGGTTGCTGCAAGTCAAGGTATATCTGATAAATCTATATCTATTTATATCTATCACTTATCACTGAGTTTAACAAGAATATATCAGAATGTATTCACATCTTCAGTTACATTGTGTGCTGTTTTTGTGTTTTGTATTAGCAACATGAGAAATATCTTGCCTAACCTAAGAGTGTAATAACATTTCTAAATGTTTTAGTTATGAAAGGTCCTGGGGAAACCTTGTGTGATATTAGATGTCTTTCTTTCTCTCCCTCAGAGATGACTGGGCGCTGGTTGGACTTTGTTACCCATCAGACAGCACATTTCAGATCATGGCTGACATCAACGATAGGCAAAGCAACACTTTTGATGACATGACAGACTATGGCACCGTGTCATCTCTCGCAGAGCTAGAAAAGAGACCGATGGAGAGGAAATACTTCTTTGACCAAACTACTGGGTGAGTGAACACATTCCAGTCCTCTTAGTTAGTCCTCTTCTTTTACCCCTCACACACATAATTACACTTGGAAATATTGCAGCATGCTCACAAAAGCAGAAGTGGCTTAAGCTTTGAACTTTGACACAAAGCAGAGTGACTCCTGGTCCTGGTTTGCCCTGACTTACAAACCTTCTGAAATGTTTGTTACTCTGGTTTCCTAAAGTTTATTAACTCTGCCTGTTTTTCCTGTTTTTCTGCCATCACACCAGGTTGTTGTGGCTCTACCTTCGGGCCCGGCACAGTCGTGACGGTCACAGCTACTGCTCAGTGAAAGGCTGTGAAAGAGTGAAAATCATGGCTACCACGACCTCCAAACAGAGTTGTAACTGTACAGCCAAGGCGTACCCCAAGTACTCCAAGACCCCCTCTGCAGTGGTGCCTATGCCTTCCCTCAACACACAACCCTGCAAAGGCTGTGGAGCAAAACAGGTTTGTGTTGCTACATAAAGATAGCTGTACCAGTAAATAAAATTTCTGTCCAGCAGTTGATAATACAGTGTGCAAAAGCCACCCCTGCTTACTGGTGTAGAGATTCTAAGCTCTTTTTCAGATCTTTGTAACCAGTATGTATTGTGTCTCAGCTTGTGTTTTCCAGTGAGCCATGGACGTCCTACCTCCAGACACAAATCAAGTCTCTGAGCAGCAAAGAGCAACAGAGAGGAAGCAACATCTCCTTTATTACTGTGAGCATACCAGGCTCCAATTCAAATTCTCCTTGTAGAAACTGTGTTTTCATGTGACTGGAATTTTTGGGTAATGGTTTTACCTGTCTGACCCCTCTGTTATTTCTGTTCCATACCAGGTGAATGAGGTGACGATGCCCTTCTCTCAGCCCGGGTATTTCCTGGTGTCTGTGGATGCCTGCTCTGGGAAAGTCACCAAGAAAACCTCATTTGCCAAAATGGACACCAAGATGGCACAGTACCTAAAAACTGGAATACCAAAGAGGTAAGCCAGGGAAAATAAGATGACTCACAGCAACACACTTGCATTTGTGACAAGGACATAGAAACTTTCCTATTTCATTTTTCAACAAATCTTCATTTTTATTTTATTTATTTTTTGTGCCAAGAGCACAGTATAGCAGAATGATGCAGATTCTTGTTTAATTTACAGATTTGTTTGTTTTCCTGAACAGGTCTATAGTGCTCATGGCAACACGAGGTCAGCCAGAAGGCCTAACTGATGTGGCACCATATCTGGTCTCCTTTGGTGTGGCCAAAGTTGCTGATCTGCGCAGTAAAGGTTAGTGGCACCCTCACAAATTGATTCCCGCCTTTGTCTCTCTTGTTACTACATATCTGTCAGGGCAGTGTCTCCTTTTCTCATACACTTTGACTGCTGTCTCTTACCACAGAGAGTCTAGCACTCTGGGGATTCCAGGGCAGTTCTTCACCCCCTCCGTGGGTCTCGCTCCAAGCCGGGCACGATGATGAGTTCCTGGGGCTGCAGGAGCGCTACCTGCCACTTGGTCTGGAAGTATACAGCTGTTCGCCACATGCAGCTAAAACACGCAAAGACCTGGAGCTGCTAAAAAAAGCCACGGGACTACAATGACCAATGTGAACTATACAACTTACCTACCCAAAACACTCTTGCACACAGATACACAAACACACACAACCAGCTGATGAATGTGAACTGCTGAACCTTTAATTTATTAACAATGGCAAAGATGTTTACCAGTTTCAAGCGGAGAGAAGGTATTTTATTATGAGTGGGGGTGAGTATTTTTGTGATTTAGTTTGTGTGTCTGCGTGTGTATGTGTAAGTATGCCTTGGGGCCGTTGAGTCAATGCACTTTCCTTTTTAAAGACACAACTTGCCTTATCAGCAAAAATGATCAAACGGAGCTTTGCAATAACTTTATGGTTTATCTTGGACAACAGTCAAAACAAATCCAAAGCACCCATTAACATCTATTATTATTTATTATGTCATAAATGAAAACACAACACAACAATAGTTACAAACAGGCCAGAAGGAAATTATGGAAATAAATTGCATTGTCCCTGAAAAATGAGACCATGTTCAATTGGAACTGAAAATGAAACGAGATGGATTGGATGTGCTCAGGTCAAAGGGAAATAATGAAAATAAATGTCATTGCATCTGAGAATTAAACAGCTATATTTAGCCAAAATGTGTAGTGTACTAAAACAGAGCCAGGAGCCAGTTAGATATGTAAGCTGTTACCGTTATTTATTGCAAAACACCTATAATTTTTAAACCAAGCCATATTCATATTAGTATTTAAAGAGTCATATAGACATAATAGTTTGCAGTGAATTAAATCTTGCCTTATTGGATTTGCGTAGCTGTGACATACAAAAAATAGCATTAAAGAGATAATTTAATCACATCTGGAGACAGTATGTAGCCCATTAATCTTTTTCCACACACACACACACATATTTTTAGTTGATGTCTGTAACAACTGAATCTTTAACTGGAAAACCTCCTCTGATCATCGTGCAGCTGTACAAAAAAAAATACTTTAAGCACCTTTATATGGATTCCTACCTGGATTTACTGGATCTTTTATCTCTCATATGTTTATTTATCTCTTCACAGTGATGGTGTCTCAAGTGCTGGCCACATGTACAGCACAGATATACATATACTGTAGATTACTTTTCTTTTTTTTTTTTTCTTTTTTTTTCTTAAACAAAATTGAATGTTTAACCTTTCATCTGCCTCATACATGATCTTTTCATGTGCATTATTGCCAAAACAATATGTTGAGATATGATGCCAGGGTGCATTTTTAGAGGTGGCACCCTGGCTATACAGTAGTTAGCAACAAAATGCATACAGATCATATTCTAGCTGTAAGGCTTTATGTTGATACTTACAGTATATAATCTTTTTAAAGGGTGTTTGGATGTGAGCAGGGCTCCCCCACTGAGCAATGATAAGTACCTGTCTGTGACTGTGTGTGTGCGACTGTGTGAGTGTATGACTGACCATGTGAGATAGAGAGAAGACATTTACCTTGTTGCCTTTTAACCACTCTACTGTTAAAAAGAGCAAAAGAACGAGAGAGAGAAATGTTTCCGAACCTTGCCTTTTGTTCAATTGATGCTTTGAAAATGCACAACCAGAGAGTTCCTAATTTTTTTTTTTTTTTTTTTTTTTAATTAGACGTGAGCTTTGTAAATAGTGTTCAATGTTATAACTCAAACTGTACATGTAATGGACATGTCAAACAGGTTGTCAATTTACTGTGTGTTTGTTTTTTGTCAAATAATGGAAAAATTGAAGTCAGTTCTTTCAATATGGAAACTTGGCATTTGTTATGAAATTGCCAATTAAATAAACATTTATGCTTTGTGATAAACTTCTACGTCTTCACTGTCTTACATCAGTAGCTAAAGGTGAGTATCGATCTCAGGCGACAGGTCTGACAAATGCAAATGATACCTCGTATTCAGCGTGTTTGCTCTTCACCTCAGTAACTTCACCACTTGGGGGCAGCCTAGTATTTTTGAGGAATTCCTGCCTTGAACTGTGAAATTAAATGTTATTCTTAAATGAATAATGTCAGAAAATGAAATCAATACAATTAATTTGTATGTAAGTGATAGTGGAGTAGGAATAGTGTCTGAAAGATGTCAAAAAATATTTAGTGTGTAATTCCTGATCTAATGATACAAATGTTTTTCCAGCTAAAGTGACTTTAGATTTACAAAATAACCATCACCGTTTATTTCACCACATCATTCACCAACATGGGAAGTGGCAAGAGGGATATTACAGAGTTTCAATGAGCCTCTGGAAATCACAGTTAACATATTCTATCAAATATGTAAAGTATGAGATGTAAGATTTCTATAGTAGCAAGATGGGAAGGAACATAGGCTTTTACTACGATTAATTATGGATGAAAATTATGAATTCATTATCCACAAGGGGCAACTTGTCTCAAAGTCAACAGTTCGTGTGACAACGAACCACAAGGTACAAACTGCAGGTTACTGGATAAATAATGTATGAATTCAGGCACAGGCCTTATTAGATAAAAACACGGCATACTACTGCTGTTGAGAAACATCATTTCTGTGTGCTTGTGTATGAAAATCTTCGACAAGAAGATGATATAAAAACTGTCACTGCATAAAGACACATGGTGCAATCCTCACAGACCACAGACCACCATATGGCTCAGATAGTGAATCTTCTTGTCTATAAAAGGGCCAATGAAGACTGAGTGTTCCCACAAACTTCACACTATTCTGGAGAAGATGCGACTCAGTTTGCCAGTAAAATGATTCACATGAGGACAGTATCATCTGACTCCCAGGCATCATAAAGAAAAAAAAAAGACAATGGTTGGATTGCACTGCATCTTTTTCATTGTCTTTCACTGATGGTCTCTGCAGGTCCCTGTTTTTTTGTTTGTTTGTTTTTTTAGGTTGGCCTGGACACATTCAAATGCTCACATCAGGACAGACCGTTACAACATTTCCCTCACATCTACCATTGCTGAAATGTTTTCAGTAATATTTATGCTCTTAAAAAGAAAAAAAAAAACATTGATGATTGTGTTTCTGTCACATGGACGTGTGTCTTTACAGCTGAGTTTTAATTATGTAATACACAGGCTTTTGAACTGTGCAAATACAATTAGAGAAATGCCAAGGCTAAAAATATGACGCTGTGTGTGTGTGTGTGTGTGTGTGTGTGTGTGTGTGCGTTGGAGTGTGGGCGGGCGGTCGCCTTTGGCAATATACTGTATATTGTTTCAATGAGAGTACAGCTATAGCAACACACGTTCTACGTTATAGTACATCAGTAACTACAGTATCTGTTCTTTTATTGTTTTTAACACTAACTACTCCTGGGATTTTTCTGCCTTCTAACCTCTCTTTTTAAGGTTAAATGAGACAGAAGAGACAAAGAACAGAAAGAAATTGTAGAAAAAGAGAAACAGGAGATAAAGCTGCCTTACCAATGCAGAGATTGGTAACAACAGTTACTCAGTAACATCAGTAACAATTGAGAAAAAACAAAAGTTTAGTGTCAAAGGATAGGGTCACAACTTTTCATGTCTGTCTTAAAACAACAGTCTGGTGCCCATAAGAACACTAAAAGAGGTTTTCCTCGCTGTAATCATTACTCCTGTTGATACTGGCTATTAAAAGATCCCCTTCAAATGTGCTTCAATGTAAGTGATGGGGGCCAAAATCCACAGTGTGTCCACACAGTCATTTTGTGCAAAAATGCATTTAAAGGTTTATCTGAAGCTTACATGAGGCTTCAGCAGTCTGAGTTAGTCATATCAAGTGGATATCTGCCACATTTACAGTCTTTTTAACATCAAATTCCCTCTTCATGTTTCCTCAGACAGTGTTTCCTTGTTGAGCTGTGGTAACAATAAGAGGGACCTTGGCACCAAAAAGACTAATGTTGAAAGATATCTACTTGATTTGATTTATTTGGACTGCTGAAGCTTCATATTAGCTTCAGATAAACCTGTAAATACAGTTTTGCACAGAGGGAGGACTGTGGATTTTGTCTCCCATCACTTACATTGTAAGTGCATTATGAAGGAATCTTCTAATGGTCAGTATGAACGGGAGGGATGATTATGGCAAGAAAAAACAATTTCAGTAAGTAAATTTAAATTTGGCTAGCTGGCGAGATAGCTAAGCTCTCTTGCTTTGACTATTTGGCTTTATTTTGTAGTAAGTCTTGTAGTCTTTGAAATTATACATTTATGTAGCATAAAAAATATTTTAAAATAAAACTAGAAAAGCGCATTCAGCAGAGCGCAGATCTCCACTAGGTGTGTACAATCAAAATGGCGGCAAAGATAACAAAAACGAGGATTTATTCATCTTGTATCAATGCATCATAACATGTCGTGTATGAAATTAATCTGCAGATGCTCCAGTTCAAGATAACACCAAACTTCTATGGATGGTCAGTTTTTGAGACAGGACAAGACCAAAACGGGGCTGTACCATGGCCTTGTTTCTATGCTTGTTTCTAGCTAATTGCCAGAAATGCCGTTTGATATGTTGCAACGCATGTCGTAAAATGGCGAGGACTGCTGAAAAAACAAAAGTCGCTTTTTCAGGTGTGAACGATGTTAGCTAGCTGTGAATTGCGAGTGAGGAGTGATGGTGGGGCGTCATGGCCCAGCTTCCTAAAGAAAAATATGACTTCCAAAAACAAAAAGAAAGAAAAGTAAGACAAGAGAGAGAAAGGGCGACAGGTAGTCACCCGATTTTTCACAAAGAAAGGTGTTGTAGTCCGTGAGTGGTGGAAATTAACCTGTTAGCTTAGTCCATAGTGAAAGAGCCTGCTTTTGCTCCCCTACCATTAGTTACTTAATAACTTCATAGAGTTATTAAGTTCCGAGTGTTTACATTTAAGCCGACATTAATCAATGCAGTAAAAACATTTAGCAAGCTGTTCATACTAAATAAGCTGTCCCTGCTCCTGTCTGGTGCCAGGCCCAACAGATGCAGCTTCAGGCTCGGCAGCCCAGTCTCCCCCACCACTGAACCAGCCCCACTCCCACGTGAAGGAGGAGGTGAGCAGCATTGTGTTGAATTACATGTCAGTTGGTATAATCGCAGGGGGTCTGTGGGATTTTCTTTTTATTTTGTTATCATGAAAAAAACAGAAAAATGATTAAATTCTTTTCAATGATAAGAATTGTCAGTATACTGAGTTGGTATGTATACTTAGTTCAAAAATCTGCTGCTGATCATTCCATAGATGATAATGTTAATTTATTTTAGTTGAAGAGGATAATGTGTATTTAAGTTATATTTATTTTAAGTTATTCATTAATGTTAGCAAAACCTTCCATCCAAGAATTTTACCATTAAATTAACATTTAGACTGTAAAGATGGCCTTATAGAGGGTGTCAGTCTTGCATCAAATAGTGAATTCCACTGTGTGCAGAATGTTGCATGCATGTCTGCACAGTGTTATATTTACATTTATTATCCCCTCCAAGCCTGGAGGGGATAATAAATGTTGACTAATTATGCAGTTGCTGCATTTTGTCTTTGTATGACAGACGGCATGAGCATCTAGTTAGTAGAGGCACCTTGGCCACATGTATGTACATCTCTTGCCTCTTTAAGTCCCAGAGCCAATTTATATTCAAAGTGGTATTCACCTGTCGCAGAAACTGACATGACCACTGACAGAAAGAATAGCTTCCTGCCTGCCTTAGATTAGTGGAAGTGTGTGCAATGTGCATGTTTGCATGAAAATGAAGTAAGCAAGTAAGTAACTTTATGTATATAGCACCTTTTGAGACGTCATAAAGTGCTTCACAGAAGAAATAAAGCATAAACATACATATAGACATAAAACACAATAAAAACAATTAAATAGAGCTCTATAGGTAATCACGAGAACTTTGAATTGGATTCTGAATTTGATGGGGAGCCAGTGAAGAGCATTCAGAATCGGTGTCACATGAGACCTGGTCAACAGTTTAGCAGCAGCATTTTGGACCACTTGTAAACGATCCAGGGATGTTTTGCTGAGGCAGGTGAAAAGGGAGTTACGGTTGTCAAGGCGTGACGATATAAAAACATGAATTTTCATTTCCATCTCCACTTGAGACACAATAGGCCTGAGCTTTGCTATGTTTCTCAGCAGGGAAAAACAAGAGCTAATCAGACACTTGACATGTTGATCCAGAGTCAGAGCCTGGTCCATAGTGATACCTAGAGTCTCATGGAGGATTTAACCAACGAGGTGAGAGACCCAAAACCATCCCTTATCTTAGGGACGATGCTAGGAGAGGCAGGGAGAGAGAGAGAGAGAGAGAGAGAGAGGGGTGTGTGAGCATGGCAGCATATAGTCATTAGCTGAGTCCACACAGCAGTTTTATAGCTCAACAGTTAAGTATATTCAAGTTAAGTTTATCTGGATTCCCCAACTCACCACATCGTATCATTTTTTAATCTCAACATTCAATCGGTTCAGTGGTTCCAGTTGACGGTGGTCCTGAATAATTAAACAATTCTGACTGCCACATAGGGGTCCGTTTCCATGACAACCCTTCTCCTGGTGTCCTTGCTGCCCTGAGGAGTAATGTAAATCTCCTGTCTGCTTAATGTCACAGTAACCGCAGCAGAGTGGCACACACAAAGACGCGCCGGTTGGGGTCAGTGGGAGCTTTTGATTACATGTCCGGTCTTCCGTTTCCTCTCAGCCCGGTGTCGTCACGGAGGAAAGGTGAAGCGGAAGGATGAGTTTCATATGCTGTCATGACTCTAGAAGGTGTAGCAGCATTTTTAACACTGTTGGAAGAAGCCACACACTGTTTTTGGCTTTCTCTATCATGCAGTGTTGTAACTGACCACAAACTGCTTCAGTATGTACTGATGAGTCAGTGCAGAAGTGGGTGGGATCGCTTTAAGGTCACAGAGAGAATATTTTAATGATGTCCGTAATCTTTTTCGACAGTATGTTGATACTCCCTGCACCACGCACACACACACACAAAGTCTCTTGATCCTCCTCACACACAACACTACTCAGACATAGTCAATTACCCTTTAACATCAAATGGTTCATCAGTTCCCCAGCCCATTAGACAGTGAATTAACCTTATCTACCTGTAGATGAAGTATGGGTGTGACGGTAATAGCCTTGTCCCAGTCAGAGCTGTTACTAGAAAATATGCCGTGTACTTTCCACGCAGCACGATACTGGCTAATCAGGCCCAAAGAAATGCAATAAAAAACGGATTATGATGCAGTTATTTATTGTCAAAAGTGCTTATACCGTATTTTAATCATTCTCTCTATTAATATGTGGCTTCGTGTCGTGGTTAAGGACTTGAAAGGGCTGCGAGATGTCTAAATGCGAAAACCCAGCGTGAGATTGTTAAAGCCAAACTTTTAGTGAGTCTCGACGGATTTGTTCTCTGTGTTACATGAGTCAGTGGGTGATTCAGAGAGCAGTGAAATGAAATCGCTGTGTGTGTGTGTGTAAAAAACATTAGAAGGTCCTGTAGTTTGGTTAAATGTAATGATCATTTTGTTTGGCTGTAAAGAGGCCTCGCGGAGGCTGTTAAGGCTCAAATGTGTTGCTTTCAATAGATTCAACAGAGCTGTGTCATTGCCGAGGACTAAGTGAACAGTTTTGCAACAAAAAACAAAAAAGGCTTGCAACCTAAATGTTTATAGAAATATGAGAAAGGCCATTAGTGTTTGGCAATGATGATGACTGTGAAAATAACGATAACATTTAAGCCCGCACTGCAAGCCTCAATCCTTAAACTAACCCAATTCTTGCTGTGTGGTTACCAAACCAAAATAAGCACCGTTCCCTGGAGAAGCTGCACCAGATTTGTGTCTGCTGTGACTGACCAAACATCAGGGCTGGCTGCTCTGCTGAGAGACGCTGCTCCAGTCTGTCACTGATACATCTGATCCTGGTCAACCGCCAAGAGCCCAGGCTCAAACACAGAGGGATCACAGAGTAAATCCTCTGAGACGCCCCTCTCAGTATTTAGCCTGTTAGCCTGAAGACAGCCTAAAGACATACAGTTATCTCCCTGAAACACACTCAATCTGATAACCGGCTACCTTAATTTGTGGCGCAATTGATCGGTTCTGTGTGTCCTGTATTAAGCGTCCGTGTTGTGGAGGGAGAGCAGTGACATCAGAAAGACCCAAAAACATCACCACACTTGCTGATTAGATATAGATTTTGTGCATCCATAGGTGAAACTAAGAGGAAGATCATGTATTTTCTGCTCTCACACAGTGTCGATTGATTGTCTATGTTCTCCTTGTTGTTCAATCTCATAACCCAAAACAATATGTATTAAAACACCCTGATATAGAAAGACTTCAGCTGAATGTGTGGGTTTTTGTCACATATAAATGTACTTCTACTCTTCATTGCTGTTTCTTCCTGAACTAATGAATCAGTTGTTAACTGCACAGGTAAAATAAATAATAAAATCACTTTCTATCCTTTATTGGAGTTTTATAGTTTTCCATTAAAGTTAAAATCCTCATCCTCCCCCTCAGCCATAAATGACGCAAACTTAAGTTTTACAACTTAAGGTCGTAATGGTGAGCAAGCTTTTTAATGTCTTCTCTGTTTCCTCACTGTACCATCCACACTGTTCCTCCTCCTCCTCCTCCTCCTCCTCCTCCTCTTCACCCTTGTCATCCAGCCCCTTTTCCACAATTATTATTGTCTCTTCTTATTTGTGGCCTACGTGCAGTATTTGTAATAATGAGTTTGTTGAATAGAACCACCCACTCAGAGCCAGTTAATTGATTACTAATTGCTAAGCTGTTGTGTGGATCTATTGTCTAAGATGCTACGCCTCCCTTAATTGCTCTCTCTTGCTCCCGCACCGTCTTCTTAGATCTGTCTCTTTCCTCTCTGATTAGAGCATCTTTAAAATTTATCTCAGAAAACCTAAAGCTCAAGGAGGCTTATTTGTGTGTGTGTGTGTGTGTGTGTGGATGCGGCAGGTGTATATATGACGGAGCAGTGCGGAAATGAGCGAGGCCCTGATCAGTATCAGTTTGTACCTAATGTGACAGTCCGCAATTGGATGAGCCATTTTATAATCTCAACGCTGCATCGGAGCAGACAGGCCGTGACGGGAGAGGGGACAAAGTGGTGAACGGGAGAGGAGATGGATGGAGAAACAAAGAGTAGCGAAGGAGCAGGGAAGAAAGGAAGACTGAGATTTGAAAATGAGACGAAGGATGGAAAGAAGTCAGAGAGCAAAATAAAAGGGGTGGAACTGTTACGGAGGGATTTCAGTGAGCAAAGTGAGACGATATGTCATGCTCGTGTTTCTAGACAACAGAGAGGCATCTCAGGGTACTAAAATGATCAGCGGCTTGACAGGGGCCCCTCACTGTTGTCCCAAAAGACCACTCCTCCCCTCTGTTGCTGTGGCATCCGAGTGATCTCTTCATTAATTCATGGCAGAGCGACGTACTAAATTAGCACTCGTTAGCCACCCGCTGTTTACTTTTCTTTATTTGCTATCATTAACCCTCCTCCCTTCAAACTGTGTTCTTTGTGTGTGTGTGTGTGTGTGTGTGTGTGTGTGTGTGTGTGATTATGTGTGCTTGTGAGGGTGGGGGGAGGGATTCGGGGTGGGCATCATAACTCCCTCACCTAGCAACCTGCCCCAGGGAGATGCTCAAAGGGTCCAGGTCACTGGGGGGCAACGCACACACTGAGCCTCCCACCCCGCAAGCCCCTCAGAGTAACTGTGACTCAGGTGGTTTTTGTGTTGATGACGTTCCACCTGCCAGATGCTCGTCAGGCCCAGACAGCGGTCAGATCTGCAAGAACAGGTCTATCCTCACACCCCTCTTCGCATCCTCTTCCTCTCACCTCCGCTGAAGCACAAGGCCTCGCCGACGTGCCACAGGAAACGGGGTGAAGACGGGTCAGCCAATGAGAAAGAGCAGAGGAGACTGAAGGAAAAAAAAAGACATCATCTTCATCACCTCGGACATTTATTTAATCTCCATGGCTGCCAGATGATCTTCTTCTTCCTTCTAACTTTTCAGGCTCAGGCTTGTCATAACAAGCATTTAAACAAATTAGCAAACACCAATCAGAGAGCAGCTGAGAGCTTCACATCATTATAATACTTGAGATGATAACAACTGGAGGAAGGTTGATCTGGTTGTGGTGTTGAGGCTGTAAGGAGATGATCGTGGAATATCTGGATCCTAGTCTTCAGCCCAGCGTGTCTCATGGACCTACAGATGTGTTTTAATAGAGACTGACAGTGTCTCACACACACACACACACACACACACGCATGCACACGTACAGAGGTTGCGTCATGCCCTGTCCTCCAACACGCCTCCACTAGCAGAGGGACGTCTTGCCCACCTGTGGCTTCTGACTCCTGGAGCCAGCCATCTTCTCTCAGCCATCGTTTCTCTCTTCTTCCTATCACCTGGTTTGTTTCCTCTTCCCTCATCTGGTTGTAAAATTACCCAGCGTTACACATTTCTGTTTAGACTTTCTTTTTTCTTAAAAAGGAAAGAAGGAGCTTCTCTCAGAAGAGGATTCAGAAGTTCAAGACTCAAGTGGAGGAAGGTGGAGAGGAAAACGATTCCCAAAGGAGCCTTAGAGACTTTCAGAGTGGTAAGACATCGGCCATTTTGAATCTGAATGCTCACTTGGAAATGAAGCTTAAGAAGTTGTTTTAAGGGCTAAATGTGTTTATTTTAAAAAAGAAAAGAAATTGAAAAAAGAGTTAACACCTGGACAGAAAGTTCTGTGAAATCACAAAAAAGAAAAAATGTTGGGTTCACTATAGTTGAGACTTGTTTCTTGTGTTGTGTAGCAGATGATTTAAACTGCATCATGCTAGTAACAGATCAACACTGAGAAGTTGTCGGCTACTGGGGTGCTAAATAAATGATTGTCGTCTCCCTATTCCCTCTCTTTCTCGCTTTGCCCCTCCATCTGTTAACTGTTGGACACTGAAGCAGCCATATGCTCTCTATGTATAAATCATCCTCCATAGCCTGCTCCCTGTTAGTCTGATAAAACATGGATTTAGCACATTTCTCCAGAAAAAAAGCCTTTGAGGGATTCTCTATCCATTAACCAACGTGATTCTCTTTTCACTTATGTCTTTCCTTAAATATTGATATTAGGTTTTTGTGGGATTGGGGGGGGGGGGGGGCTTTGAGAGCTCCTTCCTTTCTTACACCTTTAAAGCCTCATTCCCACAACTACAGCAAACACCACTGCTAGCCACATAGCATCAGTTGTAAATGTCAAGTCTTTCTTTTCTCTTGAGTTTTATTTCTATGATGCAAAAGTGACAAAAGATCTGGTCATAACCTGCAGTTTTCCTTCACTGGAGATGGAGACAGTTTTTTTGCTTGTGTGTATGAGTTTGCACATGCTTTAGTCTCTTCTCTATGATTCAGTGATTAGCGACTTGTCTCCGAGCCGGTCCATGGCTGTCGTTCAGGCACAGATGAGCTGTCCCTCGTTAGTGTTTGTATGGCTTGACCAGCGAGCCAGTGAATCATTCGAACACACACACACATTACAACTGCATAATTTCGTGAGCATATTGAGGATATCATCAGTTTGCTGGCTGTCATTCAGACTGTTGTCAAATAGCCCGTGAGATGTGTAGGAGTTTCGGCAGCAGTGTGGACACTTTTGGTGACACTTCTCCACAGGAGGCTGCGTTTGCTTTTGACTAATCTGCTATTACAGCTTGACAGCTTGTTGAGTCTTTCCCAGCTGAATCACTGCCAGCTGAGGAGAAAACAACAACAAAAAACAAAATATAGCTCCAATCTTATCATGTATCTATCTTTTTTTTTTTTTACACTGTCGATTTCTCTGGTTGTACCTCTGTTGCAGGAGGGTCTGCTGAGGGAAATGATAACTCGCACAGCTGCAGCGTTGATTTTGTGGATGGAAGATCCCTTTTCTGTTTGCATTATTAATACTCCACCAAAATATTGTCTGTAAATATGTACCTGATGCACAAAGCAGACAGATATAAGAGAAAATTCATAAATTGTGGCAACAAGAAACACCCATATTGTGTGTGGTTACTGAGCGTGAATTATTGATGGCATCAGCCTGCTTAAAAATGCATCCCCAACCTTTCTGTCGCACAGAGAGAGGAAGCAGTAATTAGTGTTAGGATATGAGAGGAGACAGGCACTAATCATCAGTGGGGTAAACACAACAGCTTTTTTTGGAAGAAACTCTATTGCCAGACTCAGGTACACAAATCCCAAATTCTTTAAATTGCAATAAAATGAATCATAATCCCTCATTTTTGACACATGATCCAGCTGGTTTGGTTTCAGAGGGATGGGTAGAGCTGTGTGTCTTTTCCTTTTGCGCAAGTGAAGAAAAAAAAAAAGACGTTATGTCTGATTATGAAAAGATAAATGCAAAGTCGGAGGAAAGACTCGGGCGAGCCACTTATCACAGACCATTTCATGTTCAAGGACAAGGCGATCCTGAATTCATTACACAAATTTACATTGATTCAAGTGAAGTGGTTATACGCCACACTCTGGCACTCGAAGATGAATAAATATAACAAACTGTGAAAAAATGGATGGATGTGGAAAAGGGGGAAGTGTTGAGAAAATGAAGAGCTGGTGGTGAAAAGTGATGGTCAAATCTTGTGAAAGAAGTGTCTGTCACACCCTGCATTAAAACCTTTGATTATTTGGTATTAATGTGGAGCTCAGGGACGAATCCTATTTAAGGGTTTATTGACCGAGCAGAGACTGAAACCAAAACTAGTATTTTTCATCTAGAAATGGAAAGTTTTTAAAAAACTAAAATATTCATTTATTTGATCATTTGTGTGTTATTATCCCTCTCTTTTCTCTCAAATATATTGATATTTGCTGTCATAAATCAAAATACTCCCCACTGTGCTGTCATTATATACTGTATAGTATAGTATGGTCTATCTAAGGATGGAAAAAAGGGACTTATGGCCGAAGTAATCTGATTATCAGCACCACAGAAGTGGATAAATATAACTGTGAAATCAGATTCAGATAAAAACTGATCTATTAAATCAAATTAAGACTGAATGAAGCTTTGTAGACCCAAGACCTGCATGTGCAGAGTCGTCTTCTCTTTTTCATAAAATTTTGGCCACAACATTTGGTCTTGACTGTGGCGAGATTTCTAAAACTTTTTTTAAACATTTTTAAACAAATTTTGTTTATAATACTCTCGCCTCTGTTGAGATGAGGCTTGTTTGATATTAAAACCACATTCTGCAGCTCGCGTCTGTGTATTTGTTTACTTCGCTAGTTGGAAACATTAATTCTGTGAAGCACTTTCAATTAGCTGAGGTCGGAAACACTTTCATAACACCTGAACAAAAACCTCTTGAGAGCTAATCCTAATCAACTTTTACAATTTTTTTTCTTTTTAATGCAGTTTGTATGAGGATGAGAAATATCTAAACCCTCCTGGCAACTAAAAGACTAACAAATTAGACTTTATCCTTGAAAACATTGTATGCAACAACCTTGACTTCATATCACATGTAATTTTCATGACTCCTTTTACAAAACCAATCAGTTAAGTTAATTTATGCAGTGAATATAAAACAACTGTATTCAGCTAGCAGTGAGAAAACAGAAGGTGTAGATTGAAAAAGCAATAAAAGGATGGAGCGATGGAAGGAATGTGTCAGTTTAGAGGAAATAAACTACCATGAAAAGACTTATGCAACCCATTTTTGGGTGCACGTTTTCAACAAATTGCATCATGCTTCCAGTATGAAGGCTGTAGCATCGACAGATCCTTTGCAAAAGAAAGTATATGACAAAACTAATCGACTGCAGTTTGAAAAGACATTACGCTGTTAACAGTATTCACCTAAACATTATTTAAATGTTTTAAAATGATCATTATGTTACAAATATCACAGATGTTAGTAAATTATGGAATAAAATTGTATTTGATTTCATATTTCACAGATTTGAAGACGACATCATGAAGTAATGATGAGATTTTGGATTGTGTTGATATCTTTATGTTGATGTTTTCTTACTGTCTTCTCTGCGTCTGTTCCTGATTTTGTCCTCCAGAGGAAGATGACGAGGAAATCTCACAACAGAAGAGTACTGACCCCGCTGTGCACAGAGATAAAGGTAGAAGACACACTTCCTGTTTCTTCAACACGACAGACAGATAATGTACAAAAACATGAATGTTACTTTAATAATGATTCATTTATGTAATTTTATGTATATATATTTATCAGTTATTCATTATGCATGTATTGACTGCATATATTTATATATACACGTATTCATTCCTATGCGCAACATAAGCTGATTAGAATCAGAAATTATTTTAATAAGTCATCTGCAAAACTGTCTGAACAGATGCTTTTGCTAATTGACATAAGAAGGATGCTGTAATCCTGTAATTAATTACTGACATTTCAGGGGTAAAAAACAAATTTACAACATTGTACTCCACTTCAGACAAGGCTAATCTTGAACAGTAAGCAAAAGTGTAAGTTTCCTTAATTTTCCCTCAAAAACACTATAAGGAAACATTCAATATTTGGTATAATTTTATTTTATAGCCAGAGTGGCTGACTGTTTTTTTTTTTCTTTCTTCTTTTTTTTTGTCTACATTTTGTAGTGGAAAGATTTTTAATTCTGATATTCATTTTCAGTAAACGTGTACTTTCAGACTGTCAGACATGGCTTCTTAAAGTGGGTGACAAATACTCCACAGAAGGTTTTAGAAGGCACAAATTTCCAACGCTCAGATTAAGAAAAGAGCCTTCGCTCTGGATGTTTGAAAGTTGAATATAGCCGCGTTTAGCAGCAGATGAATAATTTGTTCCACAAGCTTAATTTTTGTATTTAAATACAGTCGAAATAATAAAACCTCAGATTTTGCTGTGGTTCAACGTGGTTGTGTACTGGTGATAGTTATTACATCAGCAGCTCTGCCACCACGGTTCAGATATTGACTATAAGCCACTTCATATTCAAGCATTCTTATTTTTCGGGGGGAAAACAGATAGACTTTGATCATCAGCAAACTTCAAGATCAGAGAGTATCATCTTGTTTAGAAGGTCTGACAATTAGTATTTGTTTTGGAGATTAGAAGCAGACTGAGCAATTTTTCTCAAGTATTTTGTTATTCCCTCAGATAATGGCAGCTCCATTTGCAGGGGCATGCTTTACTCTTTTCTCTCTTCTTCTGCTGTAACTTGTTAGTCTGAGCTTGACACTCTTCACAACCCCAGAACAAATATCCAGCTAATCAGACAGACAATTAGAAAGCCCCTCCAGAGAAAAAAGTTACTTGTTTAATGAAGTGACCTGAAATTAATGGGTATAGTTTTGATCAGGCAAGCAACTTTGTAGGCGTTTTTTAAATGCATGTATTTTTTTTACCATTTATATTTCACACTTTAATTAGTTGAAACTGAACAAAATGTCCTCTGGGAAAGTTTTTTTGGCTCAGTATTGCTTTATATTTTTTGTTGTTTTTTTGTTAAACTATTTTCATATTTGGAGCGACATGTTTGCGGTCAATGTGGTCATCCAGCATCTGCAGGAAAAATGTCTGGCAACTCAAGAGATCAGTAAGTGATGAAGTCATGTAACATGGTTGCATGCGTACATCTGTATGAACGTGTGTAAGTGAGACACAGACAGACAGAAACATGACTATTTTTGCAGGTCATTGTGTGTGTGTGTGTGTGTGTGTTTGTGTGTGTGTGTGTGGGGGAACGTGTGTTTTGTGTGGATGTATTGGTGTGAAATTTTACATGGGTGCACGCGGTGATACATGGGAGGATTATAATGAAACACTGATGATGCAACATCTAATTTTTTGGGTTAGTAACCATGGCAACCACGTAACCCTGTGTAGGTGGGTCTTTGATGTGAAAGAGAGGGGGGTGGGTGGGGGGTGGTAACTCGGGGGCATGAGGGAGGCAGATGTCAGCAAGTACAGACCGACATGTCCAAACCTTCAACACGAGTCAGATTTTCTCAGAGCTCTTTGGGTGAAATTGACAACTTTTACTTCCCTTTTATTTCAGAGTTTATGGCTTTTCTCTCTATCACAGGATTTCTTCATCTGTTTTGGCCTGTACCCCCATTTTTCCACATATTAAGAGATGTTAAGTTGTCATATAAATTTGAGTGTGGCATGTATTTGGCATATTTTTTTAAATTACATAACAAAATTGTCATCACACCTACTTTAATCAGTGTTTTTACATTAATCACCATTTTTACATTAATGACTAAATATAATGTCAAAGGGATCTGCTGTAGTTACAAAAGCAGCATTAGTGCTGCTTAGTAAATTAGTCTCACACCTCTAATGATTTTTTTTTGCAAATGTTATGCTAATTTCACTGTACACTAATTTTCTGAGTTGGTGGAGAACAAAACAGAGCTAAAAATGAATATAACACTATTTACAACACAATATTACCTATTGTGGATTTATGCAGCTTGGTTTTGGCTTGAGGTTCAGATTTGGTCAGAATATTTTGGCAAATATGTCTAGAATTGGGGAAAGTGTGACTCCCAGTGGTAATATCAAAGGCAAACATCAAGCTATAATCTCCTACAGCTGAGATCCCCCAGGAGGAGACAGAGCTGAAAATGTTGACTGGTGTCTTTTGGTCCCTTTGGTCCGCACATTAGCAAAGATAATGTCACTTAAGTACTTACACACTGTGTATTCACCATAGTTATCATAATATCATTTTGTCTCATAGCTAGCTAGCTGTGATGTTTTGTTAAAGGCTAAAATTGACCTGTTATGTTAGGCCTACTGTGAGCTGCCCAGAAAAAGATTTCTATTAACTAATTCTGCCAAAGTTCCTCCAAATTCCTCTCAGGTGTTAACCTACATCGCACAATAAACAATAAAATGTAATGCTTCTTATTAACAAGTTCAGGTAATATCAATTTGCATCAAGCTGCACATTAATTAAAGGGAAATTCTGGTATTTTTCAACCTGGACCCTATTTTCCCATCATTCTGTGTCGAAGTGACTAATGGGGACAAAAATTTTTGGAATCAGTCCAGTATTGAGCAAGAGCACTTCAGCTGGCAGTCGTGAAACGGACAGCAATGTAAGGCTGACTTTCACCACGAGTAGAGTGTAAGAAACTAGTAAGGAAACTAAAAAAACTAAGTTCAATGACGTATTATCCTGTGGACTATTATGAAGATGATCGTGAGTCATTTCACTGGTATTTATTTGAGCTTAAGTACACAGAAAGGAGATAAACAACTGAAAGAGGAAAAACCAAGAATGGGGGCAGAAAGGCAACAGGACTTTCAGTAAGTCAACGTACAGTAACAGTTACTTAAGAGAAACTGCTGGTGTTTACTGAAGAGTGAAAACTTTTTCTGCAGAGTCAGATCTGTTGCTGCCAGACTCGGAAAATCTAGAAGTGTCCACGGATGAGAGTAATCCCAGCTGTGTAACTACTACACATGGATTTACAGCGTTTATCAACATTGTCGTCCTGGAGACTATTTCACCTCCACTGGATGAAAAGAGCAAGGCCGGCCGGATCAAACGTTCAGCTCCACACAGTAAGAAACATGTGATTACAACACGTAACTGTGTGAGAAATTACAGTATGTAAGTCTCTTATCATCCAGTGGTAGCCCATGGTGTGGATCCGGTCATTTTATCCTCGAAATTTGGAAATACATGAATCGTATTTCATCTACTAAGTTACTACTTCTCTAGCATGAACAAACGTTGAGCTATCCACGGCCTCACACGTAAAAAAAAAAAAAAAAAAACTGACGTGCAAAATGCCCTGGAGTTATGCAGTTAGCCATAATGCTGCTACAGGCAACTAGTTCCTGTGTTTACTTTCGCTGTCAGACACTTATCTGAGCCTGTCAGTGGCAAAAACAAGTACTTTGACTGGCATAATTGCCCCCAAAGGATTACTTTGCAGCCTGTTTCGTGGCTGCCAGCTGAATCACTCGCTCAATACTGGACCAACTCCAGAAAAATTTTGTCCGCATTAGTCATTTAGACCTAAAATGATGGGAAAATAGGGTCCAGGCTGAAAAATAACATCAGTCATTGCAGCTGCTTTGTGTATAGAAGCAGTCTTGAGTTTCAAACTGTCAAAACTTTAAATTGGTCAAAAACAGTTTAAAACACTCAAAGTATTTATAACTAGAGAAGCCTTTGCACATTGCTCTTTAAAGTCTAAGTAAGTTGAGCCATATTGCTTCATCTTTTCATCTGTTTCTATCTTATTTAGATGAAAATGAAGAGATGCATTTGTATTCAAGTGCAGCAAATAACCATAATGAAAACCTTGTGCAGAGGATAGACAAATTACAATAATAATATGTAATTATTATAGAGAGCACATGTCCTACAGATAGTGTATAATTACATGCAGCCTTTATTGATTAATCTACTGATTGTTCTCTCAATTCAGCAATTGTTTCACTTATAAAATGTCAGGGAATGGTGAAAAATACCATCTTAATTTCCTACAGCCTAAGTTGAAGTCTTCAAATGTCTTCCTGCTTTGTCCAACCAACAGCTCAAACCCCAAAGATATTCAGTGTACAATTACTTTAAACACATAAAAGCAGAATATATTATATATTATATAGGTGAAGCTGTAACCAGAGAATGGTTGGTATTTTTGCTTCAATGTGACTGAAACTATTAACTGATTATCAAAATAGTTGCCTGTTGATTTTCTGTCGATCAGCTAATCGATTCATCGACTAATTGTTTCTGGTTGATCATCTGATCATGCCAAGGCTCTTCAGCAGGGCATTGCTCTTCTGCAGTCAATAAGATTAATGATGGCTGAATCCCATGTAGTTTTTTCCAGTTCCTGACCCTGCCATAGTTCACCAGTATGGCTTCCTGGGACACCTGAACGGCACAGAGCCATCGTTAATGATATCAGTTCCACCTGTGCTTTTCACTGCTATGACAAGTCAAAAACGTCTGCTGTGGTAAAAAGGTGTGTAGGGCTGACTTTAAATGTCCCTGTGATGTCATTCTGTGTTTGACAAAAACTTGTGATTGTGTGTTTTTACTCCCACTGTCTCACTCCTTCGTCCTACTCTCTCACTGTCACTTGTTCACTCGTATTCCTCTCATCCTTCAGGGAATTTCTGTCTTGCTTTTTTACTTTCCCTCTTCTTCACTGCTCGGTCAGGCACACACACACACACACACACACACAAACACATATAAACCCACACTGGTGTGTAGTCCCAGGTGGTGAGTGGTTGCTGGGAGCGACGACAACAATGTCCCCGGTGTTCAGACACTGTCACCTCTTCTTACTTTGTCTCCCTGTCTCGATCCTGATATCTCACTTGTTCTCTCTCTGTCTGTCTCACTCCGTCTCTTTCGGTTTGTCCTCTCGTCCCAGAATCATTTTCTAATCTTCTAAGGCCAAATAAGAGTTTGAAGCATTGCAGATCCATGCATGAACAAGCATTTTTCTCACAATTGCACCTGAAGTAATTATTCAAATTCTCACCTTCTATCAACTCCACAACTCCACAGCGTTTCCAGCCTTTTTTTGCACATCTGAAGACTTTGAGTGAGAGGTGTGAGAGTTGAAGAAGAGGAAGAAGACCAGGACATTGAAAAAAGCAGAAAAGATCACGAGTACCAGTTTCATTTGGCATCGCCCTTTCTTTAGTCTTCAATCGCGCCAGAGAGACCGAGGCTCAGGTGGCTTAACTCATGAACTGTGAACCATGCACATCAAAGAGGAAGAGGAGAAAGAAGGGGGGGGGTGTACCCCGGACAGAAAAGAGGGAAAAACTGAGATTGTGAATGAAAGCTAAGGGGAGCAAGAGGATCAGGAGAGAGGGAGGAGATGGAGGTTTAGTGGCTGTGGGTATTCAAAGCACAGTTTTCACTGTGAGAGAGTGACTTACTGAACAGGGTGTCTGTCTCTGTGCCTCTCAGTCAGCTTAAAGCAGCGCTGCGCTATGCTCAACAGGAACCCCCCTCTTCGTTTTTCTTGCCTTTTCTTTTTTCCTCTCCACTTGTCTCGCTGTCTTTTGCTCTTTTTTTTTCCTGTTCTTCCTCAGACCACTGTGTGAGCTTCTTGTTATTATTTTGTCTCTGTCTTGAAGCCCCTTTTCACCCAGATCTCAATACCGTACACTCCAACCCCCTCCTCTTCCTCTCTCCCTCCCTCTCTCTTTCCCTTGCCTTGTTTCCCTGTTTCTCTCTCTCTCTCTCTCTCTCTCACTCTCTCACTCTCTCACTCACTGTGAGGAGGGAAAACAGCATCAACGGCCGAGCCACAGTAACAGCACATGCAACAGGGTGCATACAGCACCTTCTGCTTCGCCACCTCTCCTCTCTGACTCTCATACCTCCCAGAGGAAGGCTTACAGAGAAGAAAAGAAGAGCACAGGAGTGCAGCCGTACTGGTGAAGATCTGCTGTCCCACGTCTTATGATCAAGAGATCAGAAGAGGAGGGGGGGGGAAAGTGAAAGAAACAGGTGCAAAGGAGTCGGAAATTTCTCTTGCACCATTTCCTGAGCTGAGAAGAAGACTTAAAGACAAAGTAGAGAAACAAAGATTGGAAAAAGAAAAATAGACTAGTTCAGCTGGAAGCAGAGTTTAACATGAAGTGAAGATGCCACCTGTGGCTCTAGTTTGATTAAAGAACAGCCTCCTAGACTCAGTGTGGCTGCCCTACTTCCCACATCTCTTTGACCAAATTTTAACACCAAATGGCTTCCAAGAAGAAGTGGGCTGAGCGGAGGGAGTTGCGCAGGGAGCGACCGTTCTCCACCCGGGATGATTCATCTGTTGCGTCCGGGACATCTGGGCCGGGGCGTCCCACCACCAAGGGACGTTTCTCAGAGTCGTGGAAAAGGCTCAGCTCCAGAGGGGGGTCTACCAAGAGGGGGGTGCTCAACTCTCAGCAGCCACCGGTAAGATGTTTCGAGGATACACAGGCCCCCTCTACATGCCTCCCCAAAGATTAATCAATGACCTGAGTGCTGGGAGGGAAATAGGACAGGAAAGGCTGCTGTTGAGATAGCACTTTGCCTGGGAGGTAGTTAAGCAGTGAGGGATTAGGAGGTAAATGGGGTGGAGGAATTTGGAAGACTTAACTTCTTGGTTAATTCACCAGTTTAGTAATGTGGATTTAAACATAAAAATCCATGTTTCCTCAGTAGATTATTCACTCTATGTTGCCCCTTACTGATCTTTTTGAGTGATAGAAGGCATCTAGCTTTACCCAAAGTAAGTCTGTTTTTGCTGCTGTGCAGTTGTTTTCAGCTTTACACTGTCTCCCATCACCTGTTACCCTGGAAACCAAGTACTGTAGTTTATTTATATATAGTTTTCTTTAGTTGATATACTCTATATTGCAAACATTATTACATAAACCCACGAGATTATTTTTCATTTATATTTAAATGTGCTACATGTTTTCATTTTCTAACTTCTGAGACACTGCTAAATAATGTCAGTATCAGTGGTGCTAGTTTCCTACTGGAGCACCACAACAGATTTTTTACCAAGGACATATGGGTGATTATGATGTTTGTGCTCCCTGTGCATAATGTGTGCACTGACCAATTGGCCAAGTTTGTCAAAAACCCACAGCACCCAGTAGATATTAAAAAAACAAGGCACAACTCCAGTGTGCAATAATGATTCAACCTATGAAATGACCTACCTGGTGTCTGAGCCAAAACTGGACTGAAAAACAAAAACAAGATGACCTTGCACTGATTATAGATGCATCCCATTTGCAAGTTAGTTATCATTTAAAGGACAACTGGTAGTTTTATTGCTTTATAATTCATGTGTAATTTATAGTGTTAGATGTTAACATCTCTATAGACTCTAAGGGATTTGCAAAAATACTTTTGTCACAGCATTTATAAAACTTAGTCTTGGTTAAATACTGGGGGGTAATGTTTGTTTGTTGGTTTTGTTGTCTCAAGTGACAATGCTGTGGAACATCAAAGCAATTATGTTTAAACGGAAGTGATGCCAATATCAAGCAATATAAGAATCTTGCTGATAATTATCCTCAAATAAACATAACCAGCTGCTAAGTGATAATTAAGCAACATTAATTAAATATCAACAGAACAACTGACAGCTGGGAGGCTTACAATAACTGTGCATGGTGCAAAATACCACTTGCAGACAATTTACAAAATGGAAGAGAAAGATGGATCTCTCAAAACTTGCAAATGATTTAACACGAGAAACTATTAGAAGTTATTAAGAAATTTGTGAAAAAGGAACCATTGACTATTTTGGAAACTGGTTGAACACATAAACTTAGACTCTTTCTTCCTTCTTCTCCTTCTATCACTGACTTTTTTTTTGTTATTTCACTCCATCCCTCTCTCTGTGTGCCTCCTGTGTCTGCCTCCAGGTACTAGGGTTCTTGTAGAGCTTCAAACAGGATGTGTATGTCCTTGGGCGGCATCTGTCAGGCAAGTGGAGGAAAAATTCTCCACAGTCATTTAGGCAATGATGATACTTCTCTGTGATATGGATCTGATGGATCTGGGGTCCCATCCACTCTATTTTTGAAATGTAGAACTTAACTGATGTTTACGGATCAAGGTCAGAGTAACTAAAGCTGGCTGCTAGCTGGTGCTCATGGACTATCACACTTCGCCAATCTGTGGGGTGATATTTGGCAGAGATATCTGAGCTGGGAGATGTGTGGGAGACAGAGATATGCACAGTTGGAGACACAAGATCCATTTCTGTGTTTTTTTTTTTTTTCAGTAGTTCTCCAGTAACCAGTGCTATTTTGTATTGCACACATAACAGTCTCAGAGGAAATGTTTTTTTAAGTAATACTTACTATGAGGTAGTGGGCTCTCAGCCAGTGTTGTCGCAGATGTAATTACGGACTCTGTGAATACAAAGACGTGTGTTTTTAAAAAACTGAATCAATATGTGCTTTTACAATAATGAGTGCTCATGCTCCAGTCTGTGTCTCTAGCTGCATTTATGTTTTGCATGTGTGTGTGTGTATGTGTGTGTGTGTCTGCCCTCTGGGATTTGTGTTGCTTGGATATGAACCACAGAGTGATACCACCATAACACCACTGCTAGTCTCAAATCATTAGACACTTTGAACCATTAGTCTATATAATGGCCAAATGGATCTATTTATGTGTGTTTGTTCATGTGTGTGTGTTATTGAGTGAAGGAGTCAATGATCCTCCGTGTATGACTGACTGAATGAGTAAGACAAAGAGTGAAGGATAGAAATAGGAAGAGAAAGTGAGCGAGTGACGCAGGATTACACAGACGCTTTGAGAATACAGTTCTCAGTGAAAGTGCTGATTGAGTGAGACGAGGCCAAGACAGATAGGGAGAGGAGCTTTAAGAGAAAAACACCGTGGATTTAAAGTTTATCTCTTGAAACGTGTATTTTACTGTAGAGGTATTAATCTATTTCTGTCAGACAAGTCACCTAGAGACATCTTCATGTACAGTACTTGCAAAACCATCAAATACAAAAATTAACTGTGATTCTAAGCTAATTTGAAATAATTTGATACTTTAAATTGTACATGAATTAAAGTTTATGGGTTTTGACTGGTAGCAGCTTAATAACAAGACAAGAGTCTCCAGCTTTGCTGGCAGCTCTGTGAGGTTGAACTTAGGTGTAGAAGTCATATGAGCTAAATGCTAATGTCAGCATGCTCACAATGACAATGCTAACAGGCTAATGTTTACCAGTTTACCATGTTGCATCTTAGTGCAGTTTGTTAGCATGCTAACATTCGCTAATTAGCAACAAACACAAAGTGCAGCTGTGGCTGATGGGAATGTGATTAGTTTTGCAGGTATTTGATCATAAACCAAAAATAAATAAATAAAAAGACCTGATGATGCACAAGATGAACAATTAAAAATCACCAAAGTCTGAACCAAATTTCATGGCAATACATCCAATAGCTGTTGAGACATTTCACAAAAAACAACAAATGTCAGCCTCAATGTGGTGCTGGAGGAATGATTAGGGGATCACAAAAGTCACAAGGATTTATCATCTTGAAACCAGGAATGTCTGTATCAAATGTCATGGCAGTCCATCCAATAGTTTTTGAGATATTCTGGACCAAAGTAGTAGCCTGACTTACAAACCGACATTGCTCCCAAGAGCCATAACACGAATTAGACCTCTGCTCAGGTTAATTTTGGGTGGAGCTATCAGTCTTACTCTATAGGTGCAGCAAATCCAATAGTGGAGTCAGGAAAAGTCTAATACATACAGATGTGAGTGGACCATGGATGTATTGGGAGTTAAAGAACCAAATGCTTAAAAAATTGTGTTTGCTGTCCCAGTAACAGCAGTCAACACAACCCTTTTCATGGCAAGACATATGAACACATCTTAGCAGGCAAAGCACAGATGTAACCAATGACCCTTACGAATGAAATTGTGACACTTAAATGGAGTGTAGTCGTTTAAATTTAATCGATTGCACCTGTGATTTTCCTGCTATTACATATTGAAATTGTCTGCTGAGAAAATGGGATATGGTAATAATAAGTAATACATGGAGCAACTTTTTGGTCAGTCGCCAGAGATGCATTTTCACTGAAATGCTGTTTTCAACAATGTTATTTTGGCACATGACCTTGCGATTGAAATAGTTTATTGTCCCAGTTATTTCTTTTGCCAGAGGCGAGTAGGGGCCATGATGTAGTTGCTAACATTAATGTTTTTTTTTTCCATTTTGTGCTGACTGCTCCTGCAGGTAACATTAATGTCTTCTGTTACTTTGTTTGCCGCTTTCTTAAATGACTGCCACCGGTATATATCTTATTTCATGGTGCATATTCTGCGCACTGTCACTCTTTTGTTAAGATTTTCTGTTTTGTTTTTGTGTAATCCTAAATTTCTCTAAATGTTGGATGTATAAGTCTTATTTGTATGTTGCACAAAGTGAAATCTGATGTTTTCCTCTGATGCGAATAACTCAGTATGTTTGTAATTGGAGGAAATAACAGGACATATGGGTTTCTCATTCTCTCTCTTTTGACAGCCATATTGAGTCTTGACTCTTTCATCCATTTTGTAGTATTGGCTAATGTTGTTGAACCCTGCCTGACTCCGTCGCTTAAAAAGAACTTTATGGAGAACCATTTTGTGATAACACGCGTGTCTCAGTTTTAGTCATGCTTGTTTCTTTATTGCCATGTGGATGCCCTCCAGTTCATCAAGCCATCTGTGGATCATCGAGGCCGTCTGCTCAAAACAGCTATAGAAATCCCTCGTCCCTTTTACAGCAAGATGAAAATGTTACTGTGTGTGTGTGATGTCTTGTTTGTGTGTGTGTGTGTGTGTGTTTTTTGTGTGTGTGTCTATGTGTGTATTTTCATGTGTGAACCAGTATGTCACGAGGATTGTCCCTTTGAGAATATCTCAATTTGAGATAGGATGGTAGTGTCAAAGCCCTTGCAGCTCACACCATCACCCTGATACTGTTTGGCTGTAATGAGCCTCATCTCATGTCACAGTGGGACCACAATAGTCTTGAAAACAGACATTTTTACCCACTGTGATCACCCCTGGCACCAGGGCACGACTTCAAAAGCTCCCATAGCCCATTTATCTCCCTTCCTCAGTGGTCTTTAGTCGCTTTGATTAGGCTCACTGGTGTTCGCTGTATGTTGCTTGAGATTTCCCTCATGTTAAGAAAAAGAAATAGCCAATTATCACATGAACTTTTATCCAAATGATTTTAAAAAGTTTATGATGAAACAAATGAAACTAAAACTATAATGTTAAAATGTCTTCTTCTAATGACTGCTTTATTATCCCACGATAAGAATGGCATAACAGTAGATATGATGCAATAAAAAATAGATTTAAAGACAGTCCATCTGTGCAACTGAAGAGTACACATACATAACAAATGGGAGGATAATGTTTTCACAAAGCAGGAATCAATCATGTACCATATTTACAGCATTGAAATGAAATGTAATCATTTTAGCTAAATGTTAGTTTTGCTTAACTAAAATAGGAAGTTATGCCAAACTGCATATAGCCTTTTAAATTGAAACACAGCAACTTGTACATGTGGTCCATCAATCAAATGTAAAACATCCAGAAGCTGGTCAAAGGCTGAACTGTCAAAAACAGAGAGTTAAAAAGGCGAGAGTAGATGTGCTCCAGTATCACGAGAGAGAGAGCATATTGCAATATTCCTGTCAGTAGCAATGACATCAAAAAAGATATTTGTTTATTTATTATGCTTCGATCTGAACTATTGTATCCAACCACGTTGATCTTGGACTACGCATTATTACTAAGTACACTGTGACATATGTGTGGTGACTTAACAATATTCCTTCTTAATTGAATTTATACATCTATCGAACCACTTAAACATGTCCATTGGGCATCAATTACTGTTTGTCCTGCATCACGTTTGTTAATGTTTCTAACATTGTTAGGACATTTTGTTACTGCTCCAATATCATCGTAACGTGCGTCGCTCCTAAACGAAATCTTAACATTACACATTTTCAAATACAACAAGCTCTCTACCGGACCTCTGATGTCTCTTTATGCACAATATACATTTGCATGCTTATGTAGTTTTAATGTTTCATGGCTTCAGTTTAAGAACAAGAGCTGATTCGGTTTTGTTATTGAAAATTCAATTCAGTTGTTCTTTTTGGATCTCTTGTTCCCCGAGGAGACAAAACTGAAAATGTGTGAATGCTTGTGTTGGATTCTCATTACAATGAACCCAAGTGTGATATTACTTCATGAGGCAGAGGTCGGAAAGAAGAAAAGATTTTTGTTGGTTCCTATGGAAACGATGCATGGTTCGGCGATTCATGTTGTATTTTGAGGGACGTTTTTAAAACAAAGATCAGTGGCAAGTTATCTCTGAGTTACAGTAAGAAATCTGGCATGTGCTTTTTTTTGCTGCTTGGTAGCATGAAATTGGTAGCAAATTATTATTTTTCAACACATTTTAGTTCAGAAACACTAATTTAGTTTTGGAGCCCAGTTGGATGCCTGCAAACAACTGTCTTTCCTTGATTAGGCTTGAATTTAAGCCATTTGATTTTAGCAGCAACACACATTTTCACAGTCGAAATCAAGTTTATTGGTATGCTCCCACAAACAAGGAAATCATACATAATCTTCAACTAATTGATTAGTTGCACGGGGGGGTTGTAATGGGACAGTGTGCACAGTAAACTCATCAGCCACACATTTCTCTGTTCTGTATTTCTCTGTTTTGTGTCTTCAGGTTATGTTAACCCATTGTTGCTAACTTTGGAGCTAACCCCCTTCACTTTTCCAGCATTAGGGGAAACGCATTTATTAACTGACACACTGTAGTCTGTACTGTACATCTACTGCCAGACTGACAACTTACTACTAACCTTTTCCTCTGCCCCGCTCGCATCCACCGTCACTTCACGTTTTGAATACACCCCCGTTTTCTCCTTATGAAAATAACACGGAGATTATTCGACCAATGAGAATTTAGTCGGACGAGAGCATATTGACCAACTAAGCGACCAGTCGACCAGCAGACTACAGCCCTAAAAAACACATACAGAAAGATGACATATAGCTGTTCCACCTCAGATGCTGCCAATCTTGTTTTCCTAAAAATTTCATGACAGGAGGTCCCGGTGAAGAGTGAGAAGAGTTCCTGGGGTTTGCCAGTTCTGACTGTTGAACAATTATAGTCAGCCAACTCACGTGGAGTCGATTATTATTTCAATGTAGAATACGTACAGCATTAGTGTTTGGCATCTAAGCTCTGACCCCGTCAGTCCCCACAAGGAAACATTGATCTCACACAGCAGGAAGTGGGGAGCGATGATACTAACTTCCCCCCCAGGAGACGATAAACTCGGAGCCTACAGGTGGATGCTGGGGTGGAGGCGGGGCTTTTGAAATGCTGTATGAACGGCAGCAGCAGCAGCAGCAATGGCAGCACACAAGCATGTGAGCTGTGTGGCAGCAGGCATGCAGCAAAGTGTGAGTGGAGCACTGACAGCTTACATATGCCTCCATGATTTTAAGGGTGCGTTGGATATAAGTTACAGTGAGGGGAGCAGCAGCTCGAGTTGGGCTGCCTGAACTAGCTCACAGACGTTGCTTCATAAATCTTTAAAAGCTTAGCCTGTCTTTATTTGTAAGTAGCCCTCCAACATCTTTTATTGATAAGATACAATATCTGCTATATTGTATGTCTAGATTTTTTAGGGGTATCAATTAGACGGTATAGCAAAGGGAAAACGGATCATGAGGATCAGACCTTTGGGAACCCCAAACGAGGATGATGAGAAAAAGTTCCGTGAGCAAGATACTATATGAGCTGAACCATAAACTCTGACTGATTATGTCAAAGATCACACTCAAAACTTTGTGATCTGCTGCCAGTTGTGATACTATCTAGTTTGCTGCTATCATGAGGGCAGTCTTTCAAATGTATGCATTTCAAATGTAAGGACATTTGAATTACTGTACTAGACAGACCTGGGTCAACTCAGGTTTTCATCTACATCAGAAGTTTGAGACATTCCTGTAGCTGACTGACTGAAGACTGGGTTTTTGTGTTGTCTTTCATTATTTCTGGTGGTGCACACATTCAGAATTGTTGGAGATATTCAGAGTGTTTTGTTCCCACTTACTCATTAAGTAATTTGTTACTATTTATTTTAATGGGTTCAGCTTGTATATTGGTAGATAGAACTAACCATCGAATGCTGTATCTTCAAGGAAACCAGCAGGATGAGCAATGAATGAGCAACAATTGAAGCTTGTGTGTTCACAGTGCACAGAAAAAAGACATCATGTTACAAGTGGGAGGCTTTTAAAGATATTGGGCCTCTTGATTGAAAGAAGTGCTTTTTAGCTTGTGTGTTGACCGGGAAATGTTTGCTACACAGTCCATTGCTACTGGCAACTTGTTTGCGGTGGTCTCATACCTCTGTGCTATTAAAAGTGCAACCACTGGTGCATTCAGAAAACATACAAAGCAACAGATTCAGCATTTAGTGAACTTGTTTAAGTAAATGTTTTGACTGAGAGACAAGGACACTGTCCTCAAAACTGAAAACTTAGAATCACACAGCATTACAGGAAGTCATGCTGCATACTGTAAATAATAACTGCATGATAAGCACTCCCTCCGTCTCACTCCTCATGCAACACTGCAACACTTGCAGATACATTTTTCATCCAGAGGGACGCAGCAGGTGCAGAACATCTCTCATCTCAAGATACAATAAAAATGTCTTCTTAATATCCACATGTCATGTCAAACGCTGTGATACAGTGTTGAAGAAATTATGAAACTTTCTCTCACAACTGGCTGGGGCAACACCACTCATGGTGCAAAGTACAGCACAATGTGTGATACTGGTTCCAAATTAGATGTAGTAACATAATTTCCCCTCATCATGTAAAATTTACTCAATGTATGTAGTATCCTCTGTATGAGTAAAAGCAGAATTGCAGGATTAATTTTTACCTCTATATCTCCTTCTCTGTTCTTTCTCTCATAAGGACATAAAGTGTCATCTTCTTTTCCATACTCAGTACAGACTCAGATTTAGTTCCACTCCATTGTCTCATGAATTATGTCTTGTCTGCAAGTGAGAAAGTAGAAGCAAAACAGAACTCCTTGAGTGCTTTCCCAACCAGTATCTTCTCCACACATCTCTCTCTTGACAAACCAAATATAATCAGAACAAACAGACATGAGTGAAGCACTGGTGGCAACTCTGCTTTCATCTAGTTTCATGCAAAATATGGTCTGTCTCTCACCTACTCCAAAAAAAACAACTCTCACAGCCGTAGCATCACGCAGAGTTCCCCAGGTAGTGTCTTTTGGCAGCAGGTATAATAAGTCGGCGTGGTTCTTTTGTGAAGGCAGTATGATATGAGAATAAAAAGTTGAATTCAGTTGATTGACTCTTTGAGTGAGGTTAGGTCTCTACCCTGCAGCTCTGCTTTTTCTTTACTGTGGTGAAGTTGATGTGCAGCAGCCTGGATTCATACTTGTGAATCTCAGAGCTGCCTGAAATGTGAATTTTGGAGCTTAGCCATGGTCCTTTGTCTTTTTATTATTTGTTTCTTCAACTATTGTCCGTCTTACTGTAGATATAATATAGTTCCCCAGAAGACCAGGAATAAAACTGTGAAGCTTGTGAAAAATATATTTTAGAATTTTATTTAAAAACGTTTGCTGCCATGCTGACACGTAGCTTTCCCCTACTGTGAAAGACTGTGAATCAAGAAACCATTGAACTCACCATCATTTAAAAAAAAACAAAAACAGAACGTTACATTGTGTGAGATCTCAGCTTTATTAGAAAGAGAGATTAACAATGTCTAGTTAGCTGATATACGTGGGTGATGTGGCTAATCATTGCAAGTTAATGCTAAAACCAAGTGTGAAGAAAGTACAGTACAGATGGTCTGGTAATGGCATTTGCTTTTATTGCCTCAGTAAAACTTTGTGTTCTTTCTATTTATCAGGTTTTCTGCTCTCTTAACACATGTTAGAGCATGCGGAGCTCGTAACCTTTCCATTTTCGTAGCAGCTTTCTTACTTTCTCTGTGTCAGCCACAGTGCACACTGCTACACCACTAATTGGCTACTTTTTGCCTGTCTGTTGGCAGCGGCTCTCACAGCATAAAAGCTGTTGTGCAACACTCAGTGCACATGATTGGAGAAGATGCACCAGGGTTACGGCTCACTTGCTATTACCAGACGACTGCAGACTACAGATTCTTCTGCCTCTGAAAAAAAAATAGATAAATCAACTGTGAGAGTAACCATTTAAAGGGCAAAAACTGAAGTCAGTAAATCTCTGGACAAAATATTCCCCAAAGCGAAGGATAGGCTACCATTTGTACTTACTGTAAGTTTTTATTCGTTATGTCCTGTGGGAAGATATCTGTTCACACCACAAATAGTTTGAATTTGCAAATCACTTGCCTCTCATGGTCTTGCTTAAAGGTATTGTTCAACATTTATTCCCTTTCTTGCCCAGAGTTAGATGATTCCACTCATGTCTGAGAGGGGTATCAATCCTCCCATCTAACACTCAGCTATAAAGCAAACACATGTCTTTCCAAACTGTTGTCATTGGACTCCCTCCTCCCGAATGTCACTGACACAGGAGAGCTACAGTATATGAAGTTTTATCTAGTAAAGGTTATTTTAAAATAGATATTAACAGTGTTAGACATCATGCTCTTTTCATCCTCTACATAATCAACAACGCGGGTGGATAATAGAACCTGCGGCCTATTTGTAAATCATTAGCCTATAGTGATACACCTCATACTAATTAATGAGAATTTAAGTAGCGAAGAGAAGGGAAGAGGAAAGATGAGAGAACCATCTGGAGAAAGGCTAGGGAGCGACAGATGGACAGAGACAGATGTGTGAAAATGCGAACACATCAATCCTCACACTGCCCTGTAACCACAGTACCAAATAAATCAGGGACCACCAGCAGCAAAAAGGCAAAATGCCAGAATGTTCTTTTTCTTCCATTTGGGAGTTGCGCTGAGTCTCACTGAAAGTTTGGCACATCTCAGTAATTGGTCTCTCTCTCAGTAACTGTCATCCCACGCCAGAGACTTTCATCTGACTTTCTGTTAGCACCGGTGGGGCTGAGTCATAAGAAACCTGAGGCTGGGCTGCTGGCATGCCAACACAGCTAAGTCCTTAACATTTAATCTGCTTAACACACGTTTCAGTTGCAGACCGGTAGTACAAATAAGCTGGTTATGTGATGGCAGTGATGGTGTATGTGTGTGTGTGTGTGTGTGTGTGCGTGTGTGTGTGGAGGGTGTTGACTGACATCCGTAGCAACAGTAACTTGGAAACAGCCTGAAGTATCATGTAGAGTTTGTTTAAGCAGTGAACGCGGTGGGAGGTGTTAGAAGGTGGGAGAACGTGCTGAGGAGACAAAGCATCTTTTGGGAGAACGAAAGTGCTTTGTATGTGATTGTGTGTGTGTGTGTGTGTGTGTGTGTGTGTGTGTGTGTGTGTGTGTGTGTGTGTGTGTATGTGAGACAGGGGAGGAGAGTTAGTGTGTGATACAGATGGAGCTTTAAGAGTGAGAGGAATAAGTAGGCATGGTAATTTTTGAGACATCTAAGAGTGTAACAAATGAAAGTGGAACATTTTATTTCTTCCTCTCTATATATTTTACACACACAAACACATTATAGGGTGTGGCACAGACCTTTTTTTGTCGTCACACTAAAGAGATCTTTCCTTTAGATACCATTCAGAGAGGTGATGTGGATGTTGAACTTTTCAAGCTGAGGGACTAAAAAGGGCAAAATGAACTCTGGCCATGAAAAAGGAAAAGGGAGGGAAAAGGAAAGCAGGAAGACGGGGCTCGATAAGGTCGTATGGCTAATTTCGTTGCTGTGGCAATGATTCCTCAACTCACCTTGCTGACGTTATGACCACAGTTGACCTGACAGACATTATCATTGTGTGTGTGTTTGTGTGTGTGAGAGAGAGAGATTATGTGTGAAGGAAACATGGATGGAAGGAGCATTTTGACCTTAAAAATACTCCAGTTGATTCAAAGTCTGTGTGTGTGTGTGTGTGTGTGTGTGTGTGCCATAGCCTGCCTAGTTCCACTGAACTACTATAGTTTGCCTGCACCGTCTGCCTTTATCTGGTTACATAGCTAAAAATAGAAAAAAGAAGCTGGTAGTTTTAGATAAAATACCACATCCTACGCCATCAAGGGGTCGTCATTTTCCCTGTATTCATGAAAATGCCATGCAGACAAAATGCATGCATGGATGTCTGAAAATATATGATCCATCTTCATCAGGTTTATAGATTTAACTGGTCTTTTATTTATCATTTCCTCATTCTCTCTGATTCATTTTACCAATCTGCAGATCCATTCATCCCCCTCTCTCTCTTTTCTCCATGTGACTTAAGAGAGAGGGAGAGGTATTATGACAGCTCTATAATCCATTCTCTCTGCAAGGCGTTTGGATAATTTGTCGAATTGAGCTGTAAAAATAACATTGCAAAGGGGCTAAAGAATTGAATTAAGAAGCTCTTTTTCATTCAATTGCTGTGATTGAAATGTGCTATTGTACTTAAGTTAGCTCTACCACTGTACACTTTGTGCTCATTTCCTTCCAGGCCAGCGCACTAATTCTGAGTGGCAGGAATAAATAGAAGTGAAATCACTTGCATGTGCACATTTTCACGCCAAAGTGAAAGAAACAGTGAAATCCACTCGACCTGGAGCGCCGGATTATAAAAACTAGGGGTCTACTCCACAGCTGTTTGGATGACAAACACACACAAACATGAATGAATAGAGGAAGTCAAAAACCAGCCTGAAATGTTTTATTACTGACATAAATGACCAGAAATGATATAGCGTTTAAAGATTCCAAAATGACTAAAATAATTATTCAGAGGCACTCGTGTTCATGAGCACCAGGGCGTCACAGAGTAAACACATATTCGTAAGGGGCACGATGACTTACCAAAGTAATATAGAGCCTCTTACAAAGGAACATGATTTGAGTTGCTCCCCTTATGGATTTGTCAGATTACTGGCATGGGTCCTGATCAAAGCTTTTTTTAAACCCTCCTCTAAGCAGCCTCGCTCTGAATTCCTTCTGCTAATTTATCCTCACTCAGACGGAGGAGGAGAGCAAAAGACGAAGAAGAGAGACACTCAGGCAGAGACTTTTTTTTTTTTAGAGATGCTCAGTCATGCTTCAACCCAAACAGCTTCCATTAGACAGCTCACATTAGATTACAGATTTTTAATGCAGAAAGCAATGACAAGTCTTAGTGTTTCATTTCCCTCACTCCTTTCAGAAAAATCTCTAGCTTTCGGTGCTATATGTGATCAGTGCTTGAATATGAGCGTTCTATACTAGCCACAGTTCACTTTTTTTTTAACCCCGACACTTCAGTATTGAGCCTCGGTATTAAAGGTTTTCCCCAGGGAATCGTTTAGTGAAGACGTTAAGCCCTGCTGCAAATACGTTGATGCAAACAAAACAACATGAGTTACTAAAACAAGGCCAGCTGGTCAGTACGAACTTGAAACTAACTTCAACTCGGAGCAGACATGTTGTCCAGCTGGTAATTAACTTCAACCTGATGTCTGAACGGCACCACAGCTGTCAGTCTTTCCCGTTAGAGCTGTTTCCCTCTCTTTTCCCCGACTTTTAAAAATACAGAGGCTTGTCTTTTCCCTGACATTTTGACACGCCGCTCTGCCTAATTACTGCTAAGCGAACGTACCGTACATGGTGATCAGTCAATCATTGTCACCTGCTGAGCTGAACCAGGCAGATCCTGACACATCTTACTGTACAGTAGCTGACAGTTTAAACCACTCACTCATTAAATATGTGGGCTTCACGGCGTGATGTGGCGGCTCCGCTGGTTTTTCATGAAGCTACATATTAAATCTCAGAAAAGGGTCATTTCTGTGGGAAACCCTTGCCATGCCAACATTGTCGATATTTCATTCAGCATTCAGTCTCTGTTTACTCCTGGACCTCCTCAAACCTGCTGCCAAACCTGGAATTAGGAAACCCCATAACAGCAAGCTCTGTCTTTTTTTATGTAAATGGAGATATTCTTATTTATGTAAATTTAGACATTTTTGAATAGTGATCTGTTGATCTGAAAGCTGTGTTGCACCCTGTCTTTGAACTGCGGCTTTGAAGCTCTTGTGTCTGATGCCATGAGTTCTGAGCTTTTGAGGCTAAGCGTATCCTCGTATGTATTTCCTGGTGTGGCGGTGTGGCAATAATAATTGCCATAAAAGCCATTATCAGGGGCCCCGCGGCCACTGGACTGTGGGTCTGGCTTTATTACACCAAGCCGCAAGACGGTAATTACACTATGTCTACGTTGCTACGGCAACGTGGAAGTTCTCAACGGCTAATGTAGAATTTATGTCAGGGGAGTGTGGCATTTTGTTTCCATACACTGTATTGCAGGTAAGCATTCAGCATGTGTGTGTAGCTGTACATTTTGTGTGTTTGTGTTTTGCCTTTTCAAGACAGAGAGAGACAAAATAGAGGAAGTTGACCCATTAGTTGTACTATCCGCTATTTCACCTCACTGGTTCCATCCACACAACTGAGCACTGACGCCTGTTTTTTTTTTTTTTTTTTTTTTTTTTTAGGACAACCTGAAACACAAGCTATGTCAAACACTCAGTATCCAGCAGCTTTCAGACACAGCTAGCCTGAACTAGCCTGAACCGAACTCTGCCTTCTAGCCACAGGGAAATTATCTCATTAAAATTGCAGGAGCCTTATGGCTTGTGCTTGTCTTATATAAGCTAACATTGGCATGTTTTACATAGTAAAGTCGGCCTTTTCTAAAAGTAGAAATGTGATGAATAAAATGACAAATTATTCTTTCCCCTATCCTCTGAAAGTCATCTCATTTTTCCATGATAGTTTCAGTGAAAGTTTTTCAAGTTGATCCTGGATTGAATTAATGAATCAGAAGTCTAAAGCCACACAGAGGGCTGGAGAAGGAGGCTTTAGGTTTAAAGACGGCAGTCTACTCTGCGGTATTGGAGTGAAATGAGAGACTGTTCATTATAGTGGCTTCTGACACTAAGCCATGTCTGCATTGCTCTGTTGACTCAGAAGATTAGATCGGCAAGCACTAAAGCTAATCTGGCATTTATAGATTTCTGTGTGTGCATGTGTGTGTGTGTATGCGCTGAGCTGACAGGGACTTTGAGGTTTCAGGTATTGCCATATGGGCACTGCACTGATCTCCTGTCTCCAGAGAGGGAGAGATAATGTTATTCTAAAGGACGGGTGGCACTACCATATTGCCTCTTTTATGAAATGACTGTGCTGATGAATCTCTGACTCAAACAGAGGTACTTGCATGAAGGTGATTTCCATTTTCTTCTTCTGCTGACTGTTTGTTCTGTATTTGCTAAGAAATTGTCCAAACTACTATGTAAGACTGAGTCAAACTGTGAATGAAACTGCTCTCACATGCATGATATCACACTGATGCATCACAGACTGGACTGTGGCCAAAAGTAGAGATTTTTTTTAAAGCTACCAAGAAAATTTAGAACAGAGGTAATCAAACAATTAGAATAAAACAAAGGAAAACATACAGGCCTGGATAGATTAAGTAAAGGAATACAATAAAGATAACGCAATCAACTGAATAAAATAATGCCACAATTATTATTAATTAAAACGTAGTTATAAGATGAATTTTTGCTGTTATAATGAACTTACTGGTTTCATATCTGACATTTATTGTCAAGATCTTGTAAAATATCTTTTAATTTCATTTATATTTTAAACTTTTTAGTCAGACCTCCAAAACAGCCACAGCACTGAACTTCACTTCTGATAGTTTAAAATGACCTCTCAATGAAGGCTGATAATGGAGGCCGCTCTCTGCTCATCGTACCAGCCATAAGGTATTTTGATAAGCAAACTCCAGCAGTGGGTTGACATGTCGGCCACAGCTTGCAGTGGTTTTCTTTCTACCTAGCGAATTTCTGTCTCCTTGAGGGACGATGTCTCCACCAGAGCCTATATAACTTCTGAAGTACCTGAGGTGTTAATTTTAGGCACTGATCTTATTGATGTTATATATGCCTCTCCTGAGGCACATTATACGTAGACATTGCTTTATCTTCCATAGTAAAGCTGTTGCCTCTTGGGTATATCTTCCTGTCAAGCCCAGCAGCAGGACTCACCTGTCCTGCTCAGTTAACTGCCTCGTAGATGTGAAAGACCTGCAGCTTGTTTGTTTTATAGTTGATTTTAATATTTCATTAAATACTTTTAAGGAACTTCATGGCCTGAGACCTTTACCAACCTTCTAACATCCTCAGACCGGACGGGAACATGTTGACAAGATTTAGGGGGACTTTTTAAGGTAACCTGGCTCTGAAAACTGCCCGAGTATCTCCGACTGGCCAATTCACTATTTCCTTATAAATTGCTTCTTATCGAGTAGCCTCTCAATTTGATCATCCTGTTATAGACAATAATAATCTTATGAGATCAAGGTGGCTCCATTTTTCAGTGCCAGGTTCTTAACTGACTGCCAAAGGTCAGTGTTCAATGGTGTTCCCTTAATTCTACTGCCAACTGGCTCTGAGGTTTTAAAAAGCAGCAGACGCCAGCAGGTGCACACTCACCAGCTTCTCCAAAAGACAGAGAACTGTTGCTTTCTGGCCATCCCAAACTAGAAATATGGCACCTCAAATACAATTAGGGGGGTGCTACCAAGGGCAGACTGTACATCCTTTTTATGTCTAATATAAATTTCAGGAGACACTCACGCTTGTGTGTATTGATGCACATAAAAGTATATTAGAAGACAGTATTTCTGCACTGGCTGCAACTACAGTAACATGCAGCACAGCAAAATGTTTTGCATCACTATAGTTTGTCTCCTATATTAAAAGGCTTGCAATCAGTCAGTCATATCTGGGAATGTTTACATGCACACTGTACTGCCACCACAGCAAATACAATGAGATGAGCAACAATGTGGCCACTTACACAATCACATAAACTGAGAGTTCAGTATAATCTGAAAATATTTATTTTGATTGTCTACAGAAAATGGGTTTAGTTGTTTTGTTTATAGAAAAAGTATTTCAAGGTCTCAGCTACTTAGAATCTGTGCAGAATCACTCAGCAGAAATAGACCATGTACCTATTTAGTTAGATCCCAGTGCCTTATCAGAAGATTTGATTATTCAAGGCTTTTTGACCTTACATGCAGCCCATCCCTTGAAATTAAGAGTCAAAAGATCTGATCTGCTTAAAGGTAAGGATAATTGTATTTGCAAGAAATGCCTGTTAATCTAACCCAGTAGAAATTCTGATTATCTGAATAAAAATTTGTATTTTGATATGGTTTTATTATTAAATTGTGTCCTGAGAGCAACACAAGTGCAGTTTCATGCTGCTGCACTATTACTGTGTTTTCATCATCATTAAAACAGCCTGCACCTAAACCAAAGAGTACATGTGATTCACACTATGTAATGACTCATTAGTGCTAGTGCTTTCTCCTCTTTACATTTATGCTGCTAACTGGCTTAATGAGGCTCCAGATATCAAACTTGATTTTGCTTCAAAATATCCATTGTCTTAGATATACCATGAATTACCCTGGCGGACACTTAATGTTGTTGTTAAATCTAAATAAAGCACAAACAATCTCTTTCCCAGCCTCATTTCCATTCAGAGATTTAGATGGAAAACTTAATGTGAGAGCTTTAGCCACTTCAACTGTTTTAAATGCAGTCAACATTATGCAAAAGAGCAACTGGGGAAAGCCTAGCCTAAGAAATGAGCCTGGCACTAGTTATTTTAAATGGTTGTGTCCCTTAATTTCTCTCTCTGCCCTCTGCTTCCATCTTCTCTCTTTCGTTTCTCCCAAAGTCCATTCCCCCATCTTCTTCATTTTTGCTTTGAGTCTCTTTTCTTTATAAATCTTCCTCTAAATCTGCCCCCTCTGTCAGTATCAGGCTGGTGTGTCTCAGCGGGACTGCATGGATGTTCTCTTGTCATGGTTCTTTATCACACTTCTCTGCTTCATTGGACAGAAGATCGAAAGCCTAAGAACTCTTCCCCAAGTGCAATTCCTGAGGAACTTGTAGCTTAACACCCGACATTTTAGAGCCGGACCCCACATTTTATTTATTTTTAATCATTTAAGGATTTTAGACTCTTACAGGGGATTTACAGTAATATAGACTATTTTAATCCTGCTTGCATAGATTTGCAGCTTTCTGTTGTTTAGTGTGAACTTCCAAAAGAACTTAAAACACTGCACCGGTTTGTTCATCCACTGGGACTGTATTAGAGTGCCATTGAAAGCAAGCTACAGTATAGTCAGTCAGAACTGAGCAGTATAACAGAAATAAATGACAAAGTAGGTTTCAGGTTAAAACTTGACAGTAATGCTCATACAAACACACACAAACACTTAGCTGGACTAATTGCCACTGTCTCCAGGATTCATTTTACATTTTGTTTGCAGCTCTTGCTGTGTTGATGCTTTAGGTAAACCATGAGTCAGCACAGAGGGTTTAACTAATACATCAGAGGCCCAGTGTTAATTAAGGTGTTGCTGGCGTGCTACAAGTACCACATACCAAAAAATACTGCTGTAAAGTAACCAATTTAGTACTGATGCTGCAAATTAGTAGCTTTTCCATATACTTTCTTGTACTATATTATAAAACCAGTACTTCTTCATTTCATTAGATTTCTGCTCAAGTGTTACAATTACATTTTACATTCATATTCCATATTACATTGATGGTTGCCATTAAATCTTTAAATTACAGACTGGTTAGCGGGGTAAGTTGTTATTGCTTATTCATAATACATTATTTCATTTTTCTTTCATTTTTTTCTAGAAAAAAAAACAGCTAATGAAAGACCACACATTAAAACAATAGTGTGCCAGTTCACCCTTGTTGCTTTTAACCCAACAACTGAACTATGGACAAAGTAAATTGTTTGTAGATGTTTTATTTGAGTCTATGCATACAGTTCACAGGCTAAGTGGTACGTTACCACAAAATGATTCCTTCTCCAAGGACTGCCAGTAGTCCTTGTACATTATTCATTGCCGTTTACATGGACAGAGTTCCCATAATTGCATCACGCTGTGTGCTGTTTGTGCCTTTCTCAGTTCTGGGGCAGTTTAAAGATGCTTTTCAACAACAGCTGAACATGCACGAATGCACAACCACGCACACACATGAACACACTCCTGTTGCATACATACAAATAAATGCAGGGATACAAAGTGCATGTAGCTACACAGAGAGTGTAAACACACTTTAGTATAAGTGCCTTATCTCTTGTGAACTCTGGTTTGATTCTCAAACAGTCGAACTTGTTGTGTTGCTAAAAGAGTTAGAGATAAGTTTGCTTCCATTTGGTATATGACATGATTTTAAATAGAGAGTTAACATTCTAGTGTTCATACTAAGCATTTAATGAAAGCTGAATTAATTTGTTAACTTGTCTGATTGTCCGTCACCTGATAATTGAGACTGAAGACTAGCCTAATCCAGTGTAACCTGAACTCAGTCAGCATGGTAAACTATAAACATGCCACGTTGTTTTTTTTCCTCTTGGTGATACTGTATGTAAATGAACAGATGCATTTTATTTGGTTTTGGTAAATATAAGTTAGTGTCTCTTTATTCTACTGCAATAATGTCGTCTTGAGATATATTTGTGATTTAACTACATTCTGATATGGAAAAAGTCAAATGCCACATAAATAATTCCTACTGCAGAGAAAAGAGGATTGACTCTTGCTGTTTCTTTGTCAGACTACCTCACAGCATGAAATAATATGTGCTCAACTTAAGGCTGAATTTTTCTGGAGGGAAGAATGACCAAGTTCTCCCTCTTTTCACCTCTCCAAACTTTCATCATTATATTTTATTTCTCTTTTCTCCTCTACATCTGCTCATTTTTTGTTTCAGTCTCATTTATCTTATATCTCATCCATTGTCTAACAAATCTTCTGTATTCATTATTTTCTTCAGCTTACCATTCTTGTTGCTTACTTACTCTGAATGTGTTTCACAGATATACCTTCACATGTCCGTATCTACCTGCCCTCAATCTTACTCATCCACCTACCTGCACAGGCTCCTATCTAACTTTCTGCCCGTCCTTTCACCTCCTTCCATCCTCTTGTATCTAATCAACTGTATCTTCTCCCGAATGTCATATGTGTGTCTCTCACCAAACCTTAAAGTCTTGGCCCAGCAGGAATGATAGACAGACATTAATATCAAGAGGCAGACAGAGATCTAACACAGAGCAGGTGTAATAGAAAGAGGGAAATAAGGGCTGCTAGTTTGAGGGTGTTGAATTGACGCTGATAATGCCATAGTGATTATTTTCCTACTCAGGTGATAACAGAATCTCCTGTTAAGGCTTTATGTTAATGCCACATAAGATAGGTGCACTCCTGCTTTGTTATAAATCTATAACAAGTTTTGCATGTAATCATCACAAGTATTTCCTTATTTTTTAAAAAAGATATTGAACCTTTGATCCCATCAGATGAGGCTGTGAATTTACATGAATTTAATTTCTCAGGTAAATGTGTTTTCTCAAGATTAATGGATCTCAATAGCAAACTAAAACTTTACTGATCCAAAACAACAACATGTTCAGCTCTTATAAAGGAGATAGGTAGTTGAAGTGGCTGGTAGATGGACAACCTCTTCAGGTCATTATTTTTAATTAGTGCCGGTGTCTCTCACCGCTTGCTTAACTTCATCACACTGCTGTTTGTCAACAGCTGCTTGCACCTGCCAATAACATTTAGCGGTACTGTCAGAGGCCTGAATGTCAGAGATCAAAAATGTGGACCTGGTTTCAGGAAGATACTCTGTGTGACATCTTGTGGGACACAAGTAAAACATTTTAGTTTATAAGGGCAAAAGCTTGTTACTAGTGTTTAATGCTTCACAGGGATAGTAATGCAGCTCTCACAACTCGTATACTGGATGATAATGAATGATGGTGAGTAGCTGAGAATGAGTGGCAAAAAAAAAAAAAAAAAAAAAATGCGGAGAAAACAACACAATTTGAGAGCTATAGTGTGTGTATATGTGTGCGCTTGTGGTTCCATCCCGCAGGCTAATAATCATTGCCTCTCTCCAGATGGAGGAGTGTACCCGACTCAGCAGAGGTCTTCCTGCTTCCTCAGGGCAGAAGTAGGGGGTAGTAATGTGTGAGTGTGTGTGCATATGCGTGTTTGAGTGCATATGGAGGGAGGTATTGAACTGTCACTTACCGAGAATCCTCCAGGGGACGAACATCACGCAGAGAAGACGGAGAGGAAACCAAATTAGATAGAGGTTTTTGGCACCATCCATCCACAACAGACAACTTTGTTATCACATACCTTCACTCTCTTGTTTTAGTGAAAAACTGACAGCGACCTTGTCCGTGTGTAACACCGGTCGTTCGGTGGATGCAGTCATCCGCAGCGCACAGTACCCATAAGTCCTTACCTTTTTTCACCATGACTGACCAGAGGAAACTGAACTAATCATAGAGAAAGTATTACAGTACGACAACAAGGGACATCCTGTTCTTGTCAGTTTGCCTAAGATGGTTTCCCTGCAGCAAATGTCATCACAGTTAGTGTATATTAACTGTTCTGAGTTACAACAAACGGGGATTGCGCTCTAAGAGCTCTCTAAGGGGAATCTAAGGGGTTGCTTTTCTGTGCATACAAAACCTTCAGTTCAAACAAAACATGCTGAGGAACAGTAACGAGCATCTTGGCACATAAATAATTCAGCAAAGACTTTACAGTCAAAGTTGTCTCGATAGATCCTCATGTAGATGCCAAGTTTAAAGGCACCTGCGCTAGCGTACTCTTCTCACAGAATGAGTGGCGTTACTGTATATGTTTATCTTTCTATATTGTCGAATGGTTTGTCACAGCATAGTCCATGTGCAGGCACTTGTACACACAGCGCACACTTATTTTCCTTCTCTCTTCTCTTTATTGACAATATTGCAAGGACTTTAAATAGAATGTTGTATGTATGAATAAGACAATAATATTCAGTGTATCTCTTTCATTCACTCTTTTTTTCCCCCCACACAAACACCAGTGGAGAGGATTCACGTTTTCAATGAGCGAGCGGCTTCTCAGGAGATTCTGGCCTCGCTTGAGTGACAGGTGGAAATGGGCTTCTTTCTCACTCCTGTCACAGTGCAGATAGGCGATGTCACAAGGTCCACCTGTAACAGAGATGTCTCCGTGAAGAAATGGGCTACAGAACACCCACTCAAGTGTTATTACACATAAATATGCTCATACACACACAACGTACATACAGCAGATGATGAAATGTGCAGTTTCCTCACGACTACTTGTTGCGTTGTGAGTAAATTACTCACTGAAGCACACACACATTTACACATTTTTACACTCACATGAAACCCATATATACAGCCACGCTCATACATCATGGTACGAGTACAGGACTATGTGTGTAGCGGTTGATTCTGTTACATTTCCATGTAACAGTCCTCTCCCCACAACAAAACATTTTTGGATATTTATAGCCTTCAGGTATAAAGCTCACAGTGATGAAGCACTTAAGTAATTCACAGTAAATTGCCTCCCTCATCTGCCAAGTTAAGCTCCCAATGGAAGAAATTGATCAATTAAATGTCATCTTGTCTAGTTTTGTTCTCTGCCAGTGCTTTAATACCTTTTAAAGTTGTGATAATTAGTGTAGCCAAGAAGAGCGAGAGGACAGACTCTCTCAGTCTGCATCAGGTGTGTTGAACTGATGCCCCCTGGTGGTTGAAGTCTTACTTTTTAGGCAGGCACATAATATAGACTTCACCTCCTCCTTAACCTAATGCATCTAGTAATCAGATGGCAGTCACTCTAGTTCTAAAGTAATAAAGTAACCTGCAGTTTGATAATGATTTTGTTGTATGACTGGAGTGTAAAATATGAGTCAGGTTTGAATGCTGGAGCCCAGGCTGAGATGGTTATTGTGCATTAGAAGGTTGCCATCTAGAGTCAGGAAGGAGACAGTGCAGGGTGATTGTGATGTGTTTGCTGAACCATTTCATAGGGAGAAGTGTGAAGTGAGAGGGTTAAGAGGAAAAGGCACACTCCACCCACTCCTCACACACACTCACACACACACATACACACATACAGACACGCCGTCTCTACAATGACTGGCTGTACAGTTGACAGACAGATCTCCCAGAGTTCTCGGAGGTCCCCAGGGGAGCCGGTGGTCAGTGAGGTGGATATTCTTGATGTCAGTCCCTGACCGTCAGGGCAAAACCCCCACTAACTGTGAGGTGGTGACTCACTCAGACAGTAATTAGGACATTTACTAATACAGTATGTTGCTCTAAACTATCACTGATGTATTAGAATACCATACCAGCAAAGTACAGTTTGAGAGCAATATGGCAGTATACAGGGCACAAAATTAGCACCAGCCACCAGCCAACTGCTGGTAAAATATGCAAGTGGCTGGTTAGATTTGCTTCACTCACCAACCGAAAAAACAGTGGTAATCTATTGAGTGGCTGGCAAAATTTGAACATTCACTACTCATTTGGCCGGTGGACAAAAAAGTTAATTTTGCACCCTGGCAGAATCATTCATATTTTGTCATATTGTGTTGCACTGCAGCAACTCTTTCATTACAGTTCATTACATATTATTCTTTGCTCTTTATTTTGCTTTTAGGAGAACTCTGAAAGCCCGTCTTGCCTCACTGAATCAGGTTCTTTAACTACAGCTGAGCTTAATATTCCCTGAAGGTTCCCTTTTATGAAAGCGCAAATGTAATGTTTATAGTTCATGTCCATATTATAAGCTCACCTTTTATTTGCACAGATATATTGCCTCACCCGAGGTGGAGCATGTGTTGCACCGGTACTTACGCTTTCTACTTCAGATATTGTGATACTCGGTGCAGCTGCATTCATTGTGACGTTAATCTGAACCTTGTTTTTCCACTGACATTGAACAGTACATCTAACAGAAGGTGTCATCAGTTGTCATCAAGACCTCTGAACCCTCAGTGCTTCTTATCTCTACACCAGAGGATCAGATCACACTGATTCCCTTCTTGACCAGTCCAAACACGCTGAATCTATCACAGAGAGAGTTGTTGATTTGTGTTTTTCATATCTTTTGTTTTGATGAGAGTTTGTGTTTTCAGTAAGTCGCTGGAGACAAAAAATCTGAGTGACTATAATTGCAAATAAAGGAACACCAAATTCACTGTAGGGCTTGAACCAGCAGCATCTACAAAATGAAATTTTCATATGGCCCTAAGACAACGAAATTATTAAATGAATCTCAGACTTTTGTAGAAATCGATGACAAAAATGCTGCATACCTTGTGTGTCGATACATTAACGTTCAGTAAGTAGGCTGCAGGAATGAGGAGCAGCATACAACTCAAAACTTTACAGCAGTAAAAAGGGGCTTTTGGTGTGAAGAACCTAATTAGATGTAGTTAATTTGTTAGTTGTAGCTAATGTAAAATATCATATATATCAATATCATGTTGTAAGGTATAGGACTAATGCTGCAACAGTTAATTCATTAATGTTGCCTGGTGCCGTTAAAGATTTGCTTTGTATATTTCTTTGTAAAGATGGGTAAAACAAGCCTGTATTTGCAGTTTGATCAAGAAATAAAGAGAAATGTGTATTTTTATCAAACTCTTCCACCGTATGCGAGTTCACTTGTAAAGTTTCAGTACAAAAAATACTATTTGGGTCTTAAAGCTTGAAGTAAATCATAGAAAAAGGAGAAAATTTATTGTCTTTTCTATTAAACTTTAATTGCAGCTGAACATTCATGCCAATACAGTAAACTGAATTGCATCAAATGGGGCATTTAAAATGAGTTGGTAATAAAGCAGTCACATCAACAGCCGTTTAAATGTTCTTATTTAACCCCTTTATAGCTTTTTATGCGTAAATGTGATGTCTAACGTGCAAATCAGTAAGTGGGTCGTACTCCTCTCTGCTGCCACCACACCAAATTGTTTCATGTGCTTCCATCTTCGAGGTCCATTGGAATTAACGCTATAAAACAGCTGTGACTCTGGTTCACCCATTTCCATTTTTACCACCATACAGTGCCTCACCAGCTCTCTTCTGTCTCTTCCCATTCTCACCATCTTGCCTTGCTCTCTCTCTCTCTCTCTCTCTCTCTCTCTCTCTCTCTCTCTCTCTCTCTCTCTCTCTCTCTCATGTGTCTCTTTTTCTATTGCTCCTTTTTTCTTCTCATGCGCAGAGACAATCTTTTTCAGTTGCATCCTTTTCCCACAGTTTCTATTTCAGCTTGTTCATCAATTGTATGTGGATCTTATTTTGTCTCCCCCTCTCTCTCTGTCTCTCTCACTCCCCCTCTCTCTCTTTCTCTCTCTCTCTCTCTCTCTCTCTCATCTTGGAGACAGTGGTGTACATGTAGCCTCAAATCTAAGCCACTGCCTGTCAGGCTGCTCCGTTTATGCGCTCTGCGCTGCTCTCCTTTCCTCTCCTCTCCTCTCTGCGCTATACTGCACTGCACTGCTCGTCTCTCGTCTTCTCACATCTCCACCTTTCCTCCCTCTCTTTCTCTCTTCTTTCTCCATCTCTACCTGCATCCCTCTCACACTACGCACTCTTCTCTCTGTTGTGCATTCCTGCGCTCTGCTCCTCTGTTTGGGAAAATACTGTACACTCTTGGTTTTTTCGCGCCAGAGCTGAGAACACTCAGGCTACTGGTGGAAGAGGAATCTGATGCTCTTGGTCTTCCAGCTTTGGCTTGCCTCTGTGGACTCTGTGGATCTGTGTAGGCCGGAGAGGAGGAGAGGGCAGGGAGGGAGGGGAGAGGGCGCTGAGAGCTGCCCAGGTGAGAGCTTCATCTGCTTGGGGAAGTAAAGGCTTCAAGGTGGTGGTTGATGGTTGTCCGTCGTGGGTCATGCCCTGGGACTTGTGTGGTATTTGGCAGTTGGAGTTGGAGACCCTCTCCCATTTTTGCCCCCCTAGTGGGGCAACACTGATCCTGGTGCCGGGAAAAGCTGCCAGGCACCAGTGGCCGCACCGTGAAGAGTGGGCACCATGAACCAGCTGGACGCACCACGGCCAATCAACTGGACCATCAGAAAACTGTGCCATGCAGCTTTCCTGCCATCTGTACGCCTGCTAAAGGTAAAAGAACACAGAGCAAAGGAGAGTGGGAATGAACTAAAAAATAAATGCCCTGGGGAATGTTTAGTAAAATATGTCAGGCAGCCCTTCTGGTATCCTGCTACTTCCAAAGGAAGATAAGTAGAAAAAGATGTGAGGCAAGAGGCAATGCAAAATGAATGCTGGAAAAGGTGCTCTGCCACATCTTTGGCTTCCTTCAAGTGTACTTAGTGCAGAATGGATGTACAGCAGGAATTAAGAAGGGATAGAGTGAAGGATGCTGTGAGAAATGGAGAGAAGTGTGGCAGAACACAGTCAGGGTTTGGAAGTATGGGAATGCGCAAAGAGGGGGAGGAAAAAAATGGGGACAGAAAATCCATGAAGTTAGGAAATGGAAGAAGTGGTGAAAGAGAAAAAGATTATTTATAAATGATTGAAAGCAAGAAAAAAATAAAGATAAGACATGGACAACAAGAGATGGAAAGAAATCAGGGGGTGAAAGTGGATTACTGGAGTCCAGTGTTGGATATAAGAAGAGGGATGCGTAAAGGGTGAAGGTGAAAGCATGAAATGTGGACTGATAAAGAGACCAAACGAATGAAAAGAGAGAAGGAGGAAGGAAAAAGGTAGATGAGGAACGAAAGAGAAGAGAGGATTTGTACAGATGGGTGAGCAGAGATCTTAAATTGGAGCTTACGGACAGGACTGAGGAGATTTAGGAACAATGTGGATGTGCAACATCAAATCCCGGTTGACAGCTTTTTAAAATAAATTCAACAGTGCACCTCAGTGTAAAGTTCCCATGTTGGACTTGTGTATTTTGTTTGTTGACTGAGGTTAGTGTAGTAGGCTAACCACACCTTTTCACCTCACCATATGTTTGTGTGTGTGTGTGCATAATGCGTGTATGTGTGTGTGTGTGGACCAGGTATTCCTCACGTTATGGGGACTCGCCTCCCTTATGGGGACAAAAAGCAAGTCCACTTAACATAAATCATTAGTTTTGGGGTGAAGACTTGGTTTAAAGTTAGGGTTAGTTTAGTGTTATGTTAAGGTTAGGGTTAGACATGTATTGGTTATGGTTAAGGTTAGGATTCAGTCAATGTAATGTCCTCTGAAGTGATGGAAACACAACTGTGTGTGTGTGTGTGTGTATGAATCAGTGTATATCTGTGTTCCTTAGCATGTGTGTGGGTGCATCTGTGTACTACATTCATGTTTTATAGCCTCTGTAAATCCAAAGTACTTTTATATGGCTTGTTTACAGACATTTGTAGCCTAAAACCTCATCTTTATTTATTGATTTGCTTTTATAAGCCAGTTACAGGCACGCTGTAAGGAGGGCTATTGTTGGAGGTCTTGAATGCCTCTTCTTCACTCTCCTTTGATCTGGCTTTATCAAAGTGTTTCATAGAACAGTGTCGCTGTGATGTTGAACCACACAACCAGAGTGCCTTGGCTCACATGTCATGCATTTGCATTTGTATAGCCTGGTTAAATGAATATCATTGTAATCCTTGAGTGAATGTGCATAGGGTCTATGTGCGTGTGTCTGTCTGAGGACGTACATAGCGGTGTTGCTAACACGTTTTATTTTGGAACTTTACACGAGGATGACATTTTGTCACTTATGAATATGTTTGTTTAGACTTGACTGTTCAAAGCACCAAGGTGCTGTAGAAGAAAGCAATGTATTCCTTTTGGGGAGGAAAGAGCTCCTATATCGCCAAAATCATAGCTAATTTTATTCATAATTTTATCAGTAAAGATGTTAAAACCACTCCAAGCACGCCCAAAAAGTGAACTGACACAAATTAGATTAATTAGAAATTATTTTCTGGCTTAGCTGGATCCCTGAGTATTAACACTTGAATAGATGATGTTATCAAGTGAGACTTTTTGGATTTGATACATTCACACTGAATAAGCGACTCCTTTGGTGGATTCATAATTACACCAAATTATTTTTTATTTGAATTTAAAGCTCCCAGCTGTGAATCAGAAAATGTTCCCATCCTCTATTCCTTCTGTATGTCCTAGGTAATGTTTACGAAGCAGCTCCAGAATTAACGACATCATTACCACAGTGTTGTCTCTGTATTTTATCTCAAAAGATGATTGCACAAATTTATAAAAAATGAGTCGTACAGTAATGTATGTCAGTGTTTTTGAATGGCTGATTTGTCACTTTGAAGTTAAAGACATACAGTTTCGATGGCAGCTGAATCTGTAGCATTTGCTGTGTAAGTGCCATGGATGAAGATAGAGAGGACTGTGGTCCTTGAAACTATGTTTACTGTATGCAAATCCTTCCTGACATCAGGCTGTCAGTGTGAAAATAAACTAACAGGTCTGTCATGATTGTTGGACGTTTCTGCATGACAAGCACTTTCCTCCCATGTCCCTCTAACCTGCTCACTGCTGCCAACTGCATATGTGTGTGCACGTGAGTGTGACTACAATTTATAGGCTGTCAAGGATGTTTTCTGTCTTTCTTTGGCAGGAAAATATTGTCCAACAGATTGTGTGTGTGTGTGTGTATTTGTGTTTGTGCGTAGGTGTGTGGTTGTGATATGCACGTGCTTTTCTATTATGAGTATGTGCATTTTCAATGCAGTGCTACAGGCACAGTTCACGTTGCAACATATATGTAGTTCTGGTATGTGAGCATATGATCTGCTCAGAATGAGAGGAATTGTTACAGAAAGCACATTTCATAAACACTGAAATCTTCACGTGTCATATTAAGTTGCCATTGAGGATATGAATAACTAATAATGGTCTTTGTACCTGGAGACAGACAGGTAATAATAATAGTTTAAAGAAAATCAACTCCTGCACACTGTCAGCACTTATAGTAAATGTATTAAATAGCTATGTTTTGGCCAAGCAACCTTCATCACACATTTCATCTCCTTAAAGCTAACACCAATAAACGCTAAACCAATAGCATGTCTTATACAAACACACATGATACTTGCTTGTACTGCAGCCAGTGTTTCTATATGATTCAATGCAGTTAATCAACAAGACTCAAGCTGAAAATATAGTTTCCGCATCCGCAAGTCTGCAAGGGTCCGCTAGGGTCCGCATGACGTAAATTTCGTCATCAGAGGTTGTGCGCGATGTCTGTCCGGACATCCGTGTAAGGTAAGAGTACACAGCAATGCTAGGATCTCTGTGAGACTGTACTTAGGCTATGTAGCGCTTCGAGCTAACAGCTAACATCAGCACGCTAACATGCTACTCATAATGCTAAAATGCAGATGCACATATTTTAGCATGCTAAAATTTGCTAATGTCATGATCAGTAAACACAAAGTACAGCTGAGACTGATGGGAATGTCATTAGCTTTGTGAATGTTACAATTCATCCAATAGTTGTGTGACATTTCACACAAAATCAATGTGAATATCATCGTGGCGTCAGAGAAAGTCAATGAGATTCATCCTCTGGGGATCATGTATGTCTGTGCAACATTTAATCACAATACATTTAATAGTTTTTGAGACGTGGACCAATAGATTGACATTGACATCCCTTTAGCCATGCTGCTAGCATAGCTTAAAAACCTATTACCAGTTGTGCCATCTTCTTAACCCACCTCCTTTACCCTTAATCTGACCAGATAGCTAATGGAGTTAGTTAGTGTTTGCGCCTGTGCGCATGAGACAAGCCTGAATGCTCAGATATTGATCATTTGCAGGTATCATTTTCACAGTGGCAAGACCCTGAGGCTCATAGTATAGGTGTGGGATTGACTCAGTTTGACATCTTGCTATTGACCTTTAAAATGGCAAGCAATTGGTCAAGTGCCACTTTACAGAAGAGTAATGTCCCCATTAGACAAGGGGGGGGAAAGAGAGGTTTCCTGAGCTATAATGTGTAAAAAATGGGAGAGAAATCACACCAGTAGGCTAGTTTCGCTCTGCTGTTATCTTGTTTATCTATACAGAAAGTCATCAGAAACAGAGTCATGCAGCTTTTTAGTTATCGCTCTTTTATCCGGACCTTTTCTAAAGTGTTCTTTGCAGGATATGGTTAACTGTGTATGTTTAATCAAGTTATTCTGTTACTTGAAATCTCCTCTCTGCCAGAGCCTGCATCTAGTTTCTCAAATAATTATACTGTATATTGCAACATTGACAGCAGAGATTTGTACAAGTTTAAGCCTGGGATTTTGCATGGACTCATCGGGATAAAGTGTGAAACAGGGAAAGAATACTGGACAGAGAATTAGAAATGAAAAATCTGTCATCTTCTATCCTCTCTTGGCCACTTTAATACTCTTCATATTCACTTAAATTCTATCCGTTTCAATTATGACAGTCTCTCTTATCTTTCACATTTTGATTGTGTGCTTTGTTTTATCTTACTTCTGATGACCATACTGAATTACTGCCTCTTGTCTTTCGGGTTATCTTTTAAGGAAATTTTTATTTCACATCTCCTCACCCTCTTAGGAAATCAGACATTGTTAATACCTCTGCAGTGCTTTACAGTCATTGTGTAAAGAAAATGCCACATACTGTGAATACAATAATAATCCTGTCTTTGGTTCTCTTCATGAAGTCACTCATTTTCTGCCCTCCCTCTTGTCTCTACCTTTACACCATCTTTTCTCTGTCATGTCCTGTCTGTCTTCCTGTCCTTCTCTCTTTCATCCTCTCTTTTTGCCTCCTTCTCTTTTTTGTTCCTATCTCCTCTTTCTCTCCTTTTGTCTCTCTCTTCCTTTTCCTATTCCAGTGCTCCCCATAATCATAAAGCATAGATAACGCTCTATCTTATGCAAAATACATGGGGGACGGGATGCTAAAAAAATAAATATATCTCTAATGCTAAAAATAAATTTGTGCTACATAAAAAGATACTCTGTTGCAGTTCTTTGTATCCTCTCATTGGGCTGTGAGGATGGAATATATGTGCAAGTCCAACATAATGATATTCATATCAATTTCCTATTTTTAATGTAAATTTTAACAGCTAGAGTATACTGTATAAGCAAGGAGCAATGTACATGCTGTCACCCATAGGTGGCACCACCCATTTTTATATCTACAGTAGATACAGTAAGAGATAGATTCATTACATGAAAAGAAAACTGTTCATGGTGTGTCTTCTATATTCATCTGACCTGTTTGGGGGTGTGTGGAGTTTTAAATATGATAAAGATGTTGCTCCTGTGCAGCAGCAAACATCACTGCACCCCAGTGTATCAGTTTATCTGTCGTGTAGAGTGTAATACTTCTCTATATTGCGCAGAAAAGTCTGTTTAGTTTGATATGATACTGTGAAAAACATCTGTTAACTGTTTGGAACTGGTAATCATATTTAATGTGATAATCACAGCAGCGAAAGTGTTGTAACAAATTTTTTACCAAGCTGAGTCTTTGCATTAGACTTCTTCTTTATAATAAATGTTCTGATAAATTACTAAGATTGTGACAGCAGGGATTGTTCCAATTACAAAGCTGTCGGAAACCAGTGATTATCTGATGAAATTTTCCATGTCGCATGATAATGACACCCATAATACGTATGCTACATTTGGATCTTTTTGTGCATTTTTGTTATTATTGCATTGCCAGGGCATTTAACACACATCTAAAAAAAAATACAGATGATCTGTTGTTCCCAATAATGTAACCTGTTTTTCCAGATACGTCTGTAGTTCCTGTGAAGGTAAACAAAAAAAATATGTCACTTACTCACAGTATACAACATTACAACAAACAAAAAGGCCACAAATAAAACAATGAATTCCAAACCCAGTTTAAAAAAACACAAACACAGCACAAAGAAAACCGGTTGCTCATCTGATATTTCTGTGATGTTCACTTCTGTATAGTTTTCTCTCTACACTTTTACGGTGCATTGGAGGTCACTCTTGGTTTTCCCCTCCCCTCTTTCACTCTTACTTCCACACTTACTGACAGATCCCAACGTGTTGATAAAAAATGCTACTTGAGTGTTGAATGAAACTGGAGGAAACCGCGCACTGTCGCGCACACGCCTGAGGGAGGGTCCTTTCCCCTTTCTCTCACTTTCACTCTTTTTCATATTCAGTGATGTGCGTACAGGCCTCAAACTCGCAGAATGTCTCTAAGCTTGCTTATTTATGACTCAATTAACCAGCAAATACCGCATTTATGAGATTTCAATTAAAACATTATCTCACTAATGAGGCAAAACGAGAACATAAGCTGCCAATTAACACCTCATTCCTTTATTCAGGCTTACAAAGACTAGATTTCCTGTTTGGCTCGCTTCCAGTGAAACAATTTGTCTTTTATGCTTTCTTAAATGTCTGGATCTTTAAACAAGAAACCAGGTTGAGGAAACAATGTGTTGTCATGCTGTTTGTACTCATAGTTTCTACTGTCGTGTAAATGCATTTGTCCCGAGTTAATGCAACAGAGAGTAAAGAATGAACCCACCTAGCAGTCAGCTGCTGAATCATTTATGAGAATCAACGCTGAAAGGACCTGCAGTTTCAGAATAAATGTATAATTTGGCAAACCACTTCTAGCTTTCACTGTGGAAATTTCTCCCATGCTTATATATAAACATCAGCAGAACACACATACACATCTCCATATATACAAATGCTGATTTTCATATCCATCCACCCACAGTTCCCACCTTGTCAGAACAGCTACACACGTGACACCAGCAGTAGAGTTATGAACTCTGAACACTGACCCTTGACCTATAAACTGCCACAGGGAATTTCATACTGGTGATGCAGAGCTTTTTAATTATATACAAGGACAGTAAGTCATGAATCCTCCCGATACGTTTTATCAACTCTATACCAGTATAAAAAGTGTGACACCAGTGTCGGAAGAATTATATAGTGTGAATTTATGTATGTATCGCAACTGTGTATGTGTATGTGCAGCTTGTTTTTTTTTTTAGTCTGCACTTTACATTTGGTTTGGATGCAGTAGTGCAGAACCTTACCTTTGAAGTATTTCACTGCCACCTTTCCTCAGCATGTAAGCAGGGTTGATAAGAATACCAGAGAGAAGCTGACTTGAACTCAGACCACAACATTAAAAACACAGTCATGTTTTTGTTGGTGAGAATTTGTATTTACTCCTACTAGAACACGATGAGGAATATTCATTTTCCAAAAAAGTGAAATAGAGGTGATTCAAATCCTTTAGAGGGAATATCAATGCAATAATGGATTAAAGGAATAGTTCAGTATTTTCAACATTTTAGGAAATACGCTCATTTACTGTCTTGCAAGAGTTAGATGAGAAGACTGATACCACTCTCATATCTGTCCATTCAATATAAAGCTGCAGCCAGCTGCAGGTTAGCTTAGCTTAGCATAAAGACTGGAAACAGGGGGGAAACAGCTAGCTTGATTCTGTCTAAATGTTTAAATAAATCTGCCTACCAGGACCTCCAAAACTCAATAATTAACATGTTTGTTAATTATGTCTGTACAAAAACCAAGGCGTAAAAACAACAAGTTGTGTTGTCAGGGGGTTTATGTGCCAGACTGTTTCTTGGCTGGAAGCAGTGTTGTGCTGATGTCTTGGCAAGCTCAGGCAACCAGCGGAGATTTCACGACATCCTTGCACCCGACCAAGAAATAATGCTGTTAACCCCCCTTAACACTGCTGCATATCATTTTTATACTTCTATAAGGTTTTTTGGTATTTCCCAAAATGTGAAACTCTTCCTGTAAAACCTCAAAGTTCAAAATAAAGTACAGAAGTGGTGTGTATGTGTGTATGCAGACACAACTTATTAAATCACTCTAATCAGTTAAGGGGTTACTGTTTAGTGTGTGCTTAGAATAGGGAATGAAGCCGTTTCATATCGGATGTTGGACTTTGTGTGTGTGTGTGTGTAAGGAGTGGACATGGTTAATATTCATTTATGCATGGATATTTGGGAGGTAATTTACAATTAATCAATAACTCAACAATAAATCAATAAATCCACTAATCAATACATTTCCATTTAATCACTCTCACATGTAATTGTCAAGGCTGTTAAGATAATGAAAAGGCACGCTGAGGTGTGAGGGAAGGATGGGAAAAGTATTGAAATTGTATCCCCTCAGGAGTCTAAAATTAGAGGCCTCTCTAATCATCAGAGAGAGCTGAAGCCATATTGTTACGGAGGCGTGTGTAATCCATCAAGCTGCTGTTCATGTTGACATGAAGCCAGCCAATCAGTGCTACTTTGACAGTGTGCTGAAATGCAGCCAGATTAGTCCAAGTTTCAAAATCAGCACCATGGACAGTGACTGCACAGCATGTCAGGCACAGCTCTAACAATGAGCACACAGAAGTAATTCAAATCCCAGCCTGAGAGTGAGATTTTATTTAGTTTTATTTCTTCCACTACATTCAGTGCTATTCATAAATCTGCTGCAGCACTGAAGTTGAAATTGGCTTTAGTAACAAAAGTGGTGTATGATGTAAAACATATTTTAAAGGGTAAGAGTTGTGGATGGTGGTATTCTATATTTTTCTTAATATCGACAAATTCCATGAAATGACCCAAATCAGCAAGTATTGCCAGTATAGCCAAATGCTATATATATAAAATGCTATACATATATATATATATATATGTGTGTGTGTGTGTGTGTGTGTGTGTGTGTGTGTGTGCAATGTTTGAAAATAATAATTCTATGCATTTATTATGGCAGTTGATACCTGTATAAACTAAGAATTTAAATAGAATATCACATTTAGCCTAGAAGTAGTGTGGGACTTTGGCTGTCTCTAGCAGAGTGTGTGTGTGTGTGTGTGTGTGTGTGTTTCAGTGCGTATGACATGAAATTACATACGTGCCCTTATTAGACTCTGCACTGATAGAGTTTCACCTGTTAAACCCTCAGACAGACTCAGGGGAATAGTATACCCATCTGTTGATGTCTGAACAGGTGGTAGTCTGTTAATAATTGATATGGCCTTGGTTATTGTGGTGTGTGTGAGTCTATATGTGTGTGTGTGTGTGTGTGTGTGTATAAAAGGCTGAATCATGATATCACTTCATATTCTAACCTAATATAAATGCTGTGCAAGCTTCTGGTTGACTGTGGTGTGCCAGCCTACACTACTTGTTGACCCATTTCATTGCTCAAAAACGTGGTAGAGAATTCTTATTTTTCACACCCGACCTGCCTGGTTGCTAAAATATAGGTGCTATTTATCACACAAAGAGGACAGACTGAGAAAACTGGATATTATTGTTCTCACTCTTTGCATATTGCTGATTTAATATTTTTCCTCAGCGCTGAGGGATCAGAGGTTTGAAGATGCACACAGTGGTATCTGTTGTGTAAACAGTTACAGCAGCTTGGCCATTTGTAAAGGTGCAATGTGCAGGATTTAGTGGCATCGAGCAGTGGGATTGCAGATTGCAACCAACTGAATACCCCTCCCCCTCCCCTTCTAAGCATGTAGGAGAACCTACAGTGGCTGCAAAACCCGCAAAAAACACAGAAGGTTCTCTCTAGAGCCAGTGTTTGGTTTGTCCATTCTGGGCTACTGTAGAAACATGGCGGTGCAACATGGAAGAGGACCCGCTCCTTATGTAGATATAAAGGGCCCATTGTAAGGTAACAAAAACATGACGATTCTTATTTTCAGGTGATTAGAAACATACTGATGAATATCATATTACATTTCTGCCAAGTCTGTTCCTCTAGATGCCACTAAATTCTACATACTGCATCTTTAAGGCATCAAAACAACTTCATTTTTGGGTATCCTGCACACATGGTGGTTTCTACCTCACAGATTTGTGGAGTACACAAGTTAAGATTTTTTTCAATTGAATTTTAACAATACACTGAAGAAAACTTAAATATGAAGTTTCTTTACACAAAAATCCAGAGTGAGCTTTGTGGCTTGTTGCTAATGATCTATTCTCCATGAAAAGATAGCACATCTAGCACCGTGTCTGTTGTGTTGGGAGGGCTGGTGCTGCAGTGTGACAGCCAAATGAAGGGGAGTGAATAAAATATTTTTTTAATATGAAGATTGTTGAAAGAGAATAAGATTCTTTATGACAGGAAGAGTCTTTTAACAAAATGCTTTGATCTGAGAGAGCATCGGAACAGAGCGCTCGCTCTTTCTGCCTGTCCTGCCTTATGTAATGTCTCATTTCATCACTCGCTCTCAATCTGTACTTCTCTATCTGTCCCTTCTCAGTATGTCCTCTCTGCTTCACCATCCACCACTATCAGCGTCATTCAACTTGCATATTCTCTCTCTGGATCAAGAAAAAGAAAAACTGTTGTATCTAGTATATGTAGTAACTACATGTTCGTACAAAAAACTTTTTTCCATTTTTCTCAATCTCGTTGCCATTGTTACATCTGTTCTTGTTCAAGATGATTCAAGATGATAGACAGACAGGCAGATGCTTTGGTTGAGCATCTAGACTTATTGTCCGGTATGAGAACAGCTATAATCACTTTAAATATATAACGTATCAAATGCTAATGTGTAATGTCAGAGGTGTCGCTCATGGTGATGAGCCCACAGAGAATTATCATCCGACTCTGTAGCTGCCCTTGGCTTTATGGAGCTTTGCAGGGTGACTTCACTGTATTGGTTCACTCCTTTTCTGCTGCAGCAGTACCAAACTGCAAACAGACACAGTTAGCAATCAACTGGTGAACACAGTGGTTGCATTCAGCAGATAAAGAGCAGATATTTCCCTCAGGAGTTGATAGAGACAAAAAATAATAATAAAGGAGAATGAATATCGGACTTATAGTCACCAGGTGGACAGAAACATGACTCCAAATCAATGATTAAGTTGTTCTGTAACTGCTGGATGTGTAAATAAGCAGCTGTTTGCTAACAAGTTCAACATATCAACTCAAAAGGCGGTATGTTGGTTTTGTGTTCACAGCTTGTTTCTGCTGCCCCCAAGTGGCCAAAAAATCAATGCAGGCCTAAAGAAAAAGTGTAAATAGAGATTTTGGAAAATTAGTTCATTAGCTTTCCGGCTAAGGACTGGATGAGATGATCAATACAACTCTCATGTCTGTCTGTTAAGTATAAACCCAGAGCCATGGGGCAATTAGCTTAGCTTAGCATGAAGATGGGGGTTCTGCCCCTCCAGGAAGCGTTACTTATTTTCCCACCTGCATTCTGCGAAGATCCACCCCTACTCTGCCTCTGATTGGCTCTGACCCTGATATTTTACCTGAACCATCTCACTCCTCATGCTTAAATCTAACTAACCTAACCAACAAAGGCAATGAGTACTTTCCAATCAGAGGCAGAGTAGGGTGGGTTTTTACAGAATGCAGGTGGGAAAAAAAATAAGGCCTCTAGGAAGTTGCTGCGCCTGGCCGCTGGTCACCAACGAATACTCTCCGCACATAACTCCCCTTTAAACCAAAGCTTGTGTTTTTTTACATTTCTGTTTGTGTCCAGTTTAAACAGACTAGATGTCAAATGTGCTTTGCAGGTGCCGATAGGTGTGTTTTTTATCTTTGGAGAACGCCAGACTAGCTGTTTCCCTTTGCCTCCAGTCTTTATGCTAAGCTAAGCTAATTTGTCCTCAGGCCATAGCCTTAGATCAGTATTGATCTTCTCGTTGAATTCTCAGCAAGAAAGCAAATAAGCATGTTGAGCTATTTTTGAACATTGTCCTGGTCCAACATATTCAGGATGAAAAGAGCTTGGATGATCGGCCAGCCCACAAAATTCCTGTTTTTCAAATGATTTATCTAATTCTGACTCTGGCACGTGGAACTAATTACACTCCGATGTTGTCATGTTGCCCAGCCTCCCAACACTCTGCTGCACTGCACAGTAAATTGAAAGTGGGACAGGTTCTTGGTCATGTTTTATGGTGCACACGCACACACACACACACACACACACACACTTTTGTCAATACCTTAATGATCTCCTCTGTCTCCTTATATACTTCTTTATTTACTGCCTTCAACACTTTTCCTATTGACATCCAATATATCTGGAAGTGTTTTAACCACTCAAAAGTACACACAGGAATTGGAGTATTTTTCTCCCTGCCCCTGTTTTCTTTAATGTCGCTCCAGAGGATTTCACACCTGGCTGTTTCCTCTCCATGTTTCCTCTTCATAACATTTTCCAGTTTTTCTCTATAACTTCCCACTGTCTTTGTACACTATTTCATTTCTCTCCTCCCCACTGTTCTCAGCTCTTTGTCAGCATCTGTATCTCACTCCTTATCCATCTCCCTCCTACCGCTGTTTCCTGCAGCTCTCGCGGTGTATTGTTTCAGTGGTAGTGATCTCACTCAGATCATTAGCTCTGAGTGGTGGCATCTTAAATCATGCTGGGGCAGCTTTAGTTTTCCCAAGTGCCTCCTACAAATTGTTTCCCTGTGCTTGCACTCGTGAATTAACACAAATATACACCAGAACCTCAAAACACAAAACTGAACGCTGCAAACACCATGCACACACGATGCACACACATACGCTTGCACACAACAGCAAATTCCCAGCACAACCCCCTACACACAAGCACACGCATACAAGCTCCAAAAACAAGTAAACCAGAGACAATGCTGTTTTATTGCGCGTGTGTGATTAGCCTGCTTCCTCTCTGAGTTGTAATGATACTTTTAGTAGAAGTGAATTTCCTCTCCAGCGAAATGGAGGAAATGGATGAGAAGTCTGTACCCCAGTGGAGGCATTAGGGTCTTTTCCTCGGCTGAAATGACGCACACACGCGCTCGTGTGCGTACTCATACACATGCATGTGGTTCATGAAGAGCGTGAAGGGTCTTTGAAGATCAGCTGTAACATTAAGCCTCAATTTTTTAAAGCAGATGAAAAATAGGCTGGATTCCTGCGTGTCACTACTGGCCTCATAGGAATTAAGACCACATGTATGCAAATGGATTTCTCCGTTTCAGTTTCCCTCTCCATCTTTCCTTCCCTGCACGTTAGACTTTATCCCAATGTTCTTTCACTCTCTGTATCTCCTCCCAACTATCCATCACTCCAACTTTTGTCCCGTTTTAATGGGATGAGCAGCTCTAAATCTCATGGCACAGCTATAGGACAGCACCCCTGGGAGTGGTACCAGCTGCAGTCAGTATCTGTGTGTGTGCCAGCATGTGTGTGTGTGTGTGTGTGTGTACATGTGTATGCATAAGTGTGCCTATGTTTCAGTATAGGTTTGTTCCCAATCCATGGCCATGTACACTTTACCATCTGTTTGAAATATACAAGTTGGAGGAGGGAATAGGGCTGAGAAAATGAGCGAGTGTGGAGGTGTAAAAGAATGTGAGAATAGACCAGTTTTATCACCAAGGTAAATGAGATTGTGTGTGTGCGTGCATGTGTGTGTGTGTGTTTGTGTGTATGCCTTTATATGTGCCTTTGTGCATTCATGTGTGAGAGTGATTATGTGTAAAGTTGTGTATGTGAGATACATTAGAGGGAAATGTGTGTGAGTGAGAATGTGTATATGTGTGCATTTGTGCTTTCATGTGTGTGTGTGTGTGTGTGTGTGTGTGTGAGGCTGTAAATTGGATATTGGGACATGGAAAATGAAAGTGAACAGCATGGCCACACAGGGCTATTTTTGTCCTTCCATCCATCTCTCAGTCCTTCACACACTCTCTCAGTTCTGGATCCCTCTCCCCCCCCCCTCCTTCTCCCCAACTTTCCGTCACCTTTTTTCGCTCTCCCTGTCATTTCTCCCTCTCTCCTTCTGCCTGATATATCTGTGGACATATCAGTCCGGTTAGACCAGTCCCCTCTCTCTCTCTCTCTCCCATCTCATCGACTAGTCACACTTCCATCTTAGACTGTGGTTAGAGCCCCCTACCCTGAAGGGATGACTGTCATTTTACATCTAAGAGGTTATTATAGCAGTGCTCCACTTCAGCTTCCAAAGCGCAGATTTTTACACCAGTCAGTCTAAAATTATCTCTGCTATCCTCTCATAAAACATTTCATATGCTCAGCCTTTTAAATGTCCTGCAAAATTCTACAACTTAAAGCCAGATTGTCAGTCTTTCTCAAATTCATTGCATAATATTTAGTTATGTAGTCAGGTTTTTTTGTACTGTATATACAGTATGGTTGCACTGCACTGAACTAGCACTGTTGTTATGCCCCCGAGGAGAATTCTTTGGAAAATTCTGCAATAGTTATGCAGGATTTCCCCTTCATTCCTTTTCATCTTTTTCTTAGCTGGTTCTACAGTAGACAGCTCAGCTATGGTACATTAATCTGTATCTATAAAAATTCAATTTCTGCCTCAGCTACAGTAAAAGATGATTTTCATACAAGCGGAAATGAGGGTAACTCCGGTTGACCGGTTGGGTAGCAGGTTGTAGATTAGTGGACAGGAAAGATAAAGAATGAGATCAAACAGGTCATTTTTATAAGGAGTTACTGTGTGAAATGTATTGAGTAAAGAACAAATAAATGTTTCACAGAGCAGCTCGCTGGCATTTCAGCATGAATTCTTCTGAATGGTTGTTCTCGTGTGTGCACAGACGGCACAGAAAATGCAAAAGAAAGCACGGATTGTCATTTGTACAAACAATTCTCTGCCTCCTAAACTTGCTTTTATATACATACACGTACATTACTGTATATTCTGCACGGTTATTGTTTTGATATTCGTGCAAATACGTCCACGTTAGCTGCTTTCTGCTCTGAAATTCTTTGCAAAGCATTTACGGTATGGATGTTCCAACGCTGTGCCTCCATATAGAGTGTGCAACAACAGTGGCAGAACATCAAGAGGATTATACACTGTGAGGACAACTAGAGACTTAGACAGCGCTTCCCTCTCTGCTTGCCTTTCAGCCTGATCCCAAAAGGCAGGAGGAAACTAGGATGTATCACTTTTCTGGAGAGAAAGAGAGAGCAGGGGATGACGGGGTAGGCGGAAAAATAGGAAAGAAAAAAGAAAAGAAACAACAATAGAGGGAATACGGATAAGTGAGGAGGAATGAATGAATGAGCAGACAGAAAGAGGTACAAAAAAATAGGATGCAGGGAGTCTGTTTAATGATGAATGTGTGCCCGTTGTCCTGTGAGATTGTTGGCAGGTGCTGCACCTCTGAGCACCAGCTCCGGTCCTGCCAGCAACCTTATGTAATGAAGCTTTATAACTGTCACTCCTGAGATACCGCGGCACTTTGCCTTCCGTCTGTATAAGTGGCGTAAAGCAATATCGAGCTGGAGATCATTAATGGGGAACATGAATGGGACTTGCTTGCTCAGCTTCTCATTTTTTTGGTCTTTAACAGATTGCATCTTGTGCTATGACTCAATTAATTGTGTTAAAATGGGTTCATTTTACAAGAAACTAATTCAGATGTGATTGAAGTGTGATTTTTATGCATTTGAGATCAAGCAAATGGAAATTTCCTTTGCATTTGGATCAGCTGCTGAATAATTAATATGCTAATCAGTGTTAAGTGCTGACCACTGTGGCTTACAACAGATTGGACATAAAATTAGAGATTTCATATGTTTTTACAGGTACTTTGAGTGGGTTTTCTTGGCTCTTCCTAGCAGTACAGTGCCAATTATTTCAATGACATGACTGAACAAAGTTGGCCTGATGGATAGGTGCAAAAGTTGGCTGCTTAGGGCCCTACAGCCACCAGGAGGCCCCCAAACCATGAAATTACAAATATGAAATCTTCCTCTCATTAGTATTTATTCAAGATATTATTTACTTTCTTTTGAAAGACCTAAACTCTAATTAATCTAGTTAAAAAAAGACTTGATCTGAACAAATACAGTAAATTATAAACTATACTGATAACTAAAGTTAATGAGAATGTGCTTGGAACGAAACATGCATAACATCTGTTCTGCTCTTTCTAACATGACACACTCCGTTCACCTATCCAGATTGTGTACAAAAATGCAGATATGATCTGAATACAAGGTTCTCGGCATGCTCTCCATTTGTTGCTGCATTTGTCGCTTCATTCTACATGTTTCCCTGCAATTATCACCACAGTTCTTACTCAAATTCTGACAGTCCTTTTCAGGTCCAAGTCACAGGGTCAGGAGGACAGGCAAACATTGCACGGTCCAGTGATCTGGGTTGAAACAGAAAAAAAACAACCCTTGTTGTTACTTGTCGATCAGGAAAGGTCAAAATTGGGTCAACAGTGTGTAACACGTATGGAGGCTTGTGGAAAGCCAGTAATGCACTGTGTTGATCTCTTACCTACCATGCCTTATGGTCCCTTTTATGCTTTTATCTAGGGCTACTCATTGCCCCATGAGACCACATCCATATTGTGTGTTTTTTATAGCAAACCTCACGTTCCAATGTTAACCATGACCTTGGCTGTTTTCATGACATACTCAAGTTTTACAAGCTCTTCAGAACCACGTTTCTTTTCCTGAACTGCATGCGTATTACATATGTGTATATCTGCTTGTGTGAGCGCACGTCTGGTTAAGAGGGTCAGGTGCTGAACAGTAGCTGCTGCCAAGGGAGGCAGACAAAGAAAGCCGAGACCACAGAGAGGCTGTAAATGAGAGTAGCTATTTGGGGAAACCTCACACTCCACAGCTCTGCACCACAGGTGCAGAAAGAAGCACACATGAGTCATTTCATGGGCAGACACCAGCTCATGAGTACGCATTAGGATGCAAAGTGCACATCCACTGGGATGTGTGCATGTTAAAATTGTGTGCATTCACCCTGCTTGCTCAAACATGCATGGGCACACATGCGCAAACACACATGCTCACACACACACACACACACACACGCTATCTCTCTATCACTCCCATATTTGCATGTTTGTAAGGAGGAATTTCGCCCCATGGAATTGAATAGATTGACAGAGCAGGCCAGGCGAGTGAGGTGGGAATAGGGGGAAGAAAAGCAATTAAAATGGCAGTCAAATGGTAGCGGTGCAGCAGAGCATCGGATGGAGTCAGTCCCTGGCTTAATTACGATTAGCCCTCACCACAAGATGTGTCATGACGACACACCAAGAGCAAGGAACATGTGGTCAGGCTTCATGTTAATGTGCAATCTGAGACTGCTGTCATCCGTCTGATATTGGAAGAAAGGAAAGAAACTGTCAAGACTATAAATATTTGGTGTGTTTGGAACGTCGCTGTATGAGAGGAAGCTAAAAAACACACGCTGTTAGGTGCTGACTGACAGACATTGTGAAGAACAGCTGACTCAAAGATAATGTGGGATAATTTTAGCAGCTGTTTATTTTCAGATAGAGGAATCAAAATTTCGAGCACATTGTTTATTTATATTTATTCTTCCTCATCTGCCGCAATGATGTAAAGCTAAAATCTTTCAGCAGAACAACTAACATGCAAAATTACATGTATGCATCTTGAGTACATATATGGCTGGAAAATAGGCTGATTTTATCATGCATGTACTGTAGTCCCAACCACTGTCGTATCTTAGCAATCTAAATTGAATGGAAGTGTGAGATCCCCGGAGATTTCCAGCTGCAGTTCATACCCTCCGTCCTTATTCGTTTCAATTGCCACCACCCCCAAGTCCCCACTTCTCAGTGTTTGTCTTACAGGAACATGTCTGTGAGCTGACAGCCTGACAGCTCGAGAGGAGAGGAAAGAGAAAGCCAAAGAAAGGGAGAGGAAAGAGTTTAGAGCTGGAAGGTGATGAGGTGTTTCAACAGTGGAAAGAAGTGAAAAAAATCCCATTTGCAGAAAGTCGGAGACACAGAGAGAGGATGAGGACTGAAAGCAGTAATGAGTTGCTGAGAGAATGAGACAGCAAGTCAGGAAAAGGAAAGGAGTGAAGAGGTCCAATGTAAAGCAGATACAACAGGAATAGAGCAAGAAAACAGTGGGATTAGTGAGAAAGGTTGAGCACAGGAGAGGACAGCGAATAAGAGAGGGAGAAGTGTCAAAAATGGAGAATGAAAACCTGGTAATGAATGAGGGCGTGAAAGAGCCAGGCAGCGAAAAAGAGAAGGACAGAGGTTGCACTCGCCCTGATCCTTAGCCAGCTCTTTTTGCCTTATCAGGCTAGTCCAGACATGGGAGAGAAACATGTATCCACAATGCACTGTGGCTCTTGCCCATCCGTCTGAAAAGAACCCCTAACCCCATCCTATCAGCTCAGAGGTCAGCTGCCAGTGCCAGTGGCTCTTCATCTCTGGATTCAGGGAAAGATTTTTGTGCTTGGCAGACAGGCGAACACACACAAACATGCAGAAACACATGTATGCTCCAGACACGGCCATCGGCACTCAAAAGTTAAGTCCGGGTCACATCATAGTCTGCATCTTTATCTAAGGAGACATGTATGAACATTACATGCAAACACACGCTTGGAAACAAACGCGCATGTAAACCCAACCATAAAGATGATGTTCTGCTGTTCGTGAATTATTGATTAGCATGTTTCATCTTTGTGTCACTGTAATAATAACTGTCTAAATTGATTTCAAGCAAAAGGAAGGCACTACAGCGTCTCTCCAGTGGAGGAATAGGAGGTTTTATTACAGTCAAAGTGGCTTTTTTAAAGTTTTGCACTCATTTCAGCATGCACACACACGTGCGCATGTGCACCAGTCTGTCTGAACCAGAGCTCAGTCGCACTGAGCTGCAACTCCTGGCGATACTGAGGGAAGCTGATGAGTATGCTGTCTATGTTCACACATTACTTATTGCCACTACATTTATCACAGGGCTTGTTTAGTGACACGTAATTTGCAATGAAATGTCCACACTTACCTTATGTGCATTTAGAGACCAGTCAGACGTGTATTTTCCTTTGCAGGTCACTTCTGAAGGCCACCCCAATGCGTGTGTGTGTGCATGTGTGTGCATGTGTGTTTGCTCCCACGTGAGCACCACCCTTTGTGTGGGATCAGGGTAGGTGTTAGTAAGTGTGACTCTCATTGATAGACATTGATGAGGTGGTTGATGAGTTTGCGAAGCCATTTCCTCAGCCGAAGGGTAAAAGCCAGCGGACTATGTGATGTCATTTCAACTTGACACAGGCGTGAAAAATCACCATAGAAGCCTTTCGAATCATTCCTCTTCCATTTGAAATTAGATATTGTGCACGGTATGAAAAAGAGAAACAGAGAGAGAGAAGGAGGGAGGAAGAAAGAGACTTATGCAGTGTGTGTGTGTGTAGGGGTGTGAATGCAGTGTCTTAAAACTCCCCGTGGAAATTACATTGAGATGAGATGAGATTCCCCATCCGCAGCATGCAGAAAAATTGTTATGCAAAAGTGAAAAATCTAATGCAAACACATAACAGGAGGAGCAATGTGACTCTTTGCTTCTACAGTCTCACTATCTGTCATCTCCTTTACCTTTTACATGATTAAAATATTTACCTCAGGACACATAAGTGTTTAGTGCAGGGTGACATTGTGTGTGTTTTTGCTCTCTGTCCCGTTGTTTCTGTCCATCTGTTGTTGATTAACCTGCGTCTCACATTCCTACAAACCACGTTACTGTTCTCAAGTTGCTGACTGAACCACACCTGTTTAATACACCACTACATGACAAATAGAGTTGATCAAACTAGAGTAGCAAAGGTTAAAGGTTCTATATGTATATGACTTTGTTGGTTGGGTATATCAGCCTGTGGACTGATTTCTATGTGAAGGACCTGTGCCGGATTTTCTGCACTGACTGGCTGGGAGTGAGAGATGCTTTGCAGAATCATGGTGCACAACACAGTGTTACAGATCTTTTGTGTTATTATGGAACCTGCAATAGTCTCGCTCCGCAAGCAAGTATGCGAGCGCGACCAACTCTGCAGGATGCTGACTGCAGCTCACTTAATGGCCACCGGTGTCACTAATGAGAAGGAATTTCAGATTTTTACATATAGGACCTTTAAATAATGGAGAAACAGAAAAGTTCGCTGATATTCATTTGTTGGTTATATTGTGGTGATTTTGCAGGAAGTTGAAAGACGGAGCAGCACTTCAGATATCTGTAGACTCTTTTAAAAAGTACTGCTTCATTTGTTTAAGACACTGCCTACATTGAAAAGATTGTGATATTTATTTTTTCCATGTAATCGTTTATGATGTTTTGAATTCTTGAAGCCCTTGACTGATTGGGTTGAAATGCATAAATCCAACAAGACAACATAGCAAAACACTACACGCTTTTGGGAAGGAAGAAAATTGCTGTGATTTGATTTGAGAACAAATGATTACTATGTAATTATGCATGAAAATAAGGTGCACTTGTGGGAGTAAATGTGTAGTTTTGGCATGTTTTTTCTCAACATTTAAACACCCAAACTCACTTAATGGCACTGCAGTTTTTAACATCAGAGGCTTTCAATCAGTAATATTGTATCCGTACCACTGCCTTCATTCATTATTGGAATTTTAGGAATAAGTAGAGCACATTTTGCCATCATCAACCTAATATCTCTTTTATATCTTTGAGTGTCAATAAATGACCACTAATAGTTAATTGTATTTTTTTCTCAGAAATGAAAACAGACAAACTTCTCTTATTTACAGTGCTTGATTATGGAGCATGTAGAACTTGAAGTGAGATCACTTTCTACAGTAAGGTAGCTAGCTGCGTGGGAAGCTGTGAATGAGTGTGAAGGTATTACTGTGAGTCTTGCTTGAAAATGAGACACTTTATCTAAAAAGAGATGTGTTGTCTGTGAAAGATATCTCTCTACTAAAGGAAGGAATCTCTGTATGTATGTAGGTATGTATGTATGTCCCTCTTGTATCTCTTGAACCATTCCACGGGCAGTTCAAAACCAGTTTGTCTCTTATGCTCTGAGACCATGGCAATTGTGAAGCACCACTACAGAGACAAAACAAACATACCCACTTAAATCTGACCTGAAGGCACAGAAAATAGGAAGGATCTAAGAGCTCAATATGATAGATCCACTTTATTTTAGGATGCACATCATTTTATTTTTATATGCAGCCCTTACTTTACTTGAAATGAGAAAAGAACGTGCAGTTACTATTAGAGTACTTGTTTTTGGTGTATATACTCATTCACACCTCACATCAACTGTATTAATGTTTCTATGTATCGGAGTAGCAGCTGGAGGCCAAGCAATCAGCGTGTTCCGAACAGGCACATTTTGAACGGGCACTGCACTAGTGTAGATAAATCTGTGAGTACAAGATTGGACATAAGGGGCACCTATTTACATATTCATGAGTGTGTAAGGTGTTGCAGCCGTCCTCACAAGACAGTATAGGCTGAAAATTCAGTCGGCAAAAACAACCTATAGTTATGTTTGAGTGACAGACGCGATCTAGCAGCCATAGTTATTATCTTCAGATGACGTCAATATAAAGTGACATATTTTCATATAGGAGGTGGTGGGTGGGTGGATGGCAAAAAGTGGACTTAGCTGTATAAGATTGCCTTTCGCTTCCCGTTTCTAACCACGAGCGTCATTTTTCCAATTGCGAGTTGGGACAGTCTTTTAAAAACCATGACTACAATTGTCGTGGTGTTTACTGTTGCCATGACAGAAAGAAAGAGTAACATTAATCCACACCACATTTCAAGTGATTATTTTAACCCAAACCATGACCTTTCCCAAACCCTAACCAAGTGGTTTTTGTGCCTGAACCTAACCAGACCTTAACCACAGCGTTGTCACACCATAAAACCAAATTATTTTTTATGATTACTGCCTATAGAGGCGGTATATTAGAAAACACTCCAATGGGTCGTTCTGGTGTGCATGTACAATCGACCTATATGGTTGTTTCATTATGAGGATGTGTTGGTGTTTGTGCGTGTGTGTGTGTATTCAGGGGCCTATGGAGCTCAGCTGGCAGACAACCAGGTTAACTATAGTGACATTTACAGTAGCTCCCACTGCGAATGTGAGCACTTTAACAATTATGAATGTGTTGACCTAAAATGTAAAGCCAAGTCACTTAACATGGAATCAGGCGGCGACATGCACCTGCTTTTTGAAACAAACGAGGTAAGGTCAACTGGAAAGTAAGCGAGAGAAAGCGTACAATAACACACCAGCTGCACTGTGATTTCTCTGTTGAGAGTGTGTTTGTGTGTATGTGTGAGTGGAGGCAGTGCTGATTGTCTTATTATGTAGGTAATGGTGCTGTCCTCTGAGACCCAGCTGGCCTGACAGTTCATTTCACTGGACATAGCGTTAACTCGACAAGTTGACAGTTGTGTGCCACACAAAACACAAATGCTAATGAATGAATGCTGCTTTTTCAGCTTTACTTTTTTAAAATTAGATATTTAAAACAAACAAAAGCATGATCTTGCCTGCAGTGTCTACAGTTTAAAGCTCATCTGCCTGATTTGACTAAAAACGTTCGAATGTCCTCACTCATGAGGCTGAACTGTCAAAGATATTTTTATTGCTTTTTTTAGTTCATATACAGATGACAGTTATTGCTCACTCATGAGATAAAGTGAACAAACTTTTATACCGCACTGACCTGCTAATCCCTTCATTACAACTTGAACTGAGCCATGGTAATGAGAATGGGTCCATCTGGGCTACATAATCAACTCTGTTTCTTCACTCAGATCTGTTAAAAAGGTTTATGATGGTTATTCTTGCTTTATTTGTCACAGGATGGCATTCATTTGTGTTAATGTTGCATTACACTGCTAACTCTCCATTCAACACTTCATCTACTAGACAGCTCCAATACTCATCTGAGTTCCCTGAGATCATTACATCGCATCTCCAGATCTTTGTATGTGTATGCAAATCAACGCACAAATTGTATTCAGTATCTCTCCCTTAATTGCAGAGATGTCTCAACTTATTTCTGTCTCTTTTTCCTCTCGCTCCCTCTCTTTCTCCTCGCCATGAATAGAGTAGAATAGAATATCTTTATCGAAATTGTACAAGTGCAACAAGATTAAGTTTGTGAGTTCTGTACCGATGCGATAAATAAAAATAAATAAGGTAAAAATAGAACAACAAATACAATAAAATAGTAATAAAGTGGCAATAAGGTGACGAACAGTATGAACAGTGACTGGCAGTAGTGAGTAGTAACAACTCAGATGTGCAATGCAGCAACAGAACCCATACAGTATGTAAAAGTAGCAAAGCAACAATTAAGTAACAAACAGTCTAAACAGTGTGTGCTGTATAAATAGTATATGACTGCAAATTGCTCAGATGTGCAATGCAGCACCAAAACCAAAACAGAACAGAAATGTAGATATAGAGTCTTCACAAAATGTGGGTGAATGTATTAGTCCCTGTACACTGAGGTTATTAATTACAGCAGCTGTCTTGCCTCACTAATTAATATCAGTTTGTATGTTTTCACTGCAGGAGATTTTTCTTGCTGAAGTAATGATGTGTAAATACAGGCCATTCACCGTACCATCCTCTTCCTCTTTGTCCAATTAGAGGGCACGACAGAAATCCCCGCTGAGTGAGGACAAATAGCACGTTAACTGATAATTAGCTGAGAAAGCAGGCAAGATGCTGTCGGCTGAGCGATCGTGATTGTTTGAAGAAGATGGAGATAAGAAGCCTGGACAACTGATGTCAAAACCACAGAACCTTCTCCACCCCACTCTTACTTCAACCCACTCTCCCACACAAACATACAGTATACACATATGTCCTGAATAGAATCGTACCATTTGCTTCTGCAGAAATTCACTTTAACCTACCTTGACAGAGTGATGTCATGCCTGAGTCAAATCGAGATAGACAGAGACAGAGAGATAAAGAGAGAGGATAACAGATACAAGAAGAACAAGGCAGAATAAAGATTTTGACATTTGACATGTGTCAAAAATCATTATGGTCTGTCAAAACAAGTGGAGCTTCATCCACAAACTGAACTCAACAAATGAGGATGTGTTTGTGTGTGAGAGAGAGAAAGAGAGAGAGAGAGAGAGAGAGAGACATCTGTTCATGTATGGTAAATTTTCTGGAGTGCACTGTTGGTTGGTTGTCAGTCAGAGATAAACTCAAATATAATTAACGATGAGACTTAAAGAACAAAATAAAGAATAAAAAGTAGACACAGTGATCAGAAACATAGTTTACTTGTCTGTATACATGATTGTCTCTGTGTGTTTGTACTCCGCCTGTGCAGGCATGTATGTCATTATGTGTATGTATCACAGAGAAGATACAAGGTCATTTTATGCCAGGGTTTTTGTCCTCATTATCCTGTCATGTCTGTGGTTAAACAAACCATTGCCCCTGCCCATCCAATTAGACTCAGACTCCCACAGCACACCACCAATGACACATGAACAGACACTCCATTAACAGTGATAGAGATAGATTCAGGGGAAGGGGGGGGGGGGTGGCAGAGACAGGGGATGGGATAGACATTTGTCCTTCCTCTAGCTTATTTTCAAAAAGCTGCCTTTCAAGGCCTCATTAGGAGACACAAAGTCGATCAAGTCGTGAATCTGCGGAGTGCAGAGATCTGAATATCGCCACAAGGATTTGGCCAAGGCCTGCTGGCACTTTACATAATGTTTCATGTCTCACTTGATTGGTTTTTATTGTTGCTTATAATAGTAGCCTACAGGAGCTGCAAAGCAATAATATCCAGCACGTTCTCACTCCTAACTCGTCACATACGGAAACTTGGTCAGGACCATTTGGCATCACTTTTTAACGCACTTGGTGCCTATTTAGCATCATTTTTCAACAAGCAGTATCACAGCAGTTAATGAAATAGTCACAAAAATCACAGTATAATTATCTTTTATGGAGTGACAGTGTGGTTAAGGCCTGGTTACGTTTAGACACAAAAACCACTAGGTTAGGGTAATGGAAAGATCATGGTTTGGGTCAAAATGATCACTTAAAATGTGGTGTTAGGCAACCTTTGTTGTCATGGCAACAGTAAACACCACAACAATCGTAGTTAAAAGATTTTAAAAACTGTCCCGACTCGCTGTTCGAAATGTGACATTCACTGTTAGAAGTGGGAAGTGAACAGCAGTCTCCTGCAGCTAAGTTCATCTATTTATTTAGCCATCCACCCAACCCGCCACCTCCGAATAAGGAAATTTGTCACCTTATTTATATAGATGTCATCGGTCTCATGTTGTCTATTTCAGACATTGTGGGAGTTCTATAGAGGTCTATCAGACTACCTCGCACATGACGCTAAAGCAGAACCCAGTGTGTTAAAAAGTGACGCCGAGGGCTCCTGACCAAGCTTCCATGTGTGAAGAGTTGGGAGTTAGAACAGGCTGTAATACCAGCACACAAACATGCACTCACTTTCACAGTCTCTCACACACACGCACGCACACACAGACACACACAGCCTGTAATGATTCATAATAGAGCTGATGAAGCTGTGCAGTGCAATTAAACTTCTGTCATTTGCTTAGATGCGACTGACACTGAAGCTGTCGTGACTAGTCTGGTTGCAAGATTCAAAAGTCTAACTCCTAATTTTGGTGTCAATTTGGTGTACTTCGAATATTCCACCTATTAAAATGAGTCCAATTAACATGATGCTCTGGCATTCATGGGTAACCACGCAGTAATGTAAAAGTGCTGCTCAAGTGAGGTCCTGTGTGTGGGAGTTGTGATGCATTCATTCTGTTTGAAACCTACTATACAAAGGTTAGAGGATTGTGGTTTATTCTTTGTTTTGCAGAGAAAACTGAGCAGAATGATTTGAATGAGAGCTTCACTGCCAGCTATTGTTATTTCTTGAAAATAGAAAGAGAAAATGTGTTAAAAACATCTGTAATTAATGGAAAATGCACAGAGAACACACAGTTGCAGCGCTGGGTTATGGTGTTCAGATGCGTTTGGACTGACAAGAGTTCCTGATGACTCGAACCGCTAAGTGAAAGTGATTTTGTGAATATAGGAAGGTCATGCTTCGCTTTAGGGACAAAATTTGGGTCGCAAGGCATGTGACTTGGACTCAAGTCTAATGTCACAACTATTCTTGACATACTGTAGCTGAGGGGAGTATAACTTAGTTTTCACACTGCTTTGACCTTAACTGGTGAAAGGATAACTGACAAAACATGAAAACGGTAATTTCATGTTGCTGACATGCAAGCGATGAGGCAAAAAACCATCAAAACCCCGTTTTACTCCTAAATATTTTTTTCATTCTATTTAAGTTTTCCTCCTTCATCTCATTTCCAACAATATCGCATCTCAGCATCCTTAAACGGCTTCATGTTCAAAGTGTAGGAGGGACAAATCATTTTAATGAGCCTTGCTGTTCTTCCTCCTCCCACCTCTGAGCCTGTCTTTAAGGCCAGGGTTCGTCTTGATTTAGCTGACAGCCTCTTGTCGTGAGTGTGTGTGGGAAAAGCTGAACACAGAGCGGTTGGTTCACTGATTCACACTGAAAGGAAATCCACCCACACTTCATACAGTGTACACTGGACTGAGCTTGTGAACCTGCTAATAGAAGCTTTGACTGTTGATATTCTGTAATGAAACATATGTTGCAGCAAAGCAGAGAAGAAAGACAGTAAAATAGCACTGAAAACTCCTCTGTTGTTACACAAACATGCAGGTCAAAATATAATAAATAGACAGAAACTTTTTGACATAATAAATCCAGTGCAACACCATCATTAACTACAACCTCAAAATAATCAGCCTGCATATTCATGTGGCACAATATGGATGGACATAATGATGAGGACATGTTGTCTAGAAAAGGATCCAGTGCAATCCATGATGACATGGATGTTAATAATGTTTAAATGGTTCACCAGATGCTGAAATCTGACATAGCAGCATCCTTGAGACCTAATTATTTTGGCATTAACAACAAAATTTGGCAAAGTTTGATTTTAAGCCAGTCCAAAACCAACATAAGACAGCAGGAGAGATGAATAGTTTGGTGAGGTGTGCATAAATTGCTTATCTAATGCAACATACCAGGATATAAAACCCACCACTATGGGTAATTGAGTGTTTTACACCAGGATCACAGAGTTTTAACTGGCACCTGGTTCGTTTTATGGTCTGTCTAGAATTCAAATCCTTGGGTCAAGAATGGTTTAAAAGCATCATCATTTTGATGTCAGATTCAGACATATGATCTGGGTCAACAGTGACAGACTTGCTTTGAATAAGACTTACAACAGGTGGGCGTAGACAGCTGTTTTTACTTGATGGATGAACAAGTGTCAGTGAGGTGGCCAGGTTAATGCCAGTAAAAATGATTGTGTCATTGGAGCTGTAACTGTTTCGGGAGATTTGAGTTTTCTCTCGCTGAAGACAGGCTGGTCACGACATACCAGGGAGAAAAATACATTCTTACCATATATGTCAGAGAGAACTCATCAGCTTGTATGCCAGCCTGTAAAAAAAGGGTTGCAACTTTCTATCATTAAATCATTCAATTCCTCCTGAAGAATTACCTCATGCATCTGCTCAAAGTTTGAGACTTTGCTGGGTTTGTCACACCACTTGTCAAAACGCACACTTTTTTTTCCTGTGTGAACTCCACATACTGTGTTTTTCACAATTTCAAGGTTTTTTTGCCTATAAACATCGAGAACTAACTCATAAGCCTCCAACACCTTTCCAGAATCCCAGTGAAATGGAGCGAGCGGCACCTATCTTTCACCCACAATGCATAATATTCATAAATTAGATGATACCATTAGTAATAGAAAAAGGTTTGTAAAGTGCGTACACAGTAGATGAACCACATCAGCCATTTCAGCCTTGGAACAGGATTAGTGTAAACTCAATTTGTCACTTTTATTTTTTTATCCTGGATGTACTTAGTGCAATTGAATAGACAGAGTTCACAGACAAATAAAAAAGACCTCTATAATACAGAAAGTCAGCCTGACTTTCTGTATGACAGAGAGGATTTGTGTGTGTGTGTGTGTGTGTGTGTGTGTGTGTGTGTGTGTGTGTGAATGTCACCTCTCAAGTATTAGGGCCAACCAGAACTAGAACTAGTTTCTTACTGCAGGGACAGATTTGTAGATTGTTATCCAGCTCCTCAGATAAAAGTTGACGGTCCAGTCCACCTGCTCCTGGATTAGTGCCAGAAATCTGCCAGAGGGTTTACTTAACAGGCGCAAAACTAGTCATTAATTATCAGCGCTCTTCCTCTGTATGACATCTGAGAGAGCACACACTTCTACTCAGACAATCTTGCCCCAGTTGTTTAAGACACACGCTCCACATCCTAGAGACCCATCTCTCTGAACTCAGGTATAACCCCATCAATCCAAGCCTCAGCTCAGCTGCACTTATCCCCTCCAACTTCCTCCTCATTAGAGACAGCAGTGGTGACACAGGTGTAACGTTGGCCTGAAACCGAATCGTCTCCAGTTCCCTGCAATCATCCATCCCCCATACACATTATGTCTCAATATGAGGCAATGTTGTGCAACATTTGAACAAATTACATAAAAGTCAGTGCATAACAGATTTTCAGGTGTTTTCCCCAGCCACCACAGCTATTACAAACCAGATCCTGGAAGGTCAGAGTCAAATCTCGCTACAACTGTGTTTGGAGGTTATATTCAAACAGTGCTTCCTTTGGTGAGAAGGACATTAAGAAGAAAGGAGGTCAGTCTCAGCAACAAAACTTTTCTGCCTGCTTTGCAACTTCTGTTTCATCCTGTACATATTTGGCTCCAGAGACTCAAGGTGCAAGATCTTCACGTTGGATGAAAAAAACATTAGTTCAAAAAGTCAGAGTCCCATTTTCAACTTTATGCAATGAAACCTGCACAACTTCACTCAGCACCAGTCCGTCTAACTCAGAGATATCTAAAAAAAAGTCTGACAGGCATACATTAATATTATTCTCTTAGTGCACAACTCATTTTCCTCTTCAACCCCTTTCCCACAAGCTCTATCATGTCTTCTTCCTCCTGCTGCCCTTTCGTCTACACTACACTTCCATCTGCACCCATCTTGCCAATGGAAGAACCACTTATGCTTTCTTTCTCTCCAGTCTTGATACTCCCACACCTTCTTACAAATTCCTGCTTACTTGTTTCCTCATAACTCCCCTTCAGAAATGCTGTCTGTTCCCACCTCAACCCCCTACATATCCAAATCTGCAACCTGGCCTTGCTGTGGTCCAACCTTTACAAATTAATCAGTTTTTTTGCTCTTCTATCCCTCTCCTCATTAGCTCTCCTTATTATCCCTCAGTTTGACATCTTGCCATCCTTTTTCAGCCTCACCAGCCTCCTCTCATGTCTCCTCCCGTACCCGTTGCTCTGGTCCATCTGCTTTACAATGATCACTCCTCTGTGTATCTTTTGTTCTCAGTCTGCTTCAAATTCTGACAAGAAAACTTACGTCCAGGATTTCCCCTCTCAGTGCTGCCATGAACTGCATAGGGGCTGTTGTCAAATGTATTTTGACCAAGTTTGATCAGCTCTTGTCACGTCCATTAATACCTGTCTACCGACTGACAAACACTATTTTACTCTGAGTCTCTGCGGAGAGCTACTGTACAGTCAGAGCTTCATATTTAATGGATTGACACACACATGAAAGTCTGGTCACTAGTGCAGCTAAAGGTGAGACCAGCACCCGTTCACCCGAGGTCTTCATGACCTCATGGACCAGACTGTTATTAGAAACATCATCACAGCTTTTATTCATCCCAAAAGCATAGCCACAGTCTTCACAACCTGCCTGCTGGCAAAACATCAAAACATCTTCCACTGTGGCGCTACAATCAGGCACACTCAGCAGACAACTTTTCAAAAGCCCCCCAACTAACAGGTCATGCTGATCTGCCATGTCAGACGCAGGAGAATGGACTTATTAATACACTTTAGATGTTAAAAGACAAAGAGAGAGAGATACACTTTCCTATAGCTTGCCTTTTGGCAGATTCCCCCTCACTGTGATTTAAGAAAAGTTACACTTCATTAAGTTTTGAAGCAAAGTTCAAAGCCGTTTGGCTGCTAGAAACACAGTGGACTTCTTTTTTTTAGATTTTCTGCCAACTTTCTGGCAATAGGAAGAGAGAGACGCACATAGGGAGCAAGCTAAACTGGGAGGTAGGGAGGGTGGTTCTGTGGTGAAAAGTACTCCTGACATGTTTTGTTGCTGGACGCTGGTGTATCTTTTCCAGAATTTCCATATAGTTGAGACAGTTACATTATTCTTTACCATGAGCTGCTGTTATCAGAGCAAAGCCTCCTGTATTACACTAATTAATTCTGTACCATGTTGTTACACTGCTTCACTCTCTTCGTCTGTCTTTGTGTCTCTATCCCATCCTATCACTCTATGGAACATTTATGGATGCCTCTGGACAAATTTTAGTTACCTACGTATCTTATAATTTATTTATATTATGTACGCCCTTCTAATGCACAAACAAACTGGCATACACAAAATGCAGGGTTAGACAAGGGGTAATGTGCACTCAGAGAGACATAGAGAGATTGGGAGACTGCCAATAGGATTAAGGCTCAGGTCTCGGTAAAGAGCTTTGTGTCAGAGTAGCTTTGACCACAGATACATTACCGAGTCTCTGTGCAAACACAGACAAAGTAGATCTGATTCACACGGATGAGTTTCTGGCTACAGTCCCTCCACAAGGAAAATTGAGATATTTTACTGTCTTTTTCTGCACTCTTTAATCTCCCAACATCTATTTTTGGGAATACATGAAATGAACAAGATGTCTATAAATCATCTGTGGGATAAGGCTTCATTGGTTTTAGCTGGATCATTTATGGAAGTATGTGTGTGAGTGTTTCGGGATTCTTCTGCTCCTAGGCTTGATGCACAAAACAAAAAAAATGTATTTTATGAACATACTGACACTGATGATAAAACAGCGTTATGGAGGCGGAGCAGCAGGAGTACATGTGAAGGTCGTTCTAAAGATCATCTAACATGTTATCTAGGATATTGAACACATTTGTATTTGATAAAAAAAAAAATTTCAAAAGGCGCAGTTGTGACAGGCATTTGATAAAGCAGTGATACGGCCATATTCACGCTGATTTGCCCACACCTGTGACAGACAGCACCATTACTGGTCAGACAGCTAAATCGACAGGCTGATAACAAACCGCCATACGGTTCCTCTTCCCAGGAAAAGAGCATGTCTCCCAAATGTCAGCATACAATAACTTGTGCAGCATATGCAAGACACCTCCATTCTCATAAAACTGTATTACACAGCACTTTTTAGGTGATAGAAGAAAACATTAAGATATCTTTATAGTTCCTGCTTGTACTATAAAGTTCACAAAGTCCAACAACTTCTAGCCTCAATGATTAATGTTACAAATAAACAGAACAAGCAATGCAAGGAAATGAACTAGAGATATGAGACTCAAAGGAAACTTGTAAAAAAAAAAGTGACTTCCTTTTCTTATACCGAAGAGCCACCTTTAAAAATGTATTTTCCACAAATGATGAAGACGCCCCCTAGGCCACTGAGTAACAAGAGTGAGCGGTTTATCATCAGTGGTTTCTGAGATATCACATGTGAGTTAAATGTTTTAACCTTTAATTCAAGCCCCTGCTCCCTTGATGCAAATCAGTGTCATTTTATAAACACTGGTACACAGTGTGATGGGGCGCTGTCCCTCCCAGGCTCGTCATGTATCACCTGACATTTAGAATCATGTTTGATAGACAGAAGAACAGATAAACACTAAAGACCTGATCCCATAGTCGCAGCGCCTCATTTCCTTCCATTAGTATTCTCATGATTTATGATTCATGTATTTCCATAAGCCTGTCATGGAAATATTGTAATATGTAATTATTTTTTGTTACCTTATTCTATGTGTGTGTCTGTGTGTGTGTGTGTGTGTGTGTGTGTGTGTGTGAGTGCGCACACGCTGACGCACATGGGCATGCTCCAGAGATCACCACTCCAGTTCCCAGCCATGCCTGGGGGGCTACGGGAGGGGGCCACAGGAAGCAAGGAGGGGGGTTCCTCCTAGTGTTCAGTATCCATGGTAACACCGTCCTGCCCTGCCAGCAGGATCTGTGTCAGTGGTGCTGAGATGGGCTGCCGAGAGGGAGAGCAAGGGATGGAGAGAAGGAGAGAAAAGAAAAGAGAATGACGGTGGGATGAGAGGGATTGAACGGATGTGGAAAAAGGAGGGAAAATCAAGAGTGGATCATGGAGTTCACAGGAGTGTGGTCACTGCCAAATAAAAAGAGAGTGGGAGGGATATTGAGGAGGAAAAACTGATGAGGTTCAGTGACTTGAGTACCTGCTAGTTCGTTGGACAATAACGTAATGCCTCATACCGACCCGCACAGCCAACGCACAACCCCCCACCCCTCTCTCTCTTTCTCTCTGGCAGCACATCACTGGCACTATGCGTTTTGGCCGGAGGGGACGAGCTGCGACTTCCTTCCTCTCCCCATTGCTCTTCCTGTCTACCTATCTGTGGGTCCAGTCTCTCTGTCTGTCTCAATTGTTGGAGTCAGATTGAAAACGGCCTATTGATCGAAAAAAATGTTCCAGAGAGAGTCAGATGAAGGAGGAGGTCTATAATTCAATAGAGGCCTAATGATTTGATTCTAATATGGCAGAGGGTTGAATTTGTGTTGATGTAATTGGATGGCCTGAGTGTGCTATGGGTTTGGTAGATGGTTGTTTTATATATGTGTGTGTGTGTGTGTGTGTGTGTGTGTTTGTGTGAAATAATACTGATGGGGTTGTGCCAGAAGAGGAAACTTGTCAGCTGTTCCCGCTGTGCTGGAAACAACAGGGAGACAGACAGAGAAAGAACAAGAGACAGATAATGTGTGTGTGTTAGTGTGTGTGTGTGTGTGTGCCTGTCTGTGATTGTGATAATGGATTTAACTGTTCATTTCTGCTTCAGGTCAGTAAGCATAAATACAAGTTCTGTTCTGTTGAAAAACACTGAGATTGTGTTGCCAAAATGAGATGTTGAATGGAGGAAATAATGTGTCTTTTTTTCTTTTTTTTTTTTTTTTTCTTTTGCGTGATTAGACACAGACGCACTCCGCTACGCTGAAAAATAACTAATTTCTCCTCCATTTAGTCCTTTCTTTTCCCTCGGTGCCTTCAATTATTCCAATTACATTAAACATTTCCATCAGAGCTATTGATCAAACAACTATACAGCGTTCAATAGATTTCAAACAGCCATAGATGTGGAAGTAGTCTCTGTTTTAGAGATTTCAGAAAGCCATTTTAAAATATCTGACTGCTGCTGAGCGTGAGCCGCGTTAATGAAACCACATCTCACTGTGTGACCACTGCGCAGGTTGTGATATTAGAAATTCCATTATTGGCCATGTACACTTGTCCTGAGAAATACATCCATCATAAATTGATGAAAGAGACAAGACAGAATGAGAACTTGCACTGCCAAAGTGAGGCGAAGTCAGAGATACGGTGGAGAACAGACAAGGTCAAAGTCTGTCGATATGAGCCTTTACGGCACAGATCATTTTATTGCTGCTCTTTCCAAAATCTGCAGAATATGGCTTCTTTTTTTTCTCCCTCTCTCCCTCTCTGTCTGTCTCTACACACACTCAAAATCCCCATCGACCAGGGCATAGTGGTTGCATGAGAGGCAATTTCACAGCCCTTGGCCTGAACCACCTCAGCATCTGCAACTTCATTACAGTACCCCAGTGCTGATCTGCTGCACACACTCAGACACAAACACGGCTCAGCAGAGTGGAGTGCAACAGCTCTTGTTGTAGCCGTGAATGTGGCACTTCATGATAATGGTGGTAACATGCAGAGTGTTCAAGTCATATTGCCAGTGGTCTGGTAAACAGCATATCACTTTGTGGAACAGCGAATAATGAGCAGTATAGCAGTGCCAGGCTGGTACAGATACAATATGAAGCAACAGAGAACACAAAAAATAACTTTATATGAACAGCACAGGCTGTAACAGTACAGTGGGTTATACAGTACAGCCTGCCCACATTCAGATAGGTCTGGTGTTGTGACCATTGATGACTGTTCTCAGCAAGTCAAAAGGATTAAAATGGTGACACACCTCATAGCTACCTAGCTGAAATAGTAATAGAAATAGTGACAGAAAAATGGCCACCAAGTGCGGGTGACATTGATAAAGCTTTACTGTATAGGTCGTCGTAAGTCAACTAACGGAAATCTCTACAATCAATTTCTTTGATCTTCATAAAAAATGCCAGATTGAATGAATGAAGCAGAAGAAAATGGCACTTCAGTCCGATTATCAGACGATGGGTTACACATAACACACAAAATGAATTCAGCAAAACATGACATAACAGAAGAGCCTGGCACAACACAATATGACACAACAAAACATAACTATACATGACAATGTAAGAGTACCGCACAAAACCGCAGAGCACAGCTTAACGCTGACACACATAACATCACAGTACTGTACCTCTCTACAGTACATCATCTCCTCTCCCTATATCTTTCCTCTTGTGCCCAACTATTACAACGTCCTCTCACCTCTTACCGGCTACTCGACAGGTGTCAGTCACAGTTAACTAAAACACCATGTGATCATTAGACTGACTGCAGTTCGCTGGCCTGTTGCTCTCCCTGTCATTCAGTGTGGCTCTTCCTTTCATGGCTCTTCTTCTTTGTGGGCTTCACATTTTTCCTTCTTCTCACTTATCTGCCCTTCTCTCGACAGACTAAATAGATAAGGTTTCTCTCCTCTCTCTCTCTGTAGTTCCTTTTTCTACAGTGTTTCTATCACTGTCTGCTTTGCCTCTACCTTTTCCTTCTCTTTCTCTTCTTTTTCGTCTCTCTTTCGTCAAGTCCACTTCATCTGACTCAAAAATTGCTCTTTGCTCACGCCCTCTCTTCCTCACCTGCCATTTTGACTTTCACATCTTACACAAACTCACTGATACAACAATTCCTTGTCATATGTTCTATGTTCCCAATTTCCTACCCCCCACCCCCCCCGCCTTTCCTGCTCCTCACCTTTCTTCACCTCTTACTCACCTCTTATCTCTCCCTTCACCTACTTCTGCCTCCATCTTCTAACCCCGTCCTCCCACCCCCCTCACCCTCCCCACATGCTGACACCAGCTTCAAATGCTCCCCTTCACCACCACCACCACCACCACCTACCCCCAGAGTGTGAACCTGTCTCCCCCCTTTCCCCCTCTGTCACAGACAGAATGGCCATGCCAGTGTTGATTAGAGTCCGCATGGCCAGATGCTCAGCCAGGCTTAGCGGAGGCCTGTGGGAAAGAGAGCTGCTTATTCTAGCCTCAGGAGATGGATTGGAAACGACGGGGGCTAAAACAAGCAAGCATTCTCTCATTACACTCACACATTCCCGCGCATGTGCACAAATGCACAAGTTAAGCACATATCCACGCCGGTCGACTCAAGAAGAAAAAAGATGCACGTCGTAAAAAACACACATTTAAAGAATTTCTTTTCCTCATGCAGTTTTGCATTTGATATAGTGTGGCGAATAATAAGAAGAATCAGCTGGTGGTATAATCATCCATTCTTTCTGAGGATTGATCTTGTTTGAAGAATGGTGTGACGCATGCATGCATTAATATATTCAGTGTAAAGTGATTAACTTCCATATCTTGCTTTTCCTTCCAGGAATTGAGACAAAAAGGACTTTTTCTATCAAAATTTTCTCTTAAAATGTCTTTTTTTTCCAACAGTCTTTGCTAGCTTCAAACTATCTACATGACAAGACAAATGCCCTGCTGTAAATGATCATAAGAATAGTTAAAAGTAGAAATTAGCATCAGAATATTATTGTAGAGCTATAATGCAACGATACAGTTTGTTTCTGTAGCGCTGCTTTTTAACTTTCTGGTTTCCTTGCTGTAACCATGCTGTTCCTTTTCTCATCCTCTCACTGTTGATCTCCCCTTCTCTCTTACATTTTATCCACCACTCTCACATTACCTCACCACAGGATCTCTGACAGTCTCTATTTATCCTTTTTACATTGCGCTCTGATTTACAATTACTTGCCAGGGACATGCCTCACAGTGGTGAAGTGCACTTTGGTCTATTTTATAGAAAGCCATTAATATATGAAACGTTGAGGGCGGATGATTTATTTTTTTGAGGGGTATCGAAAATTCCAATTGAGTTTAAAATAAATCAACACATGTAGCAATGGATGAAATAGAAATGCTTCTTTAAGGGTTTTACTCTATCTACGGTCTTGTGTTTTATAGAACGTTATATAGCTGCAGAGAGCTCCATAAATTACATATAAGTCACTGCATAAACCTGAGTGCAACCTGCCGTAAAGTCTTCCATCAGGATAACAGAAATCCCATTTCAGGTAATTTCAATGAAGGTCTTCTCAAGGCCATTGAGCTGAAGGGTCAGACACAGATAACTAACTTAGCTCATTGAGTTACATAATTTAATATATACACATAATAAACATAATGAAATCTCTAACACACTCAAGCTGCAAATCAGTTTATTCATCAATTGCTATTTAAGCTTCATCTGTTGAAACTAAAGCTAAAGATGTGAAACTATTTAAATATTTATGTAAGCTGTGCCTCCTTAAATCTGCTAAACGGATTTCTTTGAAAGTAAAACACAGCAGAGAAAATAAGAGCCAGTCTTACATGTGCAAAGTGCTTTGTTTGCCATTTTTGGCAGGTGGATTGCACAAAGCGTGTAGTTAAGCACTGAAGAAAAACATTGACAGGCTTTTTTATTTAGCAGCTTGAATTTGCACTGGGTGGATTTGTGCATTGTGTGTGATTAAAACAAAGAATCCCAGTGGCACTTAACAAATTATTGGATTTAAATAAATATTCCATGTGTATCTGTAGAGCTCATTAATGTTTGGGATTTAACTAAGCTTTTTTTTTTGGTTATTTGGTTGTTACATGGTTCTAATTGGTCAACGTAGTGAGTATGATGAAATTGTTTGAAATTGCCTCAGAAGACGCTTTTAACCTTCACTCTAAATCTTGTGTTCATGAGTCTTTCTGTCATTGGTAATATGAGAAAGTGTGAATTTACTCAGTATTTGTTTTCTTGAATTTTACACTTCATTGTGAATAGAAAGGTGGGAAAGGTTGGTTTGGGCTGCACACTGTTATCTAATGTGTTGACCAATCTGTGGCTCTACCCCCGTCTACCAGACTGAAGGAGAGCTGCTGAATAGAGGTGGAAAACGTTGGTTGGGATTGAGGCTCCTCTCTGGTGTAATACACAAGAGAAGAACCTCCAATCCACACTTGGTTGTCTCGTGTATTGGCCATTTTGCAATTCAGCTGAATAGAGTGGTGGCAAAGATTGGTTTGGATTAAGGCAGTCTGCTCTTGGTTGCATTGTGTGTTACCCCCTTTTGGTCAACCAGACTGGGGAAGAGCTGCTGAATAGAGGTGGAAAATGTTGGTTTGGACTGAGGCAACTCAGCCTACGTCTGCACTTTGTTCTAGTAGAGCAGCAAAAAGCACACAGTGCAGTCTGGAGTGGGTTGTCTTCTATGTTGCTCAGCTGTTTGCGAACAGGGGGAAAAAAAGCAAACTTGACACATTTACACACACATATAAAGTTGGTTCTGTAAATCAACTGTGGTACTGCATTGCCATTTGGCTTATACTTTAAATCTCTCTTAAGCTGCAAAATGCTGAAACAAGTGGAAAACTCATTTTGTGTGTGTATGTGTGTGTGTTACAGAGAGAGAGAGAGAGTATTAATATGTGTGTGTGCTGGTCTATACTCATGCAAGCCAGCTACCTTCCAGGAAGATAAACCCAGTGTTGTGTGTGTGTGTGTGAGTGTGTTCAGGTCAGTGAATGCTATTTCACTTGCATAAGTGGTTCCTCTCCTTGATAAGATTGCATTTAAAGGCAATGACCTCATCCTTAATGCAAGCAGCAACTACATGGAGCCGGCACTGGTCTTTGTGGGTCTGGATCAAGCGTTGAGTCACAATCTAGTGCTGTTTACCAATGCATTGACTTGCTCCAACAGGCTATCATGTGAAGGTCATTCTATATAATATTGCCCATGTCTGGGGGTATGTTATGTATGAGTAGCTCCTAGCTGCTGTTGTACAGAGTTGTCTTGATAAGACAAAGATGAGGAAGTAGAAGCAGTAGTAGAGCAGGAATAAACAGACAGACAGTGACACCCAGAGTGACATTAAGAGAAGATGGGTGTGGTAGAGATGGAAGGTGAAATGGCTGTGCTGAGTGTGTTTAAACTTTAGTGCAGTTCAAGTCTGCTATGGCCAGCTTAGGTCTGAAATCAAGTGCAAAACAAACTAGATACAGTAACAGTTTGTGTGATCAGTTTAATCTGTGACAGATCTAGTTCCAGTGTGGAAGCTGATATGTAGAACGGTTACTTCAGTTAGTTCTGCCATCTTTAAGACTTTAAATTCTCTTTCTTCTGAACTGAGGGTGCCTTGTCTTCTCTGTACAACAGTCCTGTCTTTGCTGAAAACAGCGGAATATATTTTAATATATATTTTTTGACCATTTCCATATTTTATACCAGTTTACACACCCTAAACTCTTCCATCTGGATTTCAGTGCATAAAAGCATCTGCATCAAGTCCAGTAGACTCAATGGAAGCGAGGGGACAGATCCAACGACCTTTGGGGCAGAAGCACATCTCATCCGTTAAATGGGGAATTTGAATGGAGGGCACTGATCGAGTCCATTAGAGGCTCATTAGGGAGCAAAGCCTTCATTTGCCTGAGCAAAACCACCATTTACTGTAAAAAAGCAACATTTGTTTATTTTCAGATTTCTTCACACATGAACATGAATTTTCTTAAAGGACATCATGTTGGTAATACTGATTAACTGCACTTATTGTTGCCATGTGCAGTATAATGTGATTGGATGTTAGATCTAAATCAGGTGACAAGAGTTTGGATGACGTCATATCAGTTTGTTAGACATGACATATACAGTATCAGGCTGTTTCTTTTAACCAGGCTTGTCCAACAAAGCCATGTCATACAGAGTGAATAATGTGTCACATGCATATAAAATAAGTGAAATGCATTTTTCCCACTGTGATAAGCAGGTAACAGGACTAGAATGAGGCTTAGTTATGACACTGGTAAGTGGTGTAAAATAATGTTTTTGACATCAGGGAGGCAGATGGTGGGTATGCTTGGATTAAACTAGAACTGGTTTTATTGCCCAGCCTTAGTTTGAATTGCTTAAATCCAGCTTAGCCCTTCATTAGCATGTGATTAAATGCTCCCAGTCTAAACTGTGACATAAGTTTTTAATTTCACAAAGCGGTGATATTCTAAAATTCATGTTATTTCACTGACTTTGTGTCAAGGAACAAAATCTGCACAAAATGATTATGCATAAGAGTCCATTTCATTATATGAGGTGCAGCCGTTCACTGCAGTTAACCTGATGGTGTCTACATAATCCTGTTATACACAAGTATCAAGACAGACAGCATCTTTTCTTTTGTGTAAAAGCTTATACCAACAACTTGGCTCAACAGGAAATTGTGTGCAAGAGACATCTTTACACTACAAACTTTACCTCAATAGCTTGTTGTTTTCTGTCACTCATACAAGTGCTTTTAGTAAGATAAGCAGCTCCTATGTATGTGCATATTTAACCTGAGCAGTAAAACAACATATTACATACATACCAATGACTTTGTATGTTGGTACATGTTGTTGAACATGTGTCAAAGTATATGTTGTGCCACTCTGCTGTGTCTGCCTGATGTTGTCACATGTTAGCACGTTATGTTAGCACAACACAAACACAAAGTACAGCTAAGGCTGATGGGAAAGTCATAGATGAAAGTCAGGAGATCATCGGAGTGATAACAAGCCCTTCAGAGGGGGGCATGAATGTGTCATGGCAACCCTAAATTCCAGCCATAGAAAAAGTCAAGGGGTCACCAAAATCCTTAGGATATATTGTCTTAGAACCATTGATGTCTGTATGAAATGATGTGCCAATCCATCCAATAGATGTTGAGATATTTCAGTCTGAACCAAAGTGGTGGAGCGACCGACAGACATTGCCATCCCTAGAGCCGTGTCCCTAGCATGTCTAAAAACAGACTGCTGTCATGATCTGAATTTCCCTAGACTACTTTTTAACCTAATAGTTCACATTTATTTTTGCAGCCATAGAAGAAAGTGCTTTTTTGTGTAAAATACAAAAAAACCAAAGAGTTTTTTTCCATATAAGGCTGCTTGTATGTATCCTCAATAATGCATATTTATTGTACTACACGTTAAAGTGTGTGAACACTTTTCATCACTGACTTCATCAAGTTCATTATATAGTGGGTCTTGATACTTGGGGGCATTTGTTACTGTTAGTATGCTGTGTTTGTTCAGGCAGACATGACTGGGTGTCTTAGAGGGCAAACAGACTGTGTTTGTGTACAAATGTTGTTCATTGTTTTCTCTTTACTACGCAGGTGACATGCATGTTTGTACTGTAAGCCTGTGTGTGTGTGTGTGTGTGTGTGTGTCCCTCCTTGGCAAAATACAAATTATGACCTTGCCATCCTCACTGCATTGCTAATAGGTGTGTGTTTGTGTGTCTATCATAGGTGCATGCACACACACACACACACACACACACACCTGCCTCTAGTGCCTGGCAGCATCTGGACTGTCTGGACTCAGGTGCACTCCTCTAAGCATTCTGAGTCTGTCATGACACTGAATACATTACAATTTCATTTCCACCTGATCAGGGGCAGAATTTTTGTTTCTGATGATTAAGCTTATATTCAAGCTTTGTGTGTGTGTGTGTGTGTGTGTGTGTGTGTGTAGGATTACAGTTTTTGGAAAGTACACTCTTTTTCCTCTCTGTATTTTCCTGCTTATGTATTGTTAGACTTCATTTAGTTCAGATTACAGTATTATGTGCATAGTTTCCCCCACTGCTATTGCTAATTAAACCCAGTTTGTATTATCTACAGGTCTGTTAATCCCCTTCATGAAAACAGGTGAGAATTGATGGGGGCTAAACCCATGAACTGTAAAAAAAAAACAACAACTACAGTTGGGACAACTACAGATGCTATGGCAAAAGCTCATATGTGTGTGTGTGTGTATGTGTGTGTGTCATCTAGGACAAAAAGGATGGTGAGCAGGCTAGACGAATGTCATGTTACGCCACCTAATAGGCTCTCTCGCCATTCAGATTCCCCCCGTGGTCTTGATCTCTGACAGAAATGTGGCTGAAGGAGATGACACACTCTCTCTCTCACACACACACACACACGCACACTCACACATGCACACGTAGCCTGACAGTCCAACTTTAATTTGAATCTAAAACAGGTGCAGGTGAGAAGTGGAGGACAGCAGTTAATTCTGTAAGCACACTGGCTTCACACCTTATTAATATTTTGGAGATTTGTGTGGCGTTATGCATAGATAGTTAACTCGCTGTGTCATGATGTGGGATTTTTCTAACTGTATTTTTTTATTTGGCTCATACACACACAAAGCCAGTTTGGCTGGAGCTCGGAGCAGGGAGGAGACTGTGAGAGATGGCTAAAGGCTAGTTTAGTGGTGTTTTAGGGCTGCCTCAGTGTGTACCTTCAGCACCATGAACACACACACACACACACACACACACACACACTTGCACACACTTGCACACACATTCCATCAGTGCTAATAGTGCCAGAGTAGACCAGTTGCTGCCTGTGGACTGAGTGGTGGCCTGATCTGGTTTGCTCTTATCAGATTCGTTCAGTGATTTGTAGTTTTTAGGTAGAATCATGCTTCTAACACTACCTTCAACCTTGCTTATGAAAGAAAGGCCACAACAGTGCAGCCCATCACAAAATACAGGTGAGTCATTAAGACCACACACATGTGCTTCACAGTTTTGCTCTGACAAACCTTCTTGAGGAGATTTTTTTTTACCATGACTCATTTTTTTATGCGCTTGCTTTTTAACTGGGCAAACTAACTCGGCTTCTTCTCTAAATTTGAATCAGGATCTCTTCATTTGTGGAAATATCAATCTCTTAGTTCCCTGCTTTATATGTACTACTAAAGTCATTTTTGATGATAAAAATCGGGGGAACAAATTTGACGTCAAGTAACATTCTGTGTTTAAGATAATGGGGTCTTATTGTTTCAGCTGTAGTGTATTCAGAGTCATATGTACAATATGTATGTGTCCGTTATATTTATATTCTAAAATACATGTATTATTTATATATTATTTCATCTATTTGTTTTGGTTTATTGTATGATGCATAATTTAATGTAAGGGAAAAAATGCAATAATTTCTCCTTGAACCACAAATCAAAAAACATCACTAATAAGAGTAACAACTAAATATGCATTAAGATGTCGGCTCTGTCTTTTAACTGTTAAGCTTCCGTCTTTGCTCTTTTCTTACTCTCATGTGCCGCAGCAGGACTGTATCTTTTATGATATATTCATCCAATGAAGGTGGTGTCATCTTGGACCAACCTGATTTATCACACAGTAAAAGTGAATGTGATCACTGTTTCCTGAGACCGGTTCTTGAAAAATGTAATAGTTGTCTGATTTATGATATTAATCTTGATTAATATGAAAGTCAGCGAAAGGTAACAATGAAGATTTACTTAAAAAAGGGAAGCAGCTGTGCCTGGTTTTTTGTGTCTATCGCTGAGCTGGCAGTAAAAACCAAATTTTCCCGCAGCAGTTGAAAAGTTGCACAAAGAGAAGGAGACAAAGACTTTTGCAATAAAAGAGGAAAAGTGATGATAAGGCTGTAATCACTTTTTTGGAATAGATGTATCTGAAAACTCTTGTCAAAGAAAAAAATATTTAATGTTAAATAAGGCTTTATAGAAGAATGCTACAGCTACCCATGAACCATGCCCACCCATATAAAAGTTGGGTCATTCATGTTTGTTAAAAGAGAAAAAAAAAAGGTGGAGAAGAACAGTAAGAGAGCAGAGAGATGAGGCCGTTGATTGGATATAGTTCCCAATTCAGCTCCCTGCCAGTGCCAATAACAAAAAGGAGATACAATAGTAAAGGAGGGAGGAAGAGAGCAGAGGGAGAGGAGGGTGGTGGTGGCCGAGGTTGAGTGTAATGGAGTCAGGATCCCTAACAGGCTGTCAGATGCTGCTCACTTGCCACACAGTCACTCCTCTCTCTCTTTCTCTCTCTCTCTCTCTCTCTCTCTCTCTCTCTCTCTCTCTCTCTCTCACACACACACACAAGCACAAGACTCAATCTAGTGTTTTGCTGGATGGCTGGTATATTTGTGTGTGTATATGTGTGTGTGTGTGTGTGTGTGTGTGGGTGCATGTGAGTGTGCCCCAGTGATAAATCTTAATTACACCATGGAGTGCAGGCCATGTGCCATCTCATCATACCATGTCAAATCTCATAAGCAACACTAGAGAGCGTGAGAGGAAGAGCGAGAGAAAGGGATGCGACAGTATGAGACAGACACAACGAGGAAATGTACATCCCGTATCTATACAACAAAAAAAAAAAAAAAAAAAAAGACAACTTAAAATCGAAGAAGGCAGAGTAAAGGACAGCGTGCAGAGAGAAGGAAAGCAATCTTGCTCCACACATGTCGGGGTTAAGCTACTGCGGTCAATTTTTAGGACTTTTCTTAAAGAACATAAAAGGCTTTTTGCGTTGCGTGACCGTTTGTGATTTTGCCATCAGTCCCGTCAATACTAATCAAATCTAACAACCTCTGCTTCCGTTACCACTGGAAGGGATCTAGTTTGTGCCAGGATGAGCCGGCGGATGAATACACAGTTTTAGCATGTCAGAGAAAGAATGGGGCTGGGGGTGTTGTTGTGGCCCGCTGAGTCATCGTGGCCAGGGTGCTCTCTAAAAGCAGGCCCCCAGCCCCCCAGAGTAATGGTTAATCGTGGGAAGTCTGGTGTTAGGGTAAGTGTGCCTGTGTGCAGGCCGAGCCTGTTTGTGGCCGGTTGCGGTGGGTTTTGGCGTGCCGTGGTGTGACAGGGCCAGTCAGGCGGATGGGGCGTGTTGTTGTAGCCGTGGTGGTGGGGAAAGCCCTGTACAAGCAGCTCTCAGCTCTGCTGGCTGGGAGACGAGCCGGGGCAGCTCTCCCAGAATGAAAAGTAGGAGGGGGGGAAAAAAAAAAAAAAAAAAAAAAAGCTCTGTCCTTTTGTTTTCATGGCTGTTGTGTTCCCTCTGCTGTGGGTTTGGGAGTCTGCTCTGTGTGTCCTCCTGGTTGGGACATTCAGTCGCTGGTGTTGTGCTCCGTAGCCACAAAACTTCATACAGACATAGTCCACTTCCTGGAATGGCGGTGTCAATCCAGGAAGTGCAACCTTTGAACCACAAAGTGCTGAGTAGTTATACATTTAAATGGCACAGCGTAATATGGGCATTATCACAGAAACACAAAGTTTTACATCAAACAGCATGGAATAAACAACTGTTTTGAATAAACTAGACTATTTCTTTAACATAGAATAACACTCAATGAAAGCATTATAGACAGTAAAAGAGTCTATCTTTCAGTCATTGTAAGGTGGGGATGCATGCTACAATGTAAATATAAATATGATGGGGCATGATGACTGGTTGTAAGAAGTTGTTTGTCTTTTGATCCAGTAGCTGACTGTCATCCTCATTACAGTAATTGTAAACAAGTTGGATACATACAACTCAAATCAGAACTGTTAACATTAGAAATAATTATAAAAAATGAAACAGAGCACATGTTGCCCTCATCTCTCTTTTCCCAATTTAACATTCTTTCCCTGTTAATCAGCTTCAGTACAGGAATGTGTGTTCTTGTGAGATGGTTTCAGTGGTTGCCTGCTGTCGCTAATCTGTTCATAGTCTACCAATCCTCAGTGTGTTTTCTCTGTATTTACTTAGTCAAGTATGTGCTCCGTTTCAGCTGCCAAGACTAAAGAATATGTAAGGTGGAAATAGTCATTTTGTGTGATGTTTCTAGTCTTTGTAGGTTTAAATAATCCTCAAATCTGTTCCCAGCTTTAGTGCACTGAACTACAGTCTAGCTTCTGTTATGTTCAATTGTAAAATAGCCGTTTAAGCAGCTCCTCCTGTGAAACCTGAAAGGACTGCTCTTCACAGGCCCACAGGTGAACTTTCAAATCTCACTTTCGAACACGGCACAAAAAAATCCATTCCCATTCTCGCCCTTTTATGTGCTCCCGTTTTTAACTGCACAATAACAGAAAAGATGATCTCTTCTGTAGCAGAAACCTGCGACTGAAAGCAGACACACATACAAGCAGATGCCACCAAAACAACATAGTTTCCTGTTAGTGTTGGAGTGGGATATATAAAACAAGTGTAGTATTTCAGATTGTGACTTTTCATGGTACCTTTTTAATGAGATCACTTTTATCTATTGTGAGAATGCGACTTTACATGCATGTACAGGTACACCATAATCTCTACCAGAGATGCTCATTGCTGCTGCAATTCTTTGGTCGCTGATAAAGCTTTATTATCATTATTTATACTGCAGATAAAAGGTAAAACAAGCAGACTTGATATTTTTCTCAGGATACAGTGCCCTTTCTTACTAGCCCCAAGAAAGATTCCCTTCATACAGCATATTGCCTTTTGTCCTGCTTGAATGTTACAAGGATTCATGCATGCATTTGTCTCATCTATACAGATGTGTATCAGTCTCTAATCCTGTGCTGCATGTGTATCTCAGGCTGGCTCTGCAGCTCTACAGTGTCTTTGTGGTCGTGTGTGTAGCAGGATAATTGGCTCCAGTCAGTTGCTCTGTCATTCAGACCTGCAGCAGATGTGACTGCGCAGCGTCCCAGTCTCACACATGCACCATCCAACTGTCTGCATTATGCTGAGGATGTCTTTCTATACTGTACAGTACAAGATCACACATATGACACATATAGAGCTGCATACACATACATGCATGTACAGTATGCACACACACACACACACTCAGCTGGCTGCACATAAGAGTGACAATATTTACTGCCTCAGTGCTTTTAACACTTATCTTTCCCAGTTCATCTTATCTGGTTTGGTTTGGAGTCGCTGAATAACATAAAACATTTCTGTCAGAGTGTCTTCAGCGTGTGAATTATGTGTGAGTGAGCACATCTACTATGTGTGTGTGTGTGTGTGTGTGTGTGTGTGTGTTTGTGTGTGTGTGTGTGTGTGTCCGTGCCATTTCCAAAGTGCTGTGATTTTCCTTCCTAAACTAGCTTTGGATGTAAAATTTCCGATTTTTCTTTATTTCTCAATTTTTTTCTTGCACTTACCGTAAAACAGCAGCATCCTTGGTTTATATTTGGCCAGGGACCTTTGCTGCATGTCATTCCCCTCTCTCTCCCCCTCATTTTCTGTCTGCCTCTACACTATCAACTGTCCAATAAGGTGAAATGGCCAAAAAAAATTTCCAAGTGCTTCTGAGATTTTGGGTCCAACATCTCTTAGTGTATGCTTGGTTTTCTATCCCCCAAAACTGGGCTGCTGCTTGCAGGGAAATACTGTAGTCAATGGCAGATAAATCTCTGTACAACAAGTTAACACTGTGTCATTTTACACAGCAAACAGCCTCTAAACACAGCCCTTCTCAGTTCTTGAAGAACAAAAAAGACCTTTTCTTTTACAGGTGAACTGCTCCGTCAAACAGGAGGCTGCTCATGATGTTCTGTATGTCTGCTGTCACTCCTTCATGCTCAGGTCACAGCTCCATTATCTGACAAAGACTGACCGAGTTTTTATGTCTTTTATTTCTACAGGCACAGAAATCGTGGATAGAAAGAGCGTTCAGCAAGAGAGAATGTGTTCATATCATAGTGAGCGCCAAAGACCACCATAGGTAAGTAAGAACGTACTGTTGTCTCGGTATAGTCTCTGTCAAAGTCGGAGAATCTCTGAGTTTGAAGAAGCTGTTATGTTTAGGATTCAGCTGCTTATTTATTTGTTATAAAAGTTACAGGAGCTAATGTGTGTGTCGTGAATGTGTTAGCCTACCTCTCAAACAGTAGATTAAGAGCCTTGTTTCACTATTGACCTTTTAAATTGTGTTTCTTAGTAGTATCACAATGGTCTCTAGTTGCATCACAGGTACATGTTCTACACTAATCAGCCAAAATACTGACATTATATATTTTTTGACCACAAATAGCGAATTTAGCTCCTTTGGTGACATTTGCAACATTCAAGTCCAGGTCTGTGCATGAAAACAGCCAAATTTTCCTCATCATTTTAAAAGGTTATTCATGTAAGCAATAGTTAAGATGTATTGCATATCCACTTTCAGTATGAGTACATTTGTAAAGTCCTTGTCCTTATAATACTAATACAATAACACTATTGTAATGATAAGAGCACTTCAGGAAAATGAAACACGGTTTTGAGAGGTACTTTCCCACTCGCTATCAACGTTTCTTTCATTCTCCTCTGCAAAGTCACTGTTACAGCGACATCATCGAAACCTGTACTACAGCTGATGCTGTTGCTCTGGGTGACAAATTGAAAAAGGCGAGTCTAATTCCTGCAGAAACGGCCTCCAGACGCACTCATACAAATACACAGGAAATGCCACAGTTTGTTTAGATAAACAGAATTATCATAACTGGAGGAAAGTGAGTGTAGGCCAGGAGCAGGGGGAGGGAAAAGAGATGTTCCCGGAGATCAAATCAGCCTTTCTCTTTTTAGTCAAAAACACTTGTGTTGATGCGTAAAGGCAGAGGAAAGCATAGTAGCTTTGGTAAGAGATGACGGAAACATGAAGTTATAATCAAAGCCTCCTGACTCCCTTTCCACCCAGGGTTCCCACTCCATCCTGCAGGGTTAAAACATAGAATATGAAAGCTGCATTGTACATCTAAATAAGCATGTACTCGTGTAGGAATGCTACAATTCATGTAACTGTCATCCTGCTGTCTCCCGTAGTTGCTGAAAGGGACAAGAGAGCAAGGGAGAGAGATAGACAGAGGTTTGTTAAGAGAAGAAAACAAAAAGACAGAGAAACAGTGCCAATAAAAGATTGCAGGGGATTTACAAATCCTACAGATCCATCTCATCCTCTCCTCCTTATCAGGAGATGAAAGTCAGATGGCAGGCTGTCACCTCACCTCTTACTGACATGCACATGACTATGTCAGCTCTCGCGCTTTTTCTATTCCTTTCTCAGTCACGCACACACCTATATACAGTTCCATCTCCGTCTCCCACCCTCTCCTTTCTCCCTCTCTTCAAGCTCCGAATCTCAGGATTTCAATTGTTCTCTATAAAGAACTACGTAATATAGCAACCTTTCATTCACTGTTACTTCCTTCTCTCATCCAGGTGCTGTTGTGGTCGTCTGATAGGTCAGCATGTGGGCATGCCCCCAGGCATCCCATCCAGTCAGAATGACAGGGCAGAGCGTCTGGCCAAGAATGACAGCCTGTCAGAGAAGTGGTCAATCAGCAAACACACACAGCTCAGCCCCACTGATGCCTTCGGCACCATTGAGTTCCAGGGAGGAGGACACTCCAACAAAGCCATGGTGAATCCCATAACAAATCTTTTATTTAGCATGTTGTCAGTATCCTGGAGAAAGCTTGCTCCTTGAGATAGTCAATGTCTCAAGGCAAACATGTACAGATCACCATTACAGTGTAGTTTGCAGTTGTGGATGTCCAAAAATACACAGAAGGCAGAAAGCATTACACTAAGTGTGATTTTGAAAATCGTATTATGTATTAGTGAGATGCATCATTCCATCAAATTTTGTCACAATCTGATGTTCAGTGTCTGAAATAACTTGCAAGAAAGCTGGACAAATAAATGGAGATTTAAACATATTTAAACATGGATGTCAAGAAAGAGACAAATAACACAAGATTTTCTATTGACATGAGTTGTGTTGTCAAAGATGAAGTATACTTTGAGTGTTCCTTGCTGAATATACTGTATATTGTGAGAGGATTGTAAACATTTTGGTGAAGACGGTAGCCAAAAGTAGAAAGTACATAGTAATTGAATGTTATTTGTAGATATGTTACCTCAGCTGCAGTAAACTGATGCAGTTTGACAGCACAAAAGATGAGGAACATGTTAGATACTTGAGTAAAATGTTTTAACCTTTTGATCTGGATGGTAGTTACACCAGTGCTGTGAAAATGGTTGAATATACTGTGCCAATGATGGCCAGTTAATACATGTCACATATAGTCCAAAAACTAAAAGGAGATTAACGAGTCAAGAGTCCTTGTGCACCTTCCTCAATTGAGCTTCTATTCAAATTACACTGTAATTTAGCCCCACAGCTAGCAACATAATCCAATTTAAGGCATCACACCTATGCAAAATGAAAAAATGCTTCATATCAGAATGACTCAAGGCAGCAAAAGCAATCAAATGTATATAATTAGGAAATAATTATATATAATTGTTGATTAAAAAGAAGTTTGTCTCTAGTGACTGCATCAGATCAAGCTTTGCCTGATGAAATGAGCCATCCCAAAAGTCCCTGTTTGTGATAACCATGGCGATGAAATCACATCACACATACCGTAGCATTCAGGGAATTCAGATGATTATGGTTGAATTATGTCTGATTTATTCCCAGTGTTAAATTATTCATCCAGACACATGTCAGGTTGGGTGTCTGAGGCTGTATGGGATAGATAAACAGATGTTCTATAATGCATGTGGTTCTCCAATCCTAGCAAACATCTGTTCAATACTTTTATAGTTAAAATAAAAGCCTCAGGCAGATCTGAAACACTGGTCCATGTGATATTTTTACATTTCATAATTTTGTTTTCATTTCACAGATTTGTTTCACTTGTAATGCTTTTGTAACAAATAGCGTGTGTATTTGTGTATGCATGTGCGTTCTTGTCTGTATGTGTGTTCATGTGTGGTGAAGGTGATGCAGATGTGCTATTTTACGTCACTGACACATGTCCTACTGTTTGCAGTACGTGCGAGTGTCTTATGACACCAAGCCTGACCTGCTGCTCCACCTGATGACCAAGGAGTGGCAGCTGGATCTGCCCAAGCTGCTCATCTCAGTCCACGGGGGCCTGCAGAACTTTGAATTACAGCCCAAACTCAAGCAGGTCTTTGGCAAAGGGCTCATCAAGGCTGCCATGACAACCGGAGCCTGGATCTTCACTGGAGGGGTCAACACAGGTGACGTTATCTCAGGGCACTTTTCACATAGAGCAGGACTACACTGTACACTTTACCACATAATATGCAGCTTATTTTGAATACCAACATAAAAAAATAGTCTCAAAAGTGATACATTCCCTTGAGTGTTATTTTTTATGTATAATGTAGAAATGTTAAATGGGATATTTTATCAGCACTGTAGAGCCCAACTTATTTTCTTTACAAACTGAGTGGGCATGGACTTGTGCTAGGAGCATGATAAGTGTGCTCAAATTTTCTTCATAAGTTATCTGCTAGTAAATTTTGATTTAAATAAATAATTTAACAAGCCCCATCAGGTTGTAAAGATGTTGAACCACTGGAGCATGGAGAAAAGGTTAATTTAAGTATATTATGAGCACTTAACTTGTTTATAGACACTCACATGTAGATGAAGTTATTTATTGAAAGTAAAGTAAGGCAAGTTTATATTCTCTTATTAGCTGCATGACAGAAATGACGAGGCAATCAGGGCTTATCGTGAAATTTTACTTGAAGAAGGCGTGCACCCATCCAACTTTTTCTCCCTCGATACGGATTCCGAAACCTCAGTTTAATTTAACATCTGTATACCTCTCTGCATGGAAGTGACTGCAATCATTTCTATGGAAAGTAATATGCAGCCATATTACTTTACATAGAAATTGCTGTGGCACTAAAAGCTGACTTGGCAGTCTGCCATCGCTGACTGAATGTAACAGGTAGCAGAAACATTGAATTTTATAATGACAGTGACAAACAGTTTTTATGTGCATCGGTCACGGTGTGGCAATATTTCATCTACTTAATAAGGTCAGCATCGGGGCAGATTCTGATTTAGCATATCGGATTGGTGTATCCCTACCTTGAGGGCAATAAGGGAATTTCCCCGGTACAGTCTGGACACTGTGGGTGGAGAAGATCAGCGTAAGAGATCTCCTCCTGGATTTAGATCTTCAGCTGAAAAGCTGGATGAATTTGACCTGGAGCGGGAGGGATTATGAGGAGCTCAGCAGACTGGATCTGCAGCTATGGACTGTATGTGAGAACCATAGGAGGTGGAGGGATGGAAGTGGGCTTTAAAAACAGCTCTTAAATTATGAGAACCAGCTATGAAGTCTGACAGAGGGGATAAATAATAAGAGGCGATAAAAAATGTTTAATAGGATAGATATGAACGGATGGAATGAAGGGTACAACACTGGACGCCGTGGAATGCACACACTTGAATACAGAAAGGAATAGAAAGTAAGATTTAGTGACAGAATGGGTGCAGAGCCAAGAAAGAGGAGGAGAGGGGCTTGAATTATGGATGGAGGGATGGATTGGAGTTGAGGCTGGAGGTGGAGAAAGAATAATGTAAGCAGGAGAGATGGGATAAGATGGCCTCCAGGTCTGACTGCCACTCCCCCGAGGACAAGAACCAGAGGCCAGGAGATCCGACATGTCTGTGTTTGAAGCTGTGTGTGTGTGTGTGTGTGTGTGTGTGTGTGTGTGTGTGTGTGTGTGCGCGCGCGTGTGTGCGCGCATTCACATTGGCTGCCACGCCGTCGTCTTCTGCGTCTAATAGAATCTGTTTATCTTTCACAGCAGAGTGTATCATCATCTAAGTTTAGGTTCCGCATTGATTGTGACAAACCTGTTTTGTTATCTGTTTCTCTATCCTTCTCTCAAACACACATTCACACACACACCAACAGGGGTGATTCGCCATGTGGGTGATGCACTGAAAGACCACGCCTCTAAGTCAAGAGGGAAGATCTGCACCATTGGCATTGCTCCTTGGGGCATTGTAGAAAATCAGGAGGATCTTGTTGGCAAAGATGTAAGTAAAAAAGAGTAAGAAAGAAAGAGAGCCAGAACAATGTGAAACAGTAAGAGAGTGGGCAGCGCTTGCATGCTTTAGTGCTTGTTTGCGTGTATATGTGAAAAATGCCATGTTATGTCCAGAGTTCACCAGAGCTTGAAAATTGCTGATGACAGCATATTAACTGAGATGCTGAGTAAGTCGATTTAATCAGTGATAAACACTCCTTTAAATTGAATTGGACAGCTGGAGGAACCACATGAGACCGCGTAATACACGCTGACTCATTCAAATCTCAGCAATCAATGTTATGTTATAGTTAAAATTTCATCAGAATGTGCTGCGCTCCGTCCTACTGAACAAGCCAAGCAGAGCCGATTAATACTGGTGGCTGAAATGAGATGATTAAGTGCTGAAGCTCTTTTTTATGCTTGATTGGTCTCAACTCTATGCCTCATGACCAGATGAGTTAACCCCAGCTTGTCAGGCGCAGCCCCAGTAGACCACATCAAAGCTTTTGAGACACAGTCTCAATGTAATATGAATATATATATAGTATAAATATTGGCCCAGGTTAGCGGGTGTGTAATTTAAATGAATAAGTCAATACACGTGTGACTTAAAATTAAGAATTGTGTTATTAATGCTTTTTAGTGTCTTTTTTAGCTGCAGTCAAACCTTCAATACAACAGACAGCAGTAGCCTTTGAAAACACACGTGACATGGAAGTAAACTCACAGTATCGTCTATTTTTTGTAACCATTTATCAAAAGCCAAATGTTTCAAGAAACATTTATCAATCTGATGCCTATGCTTGGGTGTGAACATTTTTTGATTTATATTAAAGGAAAGGGTCACAATTTTTCAAGTGTGTCTTAAAACAACAGTCAGGTGCCCCTATGATCACTGAAAGAGGTTTTCCTCACTGTAATCAGTCCTCCTGTTCATACTCCCTGTGAAAGTCTTGTTTGTGTCCAGCTATTTTAGGAAATTAGCGAGCCTTTGCAAAAAAAATGAAACTACATATTTGTGACCCATTTTTAAAGATTTATGACTTCATTAGGAACAAATGGGACTGAGTGCTACAGATAGGTTAGGGAAGTCTGAAAGTATTCAGACACTAATGCATTGCTGGTTTTGGTATTTTTATTGGATTTGTCATATTTTTCGTTGTCAAACTGCCACGTATCCTGGTCAGCAGAGTGCTGTCTAACTGATAAATGTTATCTTCTCTTGGTTAGGTGGTGCGTCCATACCAGACCATGTCCAACCCAATGAGCAAGTTGACGGTTCTGAACAGTCTCCACTCCCACTTCATCCTGGCAGACAATGGCACCACAGGAAAGTACGGCGCTGAGGTCAAACTGCGACGCCAGCTGGAGAAACACATCTCCCTGCAGAAGATCAACACACGTGAGTGGAGTACACCGTATATATGCCTGACCTACTTACCCTAAACCAGAAGAGGCGTTCTTAAATGACACAGCGAGCGATAACAGCATAATGAAACTGCAGTCCTCGTTTTATCAACGACACCACTGTGGGTTAATTGGGTTCAAACTCTATTTTATAGCTGCGACCAGACTAAAATTATTATTACCTGCTTTATACCGAACACATGCTGTTAGACAGTGTATTTTTAGCAAGCTGTGATACAACTTCCACGAGTCTTTGAACCTGTCCCTCCCTTAAGGATGGGTTTATTTTTTCTTTCAAAGCTTCCTGACAGCTCAGATGAAATCTTTCCTCAAATGAACCTGCTGGATAATCTGTGTGCTCCTGTTCTGAGGTGCCACACAAAGCTACCAAAGAAGCCAACAAACAGCGACGTAATGACAAGCACAGACAACCACTGAAAAGAATGAAATGTAGATGGGATGTGTTTGTGTTTTTATAGTATTTTTACCTTGATGGTGGTATTTTAGATCTTTGGGGCAACATCACAGACAAGAAGATGCTCTGATATTTGGTCTATTTTTATAAATTCTGACAGATATGAATAACAGAGTGTTGAAGCACATTGCAGTCGAAAGTAATGTGTATTAATGTATTTGTGTCTGCACATGCACATATTTGCTTGCGTGTAGAGTGTTCATCCGCCGTTCAGCCCTTGTCACATTGCATTTCTCTGTTTTCAATTTCCACAATGTACCTTAGCTAGAAACCAAATGGAATTGCATGAATACAAAATGCTTTTTCTCTCACGCACAAAGTCACAAGCACACACAAACGTCCCTGATACCCTTTAAATGCATTTCTCAATAGCCTCTCGCAGCACTGTTCAGAATGTGTCAAACCTGACAGTGCAAGAGACTTGAGTCAGAGAAATGGTGTTTGCAGCTGTGTTTTATTTATGACCTTCTTTTGTCGTCAACATAAAGCCATTTTATAATATTTTCTCAAGGGTTTGGTTGACATGAATGCGATCATTTTAACATCAGTGCTTATTTAAAAACCAAGAGTGTCAGGAAATAGGTGTTACCAAACGGATACATGGTTACAGTGTCGAGAGCAATATCATGACCCAGACCTTTGTCAGCGTTATTTTTGTTCCCTGTCAGATGGGTTGCTGATGCTCTCTGATAGGGACTTTCACAACGAAACTTTTTTTTTTTTTTTTATGGGGGTATTACCTATATCACTGCCACATTTCTCTGAACTCCTCAGCTTCAGGGGTTTAAAAAATGGCCCTTAGGTTGACAGGTAAAGAAATGTACTTCCTCTCTGCTCATCATCCAGTCATGTGACCTATGGATTTCCCTTTGTCATCCTATGCCTGGACTCATACAAAAGGGGCTGGGAAGGCAAAGGGACGCCCAGTCGTCATACAAGCATCTGACCATCCATATAATGGTAACATTCCTAATTTAAATTCATCATTTGACTTGTTTTAACCTGTATCCGCATCCAAGGTGAGGACTAATACTGCATGGGGTCTACTAATGAAACAAGGAGAGAAGTGATTATGTGTACTGTATTTCTTCTGCTGGCCATCCGTAACACAGAGCCATCACCCACAGACTCACACTAACCTTAACCTCAGCAGTGTCCGAGGTCACACTGATAAGTAGCTTCAGCTTTATAACCTGACACTCCGGTTGGCAACAGTTACAATATGTCACAAGTGCTCTATCAGCAGAAATAGATCCATAGCCCCGATCAAAATCACTCTTATACTCATAGTATTTATATCTTTGAATCCTCTTTATTTAATCAAAGCAAGTACCTTCTTTTGTCTGGACATGTTGTAAATTAGATTGAAGACATGTAGTAAATCAAGCTATTGTGGTCAGGCATTGAAACATTTTTTAGAAATTTTTAGGTTTACAACACTATCATAAAGCTAATTTGAGATAGCCCTGTTAGTTTTATGGCAATTGTTTCTGAACTGCATCACAATTAAAAACACTTTTGTATAGTCTACAGCAGGGATTTTCAAAGTCCCAGACAAAATTGAGACAACTGCTCCCCCACAACACCACCAACCTACCAGCATCCCCAAGCCAATTTCAGATGGTGATAATTACGTTTTTTGCCTGCATGTCAGGGTTTGTATATGAAAGGATAGAGGAGAGTGTCAACATGAAAAGAGTCTATATTGATGGATTTTGTCACTTCTGTTATTATTTTTTGCTCATTGTCTTACTTTGATTTAGGGGATTGTCATGCTCTCAGTTTTGGAACTACAGTTCCCATAATGCTTTGGGGGATGTAAACAACATTGCTGTGGATTCACTGATGTAGCTGTGGGCTACTATTTGCGCCCCGTTTTTTTAGCCTTTATTTTTTCACATTTTGACAAATTGGTGCCATTAAAAGTATGCCGAATCAGATATCAGCAGTTTCTGTCTGCAGACTAGCCAATGTACTATAAATGGCTGCACATACTGTATGTACAGATAACTGGATTACTTTAATCCTGAAGAAGACTTAAAAATGTGATGATTCTCAGTTCTAGAGTTATAGAGAGTGTCTTCCTTTTATGATTTATAGATGATACACATAAGAGGTGTAAGTCACACCGAGTCTAAAAATATGTGTATCATTTCTGTATTCAGATTTGAACGAGTCATGACTCAAAGAAGGACAACAAGTTCAACTTGAGTGCTAATTTTCAAATCTTTTGGCTGTGAAGTTTGGGCCCCTTTTTAATCCCCAGGTACTAAATAAAACTTCACTAGAAAAACAGCCCTGAGCACAGCTTCACCCCAAAATAGGGTAACATACACCAAAAGGACATAAACACACCACAAATTCATTCTCTTGTAGCACGGCTATTACATAGTTTTTCAAGTAAACATGCTGCTCACATGTCTAAATGTGCGATTGCTGTATGTGTATGTGCCAGTATGATGTTTTGCACATAGTGCATGTGTATCCCTTACTTCCTCATTTACTGCTGTAGGGTTGGAAGACAAGGACCATTTCTTGATTTGATTACCTGTCCACGGTCAATCGAGCAGTGCATCAATTTTCCTCACAGCAGGGCCCCTGTGGGATCCAACTGTAGCCTGGAGTCCTGTCAAGGAAATGAGGATAAAGAAAGTAAAGAGGGAAAAAGCAGTTTAGTTTGAATGACCTGACATGTGGGTTGTAGACCACACATAACCACAAGCTCTTTTTTTTTCCTTTTTTTCTCTTAACACACCGTCACACACACTGCACACAAACACAAGATAAAAGAAGTGTGGTTGATAGATATGCGTAATCTCCCCCTGTGGTATTTTTGTGATGTCTAGGCAATCCTGTAGCTAATCCTACTGTGCCAGTGTGCAATTTTCTATGCAACGGCTATAACCATCTGACTGGTGGAAATGCTGTAGCAATCAAATTGGCTGCGCAATATTATGAGTTTTTAAACATGTGAATCCATTCTATATAACAAATGTATGGATGTTTTGGTTCAGCTAGAAAAACACATAATACATTAAACATGTAATATTGCAAAAAACATCTCAACAAATCTTCTAGGGCGTGATGAATTTACAGAACCTTTGCTGCATATTGATTTCCTTTTGCCACAAGATAGCTGTGGTCATTTTGCACATTTCCATCTCAAGTTATGGCGACAACATTGGCACTTGTCAGAACTCATCATTGGAGCACAGTTGTGCAGCCCCTAAACCTTTTAACACCACCCATGGTGACAAGGTGTGTATGTGTTTTCCTTCCACATACTTGTAGATATACTCCAGTCTCTACTGTATATTTGATGTTGTGGAGGGTGTTGACTCCTGTGGTTTTGTACCCACTTCGGTGCAAAGTGGACAAGAAATTCTAAGGCTGGGTGTAAACAAAATAAATATCTCACGACAGGCAACTGGGGTTGCAGAAACTGTAAATATGGTGGATGCAGTCAGCACATTGACACGCTAGAGTAAATGCTCAGTTCTGTGCGCTGCTTAACATGCGTGGCTCTTTCCTGATCTGTTCAACCAGGCGTGGTCTAGCGTGGTTGAACATGGACAGAGATTCAGATGCAAATGAACCTGGATTACTGTGACACAACACAAGACACTTAACATGCAGCAACAGTGATCATGAACACACATTCCATAATTATTTGCAAATGTAAGTGTTGATGAATCATTGATAAAACAAAAAAGTGTTGTATTTATAGTTCATAATGACACACTTTCATTTATGGTCTTAAAAGTCCCACACACTGGGACATTTTTTTCCTCTTTAACTACTCCTTTCCATCTCTTGAAGCTGGCAGTCAAACTCAAAGATGGAAAAAAAAAATCACAAAAATGATTGGCACCATTCAGCACAGCTCACTCAAACATTGCACAGCACTTTTGACATGTCTCTAGCAGTGGCTGTAGTGCTTTTTAATCACACACCTGCATCAGAGAGAGGAAAAATAAAAGAGGAAGAGAGGAGAATGAGAAAATAAAGACAGATAAAAGGCACTGAGGGTTTGCAAAGAGGGAAGAGAAATATGTAAAGCGAGAGGAGGATGCAGGCAGTGAGACAAAATATTACCTTGAGGTGTCTTCACTGAAAAAACAGTGAGAGAATGGACATAATGATCCTCATCCATTCATGTTTTCTTATTTTCCCTCTAAAACTGAACAAGAGCAAAATAAGCAAACCCTGCATCTTATTCACATACACTTTCGTTCTTGCAGTCTTAAATTGGATGCCTATTCCAGGCCAAGCAAGAAGTAAGTTATCAATTTATGCAAGAATGAATGAGGCACCTTGAGTGCTCCCTCTTCCAGTGCACCTAAATTACTAAGAATATAAAGAAGGATGCATAAGTACCTTGTACTGTATATTGAATACGTGCATACAGTAGGTATAAGTGTGTGTGTGTGTTTTTACCTGTGTGTCAACTGCGTAACCTTCACTGACCTTCCTATAGCAGTGGTTTCATTAATCACAGTATAGGTAAAAGATGAAGTAGCATGGGTAATTGAATCCAGAAGCAGTAAGGCCTCTCGTTGGAGATTAGCCATGACATTGTGACCTCCACCATGGAGCAGCCCATACAGAAGAGATTATAGTTAAGCTATGGTACTGTACATGGGAAGTCAAGAGGGTTGTAATGCTCTTCTTTCAAGCATCGTAAATGCTGTTGTTGATTTTTCAGATACTAAAATAACCCTTCTTTGTGCTGTCCAAGTGTGTGACCAACTGGATTATTTGGCGGCTTTTGTGCTTTGACAGATATCACACAGCTGCAGTGTCACAGTCTGAATATTGCTTAGAAATGTCACCCAATGATGAATGTAACTGTATTTAATAAAGCAGAAACACAAGGAAAATAATGATGTGCACATTGTATGTTGACATTTAAAATCCATTTACATTTAAAAAGTTAATTCAGGTCAGTTAAAAGTTAATCAAAACTATCAGTCACCTACATTAATATTAGTTTTTCATGAGCCTCCTGGGCAGCGGTTTCGGTTCATGAGGAGGTGCAGTATTGACGACTGCTTAAATCAGCGGAAGCGACACTGTGGGTGTGGATCAGTACATAAAATATTTGCAGGCACGCAAGAATAAGCGTATAGAGACAGCGTGGGGACAATTCAATTCAAGTCATCTGGGGGTAAGGTGTGCTCATGCACGAATGGCCACAAAAAACACGTCAAAATGATAAACATGACCTGCCAGAGTGTTCAACCCTGTGGTTGAGAGATAAAAGAGTCAGTAGCAGGCATAGTCGGATTCAAGACTTGCTCCAGGTATAGTTCCAGGTTGAGGATGTGCATCGATGACAACTTGTTATATGGTGTGGAAAGAATTGGGTTGCATGATCGGTAGTGTGAACTGCGATGGTAAAAGCAACCATCTGACTAAGTACAACTTGTCTTAAAGGAGGCACAACAGGTGAAAGTGAAGCTTTTTCACCTATTGTTTCCTAATATGAGTGTTACAAACCCTCCAGGAATTTGATCATGATCAGAAGCTATACAATAAATTCAATTTGACTTACTGCATTCTAGCATTTCCAAAATTACACTGATTGACTGGAGTGAAAGTCAAAACAAGGTGACATATTTATGGCTGCCCAGAAGGGGAGACTGCAGCACTTGTGGTGTGATGACATGTTTACTGTTGCTTTTATGGATCCTTTAGAGGCAGTGCAGAGTAAAGATATATAAGGTATCTTATTAGTTTCTGATGCAACGTGATGTGAGCTGAATCCACATGACATCTTAGCAAAAACCAGTCAAACTTCTTTTTTGTCTTTACATAAGAAACTGATTAAAAGTTGTCATCTAATATTCTGAATCAATCGATACCAATTCAACTCATTTAGTTGCATTATTTGACTTGGTGGGATAATACTGGGATTACAGTATCATGTGTGTGTACAACAGTACATAAACACACTGTATCATCTTCACCACCTCCCAAATGAGACATGCATGATTATAAGATGGAGAGATGTAATTATACAAACGTATATACACACACACACACACACACACACACACACACACAGAGTCTCACAACACTTTGACATACAAATCAATGGGATAAAATTCCTTTAAACCCAATTTCCCTGCAGCAGTGTCTTTTCCCAGCCAGTGACACCATTCATGATTGATTCTCTTAGGCTCACTTGGCCTTGATAACACCATAATTTTGCACAAATTATCAGTGACTATGTAACACAGACCATCGGATTCAAACTGAATTCTTCTGAGTAGGTCAAAAACGACAGGATATCTTGATGTCACAACATGACAAAAAAAAAAAAAAAAAAAAGTAAAGTTTGAGAGAAGCTTTGCCCTTTTAATGTACCGTACCCCCTGCCCTTTTGTTCTGTAGCCTGTCGAGTCATGTTGCCTTCACAGATCTGATGTTTCCTATCTGCTTTAGTAGTTGCTAGGATAATGGTGTTTGTGTCTGTGTGTGGAGGGAGGGGTGCAAAGACAACGACCCACATACTGTAGCACACCTCCTCCAGTCATGCTGATACTAATTTGACATGTACAAGGACAAACTGGCAGACACTTGCACACACTCATGCACACACAGACACACACGCAGCGGATGAGTCATTGCTGGATCCTTAATTAGGACCACTTAAGCATGTTATGTGTGTCTCGCTTACACGCAGCTCGTTCCCTCCCTAATTCCCTCTGTTCCTCGTTACTTCCGCGTCCCTCGGGCCGGGTAAATATAGAAAGTTGTGGCCATTGAGTCTCATCGACCACCTCTGTCCTTTTATATCTGCCCCTGCTTTTTCTCACTTTTTCAGGCAAGTTTCCCACCCGAGAGATAAGGTGTGGGCACTGGCTTAAAACAATGGATGAGATACAGAGAGAAAGGAGAGCCAGAGAGAGAGTAGGGGGTTCTGACGATTGTGTTATCTGATGCGTTGGAGTGTGTGAATGGTGCTTCGATACTTTCAATACTGGAAGAGGGGATGGAGAGGCTGAAAGCATTGACAATCCAGTAGAGACAGACTTAAAAATGTGCACATTCTTTCTAAGGCTTTTAGCCCCGAAATCTGGGATTTTATCTAACAGACGGATGAAAATCTGATTTTAAAAATGTATAGTTTAAGAATAAGAAGAGTTTTGTATTACAGTGGTACTCAGAATCAGATGGCAGAGTCACACATGACAGACAGATGTAGACAAAAGCGGTCTCATCATTTCCAGCCAGTGACCCTCAGTCACGAAAGGTGATACATAATTTTACGCTGAAAGACTGAGGCTAAAACTACATATACCTAACAAAAGTCAGGATCCTCAGTTTGACAAGGAAAAAATGTAACATCTTCAATATAATATGTGTGGACAGTATGATTCAGCTTTAAAGCTACAAGAAAAAAGGCTTTGAGGACATGGACTAACTGTGTTTGGTAAACATAATACTGGGGTAATATCTTCGGTAAATAGTTTGTCTTGGATGTACACTTCCCCAAATCCAATAAAGAACAGTACAGAACACCCAACATCACCTCCAGTCTGATATACAGTAGTACAATCCATGACCTGCTTCTACACAGCGGAGTTGCAGGACTTTTTAACACAGCCTGTAAACCCACAAAACTGTGTAGTTAGCTGATTATATAGTGACTCCTGCCCTTGAAAGTAATGCTAGGTTAGGTTACTGCTGGTTACCACTGTAGCCAAAAACCACATATGCTAACGTTATAGCAGCCAAACACACTTTCTATCCATTCCTTTGGTCTTTGGTTTTGGAAAGGCTAAAACTGCAGTCCCACACACACTGCTTTAACATGCAGAGAAATCCAAAGCTTTGCAGACCTGCTGTTTCTAGTATGGTTGCTAAATTATAATTTGAGGGAAGGATTCAGCAAACGGTCAGTTAAGGGTTTCTCTTATAAGGGCACATGTTCTTCTGCTATTAATAAAGAGCTGAGTCCCACCGAACCTCTGGCTTAGCAAACATAAAGAAGCACACTATAGTCAGTATATATAGAAGTATAGAAGTAAGGAGTATAGAAAGAAATTGGGAGAAGAAAAGATGAATTTATCCACTGCATAACAATGTTGCAGAGTAAACACTTTGTAAACTCTGTCAAGAAGGATTGCATCTTCACTAAATACTCTCAACAGATTAGCTCTCAAGCTATGAGTTTACATTTCCATCTAGAACAATAGATATTCTTTCAAAAGTGCCGGCTCATGTTACTACAGTCCGTGTATTCAAATACGTAGTGTTTCATTCGATATAAAGGGAATGTTCAGACCATAGAATTCGCCTCCACAGAGGAAATAATTCAAAGGATTCTCAGTTTTCTAACAATCAGAGGATTATATTTTAAAAAGAGTATAAAATTGCAATTTCAGTAGAAGCAGCTGGCAGAGCATTAATATTGTTAAGTTTAAGGCTTCAATTCCCACACAAGCCTCCAGGAACAGAGTCTGGCTGTGTGGCTGTTTTTGTAGTGGCGGCCACAATCGAACACACATACATTATAATACAAATGTCTGTAAAAGTTAAAAGAGTACTTGTAAAACTAAAAAGCACAGTAAGAGAATGAGCACTTGGGTAAAATAAAATGTAAAAGCAACAAGATTGTATCAAAAAATCAAATTTTGACGCCATTCGTGTACACTTTGGGCACCCGCAGAATGAAGTGGGAAAAACTTGTTTTAATTAGAATGAATAGGATGAATGTTGTTGTGGCTTCCTCATGTTTACGTCATCTACATTTCCCACAAGAATACATACAGTAGCTGAGGCTAAAGCTAATTAGAAAAACTTATTGTGAAGGGGAGGTCAAATGTCACCCTAAAATGCACCTGTTGTTTTTGGGTAGTCAGGCAAAAGAGAAATGTATTTAATTTGTGGTTTCCTCACATGTGCGCATGCCTCTGTCTGTATCTGTGTGAGTATGTGTGCATGTGTGCGCGCAGGCAGAATTTTCTCCTCCCAATTAACCATGACACAGCTGTGCTTTCCCCTCCTCATCTGCTCCTCGGTGGGTTTCAGTTGAACAATAATCTGCTTTAGATACTGCAGCGTTGCCTCCAAAGCTCACCAGTCATCAATATCAATGCTTGATCCGACACAACTGCAAGCGCACACACACGTGCGCACACACACAGGCAGGTAACAGCCAAAATAGACATCCAAAAGAAATGGAATAATCAGATACAAAACACAAGTCATTAGTCTGCTCCTTTCTCACATTCTGCGCGGTTGATGTATGGTCATGTGATGTGTTGTAGCACAGTGACGTTTTACCTCTTTGAAGTACTGTAGGCGAGGCCCCTAAAATATTCTCCTTATGTAACTGTCCCTCTTGCAAGGCTGTGCAAGGCTGTGTGGTGGGTATGCTTCTGAATGTGTGTGTGTGTGCTTGTGTGTGTGTGTGTGTGTGTGTGTGTGTGCACATGTGAGCAAACAGTATGTAAGCATGCATTTGCATGTGCTCGTCTGCCTGCGTGTTTAAGACACAGACTATGCTTTCTCCTCTGTGAATTATGCAGACCAAGATGAGGGTGCTGGGTGGGGAAGATACACGGCTTTTGAATTAGAAGAGTCAAAACACCCGGCAGAAAACACAACCACATGAAACAGGATGGGAGGAAGAGGAAAAGAGTGGAGTGGCTATGGAAAGAAGAACAGAGAGAGAAAGAAGGGTTTAGGAAATGGATTGGACTGAGACTACTAAAAGGGGAAAGAACACAGGGGGGTAAAGGAGGATGGGACTGGGGGGGTTTACAGGGTTTATTTCTTAAAGGGGATTTTCAGAGATATAATGAGAAATAGAGTACTGAGAGGACACCAGACGCTAAAGAGAGAGGAGCAGCCAGGAGAAGGCAGGAAATTCCTTTGAACAATTTTCATATCTACAGTACCCTCTCCTGTATGTAGTCTCACCGTGTGCAGAAAAACCCACCTGCTAATTATGAGTAATTACCGTAAATAGCCTGTGATTAGCAAGCAAGGAGCCATTTTTGTATGAAGCAGTTGGGGGATTTATCTCTAAAACTATCAAACACACACACAACCACACACACATGCCCATGTCACAGGAACAGAGCACAAAGTGGGCTGGTTATTTTTGGTGCAGGTGCTCTTTAGAAAAATCTCGACCATAATTAGGAAGCGTACAGTGTCCTGACAATAGAGTCAGGAGACATCGCAGGTGTCACATTTGCACCTTGTGCAAATTTGAATTGAGTTTTTCTTTTCATGGATTAAGTGTTGCTGATGTAACAAACCCTCTTTATTGACTACTCTTCCTCTGTCTTTCACATTTCTATCCTTTTTTCTGTATTGTTCCTCCCTCTTTTCTTTTCTCCGATCATTCGCTCACCCCCTGTTTCTCCTGCTTCCACTCTGTATTTGTGTGCAGGTATCGGTCAGGGTGTGCCAGTGGTGGCTCTGATTGTAGAGGGAGGCCCTAACGTGATCTCCATAGTGCTGGAGTACCTCAGGGACACACCTCCAGTCCCTGTGGTGGTGTGCGATGGCAGCGGCAGAGCCTCAGACATCTTGGCCTTTGGACACAAATACTCTGAGGAGGGAGGGTATGCACTCACACGTGAACATTAAACTGTAATCCAAGGACAACCACTATAATATAGAAAAATGCACTACACACTGTGGAAGTCTTGTGTTTTCTTCGATAGATTGTTTGTAATCACAGTGATTGACAGTGTTAACATTTGAATTATTAAATGATTAAAGTGGCTTTTGACTCAGCCAGCACACAATTTTATGTATATAGCTCTACAGCAACAGTGTAATTCTGTGCATTTTAAGGGAAAATATATAGTATCGGTATAAAAACTGAGTGATGCAAGAACTCTCAAAAGAATGTGCTGATGCATGAATTTAATAACACACAAGTAAACATTTTCGGTTTCTCATGAGACACATAATGAATTCTCAATGGTTTTTACCGCTTCATATATCCAGTTACGGATGACGGTAAACTTTCAGAAGACATAATAGCGCTGAGAGTCCCAGTCAACCTTGGTTCCACTTACTGACAAACAAATCTAATTTGACTGCTTCCCCCGTCACTGTCTTCCTCTCCTTCTCTCTGCCTGACCCCCTTCCTGACACTCTCCTTTCTTTTTTCTACACCTCCAGCATAATTAATGAGTCTCTAAGAGACCAGTTGCTGGTGACCATCCAGAAGACTTTCACTTACAGCCGCACACAGGCCCAACATCTGTTCATCATACTCATGGAGTGCATGAAGAAGAAGGAGCTGGTGAGTGTCTTTTACAGACACACATACACATCCCTGCAAACATCCATGCACATACACACTTTTTGTATGTGTATATTTGCAGCTGAAGAAACGGCAATATATGCATGAAACACTCACAAAGAGAGATGCACGCACACACACACACACACACACACACACGCACGCACGCACACCATTAAACCACTAATAACACCAATAACATCATTAACTTAAGCTTTGATGTCTCTGCTGTATAAAGAGGTCCAAAAATGAAAAATCTGTGAAGGAGGAGCAAAATGGATTTGTCAAATGAAGCTTTCTCATCATGAAACTTTTATTGAAGCAATTATTACCCCATCTTTTATGTATGACATGTAATGTTAAGTGCATGTAAATGTATTCAGATGACGTTTGGGACCAAATGGCCTCCACCTTGAGAGTCTGTACCCCTTTGGCAGTGTTTAAGTCAAGACACACATCAAGCACAGCTGTCAAACACATCCTTCTTCCCTGGAGCGGAGTCTCAGTCCCTTTAGAGCACTGTCAGTCACATGAAACCAGCCTCTTATTGATGCTGTTTAATGCCATGTGTGGAAAGGTGGTGTGTGTGTGTGTGTATGTCATACCTATCTGCATTTGTATGTATATGTGTTTTTGCGCATGTGTTAATCATTACATCACAATAGCAGGGGGCATAACCGCCACCGTAACTTACACAGTCATTAATGGTGTGTGGCACGCACATCGTGATTGAAAATGTGCAGCACGGTATCGCATGAAGTGCTCGTACAAACACACACACACCCTCAAACACAAGATTATGAGTAACAAATCCTTAATAAAGCAGTGTGTACCAAACAGAAAGCTAGCAGTGTTTACTGTATCTTAGCTCTGCAGCAATTCTTACTTATTTACCACTTGGTCGTTCTCGCCTCAGCTCACTTTGAACATTGTGTTCTATGTCTTTTGTAAGGAGGGGAGTGTTTGTCAGATTAGTGACTATCAGTGCTGCTGGCTGCCAGTGGTAATTTGCAAAGAAAAAAAAAAAAAATTAGAATTGGTAGCATACACACATACCTAAGCCTCATTTTATCACAACTTTTAAAATAAAATACAAAACTAGAATTCAGTTAAGCCTCTCAAAACTTGAGGGCTGGAAGGTTTAAGATGACTCGACCAGGTATTTGTCATGCGCTAGTCTTTCCTGTTAATCGTAGATAATCCTTGTAACATGTGTTTTAGTTATTACAGTAATTGTCAAGCACTGAATCATACAAATGAAATATCTAAATTACATGCACATGCAAGCCACACACACACACACACAGAAACATGCACACCCACAGGACACGTAGCATGATTCAGTGTAGTATTTTTCAGGCAGCCGAGCATTGGTCATGGTTGTGCAGCGTATAAGTGGATTGATTGCGTCCCCAGTGGGGTTCCAGTAGCTGACTGATGCTCACACTGATGGATCTTCTGAACACAATACACCAGAGCAGAACAATACGGTGTGAATCATTCAGCTAGAGCAGCTGTAGAGCTCAGATAATCTGATGCTGCCTCTGTCTGAATTTACACAACTGTTACCACTGCCATAGTGAGCAAGAATAAAACTCAAGTGTTTTCTATACAGGAAATACTATAGTCCACCAACCCCACCTCACATTTGCATAAATATGTGTGTTTTACATACCAATTAGTGTTTTTTTCCTCATATTACACCTACTGCCAAAGGGAAAAATAACTTTTTAGCATGCTTCTTTATCCAGTGGGCGATACAGCTAGTGTGTAAACTTGTGTAACTGATACATCTATATGATCAGAAAAAGCACAGTGTAGACACAATGAAAGCCAACAGTGGATAGGTGTTCATATCCAGGAGTCTGTACTTCATATTTTATGTATGAATGTAAAAATAAGCAGTCATCTATGGCTCATAGTCTTAACAATGCCATAAAACATTTACCAATGACATGAAATGTTGATAGCATACTCCCTGGTAATGCATTCAGTAGAGGCAATCCTCTTCCATAAAAAGTCAGGCTTCTCTCAGCGGACACACACTGCAATCATTATGGTTGCCCGTGCACCATGCAGAGAGTCTTGAAAAGCCAAGTTGATTGTGGTTATTGTAGAATGAGAGCAGGACAGATGTGTCATCTCACTCTCTGCTGTCTGGCACCTTTATCTCTCCCTCACTGAGTTGGTTTCACCAGTCTTCTATTTATCAGGCTGATAGGCATCACAGGGGTTCCCCCTCAGAAAGCCACAGATCTGAGTGTGTCTGTGTGTGTGAGATTGGAGGGGAGTAACTGTAAGAGAGCAAGAGAAAAAAAAAGAAATGTGAGAATGAGTAAAAGAGACAGCTCCTTATGTCCCAAAGCCCGTCAAGGACTGGCTCAAGACATTAAGAAGACGGTGGACCAAACACAGACTGGTTAACACTAAAACGGATAAGGTGTGTGTCATCATGAATGATGTGAGAAGCCAGTAACACTATGTTACTGCTGAGACATCTGCAACATAGATAACGCACCAACAGACAAAAAAATAACAAACTGTAAAGTCCCACAAGTGGCATGCAACTGAAGATTATCACAAAATACTGATCAACTGAAACTTGAACAGGGTTTACGAGTTTCAGATTACTATAAGATAGATATTATAGCAATAGGGTAACATAGAAAAGTTGTTTTACCCTCGTACACCAAATCCAACCTGTGAGAAAACCCAGGTCCGGGTCACAAAACCAGGTTGGATAACACACATTGACACTGGCAGCAAATGCAGGTTTATCCTGGGTCAGTGCTTCATACTAAGAGGGGTAAGTGTGTGTGACAGATACATTGACAGTGCGTGTTTGCCAGTGTGCCAGGGCGGCCAATTTTTACATTTATTTCTTTATTTTTTGGCTCTGCAGCAGGAAAACCATAGAGTAGGAGGAAAATAGAAAGACTAAAGGTGACTGGCTGGGATAGAGGGAGAGTGTGTGTGTGTGTGTGTGTGTTTCTGCTTGAGAGGGTAAGCGAGAGAAGGAGGAGGACTAAAGAGAGGCTCTGTCTTGCTTGTTCCTTAGTTTCAACATGTTGGTTGATTCATGCAGACATTTTGTGCTTCAGTTATTTCCCTAATACCCCTGCTTTGTTTATCATACTGTTTACGCTTCACATCAAGAGTCAATAAACTTGCGATGCTTAATACGTGCACGCTGAGATGTTTAAGTATGTATGTATGTGCCTCTAAGCGTTTTTTTTTTTATAAATGTGAAATAGTTCGCTGTATAAAACCCTCACTACTGCTTTAACATCCCCATTTCACAACGCAGCATGATGAATTTTGTCATTAATATATTGCTCTGAGCTTAGTTAGGCAGTGAATTATAGAACGGATAAGTGCTCCTTGCTGTTACAAACAATAGTTCCAGTTATCTGCTTTATGCTTTCATTTGGTCTAATTTAGGAGCGTGCTGGCTCATCTCCCGGTAAAAAAATCTGTTCCGATAGATGATAGATTCTTAGGTTCCAAGTCAGGAAAGGGAGGGAGGGGAAATAATTGCGAAGCTAATCAACGAGTAATATGCACGCCCTCGAGTTTTACAGAAGGGTAACAGATGTAAAGCATATATATGGTGTGTTATGAAAGTGCAATGAAAGGGAATATATAGACTGCGTATCAATCTGTCTGGATCATAAGGGCAATTGTCTTCCTCATATATGTACATCAAGCAGCTTGTTTCTTTTATTCATACAATTTCATATGAATGTCAAACAAGTACACTGAAAAGACTTTGTAAGAATCAATGCCTTTACATAATATCAGGGCTTGTTATAGCTCTTTTTTTTGCTAAAAATGAGTGAATCCAATTCTAGGTCTTATTAAATGAGAAGAGCCCCTGTCTCTCTCTCTCTCTCTCCCTCTCCCTCCATTTCGATCCCTTACTCTGCGAGAGTTAGTGCAAGATGACTGTCCTGGTATCTCCCAGCTTGGTATGAATAATTGAGTGCAGAATAGTCCTTATATGTTTAATTCGGATTAAATATTGAGGAGGAACCACCAGCCCACAATGTTCCTTCGCCTCCTTGACAAGAGAGACTAAGAATGAGTAGGAGGAAGACGAGGAGAACGACAGAGTGACTTAAATGGATCACGAGAGAGACGGAAAGAGGGTGGGAGGGACAGATGGAGAGAGAGAGAGGGAGGGTGGGAACTGAAGAAATGAGGAGAGGAAAAAGAGAGGGAAAATCAGTGGTTTTGATGGAGAGTAAATTTGAAAATGAGGCGTAATAGAGAGTTCAAGCCACAAACAAAGATAAATAGTAGACGAAGAGAGAAAATGCCTCTCTTGATTATCAGCAGAGCAGTTTTTCAGTTAAAAATTTCATAAAAAAAGAAGCTTATTTCCCTCTTTTCTCTGTTTTGGCTGTTGTAAACTGTCAGTTTATTGTTTATAAAGAAAGTAATAAAACATATCATAACTTTTTATGCTCAATTTCACACAGATGAAACCGTTAGCATGGTTCTGTCATATCTGAACTGCTACCGTTGTTGACGTATGGACTGTAAAAGATGCTTTGGAAACCCATGTGGACATATGTGTATGTGTGTGTGTGTGGTGTCTGCCATGTGTCTTGTATGTACAGTACTTTTCACTGCCTACTATATATGTAGCAGCATCAGCAGGGTCTTTGCCTGTTAAACGAAGATGAATGTTTTCCAATCAGCTTGGCTCACTGCGGTGTGAAGAGCAGTTGTCTGATCCTCTAAGCATATAGCTTAGCGTCTGGGAAGATGCGGGAATCCTCCGACAGAACCCAGTCACACTGAGAATGATTGCACTGACTCTTCCTTTTTTTACTTCTTATATCCATCTTCAATATGTCAACACTAAATCTCTCTCCTTCTGGCTTACTTTGCCTTTCTCACGCTTCCTCTTTCCTGCTGTCTCATGTCTATCCTCCCGATCCCTACCTCCACTCGTCACCCTCTCCTTATCGTTACGCTTGCACTCCTGCTCTTTTTCGTCTTCTCCTCCTTTCTTGTCAACAGAGAGAGAGAGTGTAACAGACACAAGTCAGTGCCCTGTCTCATGCATGTCGACCCCTGAGTTGATGAGTGTCAGTGTGGAGGCAGAGAAATGTCAAAAATACACATTCAGCTGAAATAGTTGAAGATTTAAAGATGTTTTAAGATATTAACCAAGCGCTGCTATAATCTGCACATTGAAAATGTAATGTACAACAGATGGGAGAGTTTATGTCTTGAGTAAAAAACAATGAAGCTGTTTCTACCCTTTTGTTTTCTCACATTAAGCACTGAAGAGCACTTTTGCTTGTACAAGAGGATAAAAACAGAGGAGGGAGAAGCTGTCTGTTTACCTTTGCACACACTTATTGATGACCCTCCGCAGGGTCGTTGAGATTAAATTAGCAACCTCGCATTGTCATAGAGGTTCTGTTGCTTAGCCTCCGTGTTGTAGAGGCTCTATGATAACAGGTAGAGCACATCCACAGGGTCACCTTGGGGATATGATTGGAGGAAGGGAAGAAGGAGGAAGAAATGGAGAGGAAGTGGGCAAAGATGGGAGGGGAGGTGGGGGGAGGGGGTAAAGTAGCGTGACTGTGGGAGGTTGCTGTTAGATTAGCGGTAGGAAGCAGGGGAGCTGGAGGATGATGGGTGGAAGAGAGGGAATGGAGGTAAAGGTGGAGAGGCCTGGAGGGGCAAAACAAAGGCGAACATCTCCCATTATCATCATCTTTCCTCTATCACACCGTCATCCATCTTTAGTCCTGAAGGCAGCCGAGAACCCTCTGTGTGTGTGTGTGTGTGTGTGTGTGTAAGGGAATGCATGTAACTCTTCATTGTGCTTTAATGATAACTACAGGATAATGAGCAAGTGGCCAAGATAGAAACCTGTACTGATTGGGTAAAATTAACCTCACACATAAAACATCCTTAAAAATTATAGGTGACTGCCCTCTTCCTCCCTCTCTCTCTCTCTCTCTTTCTCTCTCTCTCTCTCTCTCTCTGTCTCTCTCTGTCTCTCTCTCTCTCTCTCTCTCTCTCTCACCCTCATTCCTGATTGGGTGTTTCTAAAACTGATCCAGTTAGAAGAAAATCACAGCTTTGCATACATATAGTTTGACCTTTTAGAGTCACCATGTAAGCACACACACACACATTCATGCATTGCGCGTGTGTTCAACAGATGGCTCCATAAATGTGTTGTTAATATCAATTAGAGTGAAGGCGGAGATGCATTCTAGCAAATAATAATCTAGCCACTGGCCATACATTCAAACACAAACACACACACACTAAGCTAACTAACCAGGTTAAGCTCGTAAAATTACACACTGTGTCAACAACTCACTGGCGCCTCCGCTCATGAAGAACTCAATCGATACCTTCACATCCTATTGCACTCTCATTTCACCTGGAGAAAGACCTCTTGATTACACAGGCATGTGACCACCACACACACACACACACACACACACACACACGTTAGCACAAACACACACTTAGATGCTTCCCTTATTAGTGATTGCATGACACAAGTTAAAGGCATTAGATGATGTCTCCTCATTTCTCTCTCTATAAGGAGCCAACATTTCATCGGCATCTGCTGTACAAATGATGAATGAGCCAACATACTAGATACTATAAATCTTCAATGTGAATTGAATTACTTTTGTGCATTTAGATTGTGTGAAAAGAGAGAGGGAGAGAGAAGATGGTTAGCCTACAACACTGCAGCATTGCCCAAGGGAAAGCAGCAGCAGCAGCAGCAACAGCAGCAACAACAGCAGCAGCAGCAGAGCCCGCAGATTCCCGGAGCTCTACGAAATGAAGCCATTTAGAGGGGGGGAGATGGGAAGGGAGATGGGCTGCAGGGAAGAGAGGGAGGTGGGAGGAGATGGATGGGTGAATGGAAGGATTAGAGGAATAGCTCGTCAGGCATTCAGAACACGCATTCCCCCGTACATGGCTCCCACAAGGTGCCCTTCATGCATGTACACATGTGAGCATGTGTGCACACACATGCTAGCACCGGCATGCATACACGTGCAGGCTATATGTGACAGGAAAAAAATCCAGAAAATCTGCCCCATTTCTCAGATTTCCCTCTCACTTTGGACTTTGGCTTTTATCCATCGTACCATTAGTTCATTGCATGCAGGATATAAAAAAAATGCAGCTAAAAGGCATGTCAGACTGCACAGATGAAGACATAAACTGGCCTTAGAGTAAAATATTTCCCTTAAAGCCTAATCCAAAAAATGTTAAGACACAGCAAAAGAAAGAGAACAGAATGATCTTTGGTAATGGAGAGCGCTATTAGTATATTCATTTGATCTCCCCCCCTTTTGTCATGTTTTTACTGTCATTCTCCTCAGTTGCCTTCTCAGCGAATCCCTTCATTCCCTCCCTACAGTGAACAAGCTATATATGTGAGTTTTGTGGTATTTTCTGCTCAAGAGACAAGAGAGGAAACAGGAGAGTCTGGAGAGGAGAACACACAGTCTATTACATCAGAGAAATACCTCCTCTCATCTCCTCTCCTCTCCTCTCCTCTCCTTCTCACTGTGTGCACCTCAGCAGCAGTGTTTTTTGAAACAGTTTAATTCAAATCCTGAGTGAGAGCGCTCTCGCTCAGGATGTGACTGAATTTCTTTATGCCATAAGCCTTGATACATTCAATCGAACAACAAAAGAATGACTCATGAGTAAAGTCACTTTCAAACAGTTTGACTTGTATAGAATTAATGCACCTCTCCCTCACACTCTTTCTCTCTGCCTGTCTGTCTCTCTCATTTTCTCCTAGATAACAGTTTTCCGGATGGGGTCAGAGGGTCATCAGGACATTGACCTTGCTATCCTCACTGCATTACTCAAAGGTGGGTGTTTTAGTACAGGAATGTGCGTGTGCTGGAGTATAAATGTACAGTGAGTGGCTTCCATTTCACTGTCACCCTCCAGGGATGTTGTTATTTGGAAACTTCTGTTCATAAAAGGGGGACGATATTGCAGAAAGAATTCCTCTCTCTGTCCCAGTTTAGGGGTATGTTCAAAGCACGCCATGTTGTTACTTTTACAGTTCATAGCTCAGGAATAAATCAGAGATATCCGTGCCTATTTTTATTTCTCTTAAAGCTCCATTTAGCAATTTTCGATCACTGTAGGGCAGGAAGGCAAAACAGCATTAAGCCATGATAATCAGTTTATAACAGTTGCTTACTTACAGATCTAGTCCTCTGTTTCTCCAATTATCCAATAGAGGTCCAGTAAATAACTCGTTTTGCCCACCAGCTAGTTGGTTAAATATTCAACTCTCTCCAATCAGCCACTCATTTATTTTGGTTCGGTTTGTTTTCTGACTGAGCAAGTAGTGTGAGCTTACATGTTCAGGACGGCTACCCCTAGTGTTGTATGGGGGGCTGGTGAGAGCCACTGGGATTCAACCATACAGACTGTTGAACTAAAACAGTGAGCTGTAATTGACAGAAAGGTGTATAAAGCAGCAGAGTGGGTGTTGATTCTCAGTGGGATCAGCAGTACTCACCGTCCTTTTGCATCACAGAAGTCATTTCATTTTCTGCAAATATTTCTGTAAAAGGGTACTTCTGTGATTTTGTATTGTACTTTCATGAAATACATAAGAGAGTACTATGTTTACAACTCCACATGACCCGTCAACTAACTTTGATGTGTAAAATCCACTCACAGCCTCTTTAAAAGAGCTGTGTGAAATGTGAGGAGATTGTGGCTCTAGTACCAGCTGTTTGTTTCAGACAAGCTCGCCGTTGTTCAGGTTTCCTACTTTATATGCTAATAAAACCCTGATATCGCAACAACAACTGCCGAATAATCAATTAGCACGAACACAGCTGCTCATTAACTCTGTGGCCAGATAGAAATAATTATAGAAAGACACTTACAGTCACCAGAAAATAGTGAAAAGTATTGTCTTTTATCCATCTCGTTTGAAGTGTATATTTCAATTTAATTTGTATTTATCAAATTAATTTCCCATGAGGTCAATTATTACTTTGAAAATGGATGCATGGCCTAAGCATACACTATTACTCTTGCACCTATTGTGTGTCCAGCGTTCACACAGTCAGAGCATCTTATCTTTACACATATACAACTGTATGCAGATAATGTTACACAGCCATTCAGTGTCATTGTCTGCACATATCACACTGTAATACATGTTGAATAATCAATCAGCATGGCAACAGTAGCACAGATTTAAGGTATGACAAAGTAAGATATACTAGAAGATATACAGTTAGCAGAAGCAGAAGCAGTGATCCTTATACTTCAACAAATTGTTATGCAATTGCCAATACAAGCAATGAACTGGACAAAATTGGGTTACAAAATTGAAAATTTGTCAAGTGCAGACAGTGCAATTAAACTCAACCACCATTGTTCCTCCACCCTATTTCCCACTTCGCTGTTTCCCATGCTCCCACCCTTCCATACCCTCCCTTCTACACACACACACACACACACACACAGAGGATTCATAGATCCATACTTTCGATTGGTTGTTCAGTAGCTTGTATTGATCATGGCTGCTCTTGCCTCTTCAAAGAATATAACACTAGCCAGGCTGGAGCAAGGATGCATACTCTCTCCCACATACACACCTGTGTACACAAGTGTACGAAGAAACAGTGAGTCCTGTGGGACTGCTTAGCAATTCAGAGCATATGATTGACTATCTCAGGAATTGTTCCTCAGAGAAACATTTCATTCCACAGAGACTGAGAGTGAGACTAAACTACAGAGTTTGGCAAGGAAGAGAGTGAAAGAGAAATGTGTTTTACATAATTTATGTGTAGCAGTCAAGATTCATGATTTCTCTGGCCCATGAATCTCTCCCTGATCTTTGACTTCATTGCTCTACTACTACTTACTTTCCTTGTGTACACGTCTCACTCATCTATTCTGTTGATACCATCTGTTGATCTCTTTCATTTCTATTCACTTTTTTAGCCGTTTTATTCATTTCTTTTCACGTTGTGATAGGAATGGCATTTAGAAGAATGAGTGAAAGAGGGAATTGAAATCAAAGAAAGAGAGGAGACAAAATAAGAACATGGAAATGAAAAGGAGTAGATCAGAGAAGTAAAAGGATGAGAGAGGAACACCGGGAAAAAGGGCAAAAAATCCTTTATGATAAACAGCATGAGGGTCATTTTACATGCAAGTCTTATTCTGCAGCTGAGTGAATGGGACGCGTTAAGGCTTTTAGTGTAAAATGAAATCAGTCACATCCTGCCTGAGAGCTTTTTAAAACACTGGATTAGACTCCTTTGCTGGAGAACTAAGCTACTGCCTGAAGCTCAACAAAACACAGCAGAGTCAGGAATACACAGTGAGGAGAGAACAGAGCAAGAGCAAGAAAAAAGGATAAAAGGAGCAAGTGAAATAGAAAGATTTAGAGAAGTGGTAACAGACAGAGCAGGAAGGAAACGCCAGCTAAGACACATGGAGTAACAGGGGGAGTTTAGAGTAATTGATGGTCTGCCGTCAGAGGTAGTCAATATCCTGAGGACTGTGTCCATAAAGTCAGTTAGCTACAGTTCAGCCTCCCTGCAGGCAGACAGTGAAGCCACAGGCCTTTGATAAAGCAAGGCCACCCTGCCTTTTAATATACATATATATCCACTAAAGCTGTTATTAGGGAGCTCTGCATCTTATTACAGTAGCAGAGCTCTGTCTGAAATCACGCCATTAATCTCCAGTAATGCTGTATGGGCCTTTAAGTCGGAGAGAGAGCACCGTGTAAAGTGATGATGCTGGTGTGCTTATTAAAAATTGCAGTCTTTTCTACACACAAGGGATTATTATATCTTATAATACACTGGATTTCCCTAAAGGCTTAGATGAATTGTTACCTTGTCTTTCTCATTTTGGGTGCTTCGTCCAAGTGTCCAGGTAAATTATTAATGTGAACACCAGACTGTTGTTTTCTGCTATATCTCACTGGTCAGCACCAAAGTGCGCCACTACAAAAGTTACCAGCTACTTTTAGAGGCTGGAGTGAGTGCTTTTTTTTACTACGTTTAATCAGGACTGCCAAGTGCACTTAGGTAGTACTTATTGTTGTTCATAATAAAATGATCATTCATGGTCAACTGACCCACCTGACCTCTCTCTGGCACATATTTTATTGACACACACATATTTTTCTTCAAAACATAGGACAAGATCTGTGCTCCTTACCATGCTCACCTGGTTATGTTTTGGAACAATACACACTTGTTGGGAGGGTCTGGGGGTCCTCCCCCATAAAAAAATGTAATTTAAAAAAAATTTCCTGCATGTCTACACCACCTTCCCTCTTGGATTAGGTCAAGAAACAGCCACCTGCACTAGTCTAGATTAGTTAGATTGAGGGGCTACGAAAACTGAGAATGCATCAAGAACAGTGTCTAATCGGGTGGATCAGGACAGGAAATAATTATCAGACAAATTGCTATTTCATTTTTAAAATTATATTATAAAAACATTATGTAGCCCTAAAATGGTAGAAGGTTGCAGGCTACTAGGCCATCTTCAAGGGTAAACAAGACAAACAATTTATATAAATGAAATAGCCTTACAACACATCATAATATGATTAAGATAACTAAACCTGGTTAAACCTGAGGGTTGCTATTCTCAATACTCACAAGGCCATCTTCAAAGTCTAACAATTGCAATAGAGTACAAAGTGAGATGAGAGGGAGAGATGCTGTGCTGCTGCCAGAAGAGCCACTGACTGAGATTACTCGGAGCAGCATGCATGGGAATAAATTATAATATAATAGATTTGTGTTTATTTCTTGCTGAACAACCCGCTGCTACACGGTGCTGCTGTTGCGCTGTGCTGCTCTGTCTTGTCTGTCTGTGCGCTGTCAGTGTCATCTTTTCGCGCTGTGACATTATCCGTTATGAATTTGTTTTTCACTGCATGAGAAAATGGCCTTGTGGCGTGAGAGCATGTGAAAAGTGTCAATTGCGTGAGTCTCATTGTCAGTGCATGAGGCTTGGCAGCCCTGCTTTTTTGTTTTTACACTCAAGATATTTTATATTGGAGTTTACTAATCAATTCTGAATAGTAAAGTTGAAGTTTGATTTTATATTTACAGTCCCTCTGTGTCTCACATACTGTTTTTTCACCAGCACATTTTCTATTCTTTCTGAGTTTTCTCCGTTGGATTAAGTGTTGAAGACTTATTCACACAACTACAACAAATTACTGTATCACTGTTGCCTAAGCTCCTGCAAGAAATACCTATATAAGCAATTACTGAACACCCACTACCTGAAACTTACTACTGCATAATCTTCTGCTTAAATTTTGTGTATTTCCCTGAAACTGTTTTGGGCAGATTTACATCCACCACTTGGCCCTTACCCAAACAGCAAGGACATGCAGCAAAAGCTGTCACAGTGATGAAAGAAGTGCTGTTTTTCAGCAATGTCATTTTATTTTTTATTTATCCTTATTTGTCAGTGTGCCCTTGAATCTAGTGAACAATATATTTTTTTCATGCCTCCGCTTCTTCTCGTATAACATTAAGCAGATCTGATGTGTGCAGAATGCCACGTTTTTGATCATTTGTTCTGTGTTTCAATTTCCTTTTTGGCTGTCATGTATGTATGTATAGTTCATTTTCTTCTTCTGCTGATAATGTTACAGATATGTTGATGTTACCTGAGTAACAGAATACTGTAAACGATGAAGTTCACTGACATAGAAAACCAAAGGAACACAGTTATATTCCATATTATATGCAGGGATGAGATGGGGCGTTAAATTAGGTGATACATCAAAGAAGGACCGCCTGTCAGCCTCCAATAGGAAGACATCTCTTGTCTACAAACTTGCATAACAGGCACAGGCAAAGGCAGGAACAGAGGACGAAAGTTGTCAGCAGACAGGCAGTCCCCCAAGCCTGCAGATGAAGCTACTGCAGCCTAAAGATGAAGCCCCAATACTTCAACAGGAGAGGTAGTAGCTATTAGTCAACAGCTATAGGAGCTGCAATTGCTCTACAATTGCAGGTCAGAGCAGTACAACTAGAGTGCAATACAAATCAGATTAAAACTAGAAAAAGCTGAAAAATCAATAAATAAACAACATTTTGATTTGAAATAATGCTACATACGTGGAGAAGCCGCAACTCTGTCTATACAGGAACACTAAAACAACATAAAATAACACAAAAGAGGTCCCTCCAGAGCTGTCTTTGACTTAAGATAAAAATGTATCAATACCTTTTTAGCAGCAGCAAAAGCAATAGCATTCAGCAAGGGTAAATGAGAATATCAGAGCACATTACGAGAAAATCAAATGAACAGCAAAAGCAGATCAAAGTTGCAGCAATGAAAGTACTAAACCAACAAATGATGAACAACTGCATGATTATACTGTGATCCATATTATCATGGACTATGTATCACTATCAGTGCTTAAGAAACCCTGATAGCCAAACATACGACATTTTCTCTCACCCATCAGGTGCCAACGCTTCAGCTCCTGACCAGCTGAGTTTGGCTCTGGCATGGAACAGAGTCGACATTGCCCGCAGTCAGATCTTCATCTACGGACAGCAGTGGCCTGTAAGAAACATACACAGTACAACAGACATACAACTGCAATATTGATTTTATACACAGCACTTGTTTGAAAGTTTGCCCTGGCTTCATCCTCAACAAAACTGATAATATAGCGTTGAAGCTATGCAGCTCAAAGTACTTCACATTAAGATAAAATACTTAAAAATAATTAGAAAGACAAAGTCAATATCATCAGATAAAAGGATACTTAACACTTTAAGGATGAATTTATTGGTTGCAGAAAGCAGCTCAAAATCAGCCATTGAAAGAGTTCAACAACTGACAAATGGTTGCAAATGATGGATTTCTGGGGTTATTTGTGAATATAATTGAAAGGTATGCATTTCTTGCAGTTTTCAGTTGTGTAATGACAAGATGTCTTTCAAAATGTTCAACTGTGTAAATTAAACTGACTTTATTTTGGACATGTGGTCCATAGCAGGAAAAAATCTATAACATAAGGTTAAAATAAGAAAAATAGTTGTTTATATATTTTTTAATTGATGTGTCATGTGAAATCTGTGGCACATAAAGCACTAATACATTGATCTGGACTGTGAGAACTCATCTAAAAATAGCACATATACACTTGATCTGTGCTTACTTGTCCATACTCTACTATATATATGTAGTGTGTGTAGTATCATAAGTATGTACTATATACTCTCAATCTCATGTGCCTTAGGTTGGTTCCCTGGAGCAGGCAATGCTGGATGCCTTAGTTCTGGACAGAGTGGATTTTGTCAAGCTGCTGATTGAAAATGGAGTCAGTATGCACCGTTTCCTCACACTCTCCAGACTGGAGGAGCTTTACAACACGGTATAACAAATGCACATAACCGCGGTGACAACATTGCTTAGTAAACACATGCTGTATCATCTTTATATAACAAAATCTCCACTGGCAGATCATTTGTAGGTGGTGATAGTGTACAGCATATCCTGACATGCTCTGTTTGATTTTTATTCAACAGAGACATGGACCGTCCAACACGCTGTACCACCTTGTCAGAGATGTCAAAAAGGTAAGACCATCACTACCGCCACTTTAGCTGTGTGGCTGTTCAGGCACACCGTATGGGAATGTTGGCTTGAATGTGTATATTAAAGAAGACATGTCTGAGTTCATAGAGTTTCAGTTGCTTTTTTTTTTTTTTTTTTTTGGGCGATGTGTTCCGTTACTCTGTTTGCATCTATTTGTTTGTTTTCATCTCGGTAGCCCTAGTTGCTGTTAACTGCAAATAGAGGCCGGCTTTTCTCTTTCAGCTGGAGTTAAAGGCTGCAGTGGCTGTGTAGAGCTATGCACGACTCTCATCCCCCTCAGGACTCTTAAGCAATGTACTCTGTTCCTTCTCTAAGGCACACAGTACCACGGCAAACAAACACTACATCTATTAAACATTGTTTTATCCACAGAACTTGAATTTAAGCAAACTGAAGCCGCATTGGAACTGCTGTGAGGCTGAGAAGGAATAACTCAGTAAACACCCAATTAATTCATTTGTTTTTATTTGTATTATTAACATAATTATTACGTGTGGTCTTTTTATATGCAGTTCCAACTAGAGTAGTGAAATTGTGCATCCCGGTACATGAAAAACATATTTATTCTTGCATCGCCACTGTGTTATTTTCATGGTGAAGATGATGAAACAGCCGGATTATTTAACCCAGGTTTACACTATGCAGTTTGCATTATTTTTGCTGCATTTCTCCTATAACATCTTGATTATTACCGGTGGTAAAAGACAGCAACCTAGACTTTTACATTCAGCCCATGTCCAATTAGGAGTGATCCCACTGTTGAGAGATAATAGAGGGGTCAGTAACACCGGCATTAGCACTGAGAGGTGTTCGTTAATTAAAGTGTTACTGATTACAGTAATGCCGCATGCATCACTCCTTTAACTCCGCTCTGTCTTTAAGCACAACTCTGATCTGAAGTTGGCGCAGAGAGTGTATGTAGTTTGTATGATACAACACCTCACAACACTTCGGACATGTGCAAAACACACTCTGTAGTGCATGGCATAACATCAACATCTACTTTTTGCAGAGCTGCTTGTTATAGTATAGTTGAGTGTTTGTGTGTTGTTGTTGTATCATAGTATGATGCTAATTAGATTTTACTGCTATCCCTCAGGTCGAGTCACCATGTCATCGCCGTTTCCTTTCTCATTAATATATTGGCCGTACCGTCAGCAATTTTCAGTTATTGGTGTTGTTCTAATAACTGCTGTAAGGCCCGCTCTCAGATTTAATCTGGTCCGTTCATTAGACTGTGTGAAAGTTGAGTCACAAAACAGGAAGAATCGCAGAGATTGGCTTATGGACTACAGCTGCAAAGGCAGAAATTGGTTTTCCTGCAGAGCAAATGAACAACACAGTTTTGCGGCCAAAGGTTGGTAGCAATACACCTCGTGCCTTGAGTCTCACATATCAGGTAATGTTGGGAGAAAATCCAAATGTAACCTGACAGTTTTACTTCTCAGTTTTCTTTGCTAAATGACTGTAAGAATGAGCCAGAATATTTGGGTAGTTGATTAGTAATGTAGGTCATCAGCTGACATGAAACACTGACCTAGTGTACATTGCATTACATATGTTATCTGTATTGTGATTATCTGACTTTCTGTAAGTTCAGCAAGAAATTACACCTTAAAAAGGGTTTAGGTGTAGTGTTTAGATTTTAAAGATTTTTCAAATGGTAAAATACTCGCTGTTAATGCCAGGGACGTGCCTCAGGACTCAAAGCTCACTAACTACGCTGGAGAATTTAAGAAATAAGAGAGAGAGAGAGAGTGTGTGTGTATTTACACAAGGTCTAAACAAGCTATTATTAGCTTCAGCTTCACCACCCCAGGGAATTAAAAGAGGGCTCTGCTGACCGCTGACTGGTGCATTTGAACTATATCAGTAGGACGAGGAGGTGATTCTTTGTGTGCTCACTTTGAACTCCAGTATGTATTAAAAGACAAGCAGTATCTGTGGCTCTCTTTACTTCAAAGTGTTAGCAGTTGGCCTACAGGGGTTTGGTAGCAGTGCTTCCTGGCTTTACTGTGCTGCAGCCAATAGAATTGAATCTTCGGATATGAGGGCATGCTGGGGATGAGGAGGACAGAGATCTAGGATCTCACATCTGATTGCTGATTAAGTGGAGATGGTATCAGCATAGGTCTAAAGATGTGTAAGGTAATTGGTGCAGCTCAAAGAAACAGTGGGGGTCAGGATAATGACTGCAGGATTGAGGGGTGACGTTGAGGGCAAAGTGTTGACATGGTTATAGTGTTCATGTGAAAAGACTTGCATTTCAATAATGATTCTCCCATCCAGTATTAATAGTTATCTGTCTGTCTCTCCATGCTATTACCCCTCTCTTCCAGGCTAATGAGTCATTACCACTTTCTCTTTCTTTTCTTCTCTTCCAGACTGTGTTGAACCTCTCTGAGGATATCTTATTATTTCCCTAAATGCAAATTATGACAGATCATTCAATTTTTTACATCCTTTTTAACTGTCCTCAGCAATTATATTCTCTCTATAAATCATTCTGCACCTAAGTTTTCATTCTCCCTTCATTTTCTGCTCTTGTATTGGATCTAAGAGAACAAAGCCCAGGAAATACCTTACCTGAAACAATTACGATATTGAGGGAATAGTTCCAAGTTTCTACATCGAAACGATTATCCACGTAGTTTAAAAAAAATCAAAAAACCTAAACTAAACCACGTCGATGAGATAACAGTTTATTTAAGAGGCTGGAAGAGAGATCTCGCCTGAGAGTTTTTGTGTTTCTCATTTCCCCTGCTCATGCTTATCGTGCGGTATACTCACTGACATTATGTGTTCTTTCCAAGCGAGAATATCCAGGGTTCAGTTGGATCTACTTCAAGGTGAATCCGATAATCACGTTTTTGTTTTTTTTTGTTTTCATAGCCAAAAACAGTTTGATATGGATTTTGTGAAGTGAGTGTGTATGACTGCGTGATTTGTTTTGTACTATTGCTTCCCTCTTGTTTACTTTTCTTTTATCAGTCATTTGGAATGAGTTGTTGGCTGTTAACACCGTCTGGTTTTTCTAGGGAAACCTGCCCCCGGACTACCGCATCAGCCTCATCGACATTGGACTGGTCATTGAATACCTTATGGGCGGAGCATACCGTTGTAACTACACCAGGAAGAGATTCAGGACTCTATACCACAACCTCTTCGGACCAAAGAGGGTGAGTGACTTATTCTCACCTGCAGTAGCATCTCACCATTTAATGCAGTTCAACACTTACGTGTAGATGTAAATGTCATTAATCAAAGGAAGAGTATCAGTGAAATTAGCCTCATGATCAAATTAGGCCTGATAAGGACAAGTTGGATAATGTAGGCAAATTATGTTTTAATAATAAAATGTTAATCAGGGATTGTGCACTCAGGGGTAAATTTCACCTTGCTACAAGTAGTAAATTAGAGTGTACATTTAAATCTGGTTCATTGTGACATGAAGCAAAGACGACCTTAGCCTGCAGTTTCCTGTAGGTACTTGATGTTTAAAGCAAGGATGACGGAAATAACATGAGCAATATACTGGATTTTATCTGTCGTTTTTAGACAGCAGTGTATTATGATCTGTCCTTTGCACAGATGATAACGTTTTCATACATATTGGGGAAATGATTGACTTAAATGGCAGGACAGAATGACCTTTCCAATATATAGTATAAGCTTGAAACTGTAAATTTCAGCTGTTTTACTTCAAGGTGCGACTTATAGCTAGTGTAGCCCTGGATTGGAATGTGGAAATGTTTTTTAGAAAACCTCAACATGATGTGATGTGATGTGATGTGTTTCAAGTCATTATCCCAAGTAATCAAGGTGTTGTTCATCAGCAGAGGTCAAACATAAGAGTGGTCCTCCCCTTATTCTTTATTTTCACCTCTAGTAGAGTGGCAGCACAGCACCTATTATTAGCTCGATGCGACAAATCATCCATCTATAGCAGTGGCCCTCCATCATGTGCCATCATAACCCCAAGAAAATACACACTTCATACCAACCACTACAGAAACTCATCTCACTGATAAGCACACCTTTAACCAACTGATCATTGAGATCATGTGCTATACCATTTCAACACATTTTACATGAAATGGTATACGCTCATGTTCCGTTCTGATGTATAATTCTCTCATTCAGCCTCAATACCTTACACACTGCCGCAGGTGTGATGCAAATGGAAATATACAGTACACAGCTGTGTCTGAAACACCTTGTTTCTGCTTGATGGTGCGCCTTTGTGTTTGTATATTTGAGTGTTTGTGAGTGTGTGTGTGTGTGTGTGTATGTGTGTTGTCATGTGCCTGTTTATCTCATTGTATGTCTGCCATGGCAGCAACAAAGCAGCTGGAAAGACGCAGATACAGCGAAAGCAAAGAAACGGGACAGAGACTGAGCAAAGAGGCAAAATGAGAGAGAGAGAGAGATAGGGAATAGATTCCAATGGAACTGTGATTTTCTAGATGAAATGAATGTGCGATCACATAGTCACGTGCAAGCACGTTCACAAGCACACACACACACACAAACACATGTTAACAAAGAACAAAGCCTTGAAATAGATGCAGATATCAAAATCCCCACAGGAGACCTGGGCTATTTTTACCAACTCAGATGATGGCTCATGAATACATAATTCATACATGCCCTGTTTTAATACGGATACACAGTACTGTACCAAATGCACAAATACGTTCAGCTTTAACACATGCAAACACACAGCCGGAGGTTGTTACTGTATGTATAGTATACTGTCAGTCACACCAGCACAAAATTTTGTCCCTCATTGTTCAAGAAATCTGCTAAACTGAAAATGAGTGACCTACCATATTAAATAATATATCTGGTCTCATGTGAGTGAGTCTGTCATTCTGCGTTGTGTTGTGCTTATAGAGTAAATTGCTCTATAAAATACATTCGACAAGGTGTTGTTCTGTTTGTTTATGTTCTTGTTGCTTTTCTAGCCCAAAGCCCTGAAACTGCTGGGGATGGAGGTGAGTGTTGATCTCATCAAGGTTGTTATTCAGTCATTACTTCACTGTTCTTCTCCCTTGTCTGAAAAAACAGTCTTTTCTCTTAAAACTGTTGGCTGTATAGTCGGTCTGTAGAAAACCCTCTCAGCAAAAAAAAAAAAAAAAGATAATAATAAAGTGTGTTGTGTGCCTCGTAGTCTTTTAAAGGAAGAACTTGAGGCATATTTAATTTATAATGCTGGCTATCTGTATTCACTTTTAAGCCAGTTAAAGGCTTGTTTTCAAAAAAATAAAAATAACATTATACACTGCCTTATACGTTATTTTACGTTACGTTTTATTACATTTTTGTAAGATTTATGAAAAAAAAATGCTTATGACCACATACATATTTAACAGCTCCAGACGGTGTAAATGTATGTATATAACTCACATTATGATACATGTCAGAACAGCCCAGTTACATTGAACTAAATAGGTAATGGCTGACCGAACAGGATTACGTAATACATGGTTTGTGTACTCTCATGCATCCATGGTGTACACACCATGAGATATCCACATTATGAAACTTTTATCACAGTATGTGTCTACAGTTCCCTCAGAGGTATTTATATCTAACGTGCATGGCTGTCCGTTCCTTTGTAAGTCTACCTGTTTGAAATCTGTCTCCCTGTCAGTGTGTGTTCTGTCTTTGTTTGTGCCTGTTTTAATCTACTTCATCTTGTTCTGTTTTTTTTCATAAGCCAATTTATCATTCAATCAGTGTGGCAACCTGGCCATGAAACAGAATATGTCAAATTTACTGCTGTTAACTCCTGACACCCGTTATTGTTGAAAATTTAAATTTATGATGCTGCAATCATTTCTTAATGTCCATAAAATTACAAGCTTATTCTTATTCTTTTATAAATAGACAAGGAGCGCCCCTGTCTAAGATTACTGAATAATTTAGTGAGATAGTATTGTCATATATTTCTTTGTCCAGATAATCTGTCTCAAAGCAAGCAGCTATTCTAGGGGCACTGAAAGTCATTTCTCAGATGTCTATAATTGACCAACCATCAGTGGTCCTCAACTGTGAAATTATTTGAGATCAATACCTCCCTGCTGGCATGCTATTTTAGGCACTAACTGGCAGTGTCAGTCTCTCCAGAGACAATGAGTGAATGGTTATGTCTGGTGGAGTTATTTTTTTTTAACTCAAAAGAAAAAGTTAAAAAAAAAAAAAAAAGAGAAAACTATTGAAAAGTGTATAAGATCATGCCTGCCGTGTGTATTTTGTGTGCAGCACATTGTCCTTCCACCTGTCTCCTCCAAACTCTGACTTTCCCTCTGCATTCAACTAACTCTCATCACATGGAGGGTGAACAGCTTTGAAAAAATCTGCACTGGATGATATGACCATTCTAGACATATCGTATGTCTAATGTGGCTAAACCCAGGAAAAGTCTGTCATAGCTTAAATTTTTCTCAGCTTTAAAGTTTCTTGAGTTTGACACGCAGTTGCCATTTAGACCCTAAGCTTTGAGATAATTTAAAGACTTCAGAATCAACTTAAAACACTTAAATGTTGTCCCGTTGTACTGGATTTGAATATCCAAAACAAATTGTCCCCAGAAAATATCTACGTAGCCGTGTCTCTTTTCCTTCCCCTCTCACTTGCCATTGGATCTCCACCAGGATGACATGCCGATCCGCAGAGGCCGTCAAAAAACGACACGTAAACGAGAAGAGGAGGTGGACATCGATTTGGACGACCCAGAAATCAACCACTTCCCCTTCCCCTTCCATGAGCTGATGGTGTGGGCTGTGCTTATGAAACGTCAGAAGATGGCTCTGTTCTTTTGGCAGCACGGCGAAGAGGCCATGGCCAAGGCCTTGGTAGCCTGCAAGCTCTGCAAGGCCATGGCACATGAAGCATCTGAGAACGACATGGTGGACGATATCTCCCAGGAACTAAACCACAACTCCAGGTCGGTGACACCAACGATGCACACACACATAAGGCCGTCTCTGCTTATGTGGTCCACCATGTCATCTTAACATGGCTTTGTTGAGTAGGTCTGCTCCAAATGATGAATGCAAAATTGAGTAGGGAGTCTAGACGGGAACACTAACCCCCCCCAACACTCTAGCACATATAGGCAGATGCACACATACAAACACACTAACTAACACGCCTTCTTTCCTGGAAAATGACCCGTTTCAGACTACCCCAGGCTCCCGTGGGATGTAAGTGACATACATACAGAAATCTAATGACATGCATCATCGTTAGTTAAGCGTATGCATTTGAGATGAAGGTAATCACCTAGAGATGAGAATGCTGGCTACGGAAATAACTGTTAATTAGGGGGAATTTTTCAGATACTACAAATGAAGCACAGCCACACCAATCCCCAGCTCCCCCAACACACACACACACACACAAACGCACACTCACAGTTTCAAAGAACAGCCTTAGAGCTGGCATATTTTCAGTGTACTTTCCGCTGAGAATTTGGCTGCTTTCCTTCGAAGAGCTCATTTAACTACATACATTTTTATATCTTCTTCTGTCTTCTATCTATATCTCTAATTTTTACATAATTTGTGTTCATGTGAAAATCTTTGAGTGTGTGCTTGTGTGGGAAGGGAAGGGATGTTTGTGGGAACTTGTGGGATATTTATAATATGTGGAAGTACATACAGCGATGCCTACATTATGTAGGGAGTTCCTGCTTCTCAAAGCACTTGCCAACAAATGCTGTTGGTATATACGCATTTTATATGTCATGATTTATCTTTTAAGTCATTTAAAAAAGCACTTCATAGAACCAGAAACTCATTCTCCTGTTGATATAACACAGCTGAACTGTGTCATGTGCTGTGCATCCATGACATTGTGAGTCCTTGCTTCATAAATCCTCCAAAGCCCAGCAGTGTTAGTGTTTTATTACACACATAAAACTAACAGGAGTGATTGCTTTCCGGTATGGTGTACAATATTGTGTTGTGTATTCGTGAGTTTGTTTGCATGCATGTCTGTGTGGCAAAAAGTTTTTTCCAGTGTCTGAAATTAGGGTGAAACTTCATCTGATTTATGTCTTTATTGTCTGGAATGGGACATATTAAAAAGCTGGTGCAAGGGTCGGTGCTTTATGTTTGCCTGCAGTTTTGTATATTTGATAGTGCAAGATTATGTTTATGTGTGTGTGTGTTTGCGTGTATGTGAGTGTGTTGGCCATACTACTATTCCCATTTTTCCCATATTTTATTATGTTTCTGCCTCATTTATGGAAGGAATATTTCACACCAGCTCTGTTATCCTGTAATTGTAACTTTGAATGAAATCTCAGAATACATTCTGCACACAGTATTTCTTGTTTATGCAGAATACATACAGTATGTTATAAACTGGAAGAACAAGCATTACAAACCCCTTCACCTTAGACAAATACAGACATAATTACCAGTGAGAATTTGGGCACTCTTTGCTGTATCCTTGTGTGTGCATCTACTAAAGACATTTGATATGCTTGTCATGTAATGCCTCAGTCATGCCTGTGTGCTGTGTTGATATGCAGAATGTTTCTGGCCAGATGGTTAGCGATGTCTGGACCAGTTTAATTTCATTTTTACATGTATAGAGTATATTACTGTCTCTCTTCATGTCTCTGTGTGCCTGTATATGTCCTGCATATAATTCCCTAGAGAGTTTGGCCAGCTGGCAGTGGAGCTCCTAGACCAGTCCTATAAACAGGACGAGCAGATGGCCATGAAGCTGCTGACTTACGAGCTGAAGAACTGGAGCAACGCCACCTGTCTGCAGCTGGCGGTAGCGGCCAAACATAGAGATTTCATCGCTCACACCTGCAGTCAGATGCTCTTGACCGACATGTGGATGGGACGCCTGCGCATGCGCAAGAATTCAGGCCTGAAGGTAGTGGAAGTGGGGCAGATGTTTGGGATAACCTGTGGGTAAAGAAAACAAAAATTACACTTAACAGTTGTTCACTTCACAATGACTTTAGGCTTTCGGTGTTTGGGTTGTATTGGAATGATTGCATCCCATCAGACTGCCTGGAAAAAGTTGTGTAACAAGTAATCCCCTCACGTCTAGGTGGCCCAAATTGTGCCTGTCCTGCTGCTGAGTAGCTAACACTAACATGAGAATTATCAGATGTGATGCATGAAAACATTTCTGTAGATGACTTCTGAATATCATAAGCTGCTTCAGACACAATAAACCATGATTTTACGTAAAGCCTGCCTGATATTAGCATATTACAAATATGTCGGTACATATACAGTAACAGCCTGGATGTAACAAGAAATTGCCAAATACAAGTTTGAGTTAATTTAGTTTTTAGTTTTTCCACCAGAGAGCACTAACAAGTTTATTTTTCAGCTGTAAACTGATTATATTCTTGATTATCAATCAGTCTCAGTCTCAGTCTCAAAAATCCAGTATTAGTCTGATTCCTATTAGAAGTAATGCAGCGTGGTTTGCAGTGAATTATAATATATATATAATAGTTATGTCCTTGATGAATCTCAGACACCATCAGTCTAGTACTGAAAAAATATACTGTCATTGTCCATCCACACTGTGTGTCTGTTCATCTTCACTAAATACATAAGACCTAAACTAAGCACAGGTGAAAAATTAGCTCTTAACCATACAAAGTTTTTGTAATAAGGAATTTATAACCTACAGCTAGAAGTGCATGTGTGTGTCTGGTTATAACTGTGGTTTGACCATGATGACTCATCGCCAACGATGTGGAGAGAGTGCACTGGACTGTGAAAAGTACTGTAGACGGGTCACCACTGACAGTTAAAGCACTTTATCTTGAGGTTTTTGTGAGGGCAGGACTCAACGTGCTTGCCTCACATCAGTCAGACTGTTTCCAATCACATCACATCAACCTTTGATTTTTACACTGAATTCTCGTCACGTCTCTTCGTAATCTTGTAGTTTGGTTAACAACAGAAATCAGAACTGAGATGACTAATCTGTTAAAGTCAGTCCTTCAATGTATGATGAGTGTTTTGTTCTGATATGATTTCACAAGTGCATGTGTACATAATTCAACCATAAGAAACCAGCAAGTGAAGACCGAGTAATTTATATATTTTTTTATTTAACTCAGAGTAAACTAGGTCAAGTATTTTAAAAGGAATGACAGATTGATGATGCAGATGAGTTCTTCAAGGTGAAATGATGTACTAGAAGACTATGAACCCCAAAGCTCATCCAGTCAGGGTTACTTGTGATGGTTGGGAGGGGGATGATCAGCCAGGAGAGACAGATTTATAGGAGCATTGAGCTATGGAGGAACATTCATAATGTGCTGAGTGTCGGGGCCAGGTGCCCCCCCTGGTTGAACTTCCGCCATAACTTCATTAGTATAAGCCTACAACGCCTTCTCTTAAGCCAGAGGGAACAGAAGAACTGACCTTAATTACTAAAAAAAACCTTGAAATTGTGTCCCACATATTTTATATCAAGGCCTATGTGGGCGAGCATCCATTTTAGTGGAGGGGAGAGCTTTCAGTTAAGACTGATAGTTGAGTTTTAGGCAATTTTTGCTCATGTGGGTTTTTCCACACGTCTTGGGGTGAGGTGATAGGAGGCAGCTGCGCAGATCAGGGAGGTTAGAGTTATTTATAATGAAGAGTTGCCATGAGAGTTGCTGAAGGCACAGCTGGGTTCACACTCATCATACACAGAGTGAGACAGGATGATGGGTCTGGCTAGCTTCTTGGAGCAGGGCAGACTACAAGTACTTTAAGTATGGTTTGGCCTTTGCAGGAGGGATGGAGTGGGAGGTGGAGAGAAGAGAAAGTGCTCGGCTAAGTCAAGCTCACTGGAGCAGAAAGACAGAAAGGAAACCACAAGTGGAACAAACAAGATTCTGTGCCCCCTGGAGTTTATGATATTCAGTAAATAACGTTGTCAAAATAATATGTGTGCACATATGTGAGTTTCTATAATTGCGAGGACAGTCGTCTTCGACTCCCAACACTCTAACTCATATCAGAATGTTTACTGGAGGCTGTGAAGGGGACTATGAAATGCAAAGATGAGTACATTGATTTCTTCACACATCAAGTCTGACAAACTATTGACATCTTTGCCTTCAACCCCTTGAAATGACTGATGACAAGAGAAGCTGAGATATCACTTGCTATGTTGTGGTTATAATTGTATTTTGTAGTGGTCACAACCCCCATTATTTCACCCTGAAACTGTCCTTTTCATACATTCAATCAGTTTGTCTTTACTGACACCTGTGTTATTAAATTATTTTTTCAGTTTTTCAAACCTCATCTGATCAGAATTTAATATGAGTAAACTTTTAATTAATTAAAGCTTACTTGAATTTTGAGCTAGTGCGTTGAACACAGTTAAAATTCTCTCTGAAAATAATTAACAGACAGCTGCTTCCAGAGATAAGGAGACACTCGATTACGCTGCTCTCCATCTTCTTCTCTTCTCCTTGTTCTTCACCTTCCCACTGTGGTTACAGCCTCACTCTTGCTTTTCTTGTTTGACTATTATTTATCTGAAGTGTTTACAGCACGCCTGCCTCCTTTATCCGCTGCTGGTGGGTGTCCATCATGGCAGCACCCTTGCTGCCTGTCTGGACTAATTCTTTTGTAATTGACCTCCTCAATGACAACCCTCATCTGACCTGTCATAAATACTAAAGCTTTGTCATTCAACCGTGTGCAGGCCGGGTATTATGGGGCGGTGTTTATGAGGTTAAATTATGTTATGTGAGTTCCACATGTGCACGAGGGTTATGAAGGTTAGTTTGTTCCAGACTCTCTGTGTCCTAATTTCCGCAGCGCTGCTCATGAAACTGTTCATCTTTATCACATCTGTCATTTGTCGCTTACAGCTCCTCTCCCTAACTTTCCTCCTGCTCCTCCTGCACCTTCTCTCTCCCGCACCACCCAGGTAATCTTAGGGCTTCTTCTGCCGCCGTCCATCCTGAGCCTGGAGTTCAAGAACAAGGATGAGATGTCCTACATGCCCCAGGATCAGGAGGCCTACCTGCAGGAGAAGGAGGAAGAGGAACCTGAGAAACCAGTCAAGGAGAAGGAGGAGGAAGACATGGAGTTCACAGTAAGATCTTACTGTGAGACGCAGTACAACTCCGTGGTGAGAGAACCCACCTCAGCCCCGCATCTCAGAATCTATACACATATTCAAACTTTAGGCAATACACACATGCTTTGTTCAGATTGTTAAACACATCATTGAACACATAGCCCAGATTCTGTGTTCTTCTGTAAATATCTCTTGTGGATCTAACGCAGTGTTATACAATCCACAGCAAGATGACGATATGTGCACACATATGCACACATTTCTCCACACAGACATACTTGTTTCTCTATTCTGGCCAACTGGACCCTTCCAGCCAAATCGGCCTTTCCTGTTTCTCATCGTCTCAGAAAAGACATGGTCGTGGAGTTGTAGCGTCTCAGTCTGTCGCCGCTTGTGGGTTCCCTCGTGTATGTTTCTCCTTCCATCTATCTCCTTCTCTATTTCTCTCTCTACCTTCCTTTTGGTCCCTCTTGTTCTCTGCCCAGCTCTCCCTTCTGCTTCTTTTTGTTTCTCTATTTCTTTTGCTTTCAATCTCTTTTTCTTCAACACTTCCCCCTCTTTCCAGCTCTTTCTCTCTTTCCCCCTCTCTCCATGCTCAGTTCTGATTGAGGTACAGTACTGTATGCCAGCCGATTGCTGCCCCTCACTCTCTCCCATCAGTGATGGCTTGCTGCAGCATACCACTCAGCATGTCAGCTGCTGAGCATGGGAGGCCCAGGCTTTTGCATTATATAACCATGTCCGCCTGCTGCTGCAGAGCTTAAATCATGCAGAGTCTGAGCACCTTCTCCCGGCTCACAGTGGAAGAGTTGGTCCATCTGCATAGACGTGGATGTACAGCAGGATTCAGACTCGTTCAATTTCAATCCAATCATTTCTGGAGATGATACCAGCGTCCAGTTTGTGTACTGAAATCAAGACTGGAATTCGAAAGGCAATTTTAATACACAAACTGGATCGAAGGTTGTCCCGTTGACTGATTGAACTGGAGTTGAACGTCTTTCAGCACCACTCCACATACTTTCCATCTGCATTGAGCACAGCCAGCAAGCCAGCGCAAAGAAACGGGCCATTTTACACATGTAGTCCTCAAGGCACTGTGGTGTTAAACAAAGAACCCTGCTGCCAGCGGATGCATCTGCAATGAG